>NC_092826.1:106919175-108319175 GCF_039878825.1 Excalfactoria chinensis
GGCAGACAGACAGAAGGCAATCCGGGAATGTTTTCAAGGACTTCCCATATTTCAGAATTATAATGGTGAAATGCCTACATCAAAATCTTAAACTCAAACATTAATCAACAAAATGAAAGACTAATTTTATAAGAAAAATGTAATAAAACTCATTTTAAGAAGTTTTCCCTTCATTATTTTTTCCTTTAAAGGAACCAATTCTCTCCTAATGGTAATTATGCTGCTTTGGAGTAATGACAATACTTAGGCAGTTCAGTTTTAGGCTGCTGTTTTTAAAGTGAAGCCAAATCACTTCTATCATTTGGAAGTTGAAGAGCAACTTTCATAAACTTTTCCAGCAGTTTATTTAAGTTAGCTGTGATCATCCAGATAGAAAGCATATTACATCCCCTCACCTCCAGAACCCACTTTGCTGGATACCCACCTTTAAATTGCACCTTTTAATTTCTTTTAATTGCTCTTTTAAGCTGGGTGGGGGGCGCGGGGGTGAAGAAAGACCTCCCTCAAATTAACCAGTAAGGGAAAATTGTTTTATTAACTGTATCAGCAGTACAATACACTGCCATAACTCTTAGGAAGCTTTGGGAGGGTGGTCCTACAACCTGTGCTAACTACATGATTTTTCTCATTCCAAAAAGCTGAGCAGAATGTTGTTGGTTTTGCTGTTGATTTTTATTTTTTTTAACGGTTAAAGAAATACCAATGTTTTCTTTTAAAAATATTACCAGAATTATGGCGTTACACAAAACTTCAAACACCTCTAGTACTTTAGAAGAATGCATCAGCTTAAACCCAACCCAAGAGAACTTCTTTACCATTTACAATAACACTCAAATCCATGGAAGTTGTATATGCATTTGCATGACATCTGTTAATAAATGATGTGGTTATGAGGATGGGGAAAAAAGTTTACCCTAAGTCCCTTTAATATCCATTTCAAATTGTCAGAAACTTAGAAAGCTGGAAAGCATGAGACATAATGGAGAGATCTTACTTACCATGTAAAGCAGGAGCTAGAAAACAGAGCAAGTCCTGGCTCAAAACCAGATTCCTTTTGCAATCTTGGACAAGTCAGTGCTACTTTGCTTTTGCTGCTCTTCATCATAAAAGAGAAGCAGCATTCACTTATTTGTGGAAATACTTTGAGTTTTTTAATACTTTGGCCTGCTGGTTTCTCCTTCCTGCTGCAAACCTCCACCACCATCACATTCCCGAAGTAATGTAAGCGGTTCAAGGAAGAGAGAAGGGCCAGGAGGAAGGTTACAGCATGTGAACTGGCATGTCGTGTATGTATGCATTTCAAGGAAAACTGCATACTTTCTTCTGTGGTAGCTATCGTACACGGCAACTTGACAGGAATTTCTGAAATCCCACTTTCTCTCAAAGAACAAAGTATCAACTGTAAGAAGTAGGTTTAGTTTACAAATGTATCTACACAATCAAGCTTCTGTCACACTTGGAGATGGTGATGACAAAAGAAAACAAGTAATTGTACGTAAATAATTTTTATTAATTCAAAAAGAATACGATTAATCCCCTATGTATAAATTCATACCATAGCTACTTAAATAATTCTTTCAAGGACTACTTCTTGTTTTCCCTTCCTAAATTCATGCTCTTCATTTGTAGGTTTTTATCTGTTTGCTTTTTAATTTATTGCCATGAACAATGAATTATGAAGCCTGTGCATATACTGATCTTTGCATAACACAGCAACACTTAACCCACTAGAAAAGAGCCCCTGAATCTGGAGAACTCCACTATCTATTTTCCATCTCTGCATCTCAAAATCTTATCCTACAGGTTAATGGATAACAGCATCTGTCTACTGTAGGACATTGTTAAGAAAGCTCTTACAGGTGGCTGTGTCCAATAATCAAGAACTATGCTGAATATTAAAGCCTAGATATAGTAACATGGAAATAGCAACAAGTAAACCACGTTGTAAAGAATAATACCATTGCAGTCCTAACCACCTGGACTTTATCTGAGTTGACAGGTACACTTTTTTTTCTAGACGACAACATTGCTTTGACAGATTAAATTCAATGCCTGCTATACATCTCCTGTAGAGACAGAACCTAGGTCCTGCAGTGGTATATTTGCGTATCTGCTTACAAACATTTTCTCTCACTTCTTGCCTTTACCCAGATTAGGCTCTCTGAAGCATGGACTAATTCAAAGTAAATACACATACACAGAGTCTAGGATTCTAAAGCTGCTTTGATCCAATGAAAATACCTACAGCTAAATCTCAGTTTCAAATTGCACGTAAATTGAATTTCTCCTAAGTAGTCAGTGAATCTGCAACTACTAACAGTACCATTTTATGAGAATAAAAATCTGATCATCCTAAGGATTGGTTCCTGTATTTCCATCCACAATAGCTCTGCTAACAGACTGTCAGATTTCCTTGAACAAAATGTAAGTTCTCTAAGAACAACATACTCTGACAACAAACTCTTGAAAGACATCTAGCAAAACTGTGTTAAAGAGCATTATGTGGATGCCACTCAGAGTCATGGAAGTCCTAAAGGACAAGACTCCAGGATCAACTTCTTCATGCATTATCTATACCCATTTGTGTCGTTATGTAACTAGCAAGTCCTTTTTTTGTGTGTAAGATTAGAAGAATATTGGGGAATTCTGCTATTTGTTTGTACTTCTTGAAAGGTATTTTATTTAATCATCTGTGTATTAGCCAATAACATACCAGCTGAAGAAGTCATTTCCAAGTGTGGAAGGTAAATACAAAGTTCACTTTGTTCAAAAACATTCAAAAACCAAGTTAGCTTTTACATCTGTAAGACTATACTAGTACTAGCGTATTAGTGTTCTGTTCTAATAATAGAGTATTTGCCATGAGAGCTGGATAACTGACTTTCAGTCCCAAAGGATTTATGAAGAATTACAGGAGGATCATCAGCGTAAGCATCAAACCAAAAGAACAAATCATGGCCTCATCTGTACAGCAGCGACAACCCAAATAACTAGTTAAATTTTAAGCACACCCTTCTCTATTGTAACATCTTCAAAAAGCATTGTTCAGTTTCCATTCTTAAAAGGCAATGAAGAAATAATGAAAAAACCCTCTTATTCACTACTCAGTTTATTCATCAATTTTTGAGATCATTATCATTCTTTTAGCTTTTTCAGTTTCATATATACAGTTACAACTTTTGGGATTTTTAAACATTCTGATGCGGGGTATTTACTTCTTGTGTGGTATTTTCACCTTGTTTTATATTCATGATCTTTCCTCACTGAAGGTAATTTTTAATTCAATATCTTATTTGCAACTAACTGCAATTGTACTGAAGAAATTCTCCACCTGAAGTACCTGAGGAGAAGACACTAATTATAGAACGTGGAAATGGAGAATTATAGAACTTTAGGCCTGGCGTAGAGATTTAACTGAGGGTTAGATGCCCAAAGCACTTTTCAAAACATAACAAGCAGCTATTTGGTAACAATATTGCATGGTATGATTCACTGTACCTCATTATTATTCTCTTAAAAAGGAAAACAAAAACCAAACTGAACTCCCTCAAAATGGCTGTTTCCAAAGGACAAAGGACAATTAACATGAAAAGAAGAAAATCCATTGACAGGGTATCAGAGTGGCAAAGGAATTCAAAGATGCCATATACATTAAGCAATATTTCCTAAATTAAGTCTTAAAGAGAAGAACTGCAGATTCCTCCGAACTGTTCAAATTTAAATTTACTCCAGGTTTAAAGTATCCTGGATTAATTTAATTGTCCAATCTATGCATCTGTAAAAGTAGAAAGCCTTCTAGGTGTTATCTTGTAAAAGGAAAATAAAACGCTTCTAATACAAACATGTCAGTGGCACAGCCACGCTGCCTTCAGTCTTCATACGTTTGGTGTTCCGCACATTTTAAAACATGCATTTAATTCTGCCATTTATGCTATGGCTACATTCATACAGAAGCCATTCACCCAATATCTCAGTGATTGTTAATGAAACTGAAAGCCTAATTAGCAAGATGAGGGGACTAACCCCAGCATTCTGGCCCACCTCCAATTTGAATAATTGCATCTACCTATGCAAAAAAAAAGAAACCCTTGTCAGTTCAATTAGGTAATATATTCCTCATATCCTGCTCTTAAATTGCTGGATATTGTTTAGAGTGCTATTGCAAAAAGCTACTGCATTCTGCAGTGGATATAGTCACATTTTCATAATAGCTACGTGACAGTTCCTACATATCTCAGTGACTCATTCAGAAATCCTACTGCTTACTAAAAGCTCTCTGAATACATATATATATATTTTAAGGTAATTTATTGTGAATATATTACTGAAAGAAGTATAATACTGGTGTAGAACACAGGTAACAGCTTAACAGGTACCAAGATACTAAAATTAGGTCCTCAAAGTGTAAGAATCTCCTTGGCAATTCAGCCACATAGCAAGCAGCTACCTTACCACACTGCCACCGCTTTGAACATCACAGATTTAGACAAAGCAATTCTCCCTGCATTCTGCTAAATCCTTCCAGTATGTTAAAACACTCTTCAAAACTCTTCTATCTGCATCATTCAAATTTAGCAGAAAGAGAAAGAAGCCACCAGTCAGCCCTTCCAGAGCCTCTAAAACAACACTGGCACTCATTCCTACCTCTTGTTTAGTTGCATGCACACCCCATAGACTTGTTTCCCAGGATGCCTACTGTTTCCCCTTTACCTCTTTCACTTTCTTTCATCCGTCTTTCTCCACCCCTAAAAATCTCAAAGAAAATTAAGTTTTGTATAATGATTTTAAAATTACCTGACTAATAAAAGAATTGCTGATGGAAAAAAATAAAAAAATAAAAAAAATAAAAAGAAGAAGAATTTAAGACTTCGGTAGGATTAATGTTTACCTAGAGGGGCATCTGGGGTTTATTATTGTCTCACCATTATCAGATTGCTTTCTTCTCTCCTCTTAGCTTCAAATTGCCGCCAAGATGGTTAATAGTACGTGAACTCCTGGATGCTTATGTTAACCATGCTAGTATGTATGGCCCAGTCCTTTTACCCTGTACTCTTGCTTTAATCCTCCCTTGCCCTTAAAAGATACAGTTTTAAGAGACTATAAAACCCACATTTAAATGGTGCTTCTCATTGCTTTTAGTTATAAAAGGTAAAATATATCTTTTATTTAGGAAAATACACGAGCAGATATTGGCATCAAAAATTCACATTAGCATTCGCTGGACTATTTCATGCAGCATTTCAGCAACCACATCAGCAATTTATTGCTCCACTATGGCACCACGGAAACTTCCACAATAAAACATTGGCCAGGAGCGAAAAGAGCAGTAAAGCCATAAAAAAACAAAAAAGTTTGCTTTTTTTCTTGCCCTGCCCTCGTAGGACTGTAAATCTCAGGCTTTCTTTTCCCTAAATTGTCTTAAGGATTACCAGTGTTATAAATACCTTCGCCTTCCCCTGACTAGACACATTTTTTTCTGTAGATTCACTTCCTGTAGGAAATGTTACATTGAGAAGTACACACACACACACAGGGAGTATTAAAATTGCAATCGCTGCTACGCTTCTGTTAATGCATTTAAAAACACACTAAAAACAGGACACCTTTCACTCTATCATCACCTTCTGTAAAAGGAATGTCACTCTTGCATGGGAGATGGTAATATACATATCCACGAAGCCATTTCAAAATACAGCAGAAAATAATTTTCACTAAGTAGATCTGCTAGGGAAAAAGCTGTGCATGCCAATGATTAAACCTAAGTGTGCATCTGTCTTTTAAATATGCATAGCAGCAATAGCTTAAATGCAGGATTTCAAATTGTGGACTGTCTTGCTGCATATACAGATTTGTATCAGGCAATACTAAATTAAGTAGTATACAGAAGACAAAGGAAAAATTGGTTGTAAACTCTTCTGCATTGCAAAGATTCCTTTTGTCTGTCAATCAACAGGGAAGTATTATTCCACCATCACAAAAGGAAAACCTTTGGAGGCAGTATAGGTTCTGTGTGTTGTGCAAATGTGCAGTTGCTAAGAAGCAAATATGCTCCTCTTCTAATCAAATAGCCCAGCTCAGCAATGCTGCTGGCTTGGGGCAAGAAGCAAATTCCACCAGCCACAAACTTAGAAACAGTCTTGAATTATTTGTTGCTGACCGCTGGCTGAACCCTGTCCTGATGAGCACCATCACCATTAGCCACTTCTCAGTGTATTCCATCAACCGATGGCAATAGCAGCATGCTGCAGTTCAGGCTACAAGAAATTGATCAAACAGGGTAATGAGACTATTTCTTCATGGAGGTTATTTTAAATGAATATAAATATTTTCTTTCTACATAATTTGCCACAAAAGGTCACTGAACTCCCCGTGATTCTCAAGAAAAATGCTGTAGTATCCCCTTTATATATTTGAGTTAGGATATCGCCAACAAACAATTCTGGGCATTTTTGATGATTGTGTAAATCTTAATGAGGTGGCATCCCAGCCAATTGATTAGCTGCAGCATTTTATCTTTGCATTTAGTTATGAACAAAAAGAAGGTCTGATGCTATTTTTGAACATCACGATATACCAGTCCCCTTAAAATCATTCAGGAGAAAACATGCTTTGCAAAGCTAAAGACTTACACTTCTGCTATTATAATAGATCATGCATATTTAGCTACATTTGCCATCATTGCTTTATCGCTGTCGCTGAGGATTCTTTCAACTGAACTCATACATTAAAAATACCCGCTTCATATCAGAGCCAGGTTACTGATAAGGAGACCCATGTTCAGACCCCTTACCTTTACTCTTTTTTGTTAAAAGTCGACTATGAAGAGATACTGAGAGATCCTTGGAATTTCATTTAAATCAACTGCTATGAAAATCTCACCGAGGCCTTCTTTGTCCCGTTTAAGGTTTTTAGCCCGATCATTTCCAGTACTGGGCAATTTCTCCAGTGCCGGGAAAGAACAATAATATTGATTTAAAGAAAAATTGAATTGTATTTCATTAACACAGACATTAGGGTAATAGTATGACTAGGATAAATAAGTAACGCTTGTTATTTTCTACTCTTAGGGTTAATAATCTAAGAATATTCCAACAGGCCACTAAACACAACTGTTTGTGTTTGAGAGTTCACAAGGTTACCTTGAACAATTTTAAGATAGCTCCATAAACTTTTAAAATATTAAAAAAATAAATAAATAAATCAGATTTCCTGCCACAGATGAGTATAATTCATTTATCAGACACATGGCACTTAATGTGGCTAAAATGAAAACATACTCAAAGGAAATGAAAGGATTTTTAAAAGTAGTTAGCCTTGTCCTAACAGGAATTTTCATAACAGAGAATGCTTTGGATTTTATTTTCTTTTTATTTCACCCAAATTATTCTGAGATATTTTTTTTTTAAGTAAATAAAAACAAGTTATCTTAAATGCTATTATTCATATTGTGCCAGGGTATTTAGGCTTTTATATGTGTATATATATATATGAACAAAAAATTAATTAAACAGTGAATAATAAGAACAGCTAAATAAATTAATCGAGATAATTCTCTTCCCGCCTCATTTGTCCATTAAAACACTATTTACAGAGCGCTGCCATCTTACTCATCATACTGCATGGCAGCGAAACACTTCTAAGACTTGAATAGAAAAACCTCAGATGTGTTTGTTCTGCTGAGCAATCAATTTCTAGAGGTTTATATTTTGTAATAAAATATATACATAGAAAAAGTCTTGCTTGGTTGAGTCTTCCAAAATGTAAGGCCTGTCACTTCTGTCACACAGACCTATCAGAATAGGGTCTATTATATTAGAATTCTGACAGTTTATCTATAATTTCTTTAAAAAGTGAAAGTTCCCAAGAATGAAAAAAGAGCAAATTCCATCTAACTGTTGAAGCTCTATAATAACCAGAGGTAACACGCTAATACTTCTTTAAATGTAAAAAATGATAAATACTTTTAAGATAATTAAAAGAAGCCAATTTCTACACAAATCCATATTTTTGTCCAGAAAAAAAAGATAAAAATGTAGAATAAAAAATAAACATCAGCAGCTCTCTACAAACTCCAACAAAAAAACAATATTCACTTTAGGGAAAAAAAAAAACAACTGAGAACGAAAAGATCAGCATCCACTAGCAGAAGACATCTCATCAACTGACTTCTATTTGACAAAAATCAGTGGAAACAGCTAAGAAGCCAATACAACTTCTAGTGCCAAGTAGCCAGATGGCACTGCTGGAAAAATTATATCTACAGACTGGCAGCTTGATCCCATGATTATTGCCCAAGGGAGGAAGAAGAGGGAAACAAGGGGTATTTCAGTGTGATGGACTAAATCAATTATCACCAGCTCACTATGGCATTTTCACATTATTTTTATACCAAATTCTAAATATCACTCAAACAAATGAGGACACTGGAAGATTCCAGAGATCTGCGAGAAAAGAAAAATGTATGCCACGTATTAAAAAAAAGCAGTGCATACTAAAGCATGCCTCTGTCAGCTGCATGGCATAGTCCCTAATATTGCCAAACGAAAATTTGCAGGTGTTTGTGGTTATACAAGTAAAAATAAAATGTTATTATTTTGCAGGATTTATTTACTGCTTTATAAACCCAAATGCTGCGTATATAGATTACAGAAAAAAACTCAGCACTTGTCAATACTTTGACTATATTCTTTTGTGTTTTTTAACTGTTAGCTGTCAGGTATACTACACAAATACACAATAACCACTTTGCTAAAATGTTCCAAAAATCTTCAATCAATGTTGGTCATAATCTCACCAATTTTTTTTCTGTTAAAATATAGTACTAAAGTCAGTTTCTGAAGAAGCCATTGAGAGAAGAAAAAGCGCCCCATTCTTAATTTTACACAAAGACAATTTTTTAACCCTACCACCACGGAATTACAAACTCAAATTGCTGAGCAAAAATATAATTGTAAGAAAGCAATTTCTTTTTTTTTTTTAGTTATTTGTTGTTTTGGGTTGTTTTGTTTTGTTTTTTGTGGGGGTTGTTTGCTTATTTTGGAGGGGGATAGTCTGCTCATTTGATTTGCTTTTTAATTTGAATTCAATGATATTGTATCCATTCATTTTTTCCCCAGGCAACTTTAATATTTAGGTCCATGTCCCCATGTCCTGTACCTGTCCTTGGGAAGGAACAATTCACCTGTTATCTACCAAAGAAGACTCAGGCCACCATCACTTCACTTGTCTCCATGTTCTCATTTTATAGCACATTACAAACATCCTTCTGGGGCCAATCACATGCATTCCACATTCATCATTCCCTTTGCCTCTTCACTACAAGGTGGCAAGGCACAATAGCAGATACATGAGGCACATAAATTAACTGCATTTTTGAATGTGCATTGTGGATATTTCACATATTACCAGTATATGCAGAAATACAAAATTTGACTGTTGAACAGGAAAAAGGTGTTTTCTACTAAGACTAAGATACCTCTGGAAAGTTAGTATCAGACTATGACATAGTACCCATAAAATAAGTCATGTACATTCAGGTAGGCAGAGAGGATATTCAAGAAGGAAGCCATGAAAATCTTTTTTAGACCAGAAAAGGTTTTAGCCCATTTTACAGTACGAGATCATTAATAATTCATTGCACAAAATGAGCCTCGAAGTATTTTTGCCTACCAATAGCAGCAGAAAGATAACATCCTGGTGGGATAATACCTTCAGTTGTGATAGTGGAGAACAGGTTCTCAACCATATTAATTAGGAAGCTGTAGTAATAATTTTAGTGTGGAGAAAAGTCAACATTCAATATTTTTGGTCTCATACTCTACTCTTAATCTCACTCTTGAAAGTAATACAAAATGAATATCCACAAAAAAATTCAGAGCAAACTATCAAACCAATCCTGTCTGTCTAGTGACAAATGTCTGCAGGAAGTGTAGCTCCTGCTGCAATTTTTTAAGCAGTGAACCATGTCTACAAGTCACTTTTTTTTTTTAGCATGGCAACAATGAACTTGTCCATACTGTGAGTATTGCAAAGATTTAATTTGCATTGTTTTTTTCTTGTTTACACAACACTTTAATTAGCTTCTTAATGACACAGATTTTACTTTTCCATTCAGATTTAATCTCAAAATTCATAAATATTAAACCATTGCAACCTCCTCCTTTCATAAAAAGGAACAAACACAAATCCATTACACTAGTGCCTGGATTGCATGATACCTGAGAGTTAACAGGTCCTTTTCCTACTTGCTTAAGCTCTACAAATGCACTTTGCACCTCCACTGAAAGCACTCATCAGAAAGCACAAAAACATAAATGTGGGGAAAATCTTTTACTTAGTGTTGTTATGTGCATACACTGAATTAACTACAGGCATAAATACCCAACAATCAATTCTGATGAAAAGAAAAGCCTGAATCAAATGATACCATGTAGTGTATGCTGAAGGCTGACCCATCGCCCTGACCTTCTTGGTAGACATGAAAAACAACAACAACAAAAAAAGAAGCCTCTTGCCTAGAAACTCAGTAGCAACTACCTGTTGGACTTGCTCAAGTCTAGAAGGGTATTGGATTATCACCCTTCTCAAGGTGCCACTGAGGTACTATGAAGCAGCAAGCACTCTGATTTAACTCATCTGCCTGGTCCTGTGAGGGATGGAGTAAGGAGCAGAATGAAAGCCGACTTGCTACTATTCCTTAATAAGAAGAACGAAGAATTAAAAGGCAATCAGAAAGTAGAAATTTCTATAGCTGAGGAAAGTGTTAAGAAGGTCCTAAACCTGTAATTGAACATCCTATCCCATATAAAGGAAGCTGAAGGATAAGCCTCTCTCTTCCTTTTTATTTCAGCTACACGTGATGTAAAAGAATTGACATTAGCCCATTAGCCCAACCAGCAACGTAAAATAAATGGAAAAAAATATATATATGCACTTCAGCTTTCTGTTCTTTTTTTTACAGTAGTCAGATATCTTGAATAAAACTATGATATAATACAAAAAAGAATGGGTCAAACAAGTTATTTGTTTTTATTGTGGATATTGTCCTGTCTAGTGGTGCAGCATACATGGTTGTTTTGTTATTGCTCAGTCACTGAAGCAACATAGATGAAATAAAATGAGCAACAAACCATGTCATTTCTCCCATGGGAGAAAGGTAAATGTTAAAAGAACACAGGGGTTTATTGTTTAATAGGAAGTTTTTCATCATGATAATTAGAAGTTCAACCGTTTTAGTATCATCAATTTGTACACACTGTTAACCTACGCGGTATTATTTTTAAGTTTACCATTGACTTTAACGGGGCTGAAACGGCACTTGAAACTTCTGCTTCCTGACAGAAATTAATCCCTTCTGTTCTACACAATGGTTTAAACCAAAATTAATCCGATTAGCTTTCCATATTTCAAATGATTTCTCTTTTTTTTTTTTCTTTTTACACGTCTTTCTTTTCCAAAATAAGTTATTACTGCAATATTCACTGCTATGGATCCTGTAAACAAACAAACAAACAAGCAGTTCATTTCCTTGCTTTTTTCAACAGCAGTTAAGTTTGGAGAGGTAGAAAGCCTCTTTTCAGTCTCTGAATACATACATGACAAAGGACAAAGAAAGGAAATAAACTTCTGTGTGTCCTTTATGGACAGTAAGGGAGTGAAACGTCAATAGTGTGATAAGAAAAGTTTAGGACATGTATCTGCTAGTAGCAAGCGCAGTGCTGCATTAGGACAAATTGACTGGGAATAATAGTGAAGTTGCAATGTTAGAGATTTTTAGGAAAGATGGGACAGGTGACTGCCAAAAATCATTTCAGGTATGGTAAGGATTATATATTTACTTGACTATAGCATCTCCCCTGTCCAACGAGGAGCTGAATTTCTTTACATCTTTTGACTATTATTTCAACAAGGTTAACACTCTCATCTATAAGCAGATTTGATCCTGAGAATTTATACACACCTGTTCCTACATGTATCCCATTTAACTTAGGATGAGAGATTAAAAGAAGAGATGTGGATTTCAATCATAAACTGAGTTTGCAAAATACTCTTCATGTTTCAAGCTGCTCTTTGGTACACTTTGCTTATGACAAGGTTCAAAATGCTCCTTCCTAGAAAACACTGAAGGCTGAAGCTTTACGTATCATTCATAAGTGTCTCAGCTTACCTAATCCTCTGACATTCTCACTCCATTTAAGAGTTTTCTACTAAAAAAGCATATTTTATTCATACACTATAGTCAAATAGGATAATTTGAAGACCATACAAGTCCTCAGACACATTTTTAGTACTTTCTTCACCTTCACATGATCAAGGCAACATTTCTAGATTACCCATAGAAACGAAGGTGACCTAAATTATTTTACCAGCATTCACTGTGATCATTTTAAATCCAGTAATTACTAAATCACACACTCCCTGAGGAGCTAACTGGACGTATCTTCTTTCATAAGTGGTAGGTTCACTCACAAGTCCACTCACAATAGTTACAAAAATACAGAAGTTGTATTCCTTAATAGTAATGGCATTACCTAGCATGGAATCAAGTTTTTATATCATCAACCAAAGGTTTCACAGAAAACAAAACAAAACAAAACAAAACAATGGGGATCATAGAAGAATGTTTTACTGTTAAAGTCTAAGAAAGTTTTAATATAGCATTAAACCTAGATTTCATATTAACCTAAGGAACCTGAAAATAAAATAAAAGACAGTAACATTTTCCCCATTAATATGACAACTTCATGGTTAATTAACACCTCAACTGAAAATAAGTTTGCCAGCAACTTTAAATAAAGTCAGTATTTCAGTATGCTTTGCTTTCTAATGAACCTAGAAATGTATTTTCCATCACTTATGTTCTTTAACATACATATGGAAGAGGAGTAAGAAACTGCAAGGCATAACACTGTAATACAATGTACTATACAAAAACCTGTCGTTTAAGTTTCAAGAAACCTAGCCATCAATAAGTGAAAAAAGACACCACTCAAAAATCAATTATGTTGAGTCTTTTGTATAGAGAAGTAGTACACCTTTCAGGCAACTGGTATTAATGAGCAGACATGGCTATAGAATCTCCATCTGTTTTTCTGACAAAGCTGTGACTACTCCAGTCTCTCATTGAAATTCCATTAATCTGGTGCACCAAGGACCAATGCGAAAATCAAAACTCCATCTAACCCTTTATCAGCTCACAATAACCTACAAGTGAACTCTGCCTGTTAGCATACAGCAAGTTATGATTTTGCTATCAATCAGGCTGTTAGCCAATAAAAAAAAAAAAAAAATCAAGTTAAGAACTGAGTGCCTGGCAGTGCTGTTTTGTTTTGTCTGTCTTGGGTTTGGGTTTGTTATTTTATTTGGGGTTTTGTTGTGTTTTATCCCTCTTCCAATTTCTGTAGGGTGTCTGGACATGTAAGCCTATGCATCATTCTCCTTCGTTGTGATTTAATTGCTGCCAGCAATCAAGTCAAAGCATCACTGAAGTGTGCTTGAATTTCATTAGAAGATATAACTTATGCTACTTTCCTACAGTACCTAATAAACCATAAAGAAACCAAAACACATATGGCTTGAGGGAATAACTGGAAAATTAGGTGGCCATTTGGGAACGGAGTGAACTTTTGAACCAGAGGAACAGAGAAAAAGAAATATTAAAAGGAAAGACAGACTTAGAATGCACACAGAGACGTGTGGGTTTGACCTTTTCAGTACCTAGAAAATTACATTAGCATTATGAAAAATACATATCATGTTTAGAGTTTATAATCCATCAAAGTTTAGATACTTTGTTAGTGCCTACCATAAGGTAAAAGTCAAAAGGACAACATAACAATCAGATTTGACAAAAGGCCTTTAGGTGACCTGCGCTAATTTAGTTATCCCATACTTATTGTTAAATGGATTATCTCTCGTGTAATTAATACACCATTAGACAAAGGTCACACAAAAACTCCAGGATTTTACGATGACTGTAACATACACGTAATACACTAATTCTTTATCTGTTACCAAGCGGGTGCCTTCACAAATCATATTTTGACAGTAAGACAGTAACACAGCAAAGCCAAGTAGCGATGCTTTCAGAAGTCATGCAAATCTTGAAGTCTTCAATTCAAATACATAAAGGTAAAAATACACACATATACCTTTTTGTTTTTCAAACAGCAAATATGTTTCAAAGGTTTATATAAAATAATACGGATACACTCAAATAAAGGACGCTTCTCCATTTGATTACCTACAGTTAGGCCCCTCTGTTAATGCTGAGAGCCTTGATTCTACGCAAATGAGGTTTTACACCTATGCACTGCATAAGACCAAATGTCTGCCCTACAGATCCAGGTGCTTCACTAGGCTTAAATACTGAGCATTAGCAGACTGCTAAAAAATAAAAGTACAGTATTAAGCTTCAACAAAGCCCATCATGCCTATGAATAATGAAACAAAATTGCACCTCTGAGGATCAATTCACCTCTTATAAGATTCTTCTAATGTGGATTTTCATACATAGTCTACGTGGCTATGTATGAATGATGATCTATGTACGTTAAAATCAAGACACTCTTAAAATGGCACAGTGGACATCAAAGAAGGGGGGGGAAAAAATCCTAAAATAAATGTATTTACAGACCAAAATTTGCCAACTTTCCCTCATGCAGAGCTTCCACTAGGTAACTAAGGAGAATTTATCCAAAAATGTAGAAAGAACAACAAGGTAACATCACCTTAAATGTAGCAAAATCATACCCACCATATTTCCACCCAAAACGTTAATGAATGAGAGAAGATACCAATGGGTGGGTATCAGACTTAGTCTCATAATTACAACTTCCAAAATGAGCTAAAAATTAATTATTCATCTGAACAAAATCGTGCAGTAATTTATATACTCTGGTATCAGCATTCTTAAGCTATTCATTTAGTTTTATGAACGTTATCACTTTTTTCTTGATTAACTTGTTTTGAAATAAATATATAATCATATCTCCTATTAAACAGTCATACAGTTTTGTCAGAAACCCTTTATGCAATCAGTACCACGTTATTAAGTTACAATTAGAAATAATGTTGAGATTATGTTTGTAAGCAAAAATAAATAAATGGAAAGTTGCGTTCATATGTAGTTTGGAAAATTAGCTTGGCTTTTCTAAAAGCCATATTCAATTTGACTGATAATTACATTTCAACAAGAAAGCAAAAAAGCCTTGTTTATATATATATATATTTAGTAGAAGGTCACATTGCTGAAATGCAACAAGCTCAATATAAAAAAAAAGTGGGATTATTATTGCTACACGTTTTACAGAGTTCTGAATATAAAAAAAAACCCTGAGTTATTCTGAATCAGTGGTTAGAAGGTTTATCACTTATGCATGTACTTGACTTATCCCTGTTCTGCAATAGACATAATTTTATACCTCATAAAAGCAATTTATGTTTCCAAAGGGAATAATCTGGATAACATAAAATGTGGAGTGCTATGTTGCGGGAAGCATATTTTCATTCAGCAATTGTATTTCGAGAATGAGCTGCACAGTTTGATCATCATATCATGTCAGGAAACATCATTCACTAGCAAGTCTAACTTCCAGTGCCACAAATTAATATACATCGTTAATTTATTTGTACATATACTTAATTTATTGCCTTGTATTATCCATGGAAGGTTTTTAATATTATTTATACAATAAATGAACCTCAAAAATATGGACACTATGCTAAAGCAAGCTTGTTAGCTATTGAAATATTCAATCGTTCATGTCTTCAAAACAGCCACATTTAGCATTAAATTTAATGAATACAAACCAAAACAACATGGAAAACAGCTACGGATCCTCAATTTTCCCTTTTTTTATGCAAACTCAAATTTAAAATGCATACAACAAAAACATTCTACAAAAGACTATCTTAATGCAAGGAA
Source organism: Excalfactoria chinensis (assembly GCF_039878825.1). Taxonomy (NCBI): domain Eukaryota; kingdom Metazoa; phylum Chordata; class Aves; order Galliformes; family Phasianidae; genus Excalfactoria; species Excalfactoria chinensis. The sequence goes on from NC_092826.1 coordinate 106,935,101, forward strand.
ACATTGCAGGAATAATTAATTTAATATTTTATGAACCTATTCTGCATGGAGTTTGCAGAAAAATATCAATCACATAAACTGTTTCATTATTTATACGATAAATAATACAGTAAGCCATTAAGTAGCCCAATAAAATTAAGCAAGAATCTGATAATGTTGAATTAACAAACAATTTGTTAGTACAAATATTCACACTGCTTTAGCCACTGATCTCTCTATAAAAACATACGCATCTACAGAAGATGTTTTGTTACGAGAAAGCATGGGTTTGAAAAAAAACATGCACATTTTTGACAGCTTCACTATGCTCTAGGACCACTAGAGAGAGCTCTTCTGTTCCTTTAAAGGTTCGTGTAAAGGTAGGAAAGCTGTCCAGCTGTGATGCTTATCTGTTTATCTGATTTCCAACACTAACATTCTCATCACGAGGCTCCCATTACACGAGTTTGTAGCAAACTGGCAAATCTAGTACATTCTAAGATAAACAGTGACACATACCATCAGAATGTGCTTCATCCTCTTTATCACATCGGTCAGATGCTATTGAGACACTGTCAGGAGGTGAAGAAAAGGAGCTCTCTGACTCTTCCTCATCTTCCAATTCTGTAAAGTCAAGAAAAAAAACAAACCCACTTTACTAGCTAATATAGTCTATCATGCAAACATGGAATCTTAAGGCAACTATTTTCATTATAACTGAATAATTGAATCTCATTGTTAAGGAGGATATTAACTAATATTTCAAACTCAAAAGTGCCCATTCCTCATGCACCTTGTACTTCAATGCTGCTCTTCTGGAGCAACACACTAATTGGTCAAGTGCATTTTGTTGGAGTGGTTTTCTTAGACACTGTCCTATAATGAACCTATTCTCAGAAGAAAACACAGCAAAGAGGTGGGCAAGAACAAACGCTGTCAGGAAGACAGTCTCTAAGTGTAGACAGAATCTGGGATCTACAGCAACTTCCTTCCAGAAGCCCACCCAACTACTGGCAACACTTTGTCACCCTCTGCCCACTTTCCTTTTTCCTCATCATAATTAGGGGCACTCTGCAATTATAGTGTGTGCTGTATTCTTCCCATGAAGCTAAAAACGGGATCACCTTCTGAGAGTACCCAGTCCAAAGGGGTGCCTTAATGCAGCACTCTAGAGATGGATTTCTCAAACAACTGAGAGCCCTACCACAACATAAACAAACAGAAGTTGTGTTATTAGATGAACTGTGCACGATGCTGACCAAAGCGTATTAAATGTTGGGAAATAAAGAGAAATAGCTACAGTTGAGGTTTTTGCTTAATAAGACTAATTTAATTTCACCCTCCTGAAACCCAGTATATTTTCTAAGCTTGCTTTTTGTTTTCATAGCAACTAGGCAAAGAAGCACAGGGGGAAAAAAAATACTGGAAATTATAGAGGGAAAAATGAAAATTAAGAAGATACCACAACCTGAACCACATGATTTTGTTGTTAAAGAAACAGCCTTGGAAAATAATATCCAATAATTAAAGCTGACACAGTCATCAAACCAAAATCATAACCCTGATGCTCCAACAGATCAAATAGCCCTCCATTTTCTTAAAAACTACATAAAGAAAAATTGCTCAAACACTTCCTTTTGGTATATTCACATGCAAAAGCTTTCCAGAGCTCTCCAGACATACATCCCTATTCATATATTCTCTTTTGGAGCACTGTATCACACTGCTACTTTATAAACTCCCAAATAAACCCCCATGCACAGCAGAATTATTCTCTGCATCCATAGAAGCCAGTTGGGCTGTCTAGCTATGGCTGAGAGTCTTATTCCTTAATTTTCTATTTTAAAATGTAAAAACATGGAAAACTCAGTCTATACCCAGTTCTTAGTAAAACAAACAATAAAATAAAATAAAAGCAACATTTTCTTTTCAGATATATATTTTTTTCTTTACTTGCATTTTTGTAGTCCAAAATTGCTAAACATCCAATAGAATTTTCTTTTTATTCATTTACTATACTTTTCTGGGCAAGGTTTCCTTTCAAGTCCCAATGCCATACAACTACTGCTTAGAATCTGAACCTGATTCCAATCTATTTTTGACACAGCCAACTTCCGGTAGCACTCCAAGCTACAGTGTTAATCTGATCAAAATATTTGCATTTCATCACACCTGTCAAACCAATCAGAAGTAAATTATCCGTCTCCAGGATTCACTCCTTCATCCAAACAGAAAGCCACAGAGCAGACAGCATGTGAACAGAACAAGATTATGCCATATTTACAACCTGCGTGATCATCTTCCACCCTTGCATGCAAGAGACCAGTTGCCTCTCACTCTGTGCATACATACACATATTAAATGTACACACTTTACAAAATAGTCTCTGTATAAAAAGAGCAGACGTTATATTTACAGCCTATGTGCTCTTAGGTGTTGTTCCACTCTTTTTCTGCTCCAAATTTTTACCGGCACTAGAATGCAAAGAAGCTAAGTTTATATGAACACCCACCTTCAAATCTCTGGTTTATCAGTCAAAAATACCCTTTTACCACCTATAAGCTCATTTGGTTCCAGAATAAATTTAAAACATTAGGCTGTGTTTGTAGAGAAAAACATTTTCACAAACAACAAACTCAAGCAGTCAAAAGCCACAGATTGAACAGTAAGAATACACCTCACTATATCTGAATTCTGGATGACTGAAAGGGAAGTACACACAGAAAGGAATCATTTCAGTTCAAGAAATAACTTCATTACCCCTCTCAGCAATGCACTTTTCTAGATAAGTTGTGATTTTTTTTGTGCAATGTGCACATTTAGCCCATTCTTCCACCAGGATACATTATTTGCACTTTCTAATTATAGTAAGGGTTTTGCAGTCAGTGAACCTTTGTGCTTTGCATTCATACAATCCCCAGATGATCTAGAGAAAAAACAAGCTTTTTAATATAAACATACATATTTGGACCACCCCGTGTACATTCTCAGGTATATACTGTATCAGAGAGAACAAAAATCAGGTGTGCATGAAATGCAGATTCATAATAAAACAAATACCCAAGTCCATAACATCCAAATTCAAAATAATCCTCAAACAAGACAAGAATTACTGTGAAAAAAAAAGATATTACACAAAATGACTTTACAGATTTTAAGACCATAAAAGCATTCACTAGATGTTAAACTGTAAACAAAGGCTTGAAGACTTTGAAGACAATGAAAAAAAGATGAGAAAGATAATCAGAATAAATATATAGATCTCATGTCATGCAGAAGTATATTTAGGTACCCCAAGTTTTTGTGTGTCAAAAACATGGAGAACAGACACTAAAAGAATCACAAGTAACCTACAGCCATGCAGGTCTAAATTAAGCTCAAAACTTTCATTTTTTGTTTTAGATTAAACAGAAGTGTTTCAAGTCTATATTACGCACTGAAACGCAACCCTTAACTCATCTATCATGAGCTGCAGTCGTGCTGACGGAAAGCTGACTCAACGTGCTCTGCAGCTTTAACAGGCAGCGTTTCACAGCGCTTTTGTGCTCACGTGAAACAATGACTAGAGGCTACTATCAGCTCTGGGTTTTGGCAGGGTTAAAAGACAACTTAGGAGTGTATGCTATCAATACACAAGCATATAGGTCCTGACAGCTTACAGAAAGGCTTCCTGCTGATTTTGTGGGCTCCCCTGCATTTCCACTCAACAGTGATCTCTGCCTTTTCTCTACATTCTCCTCCATCAAGGTGCTGCACTGCAGTTTATACCTCACCTCTTAAAGAAGGCTAGAGAGAATTGTGTTTGAAACTGTCAGTGCTACTCCTTAAGCAGTCAGAGGAGTCAGTGTTGAGCAGCACAAGCCACTACTCCTCTCTTCAGGTGCCAAGTACCTAAAAATACACCCCAAAAGCACCAATAAATTAAAGAAAAGCATTCAACTTGCATTTATGTAATAGAAAACCAAACTACAAAGCAACAATGGGCATCAGGTAAATGTATCCAATGCAATTTGCTGGCATAATTGAAAGCATTACTGCCTAATCAGACTTCTAAAAGCAAAGCATGCTCAAATGAAATGTCTATAGACTCATTAGTTGGCAGCCATTCCATTACAATCACACATAATGTCAGTAGTGCCTTGAACTTGTGCCAATGACAACAGCATAAATTTTGCATCTCATTTCTGTGGTCATAAAATTAATGATCAGTTTAAAAATACTTCTTTGCAAAAGTTATTGCACAAAGAAATGACATGAATGTGTCCCTGTTATGTAGTCACAAGGATAATTAAGGAGCTGATGCTCATTAATATAGTTTCTTGTTTCCGCAGAATACTCTATGACTTATCTGGAACTTGAACAAAAGTTTAATTAACATTAGATACGTAATAGTTACAACGATAACCAAAATGTATATGCAAACTGATCTTATTCTCTAGATTCTGCAATTTAAACTGATCTCCTACAGGTTTGATAGCAGAATCAATGTTTTATGCTATCTGCAAAAAAAGACAACCAAAATAAAACCCCACACATTGTCTTTCCTTGTAAATGCTACTTTTTCAATTACTGCTCCTTAATTAATTTAGGAAACAATGTACACCAAAGGGTAAGTTATACCACATTAAGCCTGTAGAATAGGGCAACATTTCTAATTGTAACAAGAGCTGCCCTTTTGTCCCTGTTTCCTATTCGGAAGATTTCCAACAGGTTCAGTTGGTACAAGCTGAACATAATGAGCAGGACCATATCATTTAAGAAGGATTCAGTTAAAAAAAGCAACCCTCTGGAATTCATTTTCATCTGCAAAGTCTGATGACAGTAAGCCTTAAAGATACTACTTAAGCCGCTAAATCTAAGAAAGGCAAACAGGATGTTTCAGCCAATGCCTGTGAAAGACATTCTCGCAAATTAGAGGTTTCTCAGATCACTAAAAGCTCATTTTATTTCTAAAGAGTTCATATAGAGTGATGCATAGAAATTGCTCAAATAAAGCAACTCATGAAAATAAAGAGACATGGAGGTCAAAACATCCTGCTTCCTGCCAATTTGAGAGCTCCCACATCACAGCAGGCTGCGATAGCTGCCTTCTGTCCAACCTCTGCTTCGGTAAGAGCCCGCTGAGCAAAGGGGCTCATGAAGCCACCACAAAAATAAATGCAAGGTTCTCACTTACACAGGCTTGTATAAAAATAACTGGACAAAGTTGCTTTCAAATTGGCACAAGCCAACTTCTGCCCCTTGATAACTGAAGCTGATTTTTATTTTATTTTATTTTTTTTAGGATGCTACCATCTCTACCCATAAGAACCCACTTCTGCAAGATGACCAGTGACAGGCACTCTCTCAATGTATGCTTTGCTATGCAATCTGCTCTGACACTCATTCCTGTCTTCTAGATTCTGGTGTTACTAAGATAGTTTTTAATGGCTTCTTTTGTAAAGGTCAAGTAGGAATCTTCTAGCAGCTAAACAATACTGGAACAACCTTAGCTTTGTCAGCAAATATGCACCAAGCCAAAAAATAAAATAAAAACAATACAAGTTTTACTTGCTGAGTACCCAGTGAGGCTGCCTGTCCTTTTGATGACGCACATCAGGATAAGACCATTCTGTGCTGCACTGGAGGATGTTCCTTGTGCTGCTGGAAATTGCACTTGGCGTGGACACTTCCCAGATAACAGCTGCATGTAGCTGAAAGGGACAACACGGTGACCTGCCTACCGTGAGACACTCCAGACTTCCAGGATAAAGGGATATTTGGCACATTTTTACTGCATCTGATGGTCTCTCTAGAAATACATCATGATGATCCTCAAAGGGCTGCATGACAACTAAGCCATCTCCTTCCCATTTATGGTTAGCTACTAATGATATATTTATGCTCCTGACTGAAAAACTCAACTGTGTTAAAATACAGAACTCTTATCCGCTGCTGCTCTGATCACCACCAGCTACTGCTTCCCTTTCTCAGCTCCAAAACAACTCCTAAAACACTGCTGCTATTTCCTGAAAGACAGTATAGCATCAGAAATGGAATGATCACTTCCACACAAAACAGAAAATGCAAAGCCTCTGTATACAGCACTACTCTCTCAACTTGCTTATCTCCCAGGAGCAGGTGTTTCAACTTATAGATACCCACTGCCCTGTCAGGAGCCACAAAGGCATCTGAATCATTTAAAGGCTTCCTAAAGGTGCTCCAAAATTACACACAGAGCACCACCAATTCTCTAGAGGCATAAGTTTAACTGTTTAACTTCCATTAAAGTAAAACAGAATGAAGGGGTAGAGCTTAATCAGACCCAAAAGCAGTAATTCAGCAAATGTCAGATCATACTTTTCTGTATAAATACTGCCAAAGTCGTGTGCTGCAGATCAGATATGAGGTACACCACAAGCTTTATGGGGGGAACTTGTTCTGTAAATGGCCATATTATGACTGGATTTGGCTAGTGCTTTTGGTGTCTCACTTCAATCAGAATCTATTTTGTGTGTGTGTGTGTGAAAAGTGATTAAAAAATACATATATTACTAAAATAAATGTAAAGAACAGATGGCAAGCGAACTTCAAATACAAGTACAGCTTCTAGGGCTCAGAGTGCTTCTGCCAACATCAGCACTATTTTTAGCATAAACTGAAAACAAGGTTCTTTTAACTAAACATTTTGGCAGCCATGGTATTGATACAATTAATCTCAAAACAGAGAAATGTCAAAAACTGTATTAACTCAGAATCTTTGACAAAGCCCAGATTTCTGTACCCTTGGTGGAATTTCAGTCTTATTGAAGTTGAATCCAGTTCCATTGAAAATTGTCTCAGTTTCCACATCCCTTCTCACCTCTAAGATAGAGAACAGGTCATCTTCAGAGCAACTGTGGCTTTTTGTTTTTGCTTAAAGTGCTTAGGTGAAGAGTCAAATACTTCACATTCAAAAAGAAAAAAAAATGCACTGGGGTAAAAGAAGCTTCAAGTAAGTTCCTTAACCTAAGAATAAAATACATAATGTAATAAATAGAACTGTTGAAATATTTGTGTTTTGGATACCAATACAATTGGTCATGAGAAGAAACTGAAAATGTGAATCAGCATTCTGCTTAACTGTAAACATCAACATTGAATTTTCTGATATGTTATCTATTTTCCTGTGCCATGAATTTAACATCTTATATTTTCACATACATCCACATCCCATAAAGAGCTCCTCTTTTCTTAGTGTTTGGGTACTGAAGATGTATTTGCTAGTTTACTTAATGATCAAAAAGGCAGAAACAAAGAGAAAAGGCTTATTTTTAAGAGGATGCAAGAAAGTGCTCTGTTTCATCTATTTGGCTGTAAAGAAGTAGATGCCCTTTCTTAAAGGCTGAGATACACATGAGAATTTCAGTTCTAAGAAGCCTGGTTCTACTTACTCCCAGGCTCTTCCATTTCTACTTTCACTTTCCTAATTGTTATTTTAACTATTCTAGTCTCATCTTTCTGAAGGTGAGATTCTGTATGCTAGTGGCAAAAGCCCATACAACAAGAGCTCGCATACAACGTCTTGGACAAACAGACTAGTCACTATGTGGAAAGCCAGTAGAACTTTGAGAACAAGTAATAACGAACTAAAGTGGAGTGACAAGCCAATGTCCACAGAGCATGTTTGTGGAACAACTTATAAGCTGATAGAGCTGCAGTTTGAGAAACCAGAGTCCCATTTCATAATATTTTATGGGAAATATAAGAATAGAGAAAATGTTAGTCCACTTCTTTCAGTCATTGAAAGAATCTTCTGGATGACACTGGAATTATGACAGATCACAACACACAGAACTCTTGGAGACAGCCAGTATATGATAATTAATACAAGGTGATGATACTACACAGCAGAAATAGTTCCTCACCCTTTCAGCTACAAAAAAAGACTATTATTTGCATTAAGAAATGGAGCAATTTGCTACAACAAACAGCAAATACGAGTTTTAAATGTGCATGGCAGCAAGTTGCTTTTTTTTTCCCCCCTTCATATTTCCTTTCAGAACAGTGACCCCATTTCTTCTTCCACCACCATTTCTTTTTCACTTTATATTTTGAGAGTATTTCTTCTTTCTCTGGAAGCAGGGAAGAAATGAGAAGATAACCAGCCATCTCAGTTTTAAATCTTCTAGTCTCCATTTTTCCAACATGAAGGTGTGCAAATAGGTATGGAATGTGCACAGAAGTTGACCTTGTTCAGCTGCTGTCACTGCTTTGTTACTCCAGTAGCTGGCACAGAATCCAATTGCTCACCTCCGTGCGATGAGCACTTTGTTCTACACCTACATGAGTCACGCTTAATTTGCACAGGCCTTAAGTAAAAATAACACTGCCAAATAAAGTTTAGTATATACTTCCTGATCTCCAGGGATTATACTGACAGTTCATACCTCTCAACCACACTCCCTCAAATATTTTGCAAATACGAGCAGGCTCACACTTCCCATGAATTTTTCATATCCATGCACATAAATACAAAAGAATTTGAAGAAATTTATCCTTGTTTGCAGAAAATGATGTAACTTCAGTCTTCTCATTTTATTAACAAACACCAAAGCAAATCTAAAATGTCAGCATTTACCAGCTTTACCATCTGTACACAGTTACAGCATTTGAACCTAAGAGATACATTATGAAAGTTAAATTAAAACAGCAATATATCCGTCTTTGGAAGCAGATACACTCTAATAAAAACAATAAAACTGAATACAATTTCCAGAGAAATCAGAACAATCTTTATAGTAACAATTACAAACTACATCAATTAAATCGCACATTTTACTGGAGATAAGAAAACTTTATCTTCCATAATCCTTTTTTGAATTGCAGAAGAAATTCCGAATCAAGTTACCAATTAAGAAAGTAAATACGTTAGGAAATTCTTGAGCTTACAAAAAAAACAACTCTGTTCTCTGTAGATAATTCTCACATTTAATAGATATTTAAGTCTGTGACTCTCTATCAACTTCTGAAAAGAATATTTGCAAAAAAAGACAGGTGTACTGCAATTAAACAGCCATTCACCTATTTTCACATTAGTCATTTGCTTCATAAAATAACATTTAATTTTTCCACCCCTAATTCTGTTGGGCAGAAAGGGGAAGAGAGGAACTTCTGTAAGCGTGCTCAGGTGCAACATAGAAAAAAATAGCAACAATATTAACACAACTTTTTCAAGAATCACAGATTGAATTTACAAAACCTTGGCAAACTTTGAGAAGTTGCATTTTCTCATTCTGCTGAGCTGTTAGACCTCTATAACTTGACTTAAAAAGCAGTAAGAGATGTATGGACCTGTTGTGCCTTGCTATAACTTTATTTGCCTGAGTATGACTTTACATTCTTTCACTTTATCAGGAGGCAGAAAGTAGCCCACACATTTGAACCTCCCAGTTCCAAAAGCTCCCCAGCCAGTGCAAGATGTGGAGCTTCGCACAGGCTTTTTTGACCTCACACTGTGACCCTCATACCAGCATCCACAGGCTATAGGTCATGACCTCAAGAATTAGCATCATGGAAATAAGAGCCCTTCCAGGTTTAGTTACAAAATAGAACACTGTAGCAACAAACTCCTAAGTCTTTTCTGAACTGAGCTGGGCAGCTTTGTCTTAAATCCACAAGAAGATAACAGATAACCCACACTTCAGTTTTCATTACCAGCACACTAAATCGTCTCCTCTCCAACCAAAGGTCTGGGATCCTGCTACACTACGAAAACATCCATTCACTGAGGATTCGAAAGCCAATATCATATTGCCACTAGCTGAGCCTATTAAAAGGTTAAAGAAATACCACTACGGAGTTGAAGACTTTTGTAATCACTATTAAGAAAAGAGGTTGAAATAAACTATCTCTGTTAACATTTTATCTCCCGAGCAGATTACTTTGTATATATGTTCTCTGGAGGAAAAAGACAACAACAACAAAAAAAACACCTGCATCACACAGTCACATGCAATGCTAAGCTCTAATTATATCAGAAGTAACAAGCTCCGTTTATATTAAATTCTGAGGTTTTTTTCCTAACCTTCACTCTTTTCTAAGCATTCTCAGAGGCTTTTAAGGAAGGAAATGAACCCAGCGATGGCTCAGCAAGAACTAAAACGTGGGAGCTCTTTGCTGTTTCCCTCAGCAGGTGGAGCTAGCGGCCTCGGCCAAGCAACTCACGCTTGAGTGTTTAAAAACCAGTATGACAGTCTGTCGTGGAGTAAAAATATACTACAGTGGGGGAAAAAAAATGCACGAGATTTACCTTTATCCTGGAATTCTTGAGGGTAACTGCAAAAGAAGAAGAAACGACATAATGCAATACACACTAGCAAATCCACAGTAATACAAACAGTATAAAATGATTCCTAGTTTTCTGCAACTTCTGTGGTTGAAACTTAGTGCTGAAACTTTTCCATAGCTTTATTCTTGGCTAAGCTTTTTATATTTAAAATGAATCTTCCTTTTACCTGCGCAGTAGAGAGAATGCTTAGTCATTTTAAGGAAGTCAAACAAAACCAAAACCAGATAAGGCAGCCTGTTCTAGGTGTATACATCTACTCAGATATCTTATCACATAAACATACAAAAGCATCTGATTTGCTGAAAAGATTTCTGAAATTATTTGAAAAATTCCTAAGTAAAACCCACTATTGCCTACCCTAAAAATATCACAGTAGGTCAGCAAGAAAAAAAATATACAAAGCGTTGTTTTAGTTGCAGCATTCTATCAAATCCAAAGAAAAGTATTAATAATTAAGCATAAATTAAAAGCTGATGCATGCTTAAATGTAAAATCATTTCAAAATACAAAGAGATCAATACGTCACCTAAGAAAATATCATCCCATCAGGAAGAAATGTTCTTCAGAAACAAAACAATCTTAGGATACACTTGGAGGTATAAGGATAAATAATCACAGCAAAGTTATGTAAAATGGCAACTCAAGAAGCACGTATTTGTGTGAAAGGTTTCACCAGAAGCAACCAGCAAATAAAACGCAGCTGCCAAGACCATCTATATGGACAATAAGCAGTGGTGCATTTATCAGGCTAGTCAGAAAGGGGATGCTTACAAGGAATTAGGAGAGAAAGGAACGCTCTACAGATAAGAGACAGAAATACAAACATAGATAAAAGGCCAAATCTAAGAAATCCCGCATAGCAAGTAGCAGCAGTACTTAGGCACGGCGCAACATGCGGGATGTAAAGACTATAACAATATGCACATATTTTGTATCCTGCATGAACAGCACAATGCTGCCAAGAGTGAGTACTATTAGTGGAGACAAGGGATAAATTAGAAATTAAAATAAGACGTGAAATCACAGGGTCATATAAATAAACAGGAAAGAACTCAGTGGCAGCTGAGCTCCTAAATGCAGATTCCCACCTTCGATACTTCATCCTCATTAAAAAATAGACTGAGTCATAAGATAGAAGAAAACAAGTCAGCAGTGCTATATCTGCAACTCATCTGTACAGTCCCAGTCAGCTCAATAATCCCAAGAGAAAGCACAAAGAGAGAGACAGACAAAATCCTGCTCCCTTAAATAAAAAGAGAGAGAAAGTACTTCTATAAGCATTTACAGCCCGAATCAAATGCACACAAATTTTCAATTACAAAATATTGAGGCACATATCATGTCTTCCCACAGTTTGTGTGACACTGCGAACAACGCCCTTGCCAGATGGTTGTGCTGTGTTTCAAACTGTAACCAAGTGGCCACAGATGCAGGAGCATGACAAAGTATAGCTTAGTAGGCACCCAATGTAGGAAAACAGACACGAAACAGCATTCAGAAATGAATTGCAAGTATTGAATTATCTGCTAGTAGATCTGAGTTGGAAGAATGAGATTTTGCAAAGAACATTTACGTAGCATATAAACTACAGCCAAATCCCTTCAGACAAATTGTTTTTACTAATGTTAAATTACAACATAACTGAGTCTGAAAACATACTAAATTTCAAAGCAAACCAAAAAAAATCACTGCTTGGTCTGCCACAGTACTTTAATATCTAAATATTGTTGAAACAAACCACCTACAGCCAGCTTCCAGTTTTGTTTGAACTTCCTATTAGAGCTGAACAAACCTGTGCAGTAGTGCAAACTCAGCATCCAATAGTGCTGCTTCACACTAGCTGAGGATGGCAAAAGGAAGCTCATGCCTACTTTCTACACATTGTATTTCCCATATTTTAACAAATCTCACCAAAGCAGAGGTGAAGGTAAACTCTAAGTAACAAGCTTGCTGAAGTCTTCTGAGCCCCGACCACAACTCAAATGTGACAAATCCTTACGTTCCCAATTCTTACTGAATCCTAGCAGATTCATCAAGATAGAAAGACTTAGACCCAAACAGATTATTTGACAAACTAGGACCTAAACAGATAATATTGCCAGTGATTATTAAAAGGTTGTTTAAAAAAAAAACTGCATTACACATAAGATACTTCATAACATATTAAACCCACAAAGCTCACTTACCTTGCCTTAACATCTTTTATCTTCTTAAGAAGAATATCCCTTTTTTCCTTTGCTTTCTTGGACAGATTTTCTCCTTTTAGGGTTTGGGAAATAAATGTGTCGACATCTAAATCAGAAAATGAAGAAAAAGATGCACACCTCAGTAAGGATACATAGTGTTATAATGAGTTTGCCAAGCCACTACTATGAAGAAATGAAGAAAATTATTTTCAGGCCTACACCCAGCACAGTTAACGGGCTTTCCCTTTTCTAAATGGGATACAATTTGTTCTCTGATCTACTTATGCTTAGCACAGCAAATCCTATGGTGACATTTGATTCTTGCTCACTTAATTACGCCAAGTAAGCCCCAATAAATTGCAGTGCTACAACAATTACTTTCCATCACCTAAAGTAAGGGATGGAGCTAAAACATGGATATAGCCTTTATGCACGTATTACTGCCGTGTTATTTCAGATCACGCTACAAAAATGTTTGAGCAATTCATTCTTACAGCAGTAATGGCTATCCAGCAGTAATGGCTATCCAGCCACTAATACAGGTCACTTATTGGTTCCAGTATTTCCAAATGATCTCACTGCCTCTCAGTTCCTTGCATGACTAAGGTTCATATCCAAAGTTTTAACCTGGCAAACAATTAAGCAAGCATGATAATAACCACATTGAAATAGTCGAGACACACATATGTGCTTAACTTCAAGCATGCTTGCAGAATCACAAAATTTTAATCTGTGTTGCATTCGTTTTATTCTAATGCAGAAGATGACTCTATATAGGGATGTAGAATCAAAGTATCCCATTAACGTTACTGTGGTTCACTGTAATATAGTAATCGCCCACTGCACAGGACAAAAATAGCGCAATGACTGAGAATTTCGGTGAGTTCAAGTCTTCCAGTAGTATGTTTTCTTGGTTAGAAAAATAATTGCCTGTATTTACTGAAATAACTTCATGTGGCTACCAATCAAGGTATGGCTACCCAGAAAATTGAAAAGCAGAACTACTACTAAAACAACAAAAAAGTCGCTCGTTAATTTCAGCTTCTCATCTGCACGGTTAACACCTATTCATTCGAGAAGTAGAAACAAATATAAGTCACAAACACCTCTGCAGAGACACTTCCCCCACATACACACTTTGGCATAATCTGTGTACATGCAAGCAGATACGGCTAGTTCTATTTTAGTTCTGTAACTTCTCAAGTCAGATGAGATGTTTCACAATAGGAATACAAGAACAATTAAGCGCTCAAATGTTCACACTCAACAAATCACATTTTAAAGACATTAAGTCAGCTTGAATTGCCTGCTTTTGTCTCACTATAGACCAGAAGCCCAACAGAAACAAGTCATCCTTTTCCTTTCAAGTTGCATGAAAGTTAAAAGTTACTCTTTGAAAACACTAGCACAGCCATTACAAAGATTTCACACTTTATAAATAATTTACCACAGTATTACTACTTAGATAGACTCACTGTCTTCACAAGATGTGGCAATGACTTCATGTTTTAATAAGTTCTCACAGTTCTGAATAACAGTGTGTTCCCACTCCCTGCAAGACAGAAGGAGACGCTTCCCCAGCACATTTTCCAAAGCGGATTCAAAGACAAAAGAAAAACTCATAGAACTGACACTGCTTCTGAAAAGGCCAGAAGGCAAGGCATTTGGAGCTTATATTAATGAATCATCCAGACTCATCCCCCAGCAGCCTCTATGCTGTAAGCCAAACATACATGAAAACATCTTGTCCTAACACACAGAAAATCTACACATCTTCACACATCTTCATAAATTCCAAGGGAGCAAGTAAAGGCCCAGACAGACACAAAACCCTCCTTAGGTCAAAAGTCCTGATACCTTTGCTACTTGAGAGCAGAAACCAAAACTGCTAAGTTTTTGTTCAGTGAAACCCAACAAGATTTTTCAATACAGACCAACCTTTCTCTCTGGAAGGGCCATTCTGATTAAATATTGGTTCCTTCATAGTTTTATGCATTTATTTCAAAAATCTGACAGCTGCTTCTAAGTTCTATTTCAGCAACAACATGTGAACGTTTAGAGCAATTATATGGATTTATACATAAGGAGCAATGCTTACGCAGTAATCTTCAGGCACTAACTAATCACCAAACTTGGCCTCTGAAGTCTACTTTTAAATTCAGTGGGCTTCACAATTTCATGGAAAAGCTCAAAACCCAGCTGAGAACGCCACCATCTCAGGTACTGACTGTCAGAGCTTTCTATAACCACTAATGTTGAGAAAATTAAGGGGCACAGGAGGGAAGAGAAACCAGGCTAATTGTCGTAAGGAAGAATTATCAGTCCTTAGCTTAGATGTACTGCAGAGATTTAAAAACCTGAGGACTAATCACATCACCTCTTCTTTTTTGGAAAAGCTTGGACTTTAAAAGCAGAAATACTGAAGAATTTTCATCCACGGAGGTACAGGGCAAAAGCAGATCTTCCCATATTCCAGTAAAAGAAGATACTATGTTGGAGGAGAGGGAGACGGACAGAGAGACAGCAAGCATGCAAAAGCTCCTCACAAGTTTGTCTCTAAGCAGCAGCATTTACAGATAAGACATCCTTGGGATGCCAATGACTTCCCTGTCCCATGAGGCTGAAAAACAAGTTCAAAACAAGTTTAGGTGACCCCAGACAGAATACACCACACTCACCATGGAATGCTGTCACTTACCTGTGTTCACAGAAGGCATAAACATAGATTGATTCATCACATCCCCAAAATACGAAGACCTGACATGCACGTATCTGTAACAGTATGCCAAAGCAGCTATATATTTGAAAATACATTATCATATCATGCATTTTCCTAACTACTGACTATTACGCAGACTGATGCACATCTTGCTAAAGCCATTTCCTGATCTAGCACTGTAAATCCATTCCTGATGTGCCAGATGCACATTAGGTGAGTCACTTATTGTAAGCTCCTCTGGACAAAAAGCAAGGAAATCTAAGTTATGATTATTAGCTCACCACCTGTACTCCTCCCTGAGTATATGAGAAACAGTCCCAGCTTTCGGAGAATTCTTCATCACTGGCTTCACGTAAAGGAGTGTTCTGTTAATGCCTACAGCATTCCTCAAAGCAGTTTGCCTTAGAATAAGAACAGAACTCTGGACTTTGGTATGACAGATACAAGTCTCACATGGTGAACTTCAGACAGAACATCACACTGAAGCAGCAAAATGTGTCCATATCTCAAGGCTGATCTCATCACTAATTTGCTCTTCCTTCTTTAGGATGATCAAAACCTCTCTCTCCCCTCTCTAAACCAGTTTAATGTTGTGCTAAAAAATGAAGGTTTAAGCCACTAATCATTGGAACCTGAGTGTAAATGCAGCTCCTTTCTGCTTCAGTACACTCGTTGACAATTTTTTTTAAATAACATACAAAAGGTTCCTGATTTATAAGCAGTTTTTCTCACTGGTTCCCCAGCAATGAATGAACAAAATGATGCATTCCTATTCAGTGTTTCTACCAAACTTAGCAGCTATTTAACAGCACACATTGCAGAGGGCGTACTACCACCAGAGACCAGGCTGCTCAGTTAACTGTTTCCATTGAAAATAACAGAGATTCAAAGAGAAATACATCCTGAAACCTGTTCAACATTTCTTAAAGTTTTTAAGCCTGCATGTTAAATTGTTAAATGGCCTGAAATTAGTACTTAATGCTCTGTTTCTGAAAGCTCATTATTTCAACTCTGTCTGAACCACACCCCAGAGAAATTATTTGCCTAAAGAAATGAAGCAGATACAGAACTGAAAGATCCAATTGAAAAGATCCACTCACAAAGTGCTCTGCCAATGCAGGTTGCAAACAAATGAGAAGTCACACAACAACAAAGCTTTGCTCTCTTCAACTGCCTCACATAGTTCAAGGCTCAATGGTGACTTCATACAACCAACAAAAGCTGAAAGGTCATCTTCATCTTGTTTTCACCTGCATTCCTCTTAAGAGGAAAAGGTTTCAGACTGTTTTTGTTTCCATTATTAAACAATGTTCTGTTTCTCCTTTCTTCAATGATTATAAACAGACAACACTGCAAGTTTTCCAAGTTTCAAGTCTCTGGGGCTATTTCCCTTAAGAAAAGCAGAAATCAGACATCTCAAAAACACTGTGGACTTTTAGCCCAAAGCAAGCACTGTATTTAAGAGCACTAATCATAAATTATGTTGTTTTCCATCCTTAATGAAGAAATCATCAGTTGCAGTTAACAAACATACATCCTTAGCACGGAACCTTTGTGTCAAGGTAGGCTAAACAGGCTCTCACAGACCATGGCCTGGGTCTCTCTTTTCCCCCCACCTTCTGCAGATAACCAAAACATTGTGCATTACATTACCAGAATATGAGTCATCCCTTCAACACCTGATGAGCTCATACCACTGACAGATAACTATATGACAGATGTGTTTCCACACACACGGCAGGGAATGAACGTGCGCCTTTAGGTGATCTGGTACAAACAAGTCCTCATGGTTCAGGGCTAGACACACATCTGCTATGTGATGAGAGACAGTTGCATGGGGTCACCTGGCAGATGCTCTCCCTGTCACACCAGGAGGGAACAGTGGGTCAGCAGAACAATGCACAGAACCACCAGCCTCCTCCAATCCCTCTATTCCATGTTCAGGATAGGAAGAGACAGGAGCTGGCCACAAACCAGGGTATTTTGGAAGGCAGGACAGTTATCCCTGAAGGTAGCTGCAAGCTAGGCACATTTGTGTGCACACACTTCTCAAATGCAAGCAACATCAAACAGACTGCCACTTCTCCTCCTGCTTTACAGAGTCTAGCATTAGAAAGCAATTAATTCATCAGATTTCAAGCTTCCTGTACAAGTCATCAATACAGAGTAGGCCCAGAGACAAATTATCAAGCAATACCTGTAACTGCCTGTGTCCCTGCGCATAAATCTGGCTTACTGGGAAGCAAGAAATATTTGAGGATCTTCCTTTTGCTCTCTCCTCCTTCCCTCCCAACTACTCAAACATTTCTCTCCAGAGCTTGCTAAAAAAGCTATATATAAATATAAATAGATATATACAAATGCAATACAGAAACAGATGTAGAATAAAAGTGACTGACTCCGGGATGCTTAAAAATAATCACGTTGATCCATTGTAGCACAAAGTCCTGGAAAGGAACACCTTTGGAAACTGTTGCACATTTGATCTCCAAAGCAAGGCTACCTGGCCTTGTTGTCACAAATAGCGAATACATTGAAAAACACTGACACTCAACAATTTCTGTTAGTGATTTAGAAAGCAGAAGTACACCTCAGCTGCTAAGACTCCCCAAATGAAGTAAACATAAAAGTAAAAACAAGATAGCTCCTAAAAGAAGTGAAATAAAATTGCCATCAGTGACATTAATCTCACTGACCACATAGTTGAACATCATCTCTCTCCATTAAAGAGGTGAGAAAATACCAAGCTGTAACGCATTAAGCTTATCCTGAATAAACTACACCAGTACAAATCATGATCAAGTTGCAAAGTGATTCCAAATGAACTATAATAAAAAATGTTAAGGATTAACCTGAAGATTTACACTGTATGCTACATGATGCTGCATCTTTTGTGGTTTGTTGACATATGATTACGAAAGAAACGTAAACCCAGTCAGATGAGAAAGACAGACTCCACGTTAATTGAAAAAGACAAACTAAGTGAATAATGAGTACATAAAAAATAGCCTATGCCATTTTTATCACCCATATATGACACTTACTCTCAAATTTACGGCAGAGACAGTTGAACTATGTTTCAAATCACTGGAGGTTATTTCTTACCAGGAATGCCTCTGTGCAGTTTTTCACCTCTATGTTTCTATTCTTATTCTATTACTATTCGAATACAAATACATTACCAGAACTGTAAATACCCATCTACTTAGATGTCTGCTATAACCACTCTGGTTTATCCTGCAAAGTCAGATTCTTCAGCAAGAACAGGCATTCACCAAAGCCAAAGAAACATGAAAAGGATACTTTAAACCATAGAAGAGACGAGTTTTAAACAAGACTGTCCTTTTAAAAATGGAGTCAGCCAATGAAGAAGAGCTATGGTGTACCTAGGTGATCGTTCTTACCACGGGAGCATAAGGAGCAAGTCCAGCAACAGCTGACAAGGAGGTCAAAAAGGACTGTTAGTTGCTCCTGGGCATCAAGAGTAAACATAACCGGTGCAGTGCACAATAACAAAAGGTAAGCATAAGTAAACCTTATCAAGTTATGCACTGGATCCACAATCTCACAGCTCTCTCACCTTGCCCTGTTCTACGTTCTGTTTTCAGGATGTCACTAAACAAGCAGGTAAAAAAAATATATATTAATATGAGCTCACATTTAAAGAAATCACAGTGAAATAAGGCAATCCGGACTATACGACTACATATTTTTAGAAACTGAATTATGTCTGGGTGGAAACAGTCTCTAAGACAAGAAGAGGTTTCTGTTCAGCTTTGAGATGTTGGGGGATTTATTTGTAGAACAAGAAAAAAAAGGACATGGAACATTATGTCCCAGTCTATATGGGCTAAAGAGTTTTTGTTCCATTTTCCTGAGTTAAAAATAAATAAATCTTTAAAACTTTTAGTATATGAAAACAGAAGACTAAAACTAGAAATGCTGTGGAATGTGAAAGGTGAACTGAAAGAAAAACCCGTAGTATAGTTATAGATATTACAAAGATTGAAGGAAAAGATGTAAATGCTATAAACATATATAAAGATCATAACAATATCAAAAACTTCTTTAATATATTCTCAACTCCTTCAATTCAACCTCTGCAACATCCCAATCAAAATGACTGAAGGAACCAGCCCGATTTACATTATGGGAGGAAAAGCAAACCATGCCTCCAGGGAAGAAAACACCCTCTGAAATCTATCTCTGCTAAGGAAACCAAAGCTTACTGTGTGCATCAAGTAGTAAGAAAAAATAAAAGCAAGCAGGCCTTCAGCGATCTACATAACCAGTAATAGTTGGACTGCAAGAAAAAAAACACAGCAAGCAATGTCCCACTCTGCCAAACACCCGCAGAAAGATCCTGAACATACAAACAACTGAGGGCATCTTTTCAAAAGGTACAGTAGGCCTCACTCGCTGAATTGCAAAGGCTTGGGCATCATCTAAAAGGTACAGAGACGTGGAAGGAAATGAGGAGATCACACACACTACCTCACACCTCCCAGGTGTGAAGCAGGAGATAGTCATTTTGCAGTTTGCTTTTTTCCCCCCTCACCCTTCCACCCGTGACCAGAGGATCCTGATTCTGCCCCCAGCGTTTCCCTTCCTGCTACCTAAGCAAGCCGGAGGAGAGGTCAGGATTGTGAAACCCCAACAACCTCTGCAATAAAAGCTCATTGCCTCACTGACCTTCCCCCTTCAACTTCACAGAAACAGCTTCCTTCTCTTCCAAGTGATGTGGTTAGCTCTGAGCTCAAGCTGTGCTTCTGCCTGGAACATTTCAGCACCACTGACACGCAGCCACAGTGACCCTGCCAGCACGTGTGACAGAATTTGTTTTTGCATTAAAGATATAATATTGTTTAGGTTCAAAGTAAAGCACTCACAAGTCAAAAAGCCTCCTGTGCAACTCTAATTCATCCCCTGGTGTGTTTATTCCCATTATCGCCATGTTTAACTCCAGGAGCACTTAGCATGTTTTCCAGTAGGACCCCTACTTGTTCAGCATGGGGGGGACACTACTCCAACAATCAATCAAGGCTAAGCAGGGATAAAGAAATCCATATGATCACTGCTCCGCTTGCTGTGGCAGTTGGAAAAAAATGGCAAAAAAGTCTGAGAAACAGTACAATATTCATGAGATTTTGAATCTGCTGCTGCCTTACTGCCATGTGAACACTGGGCTAAAAGAGGGTGCACGGCGCTAGGCACAAACTGCATGTTCTTGACAAAATATGATATGAAGAAGTGCCAGGCACTTGTAATGGCCACTGAATAAAGACATCTGACTGGTGTTACTTTCTAGAGAAGCCAGGGCAGCATGGAGGCAGGTGAATTTCAATTTCACTTCTGTTCCACCATTGATTATTTTTGTGACCTCAGATCACATCTTGTTTATTACACTAATTTTAGCGACGGGAAAACAATATTCACTCATCTCAAAGAGGTGTTGAATCAATACCTGTGAGCCATTAAAATAATACATTAAGAAGCATGCCTGAAGAAGAGCATGCAGAAATAAGTATCTATTCACTGCAGACTCTGTATTGTACAAGAGTTGCTTAATGAATAGTAAAGATATTACACAGCTCTCTTCCTTCCTCCATTACCATAAATCTTCAGCACATTAATAGTTCGGGCTAGAAGAAGCAGGGCACTGTACAATTAAGGATTACCAGAACCTATGTGTATCCAGGAATGAACTGCTCATAGAGACTGAACTACTCTAATTTCTAACTTGCATGCAGCTTTCCTCATAACACTAAAAAAACACCAAGAGAAGCTAACACACTAACTGTATAAAGTTGTTGCCGTGTGAAAACAGAAAAGGATTGAATTCTTACACTGCATAACCACAGTTATCCTTCCATTTGTTTCCCCCTAATAATTCTGCAAGTAAGGATTTAAAGTTACAAACCATTATTCACCCCCCAATATCTCCGCTCCATTAGGTTTCTGATTTGCATCGAGTCCCAAAACAAAATCACATGCGAATGTAAACTAAGTGAAAAATACTGTTACAGTTATAGGTACTTATTACGTAGTGTTTATGATACTGTAATAATGAAAAAGACTGCACAATCATGTGATACTGACGTATAACCTGGGCCACTGATTGCAATGAGTTTATGCACACCCCTCTTGAGTGAAAGCAAGTGTTGCCACCTTCACTTTGGAACACCAGCTTCCATATTGCTCTTTCCACAGCAGACAGGATGAAGCTGAGCAAATGGCCAGGTGTACAGCGGAGACAAGCTGCAGTTTGGAATTACCATGTAGTTATCAGCTGCATGATACCACCCTCCTCCAGAGGTTTCTGCAAGCAACTTCACCAAGTGAAAGTAGCTCTTACACAAACGAAAACTTCACATGACTGCAAGTTGCAAATACACTAACACCATGGAAACTACAAGGGCTGGGTAAAAGCCATTAAGGCTAACCTTTTCATTGCTATTAGCAGGGGTTGGGTTCCTAATTAATAAGCCAGCAGAAGCTCTCCTTCCAGTGGCATTTCATGTTGGTTTTGCTACAGAAAGAACGCGACCTCCAAATAACATACTTATGGTCAGTGGTTACTACAGCCCTTCAGGAGAGCTGGCAGAGGTACTTTCAAGATAAGAATGGAAGATAAGAGCAAAGCAGTTCAGTGCTAACTCTTACCACCAACGGGTTTAAGAACTGCACTGTGCCCAAAGGCGAGCAGTTGCATCAGGTTCCAGAGGGTGCCCTGCTTCGTAGCTGAGCACTCCTTCCAGAGACGAGCTTTACAGAAGCACGGTTAACTTGAATGGCTTTGACAGAACTGCGCAAGTTCCTGAGCCAAAAGAAGAAGTTCTTAAGAGCGAGATTCTCCCGCTCACGGGGGAATTCTGAAGCCTTTTGAAGCTCCCCCTAAGGCACTGCCAGTGACCCTACGGGGCGAGAAGCCCTCTCCTCACGACGCTCCATCACACCACAGCCGCACCGCCACGCTTGTGCGAGCCCGGGCACACCAAGTAACAGCTCAGCGACCCCCGGCGCCGCCAGCTTCCAGCGGGGAACTGCGAGAGCTTCTGGAGAGAGGCACCGTAAATAGTGTGTCTCTATCGACCGGGCTGAGCGAGGGACACCGCACCCGCTCCCGCCGCTGGTGACAGGCACCGAACAAGGCGGCTAGCGAGCGGCAGCAGGGCCTTGCTCACCACTCCGGCTGCGGGACAGCACTGCCCTGGGCAGCGCCCACAGCGGCGGCCCGGAAGGAAGACGATGCCGCCCGGGGAGAACGAGGAGCACGGAGCGGGTCTTACCATGCGCCGGGGGCTGCCCCAGCCCGCACCGGGCAGTCACGGCCCGCCCCCCACCGCCCGCCTCCCGGGAAGCCCTCCCTCCTTCCTGCCCTCCTACCGCCCACCGTACCTGCCAAGAGGCCGCGGACATCCTCGGGTATACCGGCGCCGTGCATGCCTGCGGGCGGCGGGTGCATCCCGCGGGCGACTCGCCTGAGCCGTGCCCCGGCCTCGGACCCGCCGGGGAGGAAGCGGCAACCCCGCCCCACGGTCGCAACGGCACGGCCTAGAGCCCCCGGGGCGGGGCTTGGAGCAAAAAGGCGGTGTTTGGAGCTACGAGGCGGGGTTTCGTATCGGGGGAGCGGGGCTTCTCCCGCCCGCCGCGCACCGCCCCCCAGAGCTGCGCGTGCGCCTCCGCCATCCCTGTGTTTACAGCCGCGGCTGGGCGTCCCCCAGAGCAACGCCCCCACCACGAGGGATCGCCGTCCACGTGACTTCTGCCGGAAGTCGTGTTGCGTAAGGACGCCGTGCGGACCCTCCCCCTCGTGCCAAAACCAAAGATGGCGCTGAGCGGTGGTCGTCAGCTCGCCTCCGCCCCGCGGCACGCAAGAGGTTGGCTATTGGATGGGGAGCCCGGAAGGCGCTCTCTGATTGATCCATTGGTTGTCCTGTGCTTCCTAAACTGTGACCTTGGTGGTTTGGGCTCTATCTGTGTTGTTAACCAGTGTTTGTGTTGGAGGTGCACTTATGTTAGTACATCTCTATGTCCTACCAGTGTAGGGGAGGAGAAAAAAAGCATGGAAAAAAAAAATACTATTTATAAAACGTCTCCTTTGCACCAGTGCACCTATATTGACCCCAGCTGGCAGTAGTATCAGTTTGATATTAAACAGTTCCTTACTTTGGGTGATGTAGCTGTGCCCAATGGGATCTAGACATTGTGTTGGATTGTGTTCTCCTGACCCCTCGCATCCCTTTTAATTACAGAGCGCAATTTGGAGTTTTCAAAGCACTATAGCTTTATTACCTGATCTTATGGCCATCTTGACTGAAACCGGAGCAGTTAACTAACTGACCTGTATAACGTTGCACAATCATTTCCAAGTGCGTTCTCTAATTTTAAAATAAGCGTGAATGTGAATCTGGGTTCTTATGTGTGTATCTATATCTTGCCTTATGTGTGTGTATAAATGCCCACTCCTCACCTATTTCAAGGATGTTTGACTAATTTCCTTTAGTTGGCAACAAGGGCTCCTCGGGCTTATGTTAAATTACACATTTCATACGTGCAGTCTTGGGAAGCTGCCATGAGGAACAGGAAAATGGCTTCCAGTTTAATTTGCTTGCCCTTTTCCAGGTTAATCTTAATCCTGCTTTCTTATGTTGACTTTATGGCTCCATCCATTTCTGTTCCAGAAATAAGTCAAAGGTGTCACCTGAACTCTGTTGTAGTCTTTGTTTTGAGATCACTTTTCCTGATAATTTTTTCCATATGTTTACCATTTGTATGAGCTTTCCTGGGGTTCCAGTAAAGAAAATGAGAAGAATAACTTACCTTTGCTATTTTCCATCCCCCCTACTCTAGTCACTATGGAGTTTTTTTTTTCTACTTATTTTTTTTCCTTAAAGACCTCCTTGTTGCAGTGAAGACCAGCCCATCACACAGTAAGATTTGTGACTCGGGCCTATTTTAAGCCTTGTTGAGTTCCAGGTTTACTCTTAGTTCCCTAATTTTTAAATCTACCGCTAATAGGAAGCATAATTCAAAACAGACTCCTTCATTGAAACACGTCTGGCTTCACAGCCATTTCAGCCTGTTTTCTGAGAATTCCACAGCTTATACCTCATCTAAACCAGACCTACTGTCTTGCCTAATCAAGCTCATAGATCAGGGATTCTTGATCTTTGGGAAGCAGAGCCACAGGGAATGCACACAGGTTTATTGTCCTTCCTTGTGAGGAGAGCTATGAAAACAGGGAGTTTGTGATGAGAAGCCTACCTGAATCTGCAGAGAGTTTGTACTAACACAGCTGCAGAAAGAATAAAGTTTCCCATTCCGGAGCAACATTAACATCACCTTGCCTCCATGGAGAAATTTGGCACATTCAGTGTACTGGGAAATCCAGCATTTTTTCACAAAAGACTCTGCTTCACTGCAGGCATACTTTTAAAACTTAGATTCCAGTGTAAAAGGCAGACAGAAGCTATGTGCAGCTGCTGCTAGTTCTATACATGTCCCTTAGTGGAAATAATTGGATTTCAGTCCACAATCCCTGCAGTATTTCAAGGTAGGCAGTGGGCTTGTTGAGGCTATGCTGTGTTTTTATCTGTTCTTCCCTTGTTGCTTGCCAGTCTTCTTTTAGCAGATTAGAAACAAAATAGCTAGTCAGTAATCGGAATATTTATATTTTTTAATTATTTAATCGCATTAAGCAGTGTCTGGCAGAGATTTCTGGCATGCATATATAGTTGTCAAATGCAAGGAGAACAGGCTATCTTTACTGAAGCATTTTCCTTGCAATGAAACTCAGAAACTTTTGGCTTAAATAAATAAATTAATTAAATAATCAGAAACCTATGTTATTGTAAGACAGTGTTCTAAATATGGCAACTCTTTATGCATTTTGGCTGTGGTCATTGCACTTAAAAAAAGCCTTGGTGTCTCTAACAGAAGAAAAACCTATTTTGTACCCTTTACCCTCTGGCAAAATATAATTAATGTTTTCTTAGGATTTACTACTGCTTCTCCAGTTAAAATGATTTACTCCCAGTTAGAGATATATTCAGGATATCGCAACAGTTGTTTGAAGAATAAGTTTCTAAATTAACTTTGAAGGACAATGGGAGCTAATCCTTAGAGTAACAACTCCTCTACTCACTATCCATCTCTATGAAAGCTTCATATTTTACAGTCCTCCTACTGGCTTCTCATATAGAAAACCTTCAAAGCTTTCAACTGTTGTGCACACAGTTGGGTTGCACTGACTGTGTTTTGTTCAGATGTGACAAAAAATATATATAGAAATATTGAATAACAAGGGCTTGTTATGTATGTTTTATGATGAAAATAGATGTTATGTATGTTTTATGTATGATGTTATGTGTGTTTTATGATGAAAATAGCTTCAGCAACCCTTTTTTTTTTTTTTTCTATGTACTTTAAAGGCCTTGGTGTTACCATAGTATATGTTCAGTTACAAAACTTACATACTGCTCACATGAAGGTGATCTACCAGGTCAGTTACTTCCCAGGTCTGTGCTTTGTTGCTCTGAATATTGTTTTCTTTAAACCTGAGATGATTTGAGACCTCAGCCTGAGGACGGCACTTTCCAGCAGGCTTAGAACAAATGTCAAGAAGCACAAATCATTCCATTCCCTTTCCATACTTTCCTAGTTTGAAGATCAGAGAGGTACTGATATGGAAAAAAAATGAGAGTAATTTCCCTGGATTATTTACTATGGGTAGTATCATGACTAAGTGCTTATGCTTCAGGACTATTGTTTTGGTGTTGTTTTTCTTTTGGTTTGGTTTGGTTTTTTGCTGGTTATTTGCTATTGTTTGTGGCTTTCTTAATGCTGAATTCTTCATAGTTTCAAATGAGGACTAACAAAGGCATAATTCATCATTATTTTTACTCTAAATTTCCAGCAGCGTTTAATTTTGCCTAAGAATTATCTATGGAAAGAAAGACTGGTCTTTACACAATCAAAACTATGGGATAGTAAATATAACTTTGAGTGGTGTTTTCTAAACATGTCATTGTAGGGAACATTTTTGCCTAAGCATTTGTTTTTACCTGAGCACCCATTAGTTTTTATAGGATCATGTTCAGAGTTTCACTAAGATCCTGTTCTGAGGTGATTTTCCATCTGAGTTGGTTCAATTTGAGCATCCCGAAAGTTGGTTTTGGCACAAGGATAAGATTTCAGTGGACATTTTGTCTTGCTAAAGCCTGTGAAAGTGAGCCAAAGATAATTCCCCAAGCATCACAAAAAAAAAAAAAAAAGACCTCCACTGTTCGTTGTGCAAATAAATCCAACGAAATGCAGAGATAGCCAGCTGAATAAGAATTGCAAGATTTCAGCTCATACTAAGTCCATTTGTTCCTATTTGGATCTGGCCCTTTGTTCTTAGACGTCTTAAAAAGAAATGTCCAAAGAAAGAAGAATCTTCCTCTCCCCATTTCTCTTCTCCAAGATGTGTAGGGATGGCCTCGTGGATCTTCTTCAGCTGAGCATGATTTTAAGAAGAAAGTGGAGCAAAAAGTTCTGTTTGACATAATAGTAAATATTTTACATAAACTTTTCTTTGTCCCCTTTAAGACCTAGATAATAAATGAATATTTTGGAGTAATTAAGAGTCTTAATAAATCAGAGGTGAGTAAACATGTCCTATTATAGTCTCCAAAAGTGAAACCAATTTTTTTTCCTCATCCTTTGAAAATTAGATGAAAGAAAATTTAGGTAACCAGGGTAGTAACTTTTAGTGCTCTTCCTAGTTCTTTTGACCTTTTACTAACTATGATATAATGCATCCACTCATGTTTTAAACAAGTTATACCATCAGTAACTATATTAATGCAAAATACTTCAATTTCATTATTAATGTTATCACTTTCCTACTTCAGTAATACCTGTGCAATAAGATGGCCACAATCATCTGAGAACCTGTCCTCTTTTTTTTCCTTCCATGCTCCTTATTCCTTCAACAAGGAGGAAGCAGCATTTTCTATGGTTGATCTGGAGGGATTGCTGTGCTGTTTGGGCTGGCAACACACCTCTTGCTCAGCCTATGTGGCAGTCTTCTTCATGGCATCATTATCTCGACTCTGTCCTTCATCCCGCATCTGCTTTTCAAGAAGTTTTTAAGAAGTTGATATTGGAAGGTTCTATCTCTATATTAGATTTTTTTTCATAATAGCAATTAGATTTTAGGGAGAAAATAGCAGGACATGTTTCCTTGGGTAATCAAGCAAAACTTGTTCCTTTGGAGGCTCAGAGTAAAATGGACAGTAATTGGCAGAAGTCTTAAGATGCAGCCAGCTTAAGTGTTCCTCCCTGCTGATAACAAGTGTTTTGTGAACAGCAGGGCAATCCCCCTCTTGAAGTTCCTTCATCTGTGGATTGTAGAAGTAGCAGTAACAGCACATTTTCAGGAAGAAAAAAAAAAAAAAGGGTAGTTTTCAGAGTTGCAAAACCTTTCTGTGATACTACGTTTCCCATCACGGGGGAAATAAAAGGGTTGCTTTGGTTTAAAACTGAACTGAAACAAAATCAGGGTAAAATCGAAATCAAATTCCTCTACGAAGCTACAGAATAATGGCTGGCAGCCTCTGAATTGTCAGTCTTCTAGCTGAAACAAGGGCATGGAATTTCCTAAACGAGAAGGATTTCCCAAAGAGAGACACTTAAAAATCACTCAAAGAGCTGAGAGCCTTCCACTAAATGCTGGTGAGGTAGTAAGCTGAGTTTAAAAAGTTAAAAGGTGCTACTGTGTTATTTTCTGTTTTTAAAAAGTTAAATACACCCTCAGAGTGCTTCCATTGGCCTAAATAATGAGTATGTGGTAAGCAGTAGTCCAGCTAACAAGAATTGTTTTATCATATGCATAGGCATTAGCTTTCCGTCTTTCATTTTTAAACAGCATGAATGAACTTCTATGTGAGTGTTCTTAACTCAGCATTTTTCCTTGCTACATTCTTAGTTTTTTGTTTTGTTTTGTTTTGTTTTGTTTTGTTTTGTTTTCCTACTCTTATGGGATTGCCACAAGCAGCAACACATCAGGAAAATATCATAAAATTTCAAATGACTCCTTTTGCAGTCTGAATTCAACACTGCTTCTGGGAAACATTGATGAAAATCATCTTCAGGGCTGATCAAAGTTAGGCAGATGTATAAGCTCATTTCCTGCCATGAAGACTCCTTTTCTGTAGAAGAGGAACATCAATTACCTTATTTAAAGTGATACGTGGATATGTAAAGTATCATGCCAAATAAGAAGCATTTGTTGTCTCCTCTAGAAACAACATTTATTTCTGTTTCATTAAAGTGCTCGACTGATAAACTTCACCATGATGGATTTAGTTTATGCTGTGAATTATTATTTTGTAAAATAGAGAACCTTGAAAAACTCCTGATGCAAATGTACTTTATTTATAAAGTGTCTTCTGGGATATCACATGGTTTACAGCGAGACTACCCAATTAATAAAACAGCTTTTCTCAGCAAGTATTTCTACAATAATGTCCATGAACTACAGTGTGCCTGGCTAAAAATATTCCAAGGCAGTCGCAGCAATATGCTGAAGGAGGCAAGCAGACTCCAAGCTAATACTGTTTCACTCTTTTTTTTTTTTTTTTTTTTTTTTTTTCTTAATTTAATAAAAAGCTCCAAATACAGAGACTGATGAGTTTTCAAGCTCTGACTGACGGGTTTTCAATTGCAAGAACTTCTTTATGGTGAGGGTGACGGAGCACTGGAACAGGCTGCCCAGGGAGGTGGTGGAGTCTCCTTCCCTGGAGATATTCAAGACCCGCCTGGACGCCTACCTGTGCGACGTGGTGTAGGGAGCCTGCTTTGGCAGGGGGGTTGGACTCGATGATCTCAAGAGGTCCCTTCCAACCCCTATAATTCTGTGATAATTCTGTAATTGATCTGGATACTTGATGGTTCTCAACACATGGATAGCCAAATACCTTACAAAACCAACACAACCAAAAAACTTTACAAGGTAAAGAAGAGTCACTGTCCCTAGGCTGTAGATACAGCACCCAGAAATAGAAGTCATTTTGCCAGGGTGACACAAGGATTGTGTGGCAGAATGCTTAACTCAACCAGCTCACAGAAACCCACATCCCAGCCCTCCAGCAAGTGTCAATGAAGTCCTCTGGCCACTACTAGCTCTCTGGAAGAGCATTTGATTCCTAACCTTTCTGAGTAAGGTGGTATGTATGGTAACATATGTATGGATTCCTTCTAATACTTCAGTCCAAGAATGCATATTTTGGAACTCGCGCACATCCCCTATGGCTTACTGGTTGTCATAGTGCATTCCTGCTAGTTTGGCTCCATCACCATTTTCACAGCCTCTTATTTTTCTCAGACATAAGCCTGCTGGTAGCATAATAAATGCTGCTAGCAGCTTAAAAACTAAAAATCTTGGGAGGCTGATGTATTATTTTATATTTTAGAAATCAAAGCCCACTATGGGAACTTAGTTCCAAAGAGTCATGTTTGCATTTATCAATATCCATATGGCTTTTCCCACATATTTTACTCCAGCTCCAACCATAATGGGAAAGAACCACTGCACCTCACTGCCTATCTGTCCATGACTTCCCCAATGAGATTTCAGACCCAAAAACTCAGCTGCCAGTTCTATGCCATTTGCTGAGCCAATACCTTCATGGTATATAATGTATATAAATCCATACATTTTGAAAATCACACTTTAATCTACACTAGTAAGCATTAAAGATTCTACATCCCAGTCGGAGAAGAATAAAAGCAAATGAGGTTGGAACATAGAAGGCAGTCTCAGTCAACTGCTGATAAGCTTGATTTTGCCCTATACACTGATCCATCTTAACTGTTTCCACTCAAAAGTTTATCAGTGCAATTATTTCTAATGAAAGTATTAAGCACAATGCCAGACTCATGAGCCAGAGGGCTGTTTTTTCAAGTTTTTCATTACCTACTAAGTAAATTAATTAATGCAAATGAAACTCTAGTGTCATAAAGCCACATCCTGCTCTAATTGAAGACAATGGCAAAACTGGCATTGACCTCTATGGGAACAGGTTCAGGCCCATAACTTTCATATATTGTACATTAAGCGACATAATCAGAAATACTACCTTCTTCCATTAAAATGATATATACATGTAACATGACAAGTAGCAGCACAGGGACTCATCTGATGGCTGTAATTAGAGGTTTTTAATGACAGGTTAGGTATGTTTAATATGCAATTCCACATTGCTGTTACACTATCAGATTCTATTCAGGATCTTTGCACATAGCATAACTGAATTCAGAGGCAGATAAATGTTCCCTATATTTCAAATTCAGCAGTTTTGCTGATTTAACACCCTCTGAAGCATGCACCATGTGGTGAACAAACACTACAAGCAAAGATGTTTTCCACTGAGATTTGTCATGGATTTGAGATATTAACACTTTCCTGCTCTCCCTTCAGATGGAAAAAAAAAAAGAAATGTTGCTTTCTTTTTCAATACAAAGAGCTGTGCAATCATATTAGTAGGTATCATTTCATTATCTCTGAGAAATTTAAGTGTGGAGCCAAATCCATGTATTAGATAATAGCCAATCCATTACTTGATCAGCTGACTTATATGAAGAAAGCTTATCATCCATAGATTTGTCTGCTTGGAATTAGGTCAAAACAAGATATTGAAAAGATATATTCTTTGAATTTCAATACCTTAAAAATCATTATGCCACATTACAATGACATATTTGGAAGAATAATGTGTACCTTAAAAGTAGCGTATTCTACAAATACATAAAAACAGTATAAAAGTAACCCGAGGCACCACTAATTAAACATGAGTCAGTGCTTCCAGTAAATTCATGGCAACTGCTAGCAACAGGAAAACCCAGTTCTCAGTCCAGAAGCACTGCCAACTTACTGTAGAGAAATGATCCAAAGGAATGTCTTATGTATATAAGATTGACACTTGACATGCTTATATACAGCCATCTTCCCCTGGGATTTTTCTTTCTCCCCTGTAGTTATCAGTAGGTTCTTCAAGAAGTTGCCGCCGTCTGACATAGTAACATTTAAGAGTTATTCTATGAGTTGATGTGTTTCTCATCTTGACACAGTGTTAGGAGAGTATTTTGGTCGGGAAGCCTGAGGCTAAATAGTCCAGTGTTCATAAGCCATGCCAGGTATTCTTGGAAACACCTGCACCTTGCAGTTATCCAGCTGGCTTTGTGAGATGTCAGAACACTCCTCATTTGAACCATACCAACAGCATGACATCTGAATTCATTTTCACATTCTTGTCCTGATGGGACATGGCTCTGAATATAAAAATTGGCTTATATGAGTGCTGTGTGGTTAAAAAGGTATTGATGCTTTCTCAAATTTCCCAATAAATCTTTGTTCACCAACAATAATATAATTAAACTAACATACCATTGTGAGTTACGTATTCATAATACCAATTCACAGACAAATATATTGTTTCACAGTGGAACCACAAGCAATGCATCCAAAAGTGGTGTGAACAGATTGAGAGTCAGTGATACTTCAGAACTAAAATAGTATCACAGTTTTAAATATATGCAGTCTATCAGTGTTTCACAGCACAGTCCTGCTCAACAGACTACACCTTCAAGTGAAAATCTGTGTAACCAGGTCCTTCT
The DNA here is from genome assembly GCF_039878825.1 of Excalfactoria chinensis. NCBI lineage: Eukaryota > Metazoa > Chordata > Aves > Galliformes > Phasianidae > Excalfactoria > Excalfactoria chinensis. Next base: position 106,966,956 of record NC_092826.1, read on the forward strand.
GAGCTTCTTCAACAAAAGTGGCTCAACTGGACAGTAATAATGAGAGAGGAGACATCGTCCTTCACACATAGTCCTTTAAAACACTGCTAACATTCTGTTTTAAAAGTTCCATGTCATGCAAATACTAGCAGGTGCTGGAAGCAGCATTGGAGAAGATTCAGAATATATCACCTCAGGAAGTCTGTGGCAAAACATTTTTGTTTCCTATGTTATGGCCTCCTGCAGTTCTAAGATTGTATCACCCAGAATATCGCCCTTTTTCTATCAATATCTGTCTCCTCTATAAATACTTTTTATTTCTTTACATTAACAAAGAAAAACCTTAGTAGACTGCTTTTCTGAAAGCAGAGCTACAGGAGAAGAACCAGATATGCACATTTTTGTCACGGACAATTCCTGTGACATGTTTGTCTAAACATGGTGAGAATGGAGTGCCAGTAAGCACAGTGCTTTCATTGCACAATTCATGGGTATTGCCAGCTTTCTAGGAAAGAGACTAAATAATGGTCTCAAGCTGAATATTTCGTTCTCGTTACTCCTAAATCAAAGAAGAAAGATGAAGAGAAAAGTTGTTGATTTGCTTTCATGGTGAGGAATATCTCTGTGGCTGGGTATTGGCTGCCAAAGTGCCAACCCAATGACCTGACTGGGCAGGAGAGGCTTCTGAGCAATGGAGTCCACATCACATGGATCTTTAGAGGACATCAGAGAGTAGGTAGGTAGTCATTTAGATTTACTCTGTTCTTCTACAGAATCTATTATTGTGCTTTCTAAATGTTTAATTTTTGTGCACTTGAACTACTGCAACCAGCAGATTCTTGTCTTCTGCTTGGCTATGAGCTCTGAGAATGTATGAAAGACCTTGGTGTCCAGTGTGGAGTCTTGTACGCGATACAACCCTTGTATTCACTCTTCAGCGTGTTCTTCACCCAGAATGTATGGGATCTCTTCCCATAGTCATCTTCATATTTTCATGAGATTTTCAAGAATATAAGTATCTGGAAAACATTTATTCATTTCAAGAAAAGTTGAAACCAAAAAGGTTCAAATTATAAAGTATTGGGTACATACATAGATAAAAACACATAGCACCAACAGCACCATATTGTCATGTGGCCCTGCTAAAGTGACGCTGTTGCAGAAAGCCATGGATAGTAGCTGCCTGCAGGAATTGTTCTCCGGTTCCACATTTGAAGTTGAACATATTATCTGTAATTATAATAAAATTGCCACCTGTTTTTGTCACAGCTCCTGCCTGACCATGTTCTAATGTGCCCATGGCAAGGAAAATACTTTTTCCGTTCCAATTGCCATAATGAGAAAATGTGTTGGCTTTAACACAGTATTTATCAGAGGATTATCCCATGAAATTGTCAGTATATGGCATGATAATTAGATCTGTTACTTGAAAACCTGTCAAGTAAAAGCAAGCTTTCTTCAATAATCTTATTCTTTTCCATTTCGCAGGTGGGGCCTAATAAAGTGAACTACTGAGAAGTATTGATGCAATAGCAACCTTGGCATTTCTGTAAATGAAATGCAGTCTGAGTCTCAAGAAGTAGCTTGGTGTGGCTTTTCACATGAAATCTTTCTCCATGAGGATATCCTCTCCTTTACAAACCAGCAAGGAGAAGACTATATTGAATGATGAAGGATGGAGGGAAAGGAGGGAGCAGCTTGACCTGGACATGGTGCAGTCTTCCTTCTCCCTTTCAGCACCTCCAATTATCCCAAAGCTCCTTGGCAAGATTTCTGTCCTTGCCCTGCTGCCAATCCTGCAAAGTTGCAGGGATATGGCAAACAGAGGAGAGTGGAGCAAGGAAGTAAATTCAAATGTAGTGATTTCCTTTAAATGTGTTGAAGAGAGAGAAGTAATTAAGAAAGGCATGAATTATATTATTAAATATTAATAGCAATCCTTAAACACTGATTTTGGTCCCATGGATTTTGTTGCATGAAATATAGTCTGCCTTGAACCAGCATAGCCAGCTGACGGTGTTCTTGGGCCAGCTCACAAGAGGAAAGCGCATTTTCATTGTAACCATCCTAAGCTACAAGAAATACACTGAAAAATTCTAGGGAAAAGTGTTATTAGCATCTGGGAACAAGAGTAGGGAGGTAAAGGTTAATCATTAATTCTAAACTAAAGTACACTGAGCAGCTGTTTCCTTGCTTCAGCCAAGTATGTCACGCTGTTGATGATGATGAAAGTTGAAAGTGTTCACTTGAAATATGTGCTGAAAATTTTAAAATTATCTCCAAATATTAATTTGTTGAATATATTGTTCCATTATTTATGTTCAGATTAAGCACACCAACAGAAAGCCTTCTTCCAGAGGTTCAGACTATAATAAATATAACTAATTAATTCCCTACTTCTAATTAATAGGACTAAGGAGTAATGACGGCTTTTCTTTTCCCCTAGCTCAGTAAGAAGTCACATGCACCTGTAATAAGACAACAGTGTGCACATAAATAGCAATACCTTATATACTTGTGATCTTACCTACATCATTCAGCCTATTGTGATGCTGGAACCACAATGATGATCATGAACACTTAGGAACAAAGGCACCTGGCAGCTCTGCAAAACTGTTGTTCTGAAGACACTCTCACATATCTTCAGATCACATCATGAGATCTTAATTTCAATCTTCTTTACTTTTGATCACCCTCACAAACAGGACTTAAAACACTGACAGAGTCCCCTGTTCCTTGTAGGATTCTGAACCTAGTTCCAGCTGAAGAACTGAAAGGCAGCTAAGAGGTACATTATATCATATAAGTCAATTAAAGTATTTCCATGTTTTCAGGTAAACATTTTTTAAATAATTAAGTTCCTTCTCCTGTGGGTACCAACCACACATTTTCATAATGCACTCAAAGGTCTATTTCTAAAATGAGATATGTATACTTATGTAAAAGATTCATCTTTTAGCCTTATGATCATTCCAAATAAAACAAATCGCAGTGACATTTTTTGTTGCACAGATTAGTTCTTGATTTAAAGTACTCTAAATAATAGCCCAGACAGGGACTGCTGCATTTTAGCAGTTGAGAAAGAACAGTGGTGTCAAACAGTAAAGTAGTGGTGAATCTGTGATCTCCTGGGCGAGGTCTTGCAGATCACTGAGTTCATGTCACAGACCTTAAACACCCAGACATGGAAATATTCCATCAGAGTATAATATTATTTTTTGTTTAAAATACGCTTCTTCGTGCCTGTGAAATGCAACAGTCAAATACCACAGTAGTTTTAAAGAAACAGAACCATTTATGGTCATTTTTCTTTCTTGATGAAAGGAAATGTCCAACTATTATGTGTTAAGAGACAGTCATAGAATTTTAAGGGCAATAAATCGTCACCAGTGATAAATTAAAAATTCTGTATACACAAGCTTGTCTTTTTTTTTAAAGTGATCTGTTGAGGAAATTCAAGGAAAAAAGATGATGATTTGCTTTCATGGTGAGGAATATCCCTGTGGCTGGGTATTGGCTGCCAAAGGGTAAACCCACCCAGAGGCAAGTGGGAATTGCTGCCAACCCAATGACCTGACTGGGCAGGAAAGGCCTCCAAGCAATGGAGTCCAAATCACATGGATCTTTAGAGGACATCGGAGGGTAGGTAGGTAGTCACTTAGTCACTTACTCTATTCTTCTACAAAATCTATTGTGCTTTCTAAATGTTTAATTTTTGAGCACTTGAACGACTACAACCAGCAGATTCTTGTCTTCTGCTTGGCTATGAGCTCTGAGAATGTATGAAAGACCTTGGTGTCCAGTGTGGAGTCTCGTACGCGGTACAACTCTTGTATTCACTCTTCAGCGTGTTCTTCACCCAGAATGTATGGGACCTCTTCCCATAGTCATCTTCATATTTTCATGAGATTTTCAAGAATATAAGTATCTGGAAAACATTTATTCATTTCAATAAAGGTTGAAACCAAAAAGGTTCAAATTATAAAGGATTGGGTACATACATAGATAAAAACACATAGCACCATATTGTCATGTGGCCCTGCTAAAGTGACGCTGTTGCAGAAAGCCGTGGATAGTAGCTGCCTACATTTCAGTGTTATCTCTTTTAAAATCTTATCCAAGTCTGCTTTTTATTTAGCACAACTTACACTTCTAGATGGAAAACCATTGTTTTGAAACAAAGCTTTTAGGACAATCATTCTGCAGTCATTTGATCTTCTTCAAATGGACACTATAAGCTCCTTGGGTAACACTGAACTATTCACATTGCTTTGAGCCATTTTCCCTGCCCAGACACACTTTGCTTCTTCTTTGTCAGTGACCAATATTTGTACTTCAGAGGAGGAACAGAAACATTGTAAATTCATACAATCTGCTAGCTGACCTTGCCTAATGGCCATCTGATGCAATGATTCATTAGATTTTAGTGATATATTTTATTGTAAATTATATGGCTTATTTATAACGCAGTGACACATTTGGAAGGTTTTTTTCTGAAAAACAAAATCACTAGAAGTCCAGAGACTGGCAGCATGGTTTGTGTTTATATCTGTACCATTTTAAAAAGGATTTAGCATTGATTCATCTCACATCTTTAGTATAAATGATTGGCATGACCAAGTTCGACTTTAAAAATGGTCTTAAACAACTTTAGTGACATTGAATTATAGCAGAACTTAAGATCTTAAGTGCCTAAAACACATCTAAAACAATGCAACACTGAAGGCAGTGGCTGCCTGCTACTTTTAAACATTTAGGTCCAAATTTGAATCAGTGCCTACACAAACATTCAGAACTTGGTTCATAAACTAAACTATGGGAAGTCTGCCCTGAGAAACACCAGGGTTTTTGCCTACTAATATGCCCAAAGGTGTGCCTGGAGTCATTAGGGAACAAAGACCTGTCTGAGAAACATTATGAAGATTAATAACTGTGCATACAAGATTGGAAAGGAGCAAGCAGAGGGCGTATTGCTTATTGCCTGTATCTATCTGTGACTGGGATGAAAAATAAATCAAATCCAGAAAGGTTTTCTAGTAGGTTTTAGAAAAAAATAATATAGAGGGGGAGGATATTCTGGGGGGATTGGGAGGGCCATTCAGCTACAACAGTTCTCCTCCTCTCCTGAAATATTTGGAGACATACTCCTTAAGCTGGAGGCTGACAGTAGAGCACCGATGCAATACTTTGATGGTCATTTAAATGGCACAGAAATATATTACTGAATGTATCCTGTGTGCTTAGTCCAATTTTTGAAAGTCTAAGCACAGAAGACAAGATGGATCAAGAACATGCTACATGTTTCTTTACCATTCTGTTTTTTAACTCACCAGCACACTTAGGGAGTATTTGACATAAGCATGTGTTAGTGGAAGACCTGTGGGTAGCTCACTGCCTCCTAACACCTGTATCTAATTGCATTTGTAAGATAGCAGGAACTAAACATGTTTAGTTCTTATATCTTCTTACATCTTTCATTTTTATACCTAGAAGACAAGCAATTAAATAGAGATACGTGTAGTGCAAAGTGAACAATGAAAGTAGATCTTTTACAGGGAACTGATGAAATTCACATTCCCACACGCAGGGATGCCCTCCCAGGGGGCCCATCCCTGTCTCGGTAGGTTCAGTCCTGCAGGACATGATACAGAACTTTGAGAACAGAAAGAAAGAGAGCAATGTATGGATATAATGTCAGTCATGGATTGCAGTTCCTTGGGTAGAATTCTTTAAAACTGCTCAGGTTGGAGGTAACAAGATAAAGGGAAATTCATTCATTCAGTCTTGAAGCAGTTTTCCAGAGTTACTGCTTCTATTTCTCTTACTAGAAACAATTGAACGGATCTGCACTTCATTGGATCTTACTCTTCAGATGCAACTCATCTGTAGGAACAAATCCAAAGTGATTTTGGTTGTAGTTGGCTGCAGAGAAATATGCTTTGTACATACAAAAGTGAAAAAGAATTTTGAAAAACCTAACCTAACAGGTTAAAACCTAACAGGCACCACCTCATCACTTGCTATACAATTGGTCAGGCTGGTGCACATCTGTAGTACTACTCTAGCAGAAAACTCTTAAGGAAATAGCTGTAATCCTTGCTGGCAGATTGCTTTTTAGAAGCATTTGTCCATGGGGATAAATTCCCTTTGACTCATAGAGAAACATGCATATAGTGACTTGTGCTGTGCTCATTGACATTGCTTGAAGAATATGTTAAAGACAGAAAAGTTCTCCTCAAAAGTGCTTTAAACTGCCATCAGCAGAGGCTACTGGGAAGACAAACTTAATCGAACCACATCCTCTGCCTCTGGCTTAGTGCTCTCTTGATGTGACAGCCAGTGAGATGGGGCTGGTTTTGCAGCCAAACGTGTAATTCACGTAAAAGATTAAAAGAAATTTCAATATAGGATCAGGACAAATCAGATTTCACAGCTGCTTAGAAATTTTATTGCTTTACCCTTGACTTTTTCCTCATTTCTGTCATTATAGTGTCAGAGTCCAGAAGGTTGATGAAGGAATTCAATACAAAGCACTTCTGCTCTATAGAGTGATCATGGCATTTGCCCTCTCCAAGTCCCATGTAGTTGGGTGGACATTGCACATTTCCAGACCATGTACATCTTATCAGCCCTGGTCTGCACTTAAACAATGTCATCTTCTTTTTAGTATACTATTTGTCATTCTTTCTCTGTTTTATCCAAATAAGTGAAAAGATCCGTTGCTGAAATGTCTCAACTCTCCAAATGACCACTAATTTTAACATTGACTTGTAGAAAGCAATCTTAATGCTGAACAGTGTCATTTGTGATCTTGATAATATTACTGATTGTTAGCAGCAATCGTATTGGTCATAACTGGTTCTGATTAGGACAGTTATTTTCATCATTTTCATTTTAGAAGCTGTGTAGTGTTAAAAGCAAAACATAACAAATGTAAAAAGCATGCAGCTTTTTTCTGCAGCTCTCCTGAGATGATTCTGTGGTGTTCTTGGATATGAAAATATTCTGCCCCATTCTTGGACAGCATGGAATATGTCATCAAGTGTATATATGTGACATCTTTCAGCAGAATTGGTAATTGATGACTTGTAGTATATTATACAAGAAGAACAGCTGCCATATAACACAGTCTTACAGTTTGAAAGCACTCTACAGGAGGGAAACCTTCAAAATACAAACCTTTTACTTGTCATCATCTGCAGAATGCTGGACATTCACAACATGCAAATGTACAGGTTATAAACTTGCAGGCTGCATTAACATGGCAGTTAAATTTACTAGTGTGAAAGCTACACTTGTAAAATATTTATGAATACATGTGGTTGTCACTGCAAAGAAACTGCACTGTCAGCTCAGCCTCTTTCCCTGATTGTTTCCTCTCCTTGTCTTCTCTCTGGATCGTATTCCATGAATTCAAACCATGAGCCTTCAGAAATACCCCACTGAGAGGTGCTGCACTGAAAAGAAATAGAGAACTGCTTCCATGGTATTTTGATGCAAGCCTTGCATTCACTTTTTAATCCACTCATACAGGTTTCAGTTTGGTACTCCTGAATGGGAGCTCACGTTTTGTTTCAGAATCTGTGATTTTTCAAATTAAAAAGTGAACTGCAAACAACGCTGTGAAATTCTATACAACTTTAAATTGTATATAAAGTCACCAACTGCACTGCTTTTGCCAATGCCCTGCATAGATTATTTTTCTGGGCTTAGTGGAAGAAGACAGTTAAAAATCAAGCTAGAAGGATTAAAAAAATTCTACGTTTTGAATACATATTGTAGCTTTGCGTGTTCTTTGTTCCAAGGAGATCACAGCTTTCACATTCACACAGTGACTAATCCTATAGATATTTCACATATATCATCTATTAATTAAAATATTACTATTCTTTGAGATGGTCAAATGTTATAGCATGCACAGAACATGAATGAGTGCACTTGCACATCTTAAATATTGCAGGCCAGAGTATCAGAGATACTTCTTGCTTGCAAGAACCACAAACTGATGAAGTACAGACAACAGAAGTGAGCAATGAGGTGGACTGGAAACCCTGAACTGCTAGGCTTAGAAGGATGCAGCTGGAGGGGAAGTCCTGCGATTCTGCAAGAGGAAGTGTAATTCCTGCACCTGGGGGCCAATAACCCAACAACATGCTGAGGACCAACCAGCCACAAAGCAGCTTTGTAGAAAAGGAACTCAGGGTCTCAGAGGACACCAAGCGTAACATGAGCCAGAAGTGGGGCTAACAGCATCCTGGGTTGCATTAGGAAGATCAGTGACAGCAGGATATGTGAGGAGATCCCTTCTCTCTACTCAGCACTGGTGAGACCACATCTGGAATGGTGTGTCCACTCCTGGGCTGGGCAAGTGTGGAGTCCTACACCTGGAGAAAAATAACCTCATGAATCAGTACATGCTGGGGTCTGATAGACCTGATAGAAAGGAGTTCTGCAGAAAAAGACTTGGATGTCCTGGTGGCCAACAGGTTGACCATGAACCAGCAGAATGCTTTTATGGCTCAGAAGGCCAATGGTATCCTGGGATGCATCAAAAAAAGGGAGGCCAGCAGGTTAAAAGTGGAGATCCTCCCCCTCTACTCTGCCCTGGTGAAGCCACATCTGGAGTATTGTGTCCATTTCTGGGCTCACCAGTTCAAGAAAGTCAAGGAACTTCTGGAAAGAGTCCAGCAGAGGGCCACAAAGATGATGAGGGACATGGAGCATCTCTGTTATGAGGAAAGGCTGAGAGATCTGGGACTGTTCTTTCTGGAGAAAAGAAGACTGAGGGGGAATTTTTTTCAGTGCTTGCAAATATCTAAAGGGCAAGTGTCAAGAGAATGGGGCCATGTTTTTTTCAGTGGTGCCCAGCAACAGAACAAGGGTCAATAGGCACAAATCAGAGCACAGGAAGTTATTCATGAACATGAGAAAAAAATTCTTTACTATGAGTGTGACAGAACACTGGAACAAGCTGCCCAGAGATGTTGTGGAGTCTCCTCTGGAGATATTCAAAACCTGCCTGGAAGATTTGCCATGCAACCTGCTGTAGGGAACCTGCTTTAGCAGGGGGGTTGAACAAGATGATATCCTGAGGTCCCTTCCAACCCCTACAATTCTGTGATTCTGTGAGGAACCTACCACACCTGACAACGTTCTGAACAGGAGGATTAGATTAGATGATCCCCACACATCTTTCCCGACCTCAAGCATTCTCTGATTTTGAGGTGGCCAGATGTTGACCGTGGTCCCTATGGATTGTGGGATAGGGCTCTAAAGTAATTACAAGATGAGTCAGATCTGTGTAGGTGCAAATATGGCTGGTTGAACCTACGTGTCTTTAAAGTTCTGATCTTGGGAAATCTCTTCTCTAGGAACATGTTTTGTTTTCAGCCCTTCTCCCACTTACAGACCTGTAGATCTCTACAGACCTGTTCGGCTCATCTCCCATGTCCAGCAATACTGGGAAGGCCGCTATCTGAAAGGGAGAGATTTTTAGAGACCTGCTGAAACAGATTCTCATTCATCACAGTCCTGACTCTGAAGTGAGCATCACCAAACACTGCAAGTCATCTGGTGCACTTCTGAACTGGTTAAACACTGGCTGAAGTGGATAAAGAGCTCTGGCACTCTATGAGAGCATTCTTAGCAATAGTCAATACAACACTAGCTTGAGAATATGTGCTGGTGCTCAGCCCTCTGCTTCACTGAGCCTGCCTGTAATGAAATCCTTGTTATGCAATGCAATTGATGGATAGGAGTTGATATATAGTCAGCAACTGGCATTTCCAGGGATTAATATCATCAAAATCTCTATTCATATTTAAACACATGATATGGGCTTTCCCTCCACAGAGGAAGAAAAAGAGGAGGAAAAAGAAGAAAAAAAGACTGCAGATGTCTGTGACACTTGAAAAATCAAAGGCTTTCAAAGTAATAAAGGCAATGTCCAGAAAGTATGACAAACAGTAGCCTTACTACAGTATTTCCTTTAAAGAGACATCTGGGGTGAATTAGGGTGCTGCTCAGACTGTGGCACTGCTGCAGATGTTGAGGTGTAAACGTGTTTTGCAGGGGCTGTAGGCATGTGATCATGTATAATGCTTTTATTGGGAACCCTGGCACTATATTTTCAGTAATATGAAGAATGACAGAGAAGAAAAGAAATGCCTTCTGAGCTTAAATTACAACCACATCTAATGAACTCAGAGGTGTTTTCACTCTACTTTAGTAAAACTTTTCAACTCCTGAAGCTTAAATGAGACTACTGATCATAACAGTAAATATGGGCTCAAAGACTATCCCAAGAGGTGTCATTAGCAACATATTACATCCTTTTCTAATTTGTACACTTACCATGTTGCAGAATTTCACAGGACTGATGAAACCTCCAGAACTCCATGTCTCCCTCAGCAGTCTACAATAACCCTTAGTATAAATGACATGTATTATTTCCTTGTTGAACATGTGATGTAGCTGGGTTAGTAAAAGATTTATTGTAAGAAAAACTAGATGTTTTATTTCCAACCTAATTGAATACGTTATTGCTCCAAGTTTAGAAATGTTTCAGTGATATATTACACCTCAACACAACTGTACACACGAAATCCACAGCAAAAAAACTTATTGGTCTACAAATCAGAATACAGATGTTGATAGGAGAGCTATATACCTTAACTTACAATATGTTACAATAAAGTTTTCCTGCATAACTGTAGTGGGAAGTAAAATTCAAAAAATCTGATGAAATTGTTTAGCAATACTTCTATTTTTACTAACTAATATAATAGCAACTACAATCCCTTTTATTGTGTATGGATGACAAAAGGGCCATACTAAAAACTCCCTATCAGTGTGACACAGAAAATAGAGATAAAACTGCTAATCCCAGCAAGAACTGCCTATAGAACAGAATAGATTCCAAATTCACCCTGGAATAGAAAGCCTGCTGCCTCCCACGGGCCACGGGTCTCTGTCACATGTATGGATTAACATGGGACAGGGCCTCTGCTGTGCCCCTGGCCCTCCAGCCTGCCTCCATCTGTCCTCATGCAGCTCTCTGCAGATGGCTACCTGCGAACACCGATCTGTGGTGAAGATAGGACTGTAACAAATTTTAAGAACAGTAAAGGCAAATGAATTGCACTTGGAAATTTATTATACATGTGCAGTAATTGAGTGGCAGTTCTAGCTGACAGCACTGGGCCTAACTTAATTTGTGGCAATGAAATGTTTGATGTCTGAGTTCAACGAGGTTCCTTAGATGAAAGTGACATGGAGATTTTCCAGAAAGCAATATTTAAGCAGACATTTTAATGAAGATGGACCACCCTACTAGCTTTAAGAATGCTGCCTGTAACAGGGCAAGTTCTCTTTTTCTGCCAAAGCCATAAGTCTAAGGATTAAAACCCCAATAACTGCCCAAAGGCCTATCCTTAGATGCTTGGAGAGCAAAGGGCCATTCATTTGTCTTTGTCCACTGCATCCTACAAGGTGGCCCAACTGCTCAGCCTGTCCCAGGCTTGTTGGTCTTCCCTTGCCAGTGCCATAAGATTTCCATTAAAAATAAAGATCCCAAATGTTCATTGCACATGTAAGCATTCATCCACAGCAAAGCAAGAGGATTATGAAGTGCCCCAACACTTCCATCTGAATACCTCTGTCCTTCTTTCCCTTCCCGCATTTCACTGCAGGCATTATATGACCTTGCCTTTACATGGTCAAATCTACATACTGTTGACAGTCACTGTTTCTTTTTTTCACTGACTTTTTATTTTTCTGCATGTCCTCTTTCACTGACTTTCTCCACTGGCCTGAGAAACTTGAAGTTCTTTTCCCCTGCACACAGACAAACAGTCTCTATGCATTCCTCCTGATGCACCAATTTTCTGTACAAAATTCCGTCTATTGTTTTCAGCAATTGATCCCTGGGCTAAAATGGGAAAACAGAATAATCCCTCATTTAAATGATCAATGGAAAGGAATGACTGGGAGAAAATGTTGATCGCTGCCTCAGCCCTAATCATCCGAAGTGTTAGTGCAATTCAGAGACGGAAGGAGGGGGAGAGATTTACAACATGAAGAACTCCCAGGGAAGGAGGTCTGTAAGGAATGGCTCCCATATGGAACTGGAATGCTTTGTACACCCTGGTTTGGCAATTAAATTTACAAGGTGTTGCTAAGTAGCAGCATCCCTGTAAACTCAGCAAACGTTGGAGATGCTGTTACAAAACTGAGGACTTCTTTTATTGCTTCTCACATTTCAATAGGGGAAAAGTCATTAGCAGAAGGCTGTTCTTTGTACAGACTCTCCATTTGGGAAGGAAGGAAGATATTCCAGTAAGGGATCTGTGAGTGAGTACAGCATGGCCCATCAGTGAAGGCAGGTTTTTCAGCAGGAAGGACAAAAGGTAGAACAAAATAAGTATTTGGATCTAAATTACAAACTATGTGTCTGAAATGAGTAAGCAGTGATTTACTTACACACACACACACACACATATATACACATTTCCCCTTGGAACAAAAACTGGCTTTTATATTCTTCTCAGTCAAGTTTTACTGACAAACTTGTTTGACAGGCATCAGGGACCCAAAGCAAGCTTCAAGGGAAAAAGTAGCCATCACTCATGCTTCATTGGATTTCTATGACAGAATGATCAAATTCTGTAGAACCTGGCATAAGCACATCATTATCAAACCCTGCTTTAGCATTTCTTAACTGATCACGGAGGCTGAGGTCCTTGGTGACTCCTGTTTTCTGGCACTGTTTGTAGTTATTTGACCTTTTCTCGGTGGATAATCCACACAAAAAGCCCTAATTACTTCCCCAGCTTTGAGCGGTCCAGCACTGTGAATAATCAATGACACTGATTTAGGTATTGCACAATCAGATGCTTATGGTGTTTAAAGAACATTTTTCCATTGACCTGCCACAGCCGCAGGACAATACCAAGCCCTGAAGTTGCTGCTGTAATCACAAGCTGATCAAGTGACCTTGGGGGTGTGAAGTTGATTACTGAGGCCTTGATTTGAATGGATACAACACATTTCTAACGATTTCTTTATTTTTATTTTCTTTCAAAAGCACTTAATCAGGGTGCATCTAGCAAGATGCTAGCATGTTGACAGAGAATCAGAGTATTTTCTTTTGTCTTGATATCACCTCAATCTTAATTTTTGCTGTTAGAATGCTTAGTGCTGTAGGAAATCTCTTTTTCCCAGTTGAATTTTGATTTATCTTTTTAAAAAATAACACAATCAGGCACTCCATCGTCCAATTCCTTCAAAAGAATTGAAGGATGAATACAGTTCATCCTTGAATCTCCCATCCTTTGCATCTCCCAGGGCACACTGCAGTTTCCTTACGTACACAAATTCCTGTTAGGTGTATTTGTGTAGGAATGTGTAGAATTGTGTAGGATGGCAGGAAGCAAGCAGCACAAATTCTGGAGAAGAGATATCAAAAGTGCTCTGAATAACTCAGCATTCAAGATTTATACTGCTCCTGGTGACTTCAGTTTGCATACCTCAGTTCTTGAGGCGGATAATCCAAATTTCCAGCAACCTTTGCCAGTGTAGTTTGGTAATATTTTTAGAACAAACTGTTTTTGAACAGTTTCCAGTGAACTGGACGTGAACATGCTAAGAATGTGTGACTTCCATAAATAAGTTCTCCATGAAAAACATTTCAGCTCAATAAATGGAGTATCACAAACAGTGCTAAAAGCTGTTTGTTTTCTTTTTAATCATCAACACACTAATGAAAGACTGGTTGTGTTTAGTCTACAGTAAGGTTGGTTATTAGGAAAATCTTCTTCTCTGGGTGAGTGATAGAACACCACATGGTCTGTCATAGAATCATAGAATCATAGAATCATAGAATCACAGAATCACAGAATCACAGAATCACAGAATCATAAAATCATAGAATGGCCTGGGTTGAAAAGGAACATAATAATCATCCAATTTCAACTCCCCTGCTATGTGCAGGGTCACCAACCACTAGACCAGGTTGTCCATAGAGATGTTCAAGAAAAATATAGGTGTGACACTAAGGGACATGATTTAATGAGCAATACTGGTGATAGGTGGATGGTTGGACTAGATGATCTTAGTGATCTTTTCCAATCTTACTGATACTATGATTATCTGAAAGGAAATATTAAGGGAACTATTTAATATTAGTTAACCTATGCTGAAATAATGGGCAACTGTTCTTCTAAAAACTGCTCAGCCTACCTTTACAAGTAAGATATGATTACATTAGCCAGGGTGTACTGGACACACCTTTCCTTTGTTAACTTGTAGACAAACTGTATTTGTCCTGTGCCGAATTCACTATTACACTGAGCTGAGCTGAAACTTAATTGAAACAAATATTGCCCTTCCCAGCATCACAACTGTTCCCCTCTTCTAAATCAGATAAAAATGTGAAGGAGACACGGACCTTTATCATCTCCCCCAAGACCCAAGTGTTTCAAGTATTTTGATTTCTCATGTTCAAATTATTGGAAGTCCACTACCACAGGCAGTTTCCTGAGGTGAAAGAAGGGTGAACCATCTCACAAGTGATCGTGGTCCACAGCCTGCTTTGGGAAGCTGTTCTCAGAAGGGCTGCAAATCAAACAAAACCTGCCTAATGAAAAAGGCACTCTCTTGCTGAGCTGTGAGCGGCCTTTCCATGTAACATGGTGATTAAGAAAATGATATCTAAATAACAGGCACTTCACTATCACGTTTTGTAGTAGTGCTCAAGAGATACAGTCCTTGAGTGTTTACACACCAGTACAAACAGTGATAAGAATGTTGATTCTGCTAGAAACTATCATGTTAAGTAGTAACTCAGATGAATAACATATTTTAATGCATTGATCCCAATCAGATAAAAGCTGTGTGATTCGGTGTAGAAGTACAAATACAGTGGCACATCTCTGCATTTCGTGTGGGGCCAAATACACATTCTTACACAGATCAGTGGGTGCCTAAAGGTTTGATTGAAGTCACTGATCCTGTAATAATTCTGAACATTCATTTAAATGGTGGTTCTTAAAGGGAGGAATAAAGTGTCATTTGCTGTTGTTGGGTAGTTGGACTATGCACAGAGATCCTGACTTGCAGGGGAAGGGGAAGTTTATGCTGCTGTTCATTTGGTGGAAGAGCTGGGTTTGTTATCTTACGCCAGGAGCAACAACAGACCTTTTATACACCTCCTCCCCTTTGCATCTCTTGTCCTCTGCTTTGTTCTGCTTTCACTCTTAATGGAAAGCAACACATCTTATGCCTTGTGGCACATACACAGCTGCTGAGAAAGGCCCAAAAAAAAAAAAAAAAAAAAAAAAAAAAGACATTTTACCATTTTATGCCTAATTTACATTTCCACAAAATACTTCTGAATCCTTTCAGAAAATAAATTCTTTAGAATGAATGTAAAATGCAACATTAGGAAGAATGTGCTTCCTAAATGCAATATCCTCATTTTTCTCTTCTGCAAGAAATTTATTGTGTCATCAGATCTGACCGAAATTTACAGTTACCCATAATGTTATTTTGATATATTTGATTTATTTTTTTTATTGCACTGTGGAATAGAAAATGTGTTTATGGCTTTGTCCTATTAATATTTTCTCAGGAACTTAATCAATACAGATTTTAAGCAAGAAAGTTTGCAGTTCTTCTGTTTTGACATTAATCTCCCCAAATACTTAATCATTTTAGCTGAAATCATTTTTCCTCCAGATAAATTTCCCTTTCAAAGCTAATAGAGATGCTACTTACTCAGAAAAGAAAAGGAAGAAATAAAAGAAAACAATCCTGAGAATCATTTCTTTTCATTTGCTTGAGAACTCCAACACATTTGCCCAACATGAAGGTAAGAGCAAACTTGCTGTGGGAGGTTTGCTGGGTTTTTTTTAAACAGAACTTTATTGAGCATGTTTCTGGATTTCATTTGTAGATGATGCTGAGATTTTTGGGGTTTTCTCAGCCAAGTAAAAATCTCTTTTTTTTGTAGTCAACACTTTCGGTTCTCAGATTAGACAGTGGAATGTTTTCCAGAACGTTTATGCTACAATGGAAAGGAGACAACCAAAGAGAAAGAGCTGCCTAGCCTCTCCCAAATCCAAAGTGTAACAATGGTTGTGACTGTGGAAAGCTACGTAGCAATGGTTTGAGCAGGACTGCTTCCTCTGTCACACATGGACGGCCTTCAGCATGGACAGGATCACTCAGCAGAGTTTTTAAATCAGGATAAGAGTGTTTATTAAAGCTGTGATTAAAAGAGGAAGCAAGAGAAAAGCTAATTATTTGAGATTTCTTAGACATATTTTAAACAGACATTTCAGGTATTAGGATTTTGAGCCTTACTTCTGGCTCCTTTGCCCACATGGCCAGACATCTATTCCACATGCACTGCAATCAATAGCCCAGCTGTATAATATTTCTAAACTGGACTGTTGCCAGGGTGCATATAAATATTTTATTGTACTCAGAGTGCTGGGAAGAAGACGGAAGTAACAAGGCAATTTAGAGAGGGACTATTCAGTTTATCGGTGGCTCCAATCTTGGAAACTTCTTTTTCATAACCAAAAATGGGAAATTCTTGGCTTTTTATTAGCTGTACTTGTGGAATTTTTGGAGAGAAGCAGTCAGGTTGCAGTGCCATTCCACAAGCTGGCTTTGAGGGCAGGGGGACAAAGAACAAGCTGTCTGTGTGGTGATGTATACCTTCCAGGCCTGTGCTTCACTCTTTATGCATTTCTAAGCATGGCTTTTGGTGCCAGAATTTCTTTAAAATGTACCAATAAAAAATGTGTTCTCAAGAAAAATGTTTTTGGTTTAATACAAGCCATTATTATTGCATACAAAGTCTTCTTTGCCTTCAGCTAGGTCTGCTCTGCAGTTTTCCTTTTTCTTTTTTTTCACTACGGCCAATATTTACACAGTACTCCAGGAAACGACATTCTTTTCTGAGTTATAGACGCTCATAGTAGTAAATTTAGTCTGAATGTTAAACTACATTTGGGTTTGGTCACTCTTCTGTATTATGACATGAGCAGCTAGAGAAGCTGATGAAGGTAATCATCAGGGACGCCAAAATGCAGCATGGCTTATCAGTGCAAAGACTGGGTTGTAATTCTTACTGCTCCCTGCAGGAGTCCCCTATCTATCTGTCTGTCTTGCCCCTTCTCTGAGCTCACTGACTGGTTTTGTCCAGGTCTGAGAGGGATAAAGATGTAAGAGAGTCCTATAAACGTTTGACCAGAGGAAGAGCTGTGCTCAGCCCCCACCAGGCAACCCAGGCACCAGACACAAGGCTGCACATAGGCAGCATAAGCTGCTCCACAGGAAACTTCTGTTACCCACATGAGGTGAACTCAGCTTGTTTTCATAAAATGCACCTGAAGATCTTTGATAAGGGCTCCCTTGTACTCTACTTCAGTGTACCCAAATCACTTCATTACACTCATGCTTGCAACTTGCCTATCATAGAACCATAGAATCACACACTGGTAGAATCACCAAGGTTGGAGAAGACCTCCAAGATCATCCAGTCCAACCATCCACCTACCACCATTATTTCCCCACTAAGCCATGTCCTTCAGTGCAATATCTAAACATTTCTTGAATATATGATCATGCTCAGACATATTTAGGAGATTTCTATTAGCTTGACATGGTTGCGGTGTTTGACCAAAGGCAGGTGGGAAAATAGGCAGGGAATTCATATTATCCCTCTTTTAGCTGCTAAGATATGCAGTTAAATCAGCAATGGCAACACCTCCTGGATTGCTTGTCCATCATGCCATACCCATATCAATCTGTACAAGCTCAGCACTGCCACCAACACTGTTTGTCTGCATTCTTCCAAAGTCAAAATTGTTCACTTATTTCAAGGAGATTTTCCTTGCCGTGTCATGATAGTAGAAAGAGCTCGTGTGAGTATTGTCATTAATAAAAGTGAAACAACATATTTTAGAGTCTGGAAGCTGAGTGAAAATACAGCATAGCCCAAAAGTGTCCAGGTTTTCTCTGCGAGGTGCCATCCTTCAACCTTGATAAATACAAAGTATAAAGAGGAGTCAGATCTGTGTTAATGAAGATGCTTCATTTTGTCACCAGTGTTGAGAGGGGAGAGGCTTAAACCATCCCTTCTGTATCAATCTGCAGAATGCTTAAACAGAAGACAAAATGTCTTCACTGTCCTGGAATAAAAATAAATAAATCACCAAATTTGTTGGGAATTCATCAGTTCATGCAGCTGGACCAAAAACTATTTTTGTAGTGAATGAAAAATATTTTCTCTGCCAGTTTGGCCCAGCTGTATTCAGTACTCTGTAGGAGCACAGGGCCTTGATGGCATTGTGTTCTGCCTACCACAGCGCTATCACTGCTGGAAGAGATAGCACATGGTGGTCTCAGTCCTGATGGTTGCATGAAAGGGAAGGATCTGGGTCTGAGTGTGCCGGACCCTCGGTATCTATCCCAGCCAGCCACAGGGAGCTTCCAGATAAACCCGTCATCCTGACAGGGCAAATCAGTGCTGAAAGTCTGTGAGTTCTGAGGGGCTTTGTCCCACTGATATGACAGAGTCATCTCTGATAAGCAGCAGTCCTCCACTTCCCCTGAGCTGAGGCTGTGCTCCAGCCCTCGGATGGGCCACACACAGTGCATCAGTGACGCCAGCATTTTAGGCTGTAGTGACCAGATGGGCATGATCTCTGCAGTAGTAGCACTGCAGTCCATTCCCTTTCCTTATCATGAGATATTCACGTTGAAATACAGTGCTTTTATCCTAATAAAATGATACTTCTGATGGGGGGGGGGGGAAGACTGTACTGCATTTTGGGGAAAGTTTGAATGGCACATTTTTAATGTGCAGTCAAAACACAGTGCTCAGTGTCAACATGAATTCCTACTGAGTTCACACTCAGGTTTATACCTATTTAACTGGAAAAATGGATGCAAAAAAAATTGTGTCCAAGCAAATTTTGAATACCTACAACCTGTGAAGTGGTTCAGGCCATGGTAATAATTAAATTGCAAATTTGAAAGGTTTGATTGCTTGATTTCAACAACCAACATGTATACAAAATCCCATCTGTAAACACAAGTGGAGTAAAAGACTCAATTTTCAACTCAAGGCTCTTTAAATAGTTGCCTATGTGAAGGACGCTTCATGAATTGAGATATTCAACTTCAAAAGGGGCTGATATAGATGACCATTCAGACTTTTTTCACCAATTCTTATCATGAGTTTGTGAATTATTTTCTAGTGTTCTGAACAGAAGTATTCCCACAGGAATGACAAATTAGTTGATGGTGCTGCAGGAGAAGCTTTGCAGTCCTTCTCTTTTGAAGTCCTTAATGACGTGAGTTTCTCAGTGCTCCAGTCCCGACTGCTGCTCACCCCATCCATTTAAAAGTTAGGTGCAGTGAAAATTATCCATTGCCTTTTCTTCCTTTACCCCTGCTGCCCAGAGCTGTGACCAGATGCAAACGTGATGATGTGCCTGTGCATGCCACTGTTGCTAAACTGTAAGCGAAGCAAGAGAAAAGCCTGATTTCAAAAATAAACCCAAGGTGCTTGATGAGTGAAATGTCAAGTAGATTCATGTCTGGCAAAGGACTCTTCCTTGTCCATCATCATCCAATCAATGACACTTGAACCTGGGTTGACCAGGTCACCACACCAGCCCTGCTCAAAGCAGGGGGAAATTTATAGGTCACTTTTTTGAATGACAATTAGTACAAGAAGATATTGTAATCCCACTGCCTTTCTAAGCCTTACTGTTTTACCATGCCAAAGTCCCAGTGTACCATGCGCAGCAGCGTACCTGCTCTCTGTGTTCTTTACATGAGGAGAAACAAAAGACCTTTAGGAAACTGTCTCCCTAGTGGCTGTTGTCTGATTAGAAAGTCCTCAGGGGATTAGCAGTATGAATTTCACAGCTTGTCCCTCCTGCCCTGCTGCATTAAGGTTAGAAGGATGTGCTTAGATCAAATCAGGAGGAGATTAAAGGAAAAGAAACCCCAGAGCAATTCTCTTTTGCATTTGAATGAATATTTGTAGTCAATAGTCATTTACCATTTCTTTTAAAATACGCTTGAGTTTTAGCGAAGCAAAGTTCAAATGTTGCCATGAGACACTAATATCTTATACTTCCATTTTAGATTAGTTATATCATTTACAGTTAATTTGTTATACTTGTACATATTTGCTGTTGCATGTAATCCTTCAATTTGCTCACGAGATTTCATCAAGTCCCCAAGAAGATCAAAAGCTTTAAAGGTTTTGTTTGCATTTCCATGTAAGACTTAGTACTTTCTCACTGCAAAATGGCCTAGAGAGCATTCTTTAAACCCATGTTAACTGTCAACAGACAGAGCCTGCGGGGGACATCTTTGAGGTGTGCACGATCAAACAGAAATAAATTTTAACCTTTTGTACAACAAAGTGTGGAAAAAAAAATCCAATTTCCTATGAAAATCTCACTATGCTTCCTGCGAAATCTATTCCATCAGAGATGCTCTTTAAAGGGGCAAATGACGCAGATGGGTTTCCTTAGCAAGGAGTTGTAGAGGATGTTTTAAAAGGCACAATATGGTACTAAAAGGAGAAATATGGGAAAATGCTGTTCTAAGATATATTTATTTATATCTGCATCTGTTACCGAATCACTGTAATAAGAGATGGTCCTGGCACCAGCAATGTTACGCTACGTAACATCATAAGTCAAACTGCTGATTCTTCACAAAGAGAAAAATAAATCCCACTTAATGCAAGCAGAGAGAAGCATGGCTGTAGGACTGATAGGCAAGGAAAACCACGCTGGATTCATTTCTGCTCCCTTCTGCAGCTGGGTAACATTATTCCTGTGACAGGGTGCAAATGAAAACCAAACTTAACCCATCACACTTCAGAACTTAGGTAATCAGCTGGAGAAATGGTAAAATAGACCATGGAGCAGAAGGTGCTCTAAGATTGGCCAGCATTTTGGAGTGCATGGCTTTTCATGTAGGCACCTCATGAACTGGCTGCCTTTCAAAGGGAACAGCTCAGCGTGAAGAACTGCAGCAGATTCAGGCTCCTTCTCATGGTATATTTTACTAAGGGAGATAGCTATTGATAAAGGAAGCCCTTAGGAACAATGAGTGAAAAGAGCAAACCAATTGTTCATTGAGGCTTGGATATGTCAAGTTAGTCAATTATGTGTTCTGCTATACAGTGCATTGAGCATTGCAGCCCAACATGGAAAAGGATGAGCACAGTGATTAAAATAGCACTACACAGCCAGTTCTATGGATGAACAAATGTAGTGAACAGAGTCAGCTCCAGGCTTTTGGGGACCTTGGGAGCATTTTCCCAAGGGTCTAAAGGATCTCTAGAAAAGTCCATCCTTGGAGATGAGCAATGCTCCCTGAGCGTGTAGTTATGCAAACAGTCTCTCTGGCTGAAGAGCTTTCCCAGAGGTCAGTGGTCTCTCAGTGGTGCTGTTATAGCTCTTTGTGAGGTTGTATCCTAACCTGTGTTAGTGCAATGACTTGTTCTTTCTGATTGTTCACTCTGATTTTATTTGTTAATGGTGCTTTTGGAAGAATCCAGTCTAGAACATCTCACAATTAGGCATTCAGCAAAGCTGCGCTAATAGCTGCTCTTAAACAGCTGATGGAGTGATGAACAGACAAAGTTGAAAATGAACAAGGAGGCTGAGGCAAGGGCTGCAACCCCTTTCAGCTGCCTTTGCTGCTAGAGAAAAATACTCATCTTCCACATTCCTAAACCTCGAAGTCTTCATGATTGCTCACCTCTTAGACTGGCTCAGCTGCAAATGCACATTTGCCTACAAACAATGATAGCTATATGGTGTTCAGGTCAGATAGGAAGCTCCGCATGGCAAACAAGAGCAATCAACACAGATTAATGATGCCTGCTTTCATTCATGTCTAGGTGTTTCAGAGATGAAGCTGATAGCCAGTCTCTCTTGCTTGTATTTATGTAAGCCACATTTATTTGGTTAGCTTTTGGTTGATTGATTTTACACTTCTGCTTGTTTGGGTTTTGTTAGGTTTATTTCATTTCATGACAATATGGCTGATTTATTTCTGACAACAGTAGCAGTTTAATGCAAAACATTATTGAAAGCTTCATATAACTTATGTTTTTAATTTCTGCAAATACCACCTAGATGCTGTAGGGAAAGACACTGTATAAATCTTAAAGTTAAATAAATATTTACTGTACAAGACTCATGTTAATGAATATTGCAGAGGGAGCAGAGCACACAGATTCACCAGGAAACAACTGCACCATTTAAAACACCATCCTCAAGTGAGAACAAATTTGTCATAGGGTCAGAATTGCTGTTGCATGGTTTGTTCTGCTCATAATGCTTGGTGATAGCAGGACAGCTTTAATCAAAGGGTGGTCAGCATGGCATGATGGGTAAATTCATCTTAGCAAAAAATAATGCAGAGCGAACCTGTAGGAAAAAATGATGCTTGAAAAACAAGAATGAAGGTACAGTTCCTCTTTCCACACGAATTGTGCTGCTCTTCTGTTTGTCTGCAACTTTGCACCACTTTCTGCAGTGTAGTATCTTAAAACCTTCCAGAAGTTAAGAGAGAAAACAGATTAGAGCTACATATCCCTTCTCTTTATCATAAGAATGATACAAAAACATCCAAACTGGTGACTGGTTGTAGAACTTGTTTTTGTTAGTCTTGTTTTGGAAGTTAAAACCTATGTGGCCAATACCACAAAAACCATTGTCCCATATTCCATTTGTATCCTCCCTGTGCCTTTTGTTGTGTGATTTTAGGTTCTCTTTCATTCATCCGCCAACTGTAAAACACCTGAGTTTATGCAAATTATCATTATTTTGAATTTTATTGCTCCATTTCCCCTCAATTTAGCTGGATTTCTTCACTTCCTTGGTACATTCTTCCCCCTAAATTGAGACAAATAAAATGTGGTCCCTCTGGTTCTTTGCCCTTTCATGTGCTTTGAACTTTAAATAATGATCAACAAATACTGGGGGATTTTTTGTTATCCATTCCATTCACTTTCTTGTGCCCTAGACTTTATTTATTTATTTTCTTTATCTATTTTTCCATGCTTGAAGTTGAAGCATTTCATATCTATAATGTTTTAAATTAGTCTTTAAAGTTTGAGGCATCTCATTGCCAGTAAAACTGTACATTTCATTATTTGGTCTGGTAAGGCTCCAAAGTGAGGCTCCTTTGTTTTTACCAATATAGGAAAGATCCCAGATGAAAGATCATTCAATAAAAATGGAGGATTTTCGTCTCTGAGAGCATTTCATGGAGCTTTTGTTTCAAGATCTCACATTTCTGGTGTTGATTTAGGGGAACAAAGAATGATAACGCATTTGTGAAGCCAGAGGAAGACTAATCAATAGCGTTCCCTATAATGAGACATAGTTCAAAGTATTCCCTGCCATTGTCTCAGATTGGAAGCTGGTGTTGAATAGGTGGTGAAATATCTCTTGGATAAAACTCAGGCGGTATCTGGATCTTTGATGTAGAACTTTTATGACTCCTCCAATGCTTTGTAACAAGCTCGATTTGCATTCCAAGGCACTCGGACCGGTTGCTGATATCTTGAGTAGGAGTTCAAGCCCCACTGAAGGATCTCACTTAACATCAGTGTGAGCTGTAACATGCATTCCTTTTCCTGTTGACCTCCTCTTGGAGGTTAAAGTTGAGTAGCTGAACTTTAGCTGCTGCCTAGATATGTGTTGAGTGTTTGATACACACTGTCATCGTAAGTCTACAAGTAACAGTGGTGCATGTTGCCTTTGAGTATTTTTACACACGTTTTCTGATAAGTTATTGAAGATGCAAACACATTTCTGAGCTCCTTTCCCAGATACCAGATGAGAGGGTAACTAATACTTGAAGCAAAGCTAGAAAAGCATTTCCTGGAAAAAATCCTGAAGACTAAACGAAGCACAAGTACACTTGGCATTTTTTAAAAAGTAGGACTTGGGATAGTGAACTTATAATTTAAATCTATATTAGCACAGTTTAAAATCACTCTTTTGCACTATTCTGATGACAATGAGCAGATGAAAAGCATTTTCCTCATCATCAGATGTGTCAATCCTGAGAATGTCACCACTGTGATACAAAACTCAGTTTATCACTGATGAGTTGGGCTAGTCAATTAATAGCAGTAGCACATTGAAGCCGTGACCTGTGCAGACTATGCAGTGTTGTTGCAAAAAAAGGTATTAATGAGTGACTTTTGGGCTTGAAGCATTTTTGTCTATGTTGGTGAATTCTACAAAGGGACTGAAACACAGAGCACCACAAAAAATACTAGCTACAGAATTCATGTCAGGTGAGAGATCCTTATGGTAGATAGTGAGAGGAAATATTCTGGTCATAATAGAGGAAATAAGAAGATGCTATTTTGCTACAGCTATCTTTCACTGATGTCCCAGCACTTAACTGTGACTGACTATTTCGTGTGTGCTGTATCCCAGGTCATCAGTCTCGTAGGTAAATCATAAGTGAAGCAATAAATCCTTGTATTTGAGCTGGTAAAATAGTTTAAAGACTTGCCTGAATAATAACAGACATTTTCAAAGGTCCTGGGAAAGTCAGACCAATTTCCTGAAAATCAATAAGAACTCAATGTCTGAACCCCTGTGAAACTCCCAGAAGACGAAAGCAGCAGGATCACATGTTAAATTAGCCACCTTAATACCTGACCTCTTAGCATTTATTACCTACAGCTATGCAATAAACCCCCCACAACTACCCTACCCTCAGTCTAGATGTTATGCGTACAACTTGGGGAAGTTATGAGTTAATACTGTCTTCTTCCAGACCAGCCAAACCTTGAATGTTGGGGATAATCTGCTGATGTTGTTGTTTCTCCAAACTCTTGCCCAGCAAGCAGAAGAAGGCAAAAAGGAATTGTGCAAGTCAGAAGAGAAGAGAAGATGGAAATATCATCAGCAGTGAAAGAAGAAAAGGAGATGCAGGAAATCTCATTGTATTCTTAGTGTAGGTAACACTCTAAAGTGAAGAGAAGCAAACTGAAGAGTGAGCAACAAATAAGTTCAGGGCTTTGGAGTAAGAAAAAGCAGCCATTTTCTCAGGTGTGTCCATATTCACGAATAAAACTCCACAGACAGATGGGATATCATGAAGAGGGCTTGACCATCTGAGAACTGCGAAGAGATTCAGAGTTGCTCCTAATGAAATTTAAGCCCATGGTGAAATAAAGATACACAGCCACTAGTAGACCACAGAATTAATGTTAGGTGTATTTTATCTAGACATGGAACAATTGTCATTAGGTAGGGATCTCCTATTCTACTCCATGATATACATCTTAGCATTCTTGAAGTGCTAAATTTGATTTGAACTGTTTCTGTCTGTATATGAGAAAAAAAAAAACAATATTCTCTGCTAAGGAGAGAGCTTGCTAGGTAGTATTTAAATACTACCTAGGGTTTTCCTTAATCTTATTGCCCCATCTGATATTCTGCGAAAAATCTATACTACAAAATATATGGTATTTTTTGTGTGTTGCTGAGCACCTTCACCTGTTCTTGTGACAGATATATTCTCATTTAAACTGTTTTAATACTGGCCTAGCTTAACTGACTTCATCAGAATTACCCTACAATGACTTTGTATAAGGGCAGAAAATTTAGCTCAGTGACCTCAGCTCTGGGTGAAATTATTCAGCTCCACGAATGCTGAGCCTGCTGTAAGGAAGAAATGGAGTATCAGGGGAGACTTTTTTTCTGCTGAGAGCACTTCTCTGCCCCTGATTTGGATGCAGTGAATTTATTCATTGTAATGAAATTTTAAACATGAAATCTAATGAGCTTCTCTTTTGCTGCTGTTTAGATAACATTTAGCTACAGTGGTACTGGAAATGGGGTTACACTGCCATACTTATTTTATTTGCTAGACTATTCCTCAATCTAGTTTGACTTGTGCAACTATTTTTCTTACTATGGCTAGCATGGTAGAGGAGACAGTCCTAACACCTTAAAGCCCATAAAAGGACAGCCATTGATTTCAGTGTTGATATTTCTTCTTTTCAGTCCAATTCCTAGCAAGACATTTGATAGTAATCTTCCATGTAGTTCTTTCACTTTATCCCTTTAAATACACGCATATTCTCTCATCTCTCATCACTTAACATAATTCACAGTAGGAAAAGGTCATATAAACAGAAATAGATATTTTTTAAGCTTAAAGACAAATATGATCAGGTAAGCAGAAACGCAAATATTAGTTCAGTCTTCCTTTCTAATCTTTTTGGAAGTTATGACTTCAGCTGTTGCACATCTTAGACAGAAAAAAGAAAAAGAAAAAGAAAAAGAAAAAGAAAAAGAAAAAGAAAAAGAAAAAGAAAAAGAAAAAGAAAAAGAAAAAGAAAAAGAAAAAGAAAAAGAAAAAGAAAAAGAAAAAGAAAAAGAAAAAGAAAAAGAAAAAGAAAAAGAAAAAGAAAAAGAAAAAGAAAAAGAAAAAGAAAAAGAAAAAGAAAAAGAAAAAGAAAAAGAAAAAGAAAGAGAAAGAGAAAAAGAAAGAGAAAGAGAAAAAGAAAGAGAAAAAGAAAAAGAAAAAGAAAAAGAAAAAGAAAAAGAAAAAGAAAAAGAAAAAGAAAAAGAAAAAGAAAAAGAAAAAGAAAAAGAAAAAGAAAAAGAAAAAGAAAAAGAAAAAGAAAAAGAAAAAGAAAAAGAAAAACAAAAAGAAAAAGAAAAAGAAAAACAAAAAGAAAAAGAAAAAGAAAAAGAAAAAGAAAAACAAAAAGAAAAAGAAAAAGAAAAACAAAAAGAAAAAGAACTAGGAGATATATGCTATGAATACACCAGCTTTAAATAGCAAAGGTGGGACAGGGGCTTCTCCTCTGAGTTTCAGGTCGATGATGGATGAAGCTCTTAATATATTTCCAAGTTAATTCTAAAATATCTTCTAGTCTTTTAAATAAGAAATCATATGTCTCTCTTGCACTTTTAATCATTAAGGGCATTTAATATAGACTTTTATTCTTGCCTGTAAAAATGGTTTCCCAAATTATGCACTGAAGATATGAACATATTTGCAAAAATATGGCTATTTTATGACAAAAACAGGTATAAATCTTTAAATTCTGAGCACGTTTGTTTATAGAATGCCCACTTGTATCCATTTTGCTTCAGATTTATTGATACAACCTGGCTAAGTCTTTCGTTTATTACCTTATGCAATCAAAAACATGGTAGAATCAATCTTCAAAGTCATCCCTCTGTGATTCCCACTGTTATAAAGTTTTTGTGTGAGTGCTGCCATTCTTCTACTGTCCAGTTCTGCTGTGATGGCATTTAGAAACCAAAATTATGATATGCTTGAACAGATAATAGAGCTTCAATCCATCGCAGACCTTATGTACATCATAGCATTCTAAGTAACAATTTTATGTTTGCTTACTTACTGACAAATGAACCTGTACAGTCACTTACACCAGAATTCAGTAAGGTCTTCATGAAATATGAACACCTGTAACGTATTTCTTTCCAAAAAGACATATGTCTTTCTTAATATTAAGTCTGATTCCAAAGATGTTTAGTGTTAATTAAAGTGCTATGTTTTATTGACGTCCATACAACCTCTCCAATTTTTCCAGCAAAGGAGAGGACACCTAACTTTACTGATAACGGGTCTGTGGTTTTGCAGCCTATTAAGGACATTAGAGAAGCATTCAAGAAAACTCCATAGACTAGTGGGCAAGAAAATGAAATCCACTCTTCTAGTATAGCCTGTTTCAAAGACCTATCATCTAAGAGATGCAAGACTTCTAGACTAGGGTTAGTCCAGGGTGCAGAGGATCATAACATTTTGGACTTTCATTGAGCTACATATATTTGTATTTGTAGCACAAACTGCAAAATGGGTTCTAGAAGTGCCCTCAACAAAAATATTCATAATTCAAAAGAAAATCCTTCCAAAATTTTATAAAAGATTCAACCTCAAGCTGTAACTGCTTGAAGAAGAATGAGAAAAGTAGAATGAAGTGATTATACTTCTCAGTGCTGTCAATAGAACACCTCCAACTTCTGCTCACACTTCTTGGTAACTCCAAGTGGACACTGTGACAGCATCTGTACCTGTCAATTAAATGTTCTAGATTCAACAGTTACAAAACAAAACCAAAACAAGGACCCTCTGATAATTTATCAGCCACACTAACAGTTGTTGAGTGCCACAAGTATAGCTAGAGATACTTGCTTTTCATGTTTGTCTATAGATCAGGTCTAAAAACTCAACCATGGAAAAACGTAACACTTCTGATTGGATTTCTGTGTTGTCCAGTGAGTTCTACTGTTGAGGTTCAATGGAGGGATGGAAGACAGCCTTGCTTGCTTTCAGTCCACTCTCAGACATTGTTAAATTTCTTTTTTATTTTATTTATATCAATCCATATAAGCACAATTCCAAGCCATAACAAGCCTGTATATCATCTAAAATTATTTCAAATTGAAAAGCTTTAATCTTCATAACATTTGTTTAGAAGTATTATATAAATTGTGCTTATTTGAGTATGCGATTTTTCTTAGCATCCATCTAGTTATTTTACAGGGCCCTTTGCTTCAATTAATAGCATTTTTTTTATTATTATTATTGATTAAAGTTGTTTTGAATTCATCAAAAGAGGACAGATTGTACTGCTATGCCCTAAAGGGAAACTTTAAAGTAGTGGGATTATATTATGCAAATCATTTAAAAATATTTTTAAACAGGCATTACTTCAGCATTTAGATATTGGCTAAAGCCGCTTTAATATGCAAGACGGGAGGTTAGGTGCTTAGCTGATCCAAATGCCAGTCTATAGATTTGAAAGACTAAAGATCACATCACTGGGAGGTTGACAGAAGTGACACTTTGCAAAGTGCCAATGATTTATGCCAATGTCTTGCTTGATGATACTGTTATAGACAGCACTGTCATTACAAAGTCCCTAACGACTTCAGTCTACATTTATGGTGCACAAATTATAGGTGAGCCCAAAGATCGAAACCTTCCTGACTTTTAGATTTCAATGACCAAGTAATTCTCTCTAGGTTCGCTTCTTGTTTGTTGCCTGATACTTTCCGCTCACTTCTCCATTTCAGCATTATAATTAAGTCACATCAACAACGGTAACTTATACATTCATTATATGTTACTAAGTCTTCTTTATTCTTCTTTAGCAAATACTACGCAAAATACACTGAACCTTGTATTTTAGTAATGGTTCCCCCTCTCAACAAGCACTAATACAGCTCTGCAGTGTACCAAGGTCTTGTGCAGGTGGTGGGGTACTCTGATTCCCAGCTATGTCTGTGCTGGGGAAAAGAGGTGCTCAGGATCGGGGAAGACTGGGCCTCCTTCTGAAGAACATCCTTCCAAAGAGCATCTCATGCTATTACAGACTTACCTTCAATGATCCTGTGATATTTATAACATTCTAATTTCATACACTAAAAACACTGTTCATGTACATTATTCCCACTTTAGTCAGGCCTGAAATGACTACTAAAGCAAATTACAGTCTTTTTAATCGTTATTGTTCTCTTCTGTGATTCTGTTGCCCTAGCAAGACAGAAATCAAGGAATGGGTTACACAAAGCATATGGAAGCTCTCAGGTAATTGTATCTATAAATTGATAATATCAGAGTATGATGGTTTAGATCAGAAGATAAATTACCTTCCCATGGCCATCTAAAATGGCTAGGAGTTCCTCTGCTCTAGTACTTTGCAAAGCTGACCACAAAGCAGAAGAGGAACAGATGAGACCTGCCGATAAGACTCAAAACAGTGGAACATTCAGTCACAGAGAGAGGTTCTAGAGGGAAAGCTGCAGTTAGATAAGCCAGTTAGATAAGCCATACAATTTAATTTCCCAATCAGAGATATGATCTTCTTTAGGGAACAACTGTTGGACAGCTCTGAGTGAAGTTCTATATGTTGTTTTAAAACAGAGCAGTCCTTTCTGTGTCCGTCAAACAATCTTCTTCAGTGCCTAAGAGCTGTCTCAGCTCTGAACAAGAGAAACATACATCCTACAGCAGAAACCATTCAATCTAAACACACTAGAAAGCATCCAATTGCTTTGGTTTTGTGGTTTTCTTTGTAACCACAACTACTCCAGAAGGCGCAGAGACTCATATTACACAGTAGGATATAATCGTGTCTGAGCTAGGACTTCCCTCATTTTCTATTCCAGTTACTGTAATACCTTGTTGACTCTGAGGACATACATAAATGTAACACACAAAACTAACTAAGCAAGCATACTGATTTCACTAAAATGATGAATGTTTAGATGGAAACAATGTACTTTTCAGTGAATTGTTGTGATGCAACTGGCAGTATCCTGCAAATTGCTCAAATAACGTCATCCTAAAGTCAGATTAGAGCTAAACCAAAATTTTATGTATCCTAAAATGTGTTTTTTTCTTAATTGTCCTGAATAAAGGATGTGTCAGGTTTATTAGCACCAGCAGCAATATTAACTGTGGGGAGTGATAGGCCTGTTTGATCTGCAAGAGAAATGGGTTCTCTGGGAGAAGCAGTACAAAGTCAAGTGTTCTGGTGTCCTTAGATCCTCTCCAGGAAAGCTAGATAAAAAGAAGTTGATCAGTCAGGGAAGATCAGATCTCTGACACATAAAGGATACCCTGGCAGATCCTGGGAGACAAATAACTTCATAAATGCTTTGATTCTACAGCTATTCCTTATACAAAACTCCAGTTCAGATGGGAGCCTTGAACAAGCATGCTATGTCAGAATAGTTAATTAAAAAAATACCAAAGATGTTAATTAGCTGTTCTCACTAGAGTAATTATGTATTCATTTAATACTGTTACTCCAATGAATTAGTGCTTACAGCATCTATAACATTTGTATTTTTAAAAGTTCTGAAAAATACAACCTTACCATTTTAATATATTTATTCTCATATTCTGGTAACTTCATAAAATGAAGTTCTAGGCAGTTAAGTTAATCTTTACAAGACTAAAAGCTTAAAAGAAAGCTGAAAAGACCATTGAAGGTCAGAATTTACATATTGATCAAACTGTAAGTTTACACTCTTGCAAACATGTAATTAACTTTGCCGTTATTGAATTGTGGTTCACAACCAATTTTATTAGTCATAGTTTCACCAGTAATTCCACTGGAATGAAACACAAGTGACAGTCATCCATAATAACATGTGTGCATACTAAGGTGTTTTGTTTACAAATAACCATAGATCCCTTGAAACCTTTGTTGTTTTGAAGAAAATGTCTTTCATTAAGAGACAGCTCTTGGCAAGAAAATGGAGCCATCTTCTGAGAATTACTGATGAGAAACTGAAATGAAAAACTGTGTGATAGATACGTTTCATACTTCCAAGCCATCGGACTTTTTATCCATGCGATTTAATTTTGGAAGGTAATAATCATGGTTTCAGTGATAAAACAACTAGAGCTTTTCTTTTCTCCTTTATTTGCTGACCACAGAATGGCTGGAAACTAGTGAAAGAGAGGTTTTCTGGAGGTTCAGACTCAAGTGTACTGAAAGGATTATTCTTGTCCAAACACAAGAAGGACGAAGTGTGTGAGCACATAATTTTACATTTAAGAATTGCTCTAGAACAACTGATGAATAACCTGGAATCCATTCTGGTTTGCGCATCAGAAACAGAAATAGTTGTTTATATTCTAACAGAAGGAGCAAATACACCAGCTGAGACATGGGGAGAAAACACAGAGACCAACTATGTCCCTTCAAAGAACTAATCCACGCCCAAAACTACGCCTCAGCCAGGGACATTACAGTCACGTAAAAAAAATGCCTCACATTCTTTAAGTTAATCATATCGGAGGGTAGCAGTGATCAGCCATTAACATGACTGTGATGCCTTTCCTACTTATTTTGCCAAGTAAGAAGATCTGGACACGACGAAAAACTTCAAGAGTCAGCATGTATACTCTCATGCCTAAAAGCAAAGTTAAGCTCTGAAGTCTTGAAATCACAAGAATTCCAACAAAGCATGTGCTTTCTTGACAAAACAATGAAAAAAAAAAAAAAAAGAGATTGCATTAAACATTTCAGGAATGACTATCACCGATCTCAGCAGACCACTGTGCCTTTAATACACATTACCCTTAGCCGTCATCTCCACATCAATACAGCCATCAGCAATGAAGGCTTCACTCAGAAGGAAATTCTTGACTTCACTTGTTATAGCAGGACTCAGGAGCACAGTATCATACAACACTCCAGGAAAAACTGACGGGACCACTGACAGTATAAGCAGAGCAATGTTATGTCTAGTGGCAAAACGTAGCTGGCTGAAATGTGTTTTATTTCTGTTGGAGACAGGTAAGTTTACACTGCAAGAGAGTGTGTCACTAAATAAATGTCTACTAAAACCAGAATAAAAATAGAAAAGTGTCATGGTTTATCATTAGGCAGAGCTAATAAAAAATGGCAATATTGCTCAGCATCCATCTGGCTACAGGCTTTCCAGGTGAAGAAAGACTATTTTTAGCCAGGCTTCGATTACAAAATATGAGTCATGGGCTTGGGGCTTTGGTGGTGATGGTGGTAGTAGACCTGTTGCTATTTTAACATTTAGTTTGAACAAATTACTGCATCTAATATATTTCTCTTTTCCTCCTACTAAAGAGAAAATGCATCATGTCACATCACCTAACATTTTCATCAGCCATCACATCTGAAACCACTGCATGTGATCTCAGTCTCGAACAGAATCTTTTAGCATATTTTCCCCATACCTAAGTACAGGAAGCAAGCCAGCAAAATGAG
This sequence comes from Excalfactoria chinensis, assembly GCF_039878825.1. Taxonomy (NCBI): domain Eukaryota; kingdom Metazoa; phylum Chordata; class Aves; order Galliformes; family Phasianidae; genus Excalfactoria; species Excalfactoria chinensis. Next base: position 106,999,759 of record NC_092826.1, read on the forward strand.
AAGGTAAGCTAGAGATGGCCCTTTACCTTGTGTCCAGCCCACTGGGTTTATTCAGTTGCATGCTAAATGAAAGGATTATTCAGTTGAGCACTAAATGAAAGCTACTTGCAGCTGAAGGACTCTCTTCTGGCCACCTGTGCCAGCACGGACCAGGAGAGTCCAGCCACACAAAGAATGAGACACAAGGATCAATAGGGGGGCTCAAAGGCATGTACTTATCACTTTGCAAGGAGTAAAGATGCCATAGAAATGCCTGCCTTGCCTTTTCAGAGTTTTGTCTTAATTGCCAGAGGTGATTACTATTAGGAAGCTGAGAACAGTCAAAGATGCCTCTTTTCTCCACGTCTGAGTGTGATCTCATTGTCTTCTAAAAGTTATCCCATGCACTCCCAGCTATTATTCTGATCAAACACTTGATGAAAACTACACTGCTGCCACAATATGTATGTACTCTCCCTAAGTGACCTGCCAGCTTGGAGCCATATCAGGCAGTTCTCCTAATTATGTGCTAGCTGTAAACATTTTATTAGTTATAGCTGTGAGGTGTTTAAAGTTATTCAGCAGCTATTATGCACTTTGTAACTCACCCATAACTTTAGTGTACCAAGAAATTCAAATTCAGAGCACGGTGTAAGATGACCTTTTGTGTGCAAACTAAATCCATTTTACATTCCTCAGAATTTGGCCCACAGAATAGAAAAGAGCCCATGCTATCAAAAAGAGAAAGTTATATTAAAAAAGAAAAAAGAGTAGAAGAAGCATGAGCAAGTAGGAAGGGGAACTCTGATAGTGCCTTGTATACAGGCAGCTGGGGAAGTGTCTGTATAAGTGATACCATTGACCTGCCTCCCTTTCAGGAGTTCCCAGTATTGGGGCCAAACAGGAGAAGTGCAAGCATGCTGCATGGGAAGGGTGGGATCCAACCTGCCAAGATCTGTGGAACCCCTTCAGAGAGGTAGAGGAGGCAGTAGATGCAGCCGATGGCAGGCTGGGGAACCAGACCTAGTCCGATAAAAAGTGTGGTTTATCTCAAGTGAGGCTTAGACTGTTGCATCTCCCTTCTCTGTTTCATACCTCATGATCACCTCAGTGATTCGCACTGCACCTCAATGAGCAACTTTACATTCCTGGAGAAATTCTGATGCTGCAGCATACTTTCTGAAGGCACAGCTCAGCTCCTGCTGCTGAAGCTGGTTGCTAGAAGCCTCTGTGTCCTTGAGGATGCTGGAAGAGATCCTTCACAGTAGTCTCACTCCATCTTCACTTTCCCAGCGGAAAAACTAATAAGGAACTTACCCTATGCTTAAGCCTCCATCATGAAAGCCAGATCCATGGGGTTGTGCTGTGTCTTTTAAGCTCCTTTTCCTCTTTTTAGTAGAATAATAATACATGGCAGAAGCTGAAAGGGATAGTTTTCTTTCAGAGTTCTACAAAGTTGAGAGAGCTGGGATTTTTATCACCCCATTTTTACAAGATTCAGGATTCAATTCTGTGTTTGGTAAAAGCCGGGTGACTTCAGAGGGGTCACCAGGCATATCAGAGGGCTAAATCTGGTTCTTAATCATTAAAATATCATGTAAGGAAACATGAATAGAAACAAAGGCAAGAGAGTCCCCACTTCCATATCAATGTTCCAGATACTTTGCATTCATACAGAGCAGAGTTCATGAACTCTCTCTAACCATGTTAACAATCCTCTGGGTTTCTAAAGGAGCAGCAGGGGATGGAATGAGAAGTCTCCCCACATACATCAATAACATCAGTCTTGACACACTGATGAGATTTCCAGGGGGTTCTTTGCGAACTGTGCCTGCTAAAAACTCCACGCTGCTCAGCAGTGGTAGCTCAGTATGCCTCACAGGAAGAAAAAATGTCTGAAGTCTGTAGTTCAAAACAAAATGTGCATCAGTAGCATGTGATTTCTCGTGCAAAAACAAGTTAGAGCGTAGACATTTAAACGCATTTTTCTTAGTGACTGATGTCAGTTGGGATGTCTTAAATTGATATTTTTACAGAAGTTGAGCACAGTCATGCTTTAAATCCCGCAGACTGTATTTTACAAGATGTATGTAAATAAAGCTATGCATGACTTCCTTTGAAAATCAGGGAAGTACAGCAGCCTCTGCTGTATGGGGAAGAGCTGTGTGACTGATGATGGCTTGCGTGTTGTGAGGAAGTGAGAACTCAGTGACAGGCCTGTGCCAGACCAAGGATAGATCCACATAATCCTGCCCAGCTTTGCTCTGAGTCCAGCACCAAGTGTTTGGAGAAGAGTATTATATAAGGACAAGCATATTTTTATTCAGCAAATCTCTACAGTATCCAGCAATCCATCCTATAAGGACATACTAAGCAGAAGACTGTACATACATCATTTTTAATGGAATTGTTCTTGATGGCTATTTCTTCATTATTTTTTTTCCTAATTGTTTTTTGAATCCATTTATACTTTCTGAGTTGCCAGATTTTATTCAGGATCAGCTTGTCAGCTGCACACTGTGGCTCACTGACATGCCAGTTTCTATGATATAAGAATCCATCCCCTCAGAGAACTCAACTTTAATACAGCTTCTTCAGCTTCATCAACTTTTGCACTGACACATCTTTACATGTAAGCATTTTAGAACTTTGATAGAGTTTTCCCAGAGTGATTCAGTAAACTTTTGGAAAAATAAAGCATCATCTTGGAAATAACTTCAAAGCTTTTTGATTTTTTAAAAAAGAAAAAAAATTAATCAAACAGAAGATTTTGTGTATCTATACAATATAAATCAAAACAAAAGCTACAAATGACACATGAAGTTCTATGTTGGATTCTATAATATAAGAAATGCACAAGCTAGAGGAAGCTCAGAAGGGGTATGATGAGATGGCCAGGGAGCCTACTTTGGCAGGGAGGTTAGACTTCATGATCTCTGGAAGTCCCTTCCAACCCCTACAGTTCTGTTATTCTGTGATTTTCCCAACTAGAAGATGTTCAGCATGTGGAAGAGGTGGCTTTGGGAGGACATAACAGCAATTTGGCGGTACTGACCGGGTACCGTATTGAGAAGATGGAGGCAGGTGCTTCACAGAGATGCATGGCAGAAGAAACAGATCAATGGATGCATGGCCTGCCTTTCTCACACACATCACAAGGATCAATGGGCTGAGATGCAAGGGAAAATTCCCTTTAAGATGTTTTTCTTGTCTTCAGAAGTGCCCAAGAGGGTGGAAGCACTGATCACATCCGCACATCAAAGGCCTCCTGGCACTGGGCCTGTACATGCAGGGAGGACATGAGCCTCCCACCAGTACCTTCTCCACCTCCACCCCTTCCCTGAAGGGCTGGTCAGAGCAAAACTACAGGAGGCTCTCTCCTCTCAGAGGTCCGGAGCACTGTGGCTTGATGGCACAGATACAGCTGGGCTTGCTGATCGGGTTCCAGCAAGTAGCTCAGAGTTGCACTGGAAACTGAGGACTCAGGGAGGTTCTGATCAGTCCTACAAGTTCACCTGCTTGAAAGTCTTTGCACGATCATGGCTTAAGCAGTGGCCTCTTCTATCCCTCGCATTTTATCCTCTCTCCAAGCATGCCTGGAATGGGAAGGAGTGCACCCCCACAGCCTCCTCAGTTTTCAGCTCAGCCTCCTGGGCTACTCACCAGAACCCAATCAAATGCTGAGATTTCCACTTTGAGCCATTTTAAATGCTTATTTAAACAGGCACAAAACTTAAGGAGTGAAGCAAGTCCTCAGACTCTGAGTGACTACAGTGAATTGATTGTATGTATGGGAAATACTGTCATAACAAAGCAGGTGTTGTCTGGTAGTTGAGCTGAGTATCTTAACAAATAAGGTTCATTTGGCACAATTCACACAAAGCCTTCTGGGAAATTTGTTTGTAAGTAAGAGAGAAAAAATACCCTCCTTAAGCTAAGACAGTGTGGAAAAATGGAGGTTAAACATATGCATCCTTCTTGTGAAGGTAATCAGGATTGTTTAGAAGGAGGTTCCCTTCTCTGGCACTTCTTTGGGAAATAATTAGTCCTTACCACATCTTCTGCACACAGAGCCTGGCTGGAAACTGCTCCTCTTCAACTTCTGTAGTGGGGGAATGGAGGGAGTGCTGGGGAAAAATCATAATATCAACCAAATACTAAATAGTATGGAGAAAGCAACTTTGTGAGTAGATATGGAATAAAACACTTGCAATAAAATGATACATAAAAAGCAAAATAAATTTTCTATCTCAGAGGCAAAGGTCATTGATGTAGGTAGATGCGTTCATGTTTATATGCCTTCTTGAAGTTAAAAAAAAATAAAATGAACTCAGCAGCATATCAGCATAAATCCTGAGCAGATCAGACAAGTGTTTTTCATTGTTCAATCACCCTTCCTCTGAACAGAGTGCTGACAGCTCTTGTAACAGGTGGCACTTGCTCTATTATGTGCTACTAAAGAGTGAAATGGTATGGGCTGTCATCCTATTCCCAAGTATCATGCCTTAAATTTGAAAGGACTTTCAGCATATGACTCAACTCGAACTGGCAATATGATCTTACATCTCATCTCATAAACCTGTCTACAAGGGTGCTTTGGAGTAAGTTTGAATAGGTAAATTTTTATAGCTAATTAGGCAGTCTGTATGCCCAAGGTAAAATTCTAGCTCCACTGAAATCACTTATGAAATTCATACCAACTGTAATAAAGCCAGGTTTTACTGAGTTTTTATCAAGCCAGACATTTTTAAATGTTAGAAATAATGTGCTGGGGAAACATTAGTGCCTTTGCTCAGCTGAAAGTGTGAACCACACTCACAAAAGTTTTGGCTATCCTTCCTGTTTAGGTGGTTTCTGGACATGATTTGCTTCTTCCAACACATCACACAGCACTGTTGAAACTGGCAGAGAACAGGATGTTTCCTTCTCTCCTGAAAGCTTCCTATGCCGGTCCTCCCGGTGAGCCCAAGGTAACAGCTGTGATCCCAAAAAACACATCAGTGGTGGGAGAGTCAATCAGCAGAGCTCAAGCAGTTGGACACTGAAGCAGGTTGCTGGAGAGTGGCTAGACTGGAGTTGGATCTGTTCCTAGGCATGGGTTTGGATTTGCTCTCCCTGGGTAACAAACCCTTACACTGCCATGCGAGAAATGCTGCTGTCGCCAACAGTCTGTGGGTAAAATACCATCTGAATTAGAGTCATTAAACCCAGATGTATCTTTTTAGGGTCAAGGAGGTAAGGAATTGCAATTCACATTTACGGGTGAGTGAAGGGGTAAATTATAGCTATTTATCTAATTCCTTATGTTATAAAGATGAATTGGACAAGGCTTTCCCAGAAACCAGAAACATTTTGGACATGTTTTTGTATGGGAACACTTTCCCAGTCTTCACTCAAAAGTGCTACCACAAGGTCATTTCTCATCACATAAACTTTCTGAACTACTTCAGACTGTGTAATAGACCCAGTATATCCAGCACCTCTCCCTATAACAAGTATAGTGCAATTCCCTGTAGATCGGTCAGAGATGGATGTGCTCTCAACACACAAGCAATGGCCTTGTGAATTGGCAGAGGAACAGTTAAAGATCACATGAATTTACTCTGTTGTCCCACCTCTAAGTGAAACTGGGTGTTCCCCATTCATTCTAGCCCTAGGGACAAACAGTGAGACACTAAGCCAACCCTCTGTGACTTTATTTGCCTAAAACGTTTGTGTTTTTCCCAACTCAGTCAATTTACATAAAAACAGGACCTGCCCCAGAAGACAAAGGTTGTGTTTTATTTTCTCAGGAAGAGAGCATGAGAAGATACTTGCTGCAGAAGGTGATGTGTAGTAATGAGTATGAACCATCACTTAGCCTCAGGAAGAAAGTATGCAGTCAAAGGTTCTGCATTTAAAAGAAGCAAAAGAGCTACAGGAATCAAAGCCACTACTTGTTATCAGAGGATGCCTGCCAGACCCAGAAATAGTTCTGTTGCCTGATGCTTTCTTTCCTCAGGCTCACAAACCCCAGAGGTATCTTTGGGAGTGGGTGGAGCTGAAGTGTTTTAATAAAGTATTTTGGAATTTTATTAATGTGGAGGGTTGCAAATGCCTGTAGTTCAGGTTATGTGAGCATCTGCATTCAGTTGTCCAGCATTTTAATGAGGTGCTATAGAACATCAGCTTTGCAATTCATGCGGCTGTTCTTTTGGCCTAAAACAAAGTCTAGGCTGGTTAATACTATGTTCGCATTGAGATTTTAGTTTCTGGTTTCATGGAAAGAAAAAATAAGCAGAAAAAAAATATCCCATGCGTTGGAGAGGATCAGAAGGACACCTGGAAATGAAAGAAACAGTTTGCAAGTGTGGAACTCATGGGGTGCACGGGAAGGTTAGCCAGGAGAGACAGGGAAAGAGATGTTGGAATTTCAAACCCAGAGACTTCACTGCTGGTCTCGTGCTCATGGAAACCACCGACTGCTCCATTTCATCCCCAGTAAGGAACAGATGAAAGCTGAAGTGAGTTTTTAAAATCTTTTTCCTCTGAAGATCAAAATGAGCCAATCATACCTCTCAGACGGAACAAATGCCCACTGTTTTGGGGCATTAGGGCATGCAGTTTGTTTTTGGTCTCAGTCCAGCTCTGGATGGGGCTCAACGTCTGCAGAAGGGGTGCCTGTGCACTGACACCTTGCTCAGAAAAGCATTATGTCTACCCAGCAGCAAAGCACTACCATTTAGGGACCCCATGCAGCCCTAAGACAGCAGCTCCCTTCCAGAAAGCAAACTGAAATCCTTTGAGAGTCACTGCTCAGATCTCTGGCTATAAACATAAGGCTGCTCTCGGAGCATGAGCTGGCGGGTTGGCCAGTGTAATTCTATATGTGAATCCTACTTTGTACATCAGTTAACTCTGTGGCTACAGTCAAGTTACACTGCTTTTCCCCCTCAGTTTTCTTCTTTCCCAAATCCCATCCCTATTTTTTGCAAATGATATAATGGTCCTTTCCTACTCACAGAGGAGTTCAGAAGCAAAGACCCTGTGAAATCAATCAGCACACAGAGTCTTCTCTTCTGTGCGTAGCCCTTTCTCTGACACATTATGTGTTCTCAAAGTATAGGGGCACAAGGAGGTTCTAGACCCAGCTCTGACACTGTTTGCTGGAGAACCATCATCTCTCTTGGCTTGTTCTTCTCCCAGCAGCAGTCTGTATGAACAATTCAGTCTCAATGTGTGATGTTCCCACCAACATGCCAGGGACAATCAGAAGCCTCTATTCAGACGTTCATGATCAGGCAGGGATATTTTTTTAATACACCTTAGAAAGTGCCTTCCCAGACCTTCCCATCCCATTGGGAACTGGGTTGTCATGAACTGGAAGAGGAACTAGGTGCATGCAGCCAGGACAACCATACAGTCTCTTCCCACTAAATGCAAAGTCAAGCCTGACTGTGGAGATATTTGAATAACATTTTTACTCGGTGCCAGATTGCAAGCTGCATGTCATGCTGTCAAAGCTAGCAATCAGCCTGATTGTTACAGACTTGACAAACGTGCTTATTTTTAGAACTGCTAGATATTACACATTGCACTAGATCTCTCTTTCATGTTAAAGACTTTAATCTTCTGCTAGAGTTTCTTATTGGACATCTGCCCAGAATATAAAGACTGATCTTTCTTTTTTCCCCCTGTCTTTGATAGAGTGTCAGAGCCTCACTGAAAGGTGTAGATGGCAGTCAAAGGATCTCAGCTGAAGTCATGCCTTTCCCACCTCTCATCCAAATTATATGTAGGGGTTATTGGCAGTATGTTGAAATAACTTTACCTTGGGATAATAGCCTTTTGCTTATCTCCCATCTATCTGTCACACTGTCTAACTTCTGTATTAACAGAGTCTACCTTTGGGCAGCTCACACAGTAAAGTAGCTGTCATTCTGTCCTCACTCCTGGGTATTTAATGTAAACTGAACTAAAGTATGTTGAAGATGTACCAGCAAAGACAGTCATTTTTCCATCTCTTTCCCCACAAAGTGAGAGGTAGCCAAAAGAGTGGCCCTGCAGCACTCCAGATGTGAAGTAGTACAGTACATATCATTACAGGAGAAGCAGTTTCTGCCTGAGGGGTCTATTAGTAATTTTGACAGCAGAGGCACTCTAATCCTGTGCAGGAGAGAACAAAGCCAAAATAAGCTGGGACCTAGTGAGTTCCCAAAATAAAGCCCCAGTTAAATGTCCTGGCACTGCCGTTAGATCGTAGATTTCTACAGATTATATTCCTGAGTGTAGAACTCAATATTGCCTGACTGTGATGGTCCGAATAAAGTGAGAGTTGAAAAGATGAGAAAAGTTCACTTAAATGGCTCATTTTTTCATCCCAAATGTAAGACTGGATGACAAATGGTCTGCAAGGACAGTGTACTCTGAGAAGCTCATAGCAGATGCGTGAGCCCCTCCTTGACCAGCACTCTGTCCCTCTCTGCAGGAGTGCTATCCAAATGCAACACAAGGGGAGGTAGAAAGAAGCTGTCACTACATCTGACTGCGGATCACCAATATTAACTACTTCTGGCCCTCCTATCTGGGCTCATCTCTCCTTTGTATTGTGCTAGAAGTTGCTTTTCTCTTTTTTTGCTTCATGCCTTTTGATGTCTCTTTACTCCTTTTAATTTTAGAAAGGGGATATGTACAAGAAGACTGTGTCATCTCATTGAAAATATAAACCCGTCATGTTCAGGAGAGCTTAAAAGTCAAAACATCAGGCAAAAGCTATCAAACATGGACTCGTGTGGGTCATGCACTCCTAAGCCTGCATGCACTTAATCATATTCGAAACTCGCCATGACTGTATTTGTCCCTCCTGCCATTATTGCCAAGGCTGAGAATCCATTTGCAAGAGCCTAGTGTGCTAATCCAGCTGATCCAGCTGGTGACATGAGCTGCTAAGGATATGCTCGGTAGCCAGACTCCATGAAGAACAAGTATCTGTGCTTTGCCTTGTAAGTGTGAGAAAAGGTAGGAGAGCCACAAACAACAGGGAACTGGCCTGGGGCAGTTCAGCTTGTTAGCAGAGAGAGTGGAGCAGCCCTGAAACAGATGTAACCAACACCCTTAATCTGTAATCACTGTACAGTTCTCATGTCAGGAGAGTCTGGGCAATATGAGGATCTCAACTGCTGTCAACATCCAGTCCATGAGAAAACAGAAGATGTGGCAAACCTCCAAGCATAGCTTGGCTTGAAGGTCCAGTGAGTGTGTGTTATGCTGGAGAGACACTTGTTTTCCAGCTACTGATCTCAGCTCTCTCTCTCTCTCTTTTTTTTTCCCTTTGACAGATGGGGATTAGTGTAGATAGCCAATAGGCTTAATCTCTGGAGAGCAGGAAACATTTTATGCCACTCAACAGGAGACTTTACGGATGCAGGAGGTCAAATTCAGAATGATATCTGAAAACCTAAATCCTTTTAGGGGCGTTTGTCTTCCCTCTGGCCTGGGTGGGAATTTAGCCACAGAAGAGTTACACCATAAATACCTTTGGGAAACTGAGCTTAGACAGATGACATTTAAACAATTTCCTGAGGAGTTACTCCCTGAGATGTTCCCAGTTTTGAAGGATGCCTACTTTGGTTATTGGGGAGCAGGACAGAGTATGAAAATATTTATTTACATAGTGAATAATTAATACTGCAGGTAGCAAGAAGCTTACCTGCTGCAGAAAAAGTGCTGTTAGGCTTGTGATTTTAAGCAGAACATCAGCCTTTGCCTCTTAGCTGCATAGCTGGGAAGGTGCTTAGTGAGTGATGTACCTGCAGCCACAGGCCCTGGGAGTCTAATGGCCCATTCATTCTGTTTAGTTGGAGTGGTATTGGAAAAACTGAATTTTACATCAGACCTGTCAATATTTCCACAGAGCTGGCATTCTTCCACGTTTATTAGTGCAGTGCCTCTCTCATAGGCCAGAGGCGTTACTTGAAAATATTTGCTACGTCATCTTGCCTGCAGGAAAATATGAGAGATGGATTTCACTTTGAAATGAGGATGTTCAGTATGTGTCAAAACACGTTGCCTATTTTATTAATTCCTTCCCATAAGCATTTCAGCTAGTCTGGTTTAAATTAAAATTCAAAAGTGAAACAGCTTAGAATCAGGCATAGCCGATACCTGAAATAACAGAGTTCCTTTCAGGCCTTGCAGTCAGCTCCATTAACATTCCAGTTTTATTGCACGTACCTGGTCTGAAGAGAGCCAGTAGCCACTGGGTGTAGCATAAATTGTTGGCCTTCAGCGAAATGAACAGCTGAAATGCACACAGTACCTGACCATGCTTGTTAGGCTATTTGCTCATTTAATCACAGGCTGTGCTAGTGAATGCCTGCCATTCAATTATCTTCAAAACCTTCATCGTGACATTAGACAATAAAATGTGACAAGACGGGTATTACTGTGTTATGGTCATCTGACATCTAGAAGTGTCTAATTATTCCCTTCAGTGATTAGCTCTGATTACTGCTTTAACCTAAGTATTTAAGGACGTAACTAAGTGTTTCAAATATTCATCACAGAATACTTTATAAGGCAGAAATTTGATCATAGAGGAAAGATTACCAGTTCCCTTCAGTCTGCCCCCAGAGTAGCAGCAGCCTGGTTGCTTCCAAAAAAGTTCTGACTCCCAGAATGCCCCTAAGACACAGCAGTCACTAGCCTTAGGGCAAGCCATGCATCTTGCCTACACTGATAGCAAGTGATACCAGAGCTTTAGGAAGGATCCATATGCAGCACCCACTTTGAGTCATTCTTTCTTGCCCTAAACCACTCCAGTTAGGTCTGATGGGAGAGCTGGAGGCCAGACATCCATCTGAAGCACCCAAAAAAGCTCCTACAACTGATGCCACAGAGGCCACATAATTACTCCAGTATCTCCATGCTATGCTGGCCCCAGGGGAGCACTATTGGGTATCACAGGCAAGCCTCACTCAAGGTTACTGCACCTTCTGTATTTCATTTGAGTATCTGTACACAAATTTAAGATTAGGATATCTTATTAGTTACACTGACGCAGTCCTAACCCAGCAAAGCCACTTCAACCATTATAGGACCAGGACAGGCTTTTGTTACTGGCATCTGAAAACAGCAAGTTGCAAGAGTGAGAATGAGTAAGAGGTTGCACAATGCCATACTCCTCAAAAGTGGGTAAATCATGAACATTCTTGAATTCAAATTCTGCTTCATTCAAGCCTCACCTTCATGTTATGCAAGGAGCAGTGGAGACTTTCATCCAGGAAGGGAGGCTCCTACAAGCAAGGAATAGCTGAGAGGCAAGACTGATGTTTGTGCAATAGGAAGGCTGATTGTCAAGGAGAGGGCATGACGGACCCATGGACTGACACGTTCAGTAGATCTAAATTACAACCAGGGTCAAACTAAAGCTGTCTCCTTCCCTTTTGCCCTATTCAACATAAGTCAAACACTGATGAAGAGGAATATTTATCCTGATCTTTAAGTTCAGAGTCAAGACACACATTTCACAGTGGTGCTGCAACAGGGGGAAGTAATACCCGCATAAAGTAGTAAACAAGAACAGCCAGCCTTTCAGTGGGGGAAGCTGGCAGTTTCAAAGGCACATTGCCAGTCAAAATCTCTCTCCCTCTAGCAGCTGAGAATGGCTCCTCAATTTGGTCTGCCTTCCACATCACAATCAATGTGACGAGCTAACAACCACAGCTGGCACTGCTGTTGGCAAAGTCAGCAGTTACCTCAGGCAGATGATGGGTAGAAACAGTAAAATAGCTCTGCTTTACCTACAGCAGAGCCCTGGAAATTCAAGCTGGGGGATGTGGCAGATGTCCCACCCCAGTGGCGCAGGAGGAACAAGTCTGGCTCTCCAGGACCCTCCTCTATTCCAGCCCTTCCTTTGCCCTTCTCATCCAGCATTGGGATGAGCCCAGTCCTCCTATGTCAGGGCAGCAAAATTCAGTCCCACTAACACTGCTGAGAGGCTTCAAGCTGGACGGACAGACAATGAAGCTCATTGCAAGGGAATGAGTTGCCAATTTTTTTTCATGTGGCACAATGAAACATTTAAATAAAATCCTGATTAAGACAGGAAAACACAGACTTGATTCACAGCAGGGAAAGCTGAAAACTGCTTACTGCATGCCGTTAAATTACCAATTGCTACCAGTTTATCTTTAAAGCAGATTGCTGTTTCTTTGAACTGGGAACAACAGGATACGCACATCATTTTGAATAATGTGTATGCAAGGTCACTTTGTCAATTTGATGATAGTGAGTCCAAAGTAAGAAACTCAGGAGGGTTTCTCCTATCTAACCTAGAAGTACTTTTTTATATGTAGACCTCAGTGACCCCATGGTAGGAAAATATCTGTCCCAGAATGTGCAGATAGGGAAGCAAAACAGCCCACTCCACTGTAAGGACCAGAGGGAATCATTCAGCTTCCACCAATCACCCTCCTGTGCCAGGAATGTAGCAATGAGGTGAAACAAACTTTGTAGCTCTCCTTCCTATTCCTCTCATTTAAGCCACAGCTGCACAATTTGTACGTGCAGATCATTGCCTTCCATCTCAGTTGCAAAGGATTTGTTACACATATCAGGCACAGCTAGCAAAAGTTTAATGAGGAACATATTAAGAACAATGTGCCAAAATATTAATTGAATGCTAACTGAGAATAATTTGTTGCATTTTGACCATATTTCTTCCTAAACTTATCCAACTTGCCAGCTTTTCCACTGCCTGGCTGTGTCTATGCTCATGTGTGTCCATGCAGCTGATCCTTTCAGACAGTTCCCATTTTCTGTTGGGATAAGCATAAGTAATACTGAATCAAATGGTCGAATGCACTTCATACAGATAATGGTATGTAGAGATAGGAATGTAAGAACATGCAAAATAACTATAAGTTGAGCTTAATCATGAATTTTAAATTGCAATCAGTGGGATTCATATTTGCTAGTCCTTGGAAGTATTTTCTAGATCTTCCTCAGAAATCTTTTATCTCCCATTAATTAGCACAGCTGTGAGTTTGTGACACTGTCTGCATGGAAATCTAGTCCTTTCTTTACTGTCTGCCTTCAGCTGTAGCAGAAAGACACAGAAAATGTTGCAATACCTACCTTTTTGTGTTCATCTGCAGACAAGAGAAACATGTCAGATATACTAACCACTATAACTGTTGCATTTGTTTTCAGTGCCCAGGCAGAGAATAAGTGGTGTAGATTTTTAGGTATCTGCAATTTTAGATGATGGCACAGTGCACAGTGCAGATGAGTTTGTATTGCTACAAAAGTGAGCACCCAGACATTTTAGAACATTCCTTTGAAATTCATCCCTCACTTTCTATGCTGGTGAAGCCTTAAAGGTGTAGCTGCACCTTATAACAACGATTTTTTAATGAAACCATCTTCCCCCACTAATGCCATGTTTTAAGGGATCCAGCTGAGTTAGTGACATTCCCTTCCTCTGCAGTTACGAGGGGGCACTGATAGCCCACAGTCGCCATACTGCTGCAATTCCACTCCAGGCTGTGACAGAGAACAGTCAACCCTGGCAGCTGCCACCACAAAAGACTTTCATGTTGGAATCATGTTAGATCTTTCAGTTGTTTCAGGCCCAGAGTTTCCTAAGCAGCACTGATAACAAGCCAAAGAAATCTAAAGCATGCAAATGAAGAAGTGCTGTGCTGAAATTGCTTGCTCCTATCAGATATTTTTACTGGGCTTAGGAGACTATCTGTATGTCCCTTCACTGGTGCCTGCCATTGTTACACCCTATCTCCTTTATGTCCAAGCAATCTTACATAGCCGTTGGTGCAAAATGCCATTTATCCTGTACCAGTAGTGCTCAGGTAGGCTCATAGAGCCTAGGTGTCTGTCTCTCCTTGGAAAACCTTCTCTCCTCACCAAAATGCCCATCCTCTTGGCAGACAAACAAACAGATAGAGGGATGAGAACAAAAAGTCCTAGAAATACAGAAAGAACGAGACAAAGACACTGGGTGAATTTGTTGGCGCATTAGTCAATTAACTGAGATGCTGATAGAGCTATGCAAAGCCTCGAGGTCCTACCAGGCAACAGGATGCATAGAGAGAAGTTGTTTTCAGATGGCTACACTGAGGCTTCTAATCTTCACCGTAAGCACCACTACAGCAGCAGCAGCAGATAAGTGTAGATTATTTCAACTTCAGTTACTTAGCTTCTGTGGCCAATTCCTTTCCACAGCTTGTGCTCACGGTACCTGGACTTTCTATCTGGTCACCGAAGTCTCCTAGTCAGGCCTGAGTACACTTAGTTTCCAAAGCAGGCAAGAATAAGATTCATTCAACTTGTTGTGGGCGAGGCTTACTGAATTTGTTATTGCAGCAGTCCTTCAGTAAGACCTTCAGCTCTCAGCGACTCCCAGCGATGGACTCAGTTTACATGGCACCACTGAGACCCTCATTGCAATAATAAGTCATTGGAGTGATTGTTCATTTTACATAATTAAGATGTTGGTTAACCATGACATCCAGAATGAACGTTAGAGCAAAGACACTATGCTAAATCTGGAGCAGTATTCCAACCCATCAAGATATCACTGTGATTGACAGATCAGATAATCTCTTTAGTAATCCTCTGAATTCTAAACACAGACACCCATAACTCAATGGCAGATAAGAACATGCTGCGGTTATACCCTTCCATGACGGAGAACAGAGTTTCAGTTGACTGGCTTTATTCACTCACTGTTGGCACGTAGTTCTTAGAGCATCTCTGTATAAAAATAAAGTTTAACTGTAACTTGATTATGGTCTGGCATATTCATTAATATCAGTGACAAATTCTTGCAGAGATCCTGCTTTTTATTTTTTTATAAGGCTGTAATGATGTAATAAAGATTAATTAGTGTAAGTTATAGTGTCTGAAGTGTATACCTTCAAGCTGTTAAATGTGTCAGTGGAGATCCATTATGACAGCAACGGGCATATTATTCTCAATAGGGATTGCTCTATTTGCCAGTGTGAGATGTGTGCTTGTTATTAAGACAAAACCAGTGAGGAGAGCTCAGATTTAAAGGCAGCTGAAATAAGAGCCTTGCTTTACACAGCATGATAAGCCTTGATTTTGTAAACACTATTACTTTGCTTTCATTACATATTCCTGCTGGTATTATTTCAGGGCATCAGCTATTTTATAGGCTTTTATTTGTCATCATACAAAATCAGGCCAACAGAATATGCTTAGCACTTTGCAGCTAAAAAAAACCCATGCACCTTGATTTATGGAAGATAAATACTTGAATTTCAAATGGAATCTGGGTCTAGGTGGCCCATCAGATGGAAAAGATTACTACAACTACCAAGTTACAACAGATATGAAATGCAACAGTAGGATATTTGTTGCAAGCTTACTGTTTAAATGTTGTGAATACCAATAGCAAACACGTTTCTCAAAATACCTTGGGTGCCAGTTAACAAAGTTAAGTGCTTGAGTTGGTTTCCAAATGGGCTGGAAACTGCATGGGGATGATGAGTCCCTTCAAGTCTGAGAGGTGCACATCTGCAGGCATTGACAAATTCCCCACGACCACCAGGCTCCAGTGGGACTAACCACATGACATACACAGCTTTTCTCCACATCCCACAGTATTACTCTAAAGGCTTTTCATTTGCTTGTGTCTCTCAAAGGGATATTTTCCAATGCATACCCAGTAGTTGTTTCTCAACAATGTGTTTTTCAAACACGAGGTTTTATCCACAAGTTGCCTGTGCATAGCATTCCTCCAATTCTGTGAGACTACAGCTTGGCTGGGACATTGGTCTTCATGAAAGAATGTTCAGACACCAAGATTAGCCTTTCTTCTCTCAGTTTTCAGTTTTGTTTGTTTGCTTGATTCTTTCCAAGTTGTAGCTTGAAAAAAAAAAACCTCATTATCTCCCTCATCCATGACTTTAAGTTGAATCAAAGAAATTTCAAACTTTCAGCAGGAAAAAGAAAGAAAAGAAAAGATCTTTTATGAGGGGCATCAAAGCTTTCAGCTCTAGAGAAGTTCAGGAAGAATTCACAAGAACTTGAAACTGAGGAGAAAAAGAAAACATGTCAAGAGTGACTTCCCCAACTCTGGAAGAAATGCCGCTCTTGCCCCTTTTCATCCCACTCTGCAGAGCCTGGGCCTCCAATGAAATCAGGTGTTGTTTTTTTTCAGAGTAGGGCTCAAGGCCAGATCTTCCCTGCGTTTTTTGATGGCTTCCTGTTGACTCATTCAAGCTCACTTCGCAGCACGTACAAGAGCACAGTACAAGGAAAGGAAAGCAGAGACGGGGACATGAGAAAATGAAAGAACTGCCCTTTTCTCTCCTAAGTGGAAGCCCATGATGAATCTCCAGCCCATGGATGCTCACTTCATCTGCTCCCTATTGGACAGCCCCTAGCCCAAAGGACTCTTCAAGAAACTAGGGGGATTCACAGCACACTGACTCTGAAGTCTTTTTCTTGTAGCCATGTTATCTCAAGTCTTGGATTATCCGCTACTTGAGAGCTTAGCAGGGACTGAAGCAGGACAGCTTTTCATAGCTAGACTTTGGTTCTAAAAATCCAAAGTAATGCCTGTGCTTATATTCATGTATGCAGGATAGAGCTATTGTTATTACCACATGGCAAGTCCTGGATCTTCAACTACATATGCTGCTGGTGGCTGTTGCATCACAGATTAGGAAGGCTACTCAAGTGCCACTCTTTGGTTTGCCCTTCATTACCAAAACAATAGGAATTACTACTGTGCTGTTGACTGGTATCCCATCTGTGGAAGGTGCTGAACAAAGAACCAAATATCCTCTCCTTCATGGGTTTAGACTGAAAATCAGGACCAAACTATCATAAAATTTCCTACCTTGCAATCTGAAGTCTAGCGTATCTGAAGCGCATCTAAACTACAGCCCATATGACTTCCCATATATAAATCATTCCTAGAGTTCAAAACGTGTTTGTTTGCTCCATGTAAATCTAGGAGGATGCATGTATGAACATGTATATATTGAAGATCACATCTGTGCTTTGATGTATTTATAATTAGATGCACAGTTTCCCAGGCTGTTACAGAAGGTCTGTATCTATCTATGACCCACTTAAAGATTCCAGCCATGTAATTTCCTTTCCTTTCTTTTTTTAAATTTAACCTAATCTTTGCCACAAGTTGGAACTATGCATCCTTTAAAAATACCTGAATTATGTGCATTTTACTGTGAATGAACTTATTCATGCACCTCAAGCAATCAAATGACCATAGAGTTTATAATGATGAGAGAAATTGAATTCTCAATTAATGTTTTCAAAGTTCTATTGACGAATTTTTCCATTGATTACACTTACCATTGATTGAAAGAGTTTGTAATCAGTCCAGTTTTTTTTGCTTGTGTGTGTGTTTGGGTTTTTTTGTTTGTTTGTTTGTTTTTGTTTTTTTGGAGGCTTAAACACCAAAAAATGCTCATCTCATGTAAGAATATTTACATTAGTAAGACCCTTAAGCAGATGAACATTAAAATTCCATCTTAATTTACCTTACCTACCTATCTCCACAGGAAAGATTTCAAAGCAGTTCTTGTTTGAAGATACTCTGCACCATAATTTTAAGCACAAAAACACATCTATTTCCTATGAATAAGCATCATAAAACTGGGATTGCCATAAAGTTCAGCCAGTGGAAATGCGGTACTTGCCCAAGTTCCTGTGTATTGAGCAAGCATGGAAATGAACTACAAAAAATAAAAGCTTATCAAAATTGAAACTCAAATGCTTAATTTCACTACATATGACGTGAGCTTTGTAAAGTGCTGTAAATTTGTTTGTTTTATGTTTTTTGTGCTTACAGTATTTTCCCTTGTCAGTTTTTTGTTGTTTCGATATTTTGTTGGGTTTTTTTGTTGGGTTTTTTGTTGTTGTTGATTGTTGTTTGTTTGAGGGATTGAAGCGTTATATGAGGGCTGCACTGAAAGCAACACTTCCTATTTCATTATGTCAGCAGACAAAATCAGAGGCAGATGGTGGTGGTGTGATAGTAGAAGCTGAACCTTCCCACTGATATTCTGCTATGTGTTGGCCATGTGATAGATGGCAGCAGAGGGGCAGTCTGACAGAATGGCGTCGGACATGGACATGTGTATGAAGCAAAGGTGTGACGTTTAATTCCTCCACTTGCAAAAGGCTGCACGCAAAGGAGAGTTTCAGTGGGAGAGCATGAGCTAGCAGCTCTGAAGGCATCATCGTGGCATAGCACAAAACAAGCATCTACCTAGGTAGGGACTTGGCAATCTGGTGACTGGATCCATTTTGGGAGCATGATTTCATTCCAGAGACTCCTTACCAGCAGCCTGATTACCCAGGGGTACGTGCAAGCGTGCTTCATTAAAGACACTCAAGAATCAAGTCTCAATCCAAATGAAAACTGAGATGTAAGTCAGTCATAGCTGGCCTGTAGAGTATAAGATCACAGTATGTGGTATGAGTTGATATGGTCCAAAACCACAATACTGACTTTTACATGATCGCTAAGAGAACAGTCAAGACAAAAATTCCACCCCAGCAGGGAACATTAACTTTCTCTCAGTCTCATGTGTAGTATGAACAGGCTTACAAAAATATATGTAATTGGAGCCTTGGAAATTCAAACTTCAGTAAAAGGCCATTGTCAAAACACAGTAAGTTCATCTTCAGGTCCAATACCTTAAATGGTTCTTTCGCACAGAAGAATATCTTTGTTCAGTCATCATAGTGCAAAAATCTTCCTACAAGAATCTTGAATAAGATGAGCTAATGTTCTGTCTTTTAATCTTTTTAACACCTTAAGTCCATGAGCTGCTATTTGCTGTCAGCTCCAGAATCCTGCAGTACTGTGAGTTCATACCAATGTCCAGCACCAGACAGGGGATGTGCTTTTCTTCCTTGACACTGCAGTGCTGTACCTGAGGACAAAAAGTATAACACCTGTGTTTTGATAATTCAAATCCTCCAATGACCATTTTTTATTAAAAATCAAATGCATTAAAACCATTTTGTATAATGTGAGAGATAAATTGTCAGAGAAATTGTGAAATATAGAAAAGATTCAGGACACGGAGTCAGGCAATTTCACACAAGCTGAGGTGACAAACAGATGGTACAGTTAGGAAAATCTAGAAGGCAAAATATAGCCCTTGCATCACTTTAATGATGCCTCTGCTTATCACAGTCTATATTTTAGATGAACTTATAAGGTATTTTTCTAAATCATAGAACTCTCTTGAGCTCTATTTGCTAAAGACAAACTGGCCTGTGAAGATGCATCAGTCAAGCAGAAGATTAATTCCTGTTGTACCAAGTTGTTGTTTTTGGCACAGAAGTCAATATTTATAAGACAGAAAGCAGCTGTAGTGTGCAAGTTAGCATAGTGCATAAATCTTTGCAGCAGGTTATAGCAAGATTATGATACTATCCACAGGTAATACGATGGAAGTGCTGCCACAACAGAGCCTTCCTAATGGTGGCCATCCATTTACCAGTGTGAGCTGAGCTAATGAGGTCACGTTGAATCACTTTGTGTTGTTTCCCCTTTGGAAGCAATCAGCCCACATATAAACCAGTCATATATTAGGAGAGGTCACTGGCACAGCAGTTCTGCAAAGAGTGAGCTGTTTGTACAGGACTCCAAGCCAGATCCAGTTTTGCCTGGAGCTACAGGATGTGTGGTTGCTGACAAAAAGGCCTGGGATGCAGATTAACCCCCTATCCCCTCAGTTGGAGCTGAAGAACTGCTCTCGTCTTTGCCCACAGTGAGATGCTTCATCCCACCACCCTCCTCACCTTGTCACACAGGCCAGAGACAGTGTGGAAGGACAGAGCTAATGCTCAATTTTCATTATGCTGATTGAAGTCTTTTCCTCCTGCTCTGTCTAGCCAGACCACAGGCAGTGGAGGAATTGAGGCTCAGTACCACCTGCAACTCCAGTGGACAAGGTCCAGCATTCACGGTAGAGGATCAAGAGACATCCTCAAATGTGCACAGTGCTCCCATCTCTTCTGCACAACACAGCAGGAGCTGTGGGTATTATAATGGTGGATATTACCAGCCACTCTGCTTTCACTTACTGGTGGTGCTGGCAGAGGCCATGCACTGCTGTACTCCCCAGGGTGCTTAATACTGCATCTGCAGCACCAAGCACCCAACATCCTGCAATTCCAAGTGCCTTGTCAAGCCCAATCTCTCCCTGGCCTCGGTTCCCACATCCTTAACACAGTAGTTTCTCTCCTTCACGGCACACAATGAGATCTACAGTGGAGCAGGTAAAGCTAATCTCTTTTTTTATGTGTGAGGTTATAGATTATCACTGCCCTTATCTCCATCAGCCTTTCTCCCATGATGGAATGGAAAATATTGGATTTCTTGCTACAATATCCTATCCCTAAGACTAGATGTGAATGGAGTTCAGCAGGGTAAGGTAGTTGGATATTTTGCCTTCCTGAGAAGCCTGTCACACCAAATTTCATTCTTCTGGCACTGCCCATGAGTGCAGTTTCTCACCATGCAGTTTCAAGCCCGTGGCTTTCTCTCCATCTTACTATTGCATTCATTCTGATATTCCCAGCTTTACTTGACCAAATTATATGTGGTTTTAGGCGAAGACATTAGAAATCTAATGTGGAATAGATGCGGATTGAGCCCACATGGGAAGCAGGAAATACAATAGAAATGTGCAAGGCCGTTATATGAATTTATCAGCATACATTCTACAAGCTTTATAAATTTTGCTAGCACGATCATCTGTTTCATTCCTGGAAGAGAAAAATCTAACAGATATGAATTTCTTGAAATAAGCGACAGAAAAAGATTGGCTTGGAATAAACAAAATAGTTGAAATTACATTTTCTTGGCAAGGTTTGCTTGTGTTGTTCATCAAATAAATGCACATTATGTCTTGCGCTGCTACTCAGCTGTGATCCTATAATGTGTTCCCTGCATCCTGTCAGACATATGATCCTTTGTCCCATAATAGACCCAACTATCTCACAACCAGCTGAGCTCAGGGTCATCCCAGGGTCAGGCTGGTTAAAGATGGCTGTCAGTTCACCGCCTGACTCACAGACGCGCTTTAAATCACCTTTATCTCGCTTATGCTGATGCTTTCCAGCAGCTGCCAGAGCAGGAGCTGGAGCACCTCTGTGCAGTGTAGGGAAATACCTTGTAGCATCCCTTAAAATTTCTCTTTGTATACACCAAGCCCAATGCAATCGATATAAAGTACAGCCTGATGTATAACGTGGAGCGAGGATTATTTCAAATGTCTTTTTGCAAGGTGGCTAAACAGTAGTGTTCTCATCCATCTTGCAAATGAAAACAGAAATCCGGAGAGTGAAATATCACCTTTCAGATCAGAAATATAATACTCAGCCTGAAATTTCCAGCAAAAAGAAGATTTGCATAAGTAGGCCTGATAATCTGGGAAATGCATCACCTGATGTTTTTATTGTGACAAATACCTCCCTTCAACTCCCGATGCCATACAACTTCTTAATGTTTGTCACCAGTCTCCAAGGTACGGAAGAAAGACAGGCCTTAATTGTAAATTTACACATGCTTTATTGCCGGTGCAATGGCATGAACACATTTAACAGGATTGTCATTCCAGTTAATTATGCTGATTCTGACATGCACCTATCACTTCTAAAATTGATAATGCCTTTCGACCGGGTAGCAGCATTGCAGTATGCTGTGCCTTTCTCTCTAAGGTTAAGCATGCAAGGGGCCAGGGAATGGCAGGAGAAGGAGTCCCTGCATACTAAGCAAGTGCTGCAGCTCAGCCTCCTCTTAACAGAGAAGCAGATAGCTCAGAGCAGCACATGTTCTGCATTTCTGTGCATGTTTCAGACACAGCCCACCTGCCCCAGGCAAAAACAACAATCTCCATTATGCCTAATAGTAAACAACACCATCCCAGGCCCTCAGACACTCAGCCCTGTTCACAACATGTAACGCCAAGCACACAGACAGATGGTAGCACTTATTAAACATATTAAAGCAGAACAAAAGACAGCAGAAAAGGAGGCAACTGCTACAAAAGAAAAAAAAAATCCTTGTGATAAGAGAAAAATCTTTATGTTTCTCCTGCAGAAAGAATCTGAGCCTTTACCCATCTTGGGATAAAGGAAATGAGGGTTCCCTCATTGAAAACAAAAGCAAACCACAGGCATCAAATGGGAATAGAACACCATCCTTCCTTCCAGCAGTTACCTTTGCTCAGAGCAAAGCCTAATTTTAAATCCCCACACTGAAAAGGTGGTGAAAAATCTGGGGAAGTAGCACATCCCCTTTCCTCCCTGCATACCCTATTGTAAATTTTTGGTGCCTTCCAGAAGGGAAATGGAGGTTCACACTTCTCATATTTGCACCTGGCCAACAAGAGTAAGGCTTTAAGGTTGTCTGAAAAGAGGAAGGGAAGGGGGAAGTGTGAAAGAGAAAGGAAGAGAGGAGGGAAGGGGAAGGAGAAGGGGAAGAAAGGAACAAAAATTATTGTCCCTCTTCTTGTCCCACACTAGCTTTGCCCTTCTGGCCATCCTCATCCCAACATGGATAAAAGCAATGGAAGCACTGTTCCATGTGTGCAGACTGAAGGAAGTAAGCTCATCAGGTGCTGCCAAGGCTTGGAGCACCAATGATGATCTTAAAGAGCTTGTCTTAAAGATGTGGATAAACATATGGGAAACATAAAGAAATTTTTCTTTCCCCCCCACCCCAAATTATTTTAAATACAAGTGTAAGCTGTATGCAGAGATGAATTCTTAACCCTCCTTCCTCCTAATAAGAACTTTTGCAGCTCTTTACCCTTCGAGTGTGTCCAGAATGGTCAGGAAAAATGTATTCTCAGTAGTGACATTCTGGCTCGGTGCACGTATTCCTATTCACAGCCACAGGGACCTTCACATGTGGCAGCTGAAGGAATGTCTGAGCTTGAGCTGGCAGGGTCCTAGGAACAGAGCACCACACCTGTCGTGTGACAGACCCAGGTGTGTTTCCAAACAGGGATGCTGATGGGCTTCATTCCTGTCCCCCTCTTCTCTTTGAGATCAGATACCTCCTACCCTACAGACAGTGATTCTGGGGCTGCTTCCACTGCTCTTTTTCTAACAAAACACGGTGTTAAAACTAGGCACCCTGCTACAGAGGACCCTGTACAGCTGTGGGGCCGAATGCATGTGCTGCCCTCAAGGAACGAGCTCCTGTCATCTCCTCTCAGTAAATGCACACCTGAATGCAGTTAATATTTCTCAGCTTTTCCATTCATCTTCTGGTGGTTTTAGTGTGGGTTTTGGGATTTTTTGGGTTTGGGGTTGGGTTTCTTTTGGTATTTTTTTACTATGTCTAAGAGGAATTATATGAAATAAAGATCTAAGGACTGAAAAATGTGTGCACAGAGGAGGGGAATGTGACAACCTTTGCAGCCCTTGTGAAAGGTTGTTTTGCTTCTAGACCAAAGGGGAGGAGGCCTGATCCTGCTCCTCACTAGATAAGCAGATATCCTGCAGGCAAGCAGAGCTGGCAACAGGCTGAAATCACGGTGAGAGTTGAAAAGCTTGTTTTTCTCTATGCACAACAAACCAGAATTGTTGACAGAAAAGCAAAAGAACATCTGCTCATGCTGTTCTATGAAAGCTTTCCCCAGCTCCATTAACCTCCCTTTTTTTCCCTGACTCTCTTTTTACTAGGCTGAAAATTATCATTTAAGATGTTCGAGACTTTCATTTCTCTATTAATCAAATTAAATCTCCTCAGCCACAGTTAAAATACTCAGAGAGGTGCTTTGACCAAAGACCATTTGCCTTGCAATTAGAACTCATTTTTAATACAACAGGGGGAAATAGAGAAGCCAAGCTTTGCAATCAATAGAACTATAAATTGCATGAAAAAGGAAATGGCAACATCGTCGCCTGAAACAACAGATTTATTATCAAAGTGGGTAGTATTGTATCAATGGAGTGCATAAGTTTTAGAAAGAAAGAGGGAAGGAAATGCACAGACAGAAATCAATGTTGGTTGACATGGGCTCACTGTTACTTTAAATGCTACATGTGAGGCGACTGATTTTCACTTATTATTTTAAATCATAAAATGTCACGTTGAAAAAATAGTGGCTCAGGGGAAAAAAATTGTCTGCAGTATTTTTTAAGGCAAAACTATGCCAATTATAATGAATGAGATCTGCAGAAGAGGGGTCTTGTCATATGTAAAGAGCCCTCTCAATTCCATAAGATCATAACTAAGGCTGCAGATAAAATTTCCATTTAAGCCCTAATGATTTGCATTTCTTTTGATTCATGCATACTGGATAGAGGGAAGAAAATTGTTCTTTCCAGTGGTAGAAAATCTTTTAAGTGCTTTAACTTCCCCTTTCACAAGCAAGATCCCCAGAGACAGATCACAAGTACAATGCAAAAGAACTGAAGTTCTGACCAGAGGTTGCTTGTTGGGTTTCCATTGCTTCTGTCTACAGCCTCCCTTGCTGCCTTCTCAGTGGAAAGCAGAGGATGGATTTTTGTCCCTTGTTGAGTATGGAGCCTAAAGTTAGAGCCTGGTTCAGAGCCCACTGAAATGGGCACGACTTCTTCTTTTCAGCCCTGTTGAAAATGGAGGCAACATTCATGATCAGCTGCTCCCAAAACACATCATTGTTCGAAAAGGTGATTGCATGGAGGCTATCTGGGTTTCTAGAGCTATTTGTCTGCTTTGCAATCATTAGAGCTCTGAGTCCCAGCAGAATTTTCAGTGTTTTTTATCTATTTGTGAGCCATACTGTGGCATTCAAAACCCCAAGGTGAGAAATGTATAATCTGAAAAGAGAAGAGATATCTTTACTGACAGATTTCTAGGAGCAATGAGCCTAATCATTTGATTTGCAGACCTGGAGCTCAGGTGAGCAAATCTCCCTGGGCAATGGGTGATGGTAGGTCCTACACAAGATTGATGTATGCACAGGGCCAGGTACAAGCCTCTGCTGACATTAAATCATTCAGTCTGGGAGCTGACGAGAGAAGCTATGGTAATGTCTCATTAAATTAACCTAAATTCTAAGGGAGCATACACGTTCACATGGATACAGTGGGAGGTGGGATCTACTTTCATCCTTATCTTCTTCCTCTTCTGACCAAGAGACAGGTCTTCTCCAGCCCTACTGCTTGGTCTCCTAGTACCAACCGAAGTGCAAAACTGAAATACATGGAGAAGGAGGATGGAAATTTAATGAACTGCAAGGCCTCCTGGGGTCTTAGTTGCTGCAATGCCGACCTCCATGACTAAACATATTGTTCATGCTAATGCTGTTTGCTGGAAGGAGTGTTCCTCCAAGATAACGTCTCTGAACAGTGCAATATGCATGGCTTCTCAATGGCTCAGCTCAAATGGAATCACCTTTCAGTGCCTACACAGTGCTATTTTTTTATTTATTTTTTTTTCCCCAGCACAGCATGAGGAACACAAACTACCCCAATCAATGAATTTTGTTTTATGAACCATCAGTCCCCAGAGCCACCCAGGAATCCACTGACATTACAGCACAGTCGTGAAGGTATTTCTTCCAAAATAGCCTGGTTTGGTAAAGTCTCCATCTTTGTTGGAGTTTGGAGGGAATACTTTACAACTTAGCAACTAAGAAAATAAATAGAGGCTTGCATGGCATTTCCAGTGTAACACATTTTGCACAGGTTTTTGTTGACCTGGTGCACCAGTCAAAGTAGTTTTTTGGTACTAAGGAGTTTCAATTAAAACTGTGTGGAAATCCCTACCCACTTGGCTTCCATGACATTCACCGTTCTACAAAGCCAAAGGCAAATCTTAGCAAGTGGCTGCACTCTGTGGCTCTCACTTCAACACCCCGATGTGTCCCCAGTGGAGTCTGTTGGACACAGCTGTACTCTGCACCTGAGTGCCCACTACTAGGTAGTAGCGGGGAGATTTCCACTGCCCTGTTCCCTTCTCCAGCCTCATCCTTGTCCTGTCTCTTCTCATTCTCTAACGAACCCAGTCTTCTGTGTTTTCTCTGCTCTTTATTCCATGTCACTGGAGCTGAGTGACTGCTGAAGATGAGAGGGGATGAGGAGTGTGAAGTGGGAAGCTCCTGCCTTTGGTCTGAGCCTGACGGGGAATGATGAAAACCACATGGGCTATGAAGAAGTCCAGTCCAACTTTCTGTTTACCGAGCTCCCTAGAAACATCAACATCTGTCACCACGAACCCCCTAAAAGGGGCACCCCTTTGCTACAGGACCCCGGTGGCAGCTCCCATCCCTCTTCCCTGAGTCCGGGCCGGGGCTGCCGGGTGTTGACAGAGTGGTAGGGAGGTTATCCGGGACTGGTGAGAGCTGTATTAGTAGACAAAGCAGATCGGCTGCGATGCCCTCCGCTCAGAGCTGCGGTGCCACCTCGGGCGCTGACAGCCTCCGGGGTTCGGCTCAGCGTTCGCAACCCCGCACACTCCCGATGCAGATCTAGGGGCCGCGCTCCGCCCCCCACCCCCAACCCCGGCCCGGTCCGGCCCAGAGCGGAGCGGAGCGCTCCGGCCTCTCGGTTATTGTCACAGAGCACACAACGAATTTTCCTCCTATTAGTCATTTCCCGAAGATCAAAACCGAGGACAGCTGCGAATGCGATCGATCGCTCCAAAACGCCTTAGCGAAGCGTTCCATCAAAGTAGATATTTCCTGGGATTTATTTCTTTTTTATTTTTTTAATAATCGATAGCTTATTACTGGGTTTTGACTCGGTTTTCCTCTGGCCGACATACAGCCCGGGCTGGAATTACACAATTCCCCGCAGCCCTTCTCTCAACAGAGCGGATATCGCCCTCCCCAACGGGAAAGCCGGGCAGGGTTGGGGTTACTCTGCCCCCCGCCGCTCCGACACCTCCTGCAGCTGTTCCGAGCGGAGCGCACCGTCAGCCCCTGTGTTTCCCAACCCCCTTCTGCACCGCGTCTTACACCGATGAGAGCGGAGGAGAAAGTTCGGGGCTGCGGCTGGTCTCGTGTCCCCCCGTGGCCCCCTCTCTGAGCTCCTTTGGTCTTGTGTTTGTTTCGTTTGATTTATGGTTCTTATCATTCATTTACTTACTTATTTTTGGCAACGCTTCGGCTTCGTGTTTATAAACCGGACCCCCTCAAAAGCCGCGAAGCTTCCCCTTGCTTTTACCCTAAGAGAGGTCCATCATCATTTGGTCACATTTCCATAAGACCGACTGGTGGCGATTTCACTTCACGAGACAGAAACTTACAAGGAAAGAAGATCGGAAAGCCAAAAGAATTGCGAAAGGAATGGCTGAAACATTCTCCATGTGGAACAAATGCTTAAAATATGGCACTGCCCCATAAAAACAAAGAAGTAGAGAGGAAGCATTTCTTCCGGGCCAATTTCTGCTCTTAGTACTAAAATATGTCATTTTTCGGTCGTTGTATAGCAAATAGGGCTCCTCACATGACCAAAATCAACAGCTTGTCCCCCGAGTTCTTAGGAACTTTTTTTTTTCCCGGAGCTCCCGTTGATTCCAATGGTCTTTTCGAGCCTGAAACGGGAGTAACTGTGACTTGTAATATTTTTTGACACATAAACCAGAAAAGAATAATGTTAACCGCACGAGTCGGCCAAGTGGTGTGCCTGGGGGAGAACGGGAATGTTTGCCTTGGAAGGGAGAAAAGGAAGCAGGAGAGGGAAGAAGAAAGCTAGAAAGAAATATTTGTGATCATTTGGGATATTATTTTGCTATTTAATTAAATATTATCCATTTGGTTAATTCTGTGTGTTTTTTTCTCCTGTAGTTTAAGGAGCTGGCGCAGAACTAATCGTTGCTAGAAGACGAGCAAGGAAGATAACGAGAGAAACCTTCCGAAACCATTCAGTTCCCCCCAAATTCTTCCAGTGTGAGCTGGCGGAGGAGCGGCTCCGTACGGGCGCACTCCCAGCGCTGCCGCCCAGGATGGAGCCCCCCCGGGGCCGCCCCGGATCCTCCTCTGTGTCCGCAGGGCTCCCACAGCGCCCCGGTGCTCTGAGGGGGGGGTCTGGGGGGGACTGAGGGGCGATGTGCGGGGGGAAACCTGTTCGGTTCTACGGCCCGAACGTGAGTTGTCATTAGAGGGGTACTAATAAACCCCCGTTAAACATGCGGTGATGAAGTGATGGAGTGATCTCTGGCCTTTGAAGAGTTCCTACAATTAGTAGCAACATGCAGAGCGTTTTGCCCAGATTTCTTATTATTATGCCCAGACTTATTATTATTATTCACTTATTCACTAATTTATTTATTATTATTATTATTATTATTATTATTTATTTCTACCGAGGACGGTGAGGGGGACGCGGCTCCCCCAGCCTCCAACTGAGCCTGCCACTGCCTGGGAGAAGCCTCGAGCATCTCCCCCTGCCCCCGGGACTCTCCCTGTGTCCCATGCGGGACGGTTCCCCTCAGCCCTGTGAGTATCTCCGGGAGACCGAGATGCTCGGAGCCGTTGCTTCCGAGGGAGTGCGGAGATGCATCTGCCGGGCAAAAAGGAGAGGGAATTACCGCCGCTGAGGAGACGGAGAGAGGGATGGAGAGAGAGGGATGGCTCTGCGATTGTTGCCTTTAGCGAGGCAGTGAGATTAACCACTGGGACTTATTCTAAAGTGACCCATCACTGAATTCATTTCTGCCTGAACTTTCGGTGAACCTGAGATTAAAGAGGGGAGAGCAGCTAAGCAGTTTGTTGTTAGCTGCCTTTTCAACAGCCCTTTCAGACTGAGTAAATATTGATCGCTTTCAATCTGATTGCCCCAGAGGAAAACACCAAAGCATCTCAATAGCCTCCAAAAGTAAACTTTAAAGGTGAACGGTAGAAATGGCCTTAAGTATGATAGGAGGATGCTAAACTCCGTTTGACATTTGAACGCGGTTTGAGTTGGGGTGGTCGGTGAGGGATTTTTTTCTGTGTGTGAGTTTTATTTTTAATTTAGGTTGGGGTTTTTTTTATGTTTGTGGGTTTTTTGTGTCTTGTTTGTTTTGTTTTTTTTCCCAGACGTTCAAGAGTGAAAAATAGGGGAGGGAAAAGGATGTAAAAATAGAAGGCTCCCCCCATTCCGAAGGGCAGCTGATGGCTCCTCCGAGCAAAGTCGTACTTTGCTCGTTTAGGTATTTATATGCCAGAATCTCGTTCCTCCTTCCCCCACCTCAGGCACTGAGGGCTCGATCGTATCGAAATGATAATAATAAAAATAACGAAATGAGATCGGATCGGGAAAGCTGGGGGTGTCGGCTTTAAATCGTTCGAGGCTGAGAAAAAAATAAATAATAAAATAAATAATAAAATAAAATAAAATAAAATAAAATAAAATAAAATAAAATAAAATAAAATAAAATAAAATAAAATAAAATAAAAAAAGCGAAAACAGTTAAAGCATGGGGTTCTGCTTGGAAAGAGAAGAAGCTCTGTGCCCCAAGCTCCCCGTAGACGGATGCACTGCCGTGTGTCCCGTCCCGCATTTAGGCAGTAATTTATGGGCGCTCTTCCCATCGCACTGAGTCAGCACCGGAGGAGCCGGCTCTCAGATCCGGATTCCAGCAACGTTTAGATCCAGATTTCGATATTGAAATGCCCTCATTGGCATGCAAATGCCACTTTAACACATCCAAGTCTCTGGAAGAAGGCCATCTGGTTTGCTTTGTGGCTTTACACTAATAAACAAAAGGTAAAGTATATGGCAGGCGGGGAAATGAAAGAAATCGAGGCAGCGGTGGCGGGAGCCTTTGGAGACAGCCCCGCTGCCTTGCAGATAGCTGCTCTTGATATGGCCGCCGCGCCTGCAAGATCAGGGCTTGTTTCTTTTAACACCGAAGTGAAGAACGTTTCGTTGGCTCCCGGTGATCCCGCACGACGGAGCAGCTCGGGCAGCGCTGCCCAGCAACTGTGTGGTGTCAGGAGGTGTCACACGTGGAGCTTCCAGGGGTAGCGGGGACTCCGGGCACCCCCCGAGCTCCTCTCCGTTCTCTCCGGGCGCCCGCTGTCCCCCTCCTCGAGCCCTATGCTTTTGGCACCTCTTGGAAACGTCACTCTATTTATCCGCAATAACTTGTTTGGGTTTTCTGCAGAAATACGAAGGCAGAGGTTTGGAAACGGGCTGGGAGCACCTAGGGGCCATCCCCACCCCCCGGCCCATCCTCTGGCAGCCCTTCGGGGTGGCAACGCGGGGAGGAGGGGGGGACACGATGCCCGCGGTAATTAAATGCGCAGCCCTTGCGAGGGGCCTGCGACGTGAGGAAAGAGGGCCTGAAGACAGTTTCTGCTTTTGAAGCGTGCTCTGTTTATGTAAGTGTCACCATCCATCCCGAGGTGAAAAGGTTAGCACTTGACCCAGGAAGCTCTCGTGTTTGTGCTTCAGAAATAGATCGGGGTCATAAATTCCTCCCAGTTACTGCGGAGGGCCTCATATTTTTTCTAAAAATAATGCTATTTGAGCATAGGAAAGGAGGAAGGTGCGTGTTTATGGGGCGGACCGGGCAGGCTGAGGGGGGAGTAACGCTGGGACCCTCCTCCCTTCTCCCCTCGGAAGTGCCCGAAGGCGGAAAACGAAGGAGCCTAGAAGTGACGCTCCAGTGACGTCACTCAGAGGCAGACACACGAAGTATACCTGAAAGCGGAATATATTTATTACAGACATGGTAAGGACCCGTAAATCCTGCCCTGGGTCCCAGCGGCGGGGACCGCAGAGCCCCGCTGATTGTACACAACGTCGGGGGACGCGGCTCCCTCCCGACAGAGCTCCGTGTCCCGAGTACAGCACACACGGGGCTGCATGCAGCGGCCCGGACACCAACCACAGAAGTTATACATTCATTTGGCCATCCGACACATTCACGAGTGGGTCGAAAAGACATCGAGGCTAAAGGAGGCGGGATACGGAAATAGGGAGAGGTGAGGTCTGTGGGGCGGCGGCGTCCCTCTGTCAGGCGCAGCCCAGCACAGCTGTATGGGGGAGGGGAGGGGGACAAGCACACAGGGTAAGGTTTACAAAACCTAGTGCAATTGAAGCCTTGTTTGTCACGTTTTGGGAAATAGCGCTACGCTTTGAGGTATCTGCTGGAGCTTAACACGTCTGCTTGATGCTGCCGTCAGCCTGACCGATAGAAAAGTGGGTCCGGTTTGGCGAATGCACTCACCCTGCTTCACCTGATCATCTAAACGTCATCTCTAGAAAAATCTGTAAAAAGATAAATCTCTCGGACAAAGTATTTACAAGCAACAAACAAACTCATAGACACGAACAAAGTATACATTAAATTAAAGGATGAGAGTCCTAGAAGTCGTGTAAACACTTGCCATAGTGCATCTCTTCGTGAGGTTATGTACCCTCCATGACCTGTCTGTCACCCAGAGAAACTCAGAGGAACGTCCTTGCGGGGAGGAGGGAGAACCCACGCGTGTGCCAACACAACTCCTCCAGCAAGGAGGTGAGGAAGGGGGGACGGAAAGAAAACCTCTTGGCAGCAGGGGCCGGGAGTGGCCAGGCCGGCGCCCCCGGGCCCGACCGATGGACGGACGGACAGACCGACGGAGCGCACCGCTCGGGGGGGCTCAGTTGGCTGCGGGTCCCGGGTCCGAGGCGCAGGATGCGGGAGAGGCGCTGCAGGGAGACGGGCAGCACTTCTCCGACGGGTCCTCCGCCTTCTCCTCGCAGCCCGTGGGGGTGGCGGGGGAGATGGGCAGCAGCCCCTCTTTCTCCCTCTTCTTCTGCTTCATCCGCCGGTTCTGGAACCAGATCTTCACCTGTGTCTCGTTGAGCTGGAGGGAGGCCGCGATTTCCACCCGCCTGGCCCGGGTCAGGTACTTGTTGAAGTGGAATTCCTTCTCCAGCTCGGTGAGCTGTTTGGTGGTAAAGTTGGTCCGGACGGTGTTGGGCTGCCCCACGAAGCCGTACTCACCGGCCTTGCCTGTAAGGGGACGGGCAGCGTTAAGCGAGCGCAAATGATTTATAGGCTACATAATCGATATGCCCGCAGCAGCCCAGCGATAGGGACTCCTCGGGATACGGGAGAAGCCCTGGCAGGGTGAGTGATGGGGTGCGAAGTGCTGAACTCCCGGTGTTGGGGAAACTCGGGAAATGCTTTGTGAATTACACGAAATCCGACCACGGGAGGGGTAGGAGGGGAGACCAAAGAACCAGCACCCAGCTCTAAGGGCTCACGACCCGGTCACTCCCGCGGGCACCTGCACCCACCTCCCCCCGACGGCGGGGCCAGAGCGAACCGGGCAGAGCTGCTCCGTTCCCATCGGCCACTGACCTGTTTTAGGGGGGTTCCTTTTAACTTTCATCCAGTCGAAGGTCTGCGCCGGTGGCGAGGTGTCGGCGGAGGGAGAGCGGGAGTTGTCCTGGTGGCCGGCGTGGAGGGGAGAGAGGGCATGGTTGTAGGTGCCCAGGGGCAGGCTCTGCTGTTCTTGCCCGTACGCGGAGGGCACATACTGCGTGGGCCCCCCCGCGTAGCCCTGGTGCGGGTGCTGCGCTGCGGCGGACGAGAGGCTGCCCGTGTAGACGGCGGGAGCGCAGGGGGGGAAGCCGCCGCCCAAGTCCGCGTCCTGCCCCAGAGCGTAGGGGCCGTAGGCGGCGCCGAAGCCCTGCGCGCCGTACGTCGGGGGGCAGCCGGGGTGCGCATAGGACACCCCCAGGCCGCCGTGGTGCTGGTAGGCGGCTGGCTGGGCCGGGGGGTGGTGGTGCCGGTGGGGGCTGAGGGGCACCCCGCGGCCCACGAGGAAGCGGTCCTCCCCGCTGCAGCTGCCGGCGCTGACGGCGCAGGGCTGGAAAGTTGTAATCCCGTGCTCGGGGTGGTAGGAGCGGGCGGCACAGGCCCCCGCCTCGCCGCCGAGGACGGGGTACTCGAGGAAGGAGCTCATCCTCGCAGCGAGCCGCTGTCACGCCGCCGCCGCCGGGTCTTCAGCGTCCGGCGGGGCCGCGCCAACTTTCCCACTTCCTCCATGGGGCCGGGAGGAAAATGACACGAAGGTACCGCGAGCGGGGAGGCACGTGGGGGGCGGCAGCCAATGGCTGCGGCGCCTGCGGGACTTTCCCGGCTCCTGCCGCTGATAGATCGCCGCGTCGGGGGCATTTAAACGCCGAGCGCTCCGACGGCACGGCACGGCGCGGCGCGGCACCGCGGGGCAGGGCGGCGGCGGCCCCCCGGGGGGAGAGGGGCAGGGCTGCCGCGCCGCCGGGGTCCCGCCCGCTGACTGAGAGGGGACGGCAGCGGAGAACCCGGCGGCGGAGTCCGGCCCGCGGAGCCCGGCCCCTCCTGGGTGAGTGAGTGAGTGATTCCCTCTGCGGCTGGCCCGGCCGGGCTGCCTCTGCGTCTACCCGGCTGTCAAACCGGTGCTGGGCACCTTTGCCGTTCTCCCGGCTCGGGATGGGGAGGGCTGGATCCGCGGCATGGGGTGGGGGAGAGGTGATGGGGACAGAGCGAAGAGCATCAGCGCTAGAGACGGTGGCGAAGATGGGACCGTGAGTGAGGATGGGAACCGTAGCGGGGATAGCGATAGGGATGAAAATAATGCGGTGGATGAGAATGGGACCGCTGCTCCGGCCCTTCCGCAGAGCCCACCGCGACGCGACGCCAAGAGTTAAAGGGGCTTGTCCAGCAACATCACCAGGCGGCCGCGGACATTAGCATGGAAATGAGGAGCTTCGGGGACTGACGGCCATTGTGCTCTGCCGGGCACACCAGCCTCCCCCTAGCCCGCATCCTCTCTCCCCCCGCACCTTCTCCGGGCTTCTACGCTTCAGCCGGGGCTGCTGTAGAGGAGGGGGAGTCTGGGGGCTGACGACGGGGCGGAAGCCCGCCGGGCTCCGCAACCCATCTGCCGGGTCCCCGCGGTGCGCTGCCACCCGCATTTCTTGGGCTGGGCGGGGGAAGGGTGCCCGGTGTGCCGCAGGTCGCAGCCCGGGGAGGTGGCCGGGGGCACGGCCGGGAGAGAGGCAGGAGACGCAGGGCCTTCAGCCCGACCCTTTTGTCCCCGCGCTTTGCCACCGCCCAGGCCGGCAGTGGTAGGAGGTGGCAGATGGCCGGTGGCAGAGGCGGCCCCAGGACCCTTGGGAACCGCGCCGAGCATCGGTTTAAGCTTGCCCTTCCCCACCCCCATTACGGGTTTAAAAAAAAAAAGGGTCCGTGGAAGGAAAAGGACGAGGGGGCGATGGGATGTGGGTTGCGACACCAAATTCTGTTTACATATACGGAAAGATAAAGAGGGTGCGCATAGCGGGCATCCATTCATCCCAGGACTCTCATCTATCTTCAGGGAGAGGGGCTGGCATCAACAGTCAGTGCTGCTCAGCACCGGCCCCGGGAGGAGCAGCCTCCTGTGCTGCTGCAGGTGCACTCCCGGCTGGCTCTTCCATCGCTGTGTGCTTGTTGCTGCTTGCTTTGAAATCCCAAAGGCTTCCCCTTGCCCTGCCACCTCTCCTTGCTCACCAACACAAGCACACACTCACTCACCCACAAGCTCCTCCCTCTCCTCCGAACCACAACATCCTCCCCGAGGTGCGGGCTCTCCCGCTGCTCTTAGGTCAACCCTTACCCCATGTCATCCCCAAGGCTTCTCTACGGGCAGCAAAAGCTGAAGGGCCGCTCTTAGGATTTCTGTTTATTCTGATTTACTGCGCAGGCACGGGTGGCTGAGGGTCCTCTGGAAAGGTTCCGTTTCTTAAACTCTGAGAGGAGGTTGTGGGGAGGGTGGGGGGAGTGGAAGTCGTGGGCAGAGCAACAGCAACAACACTCCGGGGGCGTATATGGCATTATAGTGCATCAGTGTAGGCTGTGGTGAGGGACAGAAACACATTCATTTCATCCCCGTAAACCTGTTGTAATAAATACAGCATAAGGCAGAGCAAAGAAGGGGGGCCGCTGGGACTGTTTACCAATAAAAGAGCTGGCATCTTTTCAGTGCCGTTTTTTGTTTTGTTCTGTTTTGTTAACAGTAGCCTTCGAAGAAAAATACGTATTTATTTGCAGATGGATCTGTTTTACCGGTAAATCCCGGCGTATTGCAGCATCTCTCTTACAGTCTCCAGCGTCCTATAATCCTTTTTTTTTCTCCCTCTTTTCTGTGCCATTGTTGGGAGCAGCCCCCATCCCTTTTGTTGCACTGTCTCTCTCGCGATGCTTTGGGTTTTTGCTGCCGGTTCTGTGTGTGAGGGGCAGCGGCTGTAGGGCCGGGGGCTACAGCTGCCCCTCGGCGGCTCCGCTCC
This sequence comes from Excalfactoria chinensis, assembly GCF_039878825.1. Classification (NCBI taxonomy): domain Eukaryota; kingdom Metazoa; phylum Chordata; class Aves; order Galliformes; family Phasianidae; genus Excalfactoria; species Excalfactoria chinensis. Next base: position 107,034,985 of record NC_092826.1, read on the forward strand.
GGGCCGGGTCCGGGAATCGCCGTTTCCTGTCCCAGAGTGGGGCCCACTGGGCCGTTCCGCCCATTTAATCTTTGGCGTGGGAGTTCTCCCCCCGCAGCGCCCCGGGGCTCATGGAGAGGAACTGAGGCGACTCCTGATAGCTGCATCCCCACGTTTATTTAAATCGAGTTGGCGAATATTTGAAATCTTGTCGGGAATTTTTATTCCTTTTTTTTTTCTCTCTCTCTCTTTTTAAATGTTATTTATATTTTTATTTTATTTTATTTTATTTTATTTTATTTTATTTTATTTTATTTTATTTTATTTTATTTTATTTTATTTTATTTTATTTTATTTTATTTTATTTTATTTTATTTTATTTTTTAAAGCGTTGTCAGCTCGCAGATATCGGGCCACAAAATGCCCCCTCGCTCCACAGCCCGGTTCGGTCCGTGCCAAGGAGATCCGGGGCCGCTGGGGCCGCCCGCACCGCGCAGGGCTGCAGCGAGAGGAGGACAGGAGCAGGGCCGGGGTTTCGCCGCGGCCGCAGCTCAGCCAAGCTGTTGTTTTAAAGGAGCAATAAAAATGAATTATGACTAAACGCCTTCTCACTTAATGGTTTTAGACGGGGATCCCCAGCCCCGGCAAATACGTAAGAGGATTTTTATTTGTGCATGTGTTCCTGCAATTGATCTCTTTGATGACATTCTCATTCATAGAAAGCGTTTGATTTATGACTTTAGGAAGAATTGCGTTCAGCCCTTCCAGCTATAACCCACGCATCCCGGCTCCACAACGCGGTGCAGAGCTGCGAGACGGCTCTCCGCGCACGGACGGGCAGCGCTGTGCCATTCCCAGGCCCCCGCTCTCCTCGCAAAGGGTCCCCACGCACGGAGCCGCGGCCGCCGCCCCCCTCACCCCCCGTGGGAGCTCTCACTCGCGTCCCAAGGAGGGGATTCGTCCCTCTCGGACCCGGCCACGCTGCTGCCCGCGGTGTACCGGAGGGTTTCCCAGCGCTGCACAGCGAATGGGGACCTCGAGGAAACCGCAGCTCGGGAGTAAAAGCTTTCCCTTTCGGGTCGCCCCGCAGGAAGGGTTTGAACAGAAAACAGCGTCTTCTACGTTCCCTCACCGCCTCCAAAAAGGACCGAGCGGAGGGTGCGATCCCTCCCCCAGCGATTTGTGCGGCCTTTGGGTGTTGCTGGCCCTAACTTCTCCCTTCCTTCTCCTTTTAGGGCAGATCTCCCGGACGACTCAGCGCGGGAGGACCCATCGAACACACTCTGAGCTCAGACTCTGTAAGGTTTCCAGCCAGCTTGCTGGCTGCTCGTTATGGTCGAGAACAAAATATGCCCGAAAAGAAAAAGAAAGAAACGGGGGGGAAGGAGGGGAAAAGAGAGAGAGAAAAAAAGCCTTTGGTGAATGTACAAGGCTCGTTTCTGCAGGAGACACGCACCCTCCTGACTGTGCCCCTCGTTTTGTCTGTAACAGAGAAAGCTCTCCCTTACGCCTTTGTTAGAGTTGAGCATTCCCAAGCTCCGCGTCCGCACTGAGATGCTATGGTTATACACTAAAGGGAAGAAATGACCATAGGAGCTGGGAACTGTATGGGTTTGTTTGTTTGTCTGTTTCCCCTCCGACAACCCTCGCAATAAAGAATTCGAACGTGTTTTTCCTCTCTGCTAAATGTCCTGCGTTGCCAACGAGAGAGAGATGGCAGGGTTTGATTATTAGTGAGTTAATAGCGAAAGGGAGGAGGAGAAACGCCCGTTGTGTTATCAGTGCTCAAAGGAGAGGGAGGGAAGAAAAGAAAAGAAATAAAAAGAGAAAGGGCCTTGTAGCAAACAAGAATTTATTCTACCAAAAATACTTATGACAACGCATCCTAATGCAATACAAAAATAAACAGAAAGTGACGATACGATCCCTATATGATCACTTTCTTACAGACCTCATATATTGCTTTCGTCGAAGGACCTAGAACGTGGCTAGGTTCAAACCGAAGACAACTAAAAACTTGGTCAGAATCGGTAAAATGGCACGGCGAAGGGAGGGGACAAACAGAACATACCGACCGGGAAGGGGGGGGAGGATGGGGGGGAGGGGGGGGGGGAGGAAATAAAATTAATTCACTGGGGGGAAAAAATAATAAAGGGGAGGAATGAGGAGGAGAAGGCAGGACCCTGGGAGAGGACGGCTTTAATTTCTCAGTAATTCAGATGCTGCAAGTCAATCGTGGTGAGCGTGTCTGTAAAAAAGTCAAAGCTGTCAGCGGAGATATCTACGGGGCTGTCCAGAGAGCCCGGCAAACTGGGGGAAACCGCGTCTGAAAGCTGGAGGCAGGAATCTGTGGAGAAAACGTTAAAGTCCTGTAAAGAGGGGACCTCGAGGGCCTCAGGACTGTCATTGTTGAGGCCAGCTGCGCAGTTCTGGGCCATTGTTGAGAGGCAGTTTTGAACAGTGGGTGACTGGTGTTGAAAATGTTTCAGATTTTTCTCATTGCTCGTTAAAGGCGAAACGGGGAAACTTTGGGATTCGCCATTGTGCGCATTCTGCGCCTGCTGCTGCGAGAGCGCATTCTGCTGAAACGCGTACCCCTCCCTCTCCAGCAGCGCTCCCGAGACGGTGCCGAGGGCTTGCTCGAAGAGGGCTTTCTCCTCCTCCTCGTCCTCCGCCGCTTTCTCAGGGTCCTCCAAGCCCTTAAATTTCCCCTCGCCGTTCTGGTTCTCCTTGCACTGGGTCTGCCTCTTGTGCTTCATCCTTCGGTTCTGGAACCAGACCTTCACTTGCCTCTCGGTCAGATCCAGCAGCGCTGCGATCTCGACCCGGCGCGGTCTGCAGAGGTACTTGTTGAAGTGGAATTCTTTCTCCAGCTCCAAGAGCTGCGTGTTGGTGTAGGCCGTCCTCAGCCGCCTAGATCCACCGCTGCCACTATCGGGGATTTCAAGGGGGTCTGTTAAAAAAGAAAAAGAGAAGGCGAACCACCGCCACCACCACCACACGCACACGCGCCCCGGAGCGCAGCGAAGAGCGGAGGCGAAGCATCGCCTCGCTCACGTCGGGGAAAAGCGCGGATGGCACCGCGGCCCCCGAGCCCCTCGTGGCCCGGGCTGGAATGGGTGGCAGGGCTTCTCCCTCTCCCTCTGAGTGGAAGCGCCTCTCTACCTATATGTCCTCACGGCATAAAATAGCGACTGCAACAAAATGGCCGCCCTCGGCCGCGGGACCCCATTGTGCGGCGCCCGGAGCCCCCCGGCCCCTCGGCGCGCCCCGCGCCCCCCGCTCTTCGCCCTCCCCACGCCGCGGCCAACTTTATATCGGCCATCGCGCGATTGATAATTAATGCATCAGCCGCCGAGCTGAGCGGGAGCAATCTATCACTCTTCATTACTGTCAAATAGCCCGGCTCTAGGACAGCGAGACAAGAGAGGTCAGCTCCAACTCAAATAAATCATCCCGCGTTGGGGCGACTCGGGAAAGTTGGGCTCCGCGCGGAGCCCCGTCCGAGCGGGGGCTGCGGGCGGCCGGGGGGCGGCGAGCCCCGGGACTGACCTTTGTGGCTGAGGCAGGCGGGTCCGGCGGCTGAGGCGGAGGCCGAGGCGGGCGGCAGCGAGGATCGCTTGGACGCCTTTTTCTCTTTCATCCAGGGGTACTCCGGGGGCGGCGGGGCGCCGGCGGGGCCCGGGCTGCCGCTGCGGGCGCGGGGGCTCGCCTTGGGGCGGCCGCCGCCGCTGTGGCGAGGGTGGCCGCCGGGGTTCAGGCTGGGGATGGTCTGCTCGAAAGGAGGAGGAATCAGTGTCGAGTGTGAAAGCGTCGAGTTCTTGATTGATGAACTTTGAAATGTATCACCGACAGGGGGAAAAGATGTCAGGCACTCAGCAAGCGATGGCTGACTATTGATAAAACCGATCTCTCGCTCGAATTCGAAATTCATGGCCTTCAACTCGCAGCCCCCGCGGAGAAAAAGTTCCCTCGGATGCCGGGGGCTCGGGGGGGGAAGGCCCAGGAAAAAGGAGAGAGAGGAGAAAAAAAATATATCATAGAAGATCGCTGGTGGGGTGTTTTTTTTCTAATTCACTGATTACGGCCGTATGGGGACCGTGCTACTATTAAACTATTGAATTCATGGAGACAAGGTTGAAATTGGACCGAATTGGCTGTCACATGATTGCCTCTGCCCAATGACAATTTGGGCTTTAATCAAAAGAAGCCACTGTCTGTTTGATTGATCCAAAAAAGTCGGGAAGGAACGCCTCATTGGGGGCCAGAAAGGCTTTATTTACACTTTTTTTAAAGAGGGAAACGATATCTCCCGCATCTATCCCCTCGGCGTCCTAATCTGAAATGATCGGGGCGGGGGGGGGGAGGGAGCGGGGGTGCGTTGGTGCGGCGACCGCGGGGGTGTGTGCGTGTGTCCGTGTGTCCCCGCGTGTGTGCGCCCGTCCTGCAGCCCGCTGCCTCCTCGCCTCCGCCCGCTCACTCTCCCTTCATTGTTTGGGACTGTCAGGAAAGCGCTTTGCACCTCACAAATCATTTAAGCACCTCAATCTGACGCCGTGAGTCATTAACAAAGTCGTCCATTAATCTTCAAAGTTTTGACACCGCCAGGCCCCCACATAAGAAGTTGCACCCAGGCAGGAGTCTCAAGTCTTGACTTTTTTTCTTTCCTGGGGAACGGCACTTCCTCCAAAACTACTTTCTCGCTTTAGACTCAGCCTCCATGGGCTCCTCTTTCTTTTTAATGTATTTTTCTTTTTCCTTTAGATTTTTTTTTTTGTTGTTTTGTTTTTTTTTGGTGGCCATCTATTATACAGTACGGAGAACAATCGGCCGCCGGTGCCGAGCCATTGTTTAAGAGGATCTTCCTCAGCAACCTTGCTTCTAAGGGAAGACTCACACAGGCAGCAGCAGGCAGCAACCCCCGCGCTCCGTGACTACTTCCCTCTCCAGTTGCCTTCCAGGGATTGGACCACAAAAACGTGCCCTGCGAGCACCGCTCTGGGCGAGCCAAATAGCGAGGCTGCAAAGGCGGCTGGTGCCTCTTTAAAAAAAAAAAAAAAAAAAAAAAAAAAAAAAAAAAAAAAGCCCCAAATCCCGTGTCTTTAGCTTGCAAACGATACTCCCGTCTGCTGGCATAAATTGCTTAATAACCGTAGTAGGCTGGGTCTGGTGAGTATTTTCGATTACCAGGAAATATATGGGTTGGTAGCGGGTTTGTTTTCACGGGGCCAGGCAGAGCTGCTGGGTGATAACCTGAGGTACGGCTCTCTTCTCCGAAGCTTGGTTCTCTCCTTCGTTTCCATGTGCCTCCGCTCTGTCGGGTCCCGAATTCGGACGCTTTGGACACAACCGGGAGAGCGGGTGACAACGCCAGGGGCGTCCCCTGCCCGACGAGTCCTGCGCGCAGAGCCGGACCGGGGGGCCGGGGGCAGGAGCTGCGGGCGGGCGGTGTCCGTGTCCTGGAGCTGCCGTGGAGCATCGCAGCGCCGGGCGGGGCCGTCGCTCTGCATTTTCGGTGTTGCCAAAAAAGGGGGGGGGTCGGCAAAGCATCTTCTTCGCGTTGCAAAAATAAAGAAGAAACAGAAGAAAGAAAGAAGAAAGGGGGGGGGGGGGGGGAAGGGGGGAGGGAGAAGGGGGGGGGAGAAGAAAAAAAATAACAAACAAAAAACAAGCCCCAAGCATTCAGCGGACCGGTCTACGTCCAGACTGCACGAAGTGCATTTTAAAAATCGGTTTTAAGTTAATGCACCCTCAAGATGTAGCATATCTGCGAAGGCATTGGAGAGAGGGGGAGGGGAGGGGCTGGGAGGCTTTAAATGGGCTTTTTTTGGTGGTTGCTTGTTTAAATAAAATATAGAACGAGACTTGTCATTTAATCCCTCGAAAGGGATGCCTTACAAATATCGATGCTGTTGGAAAATGCAAAGGGTTTAATTTTCTTGCTTTTAGTCCAAACAAAGCTCTGGTGGTGTCTGCGCGCGATCAATCTTGGCCGCCAAAAGGTTTGACAGCTTCTGGCCCTTAAGAACACATTTAGAGCTTCTTGCTCTTTCCGAGATCAAATGTGTCCGAGCAAAGAGGCAGAGCGAGAAACGCGGGTAAACAAGGAAAAAAAGCTGCTTTTAAAATATGCTGTTGGAGGGCTGCTCTGCTGTGGGAAAAGCCCGGCTTTATTTTGCTTCTCTGCGCCTTCCTCGGGGTCGGGCTTTGCTTTTTTTCTTCTCTCTCTTTTTTTTTCTTCTTTTTCTTTTTTTTTCTTTTTTTTTTTCTTTTTTCTTTTTCCTCGAAAATATTGGGATTAACAGCAGGATGGCAAATAATAAAGAGAGAGGTTTGGATTTTAACCGGTCTTTGTGAGTAAAACCTGCGTGGGTGTCTCTATTCGGCACATTTGTTCCTTGTGGTCGTTCTAATACAAAAACCACCTGGAACAAAACCTTTGGAGAGGGGGACGCGAAATTCTTGGGCAAATCAATTACTTCTGCCTCCAGAGGGATCTTTTAATCGGGGGGATCTCGAATGCAAAAATACAAATTCGTATTGCTAACGTGCAGGCTCTGAGGATGGGGAGAGGGAAGAAGGGGGCAAAGCCGCCTGTCTTTTCCTTTCTTCGGTGTGGGAGGGGGAAGAAAAGACGAATTCTTTCCCTATGGATAATTTCAGAAATGCAATCCTGGCTCTAAGCCTCACAACCCGACTTCACCGCCCGTACCGTTACCTTTTGTTTGATCTATGGCACTTATCTGAAGGGTGGGGGGCGTTTGGATTCTCTGTATTCTCTAAGTGGAAACGAGCGATGCCATGCGACGGTGCCAAAATGCCTTCTTTGCCTACAAAGCAATAACGGGTCTTTGGTCTGTGCTGGGCGACAATCGGGTTTCGATGAAAAATATCGGAAGAAATAACCCTTCCTTCCACGGTTATGCATCTCCGCCCGTAACGCACCGCATGGTGCGGATATATCCGCAATCCCTTTCTCTGCCCGAGCCCTCTTTATCTATTTATGCAGAAAAGCTCTCTATAGATTCGCGGTTGCGTGGCAATGCTTCGGCATCAGGCAGGGGAGGCTCTGGGAACAAGATAAAGCCCAAAGATTAATAATATTTCAGCTTGCGACCAAAATGGCGACATTTTTTCTTTGCTCTGGAAGATACAGATGGCAAACAGCGTGCGCGATTATCTACACGGCATAGGGATACATCTCTATAAACGCGCACGGGGATATTTTACCCAGTCTATTAAGGTCCGCTTTGATTTATCTTCCGAGTTTCAATCTACAAATTACGGACATTTGGCCTGGAAGGAAGAAACACGGCATTTAAATACGGCGTTGAGGTTCCTGCCTTCACTAGGATCGACTCGGCCCGGAGACCCCCGAGGGTGCCCGTTCAACCCCGCTTGTCACAGCCCCGTGACACGCGCACACGCACACACACGGACACGCGGGGGGGTGGGTGGGTGGGAGTTCGGGGGGGTGTTTCAGAGGGAAGTAAAGGCAGCACGGGATTCCCCTCCCCCACAGCCTCAGGCTGCAGAGGGGGGGAGGAGGTCTGACCAACAGGAAACGGCTCCAGATTCAAATCCAGTATTATAACAGTAATAATAAAAATAAAAGGAAGACGAGAGAGAACGCACTCCTTTAAGGAAACCGGGAAAAATGGCAGTGGGGATGGAGAGATGCCCAGAGGTAGCTGTGCCCGGCACCCATCCCACAGTCGCAGCTGGGTTCTGGGGCCTCCGTCCGGCTCAGTACCTATTCGGGGAGACCGGGCACCACGCGGCCCCTCCGCACTGCACCGCACCTCGTTGGGCCTCAGCCCCCGAGCTCGCCCCCGCGCACACGCTCGTGCACGCACACGGTGCTCCCCCCCCCCCCCGCCTTCCGCGTGCACACCCGCGGTCCGCGCCCCCGCCCTCCACACCGGGCATGGGGGAGGCGGCAGGGAAACCCAATGGGAAAAATAATGCTAATAAATCCCTCTCTCTATCTCTAAAAAGGCACTACGGAGCCGTGCGGTGGGAGAGCGGAGCTCCAGACGAGCCCACCGACTCCCCCACGTCACGAAGGGCTCTCGCCTCCTCACACTGCAAATAACGTGGCCTTAACTCTTTATTATTCAGAATAAAAACTTTATTTTCTTTTTTTTTTTTTTTTCTTTTTTCAGAACGTGAGCAGCAAGGAATGTATAACTTTCAACACAAATCTAAGCCTTTTCAGCTTCACACGCCTTCTTTCCCCCTATCTGGCTGTTACAGGCATCAATTATTCAAGCTGTGATCTTTTTTCTTTCTTTCTCCCAGGTTTTATTGCATCGTCGTCATCACAGTTATCACCATTTTAATGAAGGAGTTATAGTTCCCTTTCAAATGATATTTCCTACGCGTGCCGATATGCCATCTAACACATGGCCAGGTAAATACCTCCTGAATATTCAGGGTACAGATTTTTATTTTTATATATATATAAATATGAACAAATGGGGATAAATAAAATTTTAAACACTTAGATTATTCAATGTTTGCAAAAAAAACAAAAACAAAAACAAAATAATATAAATAAATCTGAATGTTCACCAGCATACACACATTGAAAGACTTACACGTATCAATAACTGTCCAGGGAATCCCTGTCCAAGCGCTTCTGATGTCTTTCTTGCTATTTAAAAGAAGTGCAATAAAAAAATTGCTTCCCCGTGGGATCAATCATGTACGAACAAATTCACATTTAAGAATTCCTTTTATAGAAAATTTGTTCATATACCCTGTTTTGATAAAAGTGTAGAAGGTAAAGTATAAAGCCTCTGTATGCTCCCAAAGTGAGACATGAGGCTGCAGTTCAAGAAGATAAATATCCACTAGTGAAACTATAGAGCAATTCAAGCAACAAATATTGCTACGTCACATAAACTAGAAAACGCTTTTACCAAAGGAAACAAAACGAACTAAAATGAGCAAAAGAAAGAAGAAAGAGAAGGGAGGAGGGCGCATGGTGGGGAGGAGAGAGAGAGAGGAAGGGACGAGTACTTTAAAAGGTCGGGGCTTTGCGTTCCACCTAGTGACTCCTGGCTCCTACAGATGGGTGAGTTTGGGCGCTTCCTGAATTCTTCCCTGAGAAGGATGGTGAGCTGTAAGGTCTGTGTATGTTGGGTGCGGGTCGCAAGGTCCATGGTGGTGATTGTTGCCCATTGGCCCAGCCCCGCTGTAGTCCATGTTGGCAGAAGGAGGATGAGAGAGATGAGTTAGACCAAAGATGGAAGGCCCGGAATTGGTCATGGTCTCCACGTAGTTGCCCCCTACGTAGACGGGGCTTCCCTGTATATGTGGATTCCCATAACCGTTGCCTTGAAGAGGATGGGTATCGTACTCAGGTGTCACAGCTGCTGTCCCCGTGTATCTCTTTTGAGGAGGTGGGCAATTATTAAGAGGAGCGGTATACGATGCGGGGATGCCATAGGTGTTTTGATGAGGCTTATTAAATGGCGGAGGCGACTGGGGCTCGTAGGGGACACTGTTTACTAAAGAATGCATAGAGTTTAGGTATCCACCAGCAGCTGGAGGGACAGGGCTTCTGCTCGGGGACTGTCCTCCTGAAGAGGTCATCATGCCCTTGCCCTTCTGATCCTTTTTGTATTTCATTCTGCGGTTCTGAAACCAGATTTTGATCTGTCTTTCTGTGAGATTGAGCAAATTGGCCATCTCAACCCTTCGTGGCCTGCAAAGGTATCTATTGAAGTGGAACTCCTTTTCCAGTTCTACCAGCTGGGCACTTGTGTAAGCCGTACGGGCTCGCTTAGAAGATGCTTGCCCTGGGGGACTCTTATCACCAGCACAGCTCTCACCTACGTAAATCACACAAAGAACACAATCAGATGGTAAACCTAGACACAGTAACCAGAGACAGTGCCCAACAATGTCAGCATCTGCCAAGCTCTTGGGCATGAGATGCCCACATGTGCAGCAAGTAATCCCATCAGGAGCTCAGCCACACCATGCTCCAAGCCCCAGTGGGCTTCCTTTACTTCACTGGTACCACTGTATGGCTATACTTGCTCCAACAAAGAATGACAGGGTGCAAATTGCCTTGAGTTTTTCATAAAGGAATAAGAAAGGTTCAGGGAAATAAAGCAGGGTTTAGAAACTCTAAAGGTGGACCTATTGCTCCACATTCATACCAGGCTCAGACCCTCTGTGATTCTCCACAACCGTAGAGATCTACAGCCCCTTCTTCTGATAACCCTGTTGTACATACATCGTCTATAGATAGATGTCTGAAGGTCAGGTATCTACAGATAGTGTTGTAACATACAGAATTGGCAGTATAGTGTTTCTTGCACATCCAACATAAACATATGGTAGTGATTGGGAAGTATAATGCAGATCAGAAGAGCATATGGTGCTTGCGTAAAGGCATACAGGCATATTTAACTGTTACTGCTTTTTAATAAAATAAATACACTCTGTGGAAGTCTGTAAACAGCAATATTATCAGAGCTTTAAAAATACATTGGCAAAGACCTTTGCTAAAGATTTGGACCCTATTACCAAGGCACATTTAAGAGAAAAAGAGGAAGAATTAAGTATAAACACAACCCTTGGGTGCTGGAGCTAGTGCTGGTGTTACTGATTTGGGTTTCCTTGAGTAATAAAAGTGTTAATGTACACTACCATCCCTCAAATAATATTTTATGGGCTAAAGTTTATGGCACTCCCAAAGACTTTTGTTTACCAGTCTTGTAACTTTGCCAATCAGCCTGTAAAAGTAGGAAGAGGTTCTGACTGCACACAGGGCATTGATCCCAACTGCACATGATTATGAGCTATTTTATTCACGTTACACTTCAGCAGAGATAGGTCACTGTCTTATTAATCTAGCAGCACTGTGCCAACAAAGTACTTGGGACAGGCCCCTGGCTCGGGGCCTGGGCTGCTCGGCACTGGCGTGATTTACTGGATGGGGGATTACCTATGAAATGTGATAGATGCAGGAGGGCACTTGAGCTGCAAGGAAACCAAATCACACTGGATCCATCCTGCAAGGCTGGGAAAGATCCCAGGGGGTTGTTTGGTCACCGAGATCCCATCGCAAGCCAACAAGACCATGTGGGGCAGCCCAGGGAGGAAAACAAGCCCCCAACCCTCCCTTCCTTCCCAAAAGCAAAGATGCCCAGGGCTGCCCTCTTCCCCCCACACCCCCTCCCCCACAGGACACATGAAGGTGGCATGTTTCATACCTGAACTGGAACTGCTGTTTTTCTGCTTTGTGTTTTGCCGAGACTCTTTCATCCACGGGAATATCTGTTTGGACACGGTGGGTGAGTTAAGAGCTGGGCTCTTAGTGGGGTTGACCGGGGCAGGGTTGCTGCTGGCATTCTGAGATGGTGAGGCTGAGGATGGAGGTGGAGGCTGTGCCTGTGGGGCCGGAGGTGGCTGCGGCGGGGCCTGCGGGTCGTTGAGGCCAGGGGGCTGCAGAGGCTGACTGGGGAGGGTCCTCATGCAACTCTCACTGATGTCATTGGCCTTGTGGTGGGACACGGCGCTGCCAGGGGACTGGAGGGAGCACGCAGGGCGGTGGTACTCAGTTTCCACAAGTGACGAAGATGGAGGATATTGCTGCTGACTCGCATTATAAGTGAAACCATTTGCTCCTTGGTAGGGGTAGGCACCATAGATTGCAGAGCTGTCGTAGTAGGTCGCTTTTTGCATTTCGTTGTTTCCCAATATTTATTTCGCAAACTGACAGGGTCTTGACACCCTTGGAGAATAACATTGGCACCCCTCTGTCACGTGGCGCTGCTCCTCCAATGGCCGCTCCGGGCAGACCTGGGGTGTGGGGAGAGCAGAGCAGGGTGAAGAAATGGTGCAAATCCATCTTACTTTCAATAGCTAAGTGACATGAAAGCCATAAAAGAAAAAGTGGTCAGCAATATTTAGCAGCATGACTTAGCCTCAGGCGCAGAGTGTTTCGATGCAAAAGCTGCCTGGATTTACTGGCAGTTACAAATATGTGCTTTGCTGCACTGGGATAGGGTCTTTCTAGGGTTTTTCCTTCCTTTCTTCTTAAGAATCAGGGCAGGGCACCACACGGCAAAGGGCTCGGTCGTTTATCACCACGAGGCTGTTTTAATACCAGTCTCCGTGATAAGGGTGATTGAGGAATCACTAATGCAAAGGGGCTGGGCTATTGCTCCGTTCCAGCTCTACAACCAAACCCTCCCCTGTAACTGGCGTCTTTTTATTTTTAGCCTTTCTCTCCACGTTACGGCTCTCCATCCGGCTTCAAAGAAATACATGAGATTGTTCCTGTCTACGTGTGGCAGGGGGCAGGAGCGGGGTGGAAAGGTTTTTCAGCCAGAGATATTTACACACACATCCCAAGTGACGGATTTTGGCTCGTCTATGAAACGCTCGATAGGAAAATAAACAAAGCCGGTGCCTTCTCCCCTCCGTGCTCGCACACCGCCTCCAGCCGCCCGGGTCAAGCACCCTGGCACCAGCGATTCCTGCCCGGGCGAGCCTCGCAGCGGCTCCTGCTCGGCCCTGGAGAGATACCGGGGCCACCCCGCCACCCCCACAGCCCTTCAATATTGTAGTGCTACAACCTGACTCCCTTCCCTTCCCCCGCGAGCGGCTCTGGAGCCCCCACCGGACCCAGCCCGTCTCGAAGCCCCTTCAGCAAGGCCAGCAGGGGCAAGCTGGGTGCTTCTGCTGTTGTTCTTTAGCAGTTATTTCAAGACAGTAACTTTTCGTGGAATCAGCCAGAATTCTACCTGTTAAAACATGATGGATTGGAGGAAAAAAAAAAAAAATAAATAAAAGAGAGAGAGAGAGAAAGAAAGAAAGAAAAAAAACAACCAACAAAACACCAGGAACCTGAAAAACCAGCGTTCATCTCCATGACCACGGCTTGAACTTTCCTTCCAACTTAGCGATAATAGGTTCTGTCTTGGAAGCTGCTATGTAATTTGATGTATGAGGGTCACTTGGCTGGGGAGAGGGTGGACACCGACCCAGAGAATGCTGCTCCTGCCCGGGCGAATCCTTTTCTCTCCTCTCTCTTTTTGCTCTCTCACTCCTTCTGTTCTCTGTTATTTTTTACAAGTTAAATTCCCCTGCTTACCTACCTGAAAATAACCGGCCCAAGAATGGCCTGCACTAATGAGAGAGGAGACCTGTACGCCATCTCCCATCCAGCAACTCGTTCCACACGCACATACATTGTTCTCCGAAATCACAACTCGCCGTCCCCTCTCCCCTTCCTGACCAACAGCTCCGTTCTTTCGGGTCAGAACAGCTCTGATCTCTTTGCCACTTCCCCCGCGCTTAAGCAGCTGGCTATTTTCCCCCAAAACATCTAACGACGACAAATGCTTAGGGGCGAAATGTCTTAGGTAACACATGCACCAAACGATCTCATTCTGCGCCTTTCAAGTTATACAAGTTCTTAGAAAACAGCCTTTCCTTTGTTACATCCCAACCAAATGAAAGTAACGCACCTACAGCAAGGCGGCAGCCCCATTATTGCACTAATCAACCTCTCCGGCTGTTATTAAGCTAATAAGACAATCAAGATCTGAGACGCGGACACCATCTCCAGCTCCTCGCCTCTCTTTCCTTACGATATCTGGGCCTGGTGTGATTTTTCTCAATTCCTGTCCTTCAGAAAGAGGGAACATAGGCACCACAACGACAGGAAGGGAACAACCGGCCTTTCATGATGTCCACACCAAACACATTTCCCCTTCCCCGGGAGCCCCCCAGGTTTGCCGGGTGCCGCCGGCGGGCAGAGCGGCGGCCGCGCAATGTTCCGCGCAAGGCTATGCGCCCGCCGCGCCAACAATGGACGGCTGCTCCTCGAAGGGAAAATATTAATGAAAATTCGGCCGCCCGCCAGCAAAGGAAAATCGGCCCCCGCCTTTGGCTGCGGGAGTTAATCACTTCCTAAAAGTTAGGGTAACCTGAGCAGCGCACAGCCATTACTCGCGAAAACAGCACTAGCGGGATTTATTGCGACAAGGAGCAGATAATAGCAGCACCCTAACGGGAGCAGGCCGGGGGGGGTGGGGGGGGAGGGCGGAAGGCGAAAGGCTTGCCACCCAAACTGGTGACTGCTATGAGAAAACGTTCCTCGTCCCCACCGAAGACAAAAGGCCGAAAAGAACAAGGCCCCCAGATTTGCCAGCGTCCGTTTCAGCGGGTCCATCCATCCCCATTTGCGCAGTACACCTCAGCCCTTTACCGGCCTCTTCCCCCCGCCAGACAGCCCGGAGACAGCAGATGAAAGCTGCCTCCCCCAGGCATGTCCCCCTCGCCTCCCCGCTCCTCGGCTCCGCTCTCCCCTACCTCCCCCTTCCCCGTCCCTAAATACACCGCATCTTTCCCCTGCCGCTGCCGGCCGAGCCCCAAACTCTGACTCCGGGACGCAAAAAAACAGCAGCCCCCCAAGAAAGATTTCCTGAAAGATAAAGACAAAGTTGAGAAGAGGTGAGGGGGTGGGGGGAGAGGAGAGAGAGCTGCCTGAACACGAAGTGTAAGGGTATCAGTCACTGCCTGGAAGGAAGCCCCAGCTTGTGAACTCTTCTTGAACCGACATTTAAGTCTACGGTCATAAATCACTGGGACATAAACTCCGCCATTCACGACTGATAGCAGCGTATTTGTGGCCTGCTTACCTTAACTTCTGACGACTGAGGCGGAAGCCAGCATGCTTTTTTTTTTTTGCTTTTTTTTTTTTTTTTTGCTTTTTTTTTTTTTTTTTTTTTGCTTTTTTTTCTTTCTTTCTTTTTCTTTTTCTTTTTTTCTTTTTTTTTTTAGGAGCCAAAGCGACACAGACCGGCAAGCAGAGATTGATCTGGCCCGGCCGAGTCCCTGAGGCTGAGGGATGGGCACCGGCTCTCAGCTCCTCTGTGCCGGCCGGGAGGGGAGAGCCCTGCCCCGTGCGGGATGGGGACGGCTGCTCCCGACCCCCGCCTCCCCGGCTCCCTCCCGCTTCGCCGCTACCCACCCTTACCCCTGTCCCTGTCCCTCTGCTAAGAGCGCGGAGGATGGGGACGTTTCCCAGGGCCGCTCCCCACGCCTGAAGGGAATGGGAAGGAGGGGAAGGAAGGGAGAAAGGGGGGGGAGTGGGGGCGGGGGGGGAAGGAAAAAATAAAATTATAAGGCAGGAAGAAAGAAAGGCTGCCGCCTTGGGAAGCCTGGGGGAAGGAGGGAAGGAGTGTGGCAGCGAAGGAGTGCGGCCCCCCCACCCAGCACCCGGGCGTCACCAAAGTCCAGGAAAATTATGCTAATGAAGACAAACGGCTCTCACAAAGGGTCGCTCTCACCGGCCTCCGGGGTTCTGCGGCGGGGTTGTTTGTTTTGTCCCTCTCACGAGCGGGTTTGGGGGCGGCCGTGCAATAGCCCCTCCGCCGCTCCCCGCCGCCCGGAGCCCCGCACAACCCGGCTGCGCGCCGGGGATGGGGGGAGCGGCCCGGAGCGCCGGGTCCGGGTCCGGAGAGCCAACCAAAGCCCACCAGGATCCCCGCTCTGGGCAATGCTCGCAGAGCCACGCTGGAAATCATTAGAGTTACTAATTATTAACTCATGCATGCGTGAGCGCACACACACACAGATGTACACACAGAACCCCCCCGCCCCCCAAATATCCCCAGCGCTCGGGACGGGCACAGAGGCGCTTCTCCCAGCACTCCCCCCCCACCCCCCATGTGCCGCACAGCCGGGCCGGGTACCCTAAGCACCGTGGGGACGCGTGGGCTGCAGTCCCGCGTGGACGTGGACCCCGCACAGCCCCTCCCCTCCTCCAGCTCCTCGGGGAAAGCTCTCGCTTCTTTTTTTCCCCGCTTTGGTTGGGGGGGTACCCCCACTTTTTTGTGCAAGAGCAACACAGCAGAACCAGTGCAAAGCGGGCGCTCACGCGAGGACTGAAAGCAAGTTGCAGCCCCTGCCCCTCGGGCTCTGGGCTCCGAGACAGAGCGGGTGCTCCGCGTAGCGCCGAGGTGTAAATTTGGCGTTACTTCGTTAATTAAGGTATTAAAAATATAACCAGTCCGTTAAAAGCGCGGGGGAGCCCGGCGTCGTCCTAAAGCACAAACAAAGCGAGGGGGAAGAGAGAAATAAAAAGCACTATAAGGCTGGGGTGGCCTCTTACGCATACCAATGGTTTTTGTCATTTATGGCTATGCAAGATTTATGACTTCATGCACCAAAGCTGTAAACAGAGCACTAAAACAGAAAACACTTGCTCCTTATGGCACAAGTGAGAAGGCACCACATGAAAGGGGAAGCGGGCAGCGTAGGAGGAGAGGAGAAGCAAAAATCCCGCGTATGCATTTTGCTTCAAACAACCCCGTGAATGTGGCATCGGAAGAAAAGTCTTTTTAGTCAATAATCAACCGCACACTTTCTTCTGAAACTGCTGAGCCGTCGCTCGCCCCGGTGCCCGACAGAATAGCGAGAGGCACCTCCGAGCCCCGACGGAGCCCTTCGGAATAAAAAGGAGAATGTGGCGGAGGGAGCACCGAGGATTAGGAAACCTACGGACGCCGGGACCGGGCCGGGCCGGGCAGGGAGCGCTGCCGAGAGCGGGTGCCGTCTTTCCCTCTGAGGGCTTTATAACTTCGGAGCCGGATATTCTGACACCATGTCTGTATCTGAGAGTGGGAACGGAGACGGGGGGGGTGGGTGGGTGGGGGTTGCTTTGTAAAACTGGAGAGATTTGCGAGGGACTTTAATGGTGAGAACCGAAGTAGTTCATGGGGATAGCGAGGTATTTCCTCCATTCGTCTTTTCCGCCTGCGAAGAGCGTTTTGCCTCTTAACCCGTTTCCCCACGCCCCCTCTCTCCCCAAAGAGGTCATTTTAAACACGAGAAGATGATCTTTTTTTTTGTTCATAATGTGCCTTATGATGGAGGGATAAGTGTCCCACCGCACAGCCCCCGCTGCTTTTATCTGCCTTTCCCTCTCAGGGGCCGAATATTTTCTTTCTGCCACATTCCGCAGAGAGCGATAGGCTCGGAGAGGGATCTTTGGGGTTGACTCCTGACTGAAGGAGGACTCTCTTTTTCTTCCCCTAAAAGTTCAGTTTTCGGGATCCTGTACTGTCTTAGTTACCGAATAAAATGGTGCCTGGAAAGCTCTTTATCCCGGGATGCTTCGAATATCATTCAAGGTTGATTCCGGGGAATCTCTATGGGTCTAAACAGCAAGGCGGGGAGCTTCGGGACGAATTCTGCAGGTCGGTAGGGCTTTTAGGAGGGGATATCAGAGGGACTAGGCAGGAGAGCAGTTCGAGCAGCCGTGCTAAATCCCAGTCGTTCTTTATATCCTCTAACACCAGAGAATTTCCACGAACAATTCGTTCTTTGCTCAACAGAACGAGGCTATTTACCCAAGCCGCCGAGATAGCCCTCTGTACAGAACTCTCCTTTCTTATGCTCCGGAGCAGGACCGTGTTATTTATGAGTGTTTTAACTGGGTCAACATGCATCCGAGCTGGGTCATAAATCAGAGGAAACGCTGCCAAGTAATGGAGCAGCAATTAAAGCTTACGCTTTATTTTCGAGGCGCGTTTTGGCCCATTTCAGAGCATGGCAAAGCTAACCTTGGCTTTTAGACACGCTGCTGAGCGGAGCAGCTCTCCTGCCCCGAGTGAGAGAGACGCAGGGTTTGGTACAGCACAACGAGAGGGAATTAGCAGTTGTTTGGGTCAGTTGTGTTCTGAGAGCCACTTAAAAAGCGAGAAGGAGAGAAAGCAGCGCTAACATCTCTGCCCCCGAGGTCTCCGCAGAACGGCCGCGAATAGGTTCACGTGGAAACACCCTTCTTTTTGCTGTTTGTTTTCAACTCGTTTTCTATCTCGTCCTTCTCTTTTCTTTCTCCTTCCCTCTTTCTGACCCCTAGAAAACGTGTCACGGAAGCACCAGGAACTGGGGACAAATTGGTAACGCAGAAATAGGCGCTGACCAAATTGGAGGACAGAGCCTCGGAGCTGTGACCTTTCCCAAAGCGGAGACCCGCCGGGACAGTGTCACTTTATCAAACATTTTGCCCTCCTCTTTAAGTTCATTCCTTACAGTGTGGTTACATAGACACACTTATACGTATATACATATGTTTATACGTACGAGATGTACTTATTTATAGAAAAGAGTGCGTGGATATGAATTTATGACCAGCGATACGTTCACCTAGAAGCTGATTTCCTCTCTTACCCCCGTTATTCTTGCTTTCCAGAGGAAAACAAAACCAAAACCCAAACAAAATCAAATGTAATAAAACCCCACCGTACTTCCGAGGCTTCTTATTGCTGGAAGACGCGGCTGCCTCTCGGTTCAGCTTCTCCTCACCGATGAGGACCAAAGAGGAGCCCCGGTTCATTCGGGATGGGGAACATTCGGCACAGAGCTGAGCGCCCGGGCAGCCCTCCGCGCACGGCAAGCAAAGCACCACCGAAGCATCATAAATAAAATGGCAGCACAATCGCGTACTCGTCAATTTCCAGCGCGGCATCGGCCGAACAAACGCGCATAAAACAACCTCCGTCGCACACCCGAGCGCGACCCCAGCCTGTGTGCATCCCCCCAACCCCCCCAGCCCCGATCCTCTCAAATACATAAGTAAACAAACGCACCAACCGCACAAAACAAAATGTATTTGAATTAAAAATAATAATAATAAAAATAATCATCCTCATCAAAAAGCCACAAAACGCTACAAGGAGGCTTCCCGTCTCCTGCCGGCCATAAATAACGATAAGATGGCAATCGGGGGGCCGGAGCGGAGGCAGCTGGCCATCAGCAGCAGTGTGGGATCTCTATGGAGAAAAATAAATAAAGCAGCTCCGCTCTCTGCGAGGGGAGAGCGGAATATTTACCGCAGCAAATTGAAACAAAGGGGGAAGCAGCCCGGCCCCGGTGCACACACACGCACGCACACACACGCACTCACTTCAGCCTTTTCTACTGACCTTTGCCTCGAACAGCAATAACTCACCACATAAATGAACAATCAACGGAAATACCTTAAAATAAAATCCATCCTTTCTAACGAAGCATTTCGTCCTCTCGGCTCGACAATAAGCTTTCCATAAGGAACGAAAGCTGTCAGCGGAATGGCCAGCTCTTGAGGGGACGGTGATGGGGGCAGGAGAAAAAAAAAGAAATAATAGAAAGCAGTGCTTGCTCTGAACAGAAACTGGAAAAGCGTAATCGCAGACGGAGCCAGACCGGGTCTCCACTCCAAATGCCACAATAATGCGCTGTATTATGTGCTCACGTGGTCATACGTCAACTTAAATCCTTTTATTTGAAATAGGGAATCACTGAAGGAGCGGGGTTTCTTGAGAGAGAGACGTGGCTTTTTCGAGCCTTAGCCTGGTACGTTAGAGGAGAGTTTAAAGGGATGGAACAACAAACAAACAAACAAATAAATAAATAAAAAGAAGGAAAAAAAAAATTCAATCAAGAGCCGGAGCTGCCTGGGGGGGGGAGGGGGGGGGTGGGGATCGGTTCGAGCCTCTTTCATCCAACACCAGCATTTCTTCATACAAAGCCCATCGGAAAGTCGGAGGAATCCTTCTCGCGCCGTGGGATCGCACCGCACTCTGATACTTAGCCTAATTAACCA
The DNA here is from genome assembly GCF_039878825.1 of Excalfactoria chinensis. Classification (NCBI taxonomy): domain Eukaryota; kingdom Metazoa; phylum Chordata; class Aves; order Galliformes; family Phasianidae; genus Excalfactoria; species Excalfactoria chinensis. The sequence goes on from NC_092826.1 coordinate 107,054,585, forward strand.
GCATTTGCTCCCCGGGCCACCGCGCTGCCCCACGTCGCACGTTCTTTGCAAGCCCCAAAGAAAGCCCAAATCTTAACGCCAATTCTTTCCAGCTCCCTTCTTACACGGGACGATTCCCGGCCTTCCGCACCCACCCGCCCCCCCGTCCCCGTCCCCAGCCGCCTCTGCCCTCCATTGTGCAGGGCTTGCTGCCTCCCACACGTTACATCGGGGCTCCTGCAGAAACTAAAAAGACCTATAATTACCTGACAAAGGCAAAAAAGGGTCTCTTCTAAGTGGCAAGTTGATTTTTGTCCTTGTACCACACTATGGAGCACACACCTTCCTTCACTGGCTTGCCTCCGAATTTTGCAAAACCTTTTGGGACCTCACTGTTAAACCTGTGCTTACGCATTTCCTATGCAGCTCCTTTGAGTGATGCACAAAATTATAGGTTTCTAATGATGAAAAAAAAGAAATGGGGAGGGGGAGCTCTCTGCCCGAGGGGGAAAATAATAAAAAATAAATAAAAAAATAAAAGAAAAAAAATAAATAATGAAAAGACAGAAAGAAAAAGAAGAAGCCCTATTCGGCCCCCGAACCTGCCCAGCGAGCCGGCCTCGCCTGTGTGTGAACACATCACATCTTCCCTGCAAGGCTGTTTAACTTCTGCTATTGACACAATAAGCTAAACAAACAAAAGAAGCCCTAATCTCACCCAACTTTTCTGGATGGAGTCACAGAGTATCGGACGGATCGCTCTTTTAACGTGTTCCTGACCGAGTCCTGTGACTCCAGCATTATGCTCTGTGATGTGTATATCTTTACCTAAATCTTTCCACCACCCCCATGAGCTCGAAGAAAACTTTCAGCCAACTGCATATTCCCCCTTAGCGTTTCACCTGCACTCCACTGAGCAGAAGGGAAGGGGATTTCTTTCGGAAGGCGATTTTTACTGCTAGGGGCATGCCTTCGTACTCTCACTTGGGCTTTAAAAGTGGGCCACTGGAATTTAAACCCATCAGTAACAGTGCATATTAGTGGACAGTGCAGCAAAGTCAGCGTGACATTAGAGCAGAGGAAGAATTTGCAATTTTTCATAGGGAAGTCGCTAAGCTCGTGACAGGGCACACATACATTATCCCTCACTAGGAACTGGAATCAAAATGATACACCTCTGAAAGAGAGATGAGAGCACTATCCGCGCACGACCAGGCTGCAGCTAGCAGCACAACGTGTAACTCCATAGGGCACTCCATAGCCCTAGTCCTAAACGTAAGCCAAGGCTGAGATATACTGGACAGAACGGATTAATGTCTCTTTTGAATACAGCGCGTTTAGGTCCCATCAAAGAAACACAGAGAGAAGTTCCCCTGCAACAATGAGGCCGAAATTAATGGGGAATGGAGCAGATGTTGAAAAAAGCAGAGCAAGTCTTTCTAGGGGCCGTTGTAAAAAGTTATCGACTGCTTTGCGTCAAAAGCAGAAAGATGGCTTTAGAAGTTGCAGTCCTGAGCAAATAGAAACTACAAAAGCAATAAATCACAATCATAAGTCAGCTTAAATGCCTTAACGCTAGCTACGGCCACTGGCTTCAAAACCCTGTTTCTATGAACATCTTTATTAGTATTAATGGTCAAGTTAATGCTAAAACTACTGTTTAACAATTAACTTCGTGTCTGCAGTGGGGAAACTAATTAATTCTTGAGAAAAGTAACTCCTTGACGGCTGAATACCTGACTCAGTGTGCTTCGGGAGGGCTGAGGGGGAGTCCTCCCTGCTGCACACTGTCCTGGGTTGCAGCTGAAAATGATTCCCCCGGCCGAATTTGAAGAAGGTTTTCTTCTCTCCACTACTACCAACACGGGTTTACCAACACGAATTCAAAGGACCGTGTAAGAAACAGACGCTAGATTTCCTCCTCCATCCCATATATTACTTTGTTCCTGTTCCTGGACATTCAACACAGTGTTTTATGACCTCGATGATTTGGAGACCTGAAACATTGTTTCTGGGAGAGGAAAAAAAAAGGCAGAAAATGTGGCGATTCTCAGTGAGTCTGCTACTGATTTTTCTGTGCTTTATACACATGGCTCCGAGCTGGGCTGAAATTCCAACTTCGGTAACAACAAACAGATCTGAGTTGGTAACGTGCACTCACTCATTACGAGAAACCCTTTTTGCCAGCTCTGGCACTAATAAACGCTCCTAGCATTAATGTGATTTAAAGCTACCTTCGGTACAAATAGATTTCGAATTTCTGCCGTCTTTCATGTTTACGTTTATGGCAGTCGTTAAGAGGTCAGGTTGTCACTCCCATGCGGAGAGGACATGGGAATCGCCACACTACACGACTATTTATTTCCTCGCTTCCTCGAAAGAGTTGGGATCTGCTGGGATGCGAAGCTGTTTACCTACATCTGCGAGGCTGATAGAGATAAAGTCGCCCTTTGATCACTTCGAAGCAGATAAAAAGAGCAGAGCTAGAGCCTGTGCCTTGGTGGAAGCTGCTCCGAGAGGCAGCTGAGGCTGAGAGCCGGGGCACTTTAGGAATCCCAAATATCTCTTCACGAAATGCTGCGGGTGCCACAGGAGGAACGCTCCCTCGACCGTGTTTTCGCTTTTCATTTCCGTGAGCAGAGGTTCGCAGCGCCTTTTTGTAGTTAAGATTTAAGCAGCTCATTAAACCAACACAAAGAGCCCTTGTAGTCCCGTAATTTATGACCGCTTTTAAAAGGTTGTAAAATACACTAATTGTACATCAGCGTCCAAAAATAAGCAGGTAAATCTAGCAGGAATTTACGCTAATTCTCTGTAATCCTCCCTCCTCCGCGGCTGGCAGGGGAACACGGTAGCTATGGAAAGCATCACCAGACCCTGCCAAAGCACCAGGGCTCGGGCACCAACAGCATCAGCCCACGGCCGGGACGAGGCGGGCCGGGCCGGACAGCTACCTGAGCTTATTGGCGGTGTGAGCACCCACGCACAGTGGGCTCGCCGTGTCCCGTGGTAGGGCACGCTGCAGGACCGCCGCCCGGCCCCTCTAGGAGCCTCCGACAGACCGACAGCGATAAGAGCTCAGCCCCGCCGTGCTCCAGCTATCTCCCTCTCCCCCTTACGCCTTCGATTTTGAAAGGAACTCAGAACGGACAAAGAAATCCTCAAGCTCTTTGGCTCCTCAGACGACTTCGCATCCTTCCTGTTCCCAGCGCCTTTATAAGGGCTCAGGCACTCGAGTCCCGCACGCCGCTTTGTCTGCCCGGACACGCGCATTCGCAGCGGCGAAAGATGAATGGAGACGTACCACCGAACCCCTTGCTCGGTTAAAATATTTCTCACCACCCCTCTCAGGTACGAGGCCGGCACAGGGCCGGCTCCAACTCTTACCTCGTCCCGCCGCCGAGGCCGGGGCCGGAGCGCTGCCGCCGCCCCGAGCGGGGCTTTTCGGGGTGCCGGGCGCTCTGCAAACAAGCGATAAACAACGCCTCAACGGGGGGAGCGGGGCCGGCGCTCGGCCGCCCGCGGGCGGAGTGGGCTGTGCCGGGACGGCCCCGCACGGCCGCAACTCTCCGGCGGGGCGAGGAGCGCTGCTAGCTGAGAAATAAAAGCGTGGGGCTCTTCTTACCACCCCCCCCCCCCCCCCCTCCCGTAGACAGCTATGCCTTCTGTCTCCAAGTGTTTGGAAATATTGTCATTCCAAACTCTTGTTACATGAATGTCTGCTTTATTTTCCTCTGGGAAACCTTTGTTTAGGATCATTTAATCAAGAACAGACATTAAACACAACCAGTGGTGTTCATCTCTGTTGAATAAAACGCGGAACGAGTTCCAGTTTCAATGCGGAGAGTATTGTGGTTGGGCTCTCATTCAAACAGGGAGCGGGGCCCGATCCCGTCCCCAGTAGCGCAGGAAGAGGCTGATAATTGACTTCGCCGAAGCAGCATCGGGCCCGAAAGGCTTAAAAGGGAAAAAAAAAAGGACAACAGGAGAACACCAGCACTGAAAGCCAACAGACAGGGAGAAAACTGGACGGCCTCTCTCCCCCTAAAATAAACAGCGTTGCACAATCCAAAGAGACAATAGTCAGATTATTCGGGTGCCACTTACTGAATCACGTTTACGTATGAATTTGTCAGATGTAATAACGTGCCCCCTCTATTCATTCTCGCTAATAAAAGCCGTCTAACGCGTCTGAAAATTGTCAGTAAATGTAAATGCTAATAATTAAATAACACAGTTCTCGTAGCAGAATGTCTTCTGAGCCCTGGAAATATTAAGTCTGTCTTGGGAGAACTTTTCCAGCAGCTACTTCGCTTTGGTAATTTAGTAGTCCCATAATTACTCTAATAATTTTAAATTTGGTGTTGAACTCCAGCCTACATAAAATCATGCAATAATAGCCTCCTAAGCTGTTTATTGCCGTCTCATAAATTTCAGAGCGCTGACTGCTACAATCTCCTGGCAAACACCGAAGGCGAGTTCCGCCGCCGTCCGAGCGGGGCTGCCCCCGGCGCTCCATCCGCCCCTCTCGGAGGGCACCCCGCACCGCGGGCTCAACCCGCACCTCCCCGCCCCGACCCCTCATCGTCAGCCGTTCTACGAGCGGCCATCGGCATCGATCAAGAGCTCCGGGACCGGGCTGCCCCACTCGTGTTAAATATGGAGTGTGTATCTACAAACTGTGCCAGCGACTTTCTGTTATTTATTTTGGAGCTATTAAGTCACACCGCCATATATTACGCTGCCACGGCCCTTTAAACTACGCTTCCTCTTGAAAGAGTTGCTAAGTAGCAATAAAGCACTTTACAAACGCTACGACATTTTTTTTTTTTCCAATTTGTTGTTATCCCAAACTCTAATATTCATTGCGCCACTTTAAGTTCGTACATAAATCGTTCAGACTAATGAGTCATAGAGAAATTCGCCCGTGACTTTTCCTTTACAATGCTCGCCGCCTCTCCATCGCTTTTTTGGCCCCGCATTAGGAGCCGGTGATTTATTAGCGCCGGGAAAATGGAACAAAGCAGGTCCTCCTGCACGGTGGCACCCAGCCCTCCGCAGTGTGAATTAGAACATTATCAAATGTGTTCGCCTCGGTAACGCTTAATCACCAAACGCCGTAATGTGACCACAAGGCAGCGAAAACAAAGATTCAACATTTCTAAATATTAAACTTGTTAAGCAAAGGCTCAGCAGACAAAAGCAAGCACAAACAATTAAAAGTCATCAAGCTAGAAAGACGCACTCCCTACTTACCAACACAGACCCTACTGCTTGCTTAAGGAGTTTAGAATCTTTCAAGATAAATCAGGTGGGGTGTTTTGTTTTTTTTTTTAAGGGAAAAGAAAGGAAAAAAAAGAAAAAAGGAAAAAAAAAAGAAAAAAAAAGGAAAAAAAAGAAAGAAAAACAAACTCCAGTAATAAGGAGTTGAGTTTCACTTGTGAGAGAATCACTCCTAGTGAGGACTGACGGCCACAGATCCATTCCTGACTATCTGCATTAATTATTTAATGAGTCACGTGACCCGAAAAGATTAAAATTTCAATATCTCCCCCAGAACAGACGCAACACCTTTATCTGCGAGCGCAGGGATCCTCTACTCGGTCCCCTATCTCTGCTGCCTTTGACAGCTCCTCAGTTTCTAGGGAGAGCGCTGGGACATGAATAATATGGGCTCGTCCCGCTCCGTGGAGGGATGGGGCAGCCCCGCAGCACCCCCCACCCCCCCCCCACCCCAAACACACGCACACACAGCAGTGAGCCGATCCCAGAGCCTCGGTGCGTGAGGCAGAGTGCAATAGTGCGGGGGGCTGGGGGGCCTGAATGCCGCTGGCGATGGGAGTACAGGGGCGTTCCCCCCTCCCCCCCCCGCTCCGAAGCCCCCGGGCTACCTTCCAACGAGGGTCAATCTCCCTTCGTACGGCCCCGGGCGGAGCCAGGAGGGCTCCTGGGCGAGGCGGGGGGTGGGGTGGGGGTGCGGTCGCGGAGCTCCCCCTGCCCACTCGGGGAGCACCGGACATCGAAGCTCCGTGGGCCGGGTTTGCCCGAGGGGACGGCCTCGGGAGACCCCCATGGGAAATGTCACTCCTAGGAGGCTGCGGCCCAGGCCTGCGCCCCCGCTTGCCCGAGGGGGTGAGGGGAACTGTGGGAGCAGCGGAAGGACACAGCCTCCCGAATAGGGTCCCCGTGTAGGATCGGGGAGCTGCAGGGGAGCGGGAGGGGCCGGGATCTCTCTATCAAACCTCTGCCTGTGTGAGGGCTCCCCCCATCCCTGCCCTGTTATTAACACTGAAAAACGGTCCGTGGGACGACAGCACCCTGAAAAAAATATATATATTTAAAAAAATAATAAAAAATCACAGGATTGAGTAATCCTCCAATGCCAAATGGCTCTGGTTATTAAATACCACGAGGCGCTTGTCACAGCCGAGTTCCCCCTGTAATAAAACACCAGGTATAGCAGAGATTGCGGGAGAATGGGGAAGGAGACCTTGGCAAACTCCCATTTTTCTTGGTGGGGTGGAGGGGAGGTGGGGAGCGGGGTTAACGGCGTGGCGTTCCCTGCGGCCATTCAATTGACTCCGAGGTGATTTCGTCTTTCTTTGAGATATTGACAAACTTCCACTTGCGGCGTTTTGGGCCGCGCTCGCCTTTGTGGCGAGAGCAGATAAATACGTGTGTGAGAGACAGGGGAGAGCGAGGGAGAGGGAGGGAGAGAAAGAGACATTGCGGTCCGAGCGCCGGCTTAAAAAGAATACTGTCTTTAAAGGTCAAGGGTTTGAAGGGTCAGTCTGCTCCTCTAAAAAAAACAATTAATGGGATAGAAAATTTGTCCTCTCGGTGAACTCCTGGTTGCCGTAGCAAAGGGAGCACAATGCGAGAATTTAAGGCGGACGATGTAATTTTGGAAGTTATTGTAAGCCGGGTGGGATGGAAGCTAGAACGAAGGGCTCTCGGCCCCGGCAGCATCTCGCAGCTCTCCCAGAGGACCGGGGGAGGGGGGTGGTGGGAAGGGAGAAAAAGGAAAAATTACCTTAAACGATGAAAATCGGCCGTGGGGCATTTCGCAGTGCGCCGCTCTATCTCCACCCAGAGAGTGTGCATGTTTTTAGCAGACAGCCGAGATGCGGTGTCTTTACACAAGACCTTTTTTTTTTTATCCTTTTTTTTTCCCCCCTTTCCAGGAAAATCCTTTGCGTCTTCACAGACTTTTCCAAGAGAATGCCTTTCAGAACCGCTGTTGAATTACAAAGAAGTATTTATTGTAGGAGGTGATTAATGGTTCTCGCTAAAATTGCTATTTGCAGCGTGATTTCATTTCTCTTTTCAGTGGGACAAACCAGGTTTATACGCACAGGCTGCACACCAAAGCAACCCCGCGCTGCCAGTTAATACGTTTCAGCTGGAATTTTGCTCGCTTGTGCTAATTTTGGCTCGAGATACGCGGAGGGATTCGAGCAATAAACAAAACGAGGAGCTGCACGGCCGCAGATAGCTGCTGCCCGCTTCCAGCTGTATCCCTCTCCCTTTAGGAGAAGGCGGCTGCGACGTGGGGCTTAGCACACAGCTCTGAGTGGGAGAGCTCCCGGGGCCTGCTCGTTGGCCAGCCTCGGAGACAGCAGTGTTTGCTCAGTGTGTTTACAACGCCATAACTGCTGCGCTGAGCATAATCCACCAGTGAAACGCTACATTTCTCACCGAGGTGCTCCACGCTCCTCGGGAGGGCAGCGATGCTCGCGGGGTCCCACCGGGCGCCACCCTGGGGCTGTGGGCAATGGCATCTGCCAGTGGGATCCCAAATCCTTCTTGGATGAATGCGGTAAGTAAATAAGTCCCGGCCTCTGGCCCTTGTCTGGCAGAGGTACAGCACTGGAGCTCCTTTCCAGACCCCTGCTACCATCTCTCAGGCTAAGAAAGCCTTTTGGGGCAGCAAAGAGCCACTCTCCTCGCACCCCATTTTGCTCCCTTCATTTGAAGAACCTCGTCCAGATAAACATCTGAGATGTGCCCAGATTCATGTCACTGGTGAGGCTGTCTCAATACTGAGGCTGTCTCAGTATAGTTCGAAACTGACTTTAAAATGAAGAAAGAAGGAAAAGAAAATAAATAAATAAATAAATAAAAGAAAAAAAGAAAGAAAGGAAAAAGAAAAGAAAAAGAAAGGAGGAAAGAAAGGAAAAGAAAGAGAGAGGAAGAGGACAGCTAGAGAAACTTCAGGTTACCGCCCATGTATTTCCCTTCAGAAGTGCTGGCCAATTGAGGAATCACAATAGGAAGAAAACGAACGAATAAATCACGGCAGGCTACAGATTTACAGCGTTATCGTGGCGAGCATGTGGGACTTCTCCTCCAGCACAATCCGCACTGGGAGCTCATTGGCTCCCAGCAGCATCTCAGTCCTTCTGTAGCGCAGTGCAAACAAGCCCAGAGTCCGACCATGGGCCGGGCCGGTTCTGCCCCGAGTTCTACAGAGAACCAGCCCCCTGTGCGGCACACAGAGAGCTTTCCCCGTCCCGTAGCTCTCTCCCCGCAGACGACAGTTGGGACGGAGGACACTTAGCGCTACATTTAAGGAACCAGAACCGTATTGACAGAACGAATCCCAAGTTACACCAACACGTTAAGCCGTTGTTTTCCACTCCTGGCGCCGAGAACGGCGGAACATAAAGTGTACGAAAAGAGCACGGAGTGGACGCGCGTGTGTTTCAAGCGTTTAATTCTTTTGTACAGAATAATCTTTATTACCAGCATCTGGCACTGTATACATTACACCAAAAATCCACAAATTGTACATGGACCCAAACGAGTTAGACGGTGCCAAATATGAAGACAGCCACAGCCTTTATAGCATTATTATTATTATTATTATTTAAATAAATGCAATAGGGAATGTGGAGAAAAAAAACAACTCATATATCACAGCTATTGCGGGGCTACACCGAAACCCAGCTAAGTTACCGCCGGTTCACCAACACGGCGGGAGGGGACGCTTCCCTTAAGTTTATAACCCGAGGTGAACGTGTCCTCTCTGTGCCTCGTGGGTCCATGTGTGCCCCTCACGGCCACGCTCGGCCCACGCCACTCGAGTCACTGCCTCGGGCTGGCGTCCCCCGAGCTCCTGGCTTTGTTTGAACCGTCTTTGATTTTGTAAAGTGTTCTCTATTAAAAAAAAATATATATAGAGAGAGAGACAGAAAGTCCGTCATTGGTACGGAGAATTCGTCCGTGACAGCATCCAGCACTCTTACAGCGAGGGCAAGAGAGGGTTTCCATAAATAGAAAAAAAATGATGGGCATGGAACCATTATCTATATACAATGTAGGCAATCGTCCGGGTTTTGGTTTCAACGTGTGCCCGTCCCTGGGCACGTCTCGTCCTCCTTCCCTGCTCCTGCTTTGTTTTACACAGTTGCGTGGTCCCAGGGGCCAGCCGCCAGCGCGGGCGGCCGCACAACCCCAATAGATAGGTAAATAGAGATCTATATATTAAAAAAAATTATAAGAACAACAACCCCCTTATAGCGCGGCCGCGTTGGGCGCAGCCCCGTCGAGCGGGCGGGGGTGGCCCTGTGTCTGTGCCTTGGCCTGCTGCTGGCCGAGCGAGGGCTGGTTGGACGAGCGCATCTTGGTGTTGGGCAGCTTGTGGTCCTTCTTCCACTTCATGCGCCGGTTCTGGAACCAGATCTTGACCTGGCGCTCGGAGAGGCACAGGGTGTGCGCGATCTCGATGCGTCGCCTCCTGGTCAGGTAGCGGTTGAAGTGGAACTCCTTCTCCAGCTCCAGGACCTGCTGTCGGGTGTAGGCTGTGCGGGACCGCTTGGGCTCACCGCCGCTGTAGTTGGGGTTGACTGAACGTGCACCCACGGACACGCGGAGAGGAGAGAAGGAAGGGAGCGATGGAACATCGTCATTAGAGGATAACTTGACAGCGGGTTCAAATCAGATACATAACGGCAAGAAAAATTGTTTCGCAGCCTATCGGCAGCCGGGACAATCGAGGAGCAATAAAAAATGGTGATGGGCATTTGGGTTAGAAGAAAAGCTTCAAAGACACATGGCCCAGAGCCACTGAAGGGCAATTAAATTTATGGGGGCTATAATTACTGCCCTAACAGTTTGGCGTCTCGTAAATCTTTTGATAAAGGACCCCGGATACAAAAGGTTTCTCACTTTTTTTTTTTTTTTTTTTTTCCCTTTCTTTCTTTTTTTTTTCTTTTTCTTTTTTTTTTTTTTTTTTAAGGAAACGCGGAGGGAGGAAGGGAAAAAAAAAAGCCACACACGCACCGACCCATCCCGGCCCCGGCAGCACCCTCCCTCCCCCCCCCCCCTTCCCTCCTTGCAGGCGCATCCCGGCCTCCCCCTGCCCCGGGCGACTCACCCGTGCTCACGTGGATCTTCTTCATCCAGGGGTACACAACCGGCTCCTTCCCCTTCAGCCCGGGCAGGCTTTTGTCGGGCAGCAACGCGCAGCCCGGCCCGGTGCCGGCCCCGGCTGCGGGGGCCGCTTCGCAGCGGCGCTGCAGGGCATGGCCGGGGAGCAGGGGCTGGGCCGGCCCGGGGTGGCCCTTGGCGGGCGGCGGCGGCGGCGGAGAGGCGCCCGGGGGCGGCTGCTCGGGGCCCGGGGCGGCGCTGCCGGCGCTGCTGTAGCTGTAGGGCGCCTGGGGGTAGGAGGGTGCCTGCGCCGGGTACAGCGCCTCGGGAGGCGGCCCCGGCGGCCCCGGCGGCGCGGCGGGAGCCTGGTAGCCGGGTTCCCGGCGGGGCCGCGGGAAGTACTCGGTCAGAGCGGGGCCCGGGTGCGCGGCGTGCAGGTGCGGCGGCGGCGGCGGAGGCGGCGGTGGTGGGGCGTGCGGGTGCGGGTGGTGCGGGTGGTAGCTGGCGGAGCTGCCGGCGCTGCCGCTGTGCTGCGTGTACTCCTCGCAGGGAGGGAATTTGGGCTCGATGTAGTTGGAGTTTATCAAAAACGAACTCATGGTCATTAATTTGTGAAGTGCAAAAATACTAATTTTTCTCGCGTTGTCGTTTTTCTGGGCTCGGCGAGGCCCCTCCCCTTCCCCCCCCCCTCCCTCCTTCCACTCCCTCCCTCTCCCCCTCCCGCCGCTGTCAAGTGCTCGCCGCTGCCAAAGTTTGGGCCTCCGGCTTCCCCCTCCCCGCCGCACTCCCCTCCCTTCCTCTCTTCCCACCCCTGGAGCGCGCACAACGCGTACACACACACACACACACACACACGCACGCACCCCGACACACCATCACCACCTGACCGCCAGCGCCAATTACCGCGCGGGGCCGCGGACCCCGGATCAGGAAATGGAAGGAGGGAGAGCGGCCGTAGGGCACCTCCGCGCCCGCGGCCCCACCGCGGGGCCGCTCCCGGCGCCTCCTCCCGGGCCCCGCCGCGCCCCGCTCCCGCTGCTCAACGGCATCGCTGCCTCCTCCCGCCCGGGCTGCGGCCGACACTCGCGGTGTCAAGTGAGATAAAACTAATCCAGAACTGACAGTCCTTACCCTCGTCATTCTTTTTTTCTTTTCTATTTTTTTTTTTTTTCCCCTTTCGTGTCAGAAAGCAGGCAGGGGAAGCAGAGAGCAGCCCGGGGAGGAAAGCGAGCGCTGAGCGGGGCGTTGCACAATAGCTATCTACGCACCCATCACCCAACGCTTCCCTTCGGGACTGCGGGGTGGAGGTCTCCTCACTCCCTCCCTTCGCAGCGACCTCTCCCCGAACCGAGAGCCGGCAGCTCCCGTCCCCCTGCAGCCTGCTTGCTGGAGGAGCAGATCCCAAAGTTAGCGCGGACGTCGCGGGAAGGCCGGGGGGAGCCTCTCCGTGTCTTGTGGGGTGCGGGGGACACGGGGAGCCGGGGAATAACGGGGAGGAGGGGGAAGGCGGCGCGGTGCTATAAACGCTTCCTACCGGCTGCCGCGGGGCTGGCTGCGAACATCCCTCCCCGCAGAGCTGCGTTTTCCAGCTACGAATTTAAGACTGTCGCTTCGCTTGCGTGGTGCTGGCTCTATTTCTGAATTCTCAGTTCCAAGAGAAATCTCTGTCGCCTTCGCAGAACGCCTGGCGAGGGAGGGAGAGGGCACCCGGCCACTGCTGCGTTGCTGGAACTGAGACTGTTAACGATATTTTCAGCTCAGAGGGAAAAGAGGCACCCGCCCTGACCTTAGGTAATTGAAATTTGATGGTTAAACTAATTACGCTCTTATTCTAAGGGGAAAAAAATACAATCGAATGCCATCTACTCCTGTAGATCGGAAGTTAGAAGCGAACTTTTCCGATTTTTTTTTTTCCTTTACAGAAGGGCGTATATACCCACATAATATTTACCGCATCCTTTGAGAATATAATTGCGGAGTGGGTAATCTCACCCTCCGGTGTGGGAAAATACATCCAATATATCAAGCACAAGTACGACGCGGTTTTGATCTGGCCCTCCTAAAGATACAACATTAACAGTTACTCTGCTTAAAATTCAGGTTATTGTCCTTAGCCGTTTAATAGATAATGGGTACGTGTAATGAAATTCCATTTGAAGATCTATTCTACCTAAGTAGGCGCACGGAGTATCGATCTGTATTTGACACACACGGACACACGCACACTGCGGGCGGTTCGTAAGATGTTCGAACATTTCCAACACTTGGGCATACTGGGCTACTTATCTAAACAATCACTCATTTCCTGCTCATATCGAATGGCTAATTTGTAAAGAGAGTTAAAACACATTTACTTACTCATTTCCAACAGAACATCTATGGAACTCTTTAAGTGGGGTAATAGATAAGTTCCTCTATTTACTCTGCGTGGAGAGGAAATGCGGCTACACACACGCACACAGACGCAGCGGCACACTTTGGATAGAAAAGGGGAGATTGCTTTATTAAAAATAATAATAATAATAATAACAACACTGCAATCCAGATTGGAAAATTAGAGCTTCCACCTGCATTACCTTAAATAAATAAATAAATAAATTAATAGGAAAGACAGAAAGAGAGAAAGAAAGAAAGAAAAGATTGCCTCAACCCAAAGCACGTTCCCGGCGCAGAGCTGCACGCACGCACAAATACCTGCTGGCCGCCACCAGATGCATTGCCCTGTGGTACCGGACATGTTATCCTCGACATAAGGCAAGTCCGGAGGCTCTATGGCTAGCCCGGAACAGTAGGATCCGTGCTTCCGAGGCACGAGAAAACACAACGAAAACCGCTGTCCCGATTTGTAGGCTCAGCTCTGTGCCGGCGAGCTGAGCGTGTTCTGCTTCCTATTATTTACCGCGATTAGATCTAGGAGAACACTCGTTTCGCCGCACCTCTCTACCGTGTGGCTCTGGCGCTGGGTTGGACGGAGAAGGATGCGGTGCTGTGTGCGAACGTAAATCTGCAAGGTGACCCGAGATGCCGGGCTCAGCCTGTTTCTGCGGGGTTCTATCAAGCTGAGGAGATGTGCTGAAGCAGGACCTCCAAAAGGCCTGTTCCATGTCTTTGTGGTTTTGTTATCATAAACAAGAACCCAGCCAAGACCACCAAGTGTTATCTTGCACACGGCCATTTCGACATTTTACTGCAAGATTTATGGCTGCAATAAACAATCTCTGAAACCCTTTTTTTTTTTTTTACTCTCTTTCTTTCTTTTTTTTTTTTCTTTTTTTCTTCCTCCCCGGTACTTCCCTTTGCAAACTTGTAGCATCCCCCTAACCTCCCAAAGAAAGAAAAGGAGAGGAAAAATAGGACGGGTCCCTTATTTTTACAGAGGGGCTGGGGGCTCTGTCAGCTGCTGAAGGAGCCTTTAATCAGCAGTGTTGGAGCCGGGGGCTCCCGGCCGAGGAGGAGATGGGGACTGCACTGGAATTAAGTTGAGAGTGAGAGAGTTAATTGCCGTGCACCAAGGCGAGCAGCTTCATGCATACGCAAAGAAGGGGTGAGGGGGTCCCCCTTTTCCTTGAGAAGCATGCAAACACCGCTTTCCCCTCCGCGCCATCGACTAAACCGTGCGGATTAGAAAAGAGAAGATAAAAACGAGGAGAGTAAAAATAATAACAACAACAATGATAATAATAATAGAAGACAACCTTTCGCCGTGCCCGGGCACCCACCACAGAGAGGGCAGGAGGAGGAGGAAGGATCGCACCCGCAGCCTGGGTTGAATTTGATTTGAACCATTTTGAATATATTTAGCCCCAGCTTTCCCCTCTTGAATGCGAGGCTGTCCCGAGTTTCAAAGTGACCGAAAAGTGACACCGTGTGCATTTTGTTTCTTATTAATCTTACACATTGACAGTCTTTGTTAAATAACAAGGCGTGCCCTTCACCAGGCGACATTTTCATATTTGTTAGACGCGGTGACCTGAAGTTCACCTCGGCCTTGGACTTAGTTTTTCTAAAAGGTCTATAAGAGTGCCTTTTAGATAGCGGGGTGCTTTGCCCAGGTCACCACTTCTAAGGGAAAATTAAGCAAAAAATCGCGGGAAAATGTAAACGTTATGGAATGTATCGACTGTATTCCCCCCTTTGTTCCCGGGAATCGAAGAGCTCCGGGGCAGCCACCGCCTTCCGCGGGGGCGCAGCTCGCTCCGCGCGGGAGCTACTGGGGGGACGCGCCCGTTGTAGGCCCCCAAGTTCAGCGTTGTGTAGAAGCGGGGACTCCCCCGGCAGCGGCTCTGCTCCCAGCAACGCCGTGTTTGGCGGCCGTGCTCGCTCTGTCCTGCCGTGGTTAAATAAACACACGTAAAGCGTGATTTGCGCCCGGATTTTAAATGAATGGTCTTTGGCCCAGAGCTTCCACGCCGGAGAGCGGCGTGCTGAAAGCAAAGAGCCAAAGGGAAAAAGGAGCTAGCCTCAAATATATGTATATATTTCTCTTAGTATTTTTATTTTAAGGGAATAATTTCGACACCAATTCGACAGATTCCGTATTTCCCAAAGTCGAAGTTTCGACTTCCTTGAAAATATTCTCACTGGTATTTTTTTATCCTAGGCTAGACTGAAAAAAAATATGGAATTCGAGCGGCTAATTGTTTTGGTAAGGAAGCAAATGGATTTCCGTCACCTACTCTTGAGTAACCCAGTTATAGTAGCAGCTTTCGTTCTGGGTGTATCAAAGACGCATTGTTGTTCTTGGAAACAATCTGCCCGCTATTCTTTAACAAAATAGATATTTGGCCACGGCTTTTAGCTTGTTATCAGGCTTCGCTCTTACACCAAATAAATACTCTAGATGTGAAAGGTTAAACAATATCTGCGGTGAGGGAAGGCTCTCCAAACGGTCAGTGCCAGGGCTCGCTGCAAGGGAGCAGCAGCAGGAGCTCGGGAACAACGTCCCCACGCCGAGCAAATGCTCGCACACCTTGCTGCGCTTCAGCAGGTACAGCGGGCAAAGCCTCCAGCAATAACTCGGGCTGATCTGAAATCTCACACCACGCACATGTGTTCCTAAGAAATATCGCCCGGCTGCCACGATCCAGCTGTGTCCCTGGCAAATAATTCACGCGTAACCCGTGCGTGGAAGACTACACAGGCTCCCGCCTTTGAGCTCGAAAGGCAGCCATGCACGGATGGTGGTGAGGTGCGCTCTTTCTCTGACTTCCTTCCTCGTGGCACTGTCCCCTCCTCCATACCTTTCACAGCTGCTAGCGGATACTTCGGAATGTCCTTTCCCTCTCCCAGCCACCCCTCATCCCTATCGTTGCAACCTGCCATTTGCAGTGGTCTTCTCTCCCCCTCTCCCCAAATGAGATTCCGGCCGCTTCCCCCCCACAAGACACGCCTGGCCGAGAGCTTTAGCTAAGGCTTCGACACCGAGGCGAGAGCTGGGAACAAAACAAAACGCCAGCAACGTGGAAATAACTCTGGTCAAAGAAATTCCCCCCAAAATCCACCAAACTCTATTTTTTTTCCTTTTTTTTTTTTTTTCTTTTCTTTTCCTTTTTTCTTTTTTTTTTTAGTTGAGGAGAGGAGGCAAACCAACCCTCTCCTCTCCCCATCCCTCTGGGAAACGACGGGTAATTCCAGAAGGCTCGGAGCTCCATCCAAATCGCTCTGGCAGCCAACACCGTAATCCAGCGGTAGCAAAAAGGCGGCCCCGCAGCCCTGCGCCGTCACCGCGCTCATCTGGTCGGAACGTTCCGAACGCACAGCCCTCCCGCACCGGCACGGCCGCGTCCTGCCCCGGTTAAGAGCCGTTCAGTGGGCGCTACAGAAAGGAGAGCCAAAAACAAAGCCGCGGCCGGGATCGATACGCGCGTTAATTGCCCCGCTCCTATCTTATCTTCCTGCCGTTTGGCAAAGTGAGGAGGCTTAACGTTAAACCTCTTAAAGCGGGTTATGATATAATAAACAAGGGGAAACGTTTCGCTCCCCGGCCCCGGGAGGCAGCGGCAGCTCTGGAGTGGGGGAACACGCGTGTTTACCTGCCGCGCTGAGCCCGAGATATTCAGACACAAATGTGGCCGATAATTCAAGATGAAATACAACGTGTATTACTCTTGAAAAGAGGAATTTTCTATCCTTTCCTCGGTAATTGAGGTCATTCAGCCAGTAGGGTTCACCTGGAGTCCATACTGTGATACACACGTAACTCAAAGCTATTTTATCTTTTGTGCTGATAGTCAAGATCTCGGCTATAACATTGACATCAAACTCTGTCTGGACGAATGACTAAGAGTGGTGCAAAACGTAAACTTTTGACCCTCAACTTTTTGACCTGCAGTTGTAACGCCCTTAACCACAAAGATATACAAAAGCTATGCAGCTTCTTTTAGGAGTAAGAGACTCGCAGTGTTTGTTTCAATAGTTCTGCCGTTTCCCCCCAGCTTTCTAAGGGCTTTTTTTTTGTTGTTGTTGTTTTTGGTGTTTTTTTCCCCCTCCTTCTCGCTGTTGAGAAATCGGATACTTTTGCATTTTTAATTATTGCTTTTTTTTTGCTTTTTTTTTTTTGCTTTTTTTTCTTCCTTCTTCTTCTTTAATCTGGCAGCTTTGTAAAGTGCTGTTAAATCAGTTTGCACAGCCTTTCGGCAACGTTGGAGGGAAGCCTGTACTCAAAGGCGCTATTTGGTTACAATTGCAGGTGAAATGCTGGGTAAGTTCTGGGCGTGAGGTTGGAAGGACGTAGGACCGGCGTTGGGGGAAAAGCTGCAGCTCTCTGCTGCGAGGGTCTTAGTCATTTCTCCTTGATTTAAGCATAAAGAAACAAGTCTAATTGTTTGCGAAGCCTTGTCTAGGCAAACGAGTTGACTGTGAACTTGGTCTAAAGCGAGCTCTGCTGGTGATTCCTAGGGTGTGCAGATTTATCTTTTCTGCATTTACTTAACCTGGCAGTGAACTGCACGGGCTGCCATTTGTTATCCGGAGACAGACTTCACCTCAAGCAAGGACTGTTCCACAAAATTGCAATAATTACCCAATAACCTTCATAGCAAATATTATTATTGAAAAGCCATTTTTTGGGGGGTTGTAGGAAAGATTCCTTACGCGTGCCATAAAGAGAAATCCTCGCGAATTTTACACTCTCTCTGAGTCAGATTCGATGTCGTTTGTGCGTGCAGCCCCACGAGCATGTGACTGAGTCGGTCCATGAGTATTCGCCTTCCAGAGAGACATTAGCGAGGATGCTTTAATTTAAAAGGGATAATATTTTCGAAGATGGTCAGGCGGCAATGGGAGCTGCGTTCTTTTGCGCTGTGGGTAGCGACTCTAATAATAAATCGGGGATATTTTGGGGGGTAGGAAGGGAAAGGAGGTGAGGAAGCGAAGCGATGGCTTAACTTGGTGAGGGGATTTGCTTATGTGTGCAGCTAATGCGTTAAATCTGTATTTGCGGGGAGGGAAAAGGCATTGCTCCAGTATTCAGGGTTTGAAATCGAAACCTCCCGATCCGCCCCTCACGATCTGTTCCATTCAATTTCCCATGGAGCAGATTGCAAACCCTTCTTTTGTCACCCTTCCACAGATACACACTTATTAACTGTAAGGAAATGGCAGAATCAAAATTTCCCTGTAATGTTCTGCAATTAGGGCGTTCGCAGGGCTTGGAAAGCGCAGCAGAGCCGTAATTTACGGATGACTTTCGAGCGAATTGTTACACTTCTGGTTTAGAGAAAGTTATGGCTTCCAAAGTCACTGGCTACACACATTAAGAGAGTTGCCTAATCTTTAATTGGCCCTACGCTTAGACATGACACACTACACTCAAGTATTTCTTTCAAAGGATTAAGTAAACTGCATTTCAATGCTCTGAACGCCACTTGCTGTGCCTAAAGTAAAACAAACTCGCACGCATTAATCCCCAAAACACAGCACCAAGTGGGGGGGGGGGGGGGAAATTAAATAAATAAAGGCTGCTCAGATAAGAGCTCTCTCTCGATTTCAGGCGATTATTCTCCGTGACGTTTTTCATTCAGAAAACAATTAAGATCCGGGAATATTTCTGTACTGTTCGGCAGTCTGGAGTCTTTCGAGTTCCGATTTTTAAAAGCGGATTGCAAAATCTGAATGCGCTCCCAGTTTGCAGAGACTTCAGCTCTTCTGCTTCGGACGGGGGAGGGCCGAATCTGCTGAGAAGTTGTCATTTCCAGCGAAGTTTCTCTTGTTGTTAGAGAGTTCCTTGCGGTGCGGGCGGGTTTAGACTCTTATGGGTTTTTGTGATGTTATCCTTTCCCATAGCGCTTGAATTTCTGTCCACAGCGTTGCGAGAGTACGCTCTAGAAACCGCATTCAAAAATGTGAAAATAATAGGAGCAAAGGTTTTCGCTGCAGACCATTACAACCCGAGATGGCATCCAGGTTCCTAAAGCATGAGTTGAGCGGGTGTGTGCTTGGACGTGTTTGTGTATTTACCAGGCACTTGAAGCAACACGGTGTTGTTGTGTATTGAGTAATCGGGAACGGTTTGCGCCCGGTATGGTTCCCTATAACAAGAAAAGGTTTCTCCTGCGGAAAAGGACCCGCATATGAAAGGAGCCCAAACTTTTAAAGCATTTGCATGCCTTTGCCTCCTACTATAAAATTTTTATGGCATATAATATAATCTAGTGCACGCCTATCATATAAAACTTTCTGGTATTCCTCTTGATGAAGCTGACAGCTAGCGAGCTATAAAATCCCCAGCTGTTTATGACGGAAATGATTTTCGAATGTGTATTTGGATCTGTGCTTTTAAAGCCTTTCCCATTTATTTATTTATTTATTTATTTCTAATACGAAGTATATGCATATGTGTTTGTTTAGTGCTCACAGAGCTATCCGCAGACACAAAGGCTTGGGACTTCATTTATCTTACACTGGGGGTTGACTCCAAATATTAAATATTTGTAAAACGGTGAAGTCTTTAACTGAGCCAACCTTAGATGATGCGAGCGTCCCTTTAACATTTAAGGCAAATGGATGGGAATTCAAAAGAGATCAGATAGCAATGTTGGTGGTGGACCTTGGGCAGACCCTGCAGAGGTCCACGGCGACCTGCCACACCCGCAGCCCAGCCTCTCCTTCCACTCGCAGTGCCACACAGAACCCTCACCGCACCTCTCGGGCCATGGGATAGCAGGGGCAACATCAAACAAAGCCCGGCTCCCATCTCCCATCACGCCCGCCCGTTCTTCTTGAAACTCGAGTTTATGACGCATCAAGGGAAACAATGCAATCTACAGAGGGGATTGAGTTGAATCCCTTCTACTCCAAACCCGAGCGGAGAACGAGGTTCTCACAGCGAGGTTGGGTACAGACGCATTTTGGAGCTCGTTCTCAGATCTCCTCCCCGGCCCCCACCGGTCCGTCACACCCCCGAGATCACTCGCTCTGAGAGTAAGGATCAGGCCTTGCTGCTACCAAAGAGAGACAGAGCTCCTTTCACCCTTTCATTCAAGTCCTGGAAATTCAAAGACTGAAGTTAAATCCGGCCATAAAGTTTATTGCTGAGTAATCACACTCTAGTGAGAACAGTCCACTTAAATAAAAAGAATGTGGAAGTAAACACGCAGCTGGGGCCTACCCCACAATGGCAGCCAGCAATATAAGGCAGAGAGGGAGAGAGCAGAGCATTGGGGATATTTACAATCTTCAATAAGCCTAGCCCGTATTTCATAATTTGAAGTACTCTAATGACCTGTGGTCTCTTGTATTAATGCTACGAGTTACAGTCAATTGGTTCGCTTAAAAAAAAAAAAAAAAGAAAAGAAAAAAAAAAAGAGGGAAAAAAAAGCACTCTCTGGAACGTATAGATGTGTACACACATACACACCCTTTGTACACATAAAGACACCAACAGAGCATGAACGGAGGCATGTGCTCGGATTTACACAGGCGTATACACAGATAGGTACATGCATGCACACACGCGCATCACTCGAAAGCATTTATAGTTGTATATTTACATATAGGAACTGGTAAAGAAAAACACAAAAGAAGACATAAATGCACACACCCGAAGCGCAGCACACGCTCGCGGATGGGCTTAGCTACATAGCTAAAGCTTCCCACACGACCCAGTGCAGAAAAGAGGAATCTTAAGCACTCCAGCGCGTTCCGTGCCATTTTAATACTTGCTCTGATGTGCAACACATTTCGCCAATGCGAAGATGATTACCATATCATCACGCCTCCACCCCTATCATGCCTACTGAAGGCACTGCCCAGATCATATCAAGCCCTATCTACTTTGTTTTCCTTTTTTTTCAATCGCCCGCAGTAACTACTCCTTACTAAACAAAACCTCTCCAAACTTGGAGAGTCTATTGGAGCGAAGGAAGTAATTATCTTCTGCGGTAGTCCAAGTGATTAAAGCTAGGCCCCAAAATCCATCTCTGCCAAAGTCGCTTATTGTGGTTTACTTTGATTTGATCGCTAAAATAGAGCGCTGGAAGCCGCGGGAGCGGGGCTGGGGCACTGCTCAGCACTGCGCGCAACCTGGGGCTGAGTGCGCTGCCCCGGGCAGGGGGACAGCCCCGCAGCTCGGCACAGGGAGAGGGGAAGGGGAAGAGAAAGAGCGAGCGGGAGCC
Source organism: Excalfactoria chinensis (assembly GCF_039878825.1). Classification (NCBI taxonomy): domain Eukaryota; kingdom Metazoa; phylum Chordata; class Aves; order Galliformes; family Phasianidae; genus Excalfactoria; species Excalfactoria chinensis. The sequence goes on from NC_092826.1 coordinate 107,075,548, forward strand.
TCGGCTCCCCCGGCACAGACAAACTTTAAGGAACTTGTGCACAAAACTTACCTCGACTTGCGGGGAGCCATTTTTTCACACAGTATTGAGAACTTGTGGTTTGGATACTTCTGTACCTAAAAGTGACAATGTGAATGGCCAGGAGGCACACGTAGCCTGCAAAAGAGTCAAATGAAGTCCAGCGTCAGTGAGATTATATGTTATGTGGTATATAATGTTGGATGTCAACTCCCCAAAACCATAAAACTTACTTTAATGGCACCACGTGACTTTTTATAGCCAGTGAGCCTATCTGTCTGTGCTATGGATGATTTTACGATCTAATTCATAGACAAAACCCTATTCATTTGGCACCCAAATGTCATATAGCCGGAACTGGGGCTTATAAAGTTTACTGTTTTATAACTTTTAAGGGAAGGCATCAATGTAACCGGTCAGTAAATGTGCAAATCTGTAGTTGCTCTTAGAAGCTGGGAAGAGTTAACCATTCAAGCTCTGACGGGGTAAGTAACATCGCGCTTATAGAAAACTAACCGTAGTAGCGAAGAAAGCCAAAAAAAAATCTGTAAAGGGCGAAAAGTGGGAACGTGGCGATCGAGTGTTACTAATAGGCGCAGAGGGCTCTAACGTGGCCGTCCCGCAAAGATACTTAAGGCGACCACAGGAGAAAACGTAGAGCGGGGCGAACACGCCTCGGACTTAGGCAGCGTGTTTTAACAAAGCCCAAGTTTTGTTCAGCCATCAGCGACCGGCTAACACTTGCTTAGCCCACAAAGGGTGTCAATCGCGGTCCTTACGAGGCGGTTTTCCACCTTCGCGAGCGGCCATTAAGGGAGGAACTTCTGCTCCAACTTTGCAGCAGCAGTTGAGCTCCCGGAGCAGCGCAGCCCGGCCGCTCAGGTGAACGCGCTCAAGGGGCTGCGCGCGGGCCCGTGGAGCGCGCAGAGGCAGCGCAGCTCCTTTGCTTTGCACAAACCAAGATCACGAAAACTTTACAATAGAAAGTTTATTATTATTATTATTATTATTATCATCGTCATTTTTTTTTTTTGTCGATTTCCAGTCAGTTTTTTCTTTAAAAAAAAAAAATTACAAAAAAAAAGGAAAAAAAAAAAAGCTGCTCACAGTTTGCTCCAACAGCCAGACTTTGACTATATTTGTTACTCTGTCCACCAAAATAAACCTTAAAAAAAATCAAACAAAAAAAAAACAAAACCCAAACATACATCACAGAAGCTGCGCTTAATAAGAGCCACTTCTAAGAGTTCGTGCAAAGAGTCATATACAAAGGCACAGCAAGGACATACTGCTTGGAATCACAGTTTTCGTCACAGATTCACTATTCACTACACGTAGGACAAGTTCAGTTGATTTCATCATTTCACCTCTACGACAGCATTAATTACACAGAAATTATATAGGTAGTTCGAATAAAAATATTTGTAACAGCTTGGAGCTATACGGACATTAACACTTGACCACACATGCACAGTTAAGCAGGTTGAGTGCAACACATAACATTTGTACTAAACCGGGGCAGGGTTTCTTTCTCTCTCTCTCTCCTCTTTTTTTTTTTCTCCCTTTTTATTCTTATTTTTTTTTCTTTTTTTTTTCTTTTGCTTTTTTTTTGTAACAGTTACTTCAAGTAACACAGCTCGCTTCATATAAATAAGTTAAAACATCTATTATTTTTTTTTTTCCAAGACAAAGCCATTCAAGACAAAGAAATGTACGATAAAAGCAGATCTACTTATACACGCGAGAGAATGGTAATAAACAGGCTCATGATTAAAAGATGAATAAGGGCGACAAGAACGGGGTTTCTTCACAGAAGTAACACAAGGAAGTTTTAGAAAGTCAACTTAGTACTGACATGAGACGCAGGGTCAGCTAATACTGCTCAGTACTTTTAATTGATCAAACGCTTAGGGACGGAATGCCCCCCCTGCAGCTGCCATGCTCATACTTTTCAGCTTATTATCCTTTTTCCATTTCATTCTCCTGTTTTGGAACCAGATCTTTATTTGTCTCTCTGAGAGGCAAAGAGCATGTGCTATTTCAATCCTTCTTCTGCGGGTCAGGTATCTATTGAAGTGAAATTCCTTTTCCAGCTCCAAGGTCTGATACCGGGTGTAAGCAGTCCGAGCCCTTTTCCCTTCTGGTCCCCCTATGTTGTCTGGAAGAGAAAAGTACAGCGTTTAGATTCCCAGCAGCGACCTGGAGCCCTCGTGTCTCCCTGCAGCTCCGAGCCACCAGGACCGTTATTCTCAGCCCAGCTCGGTTTTGTTGCTGGGCTGGAGAAATGCTCAACAAGTTTCCCCCTCCTGCCCCTTTAGAAAAGCCTTTGGGGGAGGGGGACCTGGCGGCCGTGCTAAGTTTCCGCTCGGATTTTGGTTTCGTTCTTTCTACAAAAGAGATTTTAGCGCGTTTTCGAGGCGAATCCCCCTCTCTCTTCCCCAGGCTCGGCTCTGCGGAAGACGCCTGCGGTGCACGCCAGGCTCTCGGGGCCGCGGAGCGAGGCGGAGGCGCGCAGCCCGTTCCCACGGCGGAGCTCCGGGAGGCGGCGAACCCCCGGCGCTCCCCGGCGGGCCGGGCGCGGCAGGTAGCGGGGCCGGGGCTCTCTGCGCCCCCTCCGCCCGCTCCCTGCGGCCAGGGGGGTGCTCCCCCTCCTCCTCCCCGCGCCTTCCCGGCGGCGAGAGCTGCCCTCCTCGCCCCCTGCTATTCTCTTTTCGATTCGGCTCGGCTACACAAATAGGGTCTGCAGCGCCGTTCCCGGCCGAGAGTCCCCCCGGAAGGGCAGAGCCGGCAGCGGTCCCGCTCTGGGAAAGGCTCCCGCCGCCCCCCGCTCCCCGCGAACCGGCCGGGAGCTGGGTCGGGGCCGGGCGCTGCCTATCTCCGGGGGGAGCTCCCGTTCAGGGAGCGGGGGCTGCTCGCTCCCACGCCCTCCTCTCCCCCTCTCCCCGACCTTGCTCGGTGCGGACACCGGCTTTATATTCAATCCTGCTTTTCCTTCAGAGAAATAAAGAAAGAAGAGGGTATTTGCTTTACCATGACTTATGTGCAGCTTTCGCATCCAAGGGTAGATCTGGGGCTGGGAAGGCTGTGCTGTGCTTTGGTCGCTCGGGGCACTTGCCTGCTCGCTGCTCGCCGGAGTGTCTTCCTCGGTGCCGGACGAGGTGCCAACCCCGTCCCTGCTGATGTGCGTGCTGCTGCTGGAATTGGACGAAGTGCTGCTGGAGTTGCCCAGGGAGTTTTTCACCCCGTGGTGACTCTCGCTGACGGGCGAAGCGGCCACGGCGGTGCAGGGCAGGGGGTCGGGGGGAGGCGAGTGGGAAGCGGCCGCGGACTGGCTGTACCTGGGCTCTGTCGAGGCAGAGGTGCTGTTGGCCGGGTAAGTGCGGGCTCTCTCGCTGGCACCAAAGTGGGTGGAAGCGGAGCGCCCGACGCTGAGGTCCATGCCATTGTAGCCGTATCCGTACCTGCCGGAGTGCATGCTGGCGGAGTCCCTGTATTGCTCGCTCACCGAGCTGTGATCTCCATAATTATGTAACTGGTAGTCCGGGCCATTTGGATAGCGACCGCAAAATGAGTTTACAAAATAAGAGCTCATTTGTTTTTTGATATGTGTGCTTGATTTGTGGCTCTTGGTCGTTTTGTGCGTCTATAGCACCCTTGCACAATTTATGATGAATTATGGAAATGACTGGGACATGTACTTGGTTCCCTCCTACGTAGGCACCCAAATATGGGGTACGGCTTCAAATCACGTGCTTTTGTTGTCCAGTCGTAAATCCTGCCTGATGACCTCTAGAGGTAAACTCGTGCACTGGTGGGGGAGCTGGGAGGGCGCGGGCGGCCCGGGGCGCGCCGCCGCCGCGCGCCGCCGTCACCGCCGCCGCCCGTCCGCCGGCCTCGAGCGCCACCCGCTGGCGGCGCGGGGGATGGCGGCGCGGAGCGGGGTCGGCGCGGGGTGACGGCCCCCGACGGCGGCGCGGAGCGGCGGCGGAGGGAGAGGGGCGCGGGCGGGCGGCGGGGCCGCCCCGGGGCAGCGCCGGGAGCGCCGCGCCGGCTCCGCAGGGTGAGGCTCATGTGCCGCGGGCAGCGATTGCCTTGTGCTCCGTCCCCGGCGGCGGCGGCGGTCACGTCCCTCGCACGATCCGCGTTATTATATGTATTTTTGGTTTTGTACCGTTTTCCCGTGGCGGAGGTTTCGAGAGGCCAGCGGGTCCCGCCGCTCTGCCGCTGGCAGGTAGCTCTGAGGGATGAGAGCCGTGCGGCGCTTCCCTTAGCTAGCGGGCGGATCGCAGGCGGTCGCTACTTTTCTGCCTCCCAGCAAAAAAGAAAAGAAACATAAATCCGATGGTGGCCATTTTGCAGTAGGATTTTGGAGCTCTGGCTTGTGAAATGTTGAGAGCGGTAGCCCAAATTGCGCTGCCTCCCGAACAAAAGAGCCTCGGTGCGCACACGAGTGGGTTTGTGCACAGCCTCACAGCACACTCACACGCAAACAATACAACATACAGAGATAGAATGTATATATCAATCGCTGCGCTTCTGTTACTTACACAGACCCCGAAATGGAACCATGTTATTGCAGCTATTTCTCCTTAAAATATCTTTTTTTTTTTCTTCTCCTTTATTTTTTTTTCTTTTTTTTTTTTTTTCTTCCAGTGTTAGGAAATGCGGATGTAAATTAAGGTACCACAAAAGAGGGGAAGAATATCCCCGAGTTAATATGACCGACACTTCCCTTTCAGTTCAAAAGATGGGAAAGAAAACATAAAAGAAAGAAGGGAAGAAAGAAAGATAGAAAGAAAGAGAAAAGAAAGAAAGACGGACCCCAAACCCTCGAATCCCCGAGAAATGAAGTCCATAATTCAGTGCAGAGCTGAGCTCACTGAAATCTCAGTGCGAGCTCAACGGGAACCACAGAAATTCGCCCCTTCAAAGCCTCTCCTCTCTCTCGCCCTAAAGTTTATCACCGAGCTCTTACTCGGTATCAGTAGTGCAGATTGGGGTCAGTTTAGTGGCATTTAGAAATCTCCCAGCAATTCATTTTCGCCTTATCCGCAAGCTCATGCCCAAGTTTTTATACAACTATTTTTTTTACAATGATTTTTTTCCTGCTTATTTTTTTTTCCTATTTAAATATCTTCTACTCGTGTAAAACTTTTTCCCCCTCCCCTACGGACCATCAAATCCCGAACACATCGTATCCAGGCGGCCCGATGTAGCGGGAGCTGGGAAAAAGATAAAGCCGAGATTTTCAACCGCCTCTCATATTTCCACAGTATAAACGTTCACAATCACACACGCACAATAATAATAAGAATAACAGTGCCCCGCGGGTCGATTCTCACACAGGCACTCCGGGGATACTCTCCCACACGCAGATAAATACCCAGATATTTTACAGTCTGGGCCAGGTCTTTGAATGTTTTAAGCAACGCCATCTACTCGTGGCAGAAGTGGTTCTTATCTATGTACACGGCAGTAGCTCGAAAGCTCGGACTTGTGCGTGTCTTAGAGCAAGTCCCGGCTGATCGCAGATGTACATCAGCCTGTGGGGATTAATAGGCTGTGACAAACCTATGGGATTTTAGTAGCAGAAGGAGCACAAGGTAAATAACAATATAACAGCGAGCGCTAAGGACGGGCCTGGTAGCGTTTATTAAACACGGTTCTACTCCCCTGACTTTTCCTCTGTTTCGTCGCTGCCGGGCTGTGTGGAATTTATGAATTTGTTTTCCTTTTTCCATTTCATCCGCCTGTTTTGAAACCATATTTTAATCTGGCGCTCGGTAAGGCAGAGAGCGTTCGCAATCTCAATGCGTCGTCTTCGGGTTAAGTATCTGTTAAAATGGAACTCCTTCTCTAACTCTAGCGTTTGGTAGCGGGTGTAAGTCTGCCTCCCTCGTCTCCCATGAGCTCCATATACTGTACCTGCAGAAGTAAAGACAAAACGAGCGCGTTGGACAGGGCCCAGTGCTTTCAGACCACAAAGCCGTGCCGCTTTTCGCGGGGGGGAGGGGGGGGGCTGCTGGGGGTGGGGATGGGGGGAGAGAGAAGGAAGCTGTTGGGGCTTTTTTTGTCCCCCTTTCTTCCTGCCTGACCCTCTGGGGGTGCGGATGTGCTCATGGGGTGGCCGTGATACAAAGGGGCCGTAAGGTGGTGGGGAGGAGGGGGGAGAGAGCTCTAGGTAGCACCCTACTCAGGCGCGGGGAGGCTGCGCGCACACACATACACACACACACACACACACACGTGTGCGGGCCGGGGCTGTGCGTGTGTGTGCGTGTGCTGACACAAACACGCTCTATTGCTCTATGGCTACAGAGGAGCTGTAATTTAAGCATAATGATAGACATCAGCTAAAGATCATAGAACAGCCTTTGCCATTTGCTCCGGAATTTATTGCCCTCCAATGCAAAGCAGCATCAGAATGGTCTTGCTAAAAGTTTAACTTCCCCTCCTCAAAAAAGAAATACAGCCCACAGTCCAACGAGCATAAACCTGGGAGGGGTTCCCACTCCCGGACTCATTAGCAAATAATGCAAGCAAACGTGATAATTGAATTATCTAAAATAAGTGCCACCCCGATAGGACCCCTCCTTTCTCCAGCACCACTCTCAGCCAGAACGGTTCGATCCCGTGCAGTTCACTTTGTAAGGCAGAGAAAATCCGCGATGCCATGGGAGTGCGGCCCCGAAACGTGCTCTCAATATCCAATACTAATGAGCTGGGGGAGGGGGGCGATGAGGAATGTGCCACAAATGCATTGGATCCTCAGTGCAGAGGGCATATTCCTTGCATCGCTCTCTGACAATGAAGGAGCCGAGCTTTGGGGGTGACTTTAGAAGAGTGGGAAAAGAGCTTTGCTCTCTCCCTTCTATTGCCATTATTTTGTCTCCCGTTTCACCAGGCTGAGCTCCCGGCCGCTGCTCCCAGGGTGCCAGGGTGCCAGGTTCCACCCGAGCGGGTGCCTGTGGAACCATTGCACCCCGGCAGCCCGAGTTTACCTAAAACAAGCAACCAAAACAAACAGCCAAACAACCAAACGAAAAAAAAAGGGGGGGGGGGGGAAAGAAACTTTTGTTGCCCCTTCCCTTCGGTTGCTCTTAGTCACTTACCGGCACAGGAGTTCATCCGCTGCATCCAGGGGTAAACAGGGCTCGTGTACTTCCGGTCGGTGCCTTCGTCATTCACAATTTTGCTTTGCACGCCGTTGGATTTGTATTGTTGCTCGGGAGAAAAGTGCAGATAGTCCCCGTGTCCCCTCTGTTTGCCACTGCCGGAGGGAGAGGCGCTACTAATTTCCTTGTCTGAATAGAAACAGGAGGCTCCGTACTCATAGGAAGCCCGATTGCAAGCAATGACGGTGTTGGACTGTTGGTAGAAACAAGGTGAGGTGTAGGTCTTGTCCTGCAGGCTGCTCGCCCCGTACGAAGCCGGAAAATGCCTCAGAGCATCATAGCCCGCCGGGTACAGGGGGATCTGCCCGAGGAAGGAGTCCTGGCCAGCGGGCAGGCTCCCGGGGAAAGTGGGATTCACGAAATAGGAACTCATTTGCTCTCCCCTCTCCCGGACCGTGATTTGTTGTGTATTAGTACATCTGGCTATAACTATTAGTAGTCATCGAAGTGGTTTGTTTCTGGATGGCCGAGCGCCAAAAGCGACAGCAGAAAATAGGAGCAGCTGACGGCGGGGCGGCCAATGGGAGAGCGAGCGGCGCCCGCTCCCCCGGGGCCGCCGCCACCGCGCCGCGAAGTTACCGACAGCCCCGGCCCCGCCGCGCCGCCCCGCGCCGCCCCGCGCCCACGGCCCGCGGGGACCGACCGCGCCCCCGCCCGGCGGACCGCCCCTCGGGGATCCCGCCGTGGGAGCGGAGGCGCGCGGGTGACAGCGGTGGACGCGGAGCCCCCTCCTTCGGTGGTCGGAGGGAGGGGGGCCTCGGGGGGCGGGGGGGGAGAGGAGGCTCCCGTAAAAGTTGTCGCCGCTCAGCGCCGAGGAGGAGTGGGCGAGCGCCGGGCCCCGGCCCTGGGGAGGGGGCGGGCGATGATGGATGCTGCGGAGGGAAAGTTTGGAGCGTGGAAGGGGCAGCGCGGCGCCGGAGGGGCTCTGCCGGTGGGAGAGCGACCGCACCCCGCCGCCGTCCCCACAGCGGCGCTGGGGTCGAGGCCGCCGGGCTGGAGGTGGTGTGCCGAAATCCCCCCTCCTATGGGGCTTCCCGCCCAGGCGCCAGCTTTGTGTGAGGCTGCGCCTCCCGCGTGGGCCAGGTCCCGGGCGTTAATGAGCGCTCCAGCAATTAACGGCGAGCTCCGGGCCCGAGTGGGGAAGTGCGGCCTGCGGGGAGGGGGTGTTCCCAGCGCCCGAGAAGGAGCCGAGAAAGGCCGGGAGAATCCCCGCGCACAGCCCCGATACACCTCCACGTGTCGGCCTTCCCGACTCTCCCCACCCCACAAACACCCCGGCCGCTGCCAGGCCGAGGGAATCCAACATCCAAACCCAACAACGAGCCGACGGGATTATCCCTAATTAATACAGCCCCGCTAATGAGTCAGTAGAAGCCAACCGCTTTCGTTGTAGCTCTAAAATAATTTGCTTAAACGCGGATGTGTTTCTTTAAGAGGGAGGGGAAAAAAAAACAACAACAACAAGCAACAAAACAATGCGAAACAAACATTTCCACGTTCATTTTTCAACATGGCAGTTACCCGTAGCGGAAATCTCATTCCCGGCCCAGGGCAGGGACAGTAACAGTGCTGATGAAATTCGGCCGCGATGCTCACGGCGGAACCGTAACCCCGCGGTGCTCGTTCCCATTACAACACAGCCAATATCCTAATTTAAAACTCTATCCGCCGGAAAGTGACATTCGTGCGAGCCCCGTTTCCTAAAGCAGCTTTAACCCGAGTGTTCTGTTGTTGTCGGAGGACTATTTATCTCATTTCCGGGGGCTGATTACGATACCTATAAAACAGCAGCGAGTTAAAACGTCGCCCCACAATAGTTCGTATTGTTCGCGGCCTCAGCTGGACTTTCACATTCAGATGTTGATTGCCTCCAATTTTTTTTCAACTTCTTTAAACTCCCGGTGCCGGCCGATCCGCGGCCACACCTGGCAGAGCTCCGGCTCTGAGCTGCGGGCTCATTGGGAAACGCGTGTTTGCCTTCCCCAGGAAAGTTTTGTACTCTCTGCAAATAGGGCTATAAAAAGGGGGAACGGCAGCGGCCCAGCGCGGTGAGCACAAAGAGGTTTCAAACGAGAGCAGTTCCAAAAACGTGGAACAGAACGAAAACGCGCCGTGAAACATCAATATTCGGGGCGAGCGGAGAGCAGCGGCCCTACTTTAAAAAGTTGTGGCCGGGCGGCCTTTGTGTGAATCCATCGCACGGAGACCGAGGTTTAAAAATCGCGCAAGGCTCTTTTTTATTTACATTTTGCAGCTTTGCTTTATGCGTTGATTTATTTCTCTCTCTCTCTCTCTCTTATTTTTTTTTCTCCTTTTGGTTTTTCCTTTTCTCCCTCGAGTTATCGCTCGCATCCAAACCGGACCATCTGCACCCCGGCCGCGGGCAGCGAAACCATATCTTCGTTGCCCCCATAATATCGAAAGACGCTCTATGTTCCCTTCTGCGCGGCCGGGCCGCGGCCGAGCCGCTTCGGTGACAGCCGAACGCTCGGCGCTGCGCTCTGTGCTGCGCTCATATCCGCACGTCCCCCGCGCTCCTCCCCCCGCCCCCGAGCACCCCGAATCTCGGCACCCCGAGCTCTGCCTGCTCGGCCACATTCATTGCTGTTTTCCTGCCGGGAAGCAGAAAGCAGCCGTAGCGTTTTGCCATAGAGCCCCATGCTCCAGCCCCCGGTATCTCCCGGCCGTGCGTTTGTTTGCAGAGCTCCCCACGTCCCGCGTCCCCCTCTCTTCATCCACAGGTACAGGTGCGGGGGCACTTCACCTCCTAACCCTAAAACCCTCCTTCTCCTCGTCCACAAACCCCCTTACAAACCATTATCTGCTCGGCAGCGTCCCCCCCGCCCCCTACCCTTTAACTAAGAGCTCGAATCCGAGCGCTCCGGACCGGACGAGCGGTCGCTCTGACCCGAGGGACACTGGGGAGAGGCCTGGAGGGCATAGACCGAGAGCCGCCCCCAGCTGACACACACACACACACCGAAGGCACAGCGAAGGGAGGGGGCAGCGCAACATCGGCCCAAGGGCGCGATGCTCCATAGAGGTGCGGTAGGCAGGATTTCCTTTTAAAATATATCTCTCTTTTTTTTAATATATATCTTTATGGGTGAGGAGAGGCGGGGGTTAAGCCCCTGCGCTGCGCCGGCAGCAGCGGCGCAGTCTCCCGGCGCTGCCCCGCTCCCGATGCCCGCCTCCGCCGCTCGGCCACGCCGTGGCAGCACTGAGCACCGCCGCCCGCAATAAATAATCCGCCGCTCGCCGCAGCCCCACTCCGCCGGGTACCGCAATGCAATGCAAATGCGAGGCTTCGGCGGCACAAACAGCGCTGCGAGCCGCTCACCCGTGATGGCTGTCACCGAGGGGCGGCGGCGGGGGCCCGGGAGCCTTCCCCGGGCGTTGTAGGGTGGGGACTCGCACCCTCTCCCCGCTCACAGTGAGGGGAGAATGGGTTCAGCCCCGGGTCCCCGATCCTCTCTGCTGCACGCAGCCGAGCTGAGCGCTGCCGCCGCCCGAGCGCTGCGCCACGGCTCCGCGGCGACCAGCCGAGAGAGACAACCAAAGGCACAGCCGTGCTACGGGAAGAACCTTCCCCCGGACACAGGAGCGTTGTGCCGTAATTCCATTCTCCCCCCCCTCCCCCTCTCCAAAACAGCCTTAAAATAATCACAGATAAATCACATCTAAATTTCAGCTGCCGCGATGGAGCTTAAAGTTAATGCTGCGAAAGAAAAATATTGCTTTTATATACATATATAAATCATCTTCCCCCCTCCCCCCCTTCCCCCCTCTGCCTCCGAGCCGGCAAAAATAATAATAATAACAGTAATCCTCCCGGATTGATGCTGTAAACCTGAATTCGTAGAAAATAATCGGAATGCCACAGCGACCCCCCGGCAAACGCAAGCTGAAATAAACTTGGTGAAAAATCCACGCTTCCCGTATAAATAATAGCAAATCGGCATTTTATTCTGCATCTCCGCATGCACAGGTTAAACCGAAAGGAGCCGAGCAGCGACCGCGTCTATTTCTGGCCGCTCGCATTCCCATTCGCTTTAATTGCACACGTCTAATATCTCCCCGTATTAAAGCATGTTTCCCTGCTTACGGCAGTGTCATATACATTTCTCACCTTTTAGGTTCTGGCTCACAGGAGCCCCTGCGACTTTGACAGCTGTCGCTTTGGCTGCACAGGAGACGAATCGCCCTCCTTTTGGTGCCAGAAGAAGCAGGAAATTAGCCAGGTTGCAAGTTGAAAATCTGCCACGCCAGTGCTTTGAATCCAATATGCCACACCTTCCAGCGGGGGAACTGGAAATTGCCATCCCGGATCTGTGTTCTAGGCGGCTGCTTATGCCGAACCTCCGCACACTTTGTTCACTATTGCCTTACAAAGAGCAAATGAAATGGGGATTGAAAGCCAGAGAGATCCGAAGCAGGACAGAGCTCAGCAAAAGAATGCGGCTCTATTCTCGCAAGGGAAATTATAAAAAAGTTCATGTTCACGGTTACCATCCACATGACCGACAACGACCAATGGAAAAACCGAACAACTCATAAAGTTGTATTGCAAAGTTGTAAATTTTCATAAACAACAACGGATTTATGGCCTTTTCCTCATCACTAAGAAGAGGCAGGTCTTAGAGAGGCGCCATCTTACCACAGAGGCAGCCCCGGATTTTCTTTCTTTTTTTTTTTTAAAGCAGACCTGGAGTTCGCACTAATTGTATTAAAATGGCAATTAGTCCATCGGCGGGGACCGAGAGCGGCGGTGAAGGGGAACTTCAGCTCAGACGATGCTCCCGTTCTACACAGCGTTCGGCCGCCCTCAGAAAGGGACTTTTCGGGCTATTAAAAATTATTTTAATTTTTTATTTTTTTATTTTTATTTTATTTTATTTTTCATTTCTTATTTCTCATTTCTGACCTTCTTTTCTTTTTTTTTTTCCCCCCCCATCGTTGAAAGCACTTTCTCGCCTCGACGTTCTCGTGGTACACAACAGAATGGATATCTAATCCGGATATCTATCCTAAAGCGGGGCTGTTTTACCCCTCTTTTTTAAAGCCCAATTCCCGTGTCCCCCCGGCCTCGGAAAGCCGCCCGTCCTCAGCCGAACGTTCAACCCCGGGAAGTTTCGCCCATCACTTTTTTTGCTCCTTCCCAAATCTAGTTGCCCTACGTGCGAATGGGGCTCTATCACGGCCGCCTGGGCCGGGCTCGGGCTTTCTAGAGGAACCCCGGAGCACGTTGGAAGGAAACCCTGCCATAAAGAAGCTTTCCGCTTTATTAATCAACCGCGCTGGGAGAAATAAATACATTCATTTAAAAAAAGAAAGGAAAAAAAACCAAACCGAAGTAAAGATAGAGAACTGGACTGAATGCTGCCCATTCGTCACCTCGGATTATTTTATTCCTTTCGCTCATAGGGGCAAAAGTAATAATAATAACAGTGTGGTCGAATTCCTTTATTTGTGCGTGTTGGTGATTTTTTTATCCTTCATTCGAACTGTTTCCCTAATTAAAAAAAGCAAGAAAAAAAAAATCACAATTAATTGTCAACAAGCATCTTTATTTTTCCGTGTGACATAAAACACATTTATCGTGGGGGATACTTGAACACGGGATCACTTCCAAAGAGAGTTCACAGACATGATTCTTTTTTTATTCCACTTCCAATACTTACACGGCATATCCAAATGTTCACAACGAACACATCGAAACACATTGTAACATACGATTGTTTGAATAAACTTTAGCCAAACCTTCGAGACGGATTTCTACAGAGATCTGAACGATACGTCATGCGACAAAAGTTTCCCAATTTGTTACATACTTCCCAATTGATGACACGGTCTTACAAATGAGCTCCAAGACAAATATAAATGACAAAAAAAAAAATCGTTCAAATATACAATATCTGCTATCGTAGGAAAATTCACGGTATTACATATTAACACGTTGGGATCATCGGGACAAACAGATATTTTAAAGGCGGTTACATGGTCATTTAAATTCGCTTTGCCAAGAACACTTTCAGCTATATCGAGTAAGATCAACCCAGGATAAGGAAACGGCCTTGAGCAGAGGCAGCCTAAGGTAGAAGCCCACGGTAGATATTAAACCGCTTTGTACAATATTGGCGTGTGCGTTCGCTCCCTCACTCCAGAGAGTAAAGGTTCGCGGACAGAGATATATTGCAGCATATGGTTTTCATTAATAATTGCTTTGGAATAAATATATTATTTTAAATTTAAATATATTCAGCCTTTACGGTACCAAATTCTATACCAAAGCTATTGATGCGTGCTTTTCGAACGACTGCGCTTACGTTTCTAAAAGCATTTTTGCAATTCACATTAGTACGTTATCTTCTTCTGACTACTAAAATACAGCATACTTTCGAAGATAGGTAGGCGGAGCAAGATATATAGGTAGTCTGAAAAATAGGTAGTACGACTCATTGCTGTGGATTGTAGTGGTTTGTGGCACATCTTTTTTTCACCCCCCCTCATTTGCTGTTTTACCTTTTGTTAGTGTAGCTGTTAGTTACGGTACTTTCCTAACAATAATTAAAAGATAAAGGAAAAAAATAAAGCTAAAAAAGAAAAAAAAAAAAAAAAAAAGAAAGAAAAGAAAAAAAAAGAAAGAAAAGTGCAGAGCTACTTATTCAAAATTAGGTAGTTTTTTTTTTCTTAATGCGAGCCTAATGCACTTTTCCCCTTAACAACGTGATTGGGACTATTGAGTCAGGTAGTTACTTCGGAAGGTCACGGTGTACTTTATGTGCAAGCAGCAGTCCTCCCACCCAAACGTCCCCAGGAGAAACCTGCCCGAGAGCGGGTGACTGAAAACTCAAATGATTGTAGGATGCTCTCAGTATACGCTACCAGGAGGCAGGTTTGGGGAAGGACGGGAGAGGGGAGAAAAGGGCTGGAAGGCCAACCCAAGAGAGGTTTTCATGTTTGCAAACGCTCGCTTGCAAGACAGAACTAAAGGGAACTGATAACTATTTTTCTTTTTCTTTGTTTTTCTTTTTTTTTTTTTTTCTTTTTTCTTTTTAATAAAAACACTGAGTGTCTCTCATATTTTTTTTTTCCTTTCTCTCTTTAAAGGGAGCTTTTACAGCTGTCACGTGCATACGTTATTCTAAGAGATTGCTTCCTCGAATGGGACTCCCTAATCCTCCTCTTCTTCATCTTCCTCCACTTTCTCCACAGACGCTGCTGCTGACGTGGGCTCGTTGGGAGCCGGAGTGCTGGAGCTCTCCTCCTTGTGCTCCTTCTTCCACTTCATCCGCCGGTTCTGGAACCAGATCTTGATCTGCCGCTCCGTCAGGCAGAGGGCATGGGCGATCTCTATCCGCCGCCGCCGAGTCAGATAGCGATTGAAGTGGAATTCCTTCTCCAGCTCCAGGGTCTGGTAGCGGGTGTAGGTCTGGCGCCCTCGCTTCCTATCGGGACCTGAAGGCAGGCAGGCACACACGCCCAGCGGTTAGGCAAGAAAAGAAGAGGAAAGTTTTATCTTTTTTCTTTATTTTTTCTTTATTTTTTTTTTCTTTCTTTTTTTTCCCCCTCAACGTAAAGAAACAAACATCAAAACAAAACCGGCCCAAGAGAGAGTGAATAACCCCCTTCTCCCCTTCCCACCCCCCTCCCACCCCTTCACCCCCCCCTCTCCACACGCACACACTTTGTCCTAACAAAGACATTTCAGCGACACGACCTGTCCTGCTCGGCCAAAGCGAAAATTAAGTTGCTCGAGACATAGAAAAAGTGGAAAGAAAGCGTTCAGGAGAGGAGGTGGGGGAGGAAATTGCTTTTGGGAGGAGGAACTTTCCCCCGGGCGATATATTTCCCTAAAACCTTCCAGGCATTTGCGTTTTGCAAGGGGAAATAAAAATCTGGAAGGCTGGGCCTTATTTATCTTATTTTGATGTCGGGGGCTCCCTCCACACACGCGTACACACACACACATATACACACACACAGCCTACTCCCCTACCCCGCCCGGATCGTAAACAATACCCCGAGTTCAGCCCTAGAAGCGAGCTCTCGCTTTTCACACACTCTCGCCCCCAGCCCGCCCCCCCAACCCCCGGCTCTCCCCCTCCCTCCGCTTTCCTGTTCAGTCCGTTTCTATAGATTCTTATCTCCGCGGAGGGGGCAGGGGGCGAACACGGCGCGGCGCGGCCCGGAGGAGCCCCGGCACAGCCGTCCCCGCTCCCGGGTTCCCCTTCCCCCCCCCCCGGGCGGAGCTTTTCTGCCCGACTTCGGCGGAGGGCAGTGGGGACTCTCACCCGAGGGGGCTCTGCGAGCACGCAGCCAACTCTCCGCATTTCTGCAGCAAAAAGCGCAAATAAACTCAATGCTAAAATTCCATAGCAAATGGAGTTAAATAAATTTACGAGGCTAGAACCCATTAATTGGGCAATAAAAAGTTTTATGATACTCATTTACATACAATGCCACGGGCTTTCTACGCAATGGCGCCTCGG
Source organism: Excalfactoria chinensis (assembly GCF_039878825.1). NCBI lineage: Eukaryota > Metazoa > Chordata > Aves > Galliformes > Phasianidae > Excalfactoria > Excalfactoria chinensis. The sequence continues at coordinate 107,091,233 of NC_092826.1, forward strand.
CTATAATTAAAACCATCAAGGCTGTGCTGACAGTAATTTTGGCGACACGCTTTGCCTGGCTGCCACAGCTCCAGCCCCGCTCGCCCCTACCTGAAGACCTCATCCAGGGGTATATCCGGAAATTAGCCTCAGCCTGGTTGTGCAGGTTGCTTTCCTCCGCTTTCTCACAGCTGGGTTTGGTTAGGTCATTGCAGAGGACGGGAATGTTCTGATCAAAAGAGGAACAATGCAGGTTGTAGGCATCAGAGCCCAGGCTGTATCCGGAAGAGAACGGGCTTTGATATATGGTACTGTTCACATTGTACAAGCCGGGCATGGAGGAGGCGAAGGCACCCGCGCCTGGTCCATAGCCGCTTCTCTGGGAGTTGCTTGCAAAGGAGCAAGAAGTAGGCTCTGCATTTTGGAAAAGAGAAGCCCCCGCCGTATATTTGCTAAAAAGCGCATTCACATAATACGAAGAGCTCATAATTTTGACCTGTGATTTGTTGTCCGGCAGGCTTCAGTGTCGGTTTTACGAGGTAGCGTGATATATGATAACATTACACCCCCAGATTTACACCAAACCCCATTTTCTTTTGGACTGAGCTGCCTCCAGCACGTGACCGGTCATATGACGCCGCCCGCCAATCCCCGCCCGCCTCACAGGTGGTGCCGGCCGCGGCCCGCCGGTGCCCGGCCATGGACGGGGCCGCCGGGGCCTCCGCCGCCGCCCCGCGCCGTCGAGCCGCCGCCCCTCCGCCCCCCGACGGCACCGCCGCCTCCACGGCGCGGAGGGTGGGGGGGGGGAGAACCCGGGTCCCGCTCCGCGGAACCGCTCGGCGGCGACGGCGGAGGAGGAGGAAGCGGGGGGGGGGAGGCGGGCACCATGTGGTCCTCGTTAGACGGGGAGGGGGGGTGGGAAGGGGGGGCAGGGGGAGAACGTTAAAAAGAAAACAACTTGATAAAAGTGAAAGCGCTCGTTATTATCATTTTTGTCCATGCCGTAAACACGCAGAGAGGTCACTAATACACTAAGGGGGATGGGGGGGGCTTGGGGCGCCCTTGGCTACGGGGCACAACCGAACCCTGTAGTTTCCGGATCCCGAACCGAACATAGGGGTGTGCGGAGCCCTCAGCGAGACGGCCCGGCCCTCCTCCTCGGGAAGAAAGGAAAACACCACCTCCCCCCGAATAAAGGCAGCTTACAACGTGTGGTCGAGGGAACGTTCAACTTTCTAAGCGCCTTAAAAAGCAACAAGAAAACAATAAGCTGTATTCAAGCAGCCGCCTGCAAATGCCTTCAGCCCCGAGCCTTATTTATTATTCTTTTTTTTTTCCCCTTTTTTCTTGTTGTTTTTTTTTTCCATCACCCCTTTTACCTTTCCGTCGTACGTACCTTATGGCCCCGTTCTGCTCAGCTCGTGGGGAACGCAGCCGGTTTTCTAAACCCCGGCTCCCCAACAATGCGAATGGCTCTGCATTGAGGATGCTGCACCGTGCCCTTCCTTTAAACGGATCGTAAAATGAGTTTCCTTCCCTCAGACAGGGAGTCCTGGTAAAGACAGCTTTTACTGCCTGCCTGTATTGCACATCATAAACTGGAAGGAGCACAATGGAATTGCCCCGGAAATTCTCCTTTCAATTATAGTTTGGTGCCCCGTGTACAAAGACTTTCCCACCACTTAAAATTGTTCTTGGCGATATTTCGCACGGACCCTAAACTTTCCGTTTTGTAACCGTGGAACACCCTCTCCCCCCGCACACCTCCACGCTCGCCCTTGGGGAGCCTTTATGCGCGGTTATTGCAGCCCCATGAATACAGGTTTCTGACAGAAGCGAGTAAATTCTTAGAGCGAGATCCCCGAGATATTGCTGCCTCGGAGCACGCAAATGTGGCGGCTGCTCCTAGTTGATGTACCAAGCGCCAAGCACGTGAAAACGCGGCTGATACTCGGAGGAGCGGGGGAGAATCTGGAGAAAAGGGCTCTGCTCGCGTTTATTCCGATTTTGGCAATATCGCTGCGGTCGATGTGGGAACATTCCAGCAGAAGAGGCTGCCGGAGGGGAAGAAAGGCCCAAGAAGTTAAACGAAAGCGAAGCAAACAAGACGACGACTCAAAAGATCAAAGAAGCTGAAGTAGATGACATTAGACCAATAAATTGCTCCTCTGGTGACAACATACCAAGACGCGAGGAGAAAGAAACGGCAAACATAGCCCGTGTCTAGACTCAAATATTGATAACGTCGAAGCGAACGGCGGAGCCGGGCTCGTGTATTTCGAGTTCCGCGTGTCTGCAACATAAGCGCTGCAATGCCTTTAGCTTTACGTGGGTGTCTTGTGACCGCCGCCTTTTCTTTCCTTTTGCTCGCAGCTTTTTATCTGCCAAGCCACAAATAATAATAATAACAACGTCAAAATGCCTCCCACCAAACAAATCGTCCAAGCGGCTCCGAATTGGCCCCCACCGCCTTTATGTGCGCGCCCACCCCCCGCGTGTTCGCCCAACGGAGGCACTGCTCTGTTCGGAAATAGCCCCGAAATATCTCATTCTATCTCACACAAACAACCCCGGACACCGCAGCCTGCAAAACGTATTCAAATATATACATATATATATATATATATCGAGTCGAGGAAATGGCGAGCTAGCTGAGATTGCGAGGTTTTCGTCACCGCAATCTTCTCACACGCTTTAAAACTGATCCTCCAGGCGGCATTCATTGCGTTTATTTTTTACGTGGGTGCCTCGCTTTGCATCCCGAGCTTTTCCGGGAAGTCAAAGGTAGCGATTAAACGGTGCTCAGGAGTTACGCGCGACCTGGGAGCACTCCCCGGTTATGGCTCATGTGCCGAGAGGGATCGTGATGTGGTTCGTACTAGAAAGGATTTGAGTTGGTTTGGAATCTCGCCGTAATTTATCCCCGATTATAATGGAGAGCGCTGTGCCAAGTTATTACTTCTCATGACGACGCATAAACACTTCTTAATTTCAGTGCAGTTTTACTGCCCTCGGAAAAAAAATAAAGGAAAAAGAAAAAGAAAAAAAGAATTAATCATAACAAGTTTAACAGCGCCGTTGTAGACAAACATTTGATAGGAAGGCTCTTATTAGAAAGCGGGGAGTGGCTGCTGCTCTCCATCCCTAGAAAGAATTAAATCTTTACAGCAGGGTGGGGAAAAAAATAGCACGGAGAGCGCATTCCTTTCCGATGCTGAATTTCGATGTGAAGATATTGGCTTTGATTTAAGGAAATGTAAATAAAACGCAGAGAAAGCGGTTCTGTTACGGAGCGCTGTTCAGCTTTTTCTTTCTTGTTTTTTTCTTTTTTCCCCTTGTCTGACTCTAAATTGAAAAATACCCCGATCTTCTTGCAGAGCACATTTTGTGCTTCCTTCCCTCCCACTTCTGTTTTCTCTCCAATTACTTTTTCCCCCCCTTTTCTTTTGGCAACATCTGAACGCTCGCTAGCATTCCCCGCTACTTCTCATTCCCAAGCCCGAATGCCAACGAAAGCAAAACGGAGAAAAAACACGAAAACGAGAGGAAGAAATCAGTGTAACGGGCCAGAAGAAGTTAGGAGTGACTTTGAGACACGTCAAGTTTGCAGAGTACCCGACTGTTAGCATCTATACGATATAAATACAGCGGGTCGCACGGAGTGGGGATTGCCGAGGACGTAGGCAGAGAGTTTTATTTGTACCAGATACAGATGTTGGAAATTTCCCTTCTCCGGTAAATAATGTTCAAATTAAAGCCCCGAAACGCTGCGTCTCCCGTCTTTGCGACGTGCTCCGAGGGCGGCCCCGTGCCCACCGCATCCCTCTGGCAGGGCCGAGCGGATCGGGGAGCACCCCGACTCCCCTTGTTCTACCCCAGCATTGCCGTCCCCGCGTTTTCCGAACGTGTCATTCCTCACCGGGAAAACGGGAGGCTCAGAGAGGGGCGAGGGGTCGGGGAAGGAGAGGACGGGCTCGCAGCTCCGTGCCGCCGCTCTGCCAGCTGATAGGGAGCGCGGTGGGTGCTTTGAGAATAATAACTCGGTGCAGATAGAGCGTTTGCAGTGGTCACGCATTGATGCTACCCGCACTGTGCCCCAGCTCCTCAGTGAGCAGGGGATAAGGGGAAAAAGAAAGGGGGGAGGGGGGGGATAAAATAAAAAAGAAGAAGGGGGAAAAACAACGGGGTAAAAAAAAAAAAAAGAGACAAGAAAAAATAAAAGAACAGAGTGGGAAAAAAAAACGAACTCGGCCTTTGTTGACTCGCAGCCCGTGGCTCCGGCCCACGTCCTGAGCCCACACCGTCGACATTTTAGGCGCTTGGAGGGAGGCGGCCGAGCGCTTGATGGCGGGCGGCGGCTCTTTCGCGGGCTCACAGCGCCACCTGCCGGCGCGCCGGCGCGCCGCCCGCCCGCCGCGCCCCGCGGAGCGGCACCGCGCAGGCGGCCCAGAACCGGCCGCGCCCCGCGGCTTCGTGTCCGCGCCTGGACCGGCCCGGCCGGAGGGGGGGGGGGGGGGGGGGGGAGGCTCATAAAGGCTGTTATTTCCGCTCGCTCTCTTTATCTAAAACAGCCAGACAAAACAAATGAAAAGGCTTTTGTAGAAAATCTTAATTGTGGCTGGACAGTTGTAAACTCATTAAGGGCCGAATTCCAGACAGTTTGCAGACCCGTCATTTATTACACACTCTTAATGCTGATTCTTTGAAGTTGCCTCCGTCTGCAACAACAGAGGGCGTCCCAGCATCCCAAACACCGGCTCGGGGCTCAATTAGGGGCTTTTTTGTGTGTGTGTGCACGCCAGAACGAGCTCCTTTCACTAATTAGAACTCATCAAATCTTACCCCGGATTTCTTTTATTATTATTATTATTTTTTCAAGGTGAAGCCGACAGCATTTTCCCCCCGCAGTTTTGCACATCTGTACGCTCCGTGCCGGCTCCCTACATTCTGCCTTTCGCCCTGCAGCGTTTTACACCCCATAAACGGTTACAGCAGTCATTTTCTTTTATTGCGCTGCACGGCTCTGAATTTTCCTAACAACAACTTCTGCCAAGACCACAAGTGCTCTCCTTCTTATTTCGCTCTCGGTACATATCTGTGCCATCTATACGCGGCTGCGGAAAGGGAGCCGCTCCCACCCGACAGATCCGCGCTGTCGGGGCGCGCAAGAGCCTCCCCAGAGGGAACGTGTCCGCCCCAACGTGGCTGCAGCGCAGCCCTCGCAGACTCCGCGATTTCTTTTGTTGCAGAGCCCGGTTTGGCTCGGGGCGGAGGGGGAGGGGTGGGCTCAAGTTGGGGGGGGGGGGGGGGGCAGAAATTTCCTGCTCCGAAGAACCTCTCCGCTCCCTTCTGTTGTTGCTGTACAGGAATAATCGGATTTTGCCTCCCCTGCTCCAGCTCTGCTCTTTTCCTCGGCTGAACCAGCGAGTAAAATTGACACCATAAATTCTACCATAATTGTCAGTAAAATTTTATCTCTCTCCGTCTCTCTATATACATACATAATCTGCGGCGCTAGTAAAATGCAGCGGGTTGTTTTTATTTGCCACGGGACATTTAAAAAGGAAAAAAAAATCCCAAACGCGAAGGCGAGGGGAGAAAGTAATGGGGGACGTTCTCAATACCATATTTTTTGCATGGGCGATTATCTCCAGAAGGGGATTTAGAATGGGCTCAGGGCGCTGGTTCCTTTCCCAGCTCGCTGCAGCACGCCGGGCTCCGAGCGCGGTATCGAGGAGCAACGAAGCGGCCCGGTGTAAACGTCGCTTTCTGCACTGGTTTACATGACGGCCCTCTCCGAGGAGAACGGCACGTTTCGGGTCGGTCCGCAGCAACCCCCTCCCCGCCGGAGGAATTGAATAAAATCGCCTTAACGTGAGCGTGAGCCCCCGCTCCTCTTTGCAGGAGCTGCCGTTCTCCATCGCTAAGCTCCGGCTTCCAAAACGGTGTCCGGGAGGGGGGAGCTGAGCCTCACCCCCTCGGGGAACCAAAGGCATTCCGGACCCATTTAGAGTCAAAAGAAGCCCAGTTTTCCCCGTGCAGGACTCCGCGTCTGCAGAAGAGCACACAAGAAGCCCCAGCTCGGCTTTCAGCCTCGCCACGTCCGTTGGGGACATCGGGGTGGAACTCCTTGCTTAAGAACCTTAAAACATCACGGAATAGAAAAGAATCAATATATTTTATTTGGCAAAAAAAGTTAAATATCATTTCAACACAACGATTTGGTCAGTAGGCCATGAGGTAACTATTGCAAAATAGACAGTGTACGTTCTGCATCAACATCACTTCCCGGATTTATTATTACTACGATTCCTTTCTTTTTGTCTTTCTTTCTTTCTTTCTTTTTTAATAAGCGATACAAATTTACAATAACCAAATGTAGGTTTTTTTATAGCGTATAATTTATTATCAATAAAATTAACCTTCATTACAACAACCATCAAATCATTCGATTAAAATTAAAACGTAAACCATAGGTAGTTACCCTTTCACATATACGTATAGCTCCGAAATCTGCTAACTGCTCACTGGTGCAAAAACAATAGTTAAGCTAGTCTGCTTAGTTACTTTTTCATATATAGATCATATATACAACTGACACAGACAGTACGAGATATATATCAACTGTGCATACTAAAACGACTCGTTTCCATGTATTTTGAGAACCGTCATTCTCAGACATTCCGGACAAACTTCTTTTTATTTCTACGTTTGTGTGTGTGTTTAAATTGGGATATATATATATATAATATATACTTTACAATCAAAGGTTAACTGTCTAATTATACAGAAAAGACTTAATACGCTACAGAGCTATACTCTATGCCATTTTTATAATAAACAACCTGAGTTCAAATTGAATCCTAGCTTACACAATTACATCCGGTACAGCACCCAAGCACATAAATTGAGTCACAAACATAATTACCACAATAAAACACAGTGTTCAAGTATTAGAGCAGAGAACTCTCTGCCGCGCAAAGAGCGAATAAAATTAACTACGTCGACTAAACTATACAGTCCGTAAATAGTTGTGCATTATGAAAAGGTAGTTTTTGCTCGTCGTTCTCTTTTTTTTTTATTATTATTCTTTTTTTTTTTTCTTTTTTTCTTTCTTTCTTTTTTTTTCCTCTTTTCCTTAAGTGAAGAAACAGGTAGATTTATACAAGCTAGCTCAACAGCCGTTGCGTGCTATAATGCCCCCTTTTTCTTTCCTATTAGAAAACGAAAAGTCTTACTGTACCTCTCCTGGCAACTGGCCTCTCCATGCTACTGTGACAAGCAAGGTACAATCCTAATCAGAATTTGCCTTGGGAAAAGAAATGAGGCCTGGACCCAGACGCATTGCAAGGCAGGGCTCGAGGGGAGGGTTTTGTTGGTGGTGGTTTTATTTTATTGTTTGCTTTTTTGTTTGTTTTGTTGTTGTTGTTTTACTTTATGCATTTTTTGTTTGTTTGTTTCCATTTAACCCGCGTATCCCCATCATTCGTCCTTCGCTCGGTCTTTGTTGATTTTCTTCATTTTCATCCTCCTGTTTTGAAACCAGATTTTCACTTGTCTCTCGGTGAGGTTGAGGAGCCTGGCCACCTCGTACCTGCGGTCCCTGGTGAGATACATATTGAACAGAAACTCCTTCTCCAGTTCCAGCGTCTGGTGCTTGGTGTAAGGGCAGCGCTTTTTCCGGGTGGACCTCGCGTGGAGCCAGTTAGCAGCGGGGTTATCTGCAGGGGGGAGCGAGAGGAGAAGTTGAGGCTCAGGATGGTGTCTGGCAAGGGAGGCGGGGGGGTCCTGATGTCGGGGTGCCCTTAGTCTCCGCACTGAGCACAGAGCACCCACATCCCCACTCACGGTGCGGGGGGAGGGAGGAAGGGGGGGTCACGGAGACCCGTGAGCGGCAGAGACACGCCGCCCCCGCCTCCCTTCGCTTTTTTTTATTGTTTGTAGGATGCAGTTTGAAAACAGCCGTCCGCCTGCTCTCTGCTGGCTGTCTCCTTCCTTCCTGCCCTCCCCGCAGCCCCTCCGAGTGCCAGCCCGGCCGGAGCGGCAGCTCGCCTAAATTGGTTCTCTGTTACAATTCGCCCTTCTCCCGTGTCATCGCTGGCAGGACCCGAGGAGCTGACGGGCCAGCCATCGGTCGCCGTCATTACAGCCCCGGCAGCTCAGGGCCCTTATTTGCATGGCGTTATTAGCAGGAGCAGCTCCGCTCCGCGGCCCCGCAGCACCCAGAGCGGGCATTTCCGCCGGGAGGCGGAGGGGGAGGAGGGCACCGCGCAACGGCGAGGTTCCGGCTGCCGGCCCTGAGCTGCCCCCCCCCCCGGCCCCACAGCTCACATTCACCACCAATGATTCTCGGGCACCCTCTCCGTGAGTGCTGCGAGAGGATGCGAGTATGTCCTGCGAAGTTAGCTGGGGTGGCCGGGGGATGGGGGGGGGGGGGGCGGGGAGGGAGTGAGGGAGAGAGGGAGGGGTGGGATGTTTTTTCCCCAATTATTTTATTTTATTTTAAGTCGCAGCCGCAGAGAGGGTTTTTGTTCTCCCCTCGGCCCGCAGAGCCACAGCCGGCCCGAATCCCGGCAGAAGCCCCCGAGGGGCAGCACGGATCTCAGCCCCAGATGCCCGGGTAGCACAGAGCCCCGCACCGCGCCTCCTCCCCGGCCCCAAACGCGCCGCCCCGCAGTCCCACTTACTTGGATCAATGTGTGGTTTCTCTCCGTTTGCCTCACTTTCTCCATTGTTTTCAGAGAATGCGCCTTCGTGGCTTTGCTTATCCCTATCAACTGGAGGAGAACCACAAGCATAATCAGACAGAGACAAAGTGTGAGTGTCAAACGTGGTACAGTCACCCCTTCTGGCCGCCAGCGGTTCAGGTTTAATGCCGTAATGCCTGCTGGTAGGTAACCCGGGGAAGGACAAGGAGCCCGGCACAGGCTCGAGCCACGAACGCATGTACCTGCCGTCGGGCGGTGCCACGGGCGCCTGGTGGTGCGCGTAGGGGTGGTACACGGCGGGGACGCCGCTGGCGCCGGCGGGGTGCGCGGGGCTCCAGGGGGGGCCGAAGACGGGCGCCTTGGGCTGGAAGCTGCAGGGGGTCAGCTCGGGGTGCTCGGCCAGCGCCGGGCGCGGCGGCGGCCCCAGCGGCGCGGGGGCGTAGCGGGGGGCCGCCAGCTCGTCCCCCTCCGGCACCAGGAAGGAATCCACGTAGTAGTTGCTGAGGGTCCCGGGGGCCGACATGGCGCGGCGCGGCACGGGCGCCCGACCCGCCGCAATTCGGGGCTGCGGCTTTCACGTAACAACTTGGTGCTGGCGGAGAAGTAGAGTCAGTAATAAGTTGGGGGCAGCCCGGGAGCCCATTGGCTGCCCCGGTCACGTGGCGGGGGAGCAGAACAATAAAGTATAAATCAGTCCGCGGGCTATTAATGGGTCAGTGTTTTCCAGCCATAATTTTTATAGCGAGGCCATATGTTTTTATGCAAAGGGATATTTGAGTTATACGGCGGAGTTTGTTTTAATTGCGGCCAAGTGAGATTAAAAGATCGGATTCCGCATTAAGCCCCCCCCCCCCCCCTTTGCCTTTCTTTCTCTCCTCTCTCCGTCCCCCTCTCTCCTTTATTTTTTCGTTTAAGCGGACTATTTTATACCATAATTAATCATCCCATCAGTGAGTCGCGTTCCCTACGTAACAAAAAAAAGCCAGGCACAAAAAAAAAAAGAAGAGCCCAAACCCTTCTTGATCGGAGACCTTCACATAAAATTATACAACAATCGAAGCAATAAAAAGAAGCAAAATAGCAGTTGCGGCGTACTGTATTTAAATACATATTTATTGTATTTCATAAGGAGTTATTGTTTCGGGAGCCACGGGGTTGTTATGAAGTCAGTAACTACGAGCGCGCTCATTTGCATCGCTGTGTTTCACAGCAGTAAAAATTTACGAGTGCTCGGAAAGGTTAAATTATACCATTGTGTTTCGTTTGGGAGCTCCCTGTAAATAATCCCGTTCCGATCCGCGCTAAGCGGGACCGGCAACGAAAAGTCAAACCCGACTCATCCCACGGCCGGAACCGCTTCGAAGGGCCTTTGTAGGACCGGGGGAGGATCGGGACACGGGGATTCTGTCCCCTCGGACCGGGCTGAGAGCGGCAGTGACCGAAGCCCCCTCCTCGCCCGGCCCTGCCCTTGGACCACCTCCCCCCCCATCGGGCAGTGGGGCCGCCGAGAGCCGGGCAGCGGCGGGCAGCAGCGTCGCTGGCTCCGATTTATTCTTAACTATGCAGCCAAGCGGCGGGGGAGAGGGGGGGGAAGGGGGAAGGGGAGAAAAAGAGCCTTGTGCCCGCTGCAGAGAGCCACCGCGCTCGGAGGGGAGGATATAAGAGGGGCTCTCGCTTTCGGCCGCCCCGCGCCCCACGGAACAGAGCGGACTTATTGATTTGGCAGCAGGACGCGCGTTGGAAACCGAGCAGAGGGTTACGGTCCTCCGCGGAAGAAGGGGAGGGAGAGGGGGGAAAGCGAGGCGCGGCCAGATCCAAGGCCAGTGTTAGGGATTAAACGGGGCTGCTCTGAGCGCCCGCGCCGCCGCCGCCGGTCCCCGTCCCTCTGGCGGACGCGCTGTGGAGAGGTGTGCGGGGGGAGCCCCGAAATCCCCGCAGGAGGCTCGGGGTGCTCGGGGTGTGCTGGGGTAAAAACAGAGCCGAGCAAACGGAAGGCAAGGCCGAGTAAGAATGAAAATCACGTGTAAATATCGTGCGTGCACAAGTGTGGTTCTAATTAGTTTTACATGGCTGTGTGGGCCGCTTCTCTCCCTCTCTCTCCCCTCTCTGTTTCTCGCTTTTTCTTTTCATGTCCTCCCAACAGTTTAGCCAGAAATCGCGCCGAGACCCCATTTTAACGACGCTCTCTCCCCATTCAGGATTACAATGGCCCATCATGAAACTATTATCCCTTATTAGAGCTAGAAAATTATAAAACACATACAGGAACCCCGCAAACGGGGAGCCCGTTAGTTTCGAGCAATTCAGAATATGCACATAAAGATCTTCTCCGCTATTTTTTGTGGCCGTTGCATAGACGCGCCGTAGTAGCGAAAAAATAATTGTATTTCTTTCCTGGAAAGACGGAACTCGACGTCATTTATATTTATTATTAAGAGTCAGCTGTGGTGAAATGTGATTGTAGAACTTCCTTTTTCCATTCAGAAAAAAAAATAATCTTAGCTGCAGGAGTCCTGGATGTTTATATTCGAATTTGGGTTCTCAACTTGCGGCGGGGTTTCCATTTTGTTGGGTCCTCACCAAAAATAATAGTAAATGAATAACAATAACAAGAACGTTGAAAAGAACGCGCCTGCGTTTTTATTTCCCTGTAAAATTCGGAACGCGGTCGCTGCCAACACCCGAGCGGCAGGAGAGGGTGTGCAGAAAGAGCGAGTGAAAATAGGGCGAATACTTGCAGGCTTTTTTCACGCGGTCGCAGCGCTGCTAATAGCGCTCGAGCGTTCGCCTTTCTTTTCGACCTTTTAAGGCACAGTTTTCCCTAAAGTAAGTTTTTCATACGAACCACGGAAGCTCGTGGGAGGCTGCACCGGTTTCGTACGGTTTGCCTTGCCCGTCATTGCAGGATTTGGTGGCAGCAGATTCCGGGAAGGACCTACCGGCCATCCTACCGCGGTACGAAATCGGAATTTCCAGGCACGAAGCACCGCTCTCGTGGCCGAATAAAACCCCTCCAGGCCTCCATCCCGGCAGAGTAAAACCCGCAGCGCTCCCATCCCGCTTGCTGCGGCAGGAAGCACGCCTCTGCGAGGGGCAGAGCTCCGCGGCCGCGGGCTTTGCTCGGGTTTTGAGCTGGAATCTGCCTCGCCTTTTCCTGCCGCCGCGAACGATTCGGACGGAACCCACCAGCGCGGAGAGATGCTTTGGCACAGCGGGCAGAAAGAATGACTCAGAGTTTGGGGGAAGCGGTCCAAAAGCGGAGCGATGTGAATGCAACGGGATATAAAGCACAGAGGCGAAGCTGTGCATGAAGGCTACAGAGGCACGCACACACTGTAAATACACCGCCGGTATGTACACAGAACAGGGCAGCCCGACAGCAGCACGGTGCTCACAAGCAGACACGAGCACTGCTGTCGGACCGCGGTGTACACATCTGCTCCTGGCCCAGCCGAGGCGTCTCCTGCGAAGATCCAGCTTAGGGTAGGTCTGCCTCAAATCCGCTATCTAACTGCGCTCCGTTTCTGCAGCCCCGTCTGGAGCTTCAGAAAAAAAAAAAGTTTTTCTTTTTCTTTTCTTTTTTTTTTTTTTTTTTAAGCAGAAATAATCGAACGGTCATTCAGGGGAAAAAAAAAAAAGAAGGGAAAACAAATATATAGAAAGCCAAACCCAACCCCACAGGAGTGCCTTTCTCTGCTGGTTCCCGTGCCCTCCTTTCTGCTTCGGGGCAGCCGGCTCGGAGAGCGCTGCCCTCCCCGTGCTCTGGGCGCAGGGCCCGGAGGGAGGCCGCCCCCGCCGCGGGCGCCGCGGACACAAAAGGCGGCGGGCGCGGCGCGGCGGAGCGGCGGCGGCGGCGGAGGGCCCGGAGAGGTCGCTGTTGCCCGTTCCGCCGCCGCGGAGAGCGGCCCCGAGCGCGCCGCAATCGTGATCGTAACCGAGGCCTTGTGGGCCGCGTGGCGCTGAGCCCGGGGTAGCGGGCCCGACGGCGGGGGCTCGGGGCTCCGCGGTCACTCCCCGGGAAACACGTGGACGAGAGCGGCTGGCGGGGAAGCGCAGCCCCCGGACCCCGTGTGTCGGTGCGCTCCTGGAGAGGGGCTGCCCGGCTCGGTCTCTCCCCTCCCCCGGGCGACCGAGAGCTTTTCGCCCTCCGGCTTTGAATAAATCCAGACGGAAAAAATAAAAGCGCCCCTAACCCCCCTCCCCACCTCCCAGTCCCTCCGCCCGAGTTCTACCCACGCCGAGCGGAATGCAAAAACGCACCTGACCTTGAATGCAGCCTACGAGAGATATGAAAATCCCGCAAGCAGGCAGGGACTCGCTTAGGAGCTAGCTAACCTTGAAGAACTTGTCAAGCTTCCCCCCTCGGCTGCCGTGTTTATCTGAGGAATCAAAGGAGCCTCCGTTGCAGATGGGGAACAATGGCATTGGGACTTGACGCCTACAGATAACTTCGGCGCTAAGATTTCTTCGGGCACAAAGGACCCTCGCACCAAGCATACCTGGTGATGATATCAACTGAAGTAATTAAGGCAGTTTCGTGCTGTAGAGAGAAAGGTGGAGCCCCAACAACATGAAACTACCTAAACCACAGAGCAGTTCTCAGGCGCTAATAATTACTTTCCCCATAGCCGTGGTCTTTAACGCAAGGATCCCGCTACGGAAATAAAACCAGAAACGTGACCCCGCCGTCCCTCTCGCCCCCCGCGCACCCCGCCGGGCCCCCCGCGCCCCCCGACCGGGTTCAGGGAAACAGAGAAATAGCATCAGAACACCCCCCCTCCCCGAGGGCGGCTTTCTCCTCTCCATGCAGATGGGAAGGCCGTCCGCTGCAATGTTACATCATAAAAAGCTAACGGCTCCCTCTAAGCCCGGGTTCAAAGTCTCCCCCACCACCCCCCCCTCCTCCCAGCACACACATACCCGGGAAGAAAGCTGGAGCTGTCGCTCCTCTGCCAGCCCTCGTTGTGCCTTCCCTTTGTGCGAGCCCCCGCTAGCTAAGCATGCAGCGAAGGAGGGAGGATGCAAAGGCGGCCCGGGGGGAATAAGCGCTCCCGCATGCAGCCAGGTAGGGAACAGCCCTGTCCGAGGGGGCCCGGTGGCACGGAGGCGGCTCTCACCTCCCCCCCTCCCCATGCGCTCACCTTCACGGTTTCTTCCGAGCCCTGAGATAAAGCTACGATTTGTCACCGTCCTCGGCAGCTAAAGATCTCCGCACGCTCGTAGGTGTGTGATTAAAAGGGGGAGGGGGGAGAAAAATAAAATCTCTCCCCTACCCTCAAGAAATAGTAATTTGCTTCCTCAGTCTGTGCAGCTCCTCAGTCAACTGAAACCACTCGTTCAAGACAGCAACAATCCAGATATACTAGCAAGTCATAAAACTGAACAAAAGCCGACAAACCTTAGAGCACCATCGCTATATGGCCCAGACAAATTACGACCGTCTAGGTAATATTTAAATAGATTCCTAAAGTAATTGCAGGGGGTTTAGGCAACTATTCCTGTTGTAAAAGTTCTCGAAGACATAAAGTAGAACCTGAGGATAAACAGTCACAAAAAGAGGTAAAATTAAAAGGATTCATTCCACGTTTTTTATTCTTCTATGAGAACATAAACATCGTCTTTTTTTCACGCACAGCAGCATTACAGTATTAATTTATTCCGATTTAAGGTAAGAACTAGATATAGCTAGAACTAACATTTATAATAACGATAGAATGCATTTGCTTAAAACGGTATCGGCGTTTTAATAATAATAGACATTTATACATATCTGTATTTATAGTTTTTCCCCTTCTTTCTTTCTTTCTCCTTTTAAAAATCTCTTGCTAATCTTTTTCACCTATACGCTTGACCCTTTGATGCACGTAACTTCACAGTATAAAGGAAGGCGGACGAACTCTCCCTCGCTATCTCAGGCTCTGGCTCAGAAAGTCCTTTTGATGTTCAGGATGTACACTTTGCAGTGAAATTAGTGAGGAAAAAGTGACGGCTTTGTTTCTTTTTTTTACTCAAGGGGGAATCGTTGTGTGCTTATCCCTCGTTACCAACGGTAACGCTATTACTCGACCAACAAAAATATCACTAATTCCACGTCTTTAAGCAAAACTACGTTACGTAAATATCTACAACCAGAAAGAGAGAGAGAAATTCAGAGGTAAGTGTCATAATTTAGTCCATGAGCGAGACGAACTTCGTTTTATATCTTTAAAGAGAAGAGATTTCATTTTCCTGGCCAATTTCAAAGCCGTAATATTGACTTTCAAGGTAAAGAACAAAAAATCGCTCTTAACACCGGTTCCCATGAAGCCCTTTTAAAGGATGCCTGCATTTCATTATTGCAAGTCCTGCTTTGGGAAGGATAAAGGGGGAGGGGGGAGACAAGGAAAACAGAGAGGGAAAAAGCTGAGCTCCCAATATATAGAAATATGGCACGGCTTAAATAATTCATTCCGAAGCTACTTACAGTCCGAGTTACACCGCCTATATTTTAAAAGAATGCGCCTTTAACCGAGCTCGTTTACTTTTCGGAGAGACACGGGGGAGGGGGGGGGGGGTGGGGGGTGGAATATTTGCAGCTCCTGAAATCCTATTTCTGGGTTTTCAGAGCTTGAAAGAGCAAAGCGGGCCCGGGAAAGGCTGCAGGAACCGAGGAGGCTCACACATGGCCCTCAGCATTAGCATGGCTTTCTTCCGCTCCCCCCGCAGCCCCGAAGCAGCTATTAAGAGTTTAAGGACATACTGAGAACGTCTAAAATCGTTAATCCATACAGGTGCGGATGACTACAGCCTAGGAAAATGATACTGGCTCTTTAAACCATAAAGATGTGTTTATAGGTTCATCAAGAGAAATTAAAGTTGGCTGTGAGCTCCCGAATCCTATTCTCTCTGTTCATTTTCTTCAGTTTCATTCTGCGGTTCTGAAACCAGATTTTAACTTGTCTGTCTGTGAGGTGGACTGTGCGGCTGATCTCTAGGCGACGCTCACGAGTCAGGTACATATTGAACAGAAACTCCTTTTCCAGCTCGAGAGTTTGATGCTTGGTATAGGGGCACCGTTTCTTTCGGCCACTTTTTGCGGTTAGCCAGTTTGCTGCATTTTCTCCTTTTGAATTGCCTAGTTTTGAGAAAGTAAAAGAGGGACATTACCAGCGGGTAGGAGGTAAATAGCTGGGGGAGAGGGTGGAAAGGATGTATGGGTGTGTGCGCATACAGGGGCTGGCTCCTCCAGAGCTGGGATGTGGGGGGCCATCCGAGAGCCCCCAAGCTTTCTCCTGAAGGCCTTGGGGCTGCCCACGGGGCAGCCTTTACTCTGCTGGGATGCTCGGAAGGGAATCCAACTCTGACTCCCTAAAATGGGCTTCTCCCCGCTCCGACCCCGCCGTTTCTGGGGGTTAGTTCGGTGAGGGGCCTGAAGCCTTTCCGCCCTCCCGAGACACCTGCTTCCAAAAACAAAAGCCACCCAAAACGTGCGGATCTGAGTTTTACGAGCATGCTCTGGAGGCTGAAAACAAGGTGAGCTGCAAGGGCCGGAGCCCCCTGCCTCCAGCCCCGGGCTGCCTCGCCATGGCCCTCTGTTCTCCCACGAATCGGGAGGAAAAAAATAATAATAATAAAAGAGGGGAGGAGGGAAATCACCCCCTTTCAGGGGAGGGGGGATTCCTATCGCTGGAACCATACGGGAAAGAAGTAACACCGATCCCTCGATGGCTCGGAGTGGCTCGCAGGCGTGGGATTGGCTCTCTAGGAGCTTTCCTTTGCTTGCTTTTCGTTTTGATCTTTAAATTATATATATATTTTAAATTATTATTTTCCAACGGGGCGCCTGAAGGAATAACAGGGCGTCTGAAATGCAGCCAAAGAGGAGTGCCTGGAAAGTCTGCAGCCCACGGAAGGGGAGCTAGGCTTACGCCGTGGGGACCAGAGAGGGAAATAAATAGACGAATGAATAAATAACAACCCTGTTATCTAGCGTAGACGCTGAAGGATATTCGCGGTGCATTCATCAGTCTAATTTGATAGCAGTTCATAGATGGCACATTTCAGCGCGGCTGTTATTCCGAAAAGCATTCTGGATCGTAAAATATAACTTACCGCGTTAATAGGTTTATTTATTGGCACTGCCTATTGCTTATTTTGGATGCCATACAAACATCTCTGTTATCTGGTAGGCACCTTCCCGTCGCAGGGGAAAGATTGAGCTCGTTTTTCTATACGTTTAAGCCGCACGCAGGCGAAAGTTGCCCAGAGCGAAGGCTCTCGGGGTTTTAAGCTATAGGACGGACGTTAATTTTTACGGCAACCCCGTGCCCGAATATTACAAAGTTCAGAAGGTCACCGCGAGCAGCGCT
The DNA here is from genome assembly GCF_039878825.1 of Excalfactoria chinensis. Lineage (NCBI taxonomy): Eukaryota > Metazoa > Chordata > Aves > Galliformes > Phasianidae > Excalfactoria > Excalfactoria chinensis. The sequence continues at coordinate 107,108,268 of NC_092826.1, forward strand.
TCTTGGCAGCCCTGCGGGGCAGCCGGGATCCTCCTTTCGCGTCGTGACGCTCCTCGCCCGCGTTTCCTTTTTTACTACCGTTATCACCGTTTCCTAAGCCTCACCCCGCCGTGGTTCGCTTACCTACGGGCTCCTTCTCGGGAGAGGCCTTGCTGCCCTCCGACGGCGCGGGGGAGAGCTCCTCGGCGGTGGAGGACGAAGCGCGCGTCTCGTCCTCCCGCTGGGAGCCGCACGCCGAGGGGCTGGGGGAGCGCTCCTCGTCCTCCCTCCTGCCCGCCTCCGGCACGGGCGGCCCCGAAGGCGGCGGCTGGAAGCGACCGGGGGGCTGCGGAGCGAAGGGAGCTGCCCCGGCCGGCCCCGCGCCGTAGCCCTTGGAGGTGCCGTAAGCCTGGGAGAGGCGGAAGTAACCCGGGACCGGCACCCCGGTGCCGTTGGCGGAGGGGCTGACCTCGGCGCTCAGCCGCGGGAAGGGAGCGAGTTCGGCGGCGGCCGAGCCCTTGGGGCATTTCTCTGAGTCATAGAGGCAGTAGGAGCTCTCCTCCTTAATGTTTTGAGCGAAGGAGCACGAGGTGGCCTGCTGGCTCTCCGGCTCTTCCATGCGACAGGAGCGGGGCGGGTCTAGCCACACTTCCATCCCCGACACGTAGGGGTGCGTGGTGGGGACCATGCTTTGCGAAGTACCTTCATTGCGTTTGCCCAGGACGGGGAACAGTCCGCAGCCCTGCAGCCCGTAGGACAGCTCGGACGCCTGTGGCAGGTAGAGCCCGCTGCCCGGGTAGTAGCCGCCTCCTCCTCCGCCTCCGCCTCCTGTTCCCGCCGCGTCCCCTCTGCCCGCGCTGATCAACGAGTCCACCAGGAAAGAGTTTGCAGCCGGGCTCTCGGAGCATGACATTGTCGTGGAATAATTTGGCGAAGGGAGCGGATAGCCCTTCCTGGCTGACATTTCTTGTGCAAAACATGCTGAATATGATTAGAGATACCCCCGCACCACGGCGAACGCTTGCAGCCAATGGAAGCCCGGGCCTCCCCAGCAACCCCTCCCCGTCTGGTTTCGTATGCACCGAGCTGCTCTCAGGTCGACCTCTGAATTTGGGATATGGATGGATATTAATGTGCGATATGGATTTCCAGCCACACGCACACGTGCGGAGCGGCGCGGCAGGGCAGGGCCGGAGAGGGGCAGGCGGCGGCTCCCTGCTCTCTCCGTTCTGCCCCACGCACCGCTCTGCGCGGCGGTGTTTATGACACCCCGGCTGCGGCAGCGGCCAGATGAAGCTTTTATTATCGCTCCTCTTTCCCCGCGGTCGGGCTCTCCGGAAGCGATGCGTGCTCACCTCCCCGAGCAGCCCGTGTGTGTGTGTCACGAAATTAATAAAGCCAATGCCCTCCCCGTGCTTTATGCCAAGGCTCTGCTCGTTTTATTTGATTGTCTCCTTGTTGGTGGTGGTGGTTTTTAAAGAAATAATAGACATGTTATTGTTTATCACAGATCGTCGGGAACCGTAAAGGGCCCTGGTGTCTCCTTTCATTCAAGACCCGAGGAGGGAGGGAGCCCTTCCAGCCCCGCATCTCCCCCAGCTTACATTTCCTAGAGATAAAGAGCTGGCTGCTGCGCTTAGGAATCTCGGAGGGAGCAATGCCACTCCGGGAGGATTAATTGTGCGGTTGCAGCTTCTAATGCTGTAGTTAACGCTGGATTCTTCCCGAGGTCTGATTGCCATTTAAAATCCAAAGCCAGACATATGCCACAGAAAGAATCCAGACGTGAGCAGCTCAGATGGATGCTCGCACGATGCTGCGCACCCTGTTTATTGGCCTGTTTATATTTGGGCGATCATTTTTATACCCCCCACCCCCCCTCCCCTCCCCTCCTTTTGGGTCATTCACTTTTCTCCTCTCCAGAAGCACCGTCTCTGTCGCAAGCACCGCATTAAATAATAGAGAGAAGGATACGCAGATGAATCCCGAGATAGGAGACAGCCCTGTCCTGCCAATTTGTAATTGTGGCGGAGGGAGCAGACAGATAGCAGACAGACAGGCACGCAGACAGAGAGACACATAGATTTTCTAATGAATCGCTTAATGATCGCTTGCTTTCACTTCCATCATCTTTCGCTTAGGCCATTTTGAAGTCGCCTGCCTGCCTGGCCCGAGGAATTAAGGCTTCTCCAGCCCGAGCGGAGCCTGGGGCTACTCGAGGCTTTCCAGCTCTCGCTGCCCACTCGAGAGCATCAGAGCTCTCTCCTCACCCCCGCGGACATCTTCTCCCGGGGAAGCAGAGCCGGCGGCCCCGATCCCAGGGGCCGGGCGAGATGCGGAGGCTCTGCCCGCTGCCCCCGCCGGAGCCGTGAGGAGTGCCACGTCCCGGCCCTACCCTTGGCGTTCAGAGAACCCCGGAGGGCCCACGGGAAGGGCTGCCCCCCGCCCCCGGCTCTGACACGCCTCACGTGGTCTCCGGGGTAAGCCGTGGCCTGCGAATGGGAAATTACTGTTTTATTTTTTTCCCCTATTTTGCCATTGCTCCGGACGTGTAATTTCGGGGCAACGGGACACAAGCAAGCAAGCCGAGCTGCTGGGGCCCTCCCGAGCCTCCGTCAACTGGAAGGCTGCGGCAGGGAGAGGTCGTTACAACTTCACAGTCGCCATAAAACCTTGATGGAAAGGCGCCCTATATTCCCAGTGTTCTCGAGCTTACCCTTGAGTGCCGAGCGGGACCGCCTGTAGGATGGGGGATATGAGGGGGCCCGACAGCCTGCGAAAACCCTCCGAGGTTGTCCCCACGTTTCCTCCTGTAATACCGTTTGTGTTTCCCAAATGCGAGATGTGTTAACGCGTGATGGACAAACCCTTATCAGATTCCTATGAGGGTCGTATCACCGCTAACAAAATTAATACCATGCAAGGAACCGTTTTATTGGTTCCTATACAGGAAGACTATTATCAATAGGCTTAGCGTTATAAATGCAGATCTAAATAAAGTGAAACGTGAGCCCCAGCTTCACGCTCCCTATATATATTTCCCTGCACAAGTCAGGTATAAAAATTACTCCGGGGAAGTCAGCTCTTGCGGTATGTTTGTTTTGCATTTGCCAAATTAAATAGGAATGGATTGCAAACCTGAAAACCGTGTGGAATCGAGGAGTAACACTTGAAATCCTTCCAAAGCTGTTTTTAAAATAAGCAGCTCCCTTTTAAAAATTGGATTAAAGCGGGTAAAGGCCCGTAAAAAAATAAAACAAAAAACACTGCGATCCTCCTGAATGAAAAGGGTTCAAAATGCATCGCAACAAACGTGAGTTGGCTGCTTCCACCTCCTCGAGAGCTAATGCAGACTACATCAGACAAAAGGCGCGGAGGACAGAGACGATTCGGAAGAAGAAAAGCAGATTTTAGCCTTACTCCTCTTTCTCCCCTCACCCAGGCCCCCGTGGGTTTGATGGCGCAGGGGCCGGGGCTGGGCCCTGGGTGGCTCTGCCCGAAGGTTGCGGTCCGGTAGAGCGGGATCTGCCGTCGGGAACGCCGGTCGGTGCCGCTCGTTTGGTCCGCAGCTCTGCGCAGGGTGGCGGCCGGGGCACTCCGCCTCGATCGTGAACTCCGCTCGGTGCTGCATTATCTCCGCTTTCTTTAATCGCTAACAAGGCCAAGGCAAATAGTAACCGGCATCATCAAACCCACTGAAGTAAAACTAATAACGCGCGCTTGGTTCTTAACTATAAAAGATAATGGTCAATTCCGACTAAAGTGAGCTAATTTGGCATGCGTTGGGTGTAGCTACCGCATTGCCAGCGCTTAACAATGTGTCCCTTGGAGCTTAACCCCCGTTTAAAAGAAATTTTAAAGAATATTGTGGACGCCAAGGGACGAGAAACGCTTTCTTTCTAATTCCGCTTCCGTAAGGAAAGCCGTCCCAGGGTCCATAAAACCGAGCAAATAAAAGTCTGATAAATATCAAAGCCGGCGAGCGGGTGATTTCGTGGAGAATCTGAATTCGCGGCGTGCGTAGACAACGCTATCAAAATAAAACTTTATTGATCTAAGAAAAATATAATAGATGCATTAATAGCGTCGTTAAGCCGTTTTATTGGTTGGCCTAAAATTAAAAACAAAAAAGGGAATAAATAAAACCCGACAGCTCAGCCCCAGCGAACTCCTGACTGGAAATTTCAAAACGCGTCACGTTAAACCGTGATTTATCTTTGCTTTTTTATTATTAGCCCGTATAAAGCAAAAGATCAGCGCCGTTAATCCGGAGACCCATTTTGCGAGCTAATTAAAATATGTTTTTATTTGTAGACACGGGGAAAAGTGCAACTTGCGGAAAGGCGGAGGGCCTCGTAAGCGCGCCGAGGAGTGCATGCGCCGCCTGGCTGAGGAGAGGGTCGCGCAGTGCGTCGTGCTCCTTCCCCCCAAATGAATGCAATCAGGGTATAGTTCTTTAATATTGGAACTGTCAGTCGTCAGGAACGTGCGTGTGTGCTCACCAGATTCCTCCTTTATTTATTTATTTACTCTCCTTTCTTCTCCCTCCCCCCCCCCCCCCCCTTTTTTTTTTTATTTGCTGGAATTGCTCCAAAGAAGGCGGATTTCAAACAGGAGGTTTAGGAACTGCGGCCGTGCCAAGTTAGGTGACAAATGACGGCCCCACTAATTTTATCTTGCCTAGAAATACTTTCACGCTGAGGGTTGGGGTGGGCGGGGGGGGTGAGGGGGGAGCTTGGCTTGTTGTGGCGGATTATGCTGTTAAAAATTAGGGTGAGATTTAATTTTACTCCGCCATCCGGGGGCTCGTTCTCCTAAATATATTTCGGAGGCTTCGCGGATCGGTTTACTCATTTGGATTAGGAACATATTTTGCTAGTGAGTCTGACGAGCTCCGAATTCTGGCATGCGGCGGAACAAAACGCGCCCCGACCGATTCATTCCTGCTCCATCCCATCGCCATTCCCCGGCCGCACTCCGAACAAGGGGGTCCTATTGTCTGCTGAGCCCCAACACCGCGCGGAAGTAACAGCGGTATCGGGTTATGCGAGCGACGGTAGAACCGTAAACATACAAATCCGCCTTTTTAAGCTCACCCTTTTTATTGAGAGAGATGGGCCGCACAGCTGTATGGACCGTTTGAAACTGTATCCCCTCTCCCCTTTTTTGTAGCTGCCCATAAGATCTGGGTGCGCATTACAAATATCTTTTAGCTTGCGGTGCAGCCCTCACAAACACACGTTGGCCCGACGCTTCGATTCGGAGCGTTTAATGAAAAGATTATGACACACACACACACACACTAGTAGAAAAAAAGACGACAACAAAACACAAACCCAAAGAGCTCATGAAAAAGCCTCCCAGGGGTTTGGATGTGGTATGTGCACTGAAGTCGAGTACACGATTAATTAAACACAGTGTAGACACTGAGTTGGCTTCGCCTCTTCCCTCCGAAACACGCAAACCCAAATCATGTGAAATAATAAACAGTTATTGTAAGAAACGAGCTTGTTTTTTTTAAATATTATCCTATGACCGCGGCCGTCAGTAAACAATTCGTAACCAGAGGGCGCTTTAACTGCTGCTGGGGTCCCTTTGATTTATTCAGCGGAGCATTGAATGGAGCAGGGAAACAACAAGGGGAAAAATAAATATTTGATCAAATATGCTGAGTTTAACTCGGCTGGTGTAAAATGAAACGTTGCAAAGGGACCCTCAGCGACTGCCCCGCTCCTCCTCGGGACGTGACTTCTTAGGGCCCGACGTTTCCGAGGGGAGGTCGGGAGAGATCGGCTCCCGAGCTTTTAATGGAGCATCTTTGATGAAATCGATAGGTTCCGATAATCATCTGAGAAATGCTCTCTGCCGGCTCAACATGTGCTTTTAACTAGGCTTGCAACAGCTCCCCAGGAGCACGGTTTTAAAGGCCGCTGTCTTTAAAATAGACGCAACTAGTACTAGTTTACATACAAAGACTCTTAGGGGAGCAAAGACAACACAATTATTTTTTCCTGAGATAGACATTTAAATAGAGCGTAGCCTCTGTTAATATACAAGCGGGTTGAAATATGCAGCCAAACCAGTATCTCTATACAATACCACATTTCCTCCCCCCCCCCCGCCCCCCGCCCCACTCCCCCCACGCCCCTTCTCAAATGGAGACATAACAAAAACATGTGAAACTTTTATGGGCGAGAAAAGTAACCTGGAGTTAGGGATACTCGTAGCCGGGATAGAGTTTCAAAGCTACAACCCCGAGCAGCCCTGAGCACATGAGAATGTGAGACTGCTGGTTGTTTACGGCACATGTTCTAGCTGGGATAGATAGATGGATGGATAGATAGGTGGATGGATGGATGGATGGATGGATGGATGGATGGATGGATGGATGGATGGATGGATGGATGGCCACTCTGGTCCTGTATGCATGCTGGCTTAACGTGCAACCACATGCTTAGTTTTGAGCAGAAGTGTGTCAAAACTTGTTTACCACAGGCTGCGTCCAGCTGCGAGGAAGCAGGCTCTCCTTTTAAGTTACCAAGCGACCCTAACTAAACTATAGTTCAAGTCCAATAAGATCGTCAGAATTGTCTGTCATTTGTAGTCTGGGTTGCCATAGATCTAGTTGATTGAAGACACCTACTGTTCCCCACATAAATGTCAAGTTTCATAATATTTCCAGCGCCGCAATTTTTATAACTGGAAGAAATCTACAAGTTTTTCTGCAAAAAGAAATATTTCCAGATACCGTGGATTTTCCACGCCGCCGGCCAAAACTTTGCCAAGAGACAGAAAAAGGTCAACAGTGCCTCAGAAAGCCCCTGCGACTTTAATTCACCGCTTTAATCACCAACTTTCGAGAGCCGCTTCCACTGCCAGTGCTAAGGCCGGCCCTCCCCGCGCCCCACGGTGACACCGCACCCGCCGTCCCCTCTCCTCGCGGGGCACGCGGAGAGCACTTACCTCCGCGCATTGCCTATGCCGGAGCCCTGCGGCCCGACCTCCGCCGGGTCCTTCGCGCTAATTGAGCGTGCGGCCGCGAAGTGAACAAAGGCCAAGATTCCGCCGGGCTGCTCCCCTCGGCCCGCGGCTTTGACATTGATCTGACGATCGCCATCTGGCGGCCGCGCCGCCCCGCGCAGCCCCGGGCCCCTCCGCGGGCCGCCGGCCGCTCACCTCCCGCTCCGCCCGGCACGGCAGCCGCCGCCTTTATAGCGGTGCATTCCGCATCTGCGAGCGGACAAGTCACGGACACTTTTTATGGCCGCATTGTCACAGCAACACAGAGGATGCGATTTTATTGGGCTAGGAAATCAAACCCCGAGCGGAGAAACTCCGTGGTTTAACTGTCTCTGGGATTGGCCGTGAATGCCAGTTAATTTTTAACCAGGAAAGGAAGCTTTCTCGCTTAACTTTCATTGCCCGTCAGCTCTCCATCCGTCCCTCTCTCCCTGTCTGCCGCCCGTCCATCCATCCGTCGCCTCTCGGCTCGCGTTCCCCGCAGACAGACAGACGAACAAATAGACAAACAAACATCAGAGCCTCCCTTCCCTTCGCTTTTCAGCGTTCCCTCCACCGAGGCGCTGTCTGTCCGGCGGCGGTTGTCAGCGAGGCCCGCGTCAGTGGGAGTGCTTCACCTCAAGGTTATGGGTGATGTCCAAGCAATACAGAAGTTCAAAGCCAGAAAACAATGAGAAAACAGAATGTACTTTTTTTCTCCTGATCAAGACTGGGGTCAACATTCGAGATTCAGCTGCTCTTCCCAAAACACGTTCCTATCCCAGACATTGTTTTGGTTTGGTGTCCCCCCCCTTCCCCCCAATCTATTTTCTCCTTGCATCCCTCCCCCCGCCCCATCCCACCCCTCCCTGCCCTGGAGATCAAGGACAACCCCAGCCGGCCCATTTTCACAGCGCTGCCAGGCGCATTTTTTTCTCGAAGGAGGCAACGGTTTTCCTAGGGCCCTCACCCTCCTGAGCACGTCCACAGAGTGCTCTTCCGTCCCTTTTCTTTGGGGATGGGTCCCTAAAATGAGCCCCAAGCACTCCCAGCACCGCTTACGTTGCCACACGCGTAGGAGCACACTGCGATATCACATCCCCGTGTGACACGGAAGGGACCTCACTCCACAGGACAAGGACACGGCCTAACACGAAGCCTTCTCCACGTTCCTTTCCTAACCAGACCAGTCTGTTTGGTCACACCAGGGCAGAAGACTTAACAGACGAGATATACGAAAGGACATTCATTTCTCCCCAAATGACCCCACAAGGTCGTGAGGAATTTCGGGTACCAAAGCCATATCAGGCAAAGTGACATGCAGGAACGCGACGCCAGAATGAAAAATATCAAGTTTCCATTGTTTTTATTTGCCTTGTGCGTTGTTCCACTGTATACATGCAACCAAGTACTTTCGCATATTAAAAGAAAACGGTATATACACATAGTCGATACATATGGAAAACAAGTGATGTCGTATAAAGATACTGCTTTTGGTGAACCGTGACAAAGAACTTACATCCATTTGGTAAATGTACTCATCAGAAAACTTCCTCATCACCACTTTGTTGCACATGGAAAGAAACCCCACATCCCTTCAGCCCCAAAGGAGGAAAAAAAAAACATCAGGAAAAAGAAAAAGGCATTCGAACAAAATAGGTCATGGGTTCCTCTTTTTATTATTTACAAGTCTTGTAAAACATCGCTCCTGTATGAAATATACATTCAGATATTCTCAACAGCAAATTACCTTAACGATAGAACTCCGTAGCTTTTGTAAACTGATATAGAATTTTAAATAGCTTCCTATTTTTTTCCCCTCTTTTTCTTTTTTAAATTGCTTTTTTTTTTTCTTTTTTTCTTTTTTTTTTCACGCTTTGGTTCCTGCAGGGAAATATATATATTTATAGATACTTAAAATAACTCCGAACAACTCTCCGTTCTTTGCATACGTCGGCTGGGCGACAAAGTAGAGCTCGTGACATTTAAAGTAGACGACAACAAAATGACCGTATTTACACTGTTTGGCTTCTGATTAAACTCCTCACTGGTCACCTTTACAAGAGCATGCGATTGAGTTATTTTAATGATCCAACGTTAGCGCATTGCACAACTCCAAGTTTCAATTAAGTGTTGTGTGGTATTTGCTAAACTGTCGTTCTCCACAGGTATTTCCTGAAGAAAGTTTGCGAGCCAGAAGCCAGAAGGTTGGTTTCCTCTCCGTATTTTTTTTTCCTGTTAAAAAGCTGAAATTCACCCCCCCTTTTTTTTTCTCCCCCTCTCTCTATTTTTTGTTGTTTGGACTCTTTATTTTTAGCATTTAAATATGATTTGTCTCCGAAAAGATGGCAACGAGCGGGCCGTTGTCATAAATAAACAACGTGAGAAATCTTTTGCTTTGTTGTTGTTCTTTTTCTCTTTGCAGTGATTGTTTCTTTGCGATGTATGGCAAATTTATACCTGATTTTTCTTTTTTCTTTTTTTTTAAGTAAATATTTCAGTCTTTCATTCTCTTCCCACCCCATTCCCCTCTTCCTCCCACCCCAAAGGAAACGCTATTGTACCCATCGCTACATCCACGTTACGACTGCTCGTAGACGGCCTCGTGAAGGTGTAGGCATGTCACCCCCCGCCCTTTACCTCTCTCCCCCCTCCCTTTAATTCCCTTTTCAAATCCATGGGCAATGGCTCACTGCCTCAACCGCATTTTTCCTCCGTGAAGGACGAGAGATCGCTTCCCAAAGTTCGCATCCTGGCTGCGGCCACTCGCGGTGCCGGTGCCCACGCCACGCTCCGAGGGGGCAGCGGGACACGGGGACACCCCCGTCCCCTCCCGGAGCTGCGATGCCCTGGAAGGTGAGAGGCGTGGGCCGGGCTCTCGGAGGTGACGCGCGTGGTGGAAATGGATGGACGCCACGTGTGGCAAAATCAAACCGATTCCAGTTGGTATGTAAATATATAGACAAAACAATAAACCGTCATGGAAGGTCCAGAGCAGATTTACATGTATGGAAAACCTCGGGTTCTTCGAGTTCCGTCAGATACACACCTCCTTCCTTCACGTAACCTCGTGGCTTGACCTTGTCAAGGGCGAAATCTGAATTTAATCTCGTCTTGAAAAACGCTACGAGTTTTAAAGTAGTGGATTAGCTGAGTAATACTGTAATCGGTCCCTGTTAATTTTTTTTTCTTTCATTCTTCTGTTTTGAAACCATATTTTTACTTGGCGGTCGGTCAGATTGAGCATTCGGGAGAGCTGGAGGCGTTTCTCTTTGTTTATGTAGACACTGAAGAAGAATTCCCTTTCTAGCTCTCTAATCTGATATTTGGTGTAGGGGCATCTCTTTTTACGGGTCCGTTGTCCACCTGTGGAGCGAGAAAAGGCACAAGGGTTTGTCACGGCGGGGCCCGGGGTGGGGGTGGGGGACAGCGGGGCGAAGCACCTCGACACGCTACGACGCGCGTTCCGCTTCCTCCGCGACCGCCCTCGGCAGCCGCAGGGCTGAGCGCACGGGGGGCTGCGGGGAGCCGGGACCCACCGGGAAGACTCCGGCCCCGGGCAGGGCGGAACCCCGCCGGGAAGCGGGGCTGCGGCCTCGCTCCGCGGGAGGAAGGGGCCAGCGGTCGTGAGGAAGCCCCCGGAGGCGGCTCGGCCGGAGCCGGACGCGCTGAGAGTGGGCAGCGGCCGCCCCCCGCTGCCCCCGGCAGCAGCCGGGCACCCCGCGGCGCTCCGTTCCCCTCTCCGGAGGCCGAAGAGACCGCACGGCCCCGGCACGGCTCAGCCCCGCGGCCGCCACGCGCTCCGGCGGCAGCTTTCTAGCAAGCACAGCCACCATTTCGGGGTGTTCTCCTCGCGCTTAGCCGCCGTGGTTTTAAAGTTCATTAAGCGCAATAGGAAAGGGCTCGAGGATCAGAAGCCCTTTGCATTCAATCTAGCCGCTACCCCTTTAAAAACTTCCTTTTCTGGTACAGTTCATTGTCGAGGTATTTTTCCCCGAGCTGTATACTGGCGTTGCCTTTTAAAAAGCCCACATAAAAAAATCAGCCTTTGACAGATTGAATAACAATTGTAAGTAACAAACTGTTGGACAGAAGGCAACGCGTAATTGCCACAGCGCCCGAGTAAAATGGCTTCCTTTAGACAAAAAGGCCAGCTTTAGGTTAATTTGTTTCTTTTAATATATTGCTACAGTTCAGGCGGCTACTTTATCTGCTCAACGCGGCTCGAGCGCAATCGTTAAAGCGGCGATGGCTTTGAATGCGGCTCCTAACTAGGCTCCCGGTGCAACACATGGCTTTTATAAAATCACGGGATTACATCGGTATCAAAGGAGCCGGGATCGCCCTTCTCTGCCGAATTTACAGGCGCCCGACGCACGTTATTATATTTTCGAGAGCCGACCGCAGAGCTCCCTTTTATTACGATTCCCGAAGAAGAAAAAAAAAAGAAAAGAAAGGGGAAAAAAAAAGAAAGAAAAAGGAAAGAGAAAGAAAATTTTTTAAAGGCATCCGTCGCCCGGTGGGTATTTCACGGCCAATTTCAGCACTAAACACGTGATCTCGCCTTTTATAACAAAGTTTTGTTGGGGGAAATCTAAAGGCCCTTCATAAACCTTATATGCTTATAAAACAGCATATAAAAATTTAACAGCGGCGGTGCGCTACATTTCCAAGTCCCTCTCCGAAAGCGCTCGGGCGCTGCCTTTATACGTACTGGAGCTGCCGGATTTCTCCTCATTGTTGCCGGAAGATGACTCGGGGCTGCTGCCGCTCTCCGGCCGCCTCCGCCTCTCCTTCCCCGCCGCCGCCGCCCCGCCGCAGCCGCCCTCCGAACTTGAAGTTGCCGCCGTCGCCCCGGCGGCCGCGGGCGCCTTCTCTCCGCTCTTGTCCGGCGGATAGTCCGCGGAGGAAGGGTTCTCCGCCGTGCCGTACGCCGTCTCGAAAAACTGGTCGAAAGCCTGCGGCAGGACCCCGTTCCTGCCCACCGTGCTATAGAAATTGGAGGAGACGTTGGCGCTGGGGTGGTGGTAGACGTTCGCGGTGCTTTTGCCGAACACCTCGCCCATGCTGGCGGTGGTGGTGGAAGGCAAGCAGTCTCTGTGCATGATCTCCTCTGCGGAGTAGCAGTGGGGCAGGTTGTTCCGGGGGTGCCATTTACTGGAGGGATCAATGGCATATTCCCTGAAGGTCACTTCTCTCACGGGTTGGACCTGGGGCAGGTTGGAGGAGTAGGAGTATGTCATAGGGCGAGAAGACGGGGTCTGGGGCAGAAAAGAAGGGAGGCTGGAGAAATCAGGACCCGAGACGTAGTACGTACAACTTGGCAAATACATGTTAGAGGAACAAGGAACACGCTCATCAAAATCCATCATTAGGGCTACCTCGGCTTCTCCGCATTAGCTGAGCTTAACATGATTCTCTAGCGCAGCTGCCCCTTTGAAGCAGATCCGTGAAGTAAGAAATTGGGAGACGTAAGCTGACGTGGAGAGCCTCCGGCCTCGGCGGGGAGGTGCGGCCACGTGACGCGCCGTGCAAATTGACAAGCGGCGGCTGCGGGCCCGCGCCTCTTTGTAGCCATCTCGGGGGAAGCAACAGATCGGCGCGGCCCCGCACCGCACGGCCCCGCACCCGCACCGCGCGGCCCCGCGCCGCCCGCCCCCGCCGCCCGCCCAGCCCAGCGCAGCAACGCGCAGCAGCGCGCAGGTTGGCCCCGGTACAGTGCAGGACACAAAGGCACCGCTCGGCACTGCCCCACACTTAGCGCCCGGCCCCTCGCACCCCCTGGCTCTGCAGCACTTAGCAATGCCCACAGGGCTAGGTGAGAGCTCTCTGTTTGTTTGTTCGCTTGCTGGGGTGTGTGGTGGCTCGTTGGCAGGCTCCGAAAGGAAGGGAGCAGGAGAAACGAAGCAACGACTCCTTCTAGAAAGCTGCTTCCTAGCAGGAAGCTCTCCTTGGGAAAGCGGTCACTTTAGGGTTGGTGGCTTCCCCCACTTTTATCCTTTCCCTTTTTATTTATTTTTTTATTGGCCTTGATTGGGTCTTCAGGTTCACCCCATCCTCCTCTGCCCCCCCCCCCCCCCAGTCTCCCCCCCCCAAAAAAATAGTCTATATATATATTTAAAGCCCCCTCGCCCTGCAGGGTTTTGCTGGAAACCTTCCTAGCAAGAATGTGCCAGGGTCAAGTCTGCACTGATTTTCATGGTGAATAGATTACATGCTTGCATTCATGTTCACTTCCGAAGCGCTTAGTGTCTTCCTTCCCTCCCTTACATATTAACCTCAAATACCCCGTGCGGCTCCAGCCAAGCCTCACTAGAGGTACTTAGCAATATTGGATTCCCAGAGCGCAGGTTCGCTTTCCTCACCGCCACCCCCACCTCCCTGAACCATAGCCTGCCTATTTGCCACGCCAGAAAAGCCCTTTAAACTGCAGAGCACTGGGCGAAAAAAAGTGTTTGCTGATCTCTTCTCCTCCGCACCGCCGCTAAACGCTCGGAAAACCGGTGGATGTAGGGCTGCCCCGCTTCGACAAATACTCCGGCTTTAATTGCCAGAAGCCCAGTTAAAATGATTTGACATACTGTTAACCCCTAGGAACAAACTCGCCGTCCCGAGATCCTTTCCTTTCTGCCTCGTACCGTCGCCGAAGCCTGAGACCCGGGGAGACCTATTTTAAAAACGTGGTTAAATTTTTACTATTGTTGCATGAAAGGGATGATATAGAAAGCGGATTGTACAGGGCAGAGGCTAAAAAGTACTTCTCTGCCAATAAAAATGCACACCCCACCGAACGAGCGCAGCCAAAGAAAACAGAGAAATACGCCAAAGAATACAGCACCTTTTGAGGCATGGACATCCCTCGGCTGTTGGGAAAAAAAGAAATGTTTTTTTGCTGTTCCGATGCTCGATTTGAGAAAAGAAATATTTGGGTTCCGGCTGGATTTAATCATAACAGAAAAACAGAGAGGCAAAAGGCTGTTGTGGTGTCGGTGCTCTGATGAAATCAGACGGAGCTCGAGGTCTGTGCCCCCATGGACCGGGGAGGCTGATGGAAAAGGGACCGAAATGCTGGAGAAATAATATTTGGATTTCCTCCCCTTTTCCTCTCCAGCTCTGTGGAAGTATTTATATATCCGGAGAAAGTTCTATAGTAAATTCTGGAGATCTTCGGTATTTAAATATCAACATCGATTTGTTTATTTATTGCTCAGCTTATCGTAACCGACTCGATAACAAATCTAATCATGCGGCTTGCAGAATATATATATATATATTCTCATTATGTATTTTCCCTACATTATAGTTAACTGTTACATTTGAATTCGAGCTGTAAATTCAACATTATCAAGTAATTACTTTGTAGCGGAGTAAACTAATTTATTAGCATTAATGTTTATATGCCTTTTTCTTATTTTACAAGGGTTACCGTTCACAAATCAAACGCTCCGGACGTATCCCCGTAATGAACTCTTTATTTTGGTTTGCTGCTAGAACTTCTTATGCTCGCTGCGTGTCTGCGAGCTGAACTTGAAATTAGTGAATTAATCTTCAGGCTTGACGTGTTTGCTAGAAAGTGGATGGAAAGGGATCGCATGTCGTCAAAACCGCTAGCAGAAGACTGCATTGTCGTTTGGGGATTGTAAAAGCGCTTGGGGATTCTCCCTCTCTCCCCCCTCCTCTAACTTGGGGTGGGGGGTGGGGGGGGTGCAAGAGCTCTGGTTGGCTTTTTCTTTAACGCTCATAGCCGCGCTCGCATCTCATTTCTCCCCCAGTTCTTCGGTTGGGTAGGGGGGATTGAGGGGTGGGAGCCCTCTTTGGGCACCCAGCACGGACTGTGCCCCCCCCGTCCCCCCGCACTGCCGCCCCTCCCCGTGCACAGAGAGGCAGCGTTGGGATTTCGGTGACTTTGAGATAACAAAGGCGCCACCATTGCAGAGCCTCGCCCCGCCTCTGGGTGATGGCAAACAAATTCTTGCACTTGTATTAGGGCTTTTAAGGCTATAATTGAACGCGGCGCGTCTAGGAGAGCCGAAAACAGTTCTAGACTGACCTGCGGTTTTATAGCACTTTGGCAGTCAACTTCAGCTTGTGTCAGAGCAGACACGACAGGGCTGCCCGGCCCCGGGACGCCACCTACTTGGCCCGGCTGCGGCCCCCCCCCCCGCACTCATCCCATGGCAGAGCTGGGGCAGCGCTGGCGCAAGGCTGTACGTGCCCGAGGTCGAGGCAGCACACAAAGGGAAATCGAGGCAAGGGGGAGGTATGGGGGGGGGGGGGGGGGAGGTATGGGGGGAGGCTGCAGCCAGGCCACCCTCTGCGAACCGGGCGCGTGTGTGCGCGGGCACAGCGCGCACACGTGCGGCCCCGATGCCTACTTTGGGACTGCTCCTCCCCGCTGCTCGTTCCCAAAAGTAAAACTAAGAAAAGAATAAAAACCCAACACCCGCTCAAGCAGTATATTGGTTTCATCCAGTTTTCAAGGCGGGGGGGACCCCAAAACGCCTCTCTCAGCAATCGGGAGAGTTCCGGGGAAGGCAGGGAGCGAGAAAACACGCCCGGCACGGACTGTTCTCTGCTTTATTTGCTGTTAAGTGAAACAGAGATAATGTTCGCCTAAAGCCCCGGAATGTGTGGGTAATTGCAGGGAGCCTGCTGTTAGGTTGCTGCGCTCAGCACAATTATCAATGTCGATTATTTGGTCTAACGTTGAATTGCTCTTTTAATACAGTAATTGGGACTTCCGCGTCGAGGAAGGGGGAAAATCGAGCCTTCCCTTTCCTAAGCTCGACGAAAACAACATCAACAAAGGGAGGCATTGCGTTTGGAGAAGCGAAATGCATTCGTTCCGCCTCCCCGTGTATTTCGGCCGGATTAGGGAGGCTCAAAACGCTGCGAATGTTGCAGCTCTGCTGCTGCAGAACGTTTTGCAAAGGACGGACGTGGCCAAGAGGCGGAGAGGCTGGGAGCACGGTCACCCGGTTAGCTAAGCTAAACAAAGCGGGGGAAAGCTACAGCTCTTCTTTGGAGGAATATAAACAGAGCCGGGACGCCTCGATAGCGCGGCTCTATGTATACACATCGCGTGCAAAGGGGACTGTTTAACTTACTACCGCTGTTCTCCGAAAGGTCAAGTTCTATAGTATCCAAATTGCTGTCTTTTTTTTTTTTTCTTTTTCTTTTTTCTTTCTTTTTCTTTTTTTTTTCTCGGCTGTGTTTTGCTTTAAAAAAACAACCGGTAAGCCGAGCGTTTACCTTGCCGGTAGGGTGAGTGCCTACAATTAACAGCAGCGAAGCAGCAACGTGTGCTAAAAGGCATTCGTTGTCGAGTAGAGCTAATTGAAATATTCCCGATTGCTGGGCTGAGTCTCGTAGGCTCTTTCCGCGTAGGCACGGCGGGGCTCGCTTTGACTCTGCCACGGGAAAGTAGTTCGGGAATTAGGACGGAGCTTTGTAAACGTGCAGGCTGATGACAGCGTGCAAAGTCTTATTAGAAACATGTAGGATGAGGGAATTCACGGCTCTCTTGCCACATCCCCTTCCCTCTTTTCCAATGAAAATAATGCCAGAAGGCGATAATTCTTCTCAAAATTGGCCAGGAATGCAGCTTCAGAAAAGCGTGGTTATTGTTTGGATTTGAAGTATTTCGAGCTCAGAAGGTCTTAACCGGCGTTTGTTCTTTTCTATTTGCCTTTTGTCCGTTAGGGAAAGGAGCTGCACGCACCCGACTATTAAAATCAAACCAAAAACACCATCATCACCAACAAAAACCTAAATTCATCCCCTTTAACGCCGCGATGGAGAAAAGCACTACAATATTATATAAGATTTTTCGAATATTGGTTTACCCCATAGTCTGAAGTGATTTTTGATAGCGGCGAGAGGGAAGCCCCATGCTGTGACACAGAGCAGCTATTTGTGTCCCGAACCCGAGCGGTATGGTTCTGATTTTGCTTAGGAAACTGTAGACTATGTGGAACGAGAAAGAGCAGAGGTAAACAAGACCCCAGGCAAGGTGATTCTGCCTAGTTTGTTGCATTTAATCTCACGGCATTATTTAAGAGACGTGAACTTCTCGAAGGGCTGTACTCATGCGGGAGTAGAAAAATGTAGATTCATTTTTAATATCAATTACCGAGATTCTTTCCTTTGCTCTGTCACGTTCTCTTTTTAGTCGCAGAGATGGAGGTTGCAGGGAGGTATTTTTTTCCACCTCTCAGCTTGTGCTCTGGACCTAAAGAGGTCTGCCCGTCTCTGGCCACCAAGCACGATATTTTGCATCCCTTTGCTAGGATGGACCTCTTCCTTCTGAACTCTCACTGACTCCTATCGTTTCAGCAAGCACAAATACTGAGCGCAGTTTTCAGAACAGGAAGCTTACTGCGGCGAGAACTCTTTCCTTTCCCGAGAACTATTTTCTTGCCCTTTTGCAGCCGAACAATTTGTTGTCGTCATGCACACCCAGCATCTTTACAAGCGCGGAGGGTTTCTCATGGCCGTGTGCCCCACAGCCCGCCTCCCCAGCATTGTGCCCCCCCCTCCCTCCTCGGTCTCTCTGAAGACCCTCTACAATTTAGGTTCTGTTTACTGTTCGCAGTTTGCTTCCGATAGAAAATACAGGCAGGTTTGGCAACAAAGAGGGCATAAGGAGGCACTATCGTAGACGGTCACGTATTTCAGAGTTTGATTGACTGGGGATGCTGCCGTCGCTGTCTCCTTTTCTGCACCTGAAAGCTTTGCGATACCTACTCGACGAGTGAAAAGGCACAACCAGTCTTTCCTCCCCCTATGGAGCCAACTACAGGTGCAGGAGTGCTCTGACAAAAAAACAAGGCTCTGGGAGGGGAGTCCGCACAAAGCGGCGGGCTCGAGAGCGAGTCGGAAAGCCAACTCCCTCCGTTATCTCCCCCCCATACAGAACCCAGCCTCTTCTCACCGGTTCCCACCCAAATTCACAATAAAAACTAGGACACTGGCGCCGGGGGCTGCTGGCAGCTTCCAGCCACCTTTCACGCCCAATAGCTTTACGTGGGATTAATCCGAGCGTTTACTGAACGTCCCCAGCGAGCCCTGGGAAGTGAAGGGCTGTCACAAAACGCGGAGATCCCCGCACACGACCACAGCCTGACGTTGTTCCCGTGCAAAGTTCCCCCGCAGCCTGGAACGCAGCTTCCCTACTCATAGAAGGAAAAAAAAATAGTCCTCCCAAACATTCCCACGTCGCCTTACATTTAAAAGTATCGCTACAACGGATGCCTTGAACTTGACCTTAGGTTTGTTAATCCAGGAAACATATTCGGCGAGAGAGTGAGAGAAAAATATATCCAGCCGCGGTGCATCTGATAAACGGGAGTCCTTCTCGCTCCGAGCGAACAACGCACACGAAATACGAGCTATATAGAACGTGCCCTCCGCATCAGGAGCAGAAAACTACAGAGATGGAAACGCCTCAACGCCGGGACGCTCTGCTCGCCGTCACACCGTTCCGTGATGCCGTGGTGCAACTTTACCGCACTCGGTACAGCAATTCGAGTCGAGGTAATCGACCGGGATTCTCAGCTGCGTTGAATTTTATAGGATATGAGGCTTTCTCTAACGCACGCTGGTTTTTAACAGTGATTTATAAAGTCGTTGGTTTTGGTTTTTGTTTTTTTCTTTTCCTTATTTTTTTTTTTCTTGCCCAACTCGCCAAGGAACACAGAGGATTTTACTGTACCACACCGCTAACTTTATGGGAGAGGCTTTTTCACATATCGTGAAACCCACCGGAGTAAGAACTCTTCTTCCTCAAGGATAGTTCAGGGGGCGGGCACAGGAAGTATCCCAGTGCCGGGGCTGTCAAATCAACGACTTGAAAGCCCGAACTTCATATTTTGATGGCTTCTCAGAGCTGCGTTATAATGGAGGTACCTGTACTTGGATAACGATCTTCACAGCAATCTATTGGTCTAAAACGAGCTGAAAACGCTCATTCAGTTCTACACGGAACCCTCTGCCCCGCACGGCCAGGCCGGCTCTGCGAGGACTGCTCTCTGTGCGTCCTCCCCTCTGTCACGCAAAGACACCCGCACGGGCAGAGCTCCCTGTGCCTCCAACATGGCTGCTCCGGGCGGTGCGGGCTGAGCTCCCGCTGCCGGTGCCGCACCGCCCAGCTGCGGGCAGAGCCGCTCCGAGAGCACAAAGCGGAGCCGGGGCCGCCCCGGCAATGCCGTACTCATCCTTTCCCTTTCGCTTTAACTCCCCATTTCCAAGCGCTTACACGACGCGGTGTTTCCATTTTGCAAAACCTGTAGTATTTAAATGGTAGCCAACCACTAGCCGCAGCCGGTTTGGCCTTCTATTCAAATCTATCATTTTTTCCTCGTGCCCGAGGGCACACCGAGGTGTAAGAACAGAGCATTGCAAACACCTTAGTAGTAATCGACAATTGCTGCTAACCCAAGCCGACGGCCGAGGCCAATTTATGCTATCAGGAATAAATACACGGGCATTGCCCAGTGTGTTCAGCCCAGAGAGGTTCCGACGTCCTCGGATCGCTGTAAGTCGGCAGGCTGCAGCGCCCGGCCCGCGTTTCCTTCCCCAGACACACGCCCAAGCCCTGGCCACCAGCAGACAGGTTAACCCGCCTCTCACATCCTTCCCCGCATCATCCCACACAGAGCGTCCGACCCTCCTCCCCGTCTCATCAAAGAGCGCAATAATTTCAGAGGCGACCACGCACAGACGACCGGGGATGAATAACAGCCGGGAGCCGCTTCGCAGAGCTGCCCGACCCAACACTACCGGCGTACAAAGCCCAGAGAGCCGCAGCCCCGACTGCTAACCCTCCCGCACCCTGCGCTCTGCTCCAGCCCTCCTGGCCCCCGCCTGCCGGGAGCCTTCCCTTCTTTCACCTATGCTGGGCTGCTAAGCGGCAGCTCTGGGAAAGGTGGAGCCAGCTGGAGAAAAGAGCTTACATTTGGGAGCGGCTCCCCTTGTCTATCAGCATCACCCCGCAGCCTCCGCACCCCTCTCCCCGTGAGCGTGGGACGCAGGGAGCAGGGCGGGTGGGTGGGCGCGGGGGAAGCGGGCCCCTGCAAAACCCTCCGCAAAGGCCTTCCGAGTCACGCAAGGGGCTGTGCGGGTGGGTTAATTGATGGCTTCGTGGCTTCGTTCACCACCGAGCACGGGGAGAGGACAAACATTCACTTCCAGGAAGAGCAGGAAAATCTTACCCCGGCATCCCGACTTGTCTCTCCTGAGCAAAGAGCAATCCCCGCGGAGGCTGACAGCGAGGATCCTGCGCTGGGCTGGAGACCTCCGTGGCAGTGAGGATGGAGTGCACATTTTTTGGTTTCCTCCCCTACTGCTTAAATATTCCCGGTCCACAAAACATTCCTTCTCGGTCTCCCATTGACTCGGGTCTCAGTTGGTTTGGGTTTATATATATATATATATATATTTATTTTGTTGCTCTAGTTGCTGTTTGCCTGCCTTTGAACGAAGAGCAGTGTAGCCATTAGGGCACAGCGTCCTTCCTGCCAGCTCCAGGCTGATTGCAAAACGCAGCGATACCACGGGCTAATTAGGATCGTTGCCGTTATTATCACTGCTGTCAGAGCTGTTTATTTCCCCTCTCTCTGTCTCTCCCGGTCCCCTATGCTTTCCGATGTCGATTTGCACACACACAGGGTGATGGCAGGAGGCTAAAACGCTGTCTAATTCCATCGAATCCCACCGCACGAGAAGGAGAGGGGGAAAAAAAAACAACAGAAAAAAAAAGTCCAAGTGTTTTTGATCACGGGACACCCGTCCGTTCCTCCCCAGTACACCCCGGGTCACAGTACAGTAATGACCGTGGGTTGCGCGTTGTAGGACTTGACCTTTCCTACGTAGCAGAGGGCGCTTTTCTCCTCGCCACGGGGAGGGGAGGGCGGGGGAGCGCGGGAGGAAGGGAGATGCTCTCTTTGGGGATGTTTAATCACAGTTCAGATCTAGGAGCGGGCAAAGCCTCCTGCCTTTCAGCACGCCATGTTGAAGCCATTCACTGGAGCAAAAAAGGGGAAAAAAAAAAGAAAGAAAGAAAAAAAGATTTTTTTTTTTTCCCTAAGGGTGGGGGGGAGGGGGGGGGGTAGAAGGGGGGGCGAAGGGAGGAGGGAGGGAGGAGGGAGGGAAGAAAGACTTAATGAACATTTGCATTTCGTCCCCTAGTTCATGAATCAACTGCATTCACGGGGGAGGGGGGGCCGGCAGTGAGGCGGGGGTAGGGAAGGGCCCGCGGTGCGGTTAAAGCCCCGCGGGCGGCACCCACAACCCCACGACCCCTCCGCGACACACGGGACACCCCTATGGACCCCCTCTTCTCTTTCAACTCCTGCACCGGCCGGGGACGCACGAGGCCATCTCTCCAAATCATCATTAAAGTGCATTAAAAAGCATAAAAAAAAAAAGTTATGAATGGCAACAACCGGCCTTTTAGAGCCTGCCGAATCATTTTATTATTATTATTAATTTTCTTTGCCGTATTAAACGCTGTCTTGCTTTTACTGCTCACATTGCCCACGGAGAATGCTGAAATGCGCGAGGAGTGGGGTTTCATTTAAGCGTTAGTCATTTCCCCCCCGCCCTAAACTTTAGTTTACAGGCTGAAGGCCGAGATGCTTACCCGCTCGTTCTTATACAAAATGAAGCCCCCGCTCCGGAAACACGGGGCGATTTTATTTTGATTACTTCAGTGTTGAGCACCACATTTTCCTCCTTCGCTTCAGAAGGGGCTCCTCGTTCTTTAGCGGAAGTCTTCCTTAGATAAAGAAGGCGGAAAAAGAGACATCTTTGCAGTTCTCCTCTTCTTTTTCTTCTTTCTTTTTTTTTTTCCTTTCGGAAATATGCTCCTGTCAGGGTTTATTTCCCACAGCAAACCACCTTCGCTTCTGCCAGGAGCTCGAGGAGCGGGTAGATTAAACACGGATCCTTTTCTCGGTGGGGAAAAAAAGAAAGAAAGAAAGAAGACAAAACATTCGCTGTGCCCTCTGCCCGCGTCGCAGCCGTAGGGCCACTTCTGTCCATGGGAATTCCCAATTGCAGGGAGCAAAGACGCCAAGAACTGGGTGATAATACACCCCAAAACCCCGACACTCGGAATTCGACTATCAGCCGCCGAAACTTGCATGAATTCCTTGAAGTGAAAGTGAAGTAATTAAAAGTAAATCTTGAATTGTGTTTCGCGTTTTACTCTGCCAATGAAATATCGCTCTGGCCTTGCTGTTGCAATAAAGGAGCTCAATACACAGTAGTATTGCCCTTCTCTGTCCCTCAGTGTCCCTCCGCACATCGAATTCTACGGGCAACGGTTCTATTTCTGGGGGAGCCGAGAAAATATTGGGTTTGTGCGCGATTGGGTCCCTAATTTTGCGTTCGTTTTGTTTTCAAATCCCTCTTCCGGTATATACGTAAAATTTTCTATGCCTTCAACAAAAACCTTCGCTCTTCTAACTCCACAAACAAGGCAGGACAATGAACTCCCCACCAAAGCCTTAAAACATTGCCGGTAACGCGAGGGATACAAATACTAATTCCTTTCGAGCCGCGTATATGGACGGACGTCGTGAAGAGATGCGTCGCGGGGCTTAATTATTTTCAGTGGCGAATATTTTCTCATTTAACGTATTAAGGATGCATTTTTTGGACTCTGGCGGCGGATTTGTGAGAGGGGAATATGTACTACAACAGCAATTTGTACTTGAAAATATACGTGCCAACAGCTTTTGGACGCTAAATGAAGGCAATAAATAACGCGAACACACACACACACCTCCACCCGAGGCCCCGAACACGCGGCGGAGGGACGGGGCGATGGGTGCGAGCTGCGGGTAGAGGTGAGAACGGGACAGAGGTGTTTTACACGCTTTTCCACGAGCCCCGCACACGAGTAACATCCGCGGCTCGGCGCACAGCCCGCTGCCCCGCAGTCCCGGCCGTCACTCACCTGAGCGAGCCTCTGCTCTCCGGGGCCGTATCCCGCAGCCCGAGGGAAGTCAGCGGGGTCACCGCAGCCCTGCGGGGTCGCACCGGGCCCGGGGATGCTCCGCGCCGTCGCCCTCGGGCCTGATCCTGCGGCCGGGCTGTGCGCTGTGCGGGGAAACGAGACCGCCCCGCTCTTCCTGCAGTGCTCGGGCTGCCTCACATGGGAGCGGGGGTCCGGTCCAAAATGTCACCTTACTCCTGCCAGCGGTCACAAGTCAAGCGCTCCCCTTTTTACTCTGTGAAATGGATCTGCGGCTCAGCTATTTGAACGGTAGTGGGAATTTGAGTTCGCTAATCCACGGTCTAGAAATGCTTAGCAGATTTGAACGGTAAGCACTGTAGTGTGAAAATGTAATCTCCGAGCTGTAGCTCCGGTTCAAAGTTACTTTTTTTTCCTTCCCTTTCCCCTTTTATTTATTTTTTTCTTTCCTTTTCTTTTTTCCTTTTTTTCCCTTGAGCTGTTACTGTACCAAAGTCGGCCATATTCTCGTTGAGCTTTTCTTTTAAGGTCTCCTGAATCCTATCGCTCCGGGGCACGGTGTGAAAAGAAAAGCTCTCGCCTCAGATACACAATCACCGCGGGCTCAAGTCGTGCCTATCGCCCTCAGCTCCGACCTGAACTACATGCAATTTGCGGCGTGCCTCATTCCATAATTACACAGGTTGCGAAATATAACGGAATAAATAGAATTATCCTGTCGGATCGAGAACAAGTGCAATTCACAAGTGCCTTTCTGCAGGCCATTTGGTTCCTTTAGGAGAAAGCTTTGCAATGAGCTTTCCCGACTGCTGCCTGTTTCAGGTACCTGCCTGCTGGCTGCAGGTACGCTTTGTATGAGCGGCTATCGCCAGACCTCTGCATATGGTGCAGCCGAGGAGAGCCCATTCCCAGGGCCCAAAAGGCCCCAGAATCGTATTTTTGTGGATCTCCCCGACTGAAAATCAGCCTGAGGCCAGGCAGGCCGCCGCACTTCAGTGGGGCCGTGGATGCTGCTGGCATCCATTCGGCCCTGTCAGCCAGAGACCCCGCAGCTCTGTGGCCTCCTCTCCCTCTCAATCTTGCCATGGGGACTGCCTCAAGTCTCCTCCTGGGATAACGCTGTTACCCCAAAACCAAGACCGATGGTGAGACCCGCAAACCATATGGCCAGTTCTCCCCTTCCATTCCCGCTTTGGGGTTGGGGAAACCTTACTAGGAGAGTCCCCGAACATCCCCCATATGGATGCCTCGATGTTGTGGGGTGCCCAAGGATTGGCACCACCTGAACTGTCCCCGAGCACTCCAGGACCTGTGATTCCAACAGGCCTCGAGCATGGCCGCTTCCTGAAAAACAGAGAGCTTTCCTGCAGGTACTTTCCATGTAAGTTATGACACGGATGCATTACACTCCAGTCTGAATGTCAGCAAGCCCTCGGCAGAGGTACGGCCCTTTGAATTTCAGAAATGTAAGTCTAGAAGTCTGCACTGCGAGCGGCATCCGATACCCTCTAAACGTACCGTAAACGTTCCTCGATAACTCTAATTAGAGCTCCAGACCACCGAAGGAGACAGGATGCGAAAGCGGCTCTACCTTTGTACCCGACCGAACCCGCGGTGCAGTGGCCCCGCGCACCGCGCCTCACCCCGCGCAACGCACAGACATCGATTTTCAACGCCGGTCCGGGCCTATCGCTCCCCCACCACCTCCAGAGAAGGGAGAGCCGAGCACAACTGCTGCTCCTTCTTTCTCCCGCCCTCACGCACCGTAGACAAGAAGAGATACGCGAGCACGGAGACGCGGAGGGCCGACGCCGAGCGCGGTGCCGAGCGGCCGCAGCCCGCTCGGGGGATGCTGCGCGGGCGCGGCCAGGTGCGGGCGCGACGCTGCCACGAGGTGGCGCCATCGTCCCGCAAATGGCGGCGACGGCCGCAGCGGCTGCGCTGGGAGCTGTCAAAAGTCAAGGTCACAAATCGGCGTTTTTCCCCTCAAGGTCAAGGTTTGGGCCTTCCCCGGCCCGGCCTCGCAGCAGTGCCCCCATCTTCCCCTCCGCCTCCTCCCTCGCGGCCCCAAGGCTGCCCACCGGTTTCCATTTCCCGGAGCAGGCCGCTTTGCAGTGCTGGTGCCATCCTCCTCTTCCTCCCCTGGCTCCAAACCCTCTGCAAAGCTCTTCTAGACATCACTGAACATCTCTAGGAGTGATGGCTACCAGGCCACAGAAACACCCTCCATCAATAAAATAAAATAGCCACCGATACATCTCTACGCACACATATATATGTATATAAGCTACACAATGGAAGGCAACAATATTACAATGCCATGACAGCTCATACATTATATATATATATATACATACATACATATATATATATAACTTTCTTATGGAATGCAATGTAGGTATCGAAAAATAAAAGAGCGTTTCTTGCAGGTTTTATTACAGTGACTATTTTATTATAACAGTATTAATACTACTATGCCTATCTACACGTCTCGGATTTTCGTTTTTTTCAGTAGAAATATCAAATAAAATAAAAATAAAAAATAAAAAGGAGGGTGCACAAATACATTTTCACAGTGCGCTGATTTTTGTCTTTTATTTACACGATAGCTTCTTATAGTGAATAAAAACAAGATAACGTGCTGGTTGAAATAACTGATTGGATTAAAAGGTGCTGTAAAAAGAATCCCTAAACGTCCTACTGCGGCCTCATAACAGACAATAAACGAGGAGAAACGACTAATTACTTATAGATCAAAATAGAGATTATATAAATCAAAATACTCCCGGGGGATGAAAAAATGCATTTCAGTTCGAAGTTCTCGGGTATTTCTTTTTCCCACAGAGGGATTATTATGTTTTGGCTCTGCAGGAATGCCAATGGTGCTGGTTTGGTATCCACCCGGACTCAAACAATTACAGATTTCCGGGGACTTAAAGTATTAATTCTAGAAGACCATTTGAGGTTTCAAACAGGCAGAGTCCTTTACAACGTATCTATTGTATGGTCTTAAGGGAGGGGGGGGAATAAAACAACAAAACAGATGACAAGAAATCATCTTATGGAAATAAAAAGAATGAAACCAACAGATATCTCCAAGCAAATAATTCCCTTGCTTATCCCCACTACGTGCGATGGTTCTAATTTGCTATCAGGGTAGATCCTCCACAGAGCTTCCTTCATTACTGATGTCTCTGAAATCTTTATCCAGTACCTTCAAGGTTTATTATTACTTTTAATTTTCTTTTTTTTTCCCCCTTATTCTTTTTAACACTAAATGCATTGCTTTCAAACATACAGTAATTGTACTTCTTTCTTTATTTTTTTTCACTATGGTTTACCTGAGCAGTCATTCAACAAACAGTTTGGATTGCAATGGAAGAAAACAAGCTTATGTGTACGCATCGAGCTCCTGACGTTCACCGGCTCCCATCGTGGCCACGAAGAGCGTTCACAAACAGGAAGGTCACCGAAGTACTTACAAGTCACTCGGAAAATGGTGTGTCTGAACTGCAAGCGCGTCTCTCGGGCGGGGGATGTGAGCTTTACAGTTTGGCACTTACACTGTTCTGCTTTGGGATTGCAGGAGAACTGTCAGCCTTTGCCATTTGCTACAGCAATCTTTTTCTCGACAAACAAAAAAAAAGCGATAATTCCAAAGATACAGATCGCTCGTTCTGAGAGAAGAAGTTCATTGTCTTTTCTTTCTTTCTTTTTTCTTTTCTTTTTTAATTATTATTAATAATTATTTTAATCTGAACACCAAAAAAAAAAAAAAAAAAAAAAAAAAAAAAAAGGAAAAAAAAAATAGAAAGATAAAGAAAAACAAAATAAAGTTCGGATATTTCCGAGCTGCCGCTTCTCCGCGGTTTAATCCATTAACTGGTCGTCTTCAATTTGTTGATGACTTTCTTCTCTTTGACCCTTCTGTTCTGGAACCAGATTGTGACCTGTCGCTCTGACAGATTCGTGGTCGCCGATATCCTTCGCCTTTTGTCTTTGGTTATGAATTTATTTGTAGCGTATTCCCTTTCGAGTTCTTTTAACTGCACCTTTGTGTAGGGCACTCGCTTCTTCCTCCCACGTCTGTACGAGTTCGCATCCGAGGGATGCGAAACGACGTCTGCAACACAAAAACCAAGAGACGAGAGTTAGAAAATCGCAACGACCTCTCGGGACATCATCCGGCGGCCCAGAGCTCGGTGCCGGCTCCTCCGGCCGCCTCCCTCCCCCCACCCTACGGTCCCGGCACTGCCCCGCTCCTCTCTCGGGGCTCAGCTCCGGAGCACGGGGGGTCCGGCCCTACCGGCGCCCGGGTTCAGCCCAGCGAGGGGCAGTCCCGGCCTCAACGCTTATGGAAAATTCTGCTCCGGCGCGCTTCCCCCGCAGGCTCCGGCCCCGGCAGTCCCTCTCAGCTGTTTCCTCTCCCGCAGCCCCGGGCGGGAGAGGCGCGATGCGTCGGGCGCGGGGGAGGGGGCGGCACCGGTGCCATCCCCGCGGCGCCGGGGCGGGCTGGGGCCGGGGAGCGCGGGCGGGGCGGGGACGGGGCAGCTCGGGGGGAGCCCGGGGGGGGGGGACCCGGACGCGGGAGCGGGGAGGGGGCGAGCGGGTGGGGGCCGAGAGGAGCGCAGGTGGATTACCCGGGAGGGTGGACTTCCAGAGGTGAGGCGGCTGGCTCTGCTCCTTGGGGCAGTACACTTGCCCGTTCCACCCGTTGGTGATGGCCCACGGCTGGTAGCTGTCCATGGGGAGCAGGGAGTCGTGGCGCGGCTCGCCGGGGCCGCCGATGGTGGGCACCACGGGCATGTCCAGGTAGCCGGGCACCGGCTGGTAGGGCCCGGCCGCGTAGCCCTGGTAGAAGGCGAACTCCTTGGCCCGCGACGTGAACTCCTCGCCGGAGACCGACGTGTCCATGTACTTGTCGGCGAAGGTGGAGGCGGGCTGGGCGCAGGACTTGATGGCGTTGTGGTGGGTCATGCGGCACGGGTAGTAACCGCTGCCGAAGTAGCCGTAGGGAAGCGCGGCGCCGGAGGAGCTCTGCACGGCGGCGGAGCAGGGGCTGCACTGCTTGACAGCGGGCTCGGCCATGCCGGCGGCGGGGGCCTCGCTCGACGTGTAGGCGGCGGCGCTGGGGGCGGCCAGGGGTGCGGGGTGAGCCATCAGGTTGCGGCACGGGTTGGCCGCCGCAGCCGCCGCGAAGTTGCTGCCGGCGTGAAACCCGTCCATGTTCTTATTGATCTCATCCAGGCTGTTGTCGTAGAGGAACATGACGGGCTCGATCCAGCGGGGGTGGAGGAGCACGGAGGCTGTCATAGCCCGCTCCGCATTGAGACTAGTGGCTCTTTTTTAAAAGCCCCAAAGACTGAAAAAAGAGATACTAAATCTCCGGGACTTGACCAAGGCTGACGCGCCAGTGTCGCGCCAGGCGGGCCCTCATTGGGCCGCCCGCCCCCACGTGATATGCAAAGCAGCTGATAAACATCTGAAGGAATAAAGTGGAGATAATTAAATAATGCAATAACCGCGCGGGGCCGGGTCCCGGCCCGGGGGCGCGGGCACGGGCGCGGGCACGGCGCGGCCCGGCGGCCGCCGCGCGGGGCACGGGCGCGGCCGGGGGGGGCCGAGGGGGCCCCGTCTCCTCCCTCCCTCTCTCCCTCCTTCCTCCCTCCCTCCTCCCCTCGCCACCGAGGCGTGAGCCGCTCGGCCCTGTTGTCGCCGCGGAGAGCTCCCCGAGGTGCGGAGCTCCCCCCGGACCGCGGCCGCTTCGTCCCCGCGCCGATTCCCCCGGTCCTCCCCGCCCCGGGAGCCGCGGAAACCCGAGAGGCCCCCTCCGGCCTTCTTGAGGGGAAGAGCTTCTCCCCTCACCCTCTCCGGTGTCCCGGAGCTCCGCACTGCGCTGCCGCCTCTCCCCGGGGAGGGCCCGGCCCCCCCCGCCCAGGTGCTGCGGGGACCCCGCCGCGAGGACCGGGCTGAACGGCGCTGCCGGAGCCCCACATAAGGCTCCAGCAGAGCCTCCCGGGGCCCTTTCGGGTGTTTTCTCTCTTCCTTCCTGCCCGTCGACCGCCCGAGAGCCGCTCCGCTCCTCTCGCCACAAAGCTTCCAAAGCCAGATAAGAGGAACTGACTGGGAAATCCAGATTTGCTTCGTGTATTGATTTGTTTTAGGATGGGCTCGGGAAGCGGGAGGGTTAACTGGATCTCCGTCGTAATTCTGCTGTATTATTTGTTACTGTGATAATAAAAGCCGGGGCCTACAATTCCGCTTGAATCGTCTTTGGCCGTAAAATCTCACGTCGGATTGCAGTGTGCACACGCAGCCACGGCGCCTTTTTGTGCTGGGAAAAAATGCTTTATTGGCTGTTTTATGTATGTATATATATATATATTTAAGGTCATACTTCTAATGCGAGTGATCCCTAGAAAAAGAAATTACATTCTTCTTTCGCAGTAAACCTGGGGTTGTTATTTTTTTTAATATATGCATATATATATACATATATATATGGAGAAATAATTTCCACTTTTAATGCCCTCTGCGCCTCCCAGCGATGCAGATGCTTTTCCCCGACCTCCAGATATCCGCTCACAACCTTGAACCACTGCACTACCCATAAACTTGACCCAAAGAGGCGATCATCCCATCACCACCAGCTCCCGGCCCTCTCGTATGCGGAAGAGAATCTCCGGATCCTCCCATCCTGAAAACTCTTTTCTTTTTTTTAAACTAATTTAGTTTTTGGATTTTTATTTTATTTTATTTTTATTTTATTTTATTATTCTTTTGTGTTTAATTATTTATTTATTATTTCTTTTGCTGTTGCATATCGCTTTGTTTTGCCCCTGACAGCTCGGCGTATTTATGATGCTATTGTGCTTCCCATTGACGTTGGAGCATTGTTTTTTCCCCTCATCGTTACCAGCGCGGAGCGGTCCCTGGGACGTCCTCGTCGTGGCCGCGAGGGTTGTGCTTCACCCATCGCTGCCGGCCCTGGGAAACAGCCCTTCGGAGCCCATCTATCTTTCAAGGTGATTTTTACGTGCGATGGGCCGGGATACCTGAAGTCGCTGTCATTCCCCCTGCTAATTTGGCAACGCTTTAGCCCCTTTTCTTCCTTCGTTGTAGCCAATAAACGGATCCCATTTTGACTTAGCGTACTCCTTTCCGCATTCTTCCTCGTGGCCAAAAGCAAATATTTATTCCCCGCATATTTTTCCTTTTCTTCCAGGCTCCAGCTCTGAAACCTGTGGATTCCCCCGGGCAAACGGAGCTCGGCTGGCACGAACCGGGCTGGTTTGTTTTCCTCCGCTTCCCGAGCCGCTTCCCCGCATCGCCCTGCGGCAGGACGGGGACGGGGTGGAGGTGGGGGGGCAGGGGAAGGCGAAGGGGCGGCAGCTCCGTGGGGCAGCGCTGCTTTCCATACGGGTTAGACACGGCGAGAGGCCAAGGTCAAGTTGAAAGCTGCAGCCTAGCCAATGTGAGAAGTGTCATTCACAGCCCGAAGATGTGTCTGATTTGTTCAAAGCGGGGAGCCATGAGAAAAGCGATCTCCCCCAGCTCGCCTCCCCCAGCCCGCCCCCATCGCCCTGCTCTCTTCTCTCTCAGCTCCGCTGCTCGCTTATCTGCCCCGGCTCTTCCAGCCTCTTCCATCGGAAAGGAGAAGCCATGTGAAACTGCAGCTCTGAGCCCCGGTGCGAACTGTACAAGTGGTGGAGAGGGAGAGCGGGGGGAGGAGGTTGGCGGGGGGGGGGGGGGGGGGGCATCCGGTCTGCTGAGTTTTGGTGGTTGTTTTTTTGTTTTGTTTACCCACTTGGATCCGTTCCAGCTCTGTGTGCAAAAGGGAGAAGGGAGATCAGATTAAAGAGATCTCTTTCCCCTCTTCCGTGTATCTCTCCCAACTCCAGGGCTCTATTTATCGCTAGGAAAGAGGGCCGTGCTTTTCAGCGCTGATAAAGAGAGGAGATGTAGCCGTACCCTTCCCCTGTTGTTGTGACGCGGGTGGGAGCCCTGTAATGCTACCGTTCCCTCAAAATACCCAAAATTACGGGTACGTGTTCGGCACCAAAAAGAACCTATTGTCGGACGCGGGACCTGATGCGTTTGTTTTGCTTCCGAATTTTGTCAGAACTCACATTTAATAAATTATTGACACCGAGAGGGGAGCTATTTCATCCCCCAACCCCCCCTCCCCAATAACTAGTTTAATTCCCCAGCTATGGGGCTGTAATTCCTTCCTGCCTTAATGGGGATCTGCCATTAAATATCAGAAAAGAACCGTGAGGGCTGAAGGCATCGGGCAGAACAGATGTTCTCCGAAAATCGTGGACCCTGTAATGAACACCAGGGATAAAATAGGCTTGAGCCTATACCCTCGCCATGACAGTGGTGTATTTATGATACTATTGTGCTTCATTCCTTACCAATTCTAGAGGAGCTTCTATTTTATTTTATTTTATTTTTATAAAATGAGCTTCGGGACGTGCTAATTAAATTAATCAAGAATAAGCAAGAGTTTACTTGAAGCCACCGATGGGTTTTGTCCATTCCTACAAACGCTTAATTGAGGGAATTGGGTTCGAGAGAGGAATGATTCCATTTATGCCTCCGAAAGACCACGTAAATCTTCTTACATGCTGTTTTTTTTCCTGTATATATTTTTGTCTTCTCGTAGGAAGTAAGGCTAAGATACAGCAACCACGCTCCTATGACAGAGAGCCAGCATTTTCCAGGAGCTCTGATGCAAACCTCCAAACCGCTTTTCATTTACATAGCGCGCAAAACATCTTGGAGAGAAACACAACCGTGAAGTCCTTTCCTCTAAGACGAGCATTAATACCTTGGGGGGTGAGGGGATGGACAGCCTTGATCACGAGGGGGATTTTAAAAGGCGCTGGATCGTCTCGGAACCGGACCGTTTTCATGCGATTTTCACACTCGGCTCAGCGCGCAGCCATCCCTGCGGTAGATATCGCAGCTGGTTGCGGTGGCAGATGCGTCCCCTGACTGTGCTGGGGTCACACTCCCGTCACCCAATCCGCAGGTGTAAGCCGAGGGCAGAATTTGCCCCCTATAAGCGCTCTGAACGCAGCCACTGTGCGCCCTTGACGCCGTGAAGGCGAAGATACAGCCTCGTCCCGCCGGGGGCTGTAGGATTTTGGCCTCAAACGGGAAATTAGAAATGATTAGTAAATCTCTCCCTGCAGTACTTACAGAACCACTCGTTTTGCTGAAGAGGCCTTGCGACGTCTCTGCGCTTCGAGTAGCGAAAAGTGATTTCAGCTGAATGTCAGACTTGGACAAAACAAAACAAAACAAAACAAAAACAAACCCAAAACCAAGAAAAAAAACCAAACCAAAACCAACCCAAAACTACAACAATAACGACAAAAACCAAACCACAAAACAAACCCGTGTTTATCAGCACGTATTACCTGGGAGGCTTTTTAAGCTCCGTCCCTTTGTGTGACAGCACTCGGAGTGCCCCACCGAGGGGAGCCGGACTTCTTGGGGGCTAATCAAAGGCGGACGGAGACGGAAGAAAAGCTGTAGTCAGAGGAAATTCACTCTTACTTTCCGTTCCATTGTTTCGAGCTAATTAATGAGCATTAGGGAAAAAAATAATAATCGGGGCTGATGGCTGATAATATGTGTTTAAACCAGAGGTAAATGTCCGCAAACCTGCTGAAAGAGCTGAACTGATAATTGAGGAGATAGAGCGTGATCTTCGTTACTAATACGAATCTCCGTGCACCGAAGCCCAGGAACCCTGGGAGATACGGGAGTCAAGTGATGGCAGGAGAGATCCTTAATCGAATCTGATTTTCATGAGCGAGTGAAGTTTACCTGCCAGAGGGGCAACTGGGAAGAGAGCTGTCACCGCTGTTTTCTTCCACAATTTCTAGAGCATCACGGATGGAGATAAACATTCCTGAACCCGTTTTAAAAGACACTCTGTATTTCAGGATATTCATGTGTTTCTAATGGAAGTGAGCAGCTTTACGAGCGGGGTTCGCAGGACATCTTAACTCTCTCCCTCCCACCGCGTGTTGACTGGGGGGGGGGGGGGGGGGAGGGGGGCGAGAGAGCTGCAAAGTAGGAAGAAAAGGCAGACTGGGAAGGGGGGTGGGGGGTTGGGGGGGTAAGGAATAGCGGGAAGATTTGAGGAAGACTTTATCCCGCATTTTTCTATGGTAAAAAAAGGCGTCCCACCTCTCTTTGGGCGCACGATCGGTGCGGACCCACCTACGTTGTCAACCCAAACTCCCAGGCTGCCACCTCCTATAAATCAGGTGTGCTTGAAAAGAGCCGAATGCCGATCACGGGAAATGTGGGACACGGAGTGATCTCCGCAGAGAACAGAATCTCAGATCACCTCTCATTGTATTGTTCGATTTTTTTTCTCTAAGAAACACGCAGGAGGTGTTCCACGCAATTAAAGCGAAAATACAACAATCCTGATTTCTTTCTCAAGCACAAGGTCTATATGCTGGGTTGGGTTGGGTTTGCTTTACTATTATTATTATTCTGTGATCTTTTCACCAATGCGCTTCCAGCGGCTGCGATCGCATTCTGGTAATATTCGGCGGCTGGAAGCACAGAAATCCGTCTCTCCACGTTGGCAGTGAGCAGAAATGATTTCCCTGTGGCTGCCGTGTGCAGGCACGGCCCTGCAGCCCTCCCTGCCTCTCTGTCGGCCGCGGGTTGCCCGAACGCAGTGATAAATCTCACCTACCACCTCCATCCACGTTGTCTCGCCATGCAAACCGAGACGGATTCCACCGCAACCGGCTCTTCCCGTCCGCACAAAGGGAGCCGGGAACATTTTCATTTTAGCCTTTGCGAATGGCGATAAGCGAGGAGGCGGACACCCACCGCAGCAGTTTATCAGGTCGGTTACATCTGCCTTTGGAAATGCTTCAGTACGAACGGGAAGGAACAGTGGATAAATACACTCAAAACGTGCCTTGGTAATTGTTGGACTAACCTCCGATTTTCAGGTTTTAGAGTTTGGAGGCTGTCTTCATTTTTGCCTTATCTATCAGAGGGTCACGTCTATTGAAAAAGAAAACAAGTCCGGTGTACAGCGAGTTGCAGTGGTGTAGCCTCTATTTCTGCTGGGAGCGTGTAATAATTGGTACCACACGATCACATGGTGTATCGTTGCAGCCTGAT
This sequence comes from Excalfactoria chinensis, assembly GCF_039878825.1. Lineage (NCBI taxonomy): Eukaryota > Metazoa > Chordata > Aves > Galliformes > Phasianidae > Excalfactoria > Excalfactoria chinensis. Next base: position 107,142,394 of record NC_092826.1, read on the forward strand.
TGCAATTAAACATATCCTTCCACCTTTTTCATTACCAGATTTTAAAAGAAAAGGAAAAAAAATGATTCCTGTGCTTCAGGCCCACTTTGTGCCGTTCTCTTTCCCTTACAGAGGCTGTCGGGGGCAAGCTGAAGTCTCTCCTTCCTTAACAGTGTGGGAGAGAGCGTTTCCCCAAAGTGCCCCCCCCCGCATTCTCGCAGTACTGTGACATTCCCACAGTGGCTGCAGACGTTGCGGGGTCTTTATTTTTTGATACGGACTCCAGAGCTGTACTTTCACCTAAGGAAAGCAGCGAGGCTCGCAGTGCTGAGGGCGGCTGCGTGTAATCTATACAGAAAGAAAGGGGAGTGAAAAAAAAAAAGAAGAAGAAATCATACAGGAAATATTGGACATGTTTGCCTTTACTGGAAGACAGCTGTTTGAGTACATTCTCCAAGAGGTTGTGTTTTTTTGATTTTTTTTTTGTTGCCTTTTCAGAAGTGGTTTTAGTGATTAAAATGTTGACTCGATGGAGGCAGTTTATCTCTAATGTCTGGGTCTGTCTAACAGCTCTTTTTCCTCACTTTTGCAGTCCCTTGCTCGGATGAGACTTCACATACGCGGGGCTCTCATCGCGGCTGTCTTAAGAAATATCCCATGAGATACGGGGGCTCAGAGCACTGAGGGCAGCGACTGCTTGCTTGGGCCACGAGTGGAGATCTCCACGGAGAGCAAAACAAACCCTCCAAATAAACCTCTGCGTCTGACAAAACCTCGCAAGTTTACTGCAGGATGGGGGGGCAAGGGAAGGAGGATGGATGGAACAGGATGCCCTTCCCCTCAGTAGCTGGCCGTACTCATCCCCCGCCTCAATGACGCCTCCAAGGGGTCGGGTGGCTGCGGAGAAGGCAGCTCGGGGACCACGGCTCTCCTTGCCCGGCCCTGTGCCCGTCTCCATCCCCAACTCTTCCCCCACTGGGAGACGACGGGCTTTGTTGCCAGGCATAGCCGGAGCTCCCCCGCCCCGTCGGGCCCCGTCGAACCTCCCGGTGGTCTCGAGGGGAGACGGTCAAGGCCCTGTATGGCCGCCTGGAGCTGGGAGGCGGCCCCGACCCCGTTACACCTGTGCCCCGCCGCCGTGCCGTGTACACGGACCAGTGCCTCCCTTCGCACACCGAGCACCAGCCAGCCCCACACCGAAGAGTTTCTCCCCAGTTGTCAGCGTGTGTGTGTGTCTCTCACCTTTTGAGATGTTACGTTCCCCCAGAGCAAGGGAGAGGAGCACCCCTTGGTCCCAGAATGGGGTTCCCATCACCCCCCAAGAGTCCCACTACTTCACGCGTGAGTGCCACAGCCGTCGGGGCGCGCCCCGCAGGGCTCCAGGCACCATCTGGGACCTGGTGCGGGGCAGAGACAGCCAGCTGGCCTCGGCTGAGAGCTCTGCAGCGTCTACGTGCCCTCTGCTCAAGCCCTGGGTGCTCCCGGCTTCAGCCACCTCCCAGCAGAAAGCTACCCGATACCGCGATACGATCCCGTGTTCTCCAATTAGCTTTACATTTCACCATGCACACGCATTTCTGTTAAAAATTTTATTCGGTAAAACACTAGTAAAACCGGAGTCTAGAAAATGCTTTCTAGCGCCTAGAGTACATTTCTCAGGTATATATATTACGTGCTGCCTTTAATAACAACAGGCATTTGCTACTCTTCATGTTAGATGGAACTAATGTTTTTCCACCCATACTGTGAACACGTTCTCCAAACAGGAATTATACAGTATTTTCCTTTAAACAAAGCGTGCCAAATGCATGCTAGCCGATAACTTGCATCTTTGGGTAAATATATTACTCCCTTTATTTTTGCTGAATCATGAATTTTTTCCCCAAAGCTTATTGTATTTTATGTCTTCTTTAGATAAGCACTTACATATGTGGCCCTGTTGCGGGCTAAATCCCATTCTTAAATACCCGACAGCTGACTGCTCTTCCAATACGTTCTTTACTCTGGAAGCGACCCAGATCTCTGCGTTTGAGCCCTGCGGTTATCCAGGACGTTGCTGGGGTGAGCCGGTCCCTAATGACCCCTCACACGGTGGCTCCCACCTGGGCACAGCCACCCGTGTTTCCGGACCCACGCACGGCACTGCGCTGAGCCCATACAATGGGCCGGGGGCTCCCATTGTCTCCCGGGCAGGAGGAGCAGCCCCAGCCCGGCAGGAGCAGCCCGAGATACCCGGGGAGAAGGAGCGGCGGTGGTGCCAAGCGGCTGAACAGAGCTGAGGGCACACGCCGGGGTTCCCACGCTCTGAAGACAATTCGCAACGTCCCGGGAGCCAAAGTGTATTTAGTGCAATAGTGGCACAGAGAAAAGGGAGTGGTCTCGTAGCAACCTCTGTGACATGCAGAATAACGAGCGGCCGAACAATGAAGGTCCGTCTCTAGCTGAGCGTGCCCCCTGGTCCTAAGCACTGATACCTAAAGGAAGAAATTCCGCCGACTCTTGCACGCAACTCGAGGCCGTTTTCCTGCCGCTGTGCCAGCTCCGTGTCCCCGTTCCGAGTCGCTTCCTTCCCATTGTGAGCGAGGAAGATCCCCGCAGCCTGCCAGTAATTACCGATTGTCATCCACTCTCACAACGCCATGTTGCTTTGCGAGTTCTTTGCGATGTGAAATCGTCTACCATCTCCTGGCGCAGCCCTCTGCCAAACCTGAAACTAACTAACTAACTAACTAACTCAACGAGTAAAAAGGACAAAAAGAGAAAGAAAGAAAGAAAGAAAGAAAGAAAGAAAGAAAGAAAGAAAGAAAGAAAGAAAGAAAGAAAGAAAGAAAGAAAGAAAGAAAGAAAGAAAGAAAGAAAGAAAGAGAGAGAGAGAAAGAAAGAAAGAAAGAAAGAAAGAAAGAAAGAAAGAAAGAAAGAAAGAAAGAAAGAAAGAGAGAAAGAGAGAAAGAAAGAAAGAAAGAAAGAAAGAAAGAAAGAAAGAAAATAATAACAGCTGCTTGTAGCGTAAAGCTACATCTCGTAGGTCGTGTTGCGAAGGAAAAGTGCAGAGTGATGTACCTTTGCCCAGCAGAGATTCACCAGGTGCGACTTCTCCCTGTCCGACAACCCCGGCTGTGGGGATTCGCTGGGGAGACCCGGGGTGAGGGCAGGCTGGGCAGGGAAGTGGTGAGTGGAGGGGCACGGCCAGGGCTGGAAGAGCCCCGGAAGAAGTAGGGGCATCCCCGGAGCCCTACCTGGGGCCCACCTGCTGCATGGGGAGCCCCGAGTTCCTGTAACACTTTGGAAAGCGTTGCCTAAAAGGAATAATTTGGAGGTGAGGTGATGAAGGCACGAACAGACACGTCATCTGTACTTTGGATGATGTAAATATTTGGCAAATAAAGGAGAGGGAGCTTGTTTGACCCATTAACTTTAGTGGGAGACTGGAGGGAGTGTGTTTCCGGGTCTGTAACTACCCCGGGGGTCACTAAAAGGGAGGTCAGAAGTTTGCTGAGGTTCCCCTGAAGTTTGGACACCACCGTGTCCATAAGCCACACTGTTTGTGGCATTACATGAACAGCTTTGAATCAAGTTCGCATCCTCCAGAGGATGGCAAAACCACGGCGAGAGGGAAAAAAACCAAAGCAAACCAAAACCCAATAATTAGCTGCTATCGGGGAAGAAATCATTAGGCATACAATGCTCTAGTAAAAGAGTAAAGATGAAGTTGCATTTACCGGGAGAGGAGAGAGGGAAAGACGGATGGTACTATATATACTTTTTACTATGACCACAGGATGGAAACCTTAAAAACTGTGAGCAAGAATACCCCAGCTAACATGAAAGTTGCCTATATAGAAAAAGAGAATCCCATATAACTCCGCAGCGGAAATCAGTTAGCAAGTATCTTCTGCCCGTTTGCAAACATCAAATGTTCCTGCCATATGTCCGTTCTTATTTGTACGCCGGCTGAGAAACCTGAAACGTAGACATGAGATATTAAAACAAAACATGAAAGATTTTCGCAGAAATCTGTGCAAGGGGAATGTAGTCTGAGGCGGGGGTAAAAGGAAGTAAAGAAAAAAAAACACAAACCCAAGTGATGCTATTGCCAAAACCTTTAATATTGAACAACGCAGCTGAAGCTTTTATCACGGTACGAAATTTATAGCCTAATAATTCAAACCTGTGTGCTCACAACAAGATGTCTCTGCCCCTATCTGGGTACCGAAGGGATGGTTTTACTTTCTGAGGTGCGGAGCATCCCCGCAGGTCCCTGCGGCCTCTGGGGACTGCAGGTGAGGAAAGGGCAAGAGGTAGGAGAAAGGAAAGAGGATGGGGACTATCTGGGATCTGAAGTGGATTCTGATACGTAAGGTGTGGATTAAAATGGGATCTCTGCATAAATCACTGAAGGAACCAGACTACAGGGAAAACCCTGCCTGGAAGAATAAAAAAACAAATAAAAACAAAACCCAGAGCCGAATGTGTGGGATCGAAGAGCATTAATGTGAGTCCTTCCAGGCTGGCAATCTCCAAGCCTACTCCTGAGCATCTTCATTAGCTGGGCAGGCGGTGGGGCTACCTGTGTCTCAGCTGCTGTACAATGAGGTGTTGGCTGGGAGATTGGAGGTGAGCCGAACATCCTGAAGGGAGAAAGGTGGAGCGGGTGGGGATTCCCAAGTTTGTACCCACATAGCTTAGAGGGAAACGAGACCATTTCTGGCGTCAGCGGTTCTCACTGCAATTTGGCAACGCTCCTCGAGACCAATAGATCACCTGTCAGATGGGGTCATCTGGGATCCCCCCAGCAAGGGGTCGGTGGCTCAGGTGCCAGCACGTGTCACCGCTCTCTGGGAGCGTTTCATATCCTCTCCCTCTTGGGACACCCCGTCCTCTCCCCGGACCCGCGGTAGAGGCAGACGCTAACCGCGATTTAGAGTCCTCCCCGCCTCCTCTGCCCGCTCCCGGACACATCCACCGCTCAGGGAGCAGCAGGAGGGTCTCCAGACAATCTCTCGCCCCTCCCGGGGCAGCTCCCAGCCCGCCCCGGCTGCTCCCGAGCCTCTCATCGATAACCATCGGCTGTTTGCAAGGGTAAACAGCGACAGAGCCGGCGGCACAGGGAGGGAGGGAGGAAAGGAGGGGGAAAGCCTTGCCTGCCTCGGGAGCACCACCAGTGGCACAGCGAGTGCGGCGGCGGGCAGAGCCGCAAGGAGGGCAGCGGGCGGAGGGGTCGCGGGCGCGGGGCCGAGCCCAGACTGATCTGGGGGGGGGCCCGTCCCGTCGGGGCAGGTCCCGGGCGGGGCCGGGTGGTGGCGGCGGCCTCCAATGGGGGCTAGAGGGGGCAGCTCTGTGGGGCTGCCTGCTTCCCGCTGCCCGCTGCCCGCTACCCGCTGCCCGCTACCTGCTCCGCGCTGTATGGCGGCTCTCGGCGGGAGGCCGCGGCGGAGAGAAGCGGCCGGAGGAGAAGACAGAGCCGGGCTGCCGAGAGCCGGTAAGCGCCTGCCCGCGGGCCGGGGGAGGGCGGGCTGCAGTGGCGAGGCTTTCCCGCTAGATGTCTGTGCAGCTAATGATTGCGGAGGGCTCTGCCCTGCCCGAGTGTAGCCCCCGAGAGGGCGACCCTCCGGCCGCTTTGAAGTCTGCCATCCCTGGTTCAAATGAAACTTCTTTTCCCCCTTCCAATCCCCTTTCTTTCTCTTTATTTTCTCGTTCTTTAACGAGCTCTGTGCAGCTTAATCTCGAATGAAACACCGATTTCTCCACAGAGAACGCATTCTGCTGCACGATTCATGCTATTGGAATCCCTTTATGACCTTTGATGTGTTTAAATAACACGGTAAAGCTGTGCACACACCTCGGATTAAACTTTAATCATCCGAAGTCAAGGACGTCCAGGTGGTAAATGACTTTACTTTGACATTTCTACTTTAGAACAATATATGATCCCGGCGCAGGTCAGAGAGACGTTCCCGTTCTTCTCACCCTCAGAAGTGCAAATACGCTTCTGCCAATAGAGATTAGAAACTCGTTGCTCCTGTTAACTTATTACAAAACAAAACACAAACAACGAGCTCCCAGAAAACAACGATCGTAACAGAAAGAAAGAAAACAAAACTGAACCAAGAATCATGGCTCCCAGGTTTCTAGTTCCGTAGTGTACCTTCAGACTCCACACAGGGCTGGGAAAGCCTTCCTCACTGCTAAGCACCGCTCTGCCTCCCTCAGCGTGTGTGCGTACAGTGACCCATACAGGAACCTAGTGAAGGCTTTTGGATGTATATGCGTTTAAGTATGGATGCATAAAACTACGAACATTTTAAACTCAAACATTTCAAGTTGGCCAACGACTCTGCGCGTTTGAATGTTCCCTTATCAGAAAGCCTTGCCTCTGACAAGCTCTGTCCGAGCTCAGTGCTTAAACCCTCCTCAAAATCCTCTGCAGGATTTCCTTCTGGTCCCCGCAGTGAGGACACGACACGTGAGCCCAAGGTGAGCTGCTCCTCGCGAACAAAAAGCGCAGCAAATGATGTCTGTTTAATAGAAATCTGGAACTCTTTATTTGCTACGCCGCTAGCACCTGGTTTTAAATCAGACAACTTTTGGTTAACACGTACAAGTGAGGGGGATTTGTGGGCCTTTTTATTGGCAATCAATCGGTGACAGCTAATTTTTGTGCTGATTTTTACTAATGAATCCTTGCTTTGCCTTGGCGTATGCTTGGAAGCCGTGGAGCGCAGGGAATTAAAGGCAAAGCTTTCACACGGAGCTTTAGGTCCTGGGCTACGTTGAAGGAAAGGCCCAAGCATGGGAAATCTCATCCTTTAAGAAAAAGAAAAACGTTCTCATCGCCGGTTTGACCCACCGAGGCTTTACACGCACTCTGAAGGAAATTAAAATGTGAAGAAATACCGGGGAAATTATAGGAGAACCGGCAGGAGGGAGGTGGGCTCAGGCTGCAAACAGAAGGCTCCAGCGGGCAGCGCAGAAGCACGGGGAGGAAAGGTGAAAATTCGTCCCCGCAGTGGAGTGGGGGCAAGTTCAATTCCTCGGACACTGAGTGCTCGCAGCCCGGCGACCTTCACGGCACACAAAGGGAGATGAGCGAACAGCCGCCTTGGAGGCGCGGCGGGAGGAAAGCAAAAAGGGCTTGGGCGCCTTCCTGCTGGGCTCTGTCCCCCGGCCCCGCTGACTGAGTGGTGCCCCACGGGTCCCCCTGGGTGCAATGGGGCATGGAGGGGAAAAAGCCTAACGCAGCCACCAGGGAGAACCGAGGCTGTGCACCGACCTTGTACAGCGCCGGAGACCTTACGGCGGTGGTTTCGTGGCGTTCGGAGGCGTTCAAGAAGAAATCAAACTTCTTCTCTCAGCTTCTTTTGTTAGCGCTGCGGGTGGAGGAGCCCAAATCTCTGCTCCGCACTCCCCGGCAGTCGGGCGCAGCGCAGAGCGCGTTACCTCCGCGGCCGTTCAGGCAGCATTACCGCCCTCTGTATCGGCGCCTCTCTGTGTTCATACCTCTGCTCTAAGGATACACGGTCGCCATAACCGCAGCTCAACGTTAGACAATAAAGTGTTCGCTTATTTCTGAACGGTCCCCGGAAAACTCTCCCTAAAATCCCCAAGTCCTTATTTATCTGTCCGCTTCTGTCCTCCGTTTTTAATTACGAACCCGAGATGTTTAATGTTGGAAAAATACATCAGTTGTTTTATACCCGGACAGAACCTTTACTTGTGAAACTCACTTCTTTAAAAAGAAGTAAATCTGGAAATAATTAACTCGTACAGTTGAGAACATTATGTTGCTTATACTGTAAACGTGTCCTTACACCTTTACAAGACGTTGCAGAGGACTTACTCAACTAATTGAAACTGTTATATAGCAGCGTTATGTATCCAACATTCTCGTTACATTTCATCTTTATGGACTTTGGGTTTTATTCCTTTCACAGTCTTGTGATTTTTTTTATTATTATTATTTTTATTTTTCCCTTTTTAACATTTTTCCCTTTTTCTTTTCTTTTTTCTTCCATCCCTCCGCCCCCCTCCTCCCCCCCACCTTTTTCTTTCAGCAGCCGGTCGTTTCATCCGCAAGGAGGGACACCAGAAAGGTTGTGAACGGAGAAGAAATGAAATATTACCCTCTCTATGGAAGGGTGAGATGGGTCATACCGTCGCGGATACAGCGCTGGAATAGGAGCTGGCTGGGAAAGCATCATCTATAACACAGCCAAAACACTTCTTCCCATCCCAAAACCTGAGAAAGGAATGAATGTATGTATACGGGAGGGTTTCTATACTAACTGTCTAGGGTGGTGGGACCACTCATAATAATAATAATGATGATGATGATGATAATACCGATTACCGAACTCCTCCAGCTGCATCTCCGAGCAGAGGAGCGGGGCAGGGTGAATTCGAATGGGCTAAGACATGCACCCATCCTTCTGGGTATGGCCGACGATCAGCCCAAGGGAAGGACGTGATTTCCCCACGAGAGAAACATTCCTCACGTGGGTACTTGGATCGGGGAGCATCTGCGAGTGTGTCTGCACGCCGACCCGCTCCTTGCTCCTGCAGTCCGTTCGCCCTTCATGCCATGTGAGCCCACCGCGAGTTGCTCTCCCCGCTCCCACAGGGGTTCCGCCTCCGGGAGCTGATGGGGACTTTTGTTCAGCCCGGAATAAGTAGCACTCACATTGGTGCATACAAACGCCCGATTCACGGGAAATAAGGACCAGGATGTGGGCTGCTCTCTAGGCTCGTTTGCGTCGAAGACGCGGTCCTGCACTGAATATATTATGTTATTTTCCGAGCAGGGGAAATGGGGCTCCTTCAGATGAATAAATGTTTCTCCCGTAGAGATCGCCCCGAAAAACTTCTGCCTGATTGCTGAAGGCAAATACATGTCAGAAAGACGGGCAAAGAGAAGAAGGAAAATTCCCGAAGTATCCAAAAGGTCACTTACAGGAGGGAGCGATGTACATCGCACTCACGTCTACAGTCTGATACACCACAGATGTGTTTGTCGATGTGCGGGACAGCATGTTTGAAATGATGTTTTATGCAATAGTGTTTCGAAGGGCTCGCGAGGAGGGCGGCCAGAGCGGCACGTAGAACCGTGCAGCCAGGCGCTGTGCCCAGAAGTCGAGACGCAGCGCCGTGCCTCCAGCCGGCTGTCAGAGCGAGGACCCGCCCTAGTGAGCAGGCGACGAACCTGCTTCAAGCCTGTCACCCCGTGTGCTTCACTGAAAGGTGCGGCGAGGGCAGGGAGGGAGAGAGAGAGAGAAGGGAACCGGGGGAAACTCCGCCGAGGTGTCGGGACGAGGGCACCCGACGGGGAGTTGCGGGAGCGGCTGCTGGCGGGCCTCGGGCAGCGCAGGTGCCGGGGTTCCGCGCCGGCTGCCTTCGCCGCGCTCTGCGGGGCCCCTCGCAGGACCGGGACTCCCGGCGCAGACGAGGTGGGGGCGGCGGTACCGTCCCGTCGGGCTCCCGGCCCAGGAGGAGAGGTGAGAGCGGCCGTCGGCACATGTGCGCTACACACACCGGCGCTGTCTCCTCTCGACAAAGTGGACCCGTGATTGATGCCGGCGGACAGCTCCCCCCGACCCTGCTCCCCCTCCCCTTTTCTCCTCCCCTCTCGCCCCCTCCTCCCGAGGTCCTCCGCTGGTTTCAATAAAAGGCAGGATCCAAGCTTTCTCTCGTTCGAATCAAAGAGGTGTTGCGATTGGCTGAAACGAGGGACACACGGGGTATCTGCAAAGATATTTCCAAACAATACTCTGCAGAGCCTCCCAAAGTTCCTCGGGAAGCGAGCATTGTCTGGTAAAACAATGACAGAAAATAAATCAGTCGTCGGGGTCCCCGTCGGGATCCCGGGGGTTTCAGCCCGGCTCGGTAGCTCGGCTTCCCAGGCTCTCCTACTCATTAGAAGGTTAATAAGAGGCGCCGGAGACTTACCCGGGGGTAACGGCGGGGGGACCGGGCTGCCAAGCCCGCGGCACTGGGGGCTCTGCTAACAGCCGTCTGGTCAAAGCAGCTCCGCCTCGGCGGGGCCGTCCGTGAGCATCGGGGCCCTCCTGCTCCGCTCCGAGGGGCTCGGAGGGGGCATCACCGCCGCGTCGGGCGGCCGGGAGTGGGCTGCCTTCAGCGCGCTGCTCGGCCGCGGCCAACGAGTGTTTTTCGGGAGGGTAAGCGGGCGCAAAGCCTCTGTGCGAGGGTAAACCTCGTCTTGTGCGTGCGGTGAACCAGAGGAGCGTTTCCCTTCGGAGTAATATGGAGTTTATCGACTAAAAACCGAGCAAATAAACCTCGAAACGTTATTCTGGAGCGTATTTTATACCCGAAAGACTGAATTCTCACGTCTTCACAGAGGCCTATAAATCTTGCTTTGCACCCTCTTACCCTTCCAAAAGAGACGGCGGAGCAGTGAGGTCCTTTTGAATACTCTCTGCTGATCCCCGCACCTCCCCGTCCCCCCTGAACGGTGTGAATATTCTGCTGCCTCGGTTGAATGGAAGCGAAGATTTTTATGGCCTCCACCGCGACTCCAGCTGAAGAGTTTCATTTGAGAGATGCGGAGATCAGTGCCCCAGAGCTACATTTTCCGCAGGGGAGCTCAGAGCCCTGTGCAGAGCTGGTGTTTTGCCGGTCAGTGCCCTCGTACCGCACAGCTCGTGTGCTGTACCGATTGCCACTCTCGGAGGGGCATTTTCACACGGGTTTTCACTTCCATGCGGACACTCGTTTTAAATCTTGAGAGGCTCAAGCCCAAGGTAGAGCTGTCTAGAGATAAGTAACCCTCCCCAGCGCCGAACTGTTAATGAACAGAGTGATCCCACTTTCATCTCGCCCCTCAGAAATACTTCTGCTTAGAAAGGACTGGCTGCTAATTGGGGTGTGCAGTTGCCTTTAATCTCCAACACAGCACTTGGAACCTACCCAGAATGAATTAAAATAAGTCTGATAAACAAGAAGTAAACATGGCTTCCCAGTAAAACCCGTTTTATGATCACAGCTTGTGTGCCACCTCCAAATATTAGGTTTAGGCATTTAGGGCATAAAGAGCAAACCCCTTTTCCAAAGCCGCTAATGCTCACATTTGGTACTGTTTTAATCTTCCCTATTAGAAGGACAGGGAAGGAATATCTTTTGTTCCAGTAAACTCTAGACGGAGTACAAATTTGCATGTTTACACATACTTTCGACGCTGGAACGATCCCCTAAATCTATGGATAAATACGTGGTTTATTTTTTATTTCTTTTTCCCTGAAAGCAGCCTGAGGGAGAGGAATAATCAGCAGAGGAGTTACTTTTTTTTCTCTCTCCTCTTCTGCATTTCTGCTGGCAAGGAGGGAGAGCAGAGCCTGTGTAGAAGCGTGTATGCGGGAGGGGCTCCATCTCGCCCCTCTGCAGACTTTCAGGTTTATACACAGCGAGATGGCAGGGACCGCCGCTCTGAGCACCTACGGCTCCGGGAGCTGCGGATCCCGTTCCCACCGCAAAGCGCCGTTTGCTGTTTGTCGGCTTGTTTCTTCTATTTATAGAGTTTCTCCTGAGCTCTTCCCCAGAGCGTGCCCGCTGCAGCGAGATCTGGTTTCCTGGGCGCAGCCCCATCCTTACTCAGCAGCAACGCGCTGCAAATGCCTCCTGCTAAAAAGGAGAGAGAGCCCGAGACGCAGGATCCCGTTAAGGACCGGAGTCCGCCCCTGTGCTCCCGGCCAGAAACACAGCACAGCCCCGAGAGCCCCAGAGCTTCTCGAGAGAGCTGAAACGCCTCGTGTTTGTCAAAGGATTTCAGAAAACAGGTGAAGAATTAAGATAGGACTTAATGCCGTGCTTATCGCATGTAAATGAAATATTTAATCTGCCATTTCATCTCTCCTGTGTGCTCAAACACCTCCAAAAGTTCTTTGAACAAATATTTAGTTTCCAAGCTATAAATTCGTCTTATGCAAAGAGAAAGCTTTCAGGATCTCCAGTTTAAACTCGTTCCTACCACTTGTTGTGGTGCTGGGAATTATCAAACCGGTCAGCTTACCTTTCCCACGAGTGGTAATTAACAGAGAGCTGGGGGGTATATGGGGAGGAATAAAACAAGGAATGATTGCATTCAAATACCGGGAGTTCACAAATTGTGATCAGCAGCCTCCCTACTTCATTTATTTGTACAGTTGATTATTATCATTACTATTATTCTCAGTATCTCCACAGCAACTCTGAACATAGGGCAACCCTGCAGCATCTCAGGCTCCCCTAATCATTGTCAGAAAGGAAAATGGAGAAATAAAACTGTAAGGGAGGGGAACCTCTATGTCTTTCTCTGATCTATCAGGGGAGTTATCTAAACCGAGAGCTTCTTTTCCTAATCTCTCTGAGATCCAAGAAAAGCACGAGGGGATTGCCTGCTCTTTTAGATCACTGGTTTGGGATGGGATGGGATGGGACAGGGAGGGGGGAAGGAGGATCCTTCCGAAAGGCTTCCATGGAGGTAGGTGCCCTCCACTTGTGAAGGGGAGAAAGCTGGCTGTGGTGACAGTGAGTTAGTGGCTTTGACAGGCAGGTGAGGGGCCCCTTTCCCAGCCAGCCTTTGGTGGGAGGGTTGGGGGGGAGCAGGAACCTTTTTCCAGGACCCTACACTACTTAGACAGCATTTATAAAAGGATAAAGCTGAACATTGGACAGGACTCCCTGAAGGAAAAGAACCTTTCAGTGGAGCCATCAACCTGTCATCACTGTAATAAAGGTGTAACACACAGGAGTGCTGGTAAGAGCCCAGGGTTTATTTCCTGGCCCTGTCACATGACATGGGGCCAGGGTTACCAAAGGTTACCCCTCACATGGAAAGGATCAGTGGCCATCAGGCAGAGCAGCTACTTCTCCTGCCTTCTTCTCATTTTCTTTTAATTTCAGCTCATGTGAGCATCAGTTAAAAATGGAAATCCACCCACCCCATTCAGCTACAGCCATACAGGTGACGAATACCCACTGCCCTGGAACAGCAGCCAGCTCAGAGCCAAAGGTTGAGCACCTTTCTTCACCCACCTCACACTTCACTCCTTCTCCCAGCTGGTGGAAGAATGCTTCTTCAAAGGAGTCGTTCGGTGTCTTCCAAGCCAGTCCCTCTACACTTGTATCCTTACACACTTTGGGAAATGTGTGCTGTTTATGGCTGGGTATTGCAGTGTCAGTCCTCTCATGAGTATGAAATTAGTGCCAGGATTTCTGTGAGAAGTCTAGGCAAAGACTTGGGCCATTCCTTGTCATGTAATTCTTTGTCACGAGAGAGATGCAAACTCTATTACAGCTTCCTAAGCAGTGCATATAGGCACAACAGGGGCAGTGACAAGGGAGGCCTGGAATCAGGGAAATGGAAGGGAAATAACCAGAGACTACAGAATTAATAAGAAAGGCTGTTTTCCACAAGAAGTTGGTTATGATGGCTTTGCTGTGGTTTCCTCCAGACAGACACTTGTCAGACAACACTGTCCTACCCAGGATGTGGGTGTAGGTAAATGACTTTCTATTAAACATTCTTGCAATAAAATCAACAACAGAACATAAGAGAGTGTAATGCATTGGTTATAGATCTTGGAGGTTTACATTACTTTTATAGAGGGTTTGGGCTATATTTCAGATTTACTTAGTGCTTACAGAGCCAAGCAGTGGTGTGGCAGATGGAATATATTTGCCACCTCTAAAGAGCCCGAACTACGGATGGGTCCTTTGATTCAGCTTCCCACCACTCCAAAGTCCTGGGGCAAGGATGGCCGGGAACACTTGTCTGTGCCTGCTCTTTATGGGTCACATAGGCTAAGAATGGCCTTTGGGATTGCTCCAGCAGTGTGGAATTACTGGGGCTAACAAATCCTTCATTGTACCTCTTCATTGCTGCTCTTATTGCCACTGCTGCTTAGCACCATTAAACAGGACTCAATTTGGAGATGGTGGAAAACAGATATGTCCCCTACCACAGTGAGTTTTCTATCTCTGGGAAAAGAGGTGGTGGATAAGCACTGGGGACAGCTAGGAAACACAAGGTAGCAGCAGCTTACTTGGCCATAGTCTGCCCTGGAAATGGATTGGGAACATAGGTGGCTTGAAAAAGAGCTGACAGCAAGCAGCCATTTTTCTCTTCCTGAGAGGGAAATGGGAGATGTTTTTGCATGATCAAAATGGGTAAAAAGGGAAAGTGGTACAGGATAGAAGCCTGAGAGAAAAGCATGAAGATTGCCATTCAAGAGAAATTTCTTCCAGTCGAAATCTGCTCTGATGAAAATTGGGCTGTTTCCATTTCAGATGTTGCACAGCAGCTGTATAATGCCTGAGATGCCCCTAAGCAGATGAATTGGATTACAAACTGGATTTGTCCCTTTTCCAGATACAGATTTGTGGAGGAGTGCTGTAAAGTGATCCAAATGAATGGGGTGAGTGGGTGGGTTTTCTGAGCTTATTGTCCTTAAATATCAATATGAACAATGAGGATGTTGTTCCTCTTTAAAATACTACTGGCAATAATGTTCAAAGTTTTCTTTACCATAGAAAAACTGCCAACCGGTCACTACTGCAGCCATTACCACAAAGTAACTGATATTTTACAGGCCGGGAAGTGGAGTCGGAAAGATTAGGGCTTGCCCAAGGCCACAGAGCCAGCAGTCAGGCAGGAAAGGAGCTCCAGATTTCCTGGCTCCCACTCTCCTCCTAAATTCATCATCCACACTCCAGTGCCTTCTAAACAGACTTTTTTTTTGTCTGAGATTAAAAAAAATGAAAGCCTTTCTAACTGGTTAAACTGTGTCACGAGGTTCGGTCCCAAAATCTCTGCCATGGAATCGGGGCTGGAATGTGATTTAGCACAGTCTGGAGATGCTGCTTTGGATATATCCCATACAATGGTACACGGCATGTGAATGCTGTGTAAATACGGCCACAGTCTGAGTGGTTTGAGCTGAGCAGAGCTGTCCGGATAGGAGAGCAGCAATGTGGGTCAGAACAAGCCCATGTGAGCATGGATAACACCAAAGAAAATTTATTGTTGAGGATTCAGGGCTTGTATGCAGCAAAAAAATACCCTGTCACTTTAGCTAGAGTTTTTGTCTGTGCACCCATTTACATAGGCTACAAGAGAAATAATGTTTGGTTAAACTGTTCTATAGGTGGCATTTCCATAGATGACATCCCCATTCCTGAATCATTACTATTTTAACATGCTGGCTGGTTGTCATCTTGCTGACTAAAAAGCTGCTCATACAGAAATGAGAAGCTTAAGCAGGAGTAAATACATAAGTAGGGTATCTGGGTAGCATAGCATTTAGCTGAGGGCCATGATTGATGATTCATCTTCGATTTAGCTGATGTAGCTGAAGAGGTTACTGCTGTTTTTGCTCCAGCTGTAAAAAGGGGATGTCTGCTCCTCAGCCACCGTGTCTGGTGTGTTAATTTAAACTGAAATCATGTTAGGTTAATTAATAACAGTAGCTGTGAATGAAGCAGCTGAAGGTAGAGATCTCTTCTGCCCTGTCAGCAAAGCTGTCAGGGCTCAGGAGTCAGAGATTCTAATTAATGTGTTCCAGCAGTGGTTTCTATAAACCTATTTTCCATCTCACTGTGGTGGACGAAGAGATGCTGTGTCCATCAGCTGTGCTGTCATAGCTGTGAGGTTCTAACTTGCATCTGAGTGCATCATTATTTCTCAAGTGGTCTGTCAGGCACTATGGGGGTGAGCGGGTCTACTCTGCTCAAACAAGGCCTCCTCCATTTCCAAAGAAATTATACCCAACCTCTGTCCAGAATTTAAGTGGTTTTAACCACATTGTGGTTTCAATTGAAAATCTACATGGAGACTTATGGGAGCCCTTTGTCCCATCCGAGTTTAATTTGATTACACTTAGATGAGATGAATTTGGTGCAAACCATCACAGGACACTCGTGTTGAACTAGGAAGTTAGTGAAAGGATTATACCATGCTAATTAGCATCTACCATTAAGATAGGATCTGAGTCTAAAATACAATGGGCCTCCTTGAGTACTTCCATAGGTGAACATTCTTGTTCTGAATGAGGTCCTGTGTTCTTCCTTATCTCCATTGCAAACTTGGGTTTGTCTAACAAGGAAATTCACCCAGGCTGAGACTGGGTGTGGATCTGAGGTGGAGTAGCAAGTTCTGCATGGATGTTCGCAGCCATTTCCATGTGTGAACAAGTCTTTAGCCTCTGGTCACAGACTTCTTTAATAACAGTTCTGTATCTGGAGCTATGTCACTCTACAGATTACAAATTACTCGATGAACTTGCCTGGTACATAGGTCAGATCCACCTCCCTGTTGTGTAGGAAGCAGATAGGCATCTGAAAGCTAGCACCCACTGAAAAGTGTTCATTGGCTCAAAACAAATCTCCACCACTTTTAACTCTGTGATACGCAGATCCTCTGAATTGTTCAGATTAGCTTCTGCCTACAGAGGGTGCATAAAATCCTCCCAGAAGAAGGCAAAGAGGGAAGAAAGACATATTCCCTTAGTACATCCAAGATGCATCTGAATTCAAGTACTTGCACGCAGGAAACTCTAATTCGTGGGTGTTGGTGGGAGGCTGCCACTCCTTAGGAAGGATCTCATGTATGAGTGTAAAGGCTTGATGCCACAGAAAGTATAGTCTATGGGCAGCACATCTGCCATTCCCATAGAGATGGCGCCTTTCTCTTGCACTGGAGTGGGAAGCCCACAGGAACTTGGCAGAAGGGCTGCCTTCTTTCTCCTGGCTAGCTTTTTAAGTTCTTTTAGGATATGTTATTCCTGCTAGGAGATACTGCATCCAACACTTTGCTAGAAAGCCCAAGTGCTCTTCATGGACCACTTGTTTCTCTGAAGGGGTTGAAAGCAACCATGTTTTCACTGAGAATATCCTGAACTCATACATGAGCACCTGTCCTAGGAGTGAAGAGCTGGCTTCTATTCTAGACTGCTTTCACTGAGGCACATACAGATCTCCTGTAATCTGCCAGAGCTGTGATGAAGACCCACGTGTTGACTTCCTTGGCATTTACACTGTGGAGCTCTCCTGCAGAGCCATTTCTTGCAGGGGAGGTAGAGATGGCTCTCTCTAAAGGTTGCGCTATCATCAGGAAAACACTTGGCAAACGCAGAGCATAGAAGTAAGGAGAGTGGAATAACATCCCTGTATGGGGAGACGAGCTGAGAATTCCCCCCTACGCAAAGAGCTATCAGGTTTAGAGCACTACTTTCCTGATTCCTGTCATCATTGCCACTTGCATTTGCTTCTCTTGAGCTGGTGATGACTGGCTTCAGCCCTAACCTACTGCAAACACAGACCCTTTGGCTCTCCCAGCAGCTGCTCTTCCACTGTCCAATTTTCATGCTGAGGTATCCATTTGATTTCATCCTAATCCACACAAAGTTCGGATTTCTCAGTGCTGGGGGAATTCTGTCCCAGCAGGCACCAGAGTGGTTATTATATGGGATTAATGCATCTGCTATACAAAGATTCCTTCAATACTATTTGTTTTGGTTTTTTTTTTTGGAGGGGGCTTGGGTGTCTTTCTCTTCTTTTTTCTTTCACAGTACATACTTGAGGAATATTTTAACCCTTCTTTAGGCGTGACTTTGTGTGTATGTGTGCATATGAGTGTGTGCCTAACCCCCTAATGTGGGTGCAAGTTAAGGGATTGGTTTACATACCCACATTTCCAAAGCACTAGGTCTTGCATGGATCTGGCATGGAAACTTCAGAAAACAGCCAGAATTCAAGTTGTCTCCGCTCCCACCCTTTTTATTTCTGTGAATGAGTATGTAAGAGACCTATAAATCCAAAACTGTGCAGGCGTGGAGGAAATCATAAGAGTCAGCCTGGTGATATTACCACGGGGAGCTGTGAAATCACCGAGGATTTATACAAGCACACACGGCGATGTTGTCATTAAAAAGGAAAAAAAAAAAGAAAAGAAATGGAAGGATGGCTGTTTGGCAGTATGCTGTGTGTGGCAGCTACTTAGGACGCATGGTTTCAGTATGCCCACTCTGTATTCTGCTGGGAGTAGCCAACTCAAGGGCAGAAAGTTTTCCAGTCCCACCACCTGATTGAAAATCAGCCCCTTCTGGGCTAGTATAAAGCAAAACAGAGTTGGTTTGGTGACTTTGGCACTAGGGGAAAGGTTTGTAGGGGAGAGAGGTCATTCCCATTGCTACATTCCAAGCTGCCGTCACTGAGGCCAGCCTCCAGATGACCTCAAAAGGATCTGAACCATCACCCTGTCCCTGCTGTAGGGTAAAATTATAAGCTCCATGCAATTAAAAATATTCTGTCTACCGCAAAGTTGGGTATCCTGCCTGCCACCATCTCAGCAGAAGATGTTCCTCAGGGTGCAGTGCACAGAGAGCTCAGCCCATGCTGCTCTGTTGGATTGGGTTGGTGGATTTGTCTCCTCCACAGAAAATCCATATGTGTGCAGTCACCTACGATGGGGTGGGCAGTCAGCTCCCATTGTGCAGCTTCCCCTGCAGCCCCCAGGCTTTCTCCTTCCCCCACTGGGAGGCAGTTTTGCAGCACACACTCTTGGCTTTATCCTATTTCTAGTGCATCTCTTGTACCCAGCCTGAGTCCCAAAGATCATTTCCCCATTCACACTATATGTATCCAAGTTGGGAGAGTTTTGTTTTATTTATGATTATTTTTTAATTTATATAAATGCATTTTCAAAAGGAACATAGAGAACTATAGGTAGGGTTTTTTCTCAAGCACTGTAGTGACTGCAATTAAACATCTAAACCCATGACAAAGTAGAACTAACCTGCTCAGATTTTTCCCTTCTCCATGGAGTGCTTATTTGCCATAAGGGAAATGGGAGCAGGCAGGGGGTCGGGGATGCCTTAGCAAAGCGTGGCTCCCCGTAAAGTGCACTTCATGCGTCTCAAGGGCCCGGCAACCTGCTGCTAGGCAAAACAGAGTGAAAACGTGTTTAAAGCATGTATGCCTCCTCTCGCGTTTTCTGGTGTCCGGCTCTGCAGAGGGGACAGAACTCCGGCTGCGGGCCGGGCCGGGCCGGCCGAGAGCTGCGGGCGGCGGCTCCCATCCCTGCGGTGCGGTGACTGAACCCCGTGATACTTCTCTAGGGGAAAGGAGAGGGAAGAGCTGGAGGGGGGAAAGCCGTGAACGGAAAAAAGTTTCACAGCTTTCCCTACGGGACCTTCTTGCTGTGTTGGTGCCAGAAGGGAAAAAGATAAAGATCAGGTCATTTGTGTTTCCTACCCAGCACGGGTCGGGGCTAAATCGAAAATCGGCAATCGAGGCGTACCTGAGCACTGAACAAGAAAGGAGCAGCACGTGGGATGTGTTCCACAGGCTTTCACTTCTTAGTCTTGTATTTTTTCGATTGGCAGCAAGACCAAAAGTATTCAAAATGGGCTTTGTGGATTGGAAATGAAGGACTCTTCTGGGTTGCTGCGTACCCATGGCAGGAGGCATGTGCTGGCACAATGGTGTGGTCCTTCCAGTTTTGAGCAGATTTTTTTATTGCTAGATGTAAACAAAAGAACAACAGCAAAAAGAATATATCTGTATGTGTAAGTGTCATAAATAATGTGTGTGTGTGTGTTTATACGCATATATATGGATATGCGTATCAGAGAAGATGTGAGATAAGGCACACACGATGGATCTAAGTGGAGAGTGTATGTTATGTCTTGGGAGAAACTGGTGAAGCCAGCTAAAGCACGTGTGTGTGTGTGTGTGTGTGTGTGTGTGTTTATTCGATTGCACTCACACTCTGCACATCTAGTCCTCAGCCACCTGTAATATTTTGGATACCCGAAGGAGTGTGACAGGGAAAGATGGACAGCTGAGGCCAAACTGAGGCCATGTGCCACGACATTCTCAAGATGTTATTCTGGAAGGACTTGTTCCAGTTCAGATGCAACCTGTAACGATTTCTCTCTCTAGCCGCATTGCCAGCACTTTTACGTCGGTCTGAGCAAAATGTTATTGGCCTGGAAAAAATGATGCTAATGGCAGCTCGGAAAGAACCAGAGAATTCGTCCTGGATTGTGACGCTCAGAAGGAAGAATCGCGAGGTGCAAGTGCCACCCAGTCGCTGGGGATACCGCGGTCTCGCTGCCTCCTGCCTTGTCCGGGGTGCCGCCAGTCCGCCCTCTTCTCCGAAAAGGGCTTCTCTGGCAAGGGGGAAAAAAAAGGGCGAGCACCTGGCAAGGCTTCTTTCATCTCTGCGGCCCATCAGCAGTGGGGGGCGCAAGAAGACAGCAGTTTGTGTAGAGTCGCGGTGATCACAGCCGGGGACCGCCGGCCGGGAGGGAGGAGGAGGTGGGATGCGACGATTGGCGCTGAGGGAGAAGGGATGCGGCGCACGGAGGAGAGCGGGAGGCATGCGCAGGGCTGAGCTGGCCTGGAAATAGAAATCTCGGCTTCAGCCAGAGCCCCTCAGAGCCAGGGCTGGGCCGTGTTCCCTCCTCTAATCCTTCATTGGTGCCAGGGACTTCGGGATTCGTTCCCGGCAGATGAGTCTCTAAAGGCGTGTGCTCCGAGCCGACAGAGAACCAGATCCGGACAGCACGGAACGGCACTGCAGGACAGCCCTGGAGAGAGCAGTTAACCACGTCTGCAACCTTCATGCTATTAGCCGTGCCTCGGGCAGTTCTGCCCTTCCTGAGAAACAACCCCTGCCTTTCCCTGCCAGGGCTTCCCAGTATGTGCTCATTTCCTCTTTCAGAAACAGCAAACACACAGGCACTTGAGCTTTGCTTCTAACATTAGCCTTTCTCACGCCCACTTTCAGGCAGGGCGGTTGCATGAACGTGCCCTGATTTCTCTCTCCCACACAATGCCAATACATCCCAAAGATGGTCAGTCTCTCAGCTGCAAGCTTCCCACCTCGACTTTCAGGATTCCCTGTTTGTTCCTAGCTGAACTCAGTGCCCGCTAGCAAAAGTGTGTTACTTACTGTGAAAGTTTTCTACACCTCTGCTTTTGTCTTATTTTGTTATCTCATAGGCTCAGTAGTCTTCTGAAGCTCGATGAGAGAAGCATGATTTGCTCTTGAAGCAAAGCTGAGCTCTGAGAGCACAGAGACAAGCATGGGTGTGTAAGCTTGATCCTCATCAGCGCAATTCATCTGTGCTGCCAGCAGTGCTTAGGACACTGCTCCATGCTCACCTGCCACAGGAGACACCCCTGTCTGTGGCCAGTGGACCATGGATTGGCCAGACAGGGGAAGGAGAGGTGGTGGGCAGGCATTGGTGCACACAGAATGCAAGCCCTGGGCAGAACAGAGTGAAGCAACTTGAAGTACTCGGCTAGAGCTCTGCAATGGATGCTCTGCTTTTGTCGACAAACCCAGCCTATGGATGCGCTATGCCTGAGAGCTCTGCATGCACATATTGGTGCAAAAATGAACCGGGCAGCCACAGATGCTGTCAGGGTGCACCCTGGTAATTTGGTATTATTTCAGCTTGAATACCTGCAGACAAATTTTCTTGTATTCATGACTGGATGTTCGACTTCCGACTCATGATAGTAGATATTGGGTGAGAATTTCAGTCAGAGTGTCCCTGGTCCATGTTTGAGGTTTGTTTCTTTGTCTTTTTGTTTGATTATTTCCCCCTGGGTAGAACTTGAATGAGACAGAGATGGACAAAAGCTTCTGTCTCAGTCCAACCACTTTTCTCAGAACTCTCAACACGGAGTGAAGAAATTGCCATTGAGATGGTTGTGCTAGGTAGTCTTTACATGTATCTGTAGTTTGTTTCCATTAGGTAATTTTTTCTCCTATGTGAATCAAAAGGAAAATTCCCCTTCTTTCCAAGTGATGTACAGTTATGTCTCTGGAGCAATACATCCACTTCAGAAAATGCTTGAGCAACCAATCCCCTGATTGTGAGAGGTCCCTCAGCTCTTCAGAGAAACCTTCCACAGAGATTTCTTGTTCCTTTCCTGGGGAAGAAAAGGGTCCCCAGGATCCAAGTATACGAGCTGGGACTTTTGGAATCACAGAAGCATAGAATAGCTTGGGATGGAAAGGACCTTAAGGCCCATCCAGTTCCAACCCACCTTCAATGGGCAGGGCTGCCACCAACTCTGGCTGCACAGAGCCCCATCCAACCTGACCTTGAGTTCCTCCAGGGATGGGGCATCCACAGCTTCTCTGCACCCATTCTCTCTGGCCAGAGCAGATGGGGATTCCACTTCTATCTCTTTGATCTATCCCCAGTGCTTTGAGCTTCAGATATACCGCTTTCTGCCCTAGCTTGATAAGACTGTGTAAAAGTAGCTTTGCTCCAGCTCAGGGTCAATTGGACCCATACAGAGCAGAATCAGGCCTAAAGCTGCACGATGTCTGGAAATAGAAGGGCTGCAAGAGGGTACAGAAAGCTGACAGCTGTAACTGCACGCTATGTGATGAGGCAAACACCAATGACACCACGTGTGACGAATGCCCCTTATTCAGCCATTCCTCTTGGGGCACAGACACATATGATGGAGGCTCTGGAGGTGCACAGCATCAAGAGCTGGAGGATGAGTTCTCCTTTAGTTTAATCTGAAAAAAAATCAAAACCAAAAGTAAAAAATCTTCATTACGGGAGCCACCACAATGCTGTCGATTTTCACTTACCTGTGCCTTCCGCTGTATTAAATTCACACTATAAATATTCTTGTGTTTTCAAATCAGTGAGTTTGCCACGCAGATCGTGCTTTTACAGTTCATGGTAACATTAAAAAGATGCCGCAGTTTTATGGCTCTCGACGAGTCTGGAAGTGATAGCAAGTGAAATCGAAAACCCAAATTCCTTCACAATGTACTCGGTGACAACAGTGAAACGGCAGATCTGGTTTCCACAAGCAAACTGCCCTGGATGTTCTAGGAGCAGAATAAGACCCTTCTTCTTCAAGTTTTGATGGAGTAAGCCATGATCTCTGAAGCCTTTGGTGATGGCAGGGAATTGCTGCTTCTGGCAGCTAGCAAGGAAAATAATAACATAAAGAAAAGGTGGATGCCCTCCATTCAGATGCCTGGATCCTATATTCAGGGTTGCACAGAGGCAGATATGTGTCCTGGATGGGATCCTGTACATGCCATTACACGCTCTCTTGGGCACATCCCACTCGCAGCTCTGTCCTCTCCTCAACGCCACTTACGTGTTGTTTGCTGTCAGTGTATCAGCTTGTATTTACACCCAGCATCGTGCACCTATCATTCTCTTCTTTCCAAAGCTTCCACCTCTAACCGGGTCGTAAAAAATACCTTTAATAAAACAGTGATAATTACTCCATTATTGTTAACAGTATCCATTAAAAATGTAAAAATAAGCTGTCTTATGGGTGACATCACCCGTTTGCACCGCGTATCAGCCTTTTTTGGCACTAAATTGTTATGCGATATGCCAGTGCTTTCTCCCCCTTAGGGAGACGACAGGGGCTGTGTTTCAGACGGGATGATGGTGCACAGTGGGATCACAGCCATCACTAGACAGCATCGGCCCGGAGTTCCCATACCCGATGACAGACAAGAGAAAAGAAATCTCCCTCGGCTAAGAAATGTGTGATGGATTTTTCTTTCTCAGGGCTCCACACTTCAGAGGGACACCTCTGATTTATGACTATGTTACTCTGGAAATGTTTGAATGCCCCTCTATATTTCTTTGGTTTGGGATGGGAGTGTGTTCGTTGCCTATTTGTACATCGGGAGTCCTTTCTGCTGCTATCTGTGCCTTCTGACTGCTGTCTCCCCACTCTCGCCTCGGCCGTATTTCAGCAAGGAGAACTGAAAGGTCGAAGGAATAAATCAGTTTGGAAAGTTTTGATGATAGTTCTGACGTCCTGATTGTGACCGACAGAACGAGGGAGACTTCATAAAAATCTCTGTAGGAAAAAGAAAAAAAAAAGAAGAAAAAGAAGGAAGAAAGAAAGAAAAAAAGAAAAAAGAAAACCCCGTAGAGATATACTTTCCAATCTGCCTGGAAATTAATCCCAAATGAGGGAGTCTCCTTCCAAATCGGACTTGACAGATCTGTGGGAAACACAAGGCAGAGGCACAGCCGGAGCCGTTCCCGGCGCAGCAGCACCGAGCAGAGAGAGGGGAGCAGGACGGGACGGGCTGTGCGCGAAGGGGCTGTGGTGGCCGTGCATCCTACTCGGGGGTGTGAAAATAAAGGCAATGCACGAAGCTCCGTGCTAATGCACTTTGAGCCCAAGAGAGCCTTTATTATTACTACTATTATTATTATTTGATTTCCCTTAGACTCCATTCGGGCCTTGAGCTCTGTGTTTACTCTTGGCAAATAGCTCTGCGTGTACGTGTGGGTGTTTCTCTGCCTGTCCGTGTGTCAGTGTGTTTTGCAGCCCGTGCTGCCGCTGACTCACGCCACCTCTCACAACGTCCAGCAGCACGGGAGCAACAAACCTGGGGGTGGTGTCCCCGTGGGATCGGGCTGAGAGCAGGGTGAGGAAGGAAGCTGCAGTGGATCATAAACGAAAATGATCAAATCGGTGTGGATAGGCCGGCATAACCCATGGGGACCGTCGCGAGGGCTCCAGACTGATTAAGATATGAAGATTTCCTGCAAACTTCCCGGCAGTCATAGTGTACATCGGCCGGACTGCGGGAGCTCCCATGCGTTCTGCATGTAACCCTGTTACTGTTCTATTCAGAAAGAGACATGAACGTCCCTCCCTAGATGCCCCAAAACTCAGTTATGGGGAGTTGCGCAGACACAACCGACCTCTTCGACTACCTGCCTGAGCTAGGGGGGAGTCCGAAGGAGAGCTTCCCCGTGAGAACAGCTCTGAGCGGGGCCTCGGGGGAGGCGGACCCTTCACGTAGTCCTCAGAGGAGACGGTGACACGAAAGCAGCCCGTAGGGAAGAGCAGAGGCGATGCCACCAGGCGTGGGTAGCGGCCACCAGAGCCCCTCGGACAAGGCGCTGCCCGAGCCGCCCCGTCTGCCCGGGCCGCCTGCTCCGCTCCGCACTGCCCTCATCCACGTGCACCGCTCCCCGTCCCAGCTCCGGCCTCTGGGAGCAGAAGGCGGTGGAGACGGGCTGCTCTGTCAGTCCATCCATCCCTCCTCCGGCAGTTGGGCCCGATTCTGCATCCCGCTTCTGAGGGTTCCCTGTCCCTGTCCGCTCCCGGGAGCCGGAATGAGGCGGGTCCTCGTCCGGAGCACGGAGAGCGCACACCGGGTCTGAGGCTGGCAAGGGAAAGAAGGGGAAGGGAACCGGGAGGGGAGTTTTCTGTACATAGGCAACACACGTGTGATGAAATAGGTACAGTCTGAGCGGGGTGGGTGAGTGGTGTGTGTGCTCGTGAACAAGTACGCGTGTCACACAGGCAGAGCGAGAGATTGGTGGCGGTACCCTGTAAAAATTCCTGCTTTATCCCCCTGAAATCAGCATGCGTATTGCTGCAGCACATCTTCACTCATGGACCGAGGTGATCGGGAATCTGTTTGTCTGTCTGCCTCCTCGCTCCCTGTTCACGGGGCTCTACAGAAAATCCCAGCGTGTTTCCCATTGCGCTGCCCGTTCCCTACCGAAGCAACGTCACCTCAAATATGCCAGTAAATTCCTTACCGGCTTGGGAACGTAATTGGCTGAATGTTTTCTGTAACCCGACTAGCCAATAACGCTCCGAGAAAAAAAAATTAGAACAATCTCGTTACGGCAGATGGTGAAAATGACCTGACACTACACGTGAGAGTCAATATGAACTCGAGTTGAGATCCTTGCTGCACTCATTAGAAATACACCAAGGAGAATACGTATTTGGGGTGCGAGGTCTCTGATTTTCAGACAAGTGCCGTCTGAGTGGCTGCCCCCGTCATCGCTGGTTTGCAGCATCTGCTGGTGGGCACGAGCTCTGGCCTTGACAATGCGAATTTCTCTCTGTGTTGCTCATGGCAGAGCTTCTTCTTGCAGTCGTTCCTACTGAAAGTAGCTAACAATGCGTGCAAAACAATTAATTAAAAAGTAGAAACGGGAGGAGGAAGAAAACCCTCCTAAAAACGCAACGTTCATCGAAAGTGTGAGAAATGAAGGAAGAAATGAGAGTAAGTGATAAATATCGGTTACAGTTACGAAAAGTGAAGTCGGTTCTATCTTTTCCGCTGTAAAAACGCAATAAATTTCTAACCACGTTTCCGAATTTTCAACTATCGTTTAATCTCAATCAAAATTCTATGAACAGGCACCGGTTCTGAATCAGAACGAGAAGCAAAGGCTGTTTCTACATTCGAATGTCAGTAACGCATTTCCTTATCCTCGAGTTTGCAAAGGATTCCTAAAGCCTCATCCATGCAGCTCTGCGGAAGCCGATTGCCAGCAATAAATAATGCATCGAAGGAAGAGGCTTCGGTACGCGTCTTCTCACTCCCAGGATGCGGCTAGGGCTCTTCGCATCGGTTTTACATCAAGGCGGTGGCTTAAAGCAATCAAAAGGCTCTGTTTAATGGCCAAGCGAGGCTTCCCCCCGCGGAACTCTGCCCGCATGTTACAACCTCTTTGCAGCTCCGCTCCATATGCATCTCCTTTTCACACTTCCCTCTCCATCGCGGCTCCTACACCTGGTGCATCACGCGTTGAGCCCATTAGCTCCGACTCTTCCTTTCATCTTCCCCATGGCAGACGTTTCTATTTATCCGCTGGCAATCAATGTGTGGCGTCACCAGTGGTACTGTAATGACGACTGCACCATTGAGGATGACAGCTTAGAAAGAAGAGGGCAATGGTGATCCCTCCCAGAGCAGCACGGCACAGAGCAGCGCTCGCATCACAAGGTCACCCCATCTCCCCGCTGCTCCTCCGCACCGCCGGCAGCGGGTCGCGGGCTGCGCACGGGGTTGGGGCGGGAGCGGCGGGGAGGGGGGGGACGAGATCTGGATTTGTTTCCCCCCTCCCTTAAGAGAAGCTACGATGGAAAGCAGGAAGGAGATGGTGATGTTTCTGGAAGGGACTCAACTTGGCGCTCTGGTTGGCAAGAGGGTGCCTAATTTGACCGAAACAGTGAGGAGCCCCGCTCCGGAGCCACAGGAGAAGATGATCCCTCGGAACTGCCTCAGCCCCAGACCTGGCCCCTTGTCGTCCCGGGAGAGAGGAGGAGGAGGTGGCGGAGGAGAAGACGAAGAGGAGGTGGAGGTGCTGCCGGGGACAGGGACGGTGCCGGAAAGCCGCTCGGCGGCGGCTGCGCTACTCGGGGCCGGACAGCAGCCCCCCGGCTCGGAGCCCCCCTCCAGCAAAGGGCAGCAGAGCAGCTCGGACACCGAGTCGGATTTCTATGAGGAAATCGAGGTGAGCTGCACCCCGGACTGCGCCACGGGGAGCGCCGAGTATCAGCACAGCAAAGGTACCCAACTCCTTCCCATTCCTGCAGCCCCCTCCCGCTCCCGGGCCGGGGGGCAGCACCGGGGGGGCGGGGGGCTGCCGGAGGGGGGCTTCCCCTCGAAGCCGGGGCGGGGGTGGCGGGGGGATTCCCTTCTCCAGTCCAACCCTCGGCCCCTGGCTTCCGTGCATCGGGCGGCTAGCTGAGGAGGCAGAGGGCACGACAGCGGGCAGCCGCCGCGTCCCTGGAGGGCAGCCAGGTTTCCCTGAGCACCAAGTCTGCAGCCGACTGTCCCGCAGGGCCCCTTGGCCAAGAGCCCCCCACAATGATCCTTTCATTTTATTTTCATCCTTCCCCACTACGCGGACGGTGCATGCTCCAGGAAACCCCTTCGGATCGTCCCCAGCGGCGCGGTTGTGAGGGCGAAGAGGGTGGGCACGGGGGAGCAACATCAAACGGGTTTTCTGGCCGAGAGCTGTTTGTGGTTTTGCAGGATGAAATGTGCCCGGGCGAGTGCGGAAGCGCCCGTAAAGACCGTAAAATCACTCCTGCCTGCCCCAAGTGCGGTGGAGAGGTCCTTGTTTGCACGTTGGGGGGGATGGAGGAGGGGAGGTGGGGGGGGGGGGGGGAGGAAAGAAGAAAAAAAAAAGGGAGAGGTCCAAATTACCTTGTCACTTCTGTGTCTCGATGGCGCCAGCTCGGAAATGGTCCCAATGAATTAATTGCCTTTGGTCTCGGGCACAATGAGAAAGAGTTGCATTTGAAAGCAAACGCAGCGGCCAGGCCCCATCTCCCCCTGCCCCCACTCCCTATTCCCACTTTCCCATCCCGGCAGAGCCCCCCCCCAGCCATGACAACGATTCTCTTCTCTCCTCTGCCCGCTCCTCCATCACTTGAAGAAGAAGCCGTGAAGTGCGGACGGCGATTTCTGCCCCCATTCCGTCCTTTAGGGGCTCTTGAAAAACATCCCACCTCGAGCTCTGGAGGCTAAGCAGAGGGTTCCCAGAGCTTGGCACCCTCCTCGGGATGGGGGCTGGGCTCCTGCCTGCCCACCGCTCAGCTCCCCGGCCCTCAATGGGCTGCGGGAAGGCCGTGGGCACACCTGCCCTTCCCAGCCCTCGGGGCCGGGGATGCTCCGGCTTCACAGCGCGGGGATAGAGCGGGTGGCCCAGCGGACGCTGCCGGGGTTCCGTGTGGTGCTTTGGGGCATCACCCCTTTCTCCCGCCCTTCTCCTCATGAATGTCTCCCAAGCATCCCTACTCTTGGGGAGCAGGCATAGAAAAGACACAAATGGGGAGGCGTGGGGGGGAGAGGGCAGTTCGATGGGGAGGCAGACGGGGAACATTCCCTCGTGCCCACCCGTCTCCAAGCACGTGTCCCTTCCGCGGGTTCCCCTCTTAGGGCCGTGCTCCGAGGCTCGGGCCGGCAGCCCCGGCGGCGGCGGGGATCACGCCAAGGGCGGCGGCGGCGGCGGCTCCCAGGGCCCGCTGAGCTGCAGCGCCAGCGACCAGATGCGCCGGTATCGCACCGCCTTCACCCGCGAACAGATCGCCCGGTTGGAGAAGGAGTTTTACCGGGAGAACTACGTGTCCAGGCCCCG
The DNA here is from genome assembly GCF_039878825.1 of Excalfactoria chinensis. Taxonomy (NCBI): domain Eukaryota; kingdom Metazoa; phylum Chordata; class Aves; order Galliformes; family Phasianidae; genus Excalfactoria; species Excalfactoria chinensis. Next base: position 107,171,286 of record NC_092826.1, read on the forward strand.
GAGATGTGAGCTGGCGGCTGCTCTAAATCTGCCAGAAACCACCATCAAGGTACACACGGCTCGGACATGTTTCCAATTAGCACGATATAAATCTATATAGCCAAACTTCCTTGCAAAACTCGGGAAAGCACTTCACCAGCGCAGCCCTCTCTCACTCCCCACCCCCCGCCCCTATCCCGGCTCTGCCCGCACCCCGCACCATGCGGCATTGCGGGGGAGGGGGACGACTCGGCTCCAGGGCCATCCCAGCCAGCACCGCTAATCCGGTCTCTCCCCACTGGATTATTGCTAATCCTCCCTTCAGACCTATCCAAAACTCTCTCGGCTGTCGAGGGAGGGAATAGGAAGGCAGTAGGAGCTCCAAATCTCTTTTATCCCCTCTTTGCTTTACTATTTGTTATTCCATTTGCACAACATAATAATAATAATAAAAATAATAATAAAAAAAGGAATCCCAGGTAATTCTGTCTACAAGAGGCAGAGTTGTCGGGTTTGCCGGAGGGTCCTCCCTGGGACGAGCCCCAGCAGGAAGAAAGAGAGATAAGCAACCTAACGAGGCAAACCCAGTGGGTCTCAGGATTTACAGCGCTTTAAGCGATCCCTTCAGGGAGCGGGGGCTGGCGCCGGTGTCGCCTCGGCCATGGGGAGCGGTCCCAGGGCTCGGCCACGCACGGAGCCGGGAGATGCGCAGCGGCGGCGGGTGACGGCTGTGGCCTCCCCTCTCTTTGCAGGTGTGGTTCCAGAACCGGCGAATGAAAGACAAGCGGCAGCGCCTGGCCATGACCTGGCCGCACCCGGCGGACCCGGCGTTCTACACCTACATGATGAGCCACGCGGCCGCCACCGGCAACCTGCCCTACCCCTTCCCATCCCACCTGCCCCTGCCCTACTACTCCCACATGGGCATCGGGGCCACCTCGGCCTCGACCGCCGCTCCCTTCAGCACCCCGCTGCGGCCGCTGGACACCTTCCGCGTCTTGTCCCACCCGTACCCGCGGCCGGAGCTGCTCTGCGCCTTCAGGCACCCCTCTCTGTATCCCGCCCCGAGCCATGGACTCGGCAGCGCCGGTGGCAGCCCCTGCTCGTGCCTGGCGTGCCACGGCAGCCCGTCCAACGGACTGGCACAGAGACCCACCGGGTCAGACTTTACCTGCTCGGCCACCACCAGGACGGACTCTTTCCTCACTTTCACCCCCTCGGTGTTGAGCAAAGCCACCTCGGTTTCCATGGACCAGCGGGAAGAAGTACCTTTAACGAGATAAAGCTTCGTCTCAGGGTTGTTAAAAAAATCGCCCCTTTCCCGAGAGCTCTTTGAGTTAATGTACGTACTGCCGATGTTTATTTAATCGTGTTCTCTCCCCAGAAGTGGACACCTATGGGAAAAAAAATAAATAAATAGATTAAGGAAAAAAAAAAAAAAAGAAAAAAAAAAGGAAAAAAAGAAAAAAAAAGACTAAAAATAACTCGGTCTTGAAAGGATTTACATTCCAAGGGGAAAAAAAAAAGAACCAACCGAACAAGAATGAGCAGTGATTTATCTCGGAGAGGGTTTTAGGCACGGAGGAGAAACAAAATCCACCTGAATTAAACGCATTTCAGTAATGCACAGAGATGAGCGGGGACTTTCTTGTCAATTGACGGACTTCCTACCGGAGCCAGAACTTCTGCGGGTTACAGCAACCGATCTTATGCACAGACCTATGGGACTGAGAGGGGAAATCTGAAATACTTGAAAGAAACATTATCTCGATAACGAAATGGCTGGTGCTCACGAAGAAAGCAAAGCTGTGATCTACCGGGGCGTTCAGAAAACAAAACCAACGATCAAACAGCAAAACCAAAAGGTTTCAGGATTGCAACTCAATAGTATTATCCAGTAATTTCTATAGAGAGAAACAATGCTTTACCATAAAGAAAAAAAACTGACATTCTGTACATTGCTATCGTGGTTTAATTGCATTCTTTACTGTCCCTTGTCTCCTCCTTCGCTTTGAGCGGAATTGCAGCACCGCGTCTCCTCTTTCATCCCAACTTTTAGTTTTAAGAGGTAGACTGGAATTGGCAGGGAAAAAAACACGAGCTGCTGTTTCTCTACGGGTCAGAGCTATTTGTCCTTTAAGTAACAACGTCCTATTATCAGTCGCTGAAATGTGCACACACCGATGAAATTAGCAAGTGATGTATATGTAAGGAGGGTTTTTGAATATCGAATGTATAATGCTCCGTGAGCAGAGCCCCCGTGCCAAACGCTAACAAGCCGCCAAGGGAAGAGATTAGGTGACAGGGAGCAGCACTCCTTCAGACAATCACCAGTCTGTAAATTGGAGAGCAAAGGCGATTTCCCTTCCTTTGTACTGCAGCCTTCAGTTCTCTCATTGACTTCTCTTGGATGCGGCTCTTTCCCAAGCCCCCCCTTCATCCTCCCTTCCCCCCCCCCCCCCCCTTTTTTTTTTTCTTTTACATTTCAAGTGCTGTTTTTTATCTCCTTCCCCACCCCTGCTCTTTGCATCTGTATGTGCCCTTCACACTGCTCTCTTCCTTCTGGAGGAGGATTTCTTCCGCATCCCCTCCCCTTTCCCCTTCAGGTATTTCGGAAGGAGGTAGAGCCATCGCTTTTGCTCGGGTTTCCGTCAGCCTACGGTTCTAAAAGCGAACACTTACACCGAGCTGGGCTGAAGTTCCTTCCAAAACAGAATTTGTTTATATGACTCTATTTTTAAATAGCCCAAAGACCGTCATCATCTGTTACCATGTCGGAACAAAACACAGTACCACCACAGTACCACCACCGCCAACTGCAATGCTGACAGGCACATTATAACAACACATCATCCACATATTTGTTTTTTATTGCGCTTGTTTAAAAAGAAAAGACGAGAAAAACAAAACAAAACAAAAATCAAAGCGTTGCTTAAGACGAATTTCACCTCCGTGCGGTTTCTAACAGTTGCGGTTGGCCAAGCAGAACAAGTGCTGGCCGAACCGAGTCGGGCTGACACCTCCGCTATCCACTGTGCGGTCAGCTACTGAGGACCCTCCGGTTTGTTGTCGTTCTGTCCTCAGCGCAAGGAGCACATAGCAGCGCTCCGCTGCAGTGGATGGAAAGCAGGGGAGAGATACGGGCGTGCCAGGATATATTTTTCCAATCAGAATTTGTTTATGAGAGCCTTTTCTTATAAAACGGATCCAAAGTCACCATCTTTAAATCATTAAGGGCAGATTGTTCCTCCCTTTCTGAGCGAGATGTCCTCATGGACATGGAAACTGATGGCCCTTTTTGGACACTCGCAAATAGACTCCCCTCCCCCCACTCTCTGGAAATAACAACTGTAAACAGCGTCCAAGGGCAGAGCTAGGGAAAATCTTGGCTTCCCTCCCCCCCCGACTTTGTCTTTTAGCACGCTCGAGAAAAAAAAAGTCCAGTAAAGCAGAAGCTAAGGAGCGATCTAGAAGCTCTGGCAACGCTGGGGATAGGCGGCATCGGATGAGTCGGGAGTGCCGCACAGTAAAACCGGAGGGGTCCTGGGTGGCCGCGGCTACCTTCCCGGCCGGGCAGAGGCACCTGCTGCCATCGCGGGGCACGGTCGACCCTTATGGGATGCAGTGAGTTGCAATGTGCAGTGGGCTAAGGGGCTATATATATCTACATACAAGACTACATATTAAATATATATATATATATACACGCGTATATATGTGAGACAAAAACGCATATTTTGTATACATGGGGGTGCGTGATGTGCTTGTGAGTGGGAATGTAACCACACCGCACCAGCTCCGTCCGTAAAGGGGACAGTCCCTGTGCTGGGGCACGCACCGGGCACGGTCACCCCACACCCACAGCTCCTGCACCCCCTGGCCGCCTTGCCCGGAGGGGGCTGAGGCACGGAGGGTGGCAGTGAATTTCTCTATGGCTCGGTCACAGGGCAGAGATTGCTTGCGACAGGTAAATAGGCTCCGGGTCGCAGTAATGCCGAGAGTATTTTCAGTTAATAGGGGAGGGAAAATGAGGTGTCTGGAGCGATATTGGAAAGTACAAGATCGATGATCCGTCCTCGTGTCCAATCAGCAGCCTTTAATTGACTGTATTTTCTAGGTAATTGAGCCGCTGTGCTCCTAAATTGAAGTGGAAGATGTAACAATACATCTCGCCGGGAGGAATTACTCATTACTTCATAATGAAATTTTCCTTTTGCTGCGTGGGGCCGGGGCCATTAACGCCTTCACCGCCGGAGGGGGTGCCCACGGCCCTAGGCGGGCCATCGCTCTCGGCCACACGCGGGGCACCCACCGGGAGGGCAGCGGCTCTGCCTCGCCCCCCTCCCCCTCTCCGCCTCCCTCGCCCCCCTCCCCCCCCGCCGCCCCTCGGCTCCTCGGGTGGCCGGGGGTGAGACCCCCAATCGCTGAGGTCCTGGGCGGAGCCGGGCCCTGAGGGAGGTGCCCACCCCAGTGTCACCGGCGGGCTCTGGGCTGCCTTCGGGTGCCTCATGTGCCGCACGGGCTCCTCTCCCCCAGCCAGCCCAATTCGGCTCCGAAAGGCCTTCCCCGCCTTGTTAGCGTTTGATTGATTGCCTTATTAAAGCGTGTTCTTGTAAGTGTGACCGAGCTGATTGCACTGCATATGTTTGGGATAATGCTCATTTTAAACAACTGAATAATAATAATACCAATAAAAAAAGGACCACGAGAGGAAGAAGATGAGCTCTGGAGAACGGGTTAAGCCTAAACGATCCCGGGGAGCGATGGTGTAACTCGCGCATTAAATTGCTCCGTTACCATCAAATCACTCAGCCCCTTTCGACTCCTCTCAGCTCATCTCTGTTGTGTTTTATGTCACCTTCTGTGCCATTAAGTGAGATAGCGCCGAGACTGCCGCTTACGTCCCCGTCTCAGACCATACGTTTTTATTAGGGCTGTATGATTAAACGGGACCGGATCTGCTTTCCCAGCACTATTCTTTCCTCCAGCGCCCAAATCATTAGAAAATCGGCTCTCCATCTTTCCCATTTTCTGCTCGGCTGTTAGGTCGTTTGCCAGCACCTGCAGCAAGGCATGCGGCTCCCTTAGCTTTTGACTCGTGTATCTGAAGGATCCTTTTGTTTCCTATTCTTCCCCTGCTCGCACGGCCACTTAATTTTACTACCCCTCCTAACACCCTCTGCCATATGTCACCCCGATTCCGGGTCCCGCCGCTCACAATGCTGTCACCCTGGGTAGCGGCACCGCCGGGGTGAGTCGGAGCCTCCCTACCACAAACGACTCCGTTCGGGCGCATCAGGTTCCTGCGTAGGACGCGACTCCCACGTCCTTTCTCTTCATCCTTCATTCCCGAGCCCCCCGTTTGTTACCCGCTCCCCTCTCGCTGTTCATTTTCTCGTCCCCTCCGAGCCCGAGGAAGCTCTGAGCGCTGTTCTGGAGATGGGCAGATCCTGAGTAGAGCAGCATCCCATCTTTGACAAAGTTTTTTTCTTTCTTTTTCTAATTCTTTCATTCCCTCCTTTCAGACAAGAAATCACCACAGTTTTCTGCTTACTGTTTTTTTTTCTTTTTTTTTCCTGCTTTTTGCCTTTATTTTTCATCCCCCCACCCCCTCACCCCAGTTAAACTGAGTGTGCCCCCACCCAACCCAGGCTGACACCAATATTTACACAACCCGCGTTAAAGAATCACCATCGATGCACTGCGTGAACGTACACAGACACAAAGCAAGCGGGCAAAGTGCTTTTCTCCGCTGCCCTTCCTGCGAAGGAGTGCCTGGGATTTGAGGGACAGAAATTGCCACTTAAGAGCATCACATGAAAGTATTAAGTAATTATTTAAAACAAGGCTGTTTAGAAAAATATTTGTATTTATTGCAGCTGCTCGATTGGCCTCGTTAAAGCCGGAGAGCATTTAAATTGTGTTACAGTCTCATTTAAATCCAGTTTCGTTCCAGCAGGCTGCAGAGCCTGAATAGAACCAATCACTCCATAATGATGATGAATGAGAAATTAATTCAGATACAAGCAAGACAATTTAGGCCTTCATCTGTTTAAATAGCCTTCCAAGATTATTCGCAATTGCAGGTCACAGTTTTAATCAATTGTCCAATCTTGTGAAAGTCATATCCTTGCATCTTCATCGGGATTATTTATAGTGCGGCGGAGCCCAGTGAAAGGTACACGCTCTTAACAGGAACAATTACTTAAAGGGAAGCGTTCGCAAAATGAAAAACAAATGCCTCCGTGGGCAGTAAATGATGAGCCGCCTCCTCGCTCCCGGCACATCCTCGGAGGGAGGAAGGGAGCTGTAGAGAGGGCGGAAAGGGAACAACCGCCCAACTCCATCCCCTCACCAGCGGCCGCCAGCTCCTCATCGAGTGCTCTGTCATTTTTCCTTTCTGCCCGTTTGAAGACTTATAGATAGAGATGAGCCTGAAACCTTAAAAGCCTTCGGAATGAGGGCTCCAGGCTGCTGCCCAAAGCCTGGAGAGGACAGCGGGCTCAGAGGGACACCCGCTGCCAATGCACGGGGAAGGCAGCACCGTGGTGTGCCTTGGCTGTGAGAGGGACCGCTTCGGCCCCGCACCTCTCTTCCTAGGGAGCGTGTGTGTGGAGCCGGCCCAGGGGTGGGGTTTTCCCATACCTTGTCCCAAAGGAGAGCGGGACCGGAGCGGGCCGGCGGCCGGCATCCACCCTCGGGGAAGAAACAGGGATTTAGGGCTGGTGTGTGCACGCGTGACCGTGGTCCGTGCACGGGAACCCGGAGCAGTGATGCTCTCTACAACAAAAGCCTGCCCACAGGACCCCCGGAGCTCGGAGAAGCCGATCTCAGCGGCCGACTTTGATGTATTGCTGTCCAATTAGTGCCTTTAATTGGTGTCCTCTGGGACAGGCAACCCGGGAGCGTGGACGGCGGGCTCAGCAAGCTCTGCCCGCTCACGAGGCAACGAGCGCGTCTCTCGGATGGGAGCCCGGATCCCGCACCCCTCCGAGCGGTCCCACCGCTGCAAGCCGTCCCGTGGGGCCATTTGCTAAGGGACACGCTGTGCCAGAAGAATGCGGGGGTGCGGGGGTGGCTGCCCACAGCATCAGATCCCCCTTCTGCTCCAGAGGAGGAAGGGTGTTCATCGGCACTGTTTAAAACAGAGCGCACGTTCCTTCCAATTTGGCTAATGAAGGTCGTCTGTTTGGGGTAATTTTAGAGGTTAAATGAGGCTGAGTGCAGATTTAAAGATGCTTGATAAAACGTTTCATTTAAATGCCACGTACTGTATATATAGATCCCATTACGACGCTCTGGATTTACCTTGGGGGAGGAGGAAACAAAACAAACACACAGTCGGACAGGGAGAAAGAACCGCCGACAATTTATTCCGAACCAAAAAAGCTCAGTGGAAAAAGAAATTGATCGCTTCATCCATCAAACGTATAAAATACATTTCTGAGATCAGAAGTCGCTCTGAGAGAGAAACGGAGAGTCAGGGGGGAGGAAGTTCGTTCTTGACAAGCACCCTCAGATGGGCTGTGTTAGAAAAAACAGGAGGAATAAAAGACAGCTGTCACCGTAAGCTCACCTCGATGCACCTGTTTTTCTTTCTTTTTCTTTCTTTTTTCTTTTATTTATTTATTTATTTTCCCCGAGTACCCATAAAGCATTTTAAGGAAAAAGAAATCATACGAAGGCAGAGGAAGATGAGAGTTTTGATGAATAAGGAAATAAATTTGGTACAATGGAAAGTGGGGCTGACTTCTCAGTACCAACGTTAACAGTGGCGTCTCAAGGGAAGATGGCCGGCCCCAGGCTGCCTCTGCTGCCATCCATCCCCAGTGCCCTGGTACACCTCAAAGCACAGTTGGCAGATTTCTGCAGGGTAACTTTTCTGATCGACATTTGTAAGCTGAACTGTTTTATTTCCTCTTCTGCATTTTGTTTTTCTGCTTTGAAGTACTGCCTTTTTGCCACGTGCAGCTTGAGCAGCAATATGATATTACAGCAGGGATATCATTTACAGTTGGCCCCCAGAAGCAGACCCAGAGATGTCATGCATTGCCACCAGAAGTCACAGCCTGAAAATGCCACTTGATTTCACCCTGCTACAGTTACACTTTGCACCTTATTTGCCTCTGACCAGATTCTGAAAGTCCTAACTAACCCCCAAAAACATTTTTCCTTCCTTAGGAGAGGTTTGCTTACTGCTGTTGCGCTGCAGGATTCAAGATGAATTGCAGAGCAAATAAAGTAACTGTTACGAGGTCCACACAATTAATATGTGGCCTTGTACTCACATAGACTGTGAATCACTCCTGGGAATGAATTACAATTATTCTAACATTTACTCAAGCCTGTGTACTTTAGGGAGGGAAGTTTTCTCTAATGTGGAGACACTGAGTCATAGGTTCCAAAACCACTTTCCACAAATGACCTGACCTGAAATAAAATTTAATCCAAAACCAGAAGGTCTGGTTTACTAAACCTTCAGCTAGAAAGGAGCACAGACTCGCCTCTTCTGACAGCTACAAATTGAGTAGAAAATCATACAGAAAAGAGAAGGAAAAAAAAAGAAAGAGGGGAAAAACCTAGGTTTGTCAATGTTTATACTTCCCTTGCAGCCAGCTGTAATGTGGGCCGGGACCTATTCCAGAGGCAGGAGAGTGCTCAGACAGATGATGGAGGTTGGTTTGGTTCCAAATGATGTTCCTAACACATTCCTTGTTTGGTGGCAGTGCGGATTTGGATGAGAAGAGAAGCCTGAGTCTCTCAGCCGTTCTCAGCCCTGAGTAGTACGTTGCTGCCCACTAATGCTTGCTTATAAGATATGAGAACTTAGAGTGCATGATCCCATTCCCTTCTCCCTCTCTTTTGGTGCTCAGCTTCCCACCTGCAAGCCTGCATGCCATTTGTGTCACAAAGGCAAGCTTTTACAACAACTATGCTGCAGTACTGAGCAACTGAATATGATAACAAGACACTTAACTCCTGCAGCTATTAAGCACATTTTAACAAATCTAACTTCTATCCCCCAGGATAAAATGCAATAGCATCATTAGTTATAGTCCCCTACTTGAAGTCAACAGGGAAGTTTGTATCCATGTCTTTGACACAGCTACTTATTTTTGTACTATAATGGCTTCCAGTTGTCATCTTATATCTCAAATAATGTACCCAAGTATTTCTAGGCTGGTGGTGTGAGACAGGCAGGAAAAAGAGCAACATGACCTTCATTTTCTAAAGCTGCTTCACATCCACCTATGGGAATTTGGTGTGGGATCTTGAGGTCTGTGTGTGGGAAGGAGAGATGTTGGTACTGTACTGATTCCCAGTGTTGAGTTTCCTGGTATTGTGAGGAACATCCAATGGTATTCTGCAGCCCAGCATTCTCCAGCCAAACCCAAATCTCAGCTGAGATTTGAAGCAAGTGATGATCTGCAACATCGTGCAATTTTGGCACATCCAGAAGCTCATAAGATGCCCATACCTAATACAAAGTTGGTGTCCAGATATTTTGCCAGACAAAAGGTACCCCTAGGTCTGATTTTATCCTTCTCAATATCTAAGTAGTTGGCTAGGATAACACTTCAACACTATGGCACATGGCTTCATGGTGACGTGGCAACACCATATCTCCAACGTATTACTCCAGCAAGGGCAAAAATATCAACTCTAATAGCTCTAATCACTTTTTATTCAGGAACATGATTCTTTGAAAGGAGTTGTAAAGCTGAGCATCTGTGTGCACGTCATTTCACTCTGGCATAACTACTCCTTCAGCAAGGGATGCTACTTGAGTCATGTCTACTGCAATCTTCCATACCATCAGAAATCAGAGTTGTTTTCTCATACTGATGCTTTTAAAGTATGCCTCCAATACATCGTTTCCCATACTCACTACAATTTTGTTTCATGAACTGCCAGTTTAAATGTAGAAAAACCTACAGCTTTGTCCGTTCATCACACACTGTTAGATTTCCCCCCAGTTGTTTATTATGGTGCATTTGACAGTAAAAGAGTTTTGAAATAGGTGCCTGATGTGATTTGACCTACCAGCCTGTGGGGAATCTTGGTGGTATATGCCAACCACGATTCACTCTCACTGGCAAAAGCAAACAGAAGAGTTCAGGAAGAAGAGACCCCACCTTACTTTTTTTCTGGTAAAAAAACCCAAACATTTAGCAATTTATCCTTCTGTTCTGCTTGCTAAATGACTAAACGTTTATTTCCCTGTGTTCTTCATGGAAGAATTTTGCATGCTGCAGTAAAACACCATGCTGCCTTCACTCTGACAACCTGAGCAAACCAGATTTGTGTGGCCTGTCAGTGAGAGGCACTTTGTACAGTCACTGATCTCCGAGTGAGGCTTTCCTCTACACCATCCCCAATTTTACAGTCTCCTTTATAAGCATGCATGAGAGTACTTAGCATATGTTCCAGCAGTAGTCTGTCATTCATGTTTCGTCTTTTATTTCTATTTAACATTTCCTGTACAGGCAGCCAAGAATTGCGCTCGTCTGAAAGCAGTTCTGCAGCACTGCAATGGGACTTCGTGTTCTTACATTTCTCTAGTATGATCTTACTTTTCTCCATCTTTGTCTTCCAGGACATGTTCCCCAGTCTGCAAGGTCTATAAGATGCTACATACACGAACTCTTGACACACATTTGGTCTACAGCGGGCATGAACAAACTACTTGCTTGCAGCAGTCCCATGTCACGATGCTTTCAATATTGGCAACTCTTCATGGTGATCTTAAATTCGATTATTTGTTTGACAAACCTACTAATCAGGGATGCTGTATAATAAGGTGACAATGTACAGTAAGATTTGAACTTTGTGTGGTAACTTCCTTACAAAGCCTATGCTGAGGCATCTATAAACTCAACACATAATCTCATCAAAGTAAGTCAAATGTACAATGTCAAGACTTATTTTTTCTTAAAGCTTGTTGACTCACATCACTTATACACCTTTCCCATGTTCTTCATTAAGACTAATACCATGACAGCTTTGCTTTTATTTTCTTTTATATCGGCCTCATGTTAATCAGCCCAGTTACTAGGTCACCTCTTTCTATCCTTCTGAGTAGAAGCAAAACATTACCCCTTTTGGAATTCCACCAGTATTCCAAGATTTCTTGTAAATAAACATCAGGTTTCTCCCCAGTCACTTTAAAAACTGCAGATTTGCTGATTATTATCTCTCTATTCCATTAGGCATTGTTTAACACCCTCTTCATTTACTAATGTCATTTTTTTTACATCTCTCTGCTTTCCAAATACAGATTAAAACTTCCAGCTAGTATCAGTTGAGCAGATTTATTCCATTTTTGGTAAAAATTCAACCTTTTTCTTACTGCTTTTATGCATATCACCCTTGATTTTTTCCTCTTCTCTTTAGCTTCCCTTCTCAACTTTCTATATTTTAGAATTTTCAATCTACGCTAATTGCTATTTACTGCAGGTTTCTCTGCATGTTGCACATGTTTCCTTAAACTATTTGCTACCACTTTGTTCTCTCCTATCACTGTTCTGTACTCCAAAAGCTGCTCTGCCTATAGATATTGCTCAGAGTTGTTCACATTCAAGGTAATTTCCAGTCTCCAGCCACCTACCAGTTTCCAGTCTAAAAATGTACCTATCTTAGCAATGTTTGAACACCACTTTTTTTCCTTCTTTCTTTTCATGCTAGACAGCACGCCTTTCAAGTTGGATAATTGTCCATGATTTTTAGATTCTAACAGTGATGGTTTACTGCTACTTGCATAAGATAATAGAATAGTGCATGTGCTGTACTGAGTTTGTCCAGATGTTACTATTTTTATTCCTAGATATTGTAGACAAATTCTTAAGAGGTAATTCATCCCATTCTCAGATTTGATTTGGCACTTTGTGACTCACTCCTGTCAGCATTCTTGGTCTCTTTTAGTCAGTACATCAGTCCATGTGTATTTTAGCCCTTCTAGTCCTGAGTTATAATTATCAAATTGTCTTCCCTCCTCCCACTCACTATTCTTATCTACTCCATCTGCTTATCCAGGTCATAATCCGAGAGTGAAGCTCTGTTCACATGCACATCACACACTAATGATGCTTTTCCCAGGTAAGAATTTCCTGTGCCTTTCCTGTGTTACCCACACACTCTTCAGCTTCAGAAGAGGAATCTGAAACATTCATTTTCTTCACATTCTTTGTTACATTGGTTCAAGGTTTGTCATTTATTAAACCATAATTGCAGCTGGAAACATGCTTGTATCTTCAGCTGCCTTCCCTGAAGTCACTGTACTAATTCACTCCGGCTGTCCTAGCTAATATCCAACCACTCACTTACTCATGGATGAGACACATTATTCACACAGTCCCTTACTGGCACGTCACACCACCACCAAAGCAAACGTTCAGCTTCAGACCGGAAGCAAAATCTTGAGCTGACTTCAAATATTCTGCTTTTTGTAATGTGTAAGTGTGGAAAGATCTCCAAAAGTTTCGTATGGGTATTCATCTATCTATCACTTGCTTCCCTCTCATGGCTCCAGAGCCCTTCTTTAACCCCCTGCCACTAGCTGTAGTCAGTATCAGACCAAACACTTCCAGGATGATTTCACAAACATTTTTGCTTGTATCAGGCAATAAGTCTTGTTTTTTAACACATCCATTTTGGTGACTTCCTTATTGTACTTGCTGTGTGTAACCCAGCAGATACCAAGTTGCGATTTTTAAAACCTCTGTGTGCTTTGGAAATCCCACAGCATTAAGCATCTGGTTTAGCTACAACCCCACGTGATTTGAGGGGTCTATTTCAGTTCAAGCCATTTTCTGGCAATTTTTCCATTTTCCAAAGCTTTTAGCCATGTCATGTCATGTCGTGTCGCATCATGTCATGTCATATTATGTCACCCTGTGTCATCACGGAGACTTTCGGTACAACGCTTAGCAATGACCGATTAGAAGCAATGGTACATGAATGCAATAAAACAAATCTTAAATGGAATATTTGAATCTAAACAGTTTCCTTTTTTAACACTTTTCCAACCATTTTCACAATTTGTACGTATCTTTTACATGTAAAGATTATATTTTATTATTCAACTTGTGCTAAATAATATTTAAAATATCTCTGTACTTGCTACATCCATTTGAATTACTCCAATGAGCCACTGCTTTGCCTTCGGAATTCATGGTCAGTGATTCTCCTAATCCTTTGGAGATTTAAACCTTTCCCAACACAGGCTGCCCCACATCCACATTCTGTGATAAAATCAAGTGCAGAATTAGGTGTGTGGCCATTTACCTTATGATCTTGGTAATTTTGTCAAAGTGAGATATCTTTGCAATTTGTTTATACTCAAATATATGTGCATTCTTTTCCATCATTCCTCCTCTTCAAAATATTGATAAAAGTAATGAGCAGTGGTAATCCATAGGAGAGTGGCTGGAGGTTCTGTGATAGTTTTCCCTTTAGGTCAGGACTGTCTCCCATGCTGATCTATTAGCTCCCTCGTTCTCTGCTCATTTAGTATGCGTTACATTCAAATAATATTGCTTTTTACATCAGCATCTGGATAAACCCAAAAGGCATTCTGAATCTGCTAAAGAAATGCAGAAATCTTTACCAACCAAGTATGTTATCATTAAAATAAATGGGCACATCCTTTTAACAGGACTTATTCCTCCTTAATTAAGCAGACCAAAAAATGCTTTTGATGGCAGTAAGTTGTTTTGTCATCTCCTCATTCTCTGCTGGTTACATCTTACGTTAGTTCTTCTATGGCTCTGCCTGGAACTATTCATTTTAACTGTGGTATTTTGTTTGTTTGTTTGTTTGTTTTGTTTTGTTTTGTTTTTGTCTTTTTTTTTCTCCCAATCTCCTTGAAACTGTTTTGGTATTATAAGGATTTCTACATGTCTTTAACACACCCTGTACTCTTCAATGTTGGGTGGCAATTCTTTGAAAGGAAGTCTAGAATTCAATCCCATAGATAGGTTATCTACTCGATTTGATCATCTGCATTCGCAGATTGCCCTTCAATCAAGCACAATAACTTTTCATTCCATTATTTCAGACACTTCTATCTCTTAGCAGGCAGGTCAGAATGGGTTTGCCAAATGCACTCGTTTTGATCTTGCTATTCGAAATGTGCAGAGCTTCCAGTTTTAACTTTGGGCACAGAACTTGCTGTGGTTTTGTTGTATGCAGCTCCAGTATCTATTTGTAATACACTTTTTTATCAGTTTCTTTCCAATGCCCAAAACCAATCTGCCATAGAATCTGCCAGTGTAGATCAAATTAAGAAACTTAGAAAAACATTTGCTTCATTAGCAGAACTTCATCTTCCAGCTGCATTTTCACATGTGAAATTTGCTATTGAAGAGCAGTGCCAGCATCTTTGTGCTGTGTCAGTTTTCTCCAGCATTACTGCAAACACTGGTTGCTACAGCGTGCTTGCCCTTGCAGCCTCACATTCAGTTTGGGCACGTGTTTTCAATTGCATGCTTCATTCTTCCAGCACTTATTAGATACTTGGATTAGGAAAACATGCTTTCTGCTGTGTTTTAAATACCTCTGCAACTTTGAATTTGTCTCTCACATTAGAATTTCAGCAGCCTACTTATCCTTTATTTTGTCACAGATAGCTTTGTTTAGTCTGTTAGTCTGTTAACATCCATGTGATTTGGCTTCACTGCACAGACTGATGACTTAATGGGTCAAGCATTTCAACAACGAGGTACTTTCTGCTGAATAGAATTTCTTTTTTTAAAAGAGTTGCCTTTTGCATGGATCTTCTTCTTGCTGCTTTGTGCAAGGAGTTACATTCCCTTCCAATTATCTTCACTTAGAAAATCCCAATCTATGAGAGACTTTCATTTCTTTCATTGCTTTTGCCTTCAGTTGCAATACTGCAGGTAAGGACACACTACTGCTTCTTTTTCCTGTTGTAACATTTCCAGTGTTATAATTTTTATAATCCTTTCTGCCGCTCACAATAGGCTTCGATGTAGGCCAACAGAAGAAGCTCAGGCTTAGCTCTAGCAGACTGAGGTACAGCTCACCAAGTAAAGCTCTGTTTAGCAGTTGTCTAACCCTAGAAATATTTTATTCAACTACTATCAGGCTTCAGTCACTACACATAAGAGGACCAGGGAGCTAGGGATCCCAAATAGCTTTGGAGACTAGATTGTACACAATTGACTATTTTATTATGTGCTTTCCTAAAGGAAATCCTCATGTTCCAATTGATGTATGGTGCTGAATCCTGTTGAACCCCAAGATAAAAGAAACAACTGCAGACCTGCCTGAGGATGCAGGCTCTGCTGCAGAAAGGGATGTGTGTCTGCATGTGTGTCTGCTCCTTCATGCCTGTGGAGAAAGTCCTGGTGCCTAACACCACCTCCTGGATTTGCTGTTGGATCCTGGAGTACTTCTGAAGCTCCCTACTATATTGTTTTATGGTGGTATTAGTATGCAAAGGGCATCTGTGTAAAACACATAATACTAAACCATATTTTTGGTGGATGAAAAGCTCAGCATAAATGAGAAGTGTGCACTTGCAGTCCAGAAGACCTACAGTATCCTGGGAGGTGATTTTCCCCCTTTATTCTGCCATTTTAAGGTCCCATCTGCAGTAGTGAGTCCAGGCGCTGGGCCGCTGGCCAAAGATGGCTGCAGATCTGTTGGAGAGGGTCCAGAGGAGGATCATGATGATCAAAGGGCTGCAGCAGCTCTTCTATGAAGAAAGGCTGAGGGAGAAGACTTTGTTCACCTTAGAGAAGAGAAGGCTCTTGGGAGACCTCATTGTGACCTTCCAGTACTTGTAGGGAGCTCACAAGCAGTAAAGGAACTGACTTTTTACACAATCTGATAGTGATAGGGCAAGGGGGAATGGCTTTAAACTAAAAGAGAAGACTTAGGTTAGATGTTAGGTGGAAATTCTTTACTTAGAGAGTGGCTGTGCCACAGCCTCCCAGGGAACCTGTGGGTGCTCCATCCCTGGAGGCATTCAAGGCCAGGTTGGATAAGGCCCTGGGCAGCCTGAGCTGGTGGGTGGCAACCATGACTGTGGCTGGGAGGCTGGAACTACATGGGCTTTAAGGTCCCTTCCAAACTGAATCATTCTATGACTATGATTAAATTTACCTGTTCCGTTGGATTCTTCTTAAGGCTGGATATTTAAAATAGCAGCGAGGAAGTACAAGCATCACAACAATCCTCAGTCTGTTTGCATTTCCCAGTTGATTCATACTTTGGAATTTAGTACACTTTTCATCATAATCAGTCTGTCCCGTACAATATTCATTTATCTCTCTAGAAGAGACACTGAGTTTGTAGTCCAAATTGTTGGGTCTAGAACAGTTTTCTTCTCATTTCTGAAAATAATTGCATGTTAAATGATTTGCTTTTAATAGCCTGCATGCAAACTTTGGCAATGCGCATAATAAGTTCTGAAATATTGTTGATAAAAATAGTAGTTTCTGGATCATCTTTGGATCTTGCTCTGGAATGGCAGAAGCAAACCATTTTAGAAAAAGTTGGATGAAGCAGAAGTTATAAGTGCAATATCTCCCTCTGCAGACACATGCCTTCTGTAAGGGTAATTAATGACTCTTGTTAATAGCAAGATCTAATTTATAAAGAAACCAGCTTAAGACAATCATGAGAAAATGAGAAAAATATTCAGTTGAAACAATAAAAATAGTTGTGACATAATATCAGCATTGAAGGACTCAGGAGATCTAATGCCTTTCTATTCATTGACTAGAGTAGATATAACATTACAGATGTTACTTATTTAAAGATGGTTGTATGTGCATCTGAGTCCATACAGCATGTCTGTGAGAGCAGCTGCCAAATTAAGTATATGTAGGTTCCCTTTTCTCTACGTAGAGAACGCAGATAATAGGATTCATAAGAATTTTAAACTTCAGAAGAGCTATTTTTAAGCTAAAACATAGCTTTGGTGGATACAGTATTTAGCTTTCATGTTTCAAGTGCTGAGGAAGAACACTTTCAGATCCCAAAATCTCCCCAGAAGAGAGGTTAAACCATAGGGGATTACTGTAACTAGGTTCACCTTGCGGCACACTCCCATTTGGGTAACTCAGTAAGGTACTGTATGGAAATTATGCAGTCCAGTTGGAAGATGCTTGCACAACACAATACCAACCTGCACTACTGGATTGAGAGGTGTTCTGTTACATAACTTGATGTCTCACCATTTCTATGCATGCCAATAAAAGCTCAGACATAATTTTGTCTAAATTGTTAGCAGCTAACCAACTTCAGAATTTACAAACATCTATCATGTGTAGCATCTCCTTGGCAGACCTACCCTATCGCCTTAAACCAGGCTGGTGGAAACTGTAGTTCTCCAGGCAGCTTCTCTTTACAACTGTCTGCACTTCACTTAATGGTTGATCATGTATCTCCGCAAATTTTATACAGAACTTCATCTGGGCTTCGTCATTGTGCAAGCTGCTGAGCTAAAGCTTACTCTGCCCCATCCCAGTTAGTGCAAGTGGACTTAACCAATTGTGTGCCACAAGACTAGCTGAGAAAGGCAAAAGGGACACCAAAGGGGTAAAAAAACCCATTCCATATTATTTGCTCCCACTTCTGAGATTTTTGTCCCAGACCATATCTTCAACCTAGGGAAAACGTCCTCTTCTTGGAAGTCAGGTTGCTAGTCCATGGTCAGATTCTCTCACAGGCAACTGTAATATTTATTATACCTGTTTCCTAAGGAGTAAAGTTCTGCTATATGTCTTACTTTCCTCAACTTACTTTTTCTCACAAGCTCCTTGCTGAAGTATATGGTTAAAGATGTGAATCAGAAAATCTGCCAGTGCAAGATGCTCTTCACCCACATTTTGTTATATGCTATTATTGTGGTTGCCTGATGTTTCCCATGATATAATCCTTTGAGTAACTTTCAGCTTTGCCAGACACCATAGAAATTTTCTATGTTGGGTGTACAGTCCGTGATGAACATACACATGTAGACGCATGCATATATTTAAGCAGAAAATAAACTACCACTTCTAAGAAGGAGTGTGGAGAAAACCATGGTGTTCTTCCCATGCTAAAAATTTCTGCTGACCTTTTATTTGGAAAAACATAGGTCATCTCTCCCCATCTTGAAATCTGGCAGCGCTTATTCATGTGTGGCCTTTACTCAAGGACATGCCTTTTACCATCCCTTTGAGACGCTCCCCAAACCTGCCATCATATAAGCCCTTGAAAAATTATGGCTCTCAAGAGCTTGGTAGGAGTATTTTAAGACTGACTGGACTACAAAGTCATCATCTTTCTATTATTCTCAGCCTTTGACCCACTGAATCATGAATGATTCTGTAGATAGGATATCAGAATATCCTACAGGTTGGGAATGAAGTTACTAGTATGAGAAGTGTAAGATGGTTGGTATAAATCCTCTTATGACAAAGTTGAGCATAGACACCTATATACCTACATGCTTGTATATATGTACAAAAGCAGGCAGTCCTACCTTATCAGCTAAATTTTGAAATGGATTATTGCATTTTAGATGGAGTCACATCCTGTAGGTGGTGGCAGAATGCACTTACAACAGTTTCCCGAGCCTCTTGGAGAATGCAGGGATGGATAATTTCTAGTTTCTGCTCTAGATTTGGAGTCAGATAGGTAACAAAATTTTCAGAGCCGTAGCCTTGTGATAGTCCTAGGACAGCAGATACAACTTAGATGCCTGGGAAGATTTACAGTAAAAACTGGGAAAATATACAGAGCTTAGAAGTTTACAGCTTTGCAAAGAGGTTTTTACAATTGCAGTTTTGGACATTACTGCTTAGGTTCTGGCTAACCTTTTCTTCAACACCCAGCATACTTCCTTGGATTTGGCTATAATTTTCACAAAGATTCTCCTTGCATGTAGCTGGCCTCAGATGTCTTTTTCACCTTGTAGGTTTTTCTACTGCAAAGTCCTCTGTGATATATATAGACACTGATTCCACTCTTCCACCAAAGATATCTCATACTCTATGCAATGGTCTTCTATAATGACCATGCCAGAAATGTTTTCCCAAGGTCGTGAATATTCCCCGGCATTAGCAGTAGGCTGAGCCAAGCTCTTGCTCCTTGTCCATTGATCTAGCCCAAGTATTATCAAGATCCATGTCAGGGTCTTCCTAATGTGTATGATGGATCTCTAGGTTAGTAACCTCTTAACTGTATGACACAATATTTCTGCTGAAGAAAACTCCAACACATAATCATATAAGGAGATGCAGACTGAAGTCAATCAGATTTTTGCCTTCTAACTTTGCTTATAAGATCTTGCAATTTCAAAGACATTTCTTCAACATTCTTTAATTCTCTTAGCTTCCAAACACTGCTTTATGCTTACTTTGCCATTCACTATTCCCACCTCCTGAGGGTTGCCTTCCTTCCTCCATTGCAGTGCTGAAGACTCAGAATGAGGACTGCCTTTTTAATTAGTGTCTACATGGCATCTAGCACAGCAGGCAACTGAATCTGGTCCCAAACACATAATTTATGTACCCTGTTTGGGTCACCTCACATCTGCTCATGTGAGTTGTATGGCCAAATGTTTAGGCAGCTTCTGCTCAATTACATACTGATTTGAAACTGTGGGGTGACACAGCACATCAGATACGATGGATCAAGAGTTCAAAGAAGTCTATAACCCAGAACTGCTGCTGCTAGAAGACATTTAGAAAAGACAGTCCACTCATATTTCCATGTAAAACAGTTACCTGACAATGGTCAAATGCATAGTACCTCATTTTTCCTCCTGCACTTCCCCCACAGATGGTATTTGTTTAGATGTGGGTGTAAGCATGCAGCTCTCCTAGCCACTACTGGCACCTATGTGGGTTCTTGGATAGTTTTTGGCTTTCACATAGTGTTGTGGTTGTGGATTTTAACAGCAAGAGTGGTGTGCTTCAGCATGAAAGGAAACTGACATCTGACTATGAAATGATGATGTAGGTATTTTCCTGATGATTATTTAATCAAACAGGAGAACTGAGAGTGTCAAACGAGTACTAGCAATTTATCAAGAGCCAGTTGTAGAAGGAAGTGTTATCTGAAACATCAGAGTGCTAATTACCACTGACATTTCCCCAAGGGGAACCATGTTTTTAATTGTTACAAATATAATCACACTTCTACAGAGAAATGGGAACAGAATCCTCACAAGCCTGTTTCTGGAAATAGAAATGTCTGAAGTTTCCATGTGGAAAAAATTCTGCGATAAGAAATTATTGGGTATACCAGAATAAATATGACATTGCAAAGGTTAACTAAAATACCAGCTACTGTGCACTAATTTCCAGAAGAAAATACATTTAACAGTAGTCTCTGGGTTAAGCCTTGGTCCTACTGCAGCTTCCCTAGCTGGGCTGGGCTGCAGGCAAAAGCTCTTAGTTACCCATATTCCTTCTTTCATTCTGACAGTTATGCAAATCATGGGATTTTTCCTGACAGGATGCTCTAAGAGTGAACATGCTCAGAGCAGGTGCTAACTTTTTGGTTGACTGTTGCATGTAGACTGCTTAAATGAACTGAGTCAATAATGTACTTGCCACTAAAATCTGCTTACCAGCTTTGGCAGTGCCTTTATTAATTAATGTACCTGTGCTGCTCTGAGGATCAGGGAGATAAGTTTGGTAGGAGCAGATTGGGTCTTTTACAGAACCAGGTGATACAGCTGGAAAAAGGAAAGTGATTTTTCATCAGGGCAGTGAATGATTTGTTCTGTCACCTGAAGTAATTAAAAATCTTTTAAACTAAAAATTGTATGAGGTGTTTTAACTTCTCTGCTCTCATGGAAGAGCAACACTGGGGAGGCAAAGGGTACTTAATCCTTCCTTAATAGTGTGTATTCTATCATATGATGCCACCACCAGCACATGTCTACCCAGCCCCAAATCTCCCCCTTCTGCTCGGTCAGGTGCTGCTCTTGTCCCAGTAGCGTGCAGTTCACAAACAGGCACCTTCAACTAGACTATGATTTATAGAAAGTTGCAGTCTTTCTGTTCAGATGTGTTGATTTAGCTAGCAGAGGCTGAACATCAGAGGATAATACAATCTGATAACCAATCTACACGATTTAGGAATTCAGCTGTTAAATTTGTGGGAAAAAAAAACATCCAACACCGCACTGTTTGGCTAAGAACTATTTGGTTTTACTCCTTTTTCATTAAGGACCTTGGCCCTTCTTCAATTGAAATCAATGGAAATTCAACACTAGGTTAAGGAGACACCGCTCAGTAATACTGACAGTCATTCCAATTTAGCTTGGGCTGCATTCATTCTGTTAAATTACAATGCTCTCTGCCTCTCTTAGCTAAAATCAAAAGGGTTGCCTTTGTTTTATTAAAAACAAACAAACAAAAAAGGACAATACACAGAGAAAATAGTCAAACTGAAACAAAATGTAAAATACATACCAGCTACCACTTTGTTAACAGGCTAAAAAGGGAAGAAACACTATATTCGGGAAGCTGTAAATGGCTTATAAGAATGCAGATAACTGATTACAGCA
Source organism: Excalfactoria chinensis (assembly GCF_039878825.1). Lineage (NCBI taxonomy): Eukaryota > Metazoa > Chordata > Aves > Galliformes > Phasianidae > Excalfactoria > Excalfactoria chinensis. The sequence goes on from NC_092826.1 coordinate 107,192,800, forward strand.
ACATTTGTTGAGGTTTTATATAAGTAAATATGAAATTAAGTACAAAGATCAGAACTTGCACACATATTTACTCTGAATGTGCATACAATCAGGAGTTGCATGTGCAAATAATAGATTTGCTATGGCTTTGCTTACCCAGACTTTACACGATGCACCTTGGAAACAAAACCCAGAATTTAGCTGTGTATATATGTTTGTATACATGGCATTTTCTAGAAAAATTTCTTTTTTTTTCCCCAAGAGCTGTGTATAAATAGGACTTAACTTTTTTTGCGGATGTTTCATGGCATCTCCCTCCACCAGACCATGAAATCATGGATGGGTTCCTCAGCCACCCATCTTTTTCCCCATCCATCATCTCAGTCCTGTTGTGAAAACACACAGAGGTTTCCAACTCCAGCTCCAATTCCATCTCCAACTCCAACTCCAATTCCAACTCCAATTCCATCTCCAACTTCAGCTCCAACTCCCAACTTCAATTCCAACTCCAACTTCTGTGACCTTGTGTTTGCCACCAGTTTGACAAAGGGCCTTGGCTTATGCTGACAAGAGAAGGGACTTCCAGTCCAAGTGTTTCACAGGTATGGACCTTCTTAGTTGCCAAAGATCAAATACAAGGAGGTGAATTCATTCTCCTACAGTCAAGTTCTTGAGCTTACATTAACACTTACAGAAAAATTACAGCTTGCAAGATGAGTCTTCTAAATGAGGTCAATATTTCAAAGGGTTCACTGGAGTACCACGTTCAAAGATATACAGATGATGTTAAGTCTTTGCAGTAATGCATGGTAATTACATTTTATAGACTACTAAAAGTATGTAGCACTTTCAATTATAAATATAATTTAACACTGACAAAAGGTTCTTAGGATAACTCTCTAGAAAGCAAAACTTTGAAGTATCTGACAGGATTTCACCCATTTCAGACTCAACACATATTTCAGCTTCACAGAAACACTTCTTCCTGGACGTCTGAAGTTATTTCTTCCAGTGCAAAGTTGGAAAGCTATGAGATTGTTTTCCTCTGGAATAATAAAAAAAGAATTCACTGAACAATTCATGATGTTGGGAGGTGATTTGACTGATCACACTTGATGTGATTTGACTCCACGGAGGTATGACATATGAGTTAAGACAGAAGAACTTTTGGTAATTTATTCCCAACTTATGATGGGACATGATCTCTTCTTGAAAGCTAATCCAACATACAGGAAGCATCTCATTTTCTGAAGATCTATCAGTATTTTTACCATTACAGATAATTCCTTAGTAAGCCTTTAGATTTCAGTCTGCTTAAGATTAAAACTTTTTTTTTTTTTTTTTTTTTTTTTTTTGAGTTATGAACATTTATCTCTTATCAGGAAAGATAAGTGTCCCCTAGGAGAGACATGATAGAAAGATTTGTGAGATCTAACAGATTTGTATAAGACAGTCATGACAGGTATCTCATAATGGAAAGATTCTCAAAAAGATGAGTCTTTAGCATACAGATGAGTTTGCTACCTTAGCAGATGTTCACCTTTTAAATAAAAATGTGCTTTTAAGAGACCCTCTGAAATGTCACAGTTATCCCCATTATTAAAAGATATCTTGATTTATGTTATTACAATTGTTGAAACATTGCTAAGCAACAGGTTCTGAAAGCAGTACTTTACCTGCCCTGCAAGACATTTAATTAATTCCACACTCTCATTGTAGACACTGCAATTAAAATAATTCTTGACTACCTCACAGAATTTTAAACATTTTCAAGAAATGAATTCAATATAAGATAGTGTGCGTGCAATTCTGCAACTTGGTCTCCCAGCTGTGCAATAAATTGCTGGGAGAAACAATTAGTGTAGAGTCATTTGTTAGAGAATGAACCAAAAATGTATCTAAAAATGCCAGTACTAAATGTGCTGACAATTAAGAGCAAATTACTTAGCAAAGATGCCATGTGTTCATATGTTGCTTCAGCTACATGTTTTTGATGCCTACACCACATTTTTCTTTAAGACCTAATTGCATATTTTGTTCAGTTTTGCATCTGTACTGAAATAAGATGGTATGATGCCATCACTTTTTAGGGAGGACTCCCTGGTGACTCCAGTTATCACCATACCTTTTCATTCCAAATGCAAAAATATTTTTAATTAAATGTGATGCAGTCTTACTCATCCATTTTTATTATTCTCCCCTTGTCCCCCAGAAAGTTTTATGGGGCAGCAGAATGAGATACAGAAATGACTTGCAGTGAATTGATATTACGTGAATACATCTCTCAGGGGAAGCCCTAGGTCTACCATTGTCCTATCAAGTGAAAACTAGGCTAGACAAAGTATTTATTAACCCTTTGCAGAGGACATTCCTGCATTGGTTGGACCTTTATGATGGCCTAAAAGCTCTCAGCCCCAAAGAGTTTGCTTTGTAAGATTTGGTTTCATAGTACACATTAATCATACAATCATTGAATTGCTCATGTTGGAAAATGCCTCAAGGATTACCAAGTCCAACTGCAGCCTAACCATACTACCCTAACTCTAACAACCCTCTGCTAAATCACGTCCATGAGTACCACATCCAAATGGTTTTTAAACACATTCAGGGATGGTGATTCAACCACCTCTCTGGGGAGCCTGTTCCAATGCTTCACAACCCTTTCTGTAATTATGTTTTTTAATGTGTTGTGAAGATATTTTGATAGTGTTTAAGAATAGATTTACAGTTTATATATTTCAAAAGTGCTTAAGTAACTAAGAACTGATCTCTTCCCGGAAATGATCATCTCTGACTGAAGGAATCTCGAATTGAAATCACTTCTCTCTCTGAAGTCCAGAGAAGAGGTAACACTTTGGGAGCAGTAAGTGGTAGTTTTACCAATCATGCTTGGTGAGTCTGAGCCTCAGTCTCCCACAGACTACTTATAGCAACTTGTTCCCATCAACCTGTTTCTGTACAAAGCTGAAACCAAAGTGACATATGCAGATGCAATGGAAGACCAAAACAGAAGCTATTCCTATCCAATGAGTTTATTAAAATCTGAAATGGTGATTGAACTTCTTAAACAATATTTGTGCTAGAAATGTATTCTTCTAATCCAGAAAACGAATTGTAGAGCAATAAACTTCAAAATCTGTTGCACTTCTGTCACATTTCAATCAGACTTCTTTCAAGATTACTTAGTTTGCTCCTTCCAAATCTGTTTTGGATAACAACAAAAGAAAATCACTGTGACATGCATATAACACTATTGTGAATTAATAGCACTTCATAGTTATAAAGCAGGGAAAAGATCCATATTAGCACTTACTGCAAAGATTCACTGAAACAATTTCTCTTTGTCAACACGTTTGCCGCACTTGATAAGTGTCGAGTGCTTTCTTGAAAGGTAAATCAAGACAATGGTCTGGGAATTTGTTAAAGTGATCCATAAGAGCACTCACTTCCAGTGCTCTTAACAAAATTTCTAAGGTTTATTAATTCAAGTTCCAGACAGATCAAATTATTAAAATTGTTCTTATTGAATAAATACTTTGCCTACAGATCTATCCTGTCATTTGTAAACATCATGCTTTCATAGAGAACATTACCACCTTCTTCACCTGCTGTAGGTCCGTATTTGTAGGTCATACAATATGTAGAGATGAGACTGTTTGGTAACGTAATCCTTAGGATAAATAAACCAATTAATCCCTAAATAGATTTATTTTCTCCTGCTTACATCTGTTCATTGGGTTTTTGGAAGCTTTCAAACCCTTTTATGATGCTAAATGACAAGTAAGCGTTACTATCCTAGCCTCTTCAGAGCTGAGACTTGATAGAAATTTTGGAAGAATGAGGTATAATGTATTGTAGCTATGCCCTGCCACTGAGGTCCTGTTTCATAACAGACTTCATTTTTTTTGGTCAGCAAAACAGTAAGGAGTGTGACAGAAAAACTAGATAACCATTTTCTTTATCTGGGCAAAAGTTTATCTGTCAAAAATGCTGATAATATTAAGGTCAAGAAAATTAGTTTTACCCTTCGGATTCCAATTATATACATTTTCTATCTTCTAAATCCCCTCCAAATCATATGGTAATCAACTTTTCTGCAAGGAAACCGTCTTATCCAAAAATGTTATTTCCCACAAAATGAGGATTTTTTTAGGTTTCTTCTTTCTTTCTTTCTTTCTTTCTTTCTTTCTTTCTTTCTTTCTTTCTTTCTTTCTTTCTTTCTTTCTTTCTTTCTTTCTTTCTTTCTTTCTTTCTTTCTTTCTTTCTTTCTTTCTTTCTTTCTTTCTTTCTTTCTTTCTTATGATCACTTATTTCTTCAGGTCTATGTTTTGTCTTGCATTTCTTGCCTTGAAAACCGTGCTATAATTCTTCCAATACTAATGAAGAACTGTGTCATATTGTTATGAGTAGAATTCAGTGGTTTCTATTTTTATATATAATGCAGTTATATTAATGCAGATATTAAAATACAAGTCTTTTGGCGTGGTTGAGTTCAAATCTGATCCAATTTTGTATTCACTTTTTCATTTGTTGGAAGTTTTAGAAGCTTAACTCCTTTGTTTATTAAAGAAAATATTAAGTGCTAATTTGAATATGATTAATAAATAATACATAATAATAAGTAGAGATATTTTAATGGAAGAGTGTTTTTCAGACTGTCAGGTATGGCAATACTTAACTACAAGAAGCTGAACACATGCAAAATGGGAAGTAAGATTCAGATTTTTAAGAGTGAGAATAATTAGGTATTGGAACAAATTTAATCGGCATGCAATGGATTCTTCCTTTTAAATTTTTTATCAAGATTGGATCTTGATAACATCTTAAAGTAGATATAATTTAGTTCAGACAGAATTTCTGAGTTTGACACGGATTTCTGGATGAGTCTCCCCAACTGGCCATGAGACAAGATGGCTGTTATCTGTACAGTCTATGTGTGAAGGCCTGCCCATGTTCCAGCAAACTCCTGATTCCAGTGGGGTCAAGAGTTTAACCTGGATGTATATGAGAAACTGTAGCCATGAACAAACAGCCAAACCTCCCTTTGTCAGTCGTTACTTGCTGGCCACTGGTAGATCCCATGCTCCAAAAAGTCCTAAGGCGGTCTTGTGCCAACAACAATTTTGCATGGTTCTCACTAGCGCTGGTTTATCAAGTGACATGATGGCTTTAAATATTTTCAGCTACACACACAGTTTTCTTGCTTTGCACAACAAGAATGAGTTTTGATATGTGCTTTAAGATAAGCAAGAACTTTGTAGAGCTGAGGTAAAACATACAACACTCTCAGCTTTCTAACAAGATGGTTATTTTCTTGTCAATGAAGGAGAGGAGACAGTATTTTTATTATGTTTTACAGGTTGGATTTCCTGAGAGGTTACATCATGAGAAAGAAACCTTTCAACCCTTTCATGCTGCAGCAGAATTTAACTCGGTGTATTTCTTCCCATGCAGCCAGAAACATATTTCGGAGTGCACTAACCCTGTGTTGAAAGGCTACTGCCTGCCAGCTCTGAAAACTAAGCCTCTGTATAGCAGCTTAGGCTTCTTGCCACAGTCTTGCCTTGAAGGATTCACTTCAAGAACTGCTGTTTTTTCACCGCATCACTGAGTATAATATTGATAAGTTTTTTGCCTCTCTGCTAGTACCTACCAGATTCAAACTGGGTTAGATTTTGAAGGCAGCTGTATCCAAACCCTGAGAAGCATTGAGGTGGAGGGCTAGATACTTCAATAACTCTGAGGACCTGTGGCCTTCTGTTCTGGGAGCTATGCTGAGTACACTGGCTGACAAATTTCACAAACATTCTTTTGAATAGCCGTCCAATGGTAGCATTATTGACTGTTAAAAAGAAACACAGACAATGAATGCTCTACTGAGATAGGTATTTGAATGATTTTAATGAATTATGCAGGCTTTTTTTTAATGTAGGTGATCATCTGGCAAAGGTTAGGTTGAGCCCATCACTCATTCACTTGTGACCTGTCAAGCACGTTAAAATACAAACATCTACCAGTAAGAAGCTGACGCCTTAGACTACAGCAGCTCTTCACAGCATACTATGAAGTTCCCAAATGAAATAACAGGTCATTTCCAATAATGACCACACAATCAAACAATCAAGTATAATTAAAACAAGAGATTTATCATTTTTGCCTGCGTCTGCACTCCTGCTTAAACATTGTCTGCATGCCACTATGTAATTAAGCACCTAACTGCCAAACTCTCTTCTGACTCCAGCATTTCACTCTTTATCTCTCACTCTCACCCATCCTGACTTGCATGTTAATATCAGATTGGAAAATGGCAGAGAACCAGTGTCTGCTCTCACAGAAGTCAGTGGCAAAACTCCCACTGGCTCCAGAGCTTACTTCCCCCTTACATACATGCTTACCTGCTCATAGCTTTGTGGTAAAGAGAAGTACTTTCTTTAAAATTCAATTATGTCTAACTTAAAGAAAACAAAAAGGCAATCATTAGAAAGTCTTTGTTGCATCTCAGCATGTGCTATTCTCTTTAATAAAAGATTAAGATCCATTAACCCAAGAACTGTTAAATCTCATCCAGAATAACAGTGCCTAATACTAAAGCTGGCTTATAAAGTGTGGGAGGACAGATAAACTGTCTTTTCCCCTGGGCTCCCTCTTTTTCTTTTTCCTTTCCTTTTCAAACGACCCTACCCAAATAATAGAACACAGTGTTTTATGTTTCAAATGTACCATATGGCATGACGTGAGTGCAGTTTAATTACATATTAGCATATTCTTACAACAAGGGTTGGCTGTTAAAAGCAGCTTGACGAAACATGAATTAAAATACATGCACGGTCACTTTTGGACTAAATCTGTCTTTGTTATTTTGAACACTTTTAAAATTGTGAATGTTTGATGATCTCACTAAACTTTCACAGCACGATATTGTGAAACAGCAAAAAAAACCAACACAACTACCCTAGATCATCCTTTTGCTGATTGGAATTTTAACTGTTATAATAAGGATTACTTAAATAAACAAATGACAGCAACTCTCAGCTCTCTGCAATCATATGATTTTAACTCATTTTTCAAATTCTAAGGTAAAAAACAGTAAAGTTAATGATACAGCCAATATTCCTTTAAATTACAAAGTAGGGAAATTTGCTGGTCAAGATTTACCCTGCTTTCTGTCTCATTAAGAACACTTCTTTACTGATATATTTAACCACCCTTGTGCTGTCCTCAGCACTTGCGAATGATCAATGGGATCATTTGGTTTCTAAAGAAGAAGGAAGCAATTAGCAGCAAATTTATATGAAAGATTTCTCTGAATGTGAACCTTCTCCTACACTCTGCCTTTTCCTCTATTATTTCCCCTACTGTTGAGGAAACATCACAATTTAAAATGCCTTTTAGATAGGACAATCTAAAAAGTACCAACTCAGACTGCCTATACAATGTCTGCTGCCCTCAGATGGTACTGAGGACATCCTTCCCTTTGATAATTGAAAAACAGTTTGGGGGCATTTTTTGCAAATGTTTATATATGAGTTTCATGGAATTACTTCTGCTGATGATCACTCACACAAGTAATTGTTTGAAGGCTCAGACCCAATGTTTGTTAAGTGGTCCAGCTCTGTCCTGTACTGACATTTCAACTCCCCAGTGCTCAATGAATTAGGGGCATTCTCCAAACATGCTCCTTCAATCCTTTATCAGTGACATTTTCCTCACAGTTTGTCTTGAATTGTTTTTATTTTACTTCCCATGGGTAAAATTCTTGGCTCTCTATGGTCTGGACAAAGCCTGTTTACCCCTGAAGCTTACAGAAGAGGGATTATGTAGAATTCGTACGGTACATTGGCCTGGTGTTGGCTCCATGTGCATGGATGAATGGCATCCATGTCCAATTGTTAGTCTCCCCAGAATGCTCTCTACAGTGATAAAGATGGCTCATGTTTCATGGTGATCGGTGGGCCAGCAACAACTGATCAGACTTTTCCCATCATTTGTTCCAGCCACCCTTGGACTGAATGTTATCTTCAGAGAATTTTTTAAATGTGTAAAAGGAGCATTCAAGAGTTTGCTAGTAGAATGTATATCTAATTCAATTTGTGGGATAATTTCCATCTTAAGCCTGATTTTAGCTCTGGCTAATTTTCTGAAAGCAAAATAAAAGCTACTATTTTTCACACGAGATGTACAAATATAATATGCTTTCTACTGGATAGCTGTGTGGGAAGAGGAACATTGTTATTGGAAGGAATCATCTGATTAGGAATAATAATAACTATAAGTCAGTTTAAGGTGATCACTTTGATAGATGACATTGGTCCTAGTTGCAGAAGTTTGCATTTTAGACTCATTCTTTGTCTTGATCCTCTGTATGACAAGTACAATGCACTAATTATCCTGTTCTGGAAGTTTACTCAAAAGCAATCTTCTTTCTGTTTGCACCTGGGGATACTGTCCTTCCACATGGCCCATGTGTGGTTTAATGTTTAGGGGTTAAGGCAGTTTGTCAGGCAGGAGCTGATCTGATCTGAAAACAAGGCTGGGGCACTGCCTCTGCTGGCAAAAAAGGAGAAGAAAGTAGAACCTGGAGGAGCAACACTTGCAGCCCTTGTGATAGAGCTTTCTGGTGGCCTTGGTCTTTCCCTTTTGCCCACCCTGATGAAGCAACAGTCAGTTTGAGCTCAGGCACTAGTGGTAGGCACTAGGGATGTTGCAAAAGTTCTGCCATTTGCCTTGAGTTGGATTAGAAACAGATATGGGTACCATACACACAGCATCAGTTCTCCGTGGCCAGGGAGGGTGTATTTGAGCACATTCACAAGTGGGATCTCTAGAGCTACTGATATATCACAGCTGTGGAGACAGTCTCATCCACTGCTCATGTCAGCATGGTGGTGTCAATGCAGGTTATTCATTTAAGACTTCACTACCAAAATTACTGGGTTCTTCAAGGAATTAGATATATTCTCTCCCTTCTTATCAGGAAAGAGAAAACTCTGGAGTACCTTTGATTTCTTTGGACAGGTCAGAGTGCTAGTTGAGCCATGCATATCAACCAGTCACATTATTGGAAGTTTACTTAAAGAAAGGTTTATATGAAGGCAACTTTGAAAAGAGCAGTGTATTCTGGCTTGGGCACCAGTCAGATGTGTTTGAAGTGTGAAGTGGGCTTCTAGTTTTACAGTGCATTTCTGAGACTTCTGCTTAAGATGACAGGAATCTCACAAAGTCCATTTTTACTGAAGGGTAGTAGGAGTGCCTAATCTGAACAAGAAAACATGATTCAGAACTGAAGCAGAACCAGTTGCTCTGTACCTGAAAGTTTGAAAGTGAAATGTCTCAGCTCCTGGAAACACAGACGAACTTAGTTTTGAATTTCTGTCTCAGACCAGTTTCTGTATAAATGGTTCTTTTGGTGATGTAAGCAAATTGGGGAGTACAGATTCAATAATGCTGAGTTATAGACCATACATTTAAATCCTGAACTCTCGAACAAAGCCATAAATGTGCATTCCATAGTTCCCAGACAAAAATAAACAGAGCCTGCTATTTCTAATCCATTCCTCCTCTCCCTGGGTGCTGATTAGATTGTGTATCCTGAAAGGGAGGAATTCAGGCTTTTCTGAAGTTACTTCTTAGAGTTTCATTTGCGATTCAATGCAAATGTTTTGTAGATTTGAAAGATATATGGAACAGCTGTTCCTTCTGCATATGACAACTTCTGTCTGAAAAAAAAGCCACAACAAAAACCAAATAACCTTAGTTGCCACTGGATGCTGTGGCTTTCTTAAAGCCTGAAGAACATCTTCTCATTCCAGAATCTCAGATAGGGGGTGATTTTGACCATCACTTATCTGACACTAATTCCATGTTTAGGAAACTGAGAGCTGGTATGTTTTTATCTCCTCTCTTTAAAAAAATAAAAGCAAAAAAAAAAAAAAAGCAAAAGACATTTCCTGGGTCAGAATGAAATATCTCGTACTGAATTCTGATAAGCACAGAGTAAGCAGATAAATTTAGAGGCTTTAGAAGTAATTCAAATATCAGTGTTTAAAATAAAGTAACATGTAAGAATGTCTCCACAGAAAAACAATTTCAACACATGATTTAGCTGAACCCATGCTCCTGGCAAATGCCTGTGTTTTCCCCATAGATAATACATTTGTTCTTCAAACACAAGTGGCAAATGCCATGCTCTCTGTTTTTCACTTTGTACTGGTGTCAGACTCCTCAGATGCAAAATAGCACCCCACTGCCTAATCCCTAATCTGCACTGAAATTCAGAGTATCCATTTCAGGTTTGATGCTTACAGGTCATTTTTATCCTGGTAATGCAGTGGGTGGTATCTCCAAACACAGCTTTCTCTTAGATTATCAGCAGATTGGCACATGAAAAACACAACGGACATTTTATGAAGGACAGTGCTTCCAGCAACCTGAAGATAATCCAGTGCTCCTTTACTCTCGGTGATCTGCCTGACTCATAGCCAACACAGTCATTTTGACTTCTCTTGGTTGGAACCAATGTATACCAGACTGAAGGACAAAAGCGTGGTACAGCCTTAAAAGGCATTAAATAGTATCTGGATTGACATCATTGAATATGTCACGAGAGTGAGAAGGAGATGCATGTATCATACTGCCATTTTGGTGTGGATTATCTTGTGCTGGTAGCTTGTAGTATCCTTTTCCAGGTGTCTTGTAAAGCAGCTATGTTAATAAAAAGCCAGTTATGAAAATAAAAGGATGCTTGATAATGATGTGGAAACAGGAATGCTCAGTTTTCACTCTTCCTTCTCTCAGAAGCACTGAGGTACACAGCTTCTATGAGCTCCTGTGAGCTCTACGCTTATTGTTGTTCAGAGGAATCAAAGAAACAAACAAAAAGCAATCTGAGGTTGTGGCTGAACTTCAGGAAATGCTTTTTTCACTGTGCAGGTGACACAGCACTGACACAAGTTGCACAGAAGCTGTGGTGTCTCCTGTTGGAGATCTCCAAAAGCCATCTGGACATGGGCCTAGGCACCCTACAGTGTGTGCTGGAGCTGGGGTTGGACAGATGGACCCAGAAGTTCCTGCCAACTTCAGCCATTCCATAAGAAGATTTTGGCATAAGTGTACTTATTTTATATAGATCTAATTTGAGATTCCAGTACTACCTTGCAAAATCGCCTTCAGTTTGAGGACTACCAATCATTTTAATTTGAAAAATATTTTATCTTCATTCTAAGCTTGTTGTTTAACCTTTCATGTCAAGGAATAAATGTCTCTTGCACAGAGAATGTGAATATCAGGGACCTTAATGTTTCTTACACAAACAGTATTTTTTCTTCAGACTTTGAGTGCTGTTGCATAAATGTTCCTATACTGTGGTGGACTGATACATATAATTCAGATCAGGATAGGTGTTGGCAGTGTAATTCACTTCAGTTAATCATCCAAATGCCTTTTACATCTCTGTTAGCTCAAAAAGAGTCACTATGGTATCACAAACACTGACCTCACTGATAGCTAGCAGAACTTATGCTAGATTTTCTGTGCAAGTACATTGAGAAAACATGTACTTGAAGAAAAATTGTAATAATTTACATGGGACAAGAACATAAAAAAGTCTGGGTACATGTAGAAGAAGGGACTTGATTTCATCTGGTCTTGGCTTCTTCCATGTTTTTTACTTACTGCACTCTAAATGACCTAGCCAAATGCTGAAAGGACTGTTCACACAGCTCAAAATTAGTCTTGTTCTTTCTTCTTCACAACCCAGAGGATGAACAGAATAATTGTAGAGGCTTAATCCTGTGGAACTGTACTCCATTAGATTCCAGCACCAGGAAATAGTTGGGAAAATTTCCTCTACTTACATGAGAAGAGTGCAAAAGCATGAGTTTTATTAATTCAATCTAATTACATTATCCACCCCTTATCTATGCAGTTAGTGAAAATCACTGTTATCCTCCACAAAGAGTCTTCATAAAATCCAAATACTAGAGGAGAGGTGTTGTTTGACAAGATGCAGTTTATGACAGAAAATGGTTTCCTTCCCTTGAAAAGGATGTCATTATGGTCATGTTCAGAGATGATTAATTGTAATTATTGTGTTTGTTTCACTTAATTCCCCCTAGATGGGCTCATCGGATTTCTGCTGCATATCTGTGTGTATGAATGCACTTTTTTCTGGACCTCTCACACAAATATGAACGCTGTGAAGCTTGTATGGATCTGTTTGGAAATGGTAGCCAGCTTTGTTGAAATGCAGGACATCACCCAGCTGGCACAGGGAAAGCAAATGGTACTCAAGCTTCTGAGTCTCTGTGAGTATGTTAGAAAACCATTTCCTTTACATTTTTTAATGCTTCACAGGATTGCCTCTAATCATAACTAACGCTTACTTTGTGCCTAATGGTGCAAATATCATGTATGATGGCATTTTATCTGAGGTGGCATAAAAATGGTGCAAGAAATCATTAGAGAAAACACTAAGCAAATGTGAAAAATCAGCAAAGTTTAAAATGAAATGTTCTCTCTTGATTTCATACATTCCTGACATAATAATACTGTAGCATATCATTATCATTAGTTGTGCTGCTTGAATTAATGTTATATAAACCAGTTGGTTCTGTCCTTGTGTTAGAAGGCGTTCTTTGCAGTCTGATTCCACCACAGCTGTCCAAGCTGCCCTTTGATATGAAGCCTCAGAATGAAAGACAATATATCTAACCACCAGTTTGACCCTTTCTTCAGTTTGGGTTTGCTACACAAATAGATGGAGAAAAAACCTGCATTTTCACAGCTTTTCAAACAGGGGCCAGGAATGGAAAGAAATAGAGGAGTCTACAACAGGTGATTTATGGGCTTCAGAAGGAGCTGAAAACTCACTGTCAGACACAGTACCTGCATGTCATAGTCAAAACAGCAGATCCAGATGGGAAAGGAAATATTTAATCATTATGACTATCTTTTTTATTGTTTTAATGTTTGTTTTTCTCCCTCCAAAGTAGTGCTGAACTCTCACTTGAAATTGAGCAACTGGCTCAGCTGGCAAGATTGTGGTTTTGTACATCTATTTTAACCTTTGCAAACCATAGCTGAAGGAATAATGTAGTGGTTAAACTGCCTTTTCCCCTTCTTCTTTTTTTTCTTTTCCTCACTCAAAATAATGAGGAATGATGAGGAACATAATTCTGTTCCATTTTATTTAACCATTTAAAAAGTGGCATTAACCATTTAAGCACAGGTAGATTACTATTTTCAGACAGATCTAAAATCCTTATCTTCAGACAATAATCCATACCCCGTCTCCATACAACCATTTCAAAGTGAATCTTGCTTGTTCAACAAAGATTTTGTACCTTCACAAACATAAGAAGGTGTGTATGACTAGAAGAAAATGAAACCAAAAACAAAATAAAGAAAAAAATCTCACAGATCAACACCCCAAAGGGTATCGCGCTTTTAAATTACGGGTACTATTTCACGCATTGTCAATGCATCAAGACTGTTCTTCTGAGGATGGACAGTGATTTGTACATACACAAAAATGTACAGGACTGGAACAGGATATTACTACCTCCTGTCACTCCTCCACACTGGTAGTGGCCTCTCAGAGTTAGGCCAAGAAGCTAGCTGTAACTGTTGGTCTGCCAAGCCTTGTAGGTAGTACAGTGTAAACATGTACACAGCACAAGTAGTCAGGAAGAAAACGTCAGAGTCTGTTGGATTCATACTTTTGATGTATACACATATTTATTTTCCATTACTTGTTTCTGCTTCACAGCTTTGTACTGCATGGAAGGGAGACTACTGAAGTAAACTGAGCCATGACTTCTGACGGAGTTACCCTCGAAATGCAAGAACTACAGTTTTAAACAACATCTGTATTCTATGTGAGGCAAAAGTATATATTAAAAAAATAAAGAAAAAAAGAAAAAATAAAGAGCTCCATTTAAAATCTTTCTTTGTTTTGCAGGGAAATTTTATATCAAACAAGAAAATTGTCGTTTTTCTTTTGTGGTAACAATATCCACAGCAAAGTTTTCAGAACTGGAAGTGCTGAAGAACAAGATAGAATGTTCAAGCACATTTTCTTCCTACACACTTTCTGCTGAAATAAACTTCAGTGCAATGTGGGAAACAGTTGCACCATATCAATACCCTGTTATATTCTCAGGCGTTCCCTCAAAAGGAAAACCAACAGCACAATGCAAATTTTTATGCACCTAAGTGATGTGTGCTCAGAATAGTGATTGGCCCCCTGTGGTATAGAGAAAAAATGAAAATCTTTGCTAATTAGACACCTTTATAATAAGGAAATTTAATGGTTACTGTTATGCAATCAAGAATGAGATTTTTTTCTATTTCAAAGAGCTATTCTTCACTGCTGTGCTAGAGCAACCACTAATTTTATTTTCTGATCAATAGCTTGTATGTTGAGTTAATAAATGTGAAATGTTAATGCAGTATCAAACAGCAATCTAGGCCTCTGGGTCCTAGTAACATCCCTTCTAATCAGCATGCTCTGCAGTGATATATAGGGCTATCTGTTGGGACAGATGAATCATACAATGTGGAGAGCTGCTGTTAGCTCTCATAATAATTCCAAGCTGGACAGGCATCTCAGAAGAGGAGCAGACCATCCATATTATTTTATCCTGTTTGTCTAATAAAATCTGTGTAATTGTGAAACTTGTTTTCTCAAGAGATATAATGCATATTTATTCCCTGTCTCAGACCAGTTGAGCTAATAATGATTGCAATCAATAAGAAAGTCTTTCATTGGTATAGTTTTCTAACAGATGCTTTCAGGGTCTCCAGCTAGCAGATGAACCCACTTATATCTTGTGCGTAATTTACCAGAGACATCTTGTGAAAATTACTTAGAGGAGTTAACACTTATTCTCATTTGAAGCTTGTGAAAACCCTGCGAGATCAAGGGAAAGAAACGATGTTTTATCTCCGCACTAGAATGGCAACTAGCAGATTCAGTTTTCAAAGGCAAGGCCTCTGAAGTTACACGAGTAATGGTCACACGCCAGCCTTCACGTGCATCTCAAAACAAAAACACGAGTTTTACACAGGCCAAAACCATCATATGAAAAACAGACATGCAACACTGCATGAAAAGTTAAGGGAACACATTTGAAAATTTCCCCCTAATTGTCTAGTTTTGCAGTGCTTGCAAATGGATTCACTGCCAAGGTATATTTATGGGACACGTGAAAGTCATTGTTACTCTCTTTTTATTCCTTTTGTCTGCTTTAGTAATTTGGGTGCTCTAACATTTTCCATATGGAGGTGATGGCAGCAGAAGGCCTCAACGTGAGGCCCTGGGCATGCTCATAGCTCTCCTGGGCGGCCAGGTTCCTCCTCGTGGTGTACTGGAGATAAAACAAATAGATGTAATGGTTTCATGGTGCCACAAGGCTGACAGCTTTCCTGACTATGCTGTGATTCCTGTTATGTCCTATTTTTTATTAATGTAAAGCCCCAGGCACTAGGCTTAAGAGGATGTTGGCTTTTCTTTGAAGAAAATGAGTTTCCAGTCCTCTTCTTTGTGAAGGAAAGCTTCAAGTTGTAACAGAGATGCATTCATTGAAGCACATGGATTAAGACTAAAAATTTTGTTTCAAAACACCACAGGCTCTAAACAGAATGTCCTATATTTCAAAAAGCTGGAGTTGTTCAGCCTGGAGAAGAGAAGGCTCTGGGGAGACCTAAGAGCAGCCTTTTGGAATTGGAAGGGGGGCTGTAAGAAAGCAGGGGATAGACTCTTTAGCAGACTCTTTGCAGAGACTGTTGTGATAGGACAAGGGGAAATGATTTCAAACTAAAAGAAAGGATATTTAGAGTGGATGTAAGTAAGTAGTTGTTTACAATAAGGGTGGTGAGGCACTGGAACAGGTTGCCTGGAGTTGTGGTGGATGCCCCATCCATGCAGTCACTCAAGGTCAGGTTGGACAGAGCTCTGAGCAACCTCTTCTGTCTGTAGGTGTCCATTGCAGGGGAGCTGGACTAGATAACCATTAATGATCCCTTCCAACTCAGATGAATCTATGATTGCATGATTTTTAAGGTTTAACTCTTGATTTTGGAATTACACGCAATAGTGATATCAGAAGTTTTAAAAGCACATCATTACTCTTACCTTGCTGTTGTTGCTTTTACTAATAATGGCATTTCTATCTCAATGTTTATACTGGTGCCTGAAGGTCAGTCAAGCTGAAGTTTGCTCAAAATTTTATTTAAACAGTTGAAAATAGTGATCTTTCTGAAATATATTAAAAAGATATCATCTAGGATTTCTCTTGTAAAACCTTGTCATTTTTTAGTGAAAGATGAAAGTAAAAAAAACGTTGATAAATGAAGCCAAAGGTGTGGATACTAATGTGTTGTGAATGCTTTTCCCCTTACTGTATGGAAAAAAATAGAAAACATCTTACATTCTTCAAGCAGAGGTCTTGTCTTTGCAGAACTAGAGTCGCTGTAAAGCCATTTACAGTGTTTCCTTTCAAATTATAAGCATGTGTTTGAGGTTCAGAGGAAGGGCACATACTTTGTTGTGTACAGATAGCATGTGATAGCTATGATGATTAGCATGGAAATAAATTCAACTGAAGTGTTTTTTTCATGTGGGGCTTTAAGTCCCTCAGAAGTATTACATCATGACTTAGAACAAGTTAGAAGGAAACTGAATTATTCTGAATATTTGCTGTTGTTTTTCTAAACTGGGTAAATAGAAAAGCTGCTTAGGAGGGAGAATTTTCTGTGTTAAATGCAGGGAATGTAAAGGCTGTATACGCTCATAAGCAGAGGTAGACAATTTCAGATAATTGAAAACAAAATAGATTCTAAGTATCAATTGCTATAAAATCTGTTTGTCCATGCAAAATGAATGTTCACAAGAAAAAAGCAACAGTTGCTGGTTATTTACTCAATAATAATACTGATCTCCATTGGAGTTGTACAGGCAGTTATTATAACCTGGTGACTAGATGTGCCACAGATCATCATGGTAGCCATCCTATAGCACTTTTCCTTATACCCTTTAGACCCACATTTTAAGGTCTAATATCAAACTGAAATAGAAGCCCTGGCTGAGACCTTGCTGCTTTTCTTACCTTCTCCCCTAGCACCTTCAAACATACCTACTTTTCACTACTGAGATAATGATACAGACAGCTTATTTAAGGTTCTTTATATTTTATTCTATATGAGGAAGATACCTGAATGCAATTAAGATACCAGTTATGTGTGCTCTAAACGAAAATACATGAAGACCTAAGTACTGAGACAACACACCAGTGTCAAGTATTATTTAAGCACTGATGTATAATTAGAAAGGGGTTTAACTGAGTAAAGGGATCTATTATTTGTTAATTACTGCATTTTAATTATACCCAGAAACTCACTAATAGTTCCTTTGAATGCTTGTGTGCTTTACATAGGGGCAAACAATCATTTGAACATTTGACTTTCCATTACATGGTCTTTTGTTTAATCATTATATACATACACACACACATATATATTTGGGGCAGTTACGTGCATTAGATCTTGCAATATCTGGCTTTATTTGAGAATTTTTTTGGACTTTGCTTGCACTCTCTATGAGAACAAAACATTCATACTTTGATGAATGTAATAGCATAGTGCTTAGTATAACTAAACTTACTACCAGAGAAGGAGATAATTAACTTTCAATTGGACTTGCAGAACAAAGGTTGTTTTCATGATGGTTGGTAAAAAATGCGGACAACTTTTCAGACCACTCTGAAACAAAAGCAGTCTTACAGATCAGATCCCAGAAGACCTTACTGATTTTTGGCTTGGAAGGAGTATAGTCTGGGCTGCTAAGGGCTTTTGTTTGAGGGAAGTCATCTTTCGGCTTCTGCCGGTAGGAGTGTGGCATGCCAATCCTCTGTGCAGAGTCACCAGCTCTCCAAGTGACTTCTCCAAATTCACTGGGATGTTTGTGAAACTAGCACAGCTGCTTCTGCCTCCAAATATCTCTTCAGAGGTAGGGAGGAAAGAGTGTTCCACCAGGCTGGGTTCAAGAGCTACTGCACAACTTGTGACTGCAGGCAAGGAACTTGTCCGGATCCAGCCAGCTCATACTCATGTTGTTATTTCTTAAGAGTAAGAATCAATAACAGTGTGGATTTTAAGATGAGGAGAGCTCATTGAGTTGGGAAGAAAAGGTATTATAAACCACTCAGTATGCTCTCATTGCAACTCCTAATAACCCGGACTTGAAAGAAGACTGATGATATTGCAGTACCGTCACTGCACATGATGAGGTTCTTCCCCTTTCTCATCATATTTTATGTCAAGTTTAGTTAAGGGCAGATGTCCCCTTTTTGAAGAAAACTCCATTTAAAAGCCTGCCCTTGTGATGTGGTCTCATTTGGGAATCTGCAACTACATATTCTTATCACCATTTTAAAGAGAATGCCAAGGTTAAATTTCCAAAAGTTATTAAGAAATGAACAAGAAAAACAGTTTTTCTTTTTGTTTGTTTGTTTGTTTGTTTCTGAAACAACTGGAAGGAAATAATAGTGATCAACCATTACGACTAGTCTGTTATAAAACGTGGTACTTCTTGTGGAAATGCACATTTCTTCTGCCCCCAAACTTTTGATACACTTGTAGGAAAATATTTACAGTCAAAATACTGCCTGTTCAGTAAACTGTAATTTCACAGCAAGAACAAAGCTGCTGCAATTACTTTTCTATCAAGTAATTCTGTGGATTTACACTATCATTTAGCAAGTGGTACGTTGACCTTCAGGCACTGGATAGTTCTATGTGTGTTAAGGCGGCCATTCTTAAGACATAACATTTACCTGCTGGGAATTACATTATACTATTTATGAAACCATGTAATTTCAATAGCCAAACTCAGCAAGATTTTATTGCTCTCTCCACTTATAATTGTGGGAGTGCTGACTCATCAGTCCATAATCACCTCTTGCCAATGAACTGCTTCGCTGAAGTTCTTGAAGGGACTGGTTTTCTTATAATTCCTCTCAGATGCAAGCCCCTTACTCAAAAGGCTATAGTTAATTACAGTTCAGATTAACACTAGGGGAACATCCATGTGACAAGCTCTTCACTGCCTTGTTCAGCAGAAAGATGTACGAGGGCTGCTCTCAAAGCAGTGCCTCCTATTTCACAATGTCAGTCCATGATGTCAGAGGCAGTTGTTGGTGGTAGGGCAGTAGAGATTGAATCTTCCCACAAATATTCCATTACATGTTCTTGCTGCTTGACAGATGGCAGCAGAGGGGCAGTCTGACAAAATGGTGTCTGACATGGAAGTGTGGATGAAGAAAAGGTGTGCCATTAAGTTCTTCCATGCAGAAAAAAACAGGCACACACCGACATTCATCAACACTTGCTGAACATTTATGGAAGCCAAATAGTAGATGTGAGCACAGTGAAGTGGTGATTGGTGCATTTCAGCAGTCGTGATAGCAACAGTGGATCACTTCCAGTGGTGCAGATTTTGATAAGCGTGGCATGCAGGCACTTGTCTATCACTGGCAAAAGTGCACAGCTAATAGTGGTGATTGTGTTGCAAAAGAGTGTTTTGTAGCTCAGAATTTGCTCTATCAAAGAGTGTTATTATCCTCTTTGTAGCTGTTGTAGTTTCCACAAAAATAAATAGGAGGCATTAATTTTGGAGCAACCTGTGTGTATTTTAGTAACATGAAGATAACTTAAAATCTATTAATATCTAAAAAAAGTTATAGGCATTTTAACAGTCAATTAACCTTTTATCTAAGATGTAGTAAAATAAACATTCCTTTTAAGATACAGTTTCCTCTGTTTTTCCTCATTCCCTACTCCACAGTGCTTTGTAAAGTGTTCTCATCTACCTGACAACTTTTCTCTATTAGATCTTGGGGTAACAGACATCCTTCCACTATGAACTGCAGTATCTATTAAGGAGCCAAACAGTGCTTAGTCCAGAAACAGGAGAGTAATCTTTGCTTTTGTAGTAGCTACAGCTGTAGTTCTGTATTAATACAGGACTGTAGTCAAGTCATGCTTCAGGGTTTTAGTGAATTAGTTGCAAGGATCAGGAAGGAATGCCCAGCACTATGGAATGTAACTGGAGTTTGGACCCCTCTCCTTGTCCCCTGCCCCGGTTTAGGCATTTGCTCTGATGGCAGCTGGGTCAAGATGTTAAGAAGGATGGCACTGCACTCTGAGCCTCCTTTTGCAGATGTTCCCTGGCATACGGTGTTAGACAAATGAGTGACCAAAGTTGGAATGAGGAAAGATCTGGCAGAATCCTTGATTTTTTTTTTCAACATTGAATATAGGTCACCTGTCAGAACAATCTGATTCAAACAAATTCCCTGCCCTTCAGCAAGACAAACTGTTACACTGAAGAGTATGGCCATATCTGCAGAGCAGTAAATTAGTGCTCTTCAGCAGATAAATGGTTGGATAGTTCACCATAAATACCTCAGACTACCTGTTTTCTACTTATGGGGTACAATCAGTGTATGACTGATGAACTGAAATCCTTCAGATTCACCTAAGCCATTGGACTCAATCTGTCAATGACTGTACTAAACTGCTTGGCTTGAGCTCTGCAAAAGGTCAGGCTGAACAATGCAAAAAATCCCCCATGGCAAGAGGCTCCAAATCAGGGGGATTTGTGCAACAGAATTTTAATCTCTCATTTATATTTGCAAAGGAAGAAAAATATTGTCAGAGACTGAAGAAAAGCCACAGTAGAACTCAGCATGTATATCTTTGTAAATCCAGGATCCTGGCTTCAAGAACTACTGATGTCAGAGCATGGGGTTCCCTTTCTCTCTTTTCTTTGGCAGTAGCGCATGTAGTTGTTGCACTTGATTAGATCATCATGCCGGATATGTTACTAAATGCAAGTAAGAGTTGGTTGTTACTTTGGAAAATGATACTAACCTTTTTAGATGGTTTCCCAAAATCTTCCATCTCCTAACCTTCTCTTGATGAAGGGAAGGTGATATTTGACTTTTATACCTTGCTTGCCAAAATTTATCTGAAAAGCAAATATTCTTTGTTGTATAAAGACAAAAGTAATGCTATTAGAATCATAGCTACGTCTGAAGTGCTAAGTGGTGCCTAAAGGGAAAAAAGAATGGAATATGAGGATGGGGACAGATTCTTGGCAAGTAAAGTTGTCATATTCTCACTGCTTTTGAGTGAACTTGCACCAGCTGAAGCTTCAACCCATACATTAAAGATTCTGGGAAAGCCAGTTTATTAGTCATCTCAGGTAAATGGAAAGAATGCTCAGAAATGAAAGACAACACCCTTTATTTGACTTCTTCAAAACATTTTGAGTCTTTATTGTTAATAAGATTAAAAAGCAGATGAGCAATAAAGATATTGGAGAGGAGTTTATTATGAGAAAAAGTACACTTCAGAAAGAGTGCTTTCCCTCCACTTAGCCTGAAAGTTTGTGTACACATCCTTCCATTCACATTTTTTTATTGCTGTTTGCCTAGAAAAGAAGTCTCTGTAAAAGAATGTGAGTGGGAGTGCTTTGCCTCCCCTCTCCAGGTTACTCTAGATGCACCGATCCACGTATTTCCCAGAACTGTGTAACTTTCTGCCAGTCATGACTGTAGACCCTTCAGTGGGTGAAACTTAATACTTCCTTGAAAATGAAGCAAGTCATCTGACAAACTGTATTCCTCTAGCCTTTTGTGGTCCATTCAGTGACTTTATTTTACTGAGGGAACAAGGGGAAGTTTATAATAGGATCAGTTTTGTTTGCAATTTGTTTCTAATAGATGCCAATAAGCCGGTTAACTAGGCTCTAGTTAATGGAAATTTTATTGTTTTTCCCCCTGCAGTGCACATGACCTTTTCTTACAAGAGTTTGTGATTCTTGAAAACATGTATCTGCTGCCTTGCCTCAGGGTCTGCTTACAACAGCAGGGATATGACCATGGGCTCTTCTGAACATGCTCACCGGCCCTCCTCTTTGAGCAGACCAAAATACTTTGATCATCCTGTCAGTGGCAAATTTACAGCAACATACTGGCTTTTGTTCCATGTGTATTTCTCCAAATATAATATCTCCCTCAAGAAATCAATGATAAGCTGTTAAACTAAAGAGCATGGTAACATCCACAGAGCAGTAAATTAATGGTCTTTTGTGGATAGATGGTTACAGATTTCATCATAAAAAATGGATAAAAGATTACATATCACACAGAGCGAAACTTTTAATAACTCAACATGACTTTTCTTAATGGGTTTTATTCATTTTAATCATTATAGTGTCAATGATGATTATAGCCTTATTAGATTCTGGTGATTGAGGAGCCTGTTTATGAGATATTGAAAATCTTACTCTGTTCAGAAGTGGAGTTGCAGTCTGTGTAGGTTTGATGTGTAACTTCATCTGCAGAAGCAGGGCTTGCCAGAAGAGTTTCAATTAATACTTTTACTAAATTGCTCCTGTCTGTAGTGACCTAGGTCACAGATGACTTAAGGATTCCACAACAGCGGCTTCTCAAAACAGTAGACCAGAGACTGTATAAATCAGAGAGATGAGAAACTAAAGAAAATGAAGAAAATAAAAGGAGGTGGGGGTGGAATACTGTGGCAAAAGAAACTGATTTGCCTTCCTCTCTATCAGCCAAATAAAGATACAGACTTAGTTTATCACTCCAGATGAACTTTCATTCCTAAGGATGGAGCTTGCCATGTAGACTTGAGAGCGTATAAATAGGGACAATTAGAATGTCTCTTAATATTATCTGGAAAACAAAAAAAATCAAGTGCAACAATGTTGTGTAGTTATCTGTAATTGAGAATTACAGGGTCATTTAAAAAAGAAACTACTTAAAAATGGATATCTATGTTAACTTCCTTTAGTGTGGACAAGAAGATGCAAGACCGCCATTTTGGTTTGTTTGGCTCTTGCTTAAAGCTTGTTAGAGGAACGCTTTTCATGTGAAGGAACAGGTATGATCTAGAAACCACCAATTGAAAATGATGCCCTAAGATCCTTAACTGTTAGAACAGAATATTTTTTGTAGTCACACATAGCTCACTTTCTCTCTCATTAGGACAAGTGCCAACTTATTCTTACAAATCCACAGTGTATGAACTAGAAAAGGTTTAGATCAGAATCACATAAATCTGTATAAATCAACCTGAATTCTTTCAATTTTGGGTCCTGAAAATATGAGCAGCATGTCATATATATCCTTTCTCCTAGCTTCCCTCTTCCATGTGGCCTTCTCCCTCACCATCAGATGTGCAGGGCTTCCAGGCTAGTTGGGACCCTGTCCCAATCACTTCTACCTATTCTCAAGTGTCTCAAGAGTGTAGAGCTCTTCCCATACTGGGGGAATTGGCAGGACATCCTCAGAGCTGTCTTTGTTCTCCTCCTTCTCGCTGCTTTGTGGCCCTGTAGCAGCCAGAGCCATGTCTGCAGAACCTTCACTTTGTTGTCTGGCAGCTAATCTTGGGTACTGTCATGACTCTTTCAGAAAAACTCTCTGGAATCTCTGCAAGTTTATCCTGAACAAGGATTTCAGGATTTGTCCTGCTAAAGATTCAATAAAATCTTGCATTGCCACTGTATCTATTCCTTTTTCCCCCTTTTCAGCTCTAAAGCAGTGCTAGCAGTACTCGAAGATGTAAAAGGTATCTCTGACAGAAAGGAAATGATATTTCCTGTGTCCACTGGTGATAAATCAGTGAGTGTTGGGCTTAAACCACAGTGAAGATGGTTTAGACTACACAACAGAACAAGGTATTATAGATGAGTAAGAGTACAGATACGAATTTCTGTTGGTGTTGTATGAATGTTGTGGCAAACATCACCTCTGGAGGGGAAGAACTAGACAGTTTTCAGAGTTCCTTTTAGCCCAGTTTTTGATGATTTCTGATTCTCCTCCCTGTTCACAAGTCTGTACCACTTTTTAATTTAGGTAGTCAAACTCGAAGTTACTTAAACTTCCTCCAGATTTGAGCTTTTCAAGATGAATTTTTCAAGGACAGCATTTTCTTTCCTACCTGCTCAGATTGTTCTAATCGTCACAAATGGGCTTTCAATACTTTCTTAAACCACCATATTTGTTACTGAATAACCATACTGCATCGTAATTGTAGTTTATTTATTTATTTTTTTCATCACTCATAAGGAACAGTGCCACAAAAAGAAGCCAGAGAAATTCAGCACAAAAAAGAGTCTGTCAAAGACTTGTCAACATAGTCTATATGAAGTCATAGTTACATAAAACTTCTGTGAGGATCTGATAGTTGTTTTTGATTCACTCTTCTATTATGCCATTTGCATTGCAGACAATGCTCCCACCGCAGACCAACACAATGAGTGAAATAGCATTTGCTATATTCTTATGTTTACCAAGGGCTGGCAGAAGATAAAATACAGACTTAAATCCCACTGATCCTCATATTCCTTTTCTACATGCTCTGTCAAGTGTTGCTTCTGACAGCTAAGGAAACACCATTCATGCTTTGCTGTATTAGGCAAAACACACGTACACAGTCAAGGTAAGCAAAGAGTTTTCATGATTATCATTTCTGCGGTTCATTCACTTGATTCCTCAGTTTATTACAGAGTGTATTGGAAGGGTAATAAACATCCCAAAGAAGGAGGAGAAACAACAGAGTGTTTGTTTTAGAAATGTCTGGAGATTTTTTTTTTTTAATTAATGTGCAGATCATTCAGGGAGCTGCAGGGCAGGCTCAGGAGCTGGGACAACCCATATAAAGCCCACATGCTCCTGTTCCAGTCACCTCTCTTTCCTCAGGGCAGGCTTATTAACTCAGAAATGGTAAACCAAGGTTCAAGGTAGAGCTGTGCACTTAAAAGCAGAAATCCTTCTAGCTCTGCCCAGATGAAAATTTGGGTATTGACCTCTCTCTATCCTGATACCTTTATTTGGGCCATTGTGCAGCTTCTTTGCCAATCCCAAATCTTTCAATTCCTCTCCTATTTATTTCTGTTTCACTGGAAAGCTGTTACATGCTTTCAGAAAGAGCACCCAGAAAGGACCAGCAGCCCCAAAAAAGGGAGCATAGAGATTTTATGCCCCTGTTGCACGGCTCCGTCTAGATCAGTCTCGCTCTGCTTGTGAGGTAGCGCACTCCCTCCTCAGGCAGCAGGAGCTGGGCAGCAGTGCTTTCCCCTGTGGTTCTCCCATTAATGAAAGAGCAGAGCAGGCTGCTCCTGGCCCAGATCACCAGTAAATTGCCTCCCGCAGTGTGCTGGGCTGGGGTTCTTGGTTCCCTGGCAGCCAGCTCTGCTCATCAGGCACAGCCGGGATGTATGGGGGCCACCCAGGGAGACTCTCACTTCCTTATTCCCCGCGTGGGTGCATTGGGCAACCTTGCCCTGTACCAGCAGGAAACTCACAGCGCATATATCAAAAGCACCAGGGCAGAACCTTGCAAACCACAGCTTCTTTATGCTTCTGGGAAAGGCTGATAGCATTTAATAGAAAACAAATATCTCTCTGAACTCTCCTATCAAGATTCATAGGGATTTCCACAGACTGGGCTTTACAGACAGACACGGAGGTGATCATGGCTGCAAGAATCCTCAGAGCAGTGTGAAAAACAGCTATCCTCCTTACTGTAGTCATCTGTTGAGCTCCATCAAACATGTAGTCACCTATTGAGTTTCCATTCCATCAAGTGTTATGAGACACCATAAAACTTCACATAGTCCCGTCAGGTGGACTGAACTACTCTAGTTAGTGTGGATGTGTGTTACTGTGGAATGTATAGGATTTGGCCAAGTGTGCTGCAGTGTGCACATGTTACCAGCTGGTGACTATCCAAGGTGCACCACAGTACGTTCAGCACAACCGCTTCCTTTTCAGATGATGTAGTAGGAGATTTGTAATGCAAGCAAATAAATGATGATTTATCAAAGCGTCTGATCAAAGCCATTAAATTAATATAAAGCAGGATCAGTGCTAAATTGGATGATTCAAAACAAAACAAAACAAAACAAAACTATTTAGAAAGATACATCAAAACATCTACTCCAAGTATTTGTTTGTCTTTTGTTAGGGTCAAACAGCCCATGATGTTCCTTAGAAGTTGGCTGGTAGGTTCACAATCCCATCATTTTTTTTTCTTTTATTGAGGTAATAACGAATAGTTTCTGCTCCATACCTTTGTCATATGTAATTGCTGCTTTATTGTTCCCTAAGGTCAGTTTTACAAAGACTTTTAAAAAGCTGAATTTAAAATGACTAATGCCGATTAAAAGTAGGAATCTGAGGTTGCAATGCCTATCACAGCCTTCTGCCATTTCCTGTGGTTGTATTTTAAGGTAATTAAGAGCAGATCTCCTTGTAGTGCATCTTTGTAAAGTAGCTGCAAGTGCATTAAGGTGCAGGCCTACCTAGTAAATACTCACACTTGTTTGTGAGATGGAAAGCTTTTTTTTTTAGTTTGTTTCTAAATACTTCTTCCATTCTGCACGTGTGCCAGCAAAAGTTCTTCCAGTTGGTTGTCATCAGAATTAATTTAAACCTCTTACCCCAGAAAATAAATCCCAGGGACATCAGCATATTATACAGCAGTGATGTAATCCTGCCACCTTACTCACCCAAATAAACTTCTCATGGGGGTGATGGTGTTGGTTGAATCTCTTTTGTTCAGGGTGGGACCCTTTAGACTGAAAATCACTTTCCAGATCTTCCTAACCAGCTGGAGAGGATTACTTACAAACTAAAATCCTGGCAGCTTCCCTGGGTCTGCTAGGGCCAGCATCTTTGGAAAGCAGGGCTACTGGCTTACAAAGGTAAAGAGAGATTTTGAACGTTTGAAACTCCTGAGCTAAGGAAAAGCAGGCTGTAAGTAAGTAAGCCTGATGGAGTTAACAAGCCTGGTCGCTGGGTGTGGAACTGCTAGCAAAGGTAATGAGTTTTACCTTTGGCAGAGCTTGCCAGGTTTAGTCTATTTCTGGTCTTACTCCCAGGGTTTTACTTTTCAACCCGGAATTCACAGCAGAGGAAAATAAAGGTACTTACTAAAAGTTTCTGGAAAGACACTAGTCACCCTGTGGGAGAAAGCTGGCTGAAGTATGATACAGAGGAAATATTTGTATGGTAATTATGATGATTTTTTTTGCAGTTCTATGATGCCTCTTTTTTAAAGCTACTATAAACATTATTCAAACCAGGTTCCCATTACTAGGAAAGGTCAAATCTTACAGTAGACTCACAAAGTCAGGCCAGCCATTAGTAAATAAGGGTTTATGGAAAACTCATAAAGCACCTAAAGTGCCAGCTTATGTAATGTATCTAATATAATAAACACTCTGAGGGGAGTCTAGGAGTGGAAAAAATGCAGTTTCTTATTATAAAATATTTGAGCGTAGTTGAGACTTTAGAACTGATGAAACTGTATGATCCAGAAGGCTCTGTCATAAAGCCTGAAAACTCAAGAGACCTGTGGCTCACTGAAAGGAAGCATCTTAGCAGGCCCTTCAGGGTGGATGTTTAATATAAACTTATATTCTCAGTGCTCTAAAGCTGTGTATCTGGCACAGTCATTGTTAGATTCATGTTACACCAACTACTGTATAGGTAAGTGCATGATTTAGGATTACAACAACCATATTGTGCTGCCAGTGAGACCAAACAACACAGGAGGAATGGAGCATATCATTCATTTTGTTGCACAGATGCCTTTTAGTGGCTGAGAAAGTCAGTCACTGATGGCTACTTGGCACTGAGTCGGGCTGCTTTCCTGAGCAAGGGTATTCCCACAACAGTTATCGTCACCTGGTATTGTACAAACTGCCTGCTCAGAGGCATTTGATTTGACACACCGTCATTGTGCTATTTTTGGCATGCTCCTTCCTAATTTGTGATTAACAAGGATTAGGTTGTTCTCACTTTGTAAGAGCTATTTATAGTTCAGTAGGAGATTTCCCCCCCATCCCTTCCTGACCCTACAGTGTATCAATGGCACAATTTTAGTCTTAACGCGACCACTCTTATACAGTCATGTTAGGTAATTAGAAAAAAGAAAAAGAGCTGATTATGAAGCACAAATGACTAACTGAAAACATGTGAACAATATGTTGCATTTATGCAGCATGTATGGCACTTAAGATAACCATATCCTGACAAGACTTTGTATGATGCTTTCACAACTAATGTGCTAACTAACAGTCTTTTAAATGGAACACTGTTTAGCAGTTCCAAAACACAACAAAATCATGTGGTACGGGAGCAGTAGAATAAACCCAAACTTGAAATAATCGCGTAAGTCAATGACTGATTCTTTCTAACCCTGAAAACAACAGCAGTATTATGACTGAATGTAATGGGAGCAGGAGCAAGTTTGAACAGTCATCTATGATGGAATTTGAATGGCAATGTGGATTAATGATGCAAATTATGATGGAGTTATGATGCAATCCATGTGACAACATAGTACCCATAACAAGTTTGCTGGAGGACAAGTGATCAGTATATGATCTTGATTAGGATGAAGTTATTAAAAGGACTAAATGCTGGACCTTCTGCTGAAGGCAGTAAAATTAAACCATTTCAGTATTTCTTTTAAAAGCTGAATGTTTGTGATTCTTCAGATGAGGACAGTAGTCTTCCCAATTTCTTCCATCACTGAAATAAAAAGGCTTTCACAGGAAGTCAGTTGAGTGATGCAAAGGCAACAGAGACGTTAATCACAGGTCCAGAAGAACTGCTAGTAGAAGCCCGCTGCTGCTACTGGTCCTGAGCTCTTCAGAAGAAAAGATGTATGTAGTTAGGGTGCGATCCACATCTGGTAATGAGTCCTACCTAAAAAAGCAGGTTCGTAGTCTAGCTAGGTTCTAAGCTGGCAGTTGAGAGAAAGATGGTCTTTCATCCCCTTGCAAGACGAACATGAAAATATGCATAATGAAATATCCTCTGGAGGAGCTTGCCTCTGAAGAAGGGACAACTGCAGGATTCTATACAGTTGAGATGCCAAGCTTTTGGACTGCTTGTGGTGCATGAGATGCATTTAATGTCAATGGCTGCAAAGTGCCTGCCTGGAAGCTCCCACCTCCTTTGCTGTGTATGCTTGTCTAGTCTGATTCAACCATATGTTGTTAATGGGTAACTTGAGCCTGAACAGCTAGAGAGCTGTATCTGCAATGGGCTGCTGAGATTCCTGGCTTTGTTTGCTTTCCCACTTGGGCTATCTTCATGCCCACTTAACTGCTGTGTGCAATCCGCTGTGCTTGCCCTACTGAGCCAAACCTGTGCTGTTCTGTTTCAATTATCATTTACTCTTCCTCCATTTGTGTATCAGCAGATGGGTCTGTTACCAAGGCTGTTCGTGCTGGTGTCGGTTACCCTCTTTCCCCAACATCATTCTGTATAAGGATGCAGCACGCTTTGCTGAAGGTGTGCTTCTTTGCTTAGTCTAAGGAGCCTGATGAGAATAAAGCCATGGGACTTGAGAGAGCAAAAATCTGGCAGACAGCCCTGCATGTTATTGACAGTGAGCATTCTGGTTCACTTCAGTCCCTTTCACCCAGTTTCCAGTTCTGCATATCCCTTGAGTGTGACTCTATTCAGCCCCAATGTCTTCTTTTCTGGGCTTTTCTTCCACACTGCTGTGGGCCAGGCAGCCTTCAACCCAGCCCGCTTTCTACTCCAGGGTCCTTCACTCTTCTAACTCTCTAAGAAATGCTGTGCCCCAGAATGGTTAGTATTAAGCTGCAGCTGGCAACAAAATGGCCACTCCTTTCATCTGTTAGAAGCCTTTCGCCTACTTGCTCCTTTTCTGTTTTGTCCCCTTGGTAGATACGCCCTTTGGTGCAGAGATGCAAATCCTAGCTAGCTTTGATGTCATGAATACAAATGTCTTTTTTATTAACCTTCCAAATGACTGCTACACTGGGGCACATCCTGCTTTTAGTTAGTCAAATGCAAGTAATGTTTCTGCTTGATTTCTTTCTGTTTTCCAGGCACTCATGGTGCTTGATATCATTTTGCACAACAGTGTTCTTATTTTCATGTGTCTTTTTGATTAGTTGGTCACTTACATATTATTCTCCTTCACTGATAATTCCTTTGCCTTTACTGTATATTTTCCTACCTTTACTAAAAAGTGAAACATGAATAAGAGCCATTAAGCATAACCAAATATAATGCAATGTACTTTAGGAAGTCATTACACTTGTTCATTTGCATTCTTTATTGCTTGTTTTTCTTACAAAGTATCAGGAAACATGTAGATTACCATTTCGTTTTATTACTTAAGAGCTTCAGCCACCCTTACTTAAGATTAAAATCATTGTTGCCACAATAGCTCTTCCACTTCATAGAAAAGAATTGCGTTTGCAGAGGAACGCACTCAGTATAAATGGGTTCTGCTGCATCTCCAAGCCTCCTTCTTAGATTAGAGCAGGGTTTTAGGTTGGGAAATGACATATCTGAGCTGTGATCAGTTGTGCTATCCAGGCAAGTCTATTTAAAAGCACTTTCCATTTTAAATATAGCAATAAAATACCACACTAGCAAACCTTCTTGATAAGGGTAAAAGCAATACATCCAAATCCAATCTAAATTTGACAGTCCCTAGAACAAGAATTCACATTGATAAGTCGGGACTCATTTACAGGGCCATAAATGGGTGTGTAGCTATAATTTGGGTATTAAACTTGTAAAATATATTGATGGCATGCAAGGGCTAAATAAATAATTTACTACAAGAAAATTGGAAATCTTTACATGGTACTTAATTGACCAGCTACTCTCCCATGCTTTTGATAGTTTCCCATTTTGTATTTTTCTTTTTATTTTCCACGTACAGAGACTTTCCCCATGTGTATTTTTCTCCAACTTCAGTGAATATTTGTAATTCGCTATTTATCTGCAACCATCCTTGTTTCATCAGTCAATTACACTTCTTTGACATTTTCACTTGTTTATTTAAAGGCATGAATTAATTGAATGGGTTTTCTGAGCATGGATCGGTCAGTGTTATTCTTAAAACTAAAATGAAATTGCTCCAGTGATCAGCCTAAGTTTTAATGTTAGTTAAATCCATTTTCAGAGCAAAGCTGATTGAGGTATCATAGTTAATGGGTATTCCAGTGATCACAGTAAGATTGTGGCTTAACACAAGTTTATAACAATTCTTATGACCACTTCACTGGCCAGTGGAAGCCAGGGTAGTTGCTCTACAGCCAATGGATTTTGGCTTTAAAGGAGTTTTGCCATCGCTAAATATTGCAAAGCTTGTTTTGAGATTTCACACAAGCCATTGACTTACTGTGCCCTCCAAAGCACCCCATGAGTCATGAATCAGACCTACAACATTTATAAGATTTATTTTTAACTGCTCACACTACCTTTTTGTTATACTTTTACTCCGAGGCCAGAGCTGCAGGGCACACAGTCACTACCTTTTCCTATGACCCCAGGAAGAGAAGTTCTCCACCCCATCTCCCTAGAGATTGTGGCTTCCTTGCAGGTCCATAGCATTACTGTACTGTGGCAGGGTGTTTGGAACTAGATGATCTTTGAGGTCCCTTGCAAACCAAGCTGTTCTATGATTCTATGATTCCATGTTTATGAGTCAATGCTTGTATCCTTTTGATGGTATGGTGGGGGAGGAAGGGGAGATCTGGTCCCAGCTGGAGCAGCGAGAGGACAGAAATATGCCTTTTTTTTCTCCCATTAGGTGTGCTGTAGTCTCTCCTTGCAGTGGCTTTTGCTGAGTACAAATTTTGAGATGACAAAGCATATTAATGCTTTTTAGGGTAAGAGGAAGTGCATTTGAAGACAGGTTACTGCTGGATGCGTTTTGACTCATTCCCGTCTTTAGCTATCCACAGTAAACTTCCTCATGCTGACATCCCCAGAGGGGCTCTTACAGGAGCTACCACTCACACAAACAGAGGAGTTATTTGCTGGCACAGCTCATACAGGTTTCCTGGGAGATACAAGGTGGAGTGCCAAAGCACTCTGTGGCCATTAGTGCTTCCCTGTGAGGGCTGGCATGAGAATGAAATGCCACAACAAAACTGATGCACTAATGCCCTGAGTTAAACAGCAGACCCAAGGGTGGGTATGCACCACGGAGGTAAAGGAGCAGATCAGAAAGGAGTAAAGAAATTTAGGTTAACCAGAGTGGGAGCTTTGCTCCAGCTGCTCTGGGCCACTGCCACCTGCCTCCCTATTGTTACGGGTGTCCTGAGACTTTCATCAAATTCCACCTTCCACCTGCCCTCCACAATAAATTCCTTCTAAAACTGAGTTATTTTTGCTCAAATTATTTCCATTGTTTCCTCAGGAATGTGACTCCCTCTCAGCTGGGACTTGCATCCTAGATCAGGCTGACAGTACTTTTCTTAGCAGCCACATGACCAATTTGGAGCCTGGACATAGCTTCAGAGTGAAATCTTTGGGGAGGGAGGAGGAAAGCCCACTATTCCACGGATAGTGATATAGTGGGTTGTGGATTAAGATCTTTAAGCAAGAGTTGCTGTACCCAAATTCATATGTGAAAAAACTCTCCTGGCTACAGGAGAAAGGGAACAACCTGGCGAGAGAGCCAGAAGAAGGCAAAACCCAAATGCTCTGCTTTACACATGTGTAGACTGCTGCTGCCTGAGGGAGTGAGAACCTACTTACAGCCCCACGTGGATTACCCAGGCTCTGTCCAGGTGCACAAAACAAGCAGGGCCACACATCTGCTTATTTCCTCTCCGGGGATTAGAAATTGGAGGGTGGGAAATGAGCAGAGCCTCAGGTCCATTCTCCCTTGCCAGCTCAACTGTGCTGCTCAGCACTCGAGGTGGCTGAGGGAGGAAGGGGGAGTATTATTTTATTTCTGGCTTTGGTTAGAGGTAAATGACTGCCTGAGGGAATAGGAGAGGAGAAGGTGTGCCTCTGAGTTACTGTGCCTCAGGGGGCTGCTGCTGCAATGGCATGGCTATGTAACGTGCTCCCTTGGGGACTGCATCTGAAATAAAAATGTAGCCTGTTACTTATTGGCATTAATGTTCACTTACTAATGTCTTTTATTGCTTAACTCTTCTATTTTGGCGCCTGGGTAACTACTTAGGCTCTTTTAAATTCACTGGACCAAATTCAGAGATCACATATCCAGAGATCTAAGCAGAGTTCACAGCTGGCAGGGTAGTCTGGATTAAAAGTAATATGTTTAAGAAAGTCTAGAGAGAGTGTCATTGTTTATAAAAAGACCAAGGTTGGTAAGATCCCTCCCACCAACCCCACTAATTTTCAGTGAGCTTAGTTTGAGCATGGCATTGTGTCTCCAGCCCCTTTAAAATAGCTTTTTTGGATCTGAGGTATCTCTCAATGCGAGGAGATACTGACTGAGAGCAGACTCCTAGCACGCTCAAGAAACCTTTGCACAATACAACATGCAGATATTACAGTAATTTACAGGCAAAACAACACTGCGATGACCTATATGAAACTCATCTTGAAGTATCCCACTAGAAAACCTGTTCTCAATCCGAAAAGAACCCCTGGATCCTAGAAATATTGAGATTGAGTACATTTCCAGAATCCACATTTCCTTACTTAATTACTGTGATGAACATCATTACCCTTCACTCTAATGTAACTCAGACACTTTTACCAGGTATTTCTCTGGGTGTTTACATCCAGATTATATGCAGAGAAAATCTAAACAACAGCCTTTATAATCCATATCTCATGAGTGTTACAGCAGTGTTGTTGATTCAGTCCTGAACACTCCCCATGCACACTATGGACATGGATGCTGGAACAGGATTGTATTGCTTTCTGGCCATGGCCAGCAGATCTGTAGCTGGTTGCTGGCCATCAAGAACACTGTTGCCAGGTTCTTTTCCACAGCTCATTGTGCTTTTCTATGCCACTTCCCACTCCCTGCCTGTTTTCATTTTCAGACCCCCTCACATGATGTGCTCACTTTTTCATGTCACATTCTAGCACTCCCCATTGCCACTTCCCATTGGGATGCATTTCCCACAAGTACTGTGTACTTTCTCACCAATTTTTCCCCAGATATAGAAGATACTCCCCTAAATCCTTACCAAACCACTTCACTCTCTGCAGCCAAATGCTGTCTTGAGACATGCTCTACACAGCTGCATTGTATGTCCCCGCTCCCCCACTTGTGTCTGCCCATTTTTTGCCATCAGCAGGACTGCTTGTACAGCTCCTTGCACCATGGGACTGGCCTCATTGTTCTAACCACAGAAATTGCACGTAACAATATCTTCCTCAAAAGCCACAGGCATCTTCCACAAGATTTAAAATTACATGCCAGCCCCAGAGTCTTGCCGCGTTGCTGAGCCACCGCACGGCAGCTGTGGAGAAGAGGGAAGGAGAAGAACCAGCTCTGTGTATTTAGTTACAGTTAATTATAAGTTTATGACCTTATGATGCAATTGTTGTATCCCTTGCTCAATATACTTTTTGGGCAGAGCAGGCTGAACATACAAAGGGGGTGCATTTTATGGCTGCAGCGTTTGCTTGAGCTGTGAAGATAAGAGTCGCAGGGAGGTCCCTCGAAGGACAAGGCAGAGACATTTTGGCCTTGTGTTGGCAAGGTTTGAGGTTTTTTGCCAAAGGAGAGCAGGGTTTTGATTTCATTCCTGTGCTTTCAGAGGCAAGGAAAGCCGAGGAAGGGAGAAGGTATCAATAATGTGTAAGGAAAATGGAACAGGTTTTAAGGGAGACAGCTTTGGAATCTGACATTTGTTTCACTCAAAGATTTTCAAATATTGCACTGTTTTTTTTTTCCCACACTTCAACATATGACGCCCATTTTATGGATAAGTTAACTGAACCAGAAGGTGAACAGTCAATACAGTCCACTGCAGGTCTATGAATAGATTCAAGGACTCCTGAAACTTTAATCCACTTGATTCCACTTAATGTTTTCAAGATGCATTAATGGGACAGAAAGAAGTGTAATAAAAAAAATTATCAAACTCAGTTTAGCAACTGTAGCTTTCTGCTTACAAAACTATCCACATAATGAAAAATATGGAAGCATTAGTTTGAATTTCCTCAGGAAAAAAAAAAATGTAAGTAGGAATTTATGCCACATCCTGGCTGGCATTTTAATCTCATCAAAGCTGAGCTTTAAAAATGGCTGTTCTTTCCCTACCGTGCTTTCCGAGATGCACAGCACAAATGTGCTGCGAACACTACAGAACTAATTGAACAATCACAGCAAAGGAGGTCAGAACCCAGCAAACAGCGTAGCATCTAAAATGACTCTGGAGGATTTTAACAGATGGACACTTGTAAATCTAACAGGATTTCCTACTGGTGAGAATGCCTTAGGTAAAATTCAGAATGTCTCATTAAATTGTCAGCCAGCTAAGAGGCATTGCTCATGTGAATATGAACAGCTATGCAGCTTTACTATAAACACGCATAGCCATACATTAACGTAGGCAAGAAAAGCAACATTTGGACGTGCGTTCAGTTAGAAAACCCTTTCAAAACTGCAGGAGAATCAGAGGTAATGTTTCTGGCTGGGATCCAATGGAGATACAGGGGGGAAATGAAGCCAGAGGTCAGGGTTTTTCTCCATTCTTGAACTTGCACAGCTTTGCCACTGTGTGTGCTTCCATTCAAATCTGCAAATCAGTGCAGCTTAGACTTCTCCAATCCCTTCTGCTATGGTTTTCTTGTAACCTTCAGCGATCTTGTGCTGTTGGTGAAACGTATCACCAGACCCGACATAGATATAATAGCGCTCTGTGTCTCCCAGGTAGATGCCCTTGTGCCAAGAATCTGAGGGCAGGTTCGCACAATGCAACGACACAGTGGTTACACATTTCCATTTTTACATGTCTGTTTTACACAGTGCCAGTGATCTGGATAAGAGCAATTAGTCTGCTTCTCACTGAAACGCTGCGTGTGCCCCTTTACCTCATCCAGCAACCCCACTGCTCACAGGATCTGTGCGGCTGTTGTTCAAATCCACATTCCTGTACAACCCCACTTTCTCGGTAAGAAATAGTCTCTGCTGGGTTTATTGGCATTTCTCACAGTATCTGAGTTCAAAGAAAATGATTACAAGTTAAGGCAGAGCTCTGTTCTTTAAAGCTCCACAGCGTATAGATTTGTTGAGTGATATATAACATAGAACAACTTCCAACTGAGGAAAGCTTAACGCAGCTCGGGCTAGCTTGCTGATAGCTGCTCAGCTCCTAGAATTACTGCTTACAAATCATAAAGGCCCCAGCTTGAGTTTCATGGTGGGTGGGGGTGCGATGTGTGCTGCGCACACCTCAAATACAGCCACAAGGTGGGTAACCCACCAGGTCCCAAACCACGGCCAAAAAAATCTGGCCACTGCCTGACAGGCCAAGTGTGTGTGTTCACTGTCTATCAGTGGCAGCAAAAGAGCTTTGAGTCAAAAAAGAATCGTGTGAAACCACCGAGTTCAGTGGCGGGAGCGTTCATGTGCCAAATCAACAGGCTCAGGATCTGTTAAAACTGCCCTTCATTGCTGTGATATTTTTGGCAAGGTAACAGCCCATAAATATAAACAGATCACTTCTCTCCTCTCCGAAAAGCAGGCAGCTCAGAGGGAGGAAGCACAGTGCATGTTTATCAGAACTATAAATTCTGCACATGATCTTAGAACCAGCACACAGGGGCAAATCATGTGATGGGGCAAAGAGACTTGAGGGAGGGCAAGTCAGCTATGAGAGAAAAAGACATGCAGTGTAACCCACAAACCACAGAATACACCCCTGTTGGGGACTGTTTGCTCTAATGTGAGCAGGGGAACTGTGCCAGGACAGGACATACGGGTCTGTGATTACTGATTACAGCAAAGAATAGGCACAGCAGTCCTGGGCTCAAGCAATAATCATGGAGCTGCATTCCCACACTGAATCCAGCCCAAGAGCCATCATCTCCAGCTCGGGAGCCTTTACTTAGTGAAGCACTGCAACAAGTTGTCTGGAGAGGTGGTGGATGCCCAAGTGCAGGAGACATTCAGGGTCAGTCTGGATGGGGCTCTGGGCAACATGATCTGGCTGTAGCTAACCCTATTCATTGCAGCGTCATTGGAGTAGATCATCTTTAAAGTTCCCTTCCAACTCAAGTGATTCTATGATTCTATGATCTCCCACATCACCCCTCACCCACTGTCAAGGACCTTGTATTTGGTCTGGCTCTGGAAACAGAGGACGTGATGTGTATGCATGAGAAGGGGTCAGGTGCCTAAACCAGCACAAAAACTGTGAATGGTGTCACTGTAATTCGAGTGCAAATAGTGTGTAGCATATTGTTAAACTAAATAAAGCAAATGTAGTCTTGATTAGAACTTCAGTAAAGTGGAGAGACCACAAATGCCATGCAAGATACATCATATTCTGTTATATGAATACTTCATATTTAATGCCATTGATCAGAAATACAAATTATTTTTTTCGTAGAAAATTGTAAAAAACTGCAAATTGCAATTTAAAAAAAAATGGATTTTGATTGAAAAATGAATAATTTACTAAATCCATTGTTTAAGGACTGATTTCTGAGAGGCTGCTATTTATTTCCTCATGTTTAAATGTTGATCTTTTTTTTCCCCCCATTTTTCCTCACCCAAACTGCCCATCTTTGGATTCTGCCAATATCCAGCATATACTTATACTTTAATTTTTATCAGAAACTTGGTGTTTCAACATCCTTCTCCTTTCTTCATAATTTAAAAAGCATCTTTCTTTCTCCTTGTGTCTAGATTGAGACTGAAGGAGTAAAGGAAGATTAATAGAGCATTAGTGACAGAAGATATGCTAAACCTTCCAAACAAGTAGGTCCTGAAAACAGACATAAATATGGAGTTTCTATGCTTGTTTATCCCTGCCCAGTATATACTAACAGCTCTTCTTCAGCAAAATCTCTTTGTCCTCACCTACTGTGCTGTTTTGAGGACCCATGTGGAGTACTTCATCCAGGCCTGTAGCCCTTGGCACAAGAAAGATTCAGAACTGCTGTAGTGGGTGCAGAGGATGGCCATGAAGATGATCAGAGGACTGGAGCACCTCTCCTTCAAAGACAGGCTGAAGGAGTTGGGTGTAATCAATCTGGATAAGAGAAAGCTCCAGGGAGATCTCATTATGGCCTTCCAGTACCTAAAAGGAGCTTATAAACAGGAGGGATGCTGACAGTCTAATAGTTATAGAACAAGGCAGAATGGTTTTAAACAAAAAGAGGGGAGATTTAGGTTAGAAGTTAGGAGGGAAGTTTTTACTCAGAGTGTGGTGAGGCACTGGCACAGGCTACCCAGAGAAGCTGTGGATGCCCCATTCCTGGAGATGCACAAGGCTGGGTTGGATGGGGCCCTGGGCAGCCTGAGCTGGTGAGTGGCAGCTCTTCCCATGGCAGGGGTTTGGAACTAGATAATCTTTGAAGTCCCTTTCAACCTAAGCCTTTCTATGATTCTATGATGCTAATCTTTAACAGGGTGAGTGGCAGATTAAGTCAGGCTTGTTAACCTGTAATTCCCATGATCAACCCAACAATCCTCCCTAATATCACATTTGTGACCTTGATGCCATTTGGCATCAAGGCATGTGTGGTCAGTAAGTTACCTGTACAATAACTGTTAAAGCAGTTTTCATACTGAAGTTCACTTAGACCTCCTATTTAAATATTGTCTGACTTTGGCAATTTCTTGCTGCTCAATTTATTGAGTTTCCTGTAGCCTGGGTCATTAACTCCAGAATGTAAAAATAATCTTTAAATTCATAGAACAGCTTTATTGTAAGAACATCACTGATCTCCAATTAGTGAGCACAAACGCAAAGGATTCATTTAGATTATCTTCTAATTGTTCCTTTTGTATTTTGTAAATGTTTTCACTATGCCAGGTCTCTGGAAGGCATCCTGTTTCGGATGACTTCGTTATTATTAGTTTTTTATGGCTGTAACATAAAATCCGAATCCAGATTTGAACTTTCCCAGATTTTAGATGTTCAGATTTGGATTGTTAGAAAAATAGGATCAAGATGTGGGGCCCGAGGGAGAGCTATGAGCCTAACATTTCTTGTGTATGTGGTTGCGCCTTGCAAGGTGACTTAGAATTGGAGTGGCTACAGGTGCTCATTTTCAGAAAACCTTTTACATTGGACTGCTCATAAGAAAGAATACATTGTTCATGCTTTGCAAATGAAAGGCAGGAATGGGGGTATTTGCTTTTTAGGTGTAAGCATCATAAGGGTTACACTCACACACACACACACAACCCTACAGAATACAAGACCTCAAAGTTCTTTACTGATGATGATCATGAGAAAGAAAGGATCCACCTATGAGACAAAGCCTGTGGGTTTATCTCTTTCAAATCTGTTGGCCAACAGATCTTGGAACACCTACAGGAAGCACCTACACATTTCTCTGTTGTGTTACAAGCCATTGTCAGCTCATTCTGAACATCTTCTTAGCTGATTGCCAGCCATGTAGCTGCAGGGAGGGTAGTGCCCTAGCTAATTAAATCCTTCTGAGAGAAAGGTATATTACCACTAAGTTGCGGTAACACTGCTTTTGACTATCTTGTGGTGTAGACTTATAGCTGTTGGGCTTATACTACTTACTACATTCTACAGAGAAATTTAAGGTTCCATCTTTAGAAGTATACTGAGGTTCCTGAGTCTCCTCCAAACCAGTAACCTTGCATTAGTATCCTACAAGCTGCTAAAGTAAAGACGAACTCTCAGACAAGCGTCCATCTTTTTAATTTGCTGTCTTCTCTATTGCTGTTATGTCCCATGTGACAGCCCTCATTGTACCTTCATATTCTGTCACTGAAACAAGACACCAAAGTGTTGTGTTCTTTTGTTCTTTTACTGTGGTATCATTTCACATGAGGCAGGAAGGTAAGAAAAAGCTAGATTTGCTTCTAGGAAACTGGTTTAAAAAATATCAAAGCAGTGGGAAAGGTTAAATGTTGATGAGCTAGATTTTTCTTCCTAACCACATATCTCAGTTCTGTAAACAGTAAATAAACCCAACAACAAATCCTCATTGAGTGATGTTTCCCTTACTTGTCCTATTATTGTCAGAGAGATAAGAAATAAGAAGTGAACAAAGAAAAGAGGATAGAAACAAGTCCAAGGAGCTTATCCGGGGAGGGGGGGGGAAAGCTAATTTGCAACTTCTGCTTTTATGTTTTCAGAAAACTCATGGCTTAAATATGAGTATAGCAGTACTAAAGACCTGATTGACTTTACACTCTCCAGTGAAAAGAAAAGCTTTTCTGTTATTGAACTCTCACCAAGAAGGAAGTGGAGAAGATAGGGAAAGACGTAACTCCTAACATTGTTCATGTATACTCAAAAGATTATCCATCTAAAGAACCACTTTTTTGCCTTTGTATTTGTAGAAAAAGGAGACATTATTTTGGTGGAAAGGTTTTTTATACAAAGAAGCAAACTCTGAAGAAATCTATTGCACTTTTCAGTAATGATATTTCTTACAGCTAGTTAAAGACAGTAAGATTTATGTCTTAAGAGAAACAGAATGTAGAAGCGATTCAAACTATATGAAGCAGAATAATGCTTAGATTGGGGTGAAAAACTGTATTAAAAAAATCTGCTGCAATTGAAGAGAAGCTTCAACATATATGCAGACAGATGTTTTTTTTCTGAGCATGTCCAGTGCAGCCAGCAAGGGCTGTCAGCAATAATGCTCTTCCCTTCTGCTCAGGAACCCAACTTTCCTCTGAGAAGTGAATGACTTTGAACCAAAGCCTTCCTCTGATCCCTGGGCCATGCATATCTGTCCTCTCTGAAAATCCCTATTGACCCAGACTATGAAAGAAGTTCACCCACTTCTGTTGAAGCTGTTCTGATGTGCATAGGATGGTCAAATCTGCATGTTGAGGAAGGAAGGAGAAAGACTGTTCTAGTCTGACTGGACAGCCTCTCCAGCCCAAGGTGTTTACAGCTTTTACTGGTAGGGAGAAGACTGAAGTTTATTATCCTAAATAATATTTAATTCAAATGCAATGTAAATCAGCCCCAACAGGAGAAAGAATGGCTTTCCCACCCTGGAGCCCTGTAAGAGTCAACAGACAGATAGGAAACGTCCTTGTATAATATGTATTCACAACCTCTTGAGCTCAAAGCACTGGAGGCACCAAATGTAGCTGTGGCAACTAAATCCTCTTGTAGAACCAGCTGTAATTCCCTACTAACTGAAAAACAAACCCATTTCAAGTAATTATACATGTATTTACAGCTTCCAAAGGGAAAACAAAAACAGCAATTAATGTAATTTACAAAAACAAAGTGGCTTGTTCACATTAGAAATGACTCACTTGATGAAAAATGTTTTCTGAAGTGATCAGTTTCTTAGCAGCATAGAAAACACAAAAATAATGAAGTAAATAATGATATTATTCTGTTTTTAAAAAGATGCAAAATTACTTAACACAGTTCCGAGAACAAAACCACATACAGAGTTTCTACCTTTTGCCTTTGTTTCTGAAATCAGTAGACAATATAGCATATCCAAGATCTGTGGGCTGTGGCACATGCATCCATAATAGAGATCACAGACAATGTACATACAGAATCTCATGCAGTAATCTTGCATCAAGGGAAATGCTCTCTTTGACTTCAGTGGGAATTGGAGACGCCCTTAAGGAATAAAGAGTACACCAAAACAGAAACAAAGCTTAGTTTAGATGTAAATCACAATGCTGCCATAGAGTTTATGCTCAGTTTAACCTATTAAACAATGTAAGATGAGCGAAAATTACTAATTTACATACTGCTGATTTTGCAGGCTTCAGAAACCCTGAGTATGAAATAAATAACTTGCTCTTAATAAATGTCTACTTTCAGCGTGTATAATATATTTAAATGTAGGAAGATGTAAATGATGTATTTTTATTGCGTTGCTGGTTACCTTTCTATTTCAATACAGATAAATGCAGAAGTTTAAAATTACAATGAACTGCCTAAATTGTTTTCTCTGCTCATCACAAGTAATACATCGTGTAGTCTGTGCTATTATGGGAAATTCTGAAGACTGAATCAACTGTATCAATACAATCAGGACTATATTTCCTGAATGACTGGCCTGGTTGTGTAGCTATGTCTGTATCATAAAAAAATGCACTGATAAAATTGCACAGAGAAAAAGATTTAAGTAATGTTTTTCTACATTATTCTTCATGAGATGTATTTCCTGTGTCAATACACTACATTTATACCTAAAAAGAGCACTCTGAAAAGAGAAGATCGTTCTGAAGAGCTCTTGGCACTTGGGAAGCGTGAAGCTGATGGATGCTTTTTCCTTTAAATAAAATGAACATTTCTTAGAAGCAATGCTTCCTGAGATAAAAAGATAAATTATTCACACTGTAAGACGGGGTGTAAAGAACTCATTTATCTGACATACTAGGGAGCATTTGGGAAATTGGTGATTATGAAATTTGTTTGCTTTTCTGTTGGCTAATTTGCTGATATGATAAATTTTTATGAAGTGTTCCTTATGCTTAGTAGGTAAGCTGTGGTCATTTTCTGCATAGCTGCCTGCCGCTGTGAATTCCTTTCATCTCTCTTTCTCTGCTGGATCCAGACTGTGATGCTTTTCACTACCAAATCTCAACTCCATGTACATAACTGATGAAATAATTGAGTACCCAAAAGATCTGTTCTAATTCCTTCATCAGCCTTATTTTGTTTTCTCTCTCTTACTAAGTTTTCTTCCCAATTACTTTTCCTGTGTATGTTTTCTTTGCCCTGACCATGAAGAGTTGAGAGTCAAAGTTGTGTTTGGTACCCACAGATCCATAATCTCTATGCAGGGCTGAGTCCATTGCACCCATAACCAGAATCAT
Organism: Excalfactoria chinensis; assembly: GCF_039878825.1. Lineage (NCBI taxonomy): Eukaryota > Metazoa > Chordata > Aves > Galliformes > Phasianidae > Excalfactoria > Excalfactoria chinensis. The sequence continues at coordinate 107,235,610 of NC_092826.1, forward strand.
AAAATCACAGAATAATTTGAGTTGGAAGAGACTGTTAAGACCATAAACTCCCAACTCCCCTGCTACAGGCCACTAAATCAGGTTGCTCAAAGCCCCTTCCAACCTGGCCTTGAACATCCGGCATATCCACAACTTTTCTGGGCAATCTGCTTCAGTGCTTCTCTACCTTCATAGTTAAGAACCTCTTTTCAGTATCTTAATGAAATCTACCTTCCTTCAGTTAAAAAGTGCTACTCCTTGTCTTTGCAGTACACTCCCAGACAGACTATGACTGTAGCTGCCTCAGGAGAGCAAAAATGGGTTGTCAGGTTCTTAGAAAGCATTTCATAAACAGTCAAAACTCTTAGGGGACTATTAGTATTATTGGGGGCCATTAAAATGTACGAGACTATAGTCTGATGTTCTTCTGAATGCCTGTTATGCTTAGAAATAGAACTGCAGTACAGTAGTTGCTCAAGTTTTCACATACCTTCCGTCAGTATTCCCAATGGTCATTTACTTCTTTTATCTGAGCTCCCGCACCATTGGATTTTTGTCTGTTTTCAGTGTTGTTCTGTTTGGCTCTGCCTTACTAGAAAAAAGAATAATTTCTAGCAACAGGAGCTGGCAGTGGGGTCAGAAGCAGCACTGCTGCGGCCTCTCTTAGTGCAGGCAGAGAGATTCAAACTTGATGGGAACACAAAACCCATCTGTGAGACACTGGAAACCACCAGATTGTTTCATGTGGGTAAAAAAACTTTTGGGAAACCTGTGACTTCCACAGCTCTGAAAACGTGTAACTTCTTTTTGGTTTATTTTTTGTTGTTTTTTTCCTTTCCCTGAGGTCAGGGCACAGCAATCCCCTGAGCTGAAAGTGATCTGTTCCTAAATACGAGCTTCTGCAGTTCTTTGCCATTGTGCAGGAGATGAGCTCATGCATGGTAACTCATTCTGCATGAACTATTATTTCTGAAAAAGTCAGCATTCAGAGGGTTGAGAGCAAAACCATAACTGATAAGCAGCAAGTGAGAAAAATACAGAATGCGTAGCATTTAGGACTCAAATCTCACTGAAAATGAGAGAAAAAAAAGAGAGAGGAACAGAGAGAGGGAGAGAGGAAAACGTATTTGTAAGTCTACAAGAATTAAAGTTCTCTTAAGCTTTTAAAATATCCCCAATCAGTGTGATCTCATCATTTATTTACAACAAAAAATACTGGATTATAATATGGATTATACCATGTATGCCAACCCATAAACGTGAAAAAATATCACACATGGGACACCTTATACTCAATCCAGTTATCCAGATCACCCCTGTAATCTATTTTGGTAGGGATTCAGTTATTTAGGAAACAGATGTTGATTTTATTTCAGATATAGCTCTGGAATTATTGCTCCCTGTCTAAAAATAAGAAATTAAATCAGGTTTGAAGATACAGTATGTTTCATTGTGACTTCCATTATAAATCCTGTAGAATGCATTCCTGCATTCTTATTAATATAGATTTTTTAAAAAATATTATTTTTATTTATTTATTTTTATATTGAGAAAAACACGTTGTGCTTTTAAAGCAATATATATGAATTAAACTCGGAATCACCTTTCAGAATAATTTGGCAAACTGGAATGGATTAAATGGACGACAACAAACCTAAAGTGTTTCTGGAGACAGGCTCAGTAAGACTGCAAACTACATACCCTTTTATTATTTTATTTTAGTTTTTGGAATGGATGAAGATCTGATTTTTAGTAATTAAACTCATAATAGATATAATCTCATTAAGCAAGTTTGTGTACAAAGAACACTCCGTGTTAGCTGTTTCTTCCTTAAAGTTCATTTTGTTTTTCCATCTGCTTTTCATCTGATCAGCAACTGCATGATGAGAAAGGCTGTATGAAAGGCACGGAGCAGAAGTTTCTCCACTTCCCTGAGAAAAGGCAGTTAGTAGAGCCAACTGCTTAGGGCTCTCTTAAAGATTTCAGCATTCTATGTATGTAGTTATTTTCAAAATCACCATTTCCAAATTGCTTTCCAATGCTGATTCATGCTGCCAGGCAGATACGGGCTTTAACTGTCAGTAACCCAAGCATCATAAGGAATTAAATCAAGACACTGGAAGTATCTACCTGAAGATCTTCCCTGAGATGAATTCCAGCATGTTCTGTACTTTGAAATAACAGCATTTTTCAATTTGGCATTGATCTCTTACAATTAAGAGTTAAGCTTAACAGTAGAAGAGATAGAGACTAGACATCAAGGGGTTACCATGTACGCCAATTCTTTATGTTGTTTCAACATGGCCCAATATTTATGTCTATACTTTAAATGTGAAATCCATAATTTACTAGATATTCGAAAATCTCTTAATGCTACCAGTCCTTATTATTCTTTTCTGTGGGTGAAGCAGACAAGATTTTAAGGAGGAAAGTTGCATCAAGCAACAGAAGATGGAGTTCTCTAGGGTAACATATCCCATGCTTCCTGCTGCTGCAATTGCCATAGAAACAGAAATGCCACTTACACTGTTCTGCCTTGTCTGCGATGAAATATTACCACTTGGGGGGATTTAGAGGGTCACATGCAAAGGCCTTGATCCTGCCAGGTGCTGAATGCCTGTGGTGAGGTGCTGGGACCATGATCCCCAGCATATTTAGATATATCACATCCACCAATTTCCAAAATCAGTGGGAGCTTGATACAGAAAGACTACTGAAGATGTGAGCTCTGTGTGTGTTTAAACTCTTCCTGGAAGGGCTGAGGGTTTAGAACTCATTTTCCACTGATATGGTATGGGACATTTGCTGTTAAAATTATAATAAGCCCAGGCCCTTCCTAAGTCTACATGGTAATTTTCTGAGGTTAGATGCATTTGTTTGAGGCAGCTGCTGAGGCATTACATATGTCAGCACATCCCTAGGCGCATTGGTTTAACTTGCCTGGTTCTCACTGTTCTCATATCCTTACTTCACTACTACCAGTCAGGTGGCTGAGGCATGATATAACTCTTATTTAACGCTGAAGATACCAGAAACTATCCAAACCAAGTGGTCAGATAGCTGTCTACATCTTAAATAAACTTTGGGATTTCTTTTAGATCTGTTAAGGGATTTCATTTTTTACAGAGAGAGAGTAGACTGGGACAATAATGATCAAAGTAATATTTACCCCTTAATAACTGCCTATTTTTACACCAGTGCTAGAGGTTAATAGCACTGTTATTTACTCCTCTGCCAAAAAGTACCAAAGGATGTGAAATGTAGCAGTCAATAAAGCTGAGCCACCAGATAAATAACATTCATATTACTCCCTGACAAATTCTTTTGCTATCCAGGGATATAAATAACACTAAGAAAGCGATTCCTACATTACAAGTTTACTGATGTGTAAAATGTAATTTTAAAAGGAGCCCAAAGCACTAGGAGCGTGGCTTACCGTAACATGATATATAGAAGCTGACTCATGGCACATCTAGCACCTGTATGGAGAAGAAACTGGAAGAGTGTGATATCTTTGTGAAGGTGGGATGCAGCACTAAGGCTGGAGTGAGAGAAAGGGAGCAACTCCCATTCAGAGCAGTGAAGATAGGTTCGTGTAAAATAGTACTGTTTGTACTTTTACACGGGGTTTTTGAGTGACTCAGTAAGGAGAGAGCTATGGGTAGGTAGGGAGAAAGGGAGGGGAGGAGGGAGGTGAATAAACAGATGGAAAGATGGATAGATAGATGGGCAGACAGAGGAAGATAGATAGACAAATAGATAGTCAGATAGATAGATAGACAGACAGACAGACAGAGAGATGTGACTCCTAACCAGGTACACAATATTGACATTAGAAAAAATGGATGAGGAAAACATACATGAAATGAGCGCTGGAGTGAGAAATACATGTGGGAATTGCTTTCAGTGCTGTAAATGTTTCATGCAAACATGTATCCCTTGGCAGTGATAGAGAAAGAAGGGATCACTTTATCCAGGGGAAAGATAATATTCCTTTAAATTGGTCTACCTCCTGTTTCTATACGATTTGCTCTTTCAAAAAGCTCATTATTATTATTATTTTCAGTTCTTTGGATTCAGAACTACCCTGGCTTAGCTACTTCCATGAAGTATGCTGAAAATCAGAAATCTTTGGCTTCACACAACATAGCTTGTGAAATTATGTTCGTATGATTAGAATGGAGAGCCCCTGCAGCCCTGCCTAGATGATGGCTCCATGGCTGTGTTCTGTGTGCTAAATAACATGACCTATTGGGCGACTGCTTCCAACAGGTTTTATTTTAGAGCGTACTGAATAATTACTTCCCACCCCACAGTCTGTGAGTTGGGTATTTACCGGAGTCTCTTGTCCTGCAAATGGCTGCATTGTATTCAAAGCTGCTTTACGTCATTAAAGAGACTTTCTACGCTGTGCTACCCATCAATATGTGCAAATTATAAAGCTTTCAACTTTCTGAGAATCTGATTTAAAAAATGCCAGTCTCGCCTAACGTTTGCTGCATTAAATCCAACACAGACTCCAGTGACATCTGCCTTTTGTAAGATAGAGAAGAGAAAGAAGGATAGAGAGAAAAAAGAAGGGTGGACTGCTTGGTATCGACTTTACAGATGATTTTGGCTATTGCTGAGATAGATGGACATTCTGGAATAGCTCTTGATTTCATTTTTTTTCTTTTTTCTTCTTTTTTTCTTTTTCCTTTTTAACGAGAGATAATAAAAAGATAATCTGGTCTTATTGTCCATGATATTAATATTTTGATACTTCTTGGAAATATTATGTTGGCATTTGAAGGTCTATATTTCTGGAACAATTGTATGTGTCTCCTTCTGAATTCCAGATGATGAGCCTCAGAGCATTAACAAGGACTCAAAGAAATGAGAAGAAGAAAACCATTTTTAAAATGTCGGAAATATCTTGATCCAACTAAGAAAATTTATAGCACAAACCAGAGGAGTGCTTAAACCAAAGCAGAATAAAGACAAAAATCAGCAAATGTACTGATAGTGTGCAATAAATATTTAAGCAGCACATTTCAATCAGATCTTGATATTGTGGGATTATTTAGATGTGAGTGGAAAGACCTCTTCAGACTTTTCCCTAACAGTTGGAAAAGCATTTTTGTAATTGAAACTTCATATTCTTTCTTCTTCCGAGAAAATAAATAAAGTACTTGAATTAATATTAATTATGGCTGTATGGGAAAGGAGTTTGCAGCAGAGGAGTGAGACCTCTCTAATTCCTTTTAAAACGTGTTTCGGACATGGTAGCTGGCATAATCAAAAGGATAAATACTGCAGATTTTAAGAACACATCCCTGTGAGAAGTCAAAAAAAATATAATGTAGACCAGGCTTTTGTCATAGATAAATAGTTCTTTTTGTAGCAAGCCCTAGAGTATTTAGTGCAACCCAGCAAAGTCCAATGAAGTGTCAGCTCAAGCCAGGCGCATTATTATTTTTTGTCAATTAGGACCTTCATCACTTTCAGACATCACTGGAAGTATTACTGGTGATTGATACTGATGGCAATGATGATTACTCTTGCAATAAGCTTAATTAAAATAATGAAGTACTGTTGCACAGAACTTGGTTGTTGCACAGGCAGGATAATGTATAAGTAGCACAAGGAAGCCATCAGCTCTGAGAATGCTTCATATTTCAAGTGTGACATAGCTAGGGAAGCAAAGAGGCATAGCACATCATTTCAGCACTATCCCTGATCCATCTCCTACACATATGCATACACAAATAATTGCAGGAATAGACACTGCAGTGATTGCCTCAGATATTAATCCTGACTCTCTATCATAATGGAGTATATATATTGGTCACACTGGTTGTATTGCTGTTTTTATAATATGCTGTGTGTGTCCAAGAAACATTTTTTGTCATTATTCTTCAGGGAGCTTTTCTCTCTGACCTCTTGGTTATGACACTTTAATTGATCTTCATCTGCCACAGTAAATAACCCATGCAACCAAAGGTTGTAGACTTGGAGGGAGAAGAGTCACTTGTTCTAGGTACCCAATGTTAGAAAAACACAAGCAGTAAGGAGTAACGACTTCTCATTACTCTTAAATAGCCAACTGAAGCAACTTGCTGTGCAGTTAGTAGCTCAGAATATATAAATGTAAACTCTGAACTGTGCAGGCTGGCTGAGTTGTTTTCAGGCACAGATCTTCCCCAGCATGGTGAGCAGCTACAGAGATCATAGGCAGCTCCAATCTCAGAACAGAAAGATCTGCATTTGTAACTAATACTGTTCCCACATCCTTTTTGAATTGGGTTAGTTAAATAGTAAGCTATGTAAAAATTCAAGGTCAAATTGTATTATAAGGGTTTTCTTAAGAAATTTTATATTTTTAGCTAGTGTAGCCTCATAATTCAAAGTGAAGGAGGCATAATTTAGAAATCATTTAAAGAAATGTGGCACGTATTTTAGTATGTAAGAGTAGGATACACAGTTGGATGGAAATCTCATGAAAGATTAGGAAAAAGCCTTTTGTGAACAGGTGAAATGCAACTGTGAGATCAAATCAGGAGCTAAGTCTAGAGTTGCCACCACATTTTGACTCTGAGACATTCTAGTTTTGGATATTCTGTCAGCAGCCCTTCCTTTTTCTAGGTCAGAGACTGATGATGTTCACTAATGTTTTGCATGGAAGCTTGCACTTTGTCCCTCTGTCTCTTCGTAGCTCATGAAACATGCCAAATGTTGTATTTCTTCCCTGTAACTTTCAACTTACTAAAATTCATTACGCGCTTTCCATTCACACCAAAGTTTTGAATATAACCTTCCTCTTCAATGAGAAAATACTGTAATGCTAAGCAGTATGTTGTATAAATTACGCACTCTGTATGTGAAAAGAAAGAGACAGATGATGTTCAGATAAATCCGGAAGGGCACGACATGGGCACTTGTGTTACTTGCACAGACTTGAAGAGATTCCTCAGGCATGAGGGATGAACCACCCTTCCCAGCACTGATCCTGTTCCAATACCCCCAGTGTCCTCTCGACAAATACCAGTAAATGATCTTGCCCCAATGAATTACCTTTTCACATTAGTTAAGCCTGGATTCTCTGTCAGTTAAGAGGAATGGAGCTACAAAAGAGATATGCAATCAGTTGAACAGTGTTGGTTGTAAAACTGGTTTCACAAAAGATGGTATCAGGGTTCAAATTATCTTGTGCATACCAAGAAAGTATATTTGCCTTTGCAATGAGATGTTTTGCCTATTAAACAAAAGATAAAGTGCCAGTTGCAAAGTGGGAAACCACCTCAAACCTCAAACCTCTCTTGCAGTTGTTAGAAGCAATCACACAGATTGTGGTCTAATATTTCTTAAAGAAAAGATAAATGGTTCAACTAAGATAGATGTGGTTGGCTAAGCATCCTGTTCTCATCAGAAAGCAGGGTGACATTTTGAAAAGGTAAGTCTAAACCAATTCTACACTAGATAAGATCTCTGTGTTTTTGTGTCTCGATAAACCATAAAGATGCTGAAGAAGAGGTTGCCTCATTTAGGCCATTTGAAAAAAATGGAGGGAAATTAAGCAGGAGTGGAGCAGCAAAGTGAGACAAGAAACACGGAATCATAGAACATCCCAAGATGGAAGGTACCCACAAGGATCACTGAGTCCGACTGATGGTTCCACACGGGATCACCGGTGAAAGAGTGGAGTATGGGTGTGCATGCCCAGATGTGTGCTTGAGAAGCAGGCATGCTGGCCATATCGCTCTCCCTAACTTATTCCAGCAGGGAGAAGACTCATGCAAGCAGAAGTATTCAGAGTACAGACACAAGAGAAATAAGAAATTTATTTAGTGGGAATAAAAAAGATATGTATCTGTTGAGTAAATCAATACTTAGAGGTGTAGTGCGGGGAAGGAGCAGGAAAAAAAGAAAAAGATGAGTGAAGCATCTAAAACACTTAAGACTATAAATTCGGTGACAATACAAGCTAGACAGCTTTAGTTATAAAACAAACCAGAGCAAAACCTTAAGTATGCATATTCCATACCACATAATGTCATGCTGAACAATAAAGTTGGAGGGGGTTGGCTGGGGGGCTGCTACTGCTTAGGGACTGGCTGGGCCTTCCCTGGCTGGTAGTGAGTGATGTAGTAAGCTGTGAATCACTTTCTTACTTTTAATTCTTTTTCATTTCTTTTTCTTATTAAACTGACCATATCTCAAACAATACATTTTTGTTATTGTACCTTTTCCGACTTTCCCATCCCATTCCAGCCTTTTAGAAATTCATTATATGTTTTCTTACCTTTTTGATACAGGCCATCCACATTTCTTGCAGTCTTGACATTTGAAAGCAGATCTTGTGTTAAATATTATGTAACTGTTCTATCTCGAAGTAGAAATTTATTTAAATTACGAAGAACACATGAGAGCATTTCTGGCAGAGTTCTGTGGGAATTGGGCGTATGCTAGAAACTTGTGTTTTTAATTTAATGCAGAAAGTACTATTGTGAAGTATCTTTGATGAGGACGGAGGAGTTCATTTACTGTGACACGGGCAGTCAGGTACTTTTGAAATCCTGATAATGTGATAAATTGGGAACAGTGCAAAAGTATGCAGTATAACATAATCATTTGCAAGGTCATATAAATAGGAAGAAATCATAGAGGGAAAATACGGTCTTAACACTGGGAAATGTGGTCTTGGAAATAACTGAGAGGTCACAGCAGATAGATAATTAAATGTGATTTCTCAGTATAAACTATCAGCAAAAGATTGTGCTCTTTTGATATATAACTGAGAATAAGAGTGTGATATTGTCTATAAATACAGTATCAGTTCAGTTGTATTATGCTATGTTTCTTTTCTAGTGTCTTTCCTCAATAAGAATACTAAAGGATTGGTTAAGAGAACATGTTTAAGAACAATTTGAAGCTGGAAAGATTGATTTATGAAGGAAATTTGTTGTATTTAGTTTATGAAGGTAAAATTTAAGTTCAAACCTGATTTTTATTCATAAATATCCATCAAAAGAAAGAATTTCTAAGTAATTATAACACTTCTCAATTAACAAAAGCACATCAAGATCCAACTAGCAGAAGCCAAAAGCAGCAGTGAAACTTAGAAATGTGCAGATTTGGAGGTGAACAAGCTCGTTCCTACAGCAGGATAACAATAGAGGAAGAAGTTTCCTGCCACCTGATGTTTCTAAATTGAGATCAGATTGTCCACTAAAATTTGTGCTTTAGTTGAACCAAGACAACCTATCACCATCTGAGGATCTAAAATCTGTGCAAACAGCTCATTAAGATGATGTTTTATTGCTCCAATCTTCATTGTTTATCAGTATATCAAAAGAGGACCATGAGGGCACATAATGGATCAGGCTTTATCAGCATTTATTTGAGGAAGCTGATCTTATCAAGTATGAAACCAAAGAGAAGGTAGAAGGCCATATTTCCCTACATATGATATTATACAGAGGTAGAGGAGGAAGAAATGTCACTATTTGTAAGGGTGAGGATCAAAGTAGCAATGCTGCAGAAATGACAGCAAGATTTAGGAACAAGACATAAGGCCTTACCCAAATCAGATGAAAATGCAATATGCTGATAATAATTCAAAGTGATAAAATATGAAGTAATCCATATAGGAAAGATTAATTCAAACCACCCAAACTTATCTGAATCTTATTTTACTGTAGCTACTCTGTAATACCAAGTAATCACCACCTGAAGTAGAAGGAAAAAAACCCTGCAGAAATGAGACTGAGACTGGAACTATGGCATGATATAAATCTTACCAGGATTCTTTTGTTTTCCTATTTCAAAGATGACATAACAGAAACTGGAGAGCTTAGAAACAGCTAAGGATGATAAGAATGATAAGAAGTATGTAAAAGCTTCTTATTTTGAGAGGTTTTATCATAGAATCACAGAATCACAGAATCACAGAATCATAGAATCACAGAATCATAGAATGGCTTGGGTTGAAAAGGACCTCAATGATCATCTAGTCTCACCCCCCTGCTATGTTAAGGGCCACCAACCACCAGACCAGGCTGCCCAGAGCCACATTCAGTCTGGCCTTGAATGCCTCCAGGGATGGGGCATCCACAACCTCCTTGGGCAACCTGTTCCAGTGCATCACCACTCTCTGGCTGGAGAAGATTAATTATTTAACACCTTGTAATAGGATATAGCATCAAGTCTAGTATAAAGAAGGTGGGATACTTTGTACTTTTGTCTACCATCAGTCTTAATTAAAAAATGAAAGGTAGTCAATAAAATTAAAGGGCAACTTTGTGTGTGTGTGCATGTGTGTACAAGACGTGGACACTTACTTCAGCCAAGAAGGGGAGATATTGCCTAAAAGAATGGCAAGTATCACCTTAAAATGGAAATAATAAGTTCTTAAGCATGGAAATAAACCTTCATACCTGAAGGCAAAAGCCAGCCAGGGACTGTATGACAGAGGTCTAACAAGCAGTTTCTCTATTGTAGCAGTTATTCTGTAAGCCCAGCAGTTTGTCACTCTTTAGGAAAACACACTGAGTGGGAGTTTTCAAAGGGGTAGAAAACAACGAGGTGTGGAACTCCCATTCAAAGCCACGGGGAGGGGAGGAGGAAAGCTGCGTGCCAGACTTACAGGTTGTTGAAAATCTTCCCACGCCTGAAGTTAAGCATGTGCTTAAATGCCTTGGACTTTCATGGTACAGACAGGAGCCTGGCTTAGACGACTCGTGGAGTGGATGGAGTACTGGGAGCCTTATGCTGCTGTACAATAAATCTGAAGTCTCTTTTCCGGTTGTTAATCTCTTTCCTGTCTGTTAGCCTCAAGGCACAGTGAAGAGTTAATTGATTTTCATCCAGGAAAAGAGGACTTCACTGAGAAGTGCAGTCATGGAATTTTTTATTTTATTTTAAGCACCAGGCACACCTGCCAGGCCTCCAATTATTCCTCAGGAGGAGAAAGTCTACTGTTTTTCCTGTGAGGAAACCCTCTGATCCAAGCACTTGTCAGAGGTTTGTACTTCATCTATGCACTGTGTTAATCTGTCTTCCCTTTTAAAACCCAGCTGCTGGTGGAGGAATGGGGGTGCCTGTCTTTTTGTATAGGTGTTTAGTAGCTAGAGCATTTAACCAGAGAAAGAGAGAGCCAGAGCTGGTTTCCTCCTCAGCTGGGGATGCTAAAAGCCTGTGGAAATGTCCCTTGCAGCCCTGCTGACTGCTAATACTCTTTTCAGTTTTACTTTGTGCCAGAACAAGGGACAATGGGCATAAACTAGGATCTTCTGCCTGACCATGAGGAAATGCTTCTGTGCTATGCAGGTAACAGAGCACAGGCACAGGCTGTGCAGAGAGGCTGTGGGTTTCCTGCCTGGAGATCTCCAAAAGCCACCTGGACATAGGCCTGGGCACCTTGCTCTGGGCATCTCTGCATGACCTGATGGACCCAGAAATCCCTTCCCACCTTGGCCAATCTGTGATTCTATAAAGTGATGGAGGAGATGAGGTTTCCTGACCCTGCAAATGAAGATTAGGAATCTGGAAATGCCCATCAGGCCATGTGTCCTTATTGAATTAGCAAGCAGCGTTGGTGCTAACAAAGCATTAAGGCACAAACAACCTCAGAGTTGTTCTGTGTTTCTGAGGAGAGTTGCAATCTGATGATTAGGAAGCACCAATAGAACCAGGGACTGAAGAGAGACATTTTGCTTCACTCCTCCCAGGAGTGCTGCATCATCACAAAACGTGGATCATTTTTGGTGAAATCAAACCAAACGTTCTCCTCCAGAGAGCACAGAGCACTCTGATGACTCACAGAAGTCTACTGCACAGGAGAGGTGCTGGTCTGAGGCTTCTCAATTTGTTTCCCATTCTGACATGAGCACTGGGTCCTTGGTACCATCATTTTCTGCTTCTGCTGCATTGCCTTACACATATATTGAACACCATTAAGGTGTTCAGAATCAGTGGAACTCTTGTTTGTGGCATCTCTTTACTTTTTGCTTTGTTTTCATCAGCCATGTTCTGAGTCACTACTGCAGTACTCTGCCAGAATAATTTTGACAGTATTAGGTGGGGAAATCAAACTCACTTTGCTGGAGTTTGAGATAAAATAAAATAAAAATAAATAAGGAAAAAAAAAAAGAAAAAAAAGTGCAAAATATTTGCAATAAAGTCAACATTGCACAGGAGACTATAATGGCCCTTCATTTTTTTCAAGTACCAGCATGAGTTCTGTTGTGTGTCTTGTACCCACTAATGGATTTTAACTTTATTACTATCCAGTTTTATTGGAACTAATCAGAAGACTGTAGGAATGAAAGGACTCCCACATTACTGAAACAGTTAATTTTTTTAAAGCCAGGCTACTGAAGTGCAAGTTAAAAGGGAGGAGAAGATCAAATCCATGTGCAGGTCATTTAAGAGCTCAGTCTCATTTTTGAGATATAGATTATCCAGGATAACATGAATTCAGCATTTCTATGTAATGTTGTTTCATTGATTGATCCCTTAGGCCAACAGGATTTGGCTGTGGATAGATATCTAAAAATGAGTTTTAAAACTTGACCATCTTTTAATATTTTACAACCTGCCAAAAAAAAAAACCTTCAAAAAAGAAGAAAAAAAAAAAACCACAAAAAAACCCAAAAGAACCCAAAAAACAACAAAAACACCCCAACCCGGTCAGTCAGAAGCTCTGTCTTTGCTCAGTTTCTGATATCATGGCAGCAGATCCTTAGCAGAAATGAGGTTTTTTTTTCCATACAGCTGAATGGTAGGTGCCACAAAAACATGCAGTGAGTCATGACTCCTAAGAAATTCCTGGATGAACAGTTGCAAAGGTGAAATGAATGGCTAACACCTGCCAAAACCTGCATGTAGAGTGCTGATGTCATCAGCAGGGCCATCATTTTGCAGGCAAAGCCTCCGCTCAGGTCTTGACAGGTAAGGGTAGGAGGCTATGACCTTCAAATGGTCTGTTTTAAGATGCATTTTCTGTGTGGTCCTTTTAAGTCTTGCTGAAGCCTGGGCAGGGCCCAGCCTTTTACTCATCAGGTCCTTATTTATGTTTATTTATAAGCTTTTCTATGGAGGTCATTCTGGTAGTACGAGAGTGCATTATGTATATTAATGGCCTTGTCCTCAAGCTATGCTGGGAGTGATGAAAGCGTGATGCCTCCTTTTAACCGCAGGGAACTGATGCATAGAGGGGTGAGGTGAGGGGCCAAGGTCATGCGTGGCATCTGAGACAGCAGCTCCTGCACCCCAGCCTCAGCCTTAACTACTGTTCTCATTGTGTTAAAACCTGTAGCTGTTCACTTCTGTTGGGGCTGATGGCTTTCATAACACTTCTCAGGGACAAGTCTAAAGTGGTTGCGATGTGCCAGTAATGAGGTTGATGGGCAGACGGACACACAATCACACACACGTGCCATACTATTTGCTAGGATCAAAGCCTCATGAAGAGTTTCACAGACATCCCTTAAGGTCTTCTGGGCACATTCTGTAAGCAGGATGGAGACACTGTCATCTAACAGGCAGAGCTGAGGATGAATCTCTGCCTCTCCTTAGGCTCTGCACAGGAGCATTGGCAAGTCGTTTAATTTCACAGCAGCATACTGTAAAACAGATATCCTGACACTGAAGCTAACCTGCCGAAGCCTTTTTGAACAAAATACTCAGATTAAAAATGGGAAGCAATCAACATTTCAAACATTTGTTATCCTAAAATACCAAAATGTGTAAAAAAAACTGTCCAGTCAAGCACTGGGAATACCCAGTTAGCATCACAATGACACTTAATGCAGTTAAGTATCAGGAGTAGCTACAACAGCAAAGCACGATATTTGCTTGCTTGCCAAGGCCACCATTTGGGACAGCCCTGCACATGGAACTAGTTAACCCACATGATAGTAAAACACTAGCAATCTTTATTATATTGACCTTAGTAACTAATCAAGAAAATGAGAAAACATGAAGGAAATTGCAACCTGCTCTGAAGGGTACTGCAAAAAGTGTGTTACTCTCATCTCTTAACAGCCTAGCATGTTGCAGTGTCAGAATGGATAGCTCAGGGTAACCGGCAATGGATTTAAGATTTCAGGACACACAGCAGCTGAAATTGAAAGTAATGTGAAGGAAGGTGATGTGTTTAGCCTCAGGAAGCATGGAATTAAACTGTCTGCTGGTAGGAGGCGAGAGGGGGAAAGGCTGGGAACACAGCAGTCCCTCATTTCAGCAACAGCAACCCACAGGAAGGTGGGAGGGGGGAGGGAAGAGGGGGATGAAACCACAGCAAGTTTTCCCTTCGGTGCACCTAGCAGGAGATTAACAAAGAATATGCTTAATTATTGCTTCCTGCCCACCTGCCTAGTTCCTACAAGAGCCAGAGCTCTCTCACTCAAACAACATACACTCCCCTGGCAAATGCCCTCTTAATGGAAGCAGTTACAAATTTACCAAGTCAGTTCACTTCTTTTAACTAAAAGGAATTCCAGTTACTACCCTCTACTTTTTACAATTTATTTTTATTTTATTTTCTTTGTACCAGACTTGCTGATAGATTTTCAGTTTCCAAGGATCACAATCTGGATGTCATGCTGGGGTAAATCAGCATAACTTTTGTTCAAGGCAGCGATATCATACCCATTTACACCAGTCAGTCATCCATCAGTTCTGGATGATCAAACTCACTGTCCTAGTTACTGTCTTCAGTAATTCTGTGTTATCCTAGCAGTGCTAGATTTATTTTGTTAATAATTCATGTGTTGCCTTCAACATACGACTCTCTGTGTTACACGAGTGATGTGCAGTAATTAACTACCTTTAAAGCACCTTGAGTGTTGTTGGCAGGAACAATAGCAAGTATTTAAAAGAATATTTAATATCATGCACTGCCAGCATGCATGCTGGGAAACAAACCCACATCCCAGAGCATACCTTAGGCCAATCACAGGAGAGTGGCTTAATTGGTTAATCATATAAATTACAGTCACTTAATCATTTTAATCACCATCAGCCAATTAGCTCAGAGTTATGGGCTCTGAGGTAACAGTTATGCAAATGTTTGTTCCACTGCAAGCTATTAACAGCCATATTTTCTATATCAAGCTGACAGTGACTGATGTGAAGAGAGAAGGAAAGTGAGCATTTGCTTCGGATAAACTTCTCTCTGGTTAGAATGGAGCAAATTACGGGAATGACCTTAAAGAGGAGCAGTTGTCTTTTCAGCACAGAACATAGCATCTATAGGTTATGCTGGTGTGGACATGCTGAGGTGCTCACCTCATTTTTTGTGGAATACTGCAGTGATTGCCTCAGTATCCTAGCATCACTATCACAATTAATGAACTGTTTCACTGTTCAGAATATATATTAGCATTCAGCTACTGGAAATCTGCAATAATGAGTAGTTCAACAGCACTGGACAACTTTCTGGGCCAGAGGCACAAAGAAAATTCACTGTGTAAATTTGGCTTTTACCTCCTGTACTTTTACCCAAGTGACTGCAAAGTCTCATCTCCATTAGTACAGTGGCACCATGCTGGCTTGAGCAGAGATGCTTGCTACTCACGGTAAGGATAAACATTTAGATCCAGGCCTTTTTCAGTGGTGAAAATGGTATGGATGAGATTTTTCAGGATAATATGTTTCAGTTACACTGTTTGGGTAAAAGTGGGTGATACTGCAAGAACTCAGACACAGGCCAGGTAGACCATAAGGAGCACGTCTGGTACAGGGGGATCCGTGGCGCATCAGAGCTGGGACATGCAAGGCATATGAGTGATCAAAAGATCAGCAGTATTAGCTTTGTTCAGGTAATACACTATCATTCTGTCCTGTTGCCAACTCTGTCTCAGTTGAAACACATGCAGAAGTTTCAGAGATAGATTGTTGTGATAAAGTTGAGAATGGAGAAGGAGAAAGGCTAACGTGATTGTTTGAGGCCATCAGAAGTCTCAGCTCAGTTTGCTATTAAAGGAGTGACACACTCCACAGCTGGAAAGCCTCGTACAAAATGCACTTTTTATACTTGATGTGAGAGGCCACAAGCAACCCATTTTCAAGAAATGCCATGCTATAGTCAAGAAACAGAGATGAAAGTTTAAGGGCAACTTTTCCAGGAAACTTCACTAGCTTCATAATATTTTGGTTTGATTTTTGTTGCTGTTTCAAAACATCCTGGGTGGTAAAGCTCTGTAACGGAGAGATTAAAAGCAGTGATTACGTATGTTCATGTACCACACATACCAGAGTTACATGTTATGGCTTAAATTAAATACATGATTGTTGGATATTGACAGAAAGGATTACAAACAGATCTAAACCATGGTTATTTGAAACCAATTAACCTGTTGGTCTTTATAATACAGATTGTAACAACTCTTACTAACCATTTATTAGTCCTTTTATCGGACTTGTTATGCTTTTTGAATTACTCATTCATTGAACCTTAATATAAAGTGTTATCCTTTTGGCCATTTAGATTAACAGGCCATTTGGAGAGCCTTGCCAGCACACAGGGCCAACTGCACCCTGGGGTGCCCCAGGCCCAGCACTGCTACTGGGTGAGGGGGTGGAAACTGTCCCACTCTGGTCTGCGCTGTGTGGCCTCATCTTGAGCACTGGGTGTGGGTTTGGGTTCCACAATGTAAAACTGTTAGAGAGCATCCAGGGTACAAAGGTGGTGAAGGGTCTAGAGGACAAGATGTATGAGGAGCAGCTGAATCCTTTGGTTGTTCAGCCCAGAGCAGAGGAGCAGAGGGGAGATCTCATGGTAGCGTCACAGGGACTGGAGGGGAAGTGCTGAGCTCTGCTCTCTGGTGACAGCAACAGAGCCCAAGGGAATTGCATGGAGCCATGTCACAGGAGGGTAAGGTTGGGTGTCAGGAAAAGGTTCTTCACCAGAAGACGGTGGATATGGAACTGGCTCTACAAGGCAGTGGTCATGGCACTGAGCTGCTGGAGCTCAGGAAGCATTTGCACAGTGTTCTCAAGCATAGAGTTTGGGTGGTGCTGTGCAGAGCCAGGAGCTGGACTTGATCCTTTTGTGTTCCTTCCTACTCAGGGTATTCTATGAGATGATGTATAAGTTAAGAGTAACTTATTTCTGGACTGAAGGGCTGATCTTGTCAGATACAGAGAAGAAAAATCAAACTCTCCATTGATCACTAACCAACAACTAGTGACTGGAAGACATTTATATAAAGTGTTTCTTCTTGGGTGCAGGGGAAGAGGAAAGAAATATATTTCAGAGTCACACTGATGCTGCTAATAAAGGTGCTATGCACGTATCTGAAGTAGCTTGAAGAACAAAGAACTACAGATAGGTTGCCACCTCTGACATGCAAAAATATCTGGCAAAGCTGGGGAAAAAATAGCTGATACCATTGCAGATGAGTCTGTATGTGCAAAACAACTCTGATGCCAACCAGTAAAGTCTACAGAACAGGCAGCCAAGCTGAATGGCAACCACCCAGAGGGCAATCCCATTCATAATAGCTCTGTGAGCTAGAAAAATATTTGCATACAAGTTTTATGGAGGAAATTGAAATTGAGATTAAAGCCTTGATCTAATAAAAAGACTAGGCCAAACAGTGTTCTATGCCTGAGGAGACAGGATACGTCTGTGGCGCTGCACAAACACACACAGCATGGCCTGAGTAGCTAGGGAATCAGTGCTGTAGGGAAGACCAGACCTGAGGCTCAATCCCGAATAAAATCAAGTTGGGAATGACACATCCTTTCCTTGCAAAGGAATGACATGCCTTATTTCACTCTTACAATACCCCAGTGTTACTGCATCTTTTGATAACGTCATTCAGGAGAAATCGGATAGATACTTAAGTAATTCTTTTACATTTCTGTCTTTAAGCAAAATCTTACCTTTCTGTAGCACCAAAGATGCTGCCATTGCTGGCATTACCTTTCAGCTGTGTTGACAGGGTCCCCTGGTCTTTGCCATGCCCTCAGCAGAGAGACTTATGCGTGGTAAGCACTGCTTCCCGTCAAGGTTATTCTGCAGCTTCACAGACACGCTGCCCGAAATAAATTAATAACAGAGCACACCTATCAATATTTATTACAATTACTTAGCAAGAATATAAAACAAAGGCTCCATCCACTGCCAAAGTCTCGTCAGACTACTGCAATGACTCCAGGACCAGGCCCCCAAATACTACCCCCCTGCAAACTATGTCATGTCCCATCAGAAGGCTGAGGTTGCACTTCTGCTTCTTTAAGGAGAATGGGCACAGTCTGAACAGGAGAACTTCCCACAGGGGAATGAGAAAGATGATAGGACTCCAGCTAGCCTTACAATAAAATATTTCCTGATGCCAAAGAGGATTGTTGTCAAGGATATTCATTTATTCTATCAGAGTGAAATACTCTCAAATCTTTCTAAGGCCATAAGTTATATACCAAAGGATATGTTCAAGGTAGTCGTTGTACAAAACCACTGTAGTCGGTAACTAAGTGGTCACATTACAGAACACTGATTTTCAGATATATAAAAAAATAGGCACAGCTGTGGTTTTGGGTGTGTGATTTCACTCTTTGACAACATTAAGGAGAAGAAGAGTTGTGTTGCTTTTTTGCTGGTGTATCAAATGACCATTATGTTTCATATTTTGTAGCTGCTACTGAAAAAAACACATTTTTGTGGATGCTTAAAAAGATGTCTTAGCATCTTTTATTTTTCTTCTTTTCCCCCCTATTTCTGTATAAGCTCTATTGTTTCCCTGGTTCTTCATTCACTTCAACCAAGCAGTGTGCAAGAAATGCCAGATCAGACTTCCTGAAAATTAAGCGCAATTAAGCCAGGTGGCCTTTGATTGTTAACGATTGATTAGAAAGGAAAAGACAGATTTACAGCAAATTAGTCAATAGCTGAACTTTTTTTTTTTTTTTTTCTTGGTAAAAAAGACTTCCTTTCTGCTTATTGTTATTTTAGGTATTCCATTAAGATGCCTCCATTCATGTTGTTATGACTAGATAAGAAAGGCTTTTATATTCTCTTGGCAAGCCTGTCACTTAGAAAAGAATGTAATGTTGCTGGTGGTTTTAATGATTAGTGGCAGTGCTGATTATATTAAATACAGTAATGATATTAATATATTGCCAGTTAGGTACACAGTGATGCTTGCTTTCTGAATGGAGGGAAGTCACACTCTACCACACTGTCTGTTTTCATCAGTGTGGTGAGGGCGGAGTGGTACATCAGTGTGTAAAACCAGAGCAGGAGTAACATTCAGGTAGGAACAGCACTGTGCAGATGTTTTCTATCTGATATTTCCAACCTTACAAAGAGCATGATGAATCTTTGACCTGACTTAAGCAACAATGTGCCTAAGGAGTGGCTTGCATCACAAACTCAATCAATATTTGTTTCAGGCATTTTATTCCAGACAGACAAGTTTTCTGAGGTTGTGAATAGCAGAAAATACAGGTGGATGGCTAAATTCAAGGAAGCGCTGTGGCAGCAATGCACAGCACCAGTGGAAGTTTAGTATCTCAGAGAACAGTGTCTTAACTTTCTGAATAGTAATTTTGGCCTGAACTCCTGTTTGGATGCTGCTACATTCACTAGCCTTAATATCAATCATAACTTAAGTTGCAAAGTACCTCTGAGAAAAATAATAGTCACTTCTGGTTTTAGAAGCTTAAACACTTTTGAAAATGAGTTGTGCGTCTTGCAACCCACCGCCAAAGCTCAGGGAACACGCATGAGCAGGATTTTGTCTTTTCCTTCCTCCCTATCTGATCTCTCTGTCAGACATCCTCACCAGGCTGCAGGAAACAACGAGCAGCTGAATCACATCCAAAAGCAAGGGAGGGATGCAAGGAAGCAGATAAAGTAATAGGAAAACCATTGGGAACGTGTTTTATTATGAGAGTGAGTACCAAAACTCAAAACTCTCCTTCAAGAACCAGTATGGCTGCGTAAACTTTATCCAGAGCGTGTCATTGACTTGAACCCACTTTGGTACAAGGGATATTTTTCCCCACTGGCAGGTCAAAGGAAGTGTTCAACAGCAGTTTTACTTAGGGCACAGGGAACTTCAAATTCCCTACCAGCTTTCTCCCTCTGCAGTGACTGAAAGTATGGATTTGAATGAAGTTTAAGGATGACAGGGAAATTAAGACAAAATCACAGCTGTACTGCTTAATAAACTTAGGAATAGGAATGACAAGGTCAAATTAATGGAGGTGTTTTGTTGTTCAGATCTGGGAACATGGAACACAAGCCAGGCCTGGGCAATGGATGTTAAAGAAGCAGTAAAATGGGTAGCATTAAAAGTATAAAAGGACTATTATAAACTCCTGATGTAGCCTTCTTAATAAAATCTGAAAACTGGCACTGCTTCCAGTAAGGGCTACTGAAAGTGTGACTGTGTTAGTACAGGTGAGGCCAAGAAGAAGGAAAGGAAGAGAAAACAGAGCATCAGGAGAAAGTGTGTTTTTCTGGTCTGATTTTGGTTTTTATTAGCAGAGTTTGTAATGGAAAAAAAATAAAAATAAAAAGAGTAGCTGGATTCCTCCACTTTATGTAATGAAGGGGAGCCTGAAGAGTTCCCACAAAGAAAGACCTTGTTTTTCTGACGTGACCTTTTCCACCTTTGATTCCAGAGGTTTCAGGCCCCAGTTAGCAGTTAAGACAGAAGTTAAACTAAGAAGACAGAAGAGCTCCTCTCCTTATCTTTGTGCTGCTTGTGAGATATCATCTGACTTCTCTAAAAACTCTTAGAGCACTGAGGCAAAGTAAACGACCTTGCTTTGGCTATGGACTGAAAAAAAGCAAGCTACTCTTACCCCACAAAAATCTGACTCAGTCATCCTCTGGAAAGGTCCTTGCCTTTTTCCACACTGACTGCACTAAGGGCCTTAGCAACATGCCCAACTAAGGTGCTGTGAACCTGGAGGCATTTAGTGACAAAACACGACCTCTCGGTATGCTGTGGATCATTCTTGCCAGTGCCAGTTCCATCAAAGTTAATTACTTCTTCTTCTTGTGTGATAGGTTTCTGGAAATGTGTCACCAGTTCAAACTTCAATCTGAAGGCCTGTCCCTACCCCAGACATTGGCTGGAGGTTTTAATCTTAAGTTATTACTGAGAGAATCCTGTTCTGTCCGTTCTTTTCTCATAAACTGTATTTTTAATTAACTAATGAATTTTCCCCTGAAAAACTCCATCTTCTCATTGCTCCTACCCTTTAACCCTCAAATATAACATGTTAAATGATTGAGAACTAGAAATAAAATAGCTAAAAACGAAACAGCTGTTGACCCTGATCTTTCAACTGTCCTTTTCAATTTAATCTCTTGTAAAGATCTTTAATGAGGAAAACAGAGTATTTTTATTATCTTAACTAATTCCAGTCATTTACTTAGTTGTGTCATGTAATATTCTGCTACTGATCACATTCATGCAGATTTTTTTCTTAGGAAGAAGTAGGGTAGGTACATTTGTGACTGGTCAAGAGATTTGGTTTATTGTTCTTCTCTTTAACTGAGAAAGTAAAGCAGAGAAATAATTGAAAGACCATTTCACACCAAATTTGAGTTGGATAATGGATTCACACTGACCTAAGTCTTCAGTAATGCAAGTGTGAATTAGGAGCGCTGTGTATAATTGATTTCTGCTTCTTCAGTGAATGATAAAACATATTTGTCTGCATACATTTATCCATTTACAGGATGTAACTTCATGAACTGTCAGATCAGCTTCAGAGAAGTCATGTGATCTGATGACATAAAGAATGAGGTAGGTGACACTGAGTACATCCCCTCCCACTTGGTGCGCAGCGTCTTGCAGGATTAATCCCGAACTGAAGGATGTTATTTTCACATTTGGTGGAGTGAGCTGGTTGTTATAGAAAACAAGAGACATTTCAAAATTTGATTGAAAACTAAATTGGCTGCAAGTCAATTAAACAGAAATTAGATCATCACTCACCAGGCCAAAGGCACCAGCAATATGTTGATGCATTTCTCAATAGCGATTTCTTGAAATCATTCTCAGCTGTAGTCGGAGAAAGAATAAGAGGTTAATTTCTCTGCTTTCTTGTGGCTCTGTCCCTTATGAGTCCAAGAGGTGGCAGCTGTGGTCATAATCTGGTGCATGGCAGCTCAGGAGATTTGGGGCTCTGCATAAGGAAACCATGTAATGGATGGAAGGAATGAGATGACAATTTGCAAAGTGTGGCTCCTGAAGGTAACACACAGAGTCTCATGCCTCCCAGGCTGGAAAAAATAAGAAGTGTTTTAAATAGACAAACAAACAAACAAACAAAAATCTCACCAATGATGAGGTAGAGTATGGAACAAGAGTAGGAATTTCTGCTGGTTTTGCCTCCTAGAGATGAAAAGAGTGCAGTAAGACTTTATAGGACAAAATGTCCTAATCATTGCTTGAATTTTAACAAGCAACTATGGAAAGAGGTGAGGAATCAGCATCAAGGTCACTAGTGCAGTAAATACAGTAATTGTTCACTGAGGAATATAGTTATGTCAAGAATGCTTTGTAAAAGTCAGGAAAAGCAGCTGTTTGATCCTGTGTTCATGAGTAATACGTGTCTTACAGGTCTGTGACTGATTACTATGCATCATACTCTCTGTATTTCCATTTTTATTTTGTTTTATTCCCCATGATTACAAATGGCTAATATTCCCACAAGTACAAAGCTACAGTGATGTACTTTCATCTCCTTCTGAGGGCTTTGTGTCATTTTAAGACTAAGAAAACCTCCCACAACTGGATCAAGTGTTTGCACAGAAATAAAATTATATCCTTAACTATAAGAGAATGTCTCTCAGTCCAAAAGCTGTCTGAAGATTCCTGTCAAAGATCAAAGAACTGTGCAAAGCGCTGTATGTGGGAATCTATGTGCACTTTATGCTCTCTGCTGGATAACGAACGCTGTGAGCACAGTTGCAAAAACCTAAAGATTTCCTTTTGATTGTGTTCACCTGGTTTGTACCTCCATCATCACCATCATACCTTTACTTTATGATCTACAAAGATCAGAGGTAGAAAACATAATACCAGAAAAATGTTCATTTTAACACTACAGACATCAATTTCAGTAACAGCAAGTGCCTCGAAGATTCAAAAATCATATAAAATCCTATTTCTGGGCTGGTGTTGGTTGGGTACCAAGATAAGAGCAAAGGTTAAGCCAGCATAGTTCAACAGCAGAATCTGTCATTTTTGACTCTATGGAGGATGAAGAAAGGTGGGCCGGTGTTTTCAATACTACGGCATTGGAGGCCAGCAAGGAAATATGGAAAAGTACCTGTGAAGATAATACAGTACAGAAGGTAACAAGCTGTTCAAGGAGCCAGAGTGTGCAGACTAAGAAGGAATCATGAGATGAGAGAAAGGAGACATCACATTGTTTGCAACACTGATGTCAACAGGCAATGAAACATGTGTTTGTGAAGGGGCCAGGCAGATGACAGAGGTTGCCCAGCTCTGTGAAGGTCCTGGGGCAGGAGAATTCTGCTGTCTAACAGAGAGGCTGCAGGAGACCTGGCCAAGATCCATGCTTTAGAAGGGGAGGAGATGAGGAAGATGTCTCCAGAGTCATAAATGGAACACAAGATCTTACTCCAAGCCTCCCTACTCCTCTGCCAGCACATAACTGTGAGAACTGGTGAATATTCCTAGTACTGGTCTCGCAGAAGGATGAATACTTAGTACTACTATTGGTTACTCTGCGAGCTCACCTACTAGACGTCTAAGGGTTCAGCTCTGTTGATGACCCATAGAAGCACCAGTGTGCTGCCATGTGATGAAGTTTGTTTTTCCATGAACTTTCCTGAAAGCCCTAGGAAATTACTCTTACAAAATCGTATTAAAAGGACTTTATTAATACAGCACGGCTAATCAGAGTATAAACTAGGAAATGCCAGAAGTGCCACAGCCAGTTGACAGTTAACTTCTCTGGGGTGTCATAGTCATAGTGCCCTCTAATAAAATGTCACAATCAAAATTGTAATAAAAAAAGCAATCAGAACTGTTTTGGTCAATATTGCTTTGAAAATGACTGTATGGTAAGGCAAGAATTAAAGAATTCCAAACAGAAGCAATTAAGTAGGAAAAAGAAAATACAGCTATTTGCAAATATGCCTTCTCCTCCTTCACTCTCCAGTGCAAGAGTGCTCCTAAGGGACCAGTTAACTTCCGCATGTGTATGTACTGTTCTTTAGGTCACAGTACAGCAGACTGAGACACAGAAGTTCAAGCCAAAGCTGTTTTGCAATTAAGAAAGTGTTGCAAGGTGAAGTTGTGAGGGGAAATAATAAAAAAGGAGGTCTTAAGTATCATATATATATATATTTTACATCAGTGGGTCTGAAGCATATGTTTTTCTCTAAAGCATGTGCTTGAGAAATATTGTGTTGAATTAGGCCAGTTGCAGGTGTTGAAGGGAATTCATGAACAAGGGGCAAAGCCATGTATACTACATTCAGTAGTTCAGTACTTGGCTTGAGGCTCTCTGGCTATCTGAGGACAAATCTGATATAAGTCACATTAGACACAGAAAGTATGAATAAAACTTGAGAAAGGACTGACTGAGGAGCAGCTATAATTGCAGGCACCTTGCAACTAATGAAGACCCTGCTTTATCACAAGGAATTGCTTCCCAGAAAGCCAGTGAGATATCAGCAGAAATTAAGAGACTTTTCTACTGCCTTAAAGAATACTTTGCATTGAACTGGTGTCTTCCAAGCCGTAGCCCAAACTTTGCATCCCTAAGCAGTTGTACGTAAACCCCTCCATCCTAACTAACATCCTAACTATAAATAGGCTTAATTCATTTTAAATGGAAAGATTTTGAGAATTGTGTTTTCTCAACAAGCCATGGAATACAGAACAAAGCAGAGCCCAAGTATTAATTGCTCCAGCCTCGTAATTAAATGCAGACATACTGTACTCTGACTGTGATTCTTGAAAGCTTGCCCACTGCATTTTTTTTTCAGTACAATAAAAAAGAACACCACTAACTTTTTGTTTGAGTAAATGCAGTCTGCAATAGCTGATGTGACAATAGGTCACTGGCATCATTACAATTAGGAATGCCTTCATGCATTAGTTGCAAATTAAAAAAAAAGTCAGTAGTCAAGCCACTGCAAATTATTCTGCTTATTAACATCCAGCATTCATTAAAAAGCAGTGAATGCTCATCTGTTTATTCTGTGGTTCTGTTGGGGAACAGCCCTGGGATCTGCTTTGGCGCATGCCTGCCCACATGAGCCCATGCTCTTAGTTGGACGGATGTAAGCCTGTCTGGCCCAGAAGCCAAACCCTCCAATCAGAGCAGTATCATGAGCAGTGGTGTGTCTTCATCAGTCTGGAACAAAAGCCAGGCTATTTGCACCCAAATCAAAATGTCTGCAGCCAGAACCATTGTCAGACTTCCTCCATTCATGTCCCATGATCAGTTTTTCACTATCCCAAAGCAGGTAGGTGCCGTTGTCCCTCTCCAGACCTGACCTTCACTGTTGGCTCCATCTAGGAATTAAATGCATGCTGAATATTTATGATTTAGCTGTGCCAAGATCAAGCCTTTACTTCCCACTAAAAATCAGGTGGATGGTTTAATAAACAAGAAATCTGTTCCAAAAACTGAATCAACACATTATATGCCTTCAGGGCTTGGACCCCCTAGGCTACCTTCTGCTTCTCTTTTATTTGCAACCTGCACATTTTCTTTGCAGACCTAAGGCATTCGGTTACAAACAAAACAAAAGCTGAGAATTTCTTACAATCACTCATGTATTCTTAAATCAGATACCAGATTTGATGGGCCACAGTAGCTTAAGAGCAATAATTTCCATTTCAGGGCATTGCTTCTGTGACCACCTGTAGGCCGATGAGTCCCCTGGGACAGTAAAGGGGACACAGTGCTCCTATTTTTGCTGTGGGGGCCCTCTGATGATCCCTGGGAAGCCCTGCCCAGCACCGAACCAAACGTTTACATTGCCAGGTAATGACAGAATAAGGCAGCATGGTTTTAAATTAAAAGAGGGGAGATTTAAATTAGGTATGGGGAGGACATTTTTTTATTTAGGGAGTGGCAGGGTGCTGAAACAGATGGTCCAGAGAAGCTGTGGGTGCCCCATCCCTGGAGGTGTTCAAGGACAGGTTGGATGGGGTCCTGGGCAGCCCCAGGACTGCAGTGAGCTGCCTCTGAATAACAACCGAGATCAGGCCAAGAGTTGTCAGGTATAGATCAGGGACTGGACCAATAAGGAACATGTGGAGCTTGAGTATCCTCTGCCTCTCTTCTTGCATCCTCTACTCCCTTTTCTTCTCTGAAGTGCCTGCATATCAACTCATGCAGCATATGCTGACTGGAAGAATTAGAGATCTGTGTGCAGTCACTGGGCTGTGATCTCACTGCAGTCATGGAGACATGGTGGGACAGCTCAGCATGGTTGGAATACTGTCATGGATAGCTATGTACTTTTTAGGAAAGGCTGACCAGCAAGGTGAAGTGAGGATGATGCTGTTTATGTGAGAGAACAACTGGAATGCACTGAGTTCTGCCTAGAGATGAATGATGAATGAGTTGAAGGCTTATGGATGAGGATTAAGGGGCTGGGTAATATGGGTGACGCTGTTATAGATGTTTACCTTAGGCTGCCAGATCAGGAGGAAGTTGATGATGCCTTCTTCTGGAGGATATGGAAGATAACTTTCTGATGCAGGTGACGGAGGAGCCAAGGAGGAAAGGTGTGTGCTGCTGGACATCGTTCTTACAAACAAGAAAGGATTGGCTGGGAATGTGAAGACTAGGGACAGCCTTAGATGCAGAGATCATGAGATAGTGTAGTTCAGCATCTTACATGGGAGAAACAAGGCAAAAAGTAGGATTTCAACCCTGAACTTCAGGCAACACAACTTTGACCTCTTCAGGGACTTACTTGGTATCTCACTGAAAGTCCAAGTGAGCTGATTGACATTCAAGCAGCACTTCTTCCAAGTATCCCTAAGATTAAGAAGTCAGGCAAAGGTGGCAGGAGACCTGAATGGATGAGTAAAACTCAAATGGAAGAAGAAAGTCTACAGAATGTGGAAAAGGGGTCTGGTTACTTGACAGGAATATAAAAATGTTGTCAGGGAATGCAGGGATGTGACGTGGAAGGCTTCCCACTTGGAATTAAAGCTGGCAAAGGAGGTCAAGTACAACAAGAAAGGCTTTGTTGAGTGTGTCAATAGGAAAAGGAAGATTAGGAAAGATGTGTGACTGCTGCTGAATGAGGTAGGTGCCCTGGTAGCAGAGGATACTGAGAAGGTGGGGTTATCAAACTTCTTTGCATCGGTCTTTTCTGCTACCTTTCAGGAATTCCAGACCCTAGAGGTAAGAGAGAGTCTGGGAAAAGAATGACTTGCACTTGGTTGAGAAGAATCTGGTCAGAGATCATCTAGGCAGACTTAATTCACACATATCCATGTACCCCAACGGGATGCACCCATGAGTGCTGATGAGGCTGGAGGAATTGTTCTCTATCATCTCTGAGAGATCAAGGAGAATGGGAGAGGTGCCTGAAGATTAGGGGAAAGCCAGCGTCTCTCCAGTCTTCAAACAGTGCAAGAAGCTGGACCCAGAAAACTACAGAGCACTCAGCCTCACCTCCATCCCTAGGAAGGTGATGGAAAAATGTATACTGGATGTCATCTCCAAGCAAGTGGAAGAGAAGATGGTTATCAGGAGTAGTCAACATGGACTGATCAAGGGGAAATCATACTGGACTAATTTGGTAGCCTTCTATGATGTCATGACCAGCTAGGTGGATGAGAGGAGAACAGTGGATGTTGTGTGCCTTGACTTCTGCAGGCTCTTAACATTCTCTCTCATAATGTCCTCATAGGTAAGCTTAGGATGTGTGGAATACATGAGCTGATGGTGAGGCAGACTGAGGACTGGCTGACTGGCAGAGCTCAGAGGGGTGGGATCAGTGGTGGAGAGTCTAGTTTGAGGTCTGTAGCTAAAAGTGTTCCCCAGGGGTCAGTCCTGGGTCTATTTTTGATCAACATCTTCACGAGTGACCTGGATGAAGGGACAGAATGCATCCTAAGTAAGTTTGCTGATGATAGGTTAAGATCTATCTGGAGTACTGTATTCAGGCCTGAGGCCTCCAGCACACGGAAGATTTAGAGCTGTTGGACTGGGTCCAGAGGAGGGCCACAAAGATGCTCAGAGGGCTGGAGCACCTTTTGTATGAAGAAACGCTGAAGGCTGGAGAAGAGAAGGCTCCAGGGAGATCCCATTGTGGCCTTCCAGAATTTAAAGCATGCTTATAATCAAGCATTCTACAATTCTACGAAATGCATGTTACTAGTGTCTAGAGCCACCTCTGTCCTTCACTTGCACCATCTGTCCTTTGACCATTTACCTTCTGTCTCCAGATTCCCACACAGAGAGGGACTAAAGCATTGCTACGCTTGCATCTTAAGCTAAATAGACTTTGTATCACAATGGTTTGTGCTATGCCCCTGCACTGGCTGGTAATTTGAAAGGTGCTTTATGATCCCTGCAGAGTGAAATAAACTCATGAGAGGTAAAGCCTTGAGCCTGAATAGTGCCATAAAGCTGTTTAACTCCAGCCAGTTAGGCAGTCTCAAATAGTACCCCCTTGGGGGCTGAGTACATTCCTGTGGAAGAGGAGACAGAGAATCAAGATGTTCTGCAGGCACTGTGCTACTATCAGTGCTGGGACTTCTGCTGTCAATGCAGATCATGCCCTTTGTTCCTCCATCCTTAGCCTTCTGGTCTGTACATCAGTCACAAAGCCACTCTCCAAGACTGTGAAGAGGTCTTCTGACTCTTAGATTTCCAAAGTATTCTTAAATCTGATCTGATCCTTTGCTGACTATCCCAGTATACCTGCTATTTTTTTTCCCCTTCAGTATCCAAATATAATACAGACAGTGAATTAACTGATGGTTCTTCTTCCCATAGCAATATTATCACATCTGCATTCTGCCTTGAATATTCATTATAAATAAGATACAAAAACTGAGAAAGCTGCAGGTGTTTTAAGAAGTCTCTGACACACCTGTGAAATCTTCCTAGAAAAATATAAATTGCTTGTTTCTGAATTTATTTCAGATCAGAACAAAATCATTCTTCTGAAGCTGTTAAATATTATGCAATTTATAAAAAACTGTGACATGCTCAGCCAAGAAGCAACAGTATCATTCCATATAGGTAAACGGCTCTTGCAGAGTGTCTTAAGAGATCCTTTGTAATAACAGTAAATTATTAATATCAGATCTATAACCAAACTGTTTCAGGCCCGTAGGAATGCAGAGAGAGGGCTGACTTCTTCAGTGAGAGCTGCAGCCATTATTTTGGCAGCACTGAATCTAGATTTATGGTATTCCATTAAGAAGGAATGCATTAACTCTACAACTGTCACCACTGCATTGATGTCAAAGGAAGTGCTCTGCCTGGCTTTGCTGACTTGATTGATGGAAAATAGTATATCAGTCTAGTTGCACTCTCTCTGATGAGAAAGGCAAGTATCCTGGATCCCTGAAGCTAGAGCAAAACTTCATTTTTTCCTCTCTTGGATAATTTTCATGCATTCTTTGGCCCTGGCCATGGACAATGAAAAACAAGACTGTTGACTTTTTTCACACTGTCCAGAAAGGGAGCAACCCAATAGGCAGAGCAATGCAGTTGAACCCCTTTCCTTTTCCACTCCAGCTCAGTTCCAAGCTTGAATGTTGTACCAAGAGCTATCACCATAGCAGACCAAATTGAAATAGTGAATTCTAGCAACTACAGATTCTAAGATAATCACAGATTGAAACCCAGTCAAAATCATGACTGCAGCACAGAGATTTCTCATCATGTATCCACTTTCCCAGCAAGCTGCGAAAATATCGGATTAATCTCTGGCAAATACTTAAAATAGCACCTATTCCTGCAGCACATTATAAAGGCATTTATTTTCGCAAAACAGGGAAGTCCTGCTATTGCTCTTGAGCAGCTGGAGAATTAAGACACACAGGAAATGTCTAGTAAGTAAAATAACCAGGGCCCATTCCTTGGCCCTGAGGCCAAGCAGCACAGCATGGCTCAGCTTTACATATCATGGTCTCTTCTTTCCCTTCCCCACCCCCTCAAAATGAGGGTATTTGAGTTGAAATTGCCTGCTGGGAGTAGTCCCTGGCACACTCTCTCCCCTGAAGCATGTCTGTGTGTTGTCTGGAGGAGCAGCAATCAACACAGCCAGAGCTCTGGTGCTGGTGAGCGTGCAAGCAATTAGACAGCAGGGACAGTCACTGGCCTGTGTGCTGCACTGCTCCGTCTGGCAAGCAGACAGCTAAAGGAGTTGTGGGCCCTGTTATAGACCCATTAAGGACATGGCGGCACAGAGGCACTCAAGTCCATGAATTTGATTCTTGAAACTCTCCTCTAGCCCTACTGGCATTTACATTTTGAACAGCAAACTGCTCCGGTTGGGTAACGTGCTGCATTGGAGCTGTGGTGACCTGAGATGTTTGTCTTTCTGCTTTGAAAGCGCTTGGTCAGGGTGCCATTCTTGTCTCAGGAAAACATGTACAGAAGAGACTGGATCCATGACGAGCTTGATCAGACCTGCAGATGAGATTTCCAGAGGTCTGTGCACACATGCATGCAGAACCCAGGAAATATTACTGAGCAAAAGCTTTCAGATCCATCTAACAGAGAGTTTTTGCCCAAAACAGTGCCTGAGATGTGGACACGGCAATAGAACACGTTTTTCTGATTATATTTCTTTGCGTCAAAAAATAAATTCATATTACAGAAGATATAATTTTAACAACATCTTGCCCATTGATGGTTTTGATTCCATCATGATGTTTTCTGTTAGTTTTCTTCCTATGTTATTATTAGAAGTTGTCCCTGTAGACTCAAATGTTCTCTTTACAGAAATAATCTCCATAATTCATAATATTTTTGGCCTTCCACAAAGCCTTCCCATCTCAGCTGAAAGATTAGTCTCCCTACTGTCTTGTTTCACTGCCCTCTTCTGTTACTTATCTGCTTGTACTTCTCATCCAGAGCTTTTGCAAAAGCAAGTGGCATACAATGAACTCATTAATCAATGTTTCTGGAGTCAAGATGTAGGGAAGTCTCACCCCTGCACATCCTCTCATCATTGCTGTGCTTATCATCATCTTAAATTGGTTTTTCAGGCAGCCACTCGCCTCACTTGCTGTTTCTTGCTATGCCAGCATCACACTCTCTGTAAGAAATAACAAATTATGGCATGTAGCGAGGATCTCATTCCATTTGGCCTAAGTAATCACTTAGAATTGTTACCTGTATTTCCCTCACAGCCTCCTGAATAAATGAGTATTTCTAACAAAAAATTTTACATTTTCTATCAACCAGTTTCCATCCCAATCTGATGCTTTAATTAAACTGTGTTAGTTTATTAAACTATGTTAGCTATTGAACTAATTCAGTTCTCTGAGTTATTTCACAAGTGATTGACGAAGATCATTCTGAAAAACCATCATCCCTTAATTCTTTACCATCTAAAATGGGTTTACATATTAGGTTTCTCTGAATTGCCTGAGTAAGAACCAAGAGTGCAGCTTTCTGATGGTGCTACTAGAAGAAAGCTTGTACTCACAGCACGTCAGATTCAGTATAAAAGATCATAAACGTAGTTGTGCACAGAGCAGTTAAAATAAGGTCCTTTCCACAGCATGAGGCCATTTTCTTTGTATTTGCCGGGCCACCATCTTGCCATTTTTAATGCACTTTGTCATCACTGTTTGAGAGTCCCAGACAAAGTGATTCAGCAGTCTTAGGCAAAACATAGCACAGATATGTTTGGTCAGTCTGCCAGTTAATTGATAACGTATCAGCTGGCAGCCTGAGAGGGAACTGGCTACAGATGTCCTGCACTCAGAGCTGCGGAGCTGTGCTGACCATTAGGAGTGCATTAAACTTCCAGTTTTGTATTCTTGTAAAGAACTCTGATCACCTGATGAGCAGTTAAACATTCTGAAATGAATATGCTAAGCATATTCTCGACTATTGGATTTTATTATCAAAATCTGCAGTTTCCAAAGACTTGTTTTTAATATAGCCATAGAAAGTACAGATGGAACGAAGAAGTGAAAGCTTTATTTGATAATATATATTTTTAATTGTTTGCATAAAACCTTGTAGGAAACAACTCTGCACCAGCCTAGCGCACACTCATCTTTCAGTTTGATTACAGGCATCCAAACAGCCATTGGCAGGGCTAGCTGAATGCAGGCATCTGCATCTCTGCATCAGTTTCTATCGCAGTGACAATTATCTGCATGAAACTGGTTCTTTACAATAACACACACTTTACCATAACAGACCCAGTCAGTTTGCTACAACGACTCTTCAGAGGATTTAACTTTTTATTATATCGAATCAAAAAGAAAGAAGCAATGTGACTGAATAGCTGGCTCTTGATCTAAAACATGTTTTATCCATTCATTTTTCAACAGGCTATCAAGACTGTGCTGCATAAAGTTTATTTTAGCTATCAAAAAAGCTATCAAGATGCGTTACTCATTTTAAGCAAGTGTTCCTATTGTAGTGTCAGATTTACATGTTTTTCTGGCTCTACCTGATTCAGATGAATTCTTCCTGGGGATCAAAGTGATAAAGTTTCTAATACCAGAAAACAAACTTAGACCAAAATGCGGTACTTCAATTAAAGCGAGTTTCCCTTGCTGGAGCAACTTAAAGTACATGCATACATTTCAGTACTCCTGATCCCAGTACTGTGATGTTCTCAGGCCCAAATACATGGCTCCCAAATACAGAAAAAGCCATGCAAATATCCTGAAGTTGTACCCATATAAACACAGGTTACCATGATGAAAGTTTGACAGAAACTGAAAACTTTCTATGAAGAAATGAGTACATCATTCAGGATGATTTTTACTGTCTTCACTGGGTTCTAGGTTGCATATTTAACGAGCTGTGTAATTTTTGGTATATTACAGCCATCTTCTATAGAGTATTACCCAGACTGTAATATATCCTCACACATACTCACCTATTTATGGAAATGAAGGAAAAATCAGGTAAGGAACTTTAAAGACTGTTTTTAGCAGAAAAAATACAGATCCACCCATCAGAACATTTTGTTGGAAGTTGTCTTTTACCCAAATATTACAAAAGTTGGATGATCTAGAATGGAAACGGCTGGGTTTTCCTCAGTTATTAAAATGTTGGATCTTCGGGAGCAAGAATTCTTTTCCTTCCTGTAAAATGGGTTGAGCTTGAAGCCTCACTCCAAGGAAAGACAAAAGCAAATGCTAATCACTGTTTTGTGGGGTTCTTTTTCCTCAGATGAGAATTTCTGTTTTCCATCCAGCCCTACCTGCATAAAACTGATGGCAGAACTGACCCTCCACCTTCTATTTGTGCAAACTCTTTGACTGCATACCACATTATTTTGTCAGACCTGAGCTGATCACTCTAACTCATGATTTACTAGTCAATTGTGTTTTCAAATAGCTAAATGTTTATTCTAAAATCTTATTAGAAGTAATGAAGACTATAGTACAGCTGTCCAATTTGTCCTCAAATAGCTTTTTCCACTGCATGCTCTGTAACCTCTGGAGGGAAACTTCTTGGACATGCTTACCTAATGGGGCCCCTCTTGCAATTGCTACTTAGCAAGCACTTCCATTCTGTCACAAAACTTCAATTTCTCTGCCCTAGATCCTACAGCAAATGGGCAAGCTTGAAGCATGCAGGCTGATCCATACCACGATTAAAGCTAATGCTGATCTACTGCTATATTGTCCAGACAAGAACCACCAGCTCATGTGACAGCAAAGACAGGCTAAATGCTTGGCCAAATGGCAAAGTTAGAAAGCAATGTGTTGAAGGCCTGTGTTTCAGTGGATTCCCAAAGTGCTAACTGAATGTCTTTAAGTGATGTGTAAATAGTTCAGATCTAAGCCTAAGAACAGTCTAAGTACCTACATAGTTTACTTACCAAGTGGCTCTTAAGAATGACTAATGAGGACTTGAAAAGTTATGCTAAATAGGGATCAGTAAAGCTACCCGATGTTCTAGAAGTACTTTCTCCTCTGCTTCCAAACCTATTTCTACATCTGGTGTTAGAACCAAGCCCCAGTGAGACTATCAGATACAAACCCTTGCCATCCAGATCTTAGTACTAAGTCTTACTCAAAGATACTTGTCTTTCACAACCTGCGGAAAAGCATCCCCTTCAAAGATGAGGGCAAATACAAGAACTACAATAAAACAGATGATTTCATCAAATATTCACAGTGTTGAGATGAAATCTCATTGGAGACCCTTAGGGGATTTCTTGGCCATTAAACCAGAATCTGAACCTCAGCCAAGGTTCAGCCTTTAACTTGAAATCCAAACCCTGATTTAAAGGTGATCTTGACCCACATCTGGTCACCATCTTCTGAGTTTACATACTAAAGAAATCTCAAGTTGGTTTTGTTCTTTGTAAAGGTGATGTGCTGCTGTTTGAAAGATGAAGAACAGAATGATTTCATTTTATTATTACAGTAACTTACATTTATATAGTATGTTTTCATCCTTGACAATCCTAAAGTGCTCTAGAAACCATACAAAGGGATCTCTTAATCTACTTCTGAAATACAGCACTTAATGCAGTAACACATAGCGGTTTAGGAGAGGATGTATGCCAGAAGACTTTAATGACCACAAGCAGACAGGACCTTGGTTTTAAGTTTCACCCCAAGCACGGTAGCTCTATCAGCACAGTCTCTTAAAATCCAGGCTGGGTCAGCAGTTCAATTCCGACTCCAAAGAGAGATTGCCACCTACTAAATCATGAACGCCTTGTTCAGCAGTGCCGGCACATTCCACAGAACCCTTCTGCTCAAGCCCTCCTTGGCCACAAATCCCCTCTAACCTGTAAGATACGATATGCCTATGCTGGAAAGTGTAAGGAGTGGTAAAGCAGGGAGGAGCATTGGAGAAAAAATGCTTGCCACCCAATCTATACTTTCTTCTTGCCAGACTGGTCAACCTGCCAGATCTACTTTCAGTTATCTTGTTTATAAAAAACCCAGAAAGAAGCCTGCTTAAAGCATAATACCACTGAGGCATAATTGCTAGCACATAAATGTTAATCCATAAATTACATTAATTCATGTATTGATCACATCATCTTCTTTAAAAATAAGCATAACAGCCCCTCTGGTAATATAAAACATCTGATCAGATGGTACCTGAAGTATCTCTCTCCCCAGAAAACCTAGATTCAACTAATAACACCGACAATTCACTGTTTGTTTTTCATAGAGTGCATCTGCAAAAACAAATCTCTGAATCAAGGTGCACATTTTGATGAAAGTTATCAAAAACATTCTTTAAGCACTGTGATACAACTCAGATTTTTGTCCTTTTTTAATTGCCAAACTTCTAGAAATGCGCAAAGATGGAAAACAATGCAGGCAATACTTTTACTGTATATATGTCCTATTGCGGAAGAGCAGATAATGAAAAGAAGTACTGCCATAATAGCAGACGAGATTGGCAAACAAGGCCAAAAGAAGTTTCAGGTAACAAGGCTTACACTTAATTAATGCTAAAGACTAAAGTTTTCAAGACTGAGTAGCAAGTTGGGAATTCTCATTTTTGATCATCCAACCAGGCAGAACTCTAATTTTCACTAAAGATCTTGAATTTGGCACTCCAAACCTCTTATCCTATTTGAGTATTTCAGTTGGAAAGTGAAATAAAAGGAAAGAATGAACTGTTTTTATGGATTGTATCTGTGATAGGAAAGTGGAAGAAGCGAATAAATCTTAACAATTGCTGCAAGTTTTGAACTTGGCCATTTTCATTTCCCAAACAGAACGCCATAAGAATAATACAGAAATCGAATCCGCTTGCCCAAAACTAGAAGGCTACAACCACACCATCAGACTAAGGCCTGCTGTAGAGGAAGGATCCAAGAGATAAGCAGGAATAATGCTGGCACCCAAGAACTATTGAAGTCAGTCTCATTTCATTCTCTTCAAACTGATCAAACACTTTTCCCGTAAAGTAACTTCATAAAAATTTAGCTTGCCTCCCCCCCAAAATTAAGAGTATTACAATACAAGAAACAATATCAAGTCAGCTTTTTCCTTGGTAAACAATGCAAAGCCTTACTGTGCTATTAAGGTACACAATCCAATTACTAAAATACATAAAATTGAAATAATAAACATGTAGTTTTGATTAAATGAGGTTATAAAAATTGTGGTAGTAAAGTCAACATCTGAATCAATCATATTTATGAAAATTAAACTAGCAGAGCATGCAGATATTACTTAAGCAAGCTAGCATTACCAAAGGATTCAACATTTATTGGGAAAGTTTTGTTTTCATCTAAAACGATATCACCCAACACATGAGCCCCATCATCTCTTCAGTGCTAAGTAAGTGAGCTTAGTGGCAAATGTCTTCAGTAATTCTCATTGTTTACTACTTCTTATCATGGAAATTTTCATTATTTTTGGTGCTGCGAAGTATTAAAATAATCGCAATTTCACCCAAGCAAACAGTGACTATCATTTTTGCACACAGAAAGTGCAAAGGAAGGCCCGTGGTGCCAGACTGCCTTACTCACACTGATCACAGCAATGCTGTTTCTGAGCTATTAATACCTGCTTACCTGAGAGACTTTCTAGCTGATGCTGTTTGGATTTTAGCCCTGAAGCTTTCCCGGTTTCCAGATTTCTGCCTCTATTGGTTGCAGTAGGAAAATAAAATGCAAAATCAAAATTTCAGGTTAGTCTTTGCATTCCATTTGGAAAAATGCATTCATAAACATGTATACTTAGAATCTGAATGATCGAAAACAGATGGAGCACGGATAATTTTCTCCCATGTGTTCCCAATTCTACCCCAAGATTTCTTCATTCGCAAAAGGAAAGGGTCGTATATAATGCAAATGGTAGTAAGAAGAAATGCAGTATCAAGTCTCAGAACCCATCATGTGTAACAACACCTTGAGGGCCACTGTCAATTGCTGAAAGAAAAAAAGGGTGCCTGCTGCCTTGGGATGCATATTTGCTCCATTTATGGCCCTTCTGCTTCCTTTATTGGCCCAAATTGACACATTTTCCTTGATCTCTTTCTCCTGCTCCAGAGATCCATTCAAAGGTTATTTTCCCAATGAGGAAACAAGTCTTTAGGCAGATTTGTTATCCTGAGTTTAGCAACTGTAAGGCTAATTCATCCCTCTGCTTGCAGAGGAGATATCTGCTCATCTGCTGGCCACCACAGTTGTTTTGTCCAACCCTTTCCTGTAGCCTCTGGCAACAGATATGTGTCTCCCATCTTCCTATCAGACAAGTTAGACTACCTCCTCTGAACCTTGACCAGTGATGTCCAATTGCTTGAGGGTTTAAAACAGTTAAAAGGGATGTGTTTTTTTTTCTTTCTTCTTAGTAGCTGCTATTAGCCTTATCCTTATGTTTCAGTGAGTTTTCTCCCAGCAGGGAAACTGCCTGCTGCAGGGTGCTTTGTTGCTTTCAGAAATCTCTAATTAGGTCCCTATCTGATTTAACAAGAAGTCAGTCCTGTCCCCAGTCATCCTGAAAGCTTTACGAATCTTTGCTTTTTGAAGATCCCAGTGAGAAAACAGCTTCCCACCTATCCCACAGCTAATCTTTTCCACTTGCTTTGAAGGTGTTTACTAATACTCTAACCTCCTATCTAAATAAAATCAGAGCAATTACATAGGAAAACATAGTAACATAAATTTCCATGCTCAAAGGATGGTTGGCAATGGTTCCTTACTGAGGGCAAGGCCCTGAACTGGCAATAACAGGGTTCATAAGGTAGATACAGCTCCGCTAGCACTTTGGCAATGTCAGGATATTATTTGAATATCTGAGCACTTCTTTTTCTTCTCTTTTCTCTCTTTTTCTTCTTTCTTTCTTTCTTTCTTTCTTTCTTTCTTTCTTTCTTTCTTTCTTTCTTTCTTTCTTTCTTTCTTTCTTTCTTTCTTTCTTTCTTTCTTTCTTTCTTTCTTTCTTTCTTTCTTTCTTTCTTTCTTTCTTTCTTTCTCTCTTTCTCTCTTTCTCTCTTTCTCTCTTTCTCTCTTTCTCTCTTTCTCTCTTTCTCTCTTTCTCTCTTTTTTAGGCTAATTTATTTTATTTTAATTTTTCTATTAATTTCTTTCATTTCAGTCACTCCTTGCTTAGGAAGTACAGGAGGAAAATGGAAGGAGCAGCTGTTTGAAAGCTGGAAACACAGTCTGGAAATTGAGACCAGTAGAATACAGCCATTGATTGTGTGCTTGAGATCCCCTTGGGCTTTTAAAAGGAAATGTAACATTTCCAGAGTCTGAAGAGATTATTTCTGTACATATAACACAAGTGGGATTAAGAACAAGAAGTTTTCTGATAGCAAAAACTGAAATAGCAGTACTCATGTTTACCCCCTTAAACTGCTTTCGTGGCTTTCATCCCCAAGGGCTTCATCCCCATCTTGGCTCAATGACTGCCTGCATGGCCAGCCTTTCTGTGCAGTTTTCAGCTCAAATATCAGGGAACAGATACGATTCTTTCACAAACTCACACAGAACAACTTGTGAGAGGTGCTGGGTGCCCTCATCTCTCAGGTCCATAGAAAACTAGAAAAAATGAGTACAAAACACAAAGAGTGCAGGAGAGCAGGAAAAATGTCACCCTGTGCTTTCCTTGTTGTCACACTTTTTCCTCCAGGTCCACTACTTGTTGCTGTCAATGACAGGAGGCAGAGCAATGATTGAAGACTGAGGGGGGACCTGATCCGGGTCTATAAATATCTGAGGTGTGGGAGGCAAAGTGGCGAGGCCAGACTCTTTTCAGCAGTGTGTGGAGACAGGACAAGGGGAAAGAGCCAGAAACTGGAGCATAGGAAGTTCCGCACAAATGGGCACAAGAACTTCTTTACGGTGAGGGTGACGGAGCACTGGAACAGGCTGCCCAGGGGGGTGGTGGAGTCTCCTTCTCTGGAGATATTCAAGACCCACCTGGATGTCTACCTGTGTGATGTGGTGTAGGGAACCTGCTTTGGCAGGGGGGTTGGACTCGATGATCTCTGGAGGTCCCTTCTAACCCCTATGATTCTGTGATTCTGTGTAATACAGTCAGACCTGATGTGGTGTTTATTCTTACACAAGACCACAAATCAAAGGGAACAATTTTGCATACATTGCTTCACTGTAACTACAGTCGCTCACACAGACAACAAATTACAGTACTTACGCTAATAGCCACATTTCCAAGTGCAAACTTTACATTAAAAAAAAAAAAAAAAAAGATTCTCCAATCAATTCTACCAGCTCAGTTTAGTGTAAACAGGGAGGAAGAAAAGCTGGAGACACAGCTGAGAGTACTGATTATGTCAGAAAGAACTTCAGCTCTAGCTACCACCAAGGAATAGCTTTCATTGCTATGATGTATCAGTAGATGCTGAAATCTGTCATGAACGCACCTGTATCTCATGTCTAGCTATCACTGGATATCTGTAACACAAATTAATAGCACAAAAAGCTTAAAAAAACACAAAGAACTCCCTAAATTCTAAAGGATGAATGTACAGAATGGTAATTATCATGAAGGTCAGGCTTTTCTCCCAGGTAACTAGCGATAGAATGGGAAGGAATGGCCTCAAGTTGTGCCAGGGGAGGTTTGGGTTGGGTACTGGAAAAATTTCATCTCAGAAGGATTGGTGCTGCACTGGCACAGGATGCCCAGAGAGGTGTGTGTGTGGGGGGACACTGTGCCTTGGAGGTGTTCAAGAACCATGTAGATCCAGCACTGAGGGGTATGGTCAGTGGGCATGGTGGGGGTAGGTCTACAGTTGGACTAGATAATCTTAGTGGTTTTTTCCAACTTAAGACCTCTATAAGGCCAAAGCCCTTGTTTAATATTGAATTCAAATAAGACAAAGAGTCAAGGATTCTGCTGTCTATGACCCTGACTATGAAAACCAGTGGTTGAGTGACCGAGCTTGAAAAAGCTGATAGATGTATTCTAAAGAATGAATTTGTCACTTTTCTTCATGAACTGCTGGATGCCATCAGAAAACATTTTATTTGCCTCATTTGACTTCCTCAGGCCTCTGTGCTGGTCACTGGGACAGAGCTCATCCCTATGCCAGGCTGCATGGACCACCAGGCTTAATCAGGCCTCTCTTTGGATACCCAGCTGACTCATGCTTCGTGAGCACAGGCCTTATATGTGCTGTCCACACACTTAGGCCATGGCCCTGCAGCAAAAACTGCAAGGCCAGGTGAGCTAGAATGGAGGGAACCTTGGCAATGCTGCTGGCAGTGATGGTGGCACCATGCAGGTGATGGTCTGGCAGTGAAATTTGCTCCTGCTGCTGTAATCTGTCACTCTGAGGCTGTCCAAAGCACGCCTTTGCCCGTGACAGTGCATGTGCATGGTTAGCACCCTCCAGGCTGTCGCTTTTAGCAGTATTACTAACGTGGGTTCAGCACAGCTGGTCAAAATACTCCTGGAACTTTTGCCAGGATCACATCCAGCTTTCTAATGTGCGCATATCTCTAAATATCAAAGCGTATCCTAAAAGCAACACTGGGACATCAGCAGTGCTAAAGAGGACTGTGAAGATGTTGATGTGCAAATGAGCAGTCTGGCTAAATCTCAAGTTAACTCTAAAAGCTACTTGGTATAGAAATTGTTGGACACAGCAGGTCACTCCTTCAGAGCTTGTTTCTGCATGTCAATACACAGCATGTGCTTGTGGTATCTGAGGAGGAAAGTAAGCTAGCAGTAAGCTGGCAGGTGGTTCTTTTGGGGAGGGTCTCCATGAGAACTGAGATTTAATTTGTGGAGGTATGAGGTCCGTGAGTAAAGACACAGCAAAATTCCTGCATATTGAATGTGCAAACTGACAGTGCAGGAGAGGTGAGATTTGTCACCTGGCAGTGTTTTGGAAGCACTGTGCAAGTCACCCTTTTGATCTAAATCAGAAGAAAAAGGCAAAGTATAAGGCCAGCTCATCAGCACAATAAAAACAAAAACCTGGAGACATGTTCACACATTAAAGTTATACTGAAGTCACCTGTGAGAGTGATGAGCCGAAAAGAAGGGCTGAGAGGATTTACTCATTCATGATGTAATGTGCAAAAGCTCTGTGAATGCTCAAAGAAAACAAGCAATCTATTTAAATGTATTGGGCCTGCTAAAAACTTGCATTCTGCGTTAAGGTGATAACAGAAAACAGTGACATTTTGCTGCCTGGCTCTTACCTCCTGCTAAGTACACTGTATTATTGCCAAACAGTGACAAACCAAATTGAACATTTCTCCAAAGGTCACATCTATCACAGCTTTTATTTTCTCATTTGATTCAGTGTATTAGGGTCTTGTTATTTATTCTATTTTATCTGTTCAGTGAGGTAAACTATTCATTCTCTGGATAGAAACCAAATGTTATTTAGAGAGTCGAGTGAGTTTCACAGCAAATAGCCTATCCAGCCAGTTCAGATTCTCTTTCTGGTCATTATTTGTTTATGATCAGCTTGCTTTTTGTTATCTCAAATTAGAGGCAGTAGTTCAGCCTAGATCAGTGTAAGATTTAGGCTGCCAGGCACGAGATCATTGTGCTTCAACAAGTTATGGCAAATGAAATTATTGCCAGTTGAATCTGGAGTATATTCTTCTGCCCATTAGCAGAAAAGCAGAAAAGCCTCCAAGCAGGACACTGCAGCTATACTCGGAGTGAAGCCTGCATTTCACCTTGATTATGACTATCACTGCTCACAGGGCCATGCTATAAAGGGAAAAAGACAAATTTCTAGCACCAAGTACAGATTCAGACAAAATCTCTTTTGCACAGTAATAAGCATTATCTTAATAGCTATACCACTGCATACCAGGATGAATTTCCAACTTAGAGCCCGAGCTGTGTTCACTGTGACTCCTTTTATGTATCCTGTTTGGGCACCATTACAGATCTTTCACTTAGAGCTTAGATCTTTTTCCCTTAAGTTCTGGTTATAGAATGAATAGAACAAGAAAATCATTTAGAAGGGGTGTTTTGGTATTTCGTGGAGGTTTTGGGGATCTCTCTGGTTGTGTAGGTGGAATACTACAGTGAAGTCGTAGGTTTCTGACCTGACCCCAGGGCAGAGCAGCGTGCACCATCTCATTGCAGAGCAGTGAGCTGGCTGGCTGTGGGAAGTGCCTTGGATGAGAACATGCAGAGAAGCAGGGCTCAGTCCCTGTTCCTCCCCAGAGAAGCTCTGCCCATGGGAATTTCATCAACGTGAGCTTTTGGGTTGGGAAAACAGCAGGGAATGTCTTCCATTTGGAGTTAAACATTGTTATTGTGGAAAACCAACAAAAATCCCTGGAGACAAAAGCTCTGGCTTATGAAACACACGCTTTGAGAAATTCAAAAATAAGTATCTACTGCATACAAAATGGTACAGCATTTTCACCCTGCCATTCTTAGACCAAACCACAGCCTAGCTGCAGAAACCAGTCAGCAACAATCCCAGTTCTTTGGACACCAAAAGGGGATCTCTTACGGGAACATCAGGATATTTAAGTTCATCAGTTTTCCAGCTATATGCAAGACAAATACCCACTTATGATGCAGCTATTAACAGCATCACAGAGCACTGACAGGCCAGGCAGTGCACTCATAATGGTAGCAAGCAGCGACTTCACCTTTAGGGTCTCACTGATTTCTTCCCCACACCTAAGGCTGCAGGGAATAACAGTGCTGTTCAGCATGGCCATGTCTGCAAATGTCACCAACAAGTTGTTCTCATTGGCCTCTTCATCTGTGAAAAGGTTAAATAGGGCAGTTTCCTAACTGGGAGCACACAATTCCTGACTTCTAGACATTTAGTATTAGGCCACCAACTTTTAAGTTGAGATGATTTGTACCTTTTGCATTTTTGAGGCATCCTATCGCATGGTAATACGATGCAGAGGTTGGCTTCATTCTTCATTTTGACTTTCCTGCAGAATTATTTGTCTTCATGTCAGAGTCATAGACTCATGGAATCATTAAGGTTGGAAAAGACCTCTAAGATCATCTTTAGCATATGATTTTCATAAGGAAAATCCCAGTGCTTTTTGTAACTTGAAGAGCCATATTCCAATCTGAATTGCATGTGAGAAAAATTCATGCCCTATTGAAATAGATAGCAAAATTTCATTTCACTCCATAAGTATTCAGATTTTCTGAATTGCAGATGGTGGAAACATGCCCAAATGGCACAACCCAAGTAAAAGAAGGAAAGAAACAGGTGCACATTTATCCGTTGCACTCCTTCACATTCATAACAGTACAATACATCTCAGGTCTACCTTACTGATTACAGCTGATTAATATGCCTAATGCTGTCACAATTTTCCCATGCAAGTAAGGAGACAAGGAAGGAAATTCTTTAAGATAGGGATTTTTTTTTTTTTTTTTTCAATATTAAACACTTTTTAGTAAATACCTCGGCAATATTCCTTTAGTACAGTACAAATTGTTTGCCTTTATGGCATGCAGTAAATTAGTAGGACCAACATACTGTTTTTTATTACTTTAGGTAGAAAGATCACAGCCTTCTCAATGTAACCGAGCAACTGTAAATTACTGTTAACAACAACATGAGAGAGAAGGAAGTGGAAAAACATTAATGCTTGCTTTCTATTCTTCCTTTGTGGATTTCGGGAAGGGAAGCTTTTAAATAAAATGAATAAATGAAATAAAAGAGAGACTAATGGGTTGGAAGCCCTGCATCCCCACCAGGGCTGCTGAGGACTTTGTAGCTCACCATCAAAGGAATTCTTTGCAACTCACGGTATTGTCAGCCATTATGTTGTTAAAATACATTTTTTTCACAAACGCAAATGTATTTTGAAATCTTTTAAAGTCCAGAGTCATAAAAACAAGGCCACACAGAGAACAGATTTTAACCAAAGTTACTTTGTCATGTTTCCACAATAATAACCTGGTTATCTCTATTGAAATACAAAGCTAACTGGGTGCTGCGATTCTTCTAACAGAAAAGCAACTGATTTGGGTTGGTTTCAGCATGCTTTCCAGCGAGAACACTTACAACATGCAGGATATGGTTACAGGAATGATGTTTCACCAAACTGAAGATGCGTTTCAGTTTGGATCTCACTTTGGATGAGAGAAAAGAGAATCCCCACAGAAGTCCATGAGTGCGGCTGTATACAGAATCAATGTCAATTAGTGGAGGATCAGACCTGTACTGTGAGAAGGCAAAGGCTTGCAATCTCACACTGAACTGAGGTGACACAGACAGATCTCAGCGGCTACAACCAACAGATTTTCAATAGCAGGGAAAAATCAACTCCCTGGCCAGAAACTTCTGCATTTCCAGTAAGTCTGGGAAGTTCAACAGTTGGTTCTGAGGAGCTGTTGTCCACTGTCTATGTATTTTATATATGGAGTTATCTTCAGACTAATTGCTGTGCACTCCTGTGTACAGAAGCTCAAGGAAGAAGTCCAAGTGCATGAAGCAGACCTAGTGTCTATTGCTACTCTTTAAACTTGCTACACAACATGTGTAACAGCTGTGTGAATATTAGGGGCTGCAGAGTACAAGAAAACAGAAGTGCAGTTCAAATGGAGCAGAAGGGCTGAGGGAGACAAAGCGTGCCAATTAACAAGAAAAAGGAAAGGAAAACTGAAACAGTGGTGGCTGGATCTCAGGTTGGATATTAGAAAAAAAT
Source organism: Excalfactoria chinensis (assembly GCF_039878825.1). Taxonomy (NCBI): domain Eukaryota; kingdom Metazoa; phylum Chordata; class Aves; order Galliformes; family Phasianidae; genus Excalfactoria; species Excalfactoria chinensis. The sequence continues at coordinate 107,280,317 of NC_092826.1, forward strand.
ACTTCTCAGGAAGCGCAGTGATGCACTGGAACAGGCTGCCCAGGGAGGTGGAGTCACCATCTCTGGAAGTGTTGAAGAAATGTGGAGATGTAGCTCTGAGGGGCATGGTCAGTGGGCATGGTGGGATGGGTCGATGGCTGGACTTGATTATCTTATAAGTCTTTTTCAGCCTTAGTAATTCTATGATTGTTTTTAGGGATGAGAGTGATGTGTCTCTGTGGAACATGGACATGTACATTTATGTGTGATGGAAGAAGGCACAAGACCATATGTCAGACTGGCTGTGGGTGGAGGCAAGAAGAGACTGTTTTTACAGACTGGTCTAGAACCAAACAGCAAAGTCTGCCAGAGAGGGAGAAATGAGAATCAGCAATAGGATAAACAACAGAAGGCTTGGGCTTATGCAGAGATTGTTGAAGATGTTGCTTTGTCCACCTTGGACGTGACATGAAGCAATATGAGCAGATACGGACACCTAAGAAGTGGATGAAGACAGAAGAGGGTTCCATAAACTCAGAAAGATGCATTTGTTTGGGTACTGAAGTGTGAAGCCATGCAGGGCTGAGAGCCCATTGCTGCCGCTAGTTGGCCTCTGAAGGTTTGTGGGAGTTAGGCAGCAGCTGCAGTGCTCAGGGGCAGGGCATCCCAACAGAGGAGTCCCACCCTGGATCACAGCTGTGTTCCACTCAACCTCACTTTTTGCCCTCAGCCATACTCAGCACCCAGAGCGCCAAAAAAAGCACAGACTCCAGTGCTTTGCAATGCACAGTATGCTGGAGTTTTCTAAAGGGGCTAACGGCAAAATACATTACTGCCTGCTATTTGTATCCTTAAGCGTAAGATTTTATTACGGCTTGCTGGACAGCTACGCATTTTTACCAAACCCTTTAAAATAATTCCAAGAATTTGACACATTGGTCTCCAAGAAGAAAGCGAAGAATTCCAAGAGGTGTTTTACATGCTGTGAAATTGCAGGTTCTTTCCTTTGTTCTAAATTTACTAGTAATTAATTTCCTCTAGCAATCCCATATTTGAATCTTGGCACTATAAAACAGAGGGGCTGAACACAGGCCTTCAAAGGCAGACGGCTGACGGACTAACGCAGAGTGCCCTGTAATAATGCAGATCTTATTTTTTGAGGAGGTGTTTGGGTAATGTTTCTGTCATAGCCTAGGTGAAAAACTAGCATCTGGCTAGCAAAATAAAGAAATGAAAGCCAAGCAGGGATTTACAGGGAAGAGTTTATAACTATATTTAGCATGCCTGGGAGAACGATACGTGTTTTCCTCAGTCCAGCCTTCCACCCTATTTTTTCAGGCACAAAGACAACAAATTATGTTTACTCTTCAAGCAAAAGGGAAAAGAGTGCAAGCAGTGAGAAAACAGAGTCATCACACTTTTCAGAGTTACTAGGGTAAGGCAGAACTTCATGATTAACTTTCCCGAGTCTAACATAGGCACCATGTTCAAAACTCATGTACCTCCATGATACTCCTGGCTGTATACCTGTCACCCCAAAGTCTGTGAGACTGTTAATGCAGAAAGAATCTAGTTTATCATTCTTAAGATTTTCCCAGCTGCAGCAGGTTTACTCCGAAAGTGCTGACAGCAGTTTCATCAATACATCATGGCTTCTATTTGTCCCAATTTTGTGGTTTTGTCCTGGTCAGAAAAAGCTGTGGTTTTACTGCTCTCTTGATTCAGAAGAATAGCAAACCATTGGCCAGGGTGAAATAACTGGAGAAGTAATGCACTTTAAAATGCAAACGATACTAAAGTATAGTGCTCTTCAATGCTCGAGGGTGAGTCCCACCATCTGCTCTGGCCGTGGCTAAGGCTGACCTCCCTTTGTATTATTAGGGAAAAAAGTAACTGTGCAGATCAAAAAGAAGTTTAAACAGGGAAAACGTAGCTCCCAAATTTGCAGGCTGCACACAGCTTCTGCACACAGAACAGCGAGCATCCAGCAGGAGTTTATTTTATTCTGAGGTGATGAGTATTTTACAGCCCAGGGAAATCCTCTTCGGCGAACCCTTCAGCTCTGGGATCCTTCTCACTCACACACCCATGTCTGCTTCACAATCCCCTCCTACGTATGCTCTTCATCAAACTGAAGATGAAAGCCACCAGCAAGCAGAGGGAAGTCACTTTCTTCCACATTTCCAGGTATGAGCTATTTGTGCAGTTCCCACCCCCCACCATGAGAGACACTCAGAAAACACACCAGACCGCTGGTCACCATTTGCATGTTGACATCTTTGCAGGGAAAGGCGCTGTTTCTAAGTCATGCTCCCCATTCTCACAAAGCAGTTTTTGCTTGAGACTGCTAACTAAAAGGAATCCAGTAGCTTTCCTGCAAGTAAATAGCTCGTTAATGCTGGAAGTAGGGCTTGTGTGCAAAGACTGTCCTATGCAAATCAGAGCTGATGAGCACTTAACTAATCTGTTTACAGACCAGAGCTGCTGGGCAGGCCTCAGCGATTTTCTATCAAAGCAAAGAACCATTCTTTATGGGCATCTGGTTGTCCCTGAATTGGTAGTTTAAGCATATACCCCTGCTTCAAAGAAAGATCAAAGGATTTATTACTTCTAAATGAGTGCATTATTTCCACTTACTACTTTCTTGTTTGCAATGTGTTATTAACAGCACCGTGGCAGGGTTACCTTAAGACTTGAGTTTCTCATAGATTCCAGAATGTGATTTTAGATGGTATATATAGCCAATAACATGCAGGCTGTTATGCGGATGGAGAAGGAAGTAGGAAATGTATTAGAGCAGCCAGTTATGGAAAATGGATTTAAAAAGAAAACAAAGCAACTACAACTTGATATACAAAAATGGCAGTTTATCATTTGAGCTTTAAAAGAACACAATGAGCGTGTTTCAAAGTGACAGCCACAGTTCTGCAGGCAGAGCCAGTTCTGGCTCCTCCTCATATGAAAAGAAACACACAGCAAAAGCCGAGATGCCGCAGTCATGAAGTAGCACAACGACGGGTTCAATGACCAAATTCCTACTATCCCATAAATGCCTACCATCCCCATCCTTTTGGCTTACCGTTTATAGCTCCGTTTACTTATTAAGTCTGGGAGACACATTCATTATGTGCTTTCTGGCACTACTGGGAACACATGGAAAGCAAGTAAGACCTAACATCTTATTTACACTCACACTGAAGGCCCACAGAGCTGAAAAGGGAATTTTCAAGAGGAAGTGCAGAAGTAGATTCCAGGCAGCAAGGGCCAAGGCAGACAAAGCTGCCAGAACTATAGCCGCAAGTGGCCCATGGGAGAATTTGGAGGGGCTGGTGTGATGTTTATTGCTCAAACTTCAGCGTTGGGTGGTGCAACAGAGACAGGAACTGCGTTCTGCTGCCTGGGAGCTCAGCAGTGGTATCTAGAGATATCTGTGGACTTGGCCTCTCCACCTTTATCACAGCGCCAGAAGGGAGCCCATTGCAGTCCCTATCTGTTTGACAAGGAGCCATCTCACCCTGACAGGCCTGGCAAGCCACACTGGCACAGGTTCTGCTTAGTTCTTCTCTTTATTACACCCAGACTCAGTTTGCATCCACATCAGCAAACAGTTCCCTTCCTAGGACAAGCAGAAATAAAAAGTATTGTAGCAATGGGGTTGGGGACACAACATAGTGGCCTTCCAGGAAGAGCATCATGTTGGTTTTAGCTCTTGTGATAGATGTAAACCTACTGATCTCCACTGGTTTAGCAGTGTTGTTCTCCTCTTCTCCTGGCAGACGGTGGCTATTTTTTAGCATTAACTGCAAAGACAACCCCAGCAAAGTCAAAGGCAGTGATGGAGTAATGCAATGGCCCCGTTTAGTGTCTGCACCACAGCTCAGAGGAGTAATGAACTCAAACAGCTGACACACTGCAGGCTTCTGGTTACATGCAAACCATAGCTGCAAACAAGCAGAGCTTGCATTGAAGTCCGACTGCACAGGAATACATGCATATCTTAAATTCATGTATCTGAAGCTCCAGCTTCCATTACCATTGAGTGGCATCAGTTAGTCTACCTCGTGGCCTGCAGACTGAGGTGCTATTATTACACAACACCAACAATTCACATCACAGTTAAACATAACAGACAGCAAATGCTTATCACCAAAATACTGTCATACATAGAACAGATGCAGATACTAACATATAAAGGCACATAACATATAAAGCAGATATCTACTAACAGGCTGGAAGACTTTTTTGTTGTTGTTTCGGTTTGGTTTGGTTTTATTAGTGTATGCAATTGTGTAGAGAAGAATGGAACTAGAATATTTAACCAAATACGTATCAGTATGGCAAATGAGAATATAGCACTAAGGGACGTGATTTAGTAATGGCATTGGGGAAATCAGGAGGATGGCTGGTCTTGATGATCCTGAAGCTCTTTTCTCACCTATGTGATTCTGTTCTATGGTTCTATGATTCTAAAGCTACCCAGAATGTGTCAGGAATATAGTGGGAAGCTGGGGATCTGAAAGATAACCCTTGAAAAGCCCACAGTTGTGTGAATTACAGGAGACTGAACATCAACAGAACCACCAGGCAGGGCATACTCCTGTGCATCATTCAAACAGACAAAGAAAAAGCAGATGATGCCAAGATGATGCTGTAAAACAGACAAAAGCAACAACATCCAACACATGAGCTTACTAAATATTGGTCATTGAAGTTGAACAGCACCTACATTCATGGAAAAACAGGCATGATAACTGGAATCCTCCTAGAGTTACCCACAAACTGTCCCGTTTTGGTATTGCAAACAGCCTATACAACACCCAGTTCAAGGCTAGCTGACCAAGTATTCACCAAGATTTCCAGGAAAGTCTCTGGGACAAAAGAGCTGCAGATATGTTAGCAAACTGCAGCTGGCTCAGGTCTGTCTGCAACCAGTGATTACAGACCAGCTAACATTGTGGAATCATTTTGAAGGAGGCACTGAGAACAAAGTATGCAGCTCAGAGATTAGAATTCTTTAAGTTACTTTCCAAATCCCTTTCCAAATCACTGTTACTTTAGTTTTACTTGTCTGGTTTTTCATTTGAATTTCAACAAAACAGATATTCGATATACAGTTTTTCTTTGCTTAAAATACTATAGGGATTGAAATGAACTGTAACAATACTTGTTTTTCTTTCCAGGGTAGCTGCATTTCAGGTATGAGCAAACTTACCCTTGTATCAGTTGTGTGATATCACAATATCACTCCAAGACTTTTAGAAATCAGTAAAATTCATAGAATGTATGTAAGCATATTTATTATTTTCAGGCCTAACATTTCGTTTACTAAGCAGAACCCTGTTATCATCAGTGGGAGGCTCAGCAAAACCAAACGAAGAAACACACTGAGCTATCTCTGAACTCAAATGAAAATCAAGATCTCATTTCAGGCCAAGGTCTAAAGGAAGAGCTGGGTGTCAGCGCAGAAGGAGCCAGATGGCTTTTTATCATACAGTTGCTATAAGAAGACATTTAGTACTTAAAAAAGGTTTATCCACCTGTTTCAATTGACTGCAAGTGCTCACAATCTATGATGAATACGACCACCAACAAAAAATCATTGCCATATGGATGCCTAATTCCATGTCATACGTTTACTGAGCGCACCAGCCATAAAAACACTCATTCTCTGTCCACCTAAGAAAATTCTTTTAACTGTTGCTATTATTCTTATTGGAGAAAAAATTATGTGCAACTGTGCCAGCAGACAGGATGGTCTGTGACAAATCATGTATAGGAGGCAACAAATCTTAAAAATACCAGCAGCCTTTAAAGACCATCCATCCATTATGCTACTGCATAGAATGTCAAACATGTCTTGCAAGCCTGAGCTCTTCCAAAACGCTGCTTATTCATTTGTAGACATTCAATTAAATTTCTCCCCCTGCAGAAGTATATTTTTTCAGTTTTGCAAGGCTTGCAGCAAGTTCTAAGAACTTGATACGGAAGTCAACAAAAAGGCTTCCCTTTGTAAAGCCCCATGACTTTGAGAGGGTGCTACCAATCTAGAACACTGCAGAGCGCCCAAGCTGCACACATTGCTTCAGTGAGTCATGAAAACACAGAGGAAACTTCTACATTGCATCAAAGTTTCTACAACTTGTTAGACAGTCTCCTCTTATTAAACAGGTGGTATTCTCAGCTTTTTCTTGAGAAAAATGTGATTACATCTGGTTTTATATGGAGGAGGAGACAGTAATGATGACATAAAGGCAAATCAAAAGCAAGGTGTACCACTCCAGTCTTAAAGTACCCTTTGAGTTGGGCCTGGTTGATTTTGATCTTGCTGATCACGATGGAAAACTAAGATTGCAGAAAGACATCGATTGCATAAGCATCATAGCCTCTGCATGATGGCTTTCCCTGCTTGCTCCATGGACAGCCTCAGTCTTTTTGTTCTGCAGATCATTTAGGAACACCTTTTTGTGTCAGAGCTGTAACATTTGTACAGCTGAAAAGATGGGCTGCTCTGTCCTCAGGCTGGAAGCAACAACAGTTGTTCTGTGCCCTCAGCAGCTTCATCATCTGCTGCAGGACAAGGCTGGGACAAGACTGGCAATATCACCTCCAGCAGCTCCTGCTGGCTCCTTCCTTTTGCAGCCAGCACCCCAGCTTCTCAGAATCCTGATGCCTGAAATGTGGCACCATCCCTGCCTGAAAGATGCCCTGAAGCTGCATCTTGGCCACAACTGCATTGGAATCACACAGCCATTCAAAAAATGCTATGAAATCCTGGCAAGATTGTAGCTAATGGCAACATTCCCATTGATTAAACCAGAGCCAGACTATCATGCATAATACTTTTACTTGGTCAGAATGCCTCTTCTTCCACCTGAGGCTTGTTAAGAGCCATAAATAAAGTTAAAGCAACATCATACTCAGCAGTTTTAATAGAAGGCCTCCTCTGTTACACGACCACCAAAAACAGTTGCTTAAGATGGGTTATACTGAATCATACAAGAGAGAAGGCTGCTTAGGTATATAAATATATATTAAACCATCACTACTTTTATTGGTTGACAGTGTTTTCCTGCTAGTCAGTAAATGCATCTGATATAGGTGAACTTCCAAAGTAAGCATGATGGGAGGGCTAGTTTAACATTCAAAACAATTTTAAAAGAAGTTACCTCAAGTTTCCCTTTGGGACATTTAGAATATATGCAGCTAATTTGCTGTACCTAATTTGTGTGTATGCACTGGGAAGTAATTAGTGTAGAAATTTAACCAATTTCACCGTCTTTCTGTTCAGCTCAATAAATTGCTGTTTTCAACACCTGGTTCTGGCAGTGACAACAGTTTTAGTACTTGCTTAATTTCCATAGGCCAGAAGTATACCCCATGCAGAGCAAAAGATGCATTAAACACACAGGCAGATGCAATAATAGATGTAGCCAGCGTGAATACCACCACCATTATATGTATCCAGTAATACAGTATTCCCCTGCAGAATTAAGAAAAATATGTGTGTTCTACCAGAAATTGTATTACTGGCTTCAGGTATTGGACATTATTAAAAGTTTCAAGGCACCTTCCATAGTAAGATTTATGTTAAAAGTTGTTTCTAACTTTGCCAAAGTAACTGCCTAGTCTAACATTTTACATGCTGGCTGTCTGCCCTGAAGCTGGCTTTTGTTTGGTTTGGTTTTTGTTTTTAATTTCAGCCAAAATCCCCCTCTAAGAAACAGACCAGAAAACAGACCAGTTTTGTTGGTTTGCCAATAGAGCATTCTGGCAGTCTCTACTCCAACGTGAGCTTCAGAGTAGGAATTCAAAGTTTGATCAGAGGTTGTAGGAGAGGAGAAATGGACCCCAAGAAGTTTGAGTTACAAGCCTTCAGGAGAAACATAGAAATAAATCAAAGTTTTTTACATGCTTAACAAAGACTTTACAATTCCAGAAACTAAATTTTTCAAAGGCTCTGTCTCACTGAACATATTCCTGTTCCTTATGGCTCCTAACATTTATATGTGCATGTACCATATTGAGAAAGCAAATGATTATGCTTCCTGCAAGCAAACACATTGATAGAAACTGCTGCTCCAGGCTGGGCTGGACACTAGAAGGATGCACCAAGCAGAAATCCTCAGCAATCCTGCTACCAGACAGGTCTCCAAGTCAAATACAGAGGAGACTTAACCAGGCCTCCCTCTCCTACCATTTAATATCTCATTCATTGTAAAACTACCAAATGAACAAGGATCCTATCAGCAAAAACATCCCTGTAGTCTCAAATTTATTATGAGACCGGGTCCATCCTTTGTGTTGTGTGACTCAGGAATGCCACAGGAAAACAAAAGGACCTCTATGTGATCTTGTAGTCAAAGGTTGAACCACACACCTCTAACAGTGGTTCCACATTTGTGCATTTTCCAGCACTCACACAGTTGACTTGGACATTTTAATAGTTTTTATTGCAGATAGTTTTGTGTCTGATTTCAAAGAATGAACGAAATCAATAGTTTTATCAAATGAGAGAAGAACAACTATTAAAAAGTCAGATTGCTCCTGGTAGTCTTTGACTCATACAGTATTAATGAGCCCCAAAGCTCTGAATAACCTGGGACATCATAGTCTTCAAAGCAAACTGGAAGGAGACCAGATCAATCAGTAGTTTAATGACTTTATATAATGTTACCAACAGGTTAAAACGTAATGTTCAAGCTCTCTGAAGATGCTGAATTAAGCTAATTCAACCACGCAATTTTCTTACTTGAATGTGCGTGTATAAAAGGATCTGTCACAGGACCAAAATTGGAATGTAAATGCATAATTGACCATGGATTGAGCCTGGAACCTGTGAGTCAGTATGGATGTGAGTACTTACATTTGTAAATTTAAGTTTACACCTGTATTTTGTCAGAAGCAGTGAACGGTTAAGGTAATACATAGGCAAACATACTACTGGATGCATCACACAGTCAAGAGTTCTTCAAAAGCCTGTTATTGCAAGATAATTTGTAAAAACCCAAGCAAATTAAAATATAAGACCGCTCAGTACCTTTTTAGTGAATTGTGTGTGTGCAAGATTGCATCAAAACTAAAAGCAAATAATCATGGAGCAAGTATTTACCAGCATAGATTTTTATTTCTTTTCAAAATAATGGGGTTTGTTTAGGTTTATAGTACTGCAGTAGTCGCCTAAAGCAAATGCACACTTGGTTAGAACTTCTGGAAAGTGCTGTTTTTGGGCTCTGAAAATGTGTGACAGAAAATGTGTGACAGAATACAAGAAAATATAAAACTGGGTTAGCAAAATACAGTAACAGAGTTTTACAGGAGAGACACGCATACCATGTTATTTTAACTAAGTCTATCAGGCAAACATGCTGTAACAGCTCTCCACTTAGTAACATGTGCCTATAAACTTAATCTGCAACCTGAACCCCAGGAAAAATTCACTACTTATCAATGCAAGGCTAGCAGGTCCAAGAAAAAAATAATAAAATCCATCTCACACTGTGTTTCTTCATTGAAAAAAAAAACAACTCTTCCCTTTTTGCATACAGAATTCACTTTTAATTTGGGTAGATCGCTATATATCATTAAATCACTGTATAACTGCTCAAGATTCACCTAAGTTTGCAGCCATAACGTAAATTATTTTATATGCAAACAATTAAGTGTTTAATTTTTTAAAAAAATATTTATTTATTTATTGCATCTAGTGAAAAAAAAAAAAGACTTTTGATGGTTCTTATAAAATGAAATCACTGGCTGGCTGTGATTGGTTGTTGCCAAACAACCCCTTCCTCTGGCTCACTTTATCAAGGATTGATGAAGTCCCGGAGTTTGCTGTGATTTAGACAACCAAAGATGATTAGTCTGTATGAGATCAGTATGCACAGTATTTCATTAAACCCATATATTTCTCAAATGAGCTGTAAGGATAAAAAAAAAAAAATAATAATGTGGTTTGTTATTGTGTTCATTGCCAAAGGACTGCTCACAAGTTTTCCTCCTCACGTAAAAACTGGAACACAGCCGAGAAGTCTTTCAGGGCATAGCCTTTTGCACACATCATCCTGTAGATCTGATGCGCCTGGGATCCCAAAGGAACTGGTGTCTTCGTGTTGGTGGCAGAAATCTGGGCCAGGCCGAGATCCTGTGAGGAAGGAGAGGAAGGAAGCGGGCAGAGAGAAAGAAGGGAAGGAAAGGAAAAGAGAAAAAGTCAAGAAGAAAGTGTCAAGATTATCAATAGCCATGTATATACAATATGTTAAATGACTTTCATTGTTAAGAGAAGTCTACCATATGAGATTTCAGTCCTAAAAGAAAGAAGTCTGTTCAGTTTTTCATTTTGAAAACGGTAACAAAATGTTACTCAATAGGAAAACAAAACAAAAGAAAAAAAACCCAGTCCAAAAACCCAACTTACATACAGCTCTGCAAGGAAGACAGCTTCCGTCAGGACAGAGGGAATTTTCTTGATCATTGTGCAACCTGACAGCAAGACTCTGACTTTTTTTTTCACTCCACTTTACTACATTATCTCCAAAACTAAGATTCCTCTAGGTATTCACTTAAGTATTTCACATACTTTTCATATTAGTTGAGTGAGAGGACATTTTTCTTGCGAAAAACAGGTTAAAAACAAAGATGGAGGTATTTGAACAGCAACAAAATAAAAGCCTGTGATCTAACTTACATTTACTGTAATGTGACCACCGTGCAATTAATGAAAGAATGATAGGTGTGAGCCACTTTGTGAATATAAATGGTTTGCAGTCTCACTGAAAGGCTGTATTAAGGAATTCCCTGGGGAACTGTCCTGGTTTTGCAACAACTTGATGTTTTCTGTAATGAGCGAAGATGAAGGGATATAGAGAATAATTCAACTGCATTTTTAAGCACCAAGTTTCAGGCAAAAAATGAGGTCGTCAAGAAGAATGATTTGAGATCCTGTCCTCCAAAAGCATTCGGTCAACTACAGCTATAATCCAAAATAAACAGGAGAAAAATGAAAGGCAAGTAGCAGCACGATGACTGACTATAGTTAGTCAGAAAAAATCAGCTTCATGCATGCTGGACAGAAATGACGAGTCAGGCTGGAGGACGTCTTGAATTTTAAGCTGAATCAGACATGAAGCTCACTGAAGAAAGAACAGCTAACAAGGGCCTGGATATAGAAATAGATCTCTTTCTAAGTATGACAGTAACGCCTGCTCTCAAGGTTGCCTTTCTAAGGTATTGCAAGAGAACAGAACTTAATTATGAGGTCTACATTTTAAGAAAGCTTCAGAGATACTTCTTCACCGTTACCAGCATGTGACGAGATTTGCTGTTCATCCAAGACTGTGGTAGCTCATAGAATTTGCACTTTCAGTGGGTTTAATTTAAAAAAATATATATATTTATGACAAATAAGAAGAACTGAGAGACTGCAGTACTGCTGAGAGCACTTCTGGCTTCTCAAGAATGACTTACAAGACAGGTCTTTACTTTCTGTGCGTCTGTATTTGAATTAGCACAAGGAAATTCAAGATCTTACTCTATTCTCTAAATGTCACTTCGATCTGTAAATCGGCTCTATAAAGGTCATTCTGATACAAATCAGAATTATAGTTACTCTTCCTATTACCCTTGAATGACTTCAAGATCTAGGGAAATGGGAAAAACATACGTATCACATGCCACAGGATTCAGATAAGATTCCTCGTCTGCATCACTGCAGATCATTCCTTTTTTGCCTAGCAATGACTGATGACCTAAGTCTAAGAACAGTGACTTCAGCCTAACTTACAGTAAGATATTCCATGCTATAATCCTAACCTCCTCCAGCCCCTCTTTGTGAAATCTGTTGCCATGTTGTCCACTTCATTCAAAAAAACTTGTATCACTTCATGTAATGGTAGAACAGCAAAATCATCCTGCTCCAAACTAATGAAGGCCCTTAGTTTCAGTAGTAGTGGTCTATTATTCTCTGAAGGGGTTTGCATAAAAGCAGTCCCTGATAATTCTGAACAGACTGCTAGCACAAGGACAATTTTATAAAGCAGGTCTGTTTGCTTTCACAATGAAACCTGGGCTCCAAGATGGCTGAAATGTTAGATAGCATCTCAACATTTACTTCAACCAGGACTCCTGACTCCAAAGTCAGGAAGGTCCCAGGGGTTTCTGTTTGTTTGTTTTTTAAATTTCATTCTATTAATTGGAACTCTGAAGGAATAAAAGCACAGACTGTATATAAAGCTTATCTTTAGCTTTAGGTTGTAAAAGATTTTGCGCCTTTTCTCCCAAAGTTGGAGCTTCCTTGAGTGAAATAGCACAAAAGAGCTCGAAAGGAAACTTGTCTTTTTGCTGACCTTTCTGAAAAAGTGAAAATCAGAGCATAATTTACGGCTCCTCTCATACTCTATGAAGCTGATAGAATCTTGCAGATGTCTTACTGTACCAACTATTCTGTTCACTTTTTCTCAGCTTGGAAAAGGGGAACAATTCTCTTTCAGGAGACAGCTGCAAATGTATTTTTAAGAAGTTAAAACAAATAACAACAACAAAAAGATCCACAAAAAAAAATGGTCACTGTAGAAAGATGTGGTTCCTTAGACTTATTTTGGAGCAGATGTAAATGAATCTCTGCCATTTGGAATAAAGCACAAGCAGTCATGAACACTAGGATACGAATCTTGCTTTTCTCAGGATTCAAGGACAACATTTAATCAGTAACCATGCTGTGAATATAGTTGCGTTTTGCTTCTTGTAAGCAGCAAAAGTATGCTTTGTACGTCCCAGATAAGAGTACCCAGCTCAAATAACTTATATACTACATGATCTATCACGCACCAAGAGGTAAGGGATCACAGAAGTCCCCTGACAAACTAAGGATCAGTGTCTCAAAACTGGCCACTACTTCACCATTTAATATCACAGACGTGATCAGCTTTCTCTTGGCTCCTTACTCATTCAAGTAATTTTCTATCGATACTGAAGAGGCACGAAAGGAATTTATTGTCTTTCCTCCTTACCGAGGCAGCCTATAGGCTGTCTAGTAGACAAGATAGGCAGATGAGGCATCAGAAGAGGTGAAGAGCAATTAAAAATCTCTGAGAAACAATCCTCTTATGTGTTGATAATACTTTAACCAAAAGCTGACAATTTCAACAAGCACAAGGCAAGCTGCTGTTCCTTCCATGAAGATCTTAGACAAAGGTCCCTCTTAGAAGCAGAACAAAAGGGTGAAAAAATTCACCATTTACACAGAAAGTTAAAACGGATGGGAATATGGCCCATCCCATTTATATTATGAGGTTATTCAAGACAAGAGTAACAGTTAAGAATCACAAGAATAGGGATTCCAGCGTGAAGCAATGCACAACAGGCAGAACACAGTTTGAAAGCTGCATGTGATAGAAACAAGAGCTTTGAGGCAGTGCCAGGACCAGATTGCTTATCTCCAATCAATAACCCTGGCCAAATTCAAATGCATAATATGAATCATTTTATAAATCAGGAATTTTAATAATGTCTTCTTGCCTCCTGTGTCTAAAGACATGAACATGACGTAAAAGCTACTGCTTTCCAGTATTTTAACACATCCCTCAAAGAAATGAAAGCTGCTGGCTGTTGTTGCATAAACTTAAAATACTGCACACCAGCCATCCAGGGATGAGATCAGAGTTCTCTTCCGGGGCCGTTTTTGTAATTCATCGTAGGCAATCATTGTGTAAAAGCAAAAGAAGTTCAAAAGTCAGCGTCCTACAGTTCCTCCCTCCAACTGTGTCCTCATCAGCATGATGCACAGCCCTGACCTCCTTGCCTACTTTCCTCTGCCCTCCAAGGGCTTTGCTTTCCTGACCACAGAGTGACTCAGGACCATACTTTTCCTCAAACAGCTAAGTGTGTCAGTTAAGTGTATCCTCCTGGGATGGGATAGCTGTAAGTTACAACTTCTTTGTGCTGAGAAGGACCTAAAACCCAGATGTCTCACTTTGCAGACAAGTAATTTAAATCACTGGGTTATTACTTCTAAGAAGTATTATATTTGTCGTCACCAATGACAATTCAAGAGAGGTCACAGCACATGTGCACAGGCACCTGTAGAAAATCAGCCCGCAGAGGCTGAAGCCTGTCTTCATTATGCATTCCACATAATCTCAGGCAAACACCTTAGGAACTGGCTCAGCAAGGAAGGGGATGCTAGAAGGCATTTGTGGTAGCACAGCATAAGGTATCTGGAAGACATTAGGCCAGAAGTTTTAGATGCTTTTGTCATTATGTGCAACTAATTTGTTCAGTGGGGTTTTCCTGAACTTGAGCTGAGGCTCTTAAGTTCCAGAGCCACCTAAAAGGTTTGCTGAGCACTTGCCATACACTCAAGTCCATCAGGAGCTCTAGGGCAACTCAGAACTGAGAAAGTGCGTATTATCTCATTGAGTGGCTTTTCAGTAACAATAGCTAGGAAGAGGCTGGAGATTAAAGTCCCCTACGCTACTTATTAATTCAGAGTTATAGTAATAGGTTGCAATCCCTTCTCTCAATGGCCACACATTCCCTTGTAATCACAATTTTTCATTAAGAATGCTTGCTAGAAGCCCAGAGAACAAGCAACTACAACTTTACATGCAAGTATTCCATACCTTAGCCATGAGCGTTGTTCCAAAGCCACCTTGATAATTATTAGCAGATGGTACTCCTTCCATCACTCCAGGAACAGGGTTGTACGTATCGCTTGACCAACAGCGACCCGAGCTCATATTTAGAATTTTGGCCAGCAGCTTTGGGTCAAGCCCTAATCTGTCAAAGGTCAAGGAAGAGAACTGTTAATGTCAAAATGCGCAAGACATGGGTGACTTGTTTTATATTTTAGGACTCTGCCATCATTTCTCTCCCTTTACTATAAGCCATGAAAAATGACACAGTATTGATATTGGGGGTAGAGGAGCTGTATTTTAGATTAAAGACCATCAATCCACCCTTTAAGCAGTAGGTTTGCAGAGCTTTTTTTCCTTGGCACTAAGCAAAGTGCCTCCAACCTAGCAATTCTGAAAGTGCAATCAAAATAAAGGTCCTCTCAGAGGTGCAGCTCCATTCTAATTGTTATAAGGCATTGTGTTCTGCCAGTGACTAGACCACATACCTGTTCTTCATAACAAAATTGTATTATCTAAAGCTAAACAAAGCAAATAATTGAAAAGCAAGAACCAAACCTGATATATTTCTAAATATATATATATTACTATTGTATACATCTGTATTTTGCTTTGCTGTTACTTAATCTTCATTACATACTCGTGCTTATGAAGCAAGTCTGCCTCTTACTGTGACATATGCTATCTATTCACAAACATACATCATAGTTCCGGGTCAACTGTTGATAAGGTTACTGATCCTGATAAAACAAAGCTTGTCCAAGTAGAAAATTTGTTCTAGAATGGTTCCATTTGTTCTAAAATAGAGCTGATGGCATAAACTGCTGCTCAGTGGAGACTGAAAGAATTTTAATATTTTAGAAAATTAACTGTTTTATCAATTTGTATTGATGCTGATATCAAGTTGCAAATGTAAATTTTACTCCAGTTACATTTACACCAACACTAATCGACAGTAGTGTATCTGATCCTGTGGAAATGGTCAGTTACAGTCATACAAGAAAGAAATCAAGGCAATTAATTCCAGTAACAATCAAAGATGAGAAAAGGACATTTTAAAATGGTTATATCACAACCCCCTTGGCCAGGGACAAGAAAACAGGTTAAAAAGAAAAAACTTGCCCACAAAATTCCAGAGGAACTTCAGCCTTTACACAGGACCTTCCATTAGCTTTTACCACAGACATTTTGCAGATCTCCACAGTCAGGGGAATCCTAACACCACTTCCAGGCCCTGCAACTCTCTAGGTTTTAATTTTTAGGTGATTAAATCTCATTAGCAGTGGAACAGTTCCTAAATTTAGGTCTATTTTTTCCAATAGGATTTTAAGATTTGAAAAACGATGTTTCAGGCAGCGATCTCTGCAATATGCTTCTTGTTCCCACAACAGCACACGTCTCTGTGATTCTATTTTCCTTATGCAAAGCAAGCTCACTTTCTGTACTGCAAAGGTACCTTTTTAGCATCACTGCTGTGCAGCCTTATTTATGGCTTGCTGCACCAGCCCCTGGGACTGGGCTTTATCCTCCTCCTCATTTACTGAAGTCCTCTGAAACCTTTCAATTGCTTTTTGTTTTTACAAAAGCATATTTTCCAGCACCAATATGTCCTCACAGTATTTTAATTGTACTTTTATCCTGTATAGCGTATCAAAATCTTCATCAAGAGCCTCTCAAAATAAAGACCTTAATCGTTGCCATTTAAAATAACCAAAACCAAACAAAACTGAACCAAACCAACCAACCAAAAAAACCCCAAATACAGTGGGAGCACACAGTGCCTGAGCAGCTTTCAAGCACAAAGAAGCTGCTTTTTGGCCAAAACAAATCTCTTGGTTTGTTTGTTTCCTTATCTTTCTTACACTCAGATCAGTATTTTTAGCGGTGCAGTGCCTGCTTGTGCCACATCTAGTTGCATGCAGAGATCTGTAATTACAGCTACGAGTACACTGCAAGGCAGAGGACCTATCACTTCCAAATGTATATAACCCTTCCCAAAAGTGCTCTCCTCACAGTATACCAACAGCCTCTCTGTGAAAATACATTTTAAAAGATAACTGTGTGTCATCCAGATATGTAAAATACCGCCTGCATTACATCCGGCATCTTTTTTGCTCTAGCAAAGGAAAAAGGCAGACACTGTCAGTTTAAATCCCTGCTCCTTCAAACTCCGCTGCTCCTAAAACATCATGCAGATTCTCTACAGGAGACCTGAACCTATTTTTTTTTTTTTTTCCTCCTTTGCAGCAAGTGTATCATTAATAAGAGCAAGTTAGAAGTGCTTTGCATTTCATCTTTCTGAGGATTCATCCAGTGGTGCATATATAACTGACAGTTAAAATTAGACATATTAAAATCAGTTACCGAAGAAGTCCTCTGTCTTCCACTGTGCCCAAGGCTTGTAATGGTCTGAAACTAGCTAGAATATACAGTAATTGTCATTCAGTGAGAGTCTATCCTAGAAAGTCATGCTTCAGTGGAGAAGACTGAGTTTCCATTTGAAATCAACAAATTAATCCGAGACAGGTATCTGAAAGGGCAAGTTTAATAGGAAGCAGCTACTGGGCTCTCAACCATGATAAAATGTTATTGCTGTTTCCCTGTAAATTGGCTGGGAACATATGATACTCTCTGCATAAGAGCTCCATTGCTGTTCAGGAGATATACTGCTCAAGCTATCAAAATGATGACAGTCTGCCAGTCCCCATAACAACTTGCCATTGGATGTGGCAAGAGCTTGTGCTTGCGCATGTGAATTTACAATTACCAAAATATTCTTCTCCCTTACAAGCAGAAAAGAAGTCATTGTATTAACTGCACTTCTAATAGAGCACAAAAACACTTAATTGCCTCAAATTACGGCCTCTTCAGTAACATTCCTAATGAAATGAAGAGCAGAAACTACGCAATGAGCACAAAAACAAACAAACAAAATAAAGGTTCAAGCAGAATCCCTTTGAGCCACTGCTCAGTATTTAAGTTTATACTGAGCTCTGACAAAATAACACACTGCATTTTTCACACATACCTCTAGGAGTTCAGTCTGGAACAAGCAGAGAAACTCACAAGATATTTCATAGAGAAGAACAAAAATAAATGCCCCGGTCTTATTTCATGGTATAACAACTGAAGTAGCTGAACTGTTGAGAGATTCACATCTCAAGGTGCTTGGGATAAATACCATATCAAGTTGCAAAATATTCAAATGGAACCTTATGACCTTTCTACCACAGCTAAAACTGATCATGCTATCGGTGTTTCAAACAAGGTAAGTGCTCTGAAGCTTCATTAGTAACCTGCAGAAGACTTAGATGAAGACAGCAGAGACACAGAGTTCTCAGGGGAATTCAGTTTTAAGGCCTTCTTTCTAAAATTTGTGATGGGAATGCACTCAGGACCGCATGCCTCAGGCTGGTGCACAGGCCTCCCTATGCTGCTGACTCCCATTTCTGCTCCCATTTCTCATCTACAGCTCAAGGATGCTCACTAAAACCAGATCTGGAGGCTTGGCAACAGATGGCAAAGTTCTTTAACTGCCTTCGCTCTTGATAGATCTATAAAAGCGAGGAGGCACAAACTAATATACAGTACAATTGCTAAGGAAGCAGCAGTCTTTTGACAGAAATCTGAGTACCACAGTAGTTCCTTCTAGTGGAGAGGACTTCCTCTGCTGTTAGAAGCCCAACAGTGATTCTGCAGTACTAAAGACCACTTACTGCTGTCATGGCCCTTTGTATCCCAACCCCAATAAACTAGCTTGTACTATCTTGTGTCAGCAGAGAAGCCCTTCCCTGAGTCTTTGATGGGACTAAGCACTGTTTGATGAGCAGCTGCTTCCATCTGACCCAAACACAAACTTGTTATCATCAATAACTCATTTCTAAGGCTTACATTGCTAGTATTAGACACTGCCACACTGGAACTCAGAGCTCAGTAACTGACATCAATGAGAAAAAGAAAACTAGTCTCTGGCTGCAAATAGTAACAACTAATGTTTTTATTTTTTATTTGTGAAGCTTACACATGTTCTGTGCATTGATTTGACACAGCCATTCACTATGGCATTTTGAGATATGCACATTACTGAATGTGTTTAAAAACCATCTGGATGCAGTGCTCAGGGACATGATTTAACAGAGGGTTGTTAGAGTTGGGGTAGTATGGTTTGGTTGTGGTTGGGCTCGATATCTTGAAGGTCTTTTCCAACCTGAGCAATTCTATGATTCTATCATCAATAAAACCATATAGTAAAATCTACTTATGAGAAATTTTTCTCCTGAGGAGTGTCACTATTGTGCTAGAAAAACAATAATGCAAAGGAAAATGTAAATTCATTTCCAGAATGACTGCCACAGTGTCAGTAACTTTTAATGGCAACATTCATAAGGCATAATGAAATTAGTGGAAACATAAAAAAGATACTTCAACAGTCAGAACTCAGACTGAATTTTTTTTAATATTACTTATGGAATCCAAATCCAATAACTTCCAATGAAAGTGGACATCTACATTAGTAAAGGAGGATGATGTTGAGTAAAGTATAAAGGCGAGTAAATATAAAAGAAACAATTATGTAGCAATATCACCTGTTTCTCTGGGTGCTTATGGGGATTTTTTGTTCACTAATGACAATTTTCCTTCCCTTGGACAAGATTCTATTTGCTATTTACAATGAAGTATGGAAAAATTCTCTAATTTCAAATATAAATAAAACAATAACAAACGTAATTTAAAAATCTGAAATGAATCAAGTGAAAAGTGAGGCCACGTGGTTAATGAAAACAATAGAGAAGTGGTTTATTAATAATGCCACGCTGTTTTGAAGCCAGAACATATTGATTTCTGAAAGGTACTATAACACGACTATAATAACTATAGTTACATCTAGTTCAGTCAGTGATATTTTGAATAGATGATTATCCAAAGTCCTTAAAACTCAAGACTAGAACAATCCAGCAAATATACACGATGCATGACACAAAGATTTTATATTCTGTCTAAACGTCAACAATACGTATGAGCTCCATGGTTTCTACTCCAAGGGTATCTTGAGGTTTCCAGAGTCTTTTACCATTATTAGGTCGATTTTCCTTATCAGTTCACCTTCCAACTCTCTCCAAGTAGTCAAACCATTTCTCGCTATGTAGTCCACTCATCCTTAAAGCTTTATACTTGAAGAAACAACCCACACAAACAACTAACCCATTTAATATTAACTGAAAACTTTTCTCAATTAGAAAACCGAAACTTGCATGTTGGAAATCTGTACGCACCCAGAGTGGAAAGCTCTTATTCTACTGGTATACAAAAGTCTTCTCCAGGGTTTAATTCACAGCACATTAAGATCAGTGCAAGGGTCCTGAATTGCTTTACATTACTGCATACGTCTTAATCTCATTTAGTCCAAATATCACACGAGGTTTCATATAGGCTTTTCATATTATTCAGGTTATAATCAGCAGGTTTCTTCTACAATAGCTACAGTTCCTTCTTGACTGCCATCACTGTAAGCAAGGAAGGTCAGTATATCGTCGCCTCAATAATGGATTTTTGCTCACAAACACTGAATACAAATTGAGCCAAAATTTTCAATGGGAACCAATAAAATGAAATATGAAAATTCTAGAAATCTTACTACAGTGGCTGCAGGCATCCGTTTGTTCTGTGCACAGATTACCTGCCCAGAATACCCGTGTTCCAAAGCTTTTGACTTTATTTTTAATTTTAGACATAGTAATTCCTATAAATACAAAAAAAAAAAAAAAAGAAAATTCAGTTGCATATGCTTTATTAAGCGAAGCATGACTTAAACCAGAACATGATGAAAGCTTTACACCATACTGAATTACAACAGTTGTATACAATGCCACCGTTTTTATTATGGCTTGATACAGACGTGCCTCTGTATCTTACAGACTCTCAATTTTAAAATGTAAATGGTACACGATATTGATAAACCAATTAGCACTGATGCAAAGCAAATTCCTCTTTTATCTCAATTACAACATGACAACTTAATAGGTCAAGATAGTCTAACATCTGAGACAAGGGCAATTCAATAAAACAACTGCATCTTGATATGGTAATTAAGAGGAAATGTGAATCCATTACGCTGCCTCGTGTATGTGTGCATACGTAGGTGTTCTTTTTTATTTATTTAAGCATTTGATGCCCTCTTGTTGTTTTTATAGTGCAGCAAATCCACATGAGCACACGGTCTAAAGCCCAGTTGATAAGCATCTACACTTTCTGTAGTTTTAGCAGACCAACTGGAAGGATGCAACTGTGAGATGAATAATTCATGAAGAGCCCTTAAAAGATACACAATTGGAAGATAATCTCTTCAAACACAGAACTGCAGATAAATTTGCAAATGTTTTAGATCTGGCCAAGAGAATTTAGGAAGGTCCAAATACTTTAGTACTAAAGCGGTGCCTGCACTCACTGTATCTAAAAAATTTCAAACACAACAGGAAAAATAAATTGGTTACAACTGGAGAGGAAAAATCATTTTGTTTGAATATACTGCCTCTTACAAGTCAAATGTATCACCTGCTAGAAATGAAATGGTGCTTTTAGCATTGAAAAGAGCAGAGTGGAACACACTCCAGCTCTTTGACAAAGCATTAGTTTTGGCAATTAGGTCAAACCACAGTGACAAACTCTGACAGAAAGGTTATTTTTTTATGCGCTGATCTTAACCTGACACATGCACTGCATTAGAACTTTTACTTGACAATGCATTTTGGAAGATTTCACAAAGGTAAACAAAGCCAACATGGAGTCATGTGAGAAAATAATATTCAGAATACAACGCACTTAGAATCTGATATCTATCTCTATATTACCCCCTATGCACGTAATGTAAGACAAACATTATTGTATAAAGTGCTCCAACAGAATAAATAAAGTCTTATCTTTAGATGCAGAATGTAACAACCTTTACAGTCAATACAAGAGAACATTCCTGTTCTGAAGAGCCCTACCTTAGCTAAATAATACCTTTAGCATGCTAATGGCTTTTATAAGAGAATTTCTGGCAAAAGATTTTCTATGCCATCCAATTATCACTGTCTCAGCAAAAGTCAACTGTAAAACACAAGTCTGTGAACACAGAGAAAACACCTTCAATCCAATACAAAAATCAAACAAACCTGATTCCAAGATTCATAGTCTCAGCAGTTCCAATCATACTGATGGCCAAAAGCATGTTGTTACAAATTTTTGCAGCCTGAAAAGAAGATTATCAGTCAATTAGTTTTTTTTTTTTTTTTTTTTTTTTTTTTTTTTGTTTTGCATTTTCTAATGAAAATGCATTACATTTATGCATAAGTAATACACAGGGATTTTTTTAACTACATGGGGGATAGTTTTGATTAAACATGCTCAGACAGCTCTTCTCAAAAGGTAGCATCAGTAAACATAAACGTATAGTAGTACAACACATCAGTGAAAAATGCCCTACGGTTAGAGACTAGGAAATATTTTTTTCTTAGTACATTAGGTAGGTTAGTATACATAGCACATGGGTGCTCTTCATCCTTCAGGACATTCAGTAAACCTAAATTTAGAAGAAATAAAATAAAAATCCGTATCCTTTAACATGCATAATTTAACAAGGCAATGTGAAAAAGCACCAAGTCAGATATTCTGGTTCTAAGCTAACTGAGGAGGAAGTTTTTCACTCAGAGGGTGGTGATGCACTGGAACAGGTTGCCCAAGGAGACTGTGGATGCTCCATCCCTGAAGGCATTCAAGGCCAGGCTGGATGTGGCTCTGGGCAGCCTGGTCTGGCTTGGTGACCCTGCACATTGCAGGGGGGTTGAAACTACATGATCGTTGTGGTCCTTTTCAACCCAGGCCATTCTGTGATTCTATACAACATACTGGAGAATGGTGCCAAGATACTATTTCATCATGGGTGAAGAATAAGGAAACAAGTGAGAAAACATAATACAAGGCATTTCATTTTGGAATGCAAGAGTGAATATCATTCAAGAAAAATAAAGTAGCAAAAGCAAAGGTCTGAGATAACCCTTAACGCTCCACCATTACCTGTCCAGTTCCAACCTCTCCACAGTAGACTACATTGGAACCCATGCATACTAGCAACTCTTTGGCAGCATCAAATTCCTGTTCCACTCCACCAACCATGAAAGTAAGGTTTCCAGCTCGAGCAGCTCCAACACCTGAATCAAGACAACATTGGATTTAACATCAGTACTTTTAAACATTCCTAACAACTTCACCTGATCAGTAAGGGTCCGGTGATGTAAAATGTATGCATTTAATAAGTATACATAGTCTGAGTACTTACAGGATCATACATCTTATTTCTCAAACACTTGAGAAGATAAAGCCATCTTAAGGAAGGCTGCATCTTCAGCAATAACGACAGACAAACAACTTGTAAGAATTACAGGAAACGGGTAATGTGACTTTTTATAGTTTCATATGAAGAAACAACTAACCCTTCCTGTGACTTTGCACCCCATAAAATTAATTGTAAGTGCATCACTACATAAAATGTCTGCATTGCCAAACCGCTCTTCAGACATGACTATGAACAAACAGTTGCTCAAAGTTAACTCTGGTTTTATCAGCTTTTCCAAACTCTGGGCTAAGTTTTATCAATGCCTGCTGACTGATAACTGAACAACTAAAAGTCACAGACATGTGAAACCTACTGCTTGCCTTCTGAAACTCCGCAGTTTATCACGTTCCTAATTAGAAACAAAGTTCTGCTATGTCACAGAAACCTTATATTAGCTTTCTATGCATAAACATAAAAACAATCATATAAATAACATAAATAAACATACACGGTCATATGGAGTACTATGAAAAACCAATATCAAACGATTGACAGGCACACACACGTACAAACACACTATCCTCAGTTTTATTCCAAAAAATCTATCCCATCTTTACCACAGGTCAGTAAAAACACCTCATATTTCTGGATCATATTATTCTTAAGCACAAAAAAAGCACTTTCTTTTTATTTTTTCCCATGTGATATTTAGCATCTGCATGAAATATTTCACTCATTAAAAGATGCCTAATTCTAATACAAGTTACTCATATAATGTTGATCTCCTCATCGCCAACAGATTTAATTGGTAGAGCTGCTACGAAAATTTACCCCAAACACATCAGCTTCCCCTCTGTTTTTCACTTCAGCAAAAAGTGTAACCAGTATACATTTTTCTGCATTATGCATCAAGCTTTGGCCTTTTAGGATGTTCAGTCACAGATTATGGCCCCTTTGACATGAAACAACAGTTTTATTTGAAATAAAACTAGTTAACAGTGTACTTGCAAACAGAACATCCAGGTTAAATGGTTTATTCTCCCTCTGTGGGGCGGACCATTCTGCTTCTACATAAGTCAGGCTGTTCTCTAGCTACGATTCACAATTCTTTTTCATGAACTAGCTGCCATCACATCCACAACAATCCTTATATTGAAGTAGTTTCCAGGGTGTAAGTGGAACACCCTGCACTGTGCTAGGTGTTGTGCAGTGACAAATGAAAACATACTCCCAAAATGGGAATTTCATATATTTTTGTTTGCACTCATTTCTTGTCCTGGTACAACTAAGATCTGCCTCTCTCCCTCTCATCAGATACTTCTATACCTGAATAACATCCCCCCTGAGCCTTTTGTTCTCCAAGCTTCTCCTTGCATGAAAGATGCTCCAGTCCCCTCATCAGCTTAGTGGCCCTTTGCTGCGCTCACTCCAGTACTGGGGAGTCCCAAACTGGAATGTCTTGAAAAACAGAGACCCAAAGCTTTCAGCTGATATATACGAAACACGCTGCTCCTAGAAAAGCAGTTTTGCACTGAAATATTGACAGTGGTAAAGACTTCTCTGCTCTTGTTAAGATACCTCATCTGCAGCCAGTCCTTAATCTCACTCAAACAACTCCTCCCCAGCCAACTCATGTGGCAAATCCTGAGAACTTGGCAAAGAGCAAAGCATAGATTTAGAACTAACACAAACAGGTCACTGTCATCTTGTTGGCTACCAACTTACTATGTACATGACCGCAAAGATTGCTACATTAATAAACACAATGATTTTCATTCCATTCCTCCAGCTATTTTTATTCAAACCACATAATGGCCTTTACCACTAATCCTGTGATCTGACCTGCAGCAAATTAAGTAGACAATTTAAGTCAAAGCTTACAAACAAAATCCAGTACTATCCATCATAGGTCAATAGCCTTGTATCTAGATTACAGACTGCTAAATAGCTTCAGAGAGTCATTTATTAGAGCAAAATTAATGCTGACAATAGTTTTCAGCTGGTTAATCTTCTGACAGCTGCACTCTCTCACTTGTTCAAACACTTACATTTCAAGTAGAAAAAATAAATTAGCTAACTAGGAAAAAAAAAAAAAAAAGAGCAATTTGTTGTATAATGCAAAAGGCTTGGAAAATTCTGCTTTTAAAAACAAAAGCCTATGCAGCTCATGACTTCTGTAGTATTTCTTACCACCTTAAATAGCGCTTTGTGTACCATGCTGGGTCAAAAGTCCACATTCAGGATCTATTTGTTCTTTCCAAAATACTGAGAGCTTCTTCTTGTCCTCAGGGAGCAGTTTCTGAGAAACTGTATTAGCAAGCAGCACGTGCAAGACCTCCTCCTCTGCAAGGCAGGGCTGCAGGAGCCCATGGCTGCAGCCCTATGCTTGGCCTCACTCTAAGAGCCCCCCAGCCCATGTGCAGAATCCTCTAAGGAAGTCACGCCAGCAGATTGCACAGAGGAGCTCAACTCTGAGTCAGTAAATCATAAGACTATCAGAGTGTTTCCCAGAGATATAAATTGACAGGAACAGGTTTGTAGATAAGAGAGCTAGCCAGTGGGAGGGACACACACACACACACACACACACACACACACACACACACACACACACACACACACACACAAAGAATATGGGAAAAAAGCACAGTGAGAAGTTCTAGAGTAGGTCTGTGATATGTATACCCACCTAGAGACAGGCTTCCCAGTTGGGTACCAAAAGGATTTGGACAAAATCTGGAAGATTAATGTCTTGTAATGAGAACAGGTAAATAGAGAGCTGCTCCTTAAAACATCCTGTCACATCTGCCTGAGTCACTTGCAGGGCAAGGATTAGTGCAATCCATGAGGTTCTCACTGAATTGCCTAGTGAACCTGACATAGAGCTGCTTTTAAGTTCACAGTTTTATATGAAAAAGTGAATAGAAGCTTAGGGGCCCTCATATGACAGCAGCAACTGGCCACAGCTGTCCTGAGACAGTTTGGATTCAGACAATCTCAAGTTATAGGCTCCCAGCCAGGCAGCCTATAGGTTCTCCAGCCACCAAGCACTTCCATATCCACTTTTCCTTGCTTATTACAGCTCCTGCAATATTTAGTACCTTGGAAACAGTCTTGTAATTTGCAACGGATGCCTCCAGCACCAAAAACAAAGGCCCTACCCCTAGAGCTACATCAGTAAGAGGAGTTTGTCTACAAGCAGCTTGCTTATTATAAAGAACAGAAACTGTTAAAAAAAAAGAAATTTAACAAAGATTCCACATGAGTGTATCTGCTTCTAGTTTCAGTTGTGTTACATTTCCATAAGAAGAGGAGGATGTAGACAAGCTAAAAAGAAGTGGAACTGCAGAGCTGTGCGTTAGATGTGGAGCAGCACTGCTGAATACACAGAGCAACCAACCATTCTCCTATGCCAAGACATGTAGATCACTGTTGTGTTGCACCTGCAGATAATAACTTTTGCTGTTGACAAAGCTGAACATGAATGCAGCAGCACTTGGCTGCCCTGAACAAGATAAGGATGAGGGTTATAACATGAAGAAGCTCAGAAGGCAAACATCCATTTCAACGATGGCCTATTCGACATACAGCGTACTGAGCAAGATGTAACTTCAGCAACTGGCTTATGACCCAAAATAGATGTAATAGTCAACAAGAAAAAATTAAGGTGGTGTAACCCAAGTGACTATAGTTTCCCCAAACAAGCAGTTTCTTGTTGTGTTTGCTCTCCTACAGTTAGGCTGAACTTGAAAGCCTGTATCTGCATATGTGTGTACGTGCTTATAGACTCAAAGCAGTGTCCTTAAGTACCAGCCAGCTCAAGAGAAATATTTTGGCTTTTGCATATCGCAAGAAGTTAAACCAAAATACACAAGGAAAGATTAACCAGAAAGGTTACTATTGTTTCATTCCATGTATAAATCAAAAACCAACTAAACGGCAACAGCAGGTACAGGCAATCAACATGTATGGGCAACATCAGCTACAAATCCTTACTGGAAATAAAAGCAAGATATTTAAAATTATACCATAAATGTAAAATAACCAACTGGAAATGACATATTTTATCAAACATAAATAGAACGTCATTCCCTTCTCGTTGCTTCATAGACAAAGTGTGACGGGCTTGATCTGTTACCAGGAAAAGAGTAAACAGAACAACCTCAGAAAAAACACAGAACAACCCCCCCACTGTTCCAAGGGATCGCACTTCTCTCCCGAATACAAAAATCAGCACCAAAGGTAGAGCTATGAAGCTATTCTGCTGCCTTAGAACTGAAACACAGTAAATCACTTAATTTGCTCCAAAGAACTTAAATGTTTTAACCAGTCTGCCATCACCAGAGATAAAGAAGAGGGCCGATGGGACCGGGCTGCGATGTGAGCCGTCTTTAAAATGCAATTGTTCTAATCATTTTCTACAGATGCAGCCTCACAAGGGGCTGCTGTCACAGGGACCATTTACGACTTGTTATGGTGTCTCTATTGTTTACCAGAGACATTCGCTAAAAAGGCGACAGCTGGGACAGAAAGCTGCTACTCAATGAACAATATAATCCCGTGAAAGTAATCAACAAATTTAAGGGTGTTAATTAACTTTACACTTTATCATGTTCAATTAGTTGTCCTTTCTCGAAAAGATTGCCGTGCACAATCGGTTTAGAGCGTGCCATGTTTGGTTTGTAAGCGATCACGGTCTCTGTTCCTTAGCCCATGTCAGATGTCCTCTGGGGTGCCGGTGACACAGACGGATGGCTCCGCACATGCTGGGGGTGATGTGGTGTAGCTGGGACCAGCAGCACGTAACCCCGGCCTCACACAACCGGAGCACCACGCACACACAAAGCCCCTCCGCCGCAGCACAGGCAACAACCCAAAGTTTGGTTTTTTGCCGAAGCACAAAGGCACAAATAAACGGGCAATTTTTCATCATTATATCCCAGAGCACGGGGCTTGTCTTTTAGGGGCACGCTCGGGATCATTTCCTCCCAGCAAGACCCTGAGTCGTGCCGCATTATGTGCACGTTCCTACGTTTTACATAATGCACGGCCGCCTCTCCGTGTGGCAGCTGAGCAAATGGGAAGTTCTTCTGGATATCAGATTCTGTGGTGACGTTTAAATGTCCATTCTGTGTTTATGATGGCAGGGATTCTAGCGGAAAGTTAATTTAATTTATTATTAAAATCTGCCATTTTTCCTTACACGCACCAGTTTTGCTTGCTAATGGGACAAGGCAAAGCTCGTGATGAAGCGATGGCATACTTGGAATTATGCCTTAATGAAAGCCATTGCTATCTTGCTCTCCTGATGAATAGAGCCTTGCACCACCGTACCTCATGAACTACTGATGTTTGAACAGAAATGGAAATGGAGGTTCAGGTCAGTGCCTTGAAGATTTGTACAACAAGAGCTCAGTGCAACTCCAGGAGAAAAAGCACTCTTGAGGAAGTAGATGCATCCCTTTTACAGCATCATCCAATTATAAGATCGGCAAAATTATGGCTGCGCGAAGAAAAAAAACTAGTTGATTTTTATTCTTCAGCAACAGGCAAATTAAATACACATTATCATAATTATGAAAGCACTTACGTTGTACATAAAAACAAACTGGGAAGGAAAAAAAAACAACCAAGAAAAAAACCCAAAACAATAAAAATGCGAAGAAAGCCCCATGGAAAAGTTGTTAACTCTGAAAGCTAATAATGGAGTAGGTTAAATATTTAAGAGGAAATTATAGTCTATATCAGAAATAGCTGAAACCACAAAACAAAGCAGTAGAAAACATTAGTTTTCTGCTTGGAAGAAGATCTGCAGGGAGAAGGGAAGCGGTCGATAGATCCTTAAATTGGACGCAATAGCTGTTCTTCTATCCCAAGTTGGCAGCTGCTACATTTGCAGACCTGGTTCATTATTTACCCATAATGACCATCAAGCTCCAGTCAAAGTCAGATCACAACAACTGTCAGCAGCTCTTTTAATTAGCCTTGTTTGAATTCAGATAAATATCACAATGGCCCAGCTTCTGCTGAAAAAGCAACAGAAGACTGCAAGGAGTAAGCTGCTCTGAATTCCAAACAAACAGGATTGTGAAAAAAGTCCAGCAAACAAAAGTTTATTTTTTTTAATTGAGGAAGGAACGATGATGTGCACGCTATTATTTCTCCCTCATGCGATATTCATATCGCAACACACCATTCCTGTTTACGGGCGGATTTGTGTTTCTCAAATGCCAACTCAAAGCATCACTCCTCAACCTGTAAGGTAAACTTCAAGAGATGGTTTACAGGTACTAATTAAACCTCTAACCTATGTGAAATTGTACGTTTTGAAAAACTGAATCAGAATTAAGGAATGCACATATTAACAGGATTATCCTCTCTCCTAATTTATCTCCTTCTGTTTGTTTATCCTCAGGGAACATAATCTTCTGTTGCATCAAGCCCCTCTCATTCTCCCTGTGTCAGCAGCAGAATAATAATTCCCTCCTCCTCCTCCACCCCTGCCTCCCGCAAGCACAGGCAAGAACGAGGAGTGGATCAGGCTGTGAGCATCAGCACTAATGCTCGATGCAGCTATTTTCATAACACTGGCACAGAGTGAAAGAAAGATGAGAGAGAGGTGAGCAATATGCTACCTGTTCTGGAGAGCCCAGCATGTGGGAGAGTAATTGAATGCATTTTGCCTCTTGGAATAATACAGAGACAGAAGATGGGGCAGAGCACACTTTAATACCCTTTCTTTAGCACTTGTGTTGCTCTTGTGGTTGGCAATATTTTGTTATATGCTGTGCAAAGACAAAGCCAGCACCAACCTCTCCCATTCCACGTGGCAACCCAAGAGGCGTTGGTGTACATACAAGGACCCATAGGGGCGTTGAGGGAATATGCTGAGGGAATCAAGAGGATACATGCATGTGAACAACAGGAACACACATGCTACAGTGGCTCAAGAGAACAGAAAAAAATACGTAAATGTCATCAAGAAGGCAGTGCAGAGAGAATGATGAAGAAATAATAAAACAAGCAAAATGGTAATGAGAAGCTTTATGCTTTTAGAGGAAGCACTGAGTGGAATTCCGCAGGGATTACTGTATGAACTTGGCCATGGACACTAGCATAAAAATCTTCCATCTAATTTAGATGTATTTCAGAAGGATGCCAAAACACAGAAAACAATATGTCCTCTCAATAAATCATGCAAAAACTGAGCAGAAGCTATTGTTAAAGAGGCTTAATATAAAGCAAATGCACCAGAAAAATTACAAGATGGTATTAAGTAGCAACTGACACCTCCAAGATGATTAGCCAAAGAAAATAAGTTGCAACAGGAAAAAAAGCACACAGAAGGTGCTTTAACCTTGTCAACAAAGTACAAGCTGAAAGAAAGGCCTGATGAGACTGTACTGTTGGCAGCACTGTGTTTAGTTCTAGTTATTGCAATGGCAAAGTGAAATACCAGAGCACCTGGAAAATTACCAAGGAAAATGGTTCATAGCATTGCAATAAGAAAGGAAATAAAGCACAATCGATTAAATTAGCAGCTTATTTTTAATACCCAAATTCTGCATCAAAAACATTTTTGAGCAGCAGCTCATGCCAGTCATCTCTCATATGCCCTCTCTTTAATCCATACTCCACCATAAAAAGCCCTGAAGAACAGGAAAAGCCCTTGGGTGTCCCTGCTGGAGTACCAGAGTTAGCTGTTCCTCAACATCCGTGTGTATGGTCTCCAAATTTCATTTAGGGCCACAAGCCTATACAGAAATATTAAAACTTAACAACTGCAAGCATCTATCATCTTGGGCTATGTGTATAGGGTATAGCACAGTTCAAAGCAGGAATTTCAGTTGTTATCCCAACATCAGTGAGAAGGCTGGTCAGCCAGTGCACAATTGAAGTAGTATGTTCCAGGTATCCCATAAGTGGGATACCGTAAGTGTTCCAATCAGACTTTGGGACAGTCCAAATGTAAAAAGCACATGGCACTTAGCTATTTGGTTAACCGTAGCTGTGTTCTGAGTAAGCACAGTGTAATCACAAAAAAAAACAAAGAAAATAACCCAAGATCTTCTTGGCCAGCACTACTGTTTGAAATTCTGGAGCTTTAGTGAAGATCTGAAAATGAAACATAAACATGCACACAGTTTCTCAGCCATGTGGGCCAGCGCTATCCCTCCACACAACTGATTTTCAGCAAACAGACTCCAGCACAATTCCCATGCTGGCTGGATTATTCATCACATCCTAGAAACAAAAGAATTTCTCAAACACGTATTGCAAAAACAAGAATATTTTACGTTTAGCATTATAATGGTGGCAGAGTCTCATATTTAACATATACTGATGGCTCTACAACTCCACTTTCTTTAGGATATTCCACACCATACCAAAGATCAGCAACTTAAAAATAAACCGTTATGGAACAATACAAGAAAAAGCTGAAAGGAACAAGCATTTGCAATGTCCCCTTTATAAAAAGTAATATGCCAGAAGAGCGGCTCTATCTGCTCTAGCCAAAATCCACAAGCAATACCCAAATGAACAACAGCAACCAAATCACCACATAAGCTTAAGGTTTGTGTGGGACAGCAAAGGCCACACGCAGAACCAGAATTCCATCTCGGCATCACAGCTTTTGATCTCATCAGCCTCAGTTGAGCACCATATAGCTGCTGTACAAATCTGTGACCACCAAGGCATTAAGAACACAGCTAAGAAATAAAAAAGGAAAATTAAATCACACCGAGGCATGCATTTAAACTGCACTGCTCCACAGGTATGGGTTCTAGTGCTCCGCTTAATAAAAGGTTCCCTTTTAAGAAAGCCAGTGGCAGAAGCGTAAAGTCACTAAGTTCAATTTCTGTTCATGTATCCATTAATTCTTTCTTGTCATATAATAAAAACATTGCAAAAACCAAAAACTCAACAATAAAAGAACATTAAAATGGGGGTGGAAGAGCATGGCATACCTAGCCTAAGCATTTCAGGTTTATCCAAGAGCTTAAGATGTGGCAATGCCACAGTCAGTAGGAGTATCCCAAGCAGTAGGAGCCTATTTACATTGACAAAATGTATCTAGTGTCTAACAGCATCAGTCTAACTAAATACCAAACAACACTGGGCAAGACGCAGAAAGAAGGACTAGGTGTAATTCTAAAAGCATCAAAGATTTTCTGCTGAAGACAATGACCAAAGCAGAGTTTTAATTTTACCTACTTCAGGTACAGTCTACGATTGGACAGCTGATAAGGTTTTACCAAGTGAAATTGGAAAGAAACACTTCAAAAATAATAACAGGGCTGAAGATTGCATTGAACATTTTTGAAATCACTTTTGCCTTTTTCCCTTAGAGTGCTACGCCTGGCGTGAGCACCATGGATTTATTCTATCAGGTGAGCCACTATCACAGCACATGGCTGTAGATGTGCTGAGCCTTTCTGCAACCACTCTGCCACTGAATCTTAATGTAGGATACAGTAAAGAACCCATACATCACCTTTCGGTTTCTCCTTTAAAATATATGCTTATTTTTAAGCAAGCCTAACTTTATAACCATAGAGCAACATAGCATTTTGTGCTCTCTACTTTCAGCACAATACTTAATATTAATATAAAATACTTAATATTCATGGTTAATTCTAGAACTTTTATTCCACACTAAAAAAGAAAGCAGAAAATGCAATCTGTTAGAAGAACAGATGAAATTGGAGTGATCCAGACCTTCCATTTAAGGCATCTTTTAGTTGTTCATTTTTATGGCTGTTCTCATATCTATTTCCTGCTTAGGGACCCTCTACACATAATTCTATTATTACTCCTTTGCAAAATAGCAAATACGTATCTTCCATAGAACCACATTTAGCATTGCCCTCCAGCCTAAAATGTAATGTACCATTTGATGTTCTCAAATTCATTTAATGACTCTTACCCAATGAATTCAGACCCTGTAATTGAATTATGAGCAATACTTCTTTACATCACGTTAATTCTAAGTTTAACATGGAAATATTTTTAAAAAGAGACGCTATTTATACTATTACTTTTATTGTTTCAGGAAGGACAAATATGCAATCGTATGGTTTAAATTTACCCATCTTTACGTGCTCCAAATGCTGCACTTTCATGAAACAAAACACATTTTCACACTGAACTGTATGAAATGTCAGCTTAAAGAAACTCACTGTCATTACTGTACTGTTTTGGTTTTGTTGTTGTTGTTGAGTGTTTTTTGCAAGTAATTGCAACTATTTGAGCGCTACAACTTAAAGAGATTTTGCACAAAACTGGATTAACCTTTTTTTCTTTAAACTAAAGTTATCTAAAGTCAACATGTGCCCTGGTCTTCTATAAGAAGAAGAAAATAATAAGACTGCATTTTGCCTACGAACAGAATCGAGAGGGTAACAAAGTTAATTATTCCTCATAATCAGTAATTATGATTAGATAAGAGAGTCTTTGGTAATGAACTGCTCTAATGATGGAGGACCTCCATCCTAAGAAATATAATAGTACATTAACATAACTGTGTATGCAAAGTACATAGAACCACTGCCACAGTTAACTTGTCATTGAATGATTAAATAGGAATTCATAATTAGAAAAATCCACAGCGTAATTTATTGGCCTTGCCGACGGTTCTGGTTCATTAGAAGTTGATTACCAAACAGTGACCTCTAGTGGCCCGCAGGTTTGTCATGCTACCTTGTTTCTCCGAGCAGCTCCTTGCTGCTAGTTCACCTCCACCGAAAACTCACCAAAAAAAAGGCAATTTGAGACATTTAAAATGTTTCCCATGCTAATCCATTCCTTACTTCTCTTAACGCCTACAGCGTGTTAATGGCTTCAACGAAGGTTTCCCTTTCTGAGAGCCGTTGTAAATGTATGCACTGACATAAGATAGATAGAAATAAATGTACGTACACCGGTCAACGGCAAGATTAACAAGATTAACTGCTAATTAATAGCAGTACAGTGATTAAGCTCTGTGTTTTCTGGAACTATGTTAAACTGTCCACACTTGCAATGTTGGTAAGAGACCCTGATTAGCTCGGGGTACTGTACCTTAAGGCCAAGGGCCTCTGAGCAGTGCCTTTAAATGCTCACTTCTGCACTAAAGCAAACGACACCGGCGCAGACTGACAAGACAGAGGCAGAAAGCTCACCAGCTCTCTGGTAGAGAAATAAGCCCTATGCTTCACAGTAAGTGCTGAACACATGCCTTGCAATGCTTTCAACTCCCACTTCATCTGTAAGAACATAATTTAAGTAAGATCCACAGCTAACTGCAATATCTCTGCAAGCATTGCAGGGTGTATTTCCCCCTCCTGTCAACAACACAAATCCCACTGGTAAGAAATTTGGGCAGTTTTAAAGTTTTCCATTACGATATCCACACCTTTTCTTGCAATAGGCCAGGAGCTAATATGCTTTTCCTTTATTTATTTATTTATTTTTTGTTTAATCCAAATATTTTTGAACAGGAAAGCAGCACATCTGAAACTAATACAGAAATCACTCAAACACAGCATTAAACAAGAATCCGTATTCAGGGAAATCCAAGCAATTTCATTTCAATTGTTTTCATTTTGCATCTTGTTAATGTTGGAAAACAGAACATTTCTGAAGAGACGTGCACGGAGTTTTCTTTGTTTGTGTCTAACATAGAACTGGCTACAGAAATAATACTCTCCCATCAGGGAGAAGCTAGAAAATAAACCACAGAGTCCTGTTTCATACACAGACAGATTTTCCAGAACAACTCCAGTCTCTCAAACGAGGAGGAGCCACTGGAGTGCCAGTGTGCTGGAAACCAGTTGCAGTAAACAGAGGAATGGATAGAGATGTGCACCCCTGATTTTCCCATGCACGAGTGAGATAGTGCATGTGTGTGTGTGCATATGCGTGCACATGCTGGATTCTGGCTGTTTGTGGCGATGATTTAATATAGCGAGTGGATAATGAGCTGTGCTCCCCGCAGCAAGTGAATCACCATTTAATGCTATTATCAACAGTTCATGACCCACCGGCATGAAGTGTCAGCCTGATTAATCTGAACACCACTGACCCCGGCAAGGGAAAGCTACCTTATTGTCAGAATTTAATATATAATAAAATCACACGCAGAATATAAATACCCGATAAAGCAAAGCTGATAACAGAAAATACACTTCATTCTGCTCTTTCTTCTGCGCTTGCTAAGGCCTGGATTATTTGTTTCTTTCTAAATATGTATTTTTTTGTCTAGTCAAGCAGGAAGCAATCCATTAGGACCTGTTATTTTGATGTACAGTGAAACGTCTCAAAATGGCTGTCCAAACACAAACCCCAGGTTGATACAAGTAAGAAAAAAGAATTAGAATATGCCAATGTAGGACTTGCTACTGTCAATTCGTATCAGGAAACGATCAGAAATTGTTCGTGCTTTTCTAAGGTCAACGAGGCAATAAAAATAGTGATCTGTAAATAGGAATGGTTTGTAGAGTGATGCTGTATGACTCATAGAAGAACACTACCTCCACCTAATAAGACCAATATGCATCAGATAGATTAGAAACTTGTGCGAGTTATATCACAAATCTAAGGGGAAGAAATAACCAAACAACAGAATCTATTACTTTTACAGTAAAGATTTTTGCATATACAATTCAACATCATCATCATGATACAGCACCACTCAATGCAATTAGAAATGTAACCATTCTCCACAGAGAATAAACCACAAAAACAAGGAAGAAAGCTCTATGACACATCACAAGGAGGTTAGTACGATGCTGCTCTGTCTTCTCCATGCTTCCTTCTAATTTAACGTGGCCACAAGTCTGATAAAATGTAGAACTTTTAAAATGTCTTTTGTGAATCCTGTACGTCACAAGATATAAATAACTTAGATTAAAGCTGCTGGGACTATGTGGCATTTGTCTGTAAAATTACACAAACTTCTGCAAGCATATGAACTGCTATGGCTTACTGTTAAAATGCCCTACTACAAAATAGGTGAAAACTACTGCAATTACTTTTAAAATGAAATTGTTTCACATCTCACTTTCTGTTGTTATCACCTGGTACTCTGAGGGTTAAGGGATTTTCAGGACAAGGGACTGGAAAAGAACTGAGACTGAAATCCCCAGATCTGTCCACATATGGATGGAATGATGGTGGGTGAGACAAGAGCCTGATCATTCCAAGTATTAACTTATAACAACTGGCAGCCAAGGGAAGGGGAACACATCAAACTGACTTGACTAAAACTTGGACAAAACAAGAACCCCGATGTCTGAGCTCCCAGTTAAGAGCTCTGCTGGAAATGTAAAGAAAGAATAAAGGAATTCTGGACACTTATGCAGGAAAGTAATTTATGCTGCCAACACAGACATATGTTTAAGCTTCACTTTTCCACTCAGAATCTAAAACGTTATTGTATGCCAGTTGACTAGTAAGAGTTGGCTTGTTTTGCAGAGGCTGTTCTCAAATACTGCTAGCTGCAATGTGCCCAAATGGGTAAAAGCATATGATAGCTGCTTAAAATCTCTTCTGAACCTGCTTTTATAATCTCTGAGTGAGTTTGCCACACAATAGCAGAGAGACATGGTGCACTCAATTCCTGGAAGTGTTGAACCCAGCAATAAGAAGTCTCAACACAGAGAGGCTGTGTTTAGGTCATCAAGGAGAGACTGTACATCTGTTTATGAGGATGTCCAGAACCCTCTCGTTTATCTGCAGTTGATGACTATCCTCATCACCATGGGACTCTTGTAGATCAGCCCAGCTCTCGCAGTTAGCTCACATCTGCTGTTAGAAGGCACCACAGTCTTCCTCTTCTATATAACATGTTTCTATCTTCATGGTTCCTCACTGTGCACTTGCTCTGCAAAGTCCTTTAAAGACCCTATTAGCGTAAACACAATTTTCACTGCATTTGCCTCTTGGAGAGGCAGAGAAACAAGGGAGCAGACATTACTTTTCCCTAATCAGCTGCATGATACAGTCAGGTCCAACAAGGGAGCACAAAGCAAACAGGGGGAAAACCACAGCTTGCAAGAGTTTCATCTTCACAGAGGTGGGGAGGCATAGTATTATGCCTTATTCATATGGATAGATAACAGTATGGCATACTGCCCAGGAATACTGTTGAAAGCAAGGACCTAAAAACAAGCAAAGATTCAGTAGAGCAATGACTGATTCTGTGTAATATTAAAGAACAACAAAAGTTTAAAGGATTAGATGAGAGACCAGTTTTCAACTGGTGGTGATGGTTGCACATACGCTGGCACATGTATGCGCCCACAGATGAGGAAAATAGAGATAAGGAAGATAGATCATCTGGAATATGGAATCTCAAGTTGATTTGTATCTTATGAAAACAAAAGCTGTAACTAGGGAATACAAACATAGTCCTCATGAAGCAACCTCAACAACAGAAAATAAGAGAAAAATAAAAAAAAACACTCAAGTGTGTAAGTCTGTTACAAAAACAACAACAAAGGATAAATTAAGCATAGAAAATTTAATAGTGGACAAGATTCAATTGTTAGTGCTCAGAGAGCAGTCCAAGCAAAAAGGAAAAGGTACCCAGTGAGGGCACAGAAGAAGCATTTCTTCCTAAGAAAAGAGAGAATATTAGCATCAAAATCTAAATAAATAAAAATGAATTACAAAAGCCACATGCGGAGAAAAACAACTTGAAAACCAGTAAGGCTTATTTGACTCATGCATAAGAAACGTGCATCCTTCTTGAGCCATGTTTATGTTCTGCTCTCAACATTTTACACAAATCAATTACATCAGAAATGAACCGGATCACACACACCGAATAAATGCAGCTATTGGCAGTACTGAAGAAAGAAGTCCCATATTTTTGTATCCCAAAACCTGTCACCTCCAAGTATCCTCTAGAATATTCCAACATGTGTGTAAATAGTTCAATAGACTGTTCTCAACATCCTCAATCAAAAAATATCACGAGGAGGTAAGAACCTGGAACAGACAATGCAATTTCATGTGTTTTCTGCTTGGTTTATAGCTATCTATTAAATGCCCCCAAAATGTTAAGAGAACAGTGGCTAAAATAATTTTCTTTAATTATGCTTTTTAAAAGCTCTTAAATCAGAATTAAAAAAAAAATAAGGAGATAACACTGCAGTTTCAAATTGGCTTTTTAATGACACCCTGGAACGAGGATGAAAAAGAACTGCAGTTGTATGATAAAAAAGTATAGAAAAAATGTTCTTAAGTTGTTGTACTGCAATTTTTC
Source organism: Excalfactoria chinensis (assembly GCF_039878825.1). Classification (NCBI taxonomy): domain Eukaryota; kingdom Metazoa; phylum Chordata; class Aves; order Galliformes; family Phasianidae; genus Excalfactoria; species Excalfactoria chinensis. The sequence continues at coordinate 107,318,487 of NC_092826.1, forward strand.
CATGCTTATCCTGCAGTCCTTGCAGTATCCTGTCTCCTCTAACAGGAGAGAGGACATGCAGGAGTATTGCTCTCGCTCATGCTGTACACCTTGTTAATTAGCACAGTACACTTCAGTGGGCTCTTTAGGGGGGAAACATATAGAAATATGTCTGTAGTAGTACTCAATATGTTTGGCTAAATATCCAGAGCCTCAGGGGGAAGTCAGCCTGTGCTCTCTGCACACAGATGTCTCAAGAGGTTTTGATAACACCCACAACTCCCTTTTCCTGGAAAGCGGATGAAGGAGGAAGGCAGAAAAGAGTTGTTGCCTGATAAACCCACAAAGCATATTTAATTCTATATATATTTAAATACATAACTGCTCAAAATGTGAACTGAATAATCTACATGGCATCAGAAATTAAATGCGTGAACCAACCACTGAGCAACTGGCATAAAAGTATCCACACTGGCACAGCTAATATACAGACAATTATCAGATCTGCTAAACAGAGCCTAACATTGCAGTCTTATCAGGGAAGCTAATGATACCTGGTACAACATTTGAAATGCCAGCTCCTTAATCGCTTTTGGCTAAAAATATAAGGTGTACTTTTGCCTTTCAATAATTCCTCTTAGCTTTTGTGGAATACTTTTCATACTGCATTCCTTATCTCAGTGCAGCCTCCATATCTGTCTCAAGTAAGACCCCTTGCTTTTTTTGTGCAAAAACTGGAAAGCAAGTGGATCAGAATCTCATAAAGAATCAAAAGATGCAGCACTTTGTCTTAAAAAAGGCTTTTTTACATCTCATATCAAGAGATAGCTACAACTCAATGTATGAAACAGTCAAATGATGATGTAAGCATTTGAAAACATCACCTCAGGAAGCTGTTTGGCATGTCAGGAAAGCCTGTTCAATCGACAGTACTTCCCAAAATTAGAGTTAATTCATGGAAAAAAAGGACGTCTCCGGAATCAGATAAAAGCACAGTCAAAGGTTTCTGTTTACTTAGAATAGAGACTTAAAGGGAATATACATACATCAGACTTGAAGGCGTCTCCCATTCCAAAACAATGTATGCAACCAAAAAATACAGTGGCAAAGGAATACAAGTATGTTCTCTAGTTTTTGGGATTTTTTTTTTTAATCTGAAGAGAACAAATTAGTGATTTGCTCATCTATCACAGCTGTTTGAACACAAATGCTTTGAGCTTACCATTCTGCAAGCTAAATCTTTTAAGTTTTATGTTGCAGCATTGTAGGATTCAAGAAAAACTGTGACTTGTAATGTCAGCTTCTTTCATGAATGGATATAAAAAAAAAAATAAGGGCTGAATGGGACTATTCCATTTCTTTCAAAGAGAGAGATATATATTTTTGTAAACTTATTGCATATTAAGAATGTAGTCAATAAGAAAAAAAATTAACTAAAAATGTCACAAGTCTACAAGACAGAGCGGTCTTTATTGGTTTGTTCCCCATTCATGTGGACTTCTTTTAGAAGAGAAAACCCTTTCTGGACAGCCTCTAAAGCGCCATCGCAATGCATTCGATAAAAAGACCCCCCATCAAATCAAAATAATTCTGAAGTGAAAGAAAGACCCAGCACTAAGTTAATGTGCTACAGCCAGCTCAAAAACTGTGTGGCTGGGACGGATCACAAAGCTGTTTCACACTGCTCTCACCAATACAGGGTCCTGTATGTGCAAGGCCTTTTCTGCCAATGACTGTCCTGACTTCAGTCAGGTACAACATCCTCCTCCATCGAAGACAGGCTCTGGCCTGACCAAAGGCAGAGTGCTGAAGTGCAGACAGGGAACCTCAGCCCACCTGCTGAGACATGAACCATTACAGCAGTAATACGGGAGTGCCTCTGTTACCTTCGCATTATGGAATGGGTGGGGAAGAGCTTCCAGCCAGGTTGCCCTGAGCTGAGATTGCTAACAGAGAAAGGCCACAGCAGAATTAGGCATGCTTGTTACAGGTAGTGAAGTTTCCAGAGGTGGAAGGTAGGGGTGGACAAATGTCATAATAAGTCATAATCATAAGTCGCAGTACCAATCAAGTGATAAAGGCAGAAAAGAATACCAGTATCTACTGGTCATGTTTACGAAGGCTAAACATTACTTTCTAGTAGAGACTACAATAAGAAGGAAAAGACTAATGTCCCATTTTGATATACTGCTTTTCAGGGCAGCAGTTAGGGCTACTGTCTAGGCAAAATCAATGGATGATACCTCCTAAGAACAGTCCAAACTCTAATACTTGAAGAACAGTAGGAAACATCCTTCCTCCAGTCTTCCCACATGAAAGTAAATTAATGAATTGGATGAAGTAAGAAAATCCTTAAGAAGTTAGGACATTTAGGGATACTATGTCCAATAAAAATCTTAGTTCCCCCTGTTCACGGTGATTTGTATACACCAAAAAAAGGGTCTGCTCAAACCACTAGCCTGTATGTTAAGCTGCAGCACCTACTTCTGTCAGTTGTGGCACCTATTTAGTGGGGAATGTACCACCAACGGGGCCAGAAAGGATAAGCTGATGAGAGTTTGTAATGGTTTTGTTCCTATTTTGGAAATTGAATGATCTAAATTATGAACTTGTGGTGAACTGGAACAATAAAAGATGATTTTTTACATAATTTGATGGAGGATGACTGAGGACTGAGGTTACTAGAATCACGCGTTCTTTTCCTACCTATACTGTCTTTTTGTGCACACTGTACAAGTAGAATGGTTGTTGCCAGGATTGTTATTAACACTTTCCTTTACAGCGTATTTCCACAAACTGCTCCTTCTGACTGAATATGGTAAATCCAGAATACAGCAGGATTAGTTCAGATGGAAGGAATACAGGAGGAAAAAAGCTCCAGCATTTTGTCTTACAAATGTATCGAGTCCATCAAAATCCATTTATGTCACTGACGGGGCATGCTTGGTTAGACGCACAAATATTGGTACTGAAACCCAACATGTAGAAACTAACACCAAAAGAGAGATCTCCAAACAAAATGCTGGAGAACGGGTTTGTCCTGTCCTTGTTAAAGGATGGAAAGAGCTTTCAGGAAGCTCGCTTTCAGCAGCACAGCAGCAGCCATTTAACAGAAGTAGGCTTCTGAAGCATCTTAACAACTCTCACTGGTGACTTGTTACATCCTCCCACTGGTCCCCGCAGGTCCCGTACCCTGACAGGCAGGATGAAAAGCTCCTCTAGCGGGGCGGCGGGCTGTCAGAAGCCACCAGCTGTCCTGCCAGGGCTCCGCCATCGCAGGGGCCAGCTGACAGCCTGGGTGTTGCTGGCCATGCTGAGAAACGTGCCACCCAGCTGCTGTGTGGTCACGTCCATCTGGAGATCTCCAGCCAGACAAATCTCTGGGCCTGTCAGCTCTCTTCAGCAAGCCTTGTTATGCAAATTCAATTACTCAAGTGTGCCCTATTACTGCTGGCTAACTGCTCCTAGAACCGATCTCACACTGACAGTCAGCTCACATTTTTACCCACCAAAAGTACCTCATTTATTCTTGCTCAACTACTCCCTTGTATCATTAAGGCAGAACAGACAAAGTCCATAGTACTGTAACCTCTCTGCAGTGGGTTACAATTCCTTGCAAAGAGCTTAGAGAGAAATTAATTTGAAAACATACAGCTTCTAATCAAACACGAGTTAAAGCCACACTGTCTACATAACTTACTACTGGAAACAAGAGCTAGTAAACTTGGACAGAATTCTAGTTCATGTGGCAAGTACTTTAAAAAGCAAACAGATAAACATGAAACATCGCTGAGAAAGAAATGAGCTCTGTTTGAGATATTTACTTTAACCGAGGGGTACAGGTAACGAGAAGTAGAATTTCTCATTTTCTCTAGCACACCGGTGTTTGGATTTGTTCAATTAGGGGGACTGCTGCAGCAATAACCACCTACTTCTTTCACATGTTTATTTATGGAATATAATTTAAAAGTAGCCTGAGCTATTAAAAATTTCCCCTGATGCAGAGATATGAAAGATTTTACTTAGAGGATTCATCATGTAAATATGCCAGTGTGTAATAAAAACGTTAGGTGAGGAAGAGTATGGCATCATAGTGTAGAGTTTCTCTGTATCTAAAGATTCCACTCAAAATACTGTCATGAAATTGCATGCCTTTGTTTAGAATAATTACTCAAGATTTGTCATAGGAGACTGTAGCAGATAATGCAGCTTGCTACAACGAACTGGTGTGTCTATATCTAGCATCTAAGCCAAATCTGAAGTATTTGTTTTCCAAACTACCAGCAAGCAGAAGAAATATTGTTAGTGAGCAATAATACTGATGGGATTTTCTGAAACTAAGAATTCAACTATAACGAGTACAAAGCGACAGCACGGTTGCTTGGCTGAATCAATACACAATACTCAGGGCAGAAGACAACAAGTCAAGCCAAGTTTCTCTAACCCCGCTCTCCTTCACAGGAATGAAGTTGCATTTCTAAGTGTTTATCTCTCAGCACCTTTCAAAAGTGAATTTTGGTGAAGAGCAAAGGATGAGGGGAAGACATCTACACTCAAACGCTCTTGTCTTTAAAAGTAACTGCTAAACCAATTTTTAAAGAGCCAGTGTTGGATGACTGTGGGGAAAATATTGAAATGCAATTGTGAGATGCTGAGTTGATTAATAACGAGGAACTTGGGCCGTTGTGAAGGAAGATATGAGTCAAGCTCTGGGAGAAACTGGAAAAATGGCACAGCACACCGTGCTGGCAGAATGCTTGGCATGAGTGAGGGAGATGGGGAAAAAAGATATACTTGTGAGATAAGCATTGTTTTAAGCCTTGAAAGGTAAGAGATCTGTGATGCAGACAGAGATCAGAAACCAGGAAAAGGATTCCAGGAAAACATTTAAAGCAGTTTGCAGTCTTTAGGTTAAAGATAACAGAAGGGAGACAAAGGAACGTGAGAGGCCAAGAAAAAATCAAAACAAAACAAAACACCCACAAGTTACCAAGGTTTGAGATAACTGGGTCATGGACCACAGTCATATCAATAGCATGGGGAGATTCTAAAGCAAACCTAGGTAGAATGTCAGCAATGCTTAGAACATACCCAACTTTGTGGAAAAAAAGAGAAACCCTAATCAGATTTGGTGAGACTGGAGTGTGAATGGGAGTACTAATAATTGTGGGACAGCAAAACCTTTCTAAGACTGCAGAGTGGTAGGAGGGAGATGGAAAGGTGTTTGTTGCAAATCAGAGCAAACAATAAAGACATCTGCAAGGACACTGGGAAAGAGATGTCTGCATTCAGAATAAAACTGATAGTACCAGAGGTGATTTTGGAAAAAGCTCATGTTTATGCTCATATTTTTATAAAGGCATCCAAATTCAATAAAGCAAGGTGTCTGAAGCATAAAATGAACAGTCTCAGTGAAGGGTCTTCACAAATGGTGTGAATAACCCTGAGGAAGTCAAAAGGATTACCATTCCCACAGAAGATTATTTTTGTTGATTTGGGCAGGGTTAGAATGAGACAAAGAAAGAAAGAAAAGTAGAATAGAAATGCACATCATTGGCACATCTGGATTTGATTGAAGATCCTTGCTTTCAAAGGAGATTTAAAAGCCTCGCTCCTAAGAAGTCTATAGCCTATAGTCTTCAATGGAAAGATGGGCACTGAACTCACATCCACCTCCTCATCCTCTCCTTAAAGAGAGGGCAGGAAAAAGCATTTGTTTTTAAAAATGGGCAACAGTCTGAGAGAAAACATCATCTAAAACGAATTCCATTCTGCCATTTCTTACACACATGACGATGTTCTATCACCAAAACCCATGACACCCCCATGCAGAGATAAATTAGCACTGTGAGAGAGTTCAGTTTCATTGACACCTTCCAGATAAAACAATGACAGCTCCAATGACATCACCCCCAGTCTCTTGGTGCCTGACCAAAATCAAGCCAACTTTATGTAAGGTTTCTGTAACAATAATACAAATACTGCAGCCAGACTCAATCTATTCTTCTTGATTTATGTGACATAAATACTTAGTACAAATCAAGATACAGCTGTATAAATGGAATCTAAAGAAGCAACACGAGGACGCATTTCACTGAAAATAAGACAAGAACACATAATCCAAAGAAAAGTATTTCAAGAATACAGTGCAAGTATCAAGTCAACTAACTTCTTCACCTGAGAAGCTGTGGTGATTTCACACCAGTAGATTGCTGAGCTCCGACATGCTGTTTTCTCACACCCCTTCCTCAAAAGGGCAGGGAGAGAAAATACGATATAAAATACCAACCTTGTGGGTTGTGATAAGGACTGGGAATTCACTCACCAATTACTGTCATGGGCAAAACAGACTCAGCATAAAGGAGATTAATATAATTTATTACCTATTGATAACAGACGAGAGCAGTGAGAACTAAAAGCAAACTAAAACCATCTTTTCCCCGTCTACCTTATTCTATCTCCTCCTCCCCAGCTGTAAAGGGAAATGGGGGCTGTAGTCAGTCAGTCCATAATGCTTCACCTCTGCTGCTCCTTCATGGTCACTCTCTGCCTCTGCTCCATGTGTGGTCCCTTCCATGGGATACCCTTTCAAAACTGATCCCACATAGGCTTCCCACAGGCTGCAGCTCCTCAAGTGCTGCTCCAACACATGACCACAACATGGAGCCCAATCTGCAGGAACCACTCCAGCAAGGGTATCCAAAAGCAACAACTCCTCCGGATCTCCTGCCCCACCATGGGCTTCTCACCACAGGCTGCAGCCCTGGACCAGGACTGCTCCTGTGGGGGCACTCCGTGGGCTGAAGTTTCCTTTAGCCATATCCACTGCTGCACAGAAGGCTCCTCCGTGGGCTGCAGGGATCTCATGGCTAAGCTCTGGCCAGCACCAAGTCTCCTTTGGAACAAGTGCAGTTGGCTTTGGCCTGATATGGGGCAGTGTTGGGCTGTGGTCATAGAGGTCACCCCTGCAGCCCCTCTGCTATCAAAAGCTTGCAATGTAAGCCCATTACAGAAGTACCCTCAAGCCAACAGGATTCTACGTAGCTTTCTGCTCCCTCAGTCACAGTGCACCTTATAGTACAGGCTCAGGGTAGTTGGAGAATTGACAGCCAAGCTCTTAATTGCTCATTTTCTTGCTAAGAACAGGGCATAATGATTTCCCCACCAACAGAAGAAATGTGAGTAGTAATATGAAGAAAAAAAGAAAAAAGAGTGCAAGTAGACAGAATCAAGGCAGGAAGAAAAAGCTCCTTCTGTTGACTTTTTCTTCTCTTACCTCCTTCCTACCAGAAGCAAGAAGAGTTGCACCACTCAGGTATTTCTAGACCAAGCTACAAAAGCCCTATGCCTTTCCTTCAAAAATGCCAAAGAAATCATGAAGTCTGCTCATAGAATTCCCATGGCAAGTTTTATCCCTGCTTTATGTGAAATTCAGTGCTGATGTTCATTAGAAATACAGCTTTAAAGCTCACACAGCTCAGTGTTCTCATTTAAAGCTTTCTCCCATACATACATTCAAAAATTCCAGAAGCAAAAAATCAGGGAAGATTTATGATTATTATTATTTTTAATCTAAAAGTCTGAGATCCTACATGAGAGTAACATGAAAATTATTCATTCTTAACCTCTGTCATCTGCTAGGTTTTTGATGCAGTGAAGTATGAAAATGCATACGTCTCATAGATTTCTGTTTAATTGTGTCTAATGAAGCTGTGGGTGTTCTTGGCAGCTGTATATACTGATTTAATTCTTTAATCTAACAAGCTTCTGCCCTAAATGATAACTTATGGCAGCATGTTCACTCCATACATTAAAACTGCAATGAATTAGAAAAAAAAAAAAGAGTCCTAGTTGTTGGTTTATTGCCTTTCAGTTGGCCCCAATGTCCTTTAAAAAAACAGACATATATGAGCTTTTTATTCCGTCCATATACCCTGCCTCTCTATATACTTCTACCCATGTATACTCTTGGAAGTGCAATAGTTAAAATGAAAGGAAACTATTATTATTTTCTTCCTTCTCCTATGTTTTAAATTCTATTTCATCAGTCTGAAGGTCTCCTCCATTTTAGCTGCATACTTGTGAAAGCATTACAACCGGAACATGTTACCCATAAAAGTGGAGTAGCACATTGCTCATTTCTATACTGGAATTACATTTCAGTATTACTTTTTAGGACTTGCTTCTCATACACACCAACATTTGTTTTATATGCTGATCAACATTAAACAGAAGCTTTTGCTAATTAGCATGCAAGGATATACAGTTAGCAGCTTAAGAAAAAAAAGTCTTAAGTGTACCCAGCTAATTCAGAATCAGGCAGCAATAAGGAGTTAATCAAGTGTTTTTTTCCTTAGTGATTACCAGTTTATATCAACACTGAACTGTATTTGACTCCATGCTGTTTGATCACATATCTTAATTTGTTGCCTTACAGTTTAATTGAATGTACTTTTGTCACCGTATCTCCCCAGAAGCCAATGTATCTTTGCTATTTTCTACTCTCAAATGATCAGAATAAGTCTGAGGGACTTGTAAAAGGTTTATCTTATTTTTTTCCCCCTTAACATAACTAGTTCACAATGTGGAGATTAAATGGTGGGTTGTGGGCGAAGAAATTGCAATACTTTTAGACTGAGTGGCAGCAGGTGGCAAAAGGTGCAGAGCAGAAGGGAAGGTTAAGACAGCTGTAGTTTTCCTATTCTGAAAACAGAAACAGATCTTAGAGAGATTAGAGAAATAAATCTCTGTGTAGATCAGAATTAGTTCACTTAGGGTCACTGCCAATAATTAAAGGGCATTTTAAAGGGTTAAAAAGAGTAACCTTCCTGTCTAGCCAGACTTTTCCATTCATCCAGACTGCCAGAAAAAGTCTGGTCCTCTTTTATTTATTTATTTATTTATGTATGTATTTATTTATTTTAAACATTTCAATTTGAGTACCCATCTTGTCGCACTCACTGTGTTACTCCTGGTAGCCAAGTTGAGTTTTTGCCTGGGCTCACTGAGACAGTGTTATGAGATAAGAGATCATTTGTACTGAAGCTGATTTCTGCTTGGCATTGGGATCCCCTCAACAGCAGCTGTTGGGCATCTGTGGTCTCCCACATTCCCAGCAGCTACCATACTTCTTCTCAGACACTGTTCTCATAAAGGAATTAAGAGTAGATCCAATTTATTCACAAATACTATACTAAAAGCAGACTTGCAGTGAGCCTAGAAGAAAAGAATATATGTGTGTGGACCTGAATGCAAGTATTTTAGTATCCAATTTGGTACAAAACATTAGACAACCTGGCTCAACTGCTTCTGCAAAATGTTAGCCATTTCTATCAAAATACAAACCAAAAGAGAAAGAAAACAAAGCAGAGCATGTACTTCCCTTGCCTCAGTTCATTATGTGCAGAGTTCTGAATGTTTTCTTTGAGAACCATTCCTTTATGTACGTGAGATTAATAATGGAGCCTGTAAGGTCATTCTTCAGCAGTTTTCAAGTTCCCTGAAAACTGAAGTGGTCAAGTCAGAAGTATAATCAAGTCAGAAACAGAAGGATGTCTATGACAAGTGTTCACCTTGTAAAGACACTATGACAACTAATTTATTCCAAAACAGATGGGAGCTGTTATTTCCATATAGCCAGCTTCCATCTAACTTACACTAAAAAAACAGAAAACAAAACACAAATATAGTTCACCTGCATTATTTTAACATATGTGATGAATGAAAAGAATATATAATAAACACTTCCCAACGTTTCACAGAACTTGCCAAAAGGTGAACTGCAGACCTGAGACTTTCAAAAGAGAAAAGAAATTGCAGACATAGGCAAGGCCATGGTCTAATGGAGGCACCTGTGAAGTGGTGGCAAGAGACAAGAAATCTTTGGGTTGTGCAGATAAGAAGACAAAAACAAGTGTTACCAGGCTACAGCTCCAAAATAAACAACTTTTTGACTATGCAAAGGAATCTGGTGTGAAAATCCAGGGAAAATTCCTTTTTTCCCCTACTGGATTTTTCTCCATACAACTTAATATTTACCTTCCATTCCATTTATATAAAACAACCAAAAGACCAGCACACATGAGTAGAAGAACATTTACTACTGAAATATTACCTGAGGATAATGATTGTATAACAGTAGTAATTATTCCACGTAAATGCATTAAACTAATAGAGATCTGCCTGGTGAAATCCTGAACTTGACTGTTTGTGTCCCAGACTTTCGTTTGTGCGATCTGACATGATGATACTGCAATGCTACTGTTTTACTGCTTTGTTAAAGGAAGTCCGGGCAAGAAATACACAAATCTACTCTGTACACAGACTTCTTTCAGAACTGCCTTTCAGTTTCACATTTAAATACTATCAGTAATGTGTAATAGAGACTCTATAATCATATTGAATTATTTTCCAGTTTATAACCTTGTGTCAGTGTCCCTGCATTGAAGTTCTGTGCATATGTACAGCAACTTCACCGCTTGTGTCAGATAAGCAAGCCAACTACAAAACAAGTTAACATACACAGAATGCAGTAGAACAGTCTGACATCTAAGTACAGTTTTATTCTACCATCAGTAATACAGTCAACCAACAACACAATTAGTTACCTTCAGAAACAATCACCTTGAGAAAATAGTAATTCTGTTCAAGTCACAAAGCACAGAAGATCAAATACAATGGAGACATGAGATCACTCTTGGTAGCAAAATTATAGTTACCACCTTGATGAAGAGAGGAGAAATGATATATTACTCAATTATGAGGCCAGTGCCAATCATAAACACAACCTTCCATTTCAACTGTGTTCTCTGGAGCAACAAATCCCTCAAGCAGCATCTCTGAGGTCACATATGAAATAAGTGTATGCTAACCAAATCTCAGAAGTTTGGATTTGGCATTTAATTTTCGTGTCTGTGCTAAAAGTCCCATTTTCCTTGGCAAGTTTAACTTGACAAAACGGGCTGCTATTTGAGATTTGAATATCAACTGTTTAATGGACAGAATTATGTCAGAAGGGTTAAGTGAACCATTATATATTCTCAGTCTCGGCAAGCCATCTTTTCTTTATAAACTCGTACTTTCCCCACCTACCACCTGCTGTTGTACTTTGATGAACTGCAGAAAAGATGTTACGACATCATGGTAAGATGGTAAGGTCTCACCAAGTTTTAAGTAACAAAACCTATGAGTGAGATGATAAACATTCAATGAAAGATGACAGCAAACTCCGGAGATGGCTTTAACTAGTTTTGCAAAAAGCAAACTGGGAAAAGGAAAGTACAGTAAACAAGGAGCCTCAAGTCACAGAGACATACAGCAAGATTCATTCTATAGGAAGATTTTCCTGCCTGGGAGAAGAATGTTCACTTGAAATATTTCACGGGAGGAAGTTAAAATGAAGCCATATGGCCACCTGGTCAAAGTGAGGAAGAGTGGGCCAATGGAGGGCTATCATTAATGAGGTCAAGAGACACACACAATTAAACTGTCAAAGTGATAGCTATACCACAGATAAGATAACCCAGTAGAAAAAAGTAAAAAGAATGGTGGATCAGAGAATTTAATCTCGCGGAATGACAGGCAGAAACATTTTAGTCACAGTTTTCAATCATCCTAGATAAAGAAAGCTTCCTTCTGGTACCTTGAATGGCTTCTTTGCAATTTGCTTTGTCACTGTTACGATCAGTTTTTCTACTCTAGCTGCTTCCACTTTACCGTGGGGTACAGCCTGCTACATCAGTTCCCAAGCAAAATGAAATTCTACAACAGGCTCATCTTAGCTTCAAAGCAGGAAGCATTGTATTAAATTTATTGCCACTTAATACGCTCCCTTTTGAAGTTCCGCAGAAAACACAAACCAGGGGTCACAGATTCAGGACAGCAGTACCATGCAACAAATCATGAGCCAGCCTCCTGCAGTTCTCTCCAAACCTCTACCGGAGAAGGTCCATCACAGCGGTGGTCTGATAGCACTCCTTTCACTAGAACAGTCACGTCTTCCTTCTTGTCTTGTAACTCTGTTCTCTTGACTATGTTGGTCAAGACTCTACTCTAGTTGCATTAGCTGAGGCATAGTAAAAATAATAGATGCTCCGGCCAGGCATCCCACAGCCATTCTGGATACTCTGCTAATTGCAACAAGTGCAAGTGGATAATAATTGCTAGAATAAATGCTCTCCTGCACTACTAGCAAGGACAGAAATAAAAATAGACATATTTAATTACTTTGTTCCTTTCCTTATCAATAGCAACATTACAAATCTGCCTGCATACTGAATTGATATCTCTCATGCTTAATGACTCAAATTGATAGTGCTGGTCTTGGTAATAATGTAGAGAGAGATACTGCCCAAAGAGGAAACAAGAGGAGTATTTCCATAAACATCTCCCCAGCCAGAGAAGGCAGTAGATGAACATCAATTCAGTCACCTCAGTTCTTACAATAAAATTGTATTAGTTTACATAAAGGAGGGTGCTTGTGTCCTAGTTACTTTGGAAATGATGCTAAATGTCAGGTACCAGAACTAGAGAATATGTCAGGAGAAATATTTCCTAAGGTTCATCACCCCAATGAGTCACAGGCAATATTTCTCCAGTAAGTTTCAAACCCCTACAGCAAAGTTTTCTTTACAGGAAAGAATCTCCATATCTATGCATACCATTGACTACATTAAACTGAAAAGGCATATAAACTCCTTCCTACAGATCAGCTTGGGAGATTATTTCCCATGAGAACAAGATGTATTGATGTCACCAAACCAGTAAGATATCAGCTCTTTTCATCACAAGGCATGAAAAATACCTCTATGATCTGTATTTTATCTGGAACTGGAGATGGTCCACAAGTTTCATCCTTATCTCCTATGTTTTGGCCCTTTCACTGGCCATTTACATAACATGGTAATATCACTCTCTGAAGCGCTCACACAAATATTTTTATGATCTGTAGGAAGTCATTGGGAAAGCCAATGAAACCACATGGGCTGAAGAACTAGGAATATGTGTAGGGAAGCTCAGAACTACATCATCTTTGTATTTACTCTTAATAATCGGCAATCTTTCTCAAGTCAGCATCAGAACTCAAATAAAAAACAGCTGACTGAAAATAAATGCCACTATTAATAGACATCTAACTGTGGAAATGACTTGAAGAGCCTGCGCTTTGTGTTATCAGTGTAGTGAAAGGGACAAATAAAGGAGAGTACCAGACCTACAAAATTCTGCTACATCTCTGGCAGCGGAATATATACACCTACTGTGTGGCTAGCTAGAAGTCTGTCTACCTATCAAGTTTTGGACATACTGTAATTAGACACTGCAGATACAAATCAGGCAAGAATTCCCACTGCACAGAAATGAGACAATGTCCAGAACAGTCATGGAAAACAAATTCCCACCACACAGCACAATTCACGAACTTCAACCAAGACCCAAATACTATCTCTTCCATAATAGTTTATGTAGAAGCAGTAGGTACTATGAACAAGCATATTCACTCCTATCCTTATTGGACCCCACTACACTAGTTCCCCACTGCACTGAGCTGATTTCACAACCCTTACCATTTTCTGGAGATGTTCCTACTTGTGGATCTGGATAACCATAAGGCATTCGTTCCATTTGGTAAATAAAGCTCTCAACAAACACCACTTAAGTTCACCAACACTAGATGTATACACACAAGATAGAGAAATTGTATAGAAGTTGCTCTAAGATTATGGACTTCAATCCCGTGAAAACAAAAAGAGAAGCATATCAAGTGATACACTATTTACAATACATTCTGAGCTAAAACAGATTGTGTGGTTTTCCCTACATGTAAATAAGAATCTTTATAAACTGAAGCTTAAAATGTAGACGGTTAATGTATTTTCTGCTTTAAAACTAACTAGAAACAGCTCAGTTATTATGGCAATGGACAGAAAAGGAAGGTCTGTAACACTGAAGTTTAGAAGCAAGTAATTATGTGCCCATGTACTGTTTATAGTTAGAAAAGGGCTTGACTATTTGACCTGCAGCAAAATATATCGGTATTGCTGATAAGACTGGTAATGCGTACATGCCTGCTGCAGACGGTGTCTCTGCTGATAAATTATGCCAGACGTTTTTCAGAATTGGCTTTGATAATCTTTTACCTTTAGCTCAGTCAAATTATCAGTTTTCAGTTTCTGGGATCCTACTACTAGGAGAGCTCCCAGGTAATGTTTTTTGTTTGCTTGTTTTTTAAATATCACTTTTATCTAGCTTGCATCTAATACTCACATGCCAGCCCATGAAAAAAACTTATTCCTTTGTTCATCCATTCCTAGAATACCATCAGTTCAGAGATGGGATAGCAATAACTTACGTTGCATTCTGGCAGGCCTCCAGGGCAGTATTTTTTGCTTAATCTGGCCACTTAATATCTTGTAACAGTTTAAAAGGTCTTCAAAAATGTATTTAACAGCTCCACATTACTCTGGCAGAACAGCAAGGTGCTTACTTTTAAGTGCAATGTATAATTAAGTGGAAAGCAGTGCAGCATAATACAATTTGATCTCATTACGGTTGCTGTCAGACAAAAAAAGAAGAAAAAAAGAAGAAGAAAAAAAAAGCAGCAAACTAAATTTCCAGGGAAAGATAATATACCATAGTTCTTAATATCCTCATGTTAAGAGGGTTACTGAAGTATCCCCTCAACATATGTAAAAATGTGGTCACAGTGCCATAAATTCAGTATGTGGGAAGTGTTGGTACTAATTACTGGTATAGAACCTTGACATTACACATTGCAAAAACTAAGCATCAACTAGACCAGCTCTCTGACAGCAAAGAGATAATTATTAGGCTTCCACTCTCACAGAATTCCCAGGTCTTGTTAATGCCAGTGTACGTGCAGACACACAAAACTCAAAAGAATGGAAGCTTCTCTCACTGTGATATGATAACCCACTTAAAATAAACAACACAAAGAAAATAACTCTTGTTATCGGCTTATTTATAGCTGTCCTAATCTGGTCACCTTATTATTATTATTATTATATTTTATTTTTTTCCAAGGAGCATCTATGGATGTGATTGACTAAATATGCCAGCAGTTTCTTGCAGGCTGCACGCTTTGGAAGAGAACTATTTGTTAGCTTTCCTTTAGTATTTGTCACTGTCTATCCAAGACAAAGACAACCCAGCAAATTTGTGACTCAGTCCGTTTGTTCACTCAAATGCAGTGAAAACCACGTGCTCAGAGAAGCTGTGGGTTCATGTATCAACTCATCCTAATTCTGGATCCCACACACATCCCAAAGCCTGTTCTAGAACTAGTCGGGTAATACAAATATTAAGTCCAACACATCACTGGATCACTGTTGTTACATACGTTAAGAACAATTCTATAGATGATGCCATGCCCAAGCAAAAAAAAATCCATGCTAACTTAAGGCTTCTTGGACAGTCAGGCTGATCTTATTTATCTTTCCCTTACCATTTCTTTAGAGAATCTTCTTCCTTCAATACAGCCTCCACCATTTAACCTTCCTGTCCATTTTTACTGGTAAAACATGGAGATTATGCTGAGAACACAAATATCCCTCATTCAACACATTATGTGGAACAAAGGGCTTATACTAAAGCAATGTCATAGGTTTTTTTTCCAGTGTCTAATCACATTCATCTGCACTTTTCGTAACACTTTATATGTCTATATGTTATTTATGTATAAATAATTACAAAGTCCTTCTCTCAGTGCTGTGAGGAACTGCAGTGTTGTAAATTTTAACCATCAAGAGGCTGCACACAGACACAAAAATTGAGATCACAACACAATGAAGTTACTGTCCAACTGAAAATCTATCAATTCGCCTTTCTGGAAATGTTTATAGTTGCAACAAAAATTAATTCACTGGATAATCATTAATGTAGCAGAAATAATTCAGCAAGAAAGTAAGGTGTACACTACTACAATTACTGTCATTTTATGGCTTTGATACATATTTGCGTGGAAGGCTGAATGCAGTAAACACATCAGAGAATATCTTATTACCCAGTAATGCACACAGTCAACTACCTCATTGGCATTATAAAATGGTTATTTTAGGTTGCTGTTGTTCTAAGGAAATGTTACACTTTTTGTTATTCATTTTATTGGCTCATTTCTGATGTGTAAGGTAGGGCAATGTAAGATAAGAGAAAAGAACAGGGATATAAATGCACATATGCATACTATTTAACTTGCCCCACATATACCAGCGCCTAAAAAAATATAGTTCATAGGTGAGAACTTTAAACAGTTTATGAGCACTACTACTAGCTTTAAATATTATTTCCGACGTCATTAAAAAGACTCAAATGGGAACACAAAATGATGTACTTAAAATAACGCCTGAACCATTATTTTTTAACCAGTTGTCACCCTAATTGGTGCTTTATTTTTAAGAAAACAAAGAAGTACAAAAGTGCTTATATCAGGAACATTGTTTACAAACCCATAAAAGACAGTAATGCTTGTTCTTCCAGGATTCATATTGTTCCTTCAGAGAGGAAATCCTTTGCTTGTTGCCTAAGAGAATAATACTGCTTTTGCACTGTAAAATGAAATTAGTACTTGGATGCTGAACAGGTTGATAACATCCTGTTCTATGATGAAATCCATTCCTTTCCCTGCGAACATCTTTCATTTATTTGTGACAGCGGTCATCTAACCATTTGTACTGGGCAAAGAGAAACAATAAATTTCAAAGAACCACAGAGCTGAGATTTTCTTATTATTCATTGTCCTAGAAGGAATAAGTTCTGCAGTCTCACTACAGTGTGCCCAGCCAGGTACAGCCCTGAACAAAGATGCAGAAGAATTTAAGTACAGACAAAAGGCTGTAACAGGACTTCTTTGGGATATTGTTCGTAACTATCCTCAATAGTGCTCCATTATACAACCAATGTCAGCTGTGAATCCCACTTTGAAAGCAGGTTCTGCAGATTTCTTCTCTGAAACTAGTTAAATCTTCTTAGTTCTTACCTTATGATCAGTTTATGGATCTACTTTACACCTGGTTTGCAAAATTATCATTCTCTAATCCTAGAAAAGGTGAAGCCAATGGTTCTGGGCATCTACTATAAAAACTGGAGGGTGTTTTCTACACAAGTAGCACTGATTTTGTTCTCTACATTTATTTCCAAGCACGTATCAGCTGGGTATTAACCAGCTTCTGGAGTAAGAAATTTCATGTGGTACCATTAATGTGATATCTGCATTTTGCCACTAACCAATGCTGGGCTAAAAAAGATAACTAGATTTTGCTTTATTTTAGTAGTGGGATCCCAGTGCGTCTGCTATGGATCTAAGAGTCCTTGGCAGTATGCAGAAATTTTTTCATTCCCCTAAGAAAAGGCCTTTCTGTACTGTTTGAAATTTCATGTAGGGTTAGAAAAAAATATTACTGGGAACATCAACTGCAAAAAAATCATACGTACAGACACAACCTTTATATATTTATGTACGTGATCTTATAAAATCCCACTTTGGACTATATAGCAGTCAAACACTTTCCATATTTCCTAAGGACCACATGCTGCACGCTTCAGCATTTCCATTTTTACTGACCCAAAAGCTAAAAACTTTTACAAAAAGAAAGAAAAAAAATCAGAAGTGTCTGTGTAGGAAATAACTCTTGTAAAGTTTAAAGCAGTAAGTATACAAATACTATAAAATCCAGCCACTCTAAAATGGTGGTAGGTGTAACTGATTATAGTAATTAAACATTCCCATTATACACTTTCATTAAATTTTCTGATTTAAAACAGGTCGATGAAACTACCTTAAAAATTGGCAAAGCAAAACACAACATTAGCACGTTTTGGACCCTATATGTACACACACATTACTTATGTCAAATGAAAAGTAAAGTAGAAATCTCTTTTCTGAAGACATTAAAACGCACTTTATTGGTTTGTTCTTCGCCCTTTCTCACCCAATCCCCAATTTTTTATCAGGCTAACTCAATTAGTGCACTGGATCTTAAAAGATACCCATGTTGTTTCTTCCTTTAATCCAGACATTCCTGTTTTTCACCTCTGCTCTGTGATTCCCATTATTGCTCCCAGTAGCAGCGGTGTCACACCAGACTGAGCTGGCAGACGCAGAATCAAAACTGCATTATGATTAAACAGGTCTATAAGAAAAACACTCCAAGTTACAGAGATTCTTTCCTCAGCAACCATTATTTTTAATGAGGCCAGTTTACTTTTGGAATCTTGGCAAAAAACAGTCATTTACTCTAGTCCTAGAGCAATGACTGCAAACTGGGCAAATATAAAGATTACATGCAATGTAAAATCTGCATGTGCATATCATTACACAAGGAAAGCATGATGTGCTGGGAAAGAGGCCTGTCAAGCTATCGTGTTTGTTAATGAAAAGAACAGTTTTATTCCAAAACAGTCTACTGTATCAGATTTGATAGAGCAAGTGTTAACTAAACGTTGTGCTTAAAAGCTTTGATGAGAAAATCTAACACGTTAAACCAAGAAACAGTTCAAGGACAGCAGGAGGCAATTCCAGAACACAGGCACAATCTATAAAGGCAAAGTACCACAGCTTTTTGATGTTAAGTAAGTAGCAATATCAGTATACAACAAAGCTTAAAGGCAGACTGTTGTATCAAGTTTAAAAGTTTAATATCCAGGGTCAAAAGCCTCAATTACCTATTCTACTACTACTCCTCTTAGTGAACAGATCAGTGTTACTTTTAAAGATTTATCTGCTTAAAGCATTACCTGAATGATCGTCTTTCTTTCTTATTCTCTTAGGATCTGGATTTTTAGTATTTTCATTATGCTGCATCTCAGACACTCAGACTAAGGCAAAACATGTATGTTTGGACTTGAACAAGGTGGGAGGTCAGAGACACTTAATTTGAAAACGTACATTTCTTAAAATGGGCTATGTCCATTAAGTGCACTAAGAAAAAGGGCAATAGTACAAGAGGAGTGGCACTTAGTAAAACTGCAGGTAAATTACTGCAGTAGCATTTAGGCTGAAAGCATTAAAGTGCACATTCAAAAAATACAAGGTCGGGAAAAAAAATCCCACTTACACAGACTAGGGATTTATTACACTTTTGACTATGCCATCATATTAGATTTGTCAAATGGGCCACATGACACATGTTATTAGCCATGTAATAATTTAGTTAAGTGATGAAAGATGATTTCCTAGTTATTTCTAATGGCCGCGTGCTTCCTTTTATCTGTTTCTAAAACAGTAAGGAGGGTATGATTAAACAGTAACTAGAAAACACGCTTAAGGCAAGAGAAGATTCAAAAACAACTTCATAAATTTGCTTTTTCAATTTTATTTTGGAGATATCAAGAAACCTTCACACTTCATACAAGAAACCATACGGATTCTTCTACACATACTCTTACGCCTCTGCACTCAGCAGCTTTTAAGAGATGATTGCAAGCATCCCAGCCCACAAATCTAAGTTCATTCATTAACTTAAATAGGAACACAGTTCTGTTGTTATCACCTTACTAAATAAATACCAAGTAAATACTCTGGTATGGCAATTTTAACACTTTTTTATGCTTGTCAACAAAACGTAGCACTAAATCACTATGCTTAAAGGAATATTAATTATCATACATTATAAATTAAGCCCTAAAACCTACAGAAAATAACTAAATGGAGTGAAGGCGAGAATTGTATTCTGTGCAAGTTTTCATAAATTATCAAGCGCCTACGTTGAGCAGGCTAGGCTACAATGCCACCTGGTGGCTTATAAAACGTACCAGGAATCTGTGTGAACAGTGCTTAATGGGTTGGAAAATATGCAATATTCTATAAAAATACCAAACATGGCAGCAGCGTTTAAGTTAATCATTTGAATTTCTTAGCTAATTAGTCTTTTTTCTTTATTGTGTTGCTTCTGTTACAGAGTTTTATTTAAGTTTTAAAGCTTTTTAATGTCCGGATCTAACCAGCTAAGATTTTACAGTTATTTCAAATAATAAGTTGAACTTGCCAATGAGTACATTACACTGTACACATACACACAGGCTAATTCACACAACCCTTAGCATTGAATTCTTCCCCATTTGAGGAAAAATCAGATGCAGCAGAAGTCTAAAAGGAGGGTTGCTGAAATGCTTTGTAAAATTACACTGTATAATTAATTCCATAGTAAGAACGTTTTTATGGTGTGTGTTGGTGACCTTTTATTACCATCAAGTTCACAATGCTGGTGGGCTGCCTTTTAATCCCTCCGCAGACAAAGGCCCTAAATAAACACAGATTCCTTCCTGGGAAAAAGTCCTCTCTGGTTAAATGGTAAGGAAATGAGTAAATCATTAGTAATCTTTAAAGCCAAAGCTATAAACTCAAGTTACCTTAAGTTAAAATGAAAGTGTCCTGCAAGAGTTTCAAAGTTCTGTCACAGATAGAAATCTCCAGCTCTTGACTCCAGACTAGGCGCCAGCTGATAAACAAACAATTTAAGTCAAGAGCTGGAGAATTCCCAGCTTTTTCATTTAATGGCCTTGGCCAAGAGTATTTATGGCCTCCAGTTTTATTCTCACTTAGCTCTAAGAGGAAATTTAAACTCATCATTATCTTAAAGCCCCATATGGGCCACAGTCAGCTCACCTGATAGAGCTCCTTTTACTCTGCACAAGTTCTACTCCCTGCTAGAAGTGATGTAATAGCGTAAACTAATTAAAAGTAGTTTTAGGCTGACTTTTTAATAGACTAAATAAATTTTGTTCAATATGGTTTATATTCCCACTTGGGGCAGTAACGATTCCAAAAAGTTTAACTTTACAGTTTCCAATCTAAACTACTAGTAGTTTATTCCATAAAGGACAATTGAAACAAACAAACAAACAGTCTTCGGTACAAAAGCATTCGGGTGTTAAAACCAACTCCTTTGGAAATTCTTTGCCATAAATTGATTCCCTGGCACCAAAAGATACACAGAATTGTGAAAAAGCAGACTGCGTAACATTGCTGACACTTCCAACAAAACATTTCAGGAATGCGAAGACGCATGTAATTAGAACACTACACTTAGAACACTACATTTAGTACTTGTTCTGGTTTTAGAATGAAAATAAGCAAAAATATGGAGGTAGAAATTAAATTTTAACCAGGCAGTGGTGGTTAAGACAAGGTGTTGAATGTGGTGAGCAAATTCAACTTGGAAATACTTTGTCCTAACACTAGAGGAAGATAACATGATCCTGTGTCTCAGACAACACCATCCTTCTTTCTAAAAGCACACACAAGGAGGTTATGATTCCTTAATACAGATTCTACTGCTTATTTCACTTCAGACATTTTCAAATCTATCATGAATTAAATTCAGCATGTGTCATCTCATCTCAGACATCTCCCCCAGATAAAACATATTGGTCTTACATATAGAGGTTTGGAATATTTTAATTAAGAAATCAATTTCACAATTGTCAGAGACAGAGAACCTTACTTAGCAGAAAGTCTACCATTCCTAAAGGGTTAATGAGAGTCAAACTTGAAGCCAGAAGGTT
Source organism: Excalfactoria chinensis (assembly GCF_039878825.1). Taxonomy (NCBI): domain Eukaryota; kingdom Metazoa; phylum Chordata; class Aves; order Galliformes; family Phasianidae; genus Excalfactoria; species Excalfactoria chinensis. The sequence continues at coordinate 107,339,982 of NC_092826.1, forward strand.
GTATTCTCCTCCCACCCGGCCCCCTCCCCCAGAAATACTTTCCTAACCTGACTTGGCTGAAAAAGGCAATTAATTGTTCCAGTGTCTGCCAAGACTTCTTATTCCTTTAAAAAATGCGGATAGTGTTTGAGACAGCTGGCTATTCCAAACCCAGGTAACACTCCTAAATGTGGAAAGAATGAGGGAACATGAATTATGATTAGTATTTTAAATGGATTTAAAACAGACAGACTGACAGATATCTTAAAGCTACTGTATTTCCAGCATGTATTATTTAAAAAGAAAACGATGCTATCTAAATGTCTGCGCAGCTACGCTAAGTATTTGAAAGCAGTTTAATACAAATTGCATTAAAATGCATAATTAGTTTTTTCTATCTTTGTTAGGAACTAAAAGTGCAGACACATGCATACACACAAAGCAACCACAAAGTGACAGACAAGAACCCTTCCGAGCCTGAGCCATTGCAATTCCTACAGAAAGTATTAATTTTAGGTCAAGTTGAGGTCATTGCAAAGCAGAGAAAAGAAACCCTGAAGACAGTAGTCTGCCAAGTATCTGGCTTAGCACTGAGCACAGAACTGCAATTAAATCCTTATTTGCTTTTCTACAATAGTAAGAATTCTAAAAGATACCACAATACGAGGGAAAACAACAGAAAATCCAGAAAATTAATCTTGCAGCATTTCTGCTAATGAAGAAGCTCACAATAAGAAATTGCTGGCTGACCAACTGCACTTGGAGTCAACGTAACAAGGAACATTCATCGCTTGTATAATAAGGTGAAACATTCAAATATTATTAGTTAATAGCTAAAACTCTGTGATTTGTATGAAGTTATGATTATGCTGCATTGTCATAATAATAGAAATAACTTTTAGAAGAGGCAGCAGTTACTTATATCTCACGACAGTACTTCCATTATCACCAAATACACCAGATTTATTGTCTTCTGGTTTATAGGACATACAAGTCACAGGATGTAGTTTAAGAAATAATCTCCTGTTTGAATAAACAGGGATACCAACCTGTATTGTTTTGGGTTTTTTTGTGCGCTTTTCAATAGTCATTCCATTCTAGACATACAACACACAGGTTAGATGTGAGGCAGTACTAGTAATTCCTAAACACTTGAAGAAATATTACAGAGGTTTTTACAAACATATAAGATCTAGCAGAAAAAATATCAGGCCCATCCTTCTGTCCTGTTTTTAGTTTGCTTGCTTTTATTTGTCAAGAGCGTGCAACAATTAATACAGTGGTTTTATGCATGATCTAAATTGCTCTCTCTCTACCCTTTGATTTTAATGCATACGCTGAAAACTGCGGAGTTCTACCTCACTGTAGTACTTATTCATATTGACAGTAACATTTGTTGGTTTCCACAGGGCAAAGTAATCAAGTGCTGAACAGATCGCCTTCTAAGTTTTACTATATCCACATTGTACTGCTGTCAGAAAATGCATCCTCAACTTGGGAAAGTCAAAAAGTAAAAGTCCAAGGTTGAACTGAAGCAACACATGCAAATAACCACGAATAGGTAGATTGTATCCTAGAGACTTGGGAAAGTTGCAGACAAAGTTGTGTAGTTTCAGCAGCCTACGTGAGCATTAAGAACAGTAAAATCTCCATGCTGAATCCACACACCAATAAAAGAAACACTCCTAGTTGCTTCTTTTGCAACTGCACTCTGTGCCAGGTACTTACAGACAAGTACCTCTCAACCAATAAACTTTCTCCAGCTCTCTTTCTCCCAAGAAGTGCTGTATATTCTATCATTGGAAATCCAGGGCAACATTTGGAAATTAGAAAACGTGCTTTATTTCATGAGCCAATATAGAAGATACTCAAGTCATTATAACAGAGACTCAGGAATGCTCATTCCCAGTTGTGACCTCATTAAAAAAAGCAGAATACAAAACACAGTGGATCAGTGGACGTTATTTCTGCTTCAGTTATAGAACTAGGAGGTGAGGGATAGCATTTTATAATGAATCCAACATTGCTGTGCTGAAGAGACACAAATACAGTAGTAATGAAACATAGCTTGCCAAGCATACATGATTCCACTTCAAGATCACATTTGCAGGAGACATTGCCTTGAAAATAACCTTAAAACTGTAACACTATACTATCCCATTTCTATGAGAGGCAAAAAGGGGTAGAAGTCATTGTGCCAAATTATTCTTTGACAAGGTTTAAACTATATATCAACAAGGCTAGATATGAAAAACAGAAAACAATAAATCCTTGGATGTAGGTGACACCAAACAACAAATCCTCTGTATAGCTCAGGATGAACTATTTGACGTCACCTAGAGCTAGGAAAAACAAAAGCAAAGAAAAAAACAAGACACGGAAGACTCTCAAATGCTTCAGTGGGTTCCGGTGGCCCACGGTTCAGAATGCTGTTGATACTTGCATCCACAGTTAACTTTACTCTTGCTTTTGTTTTCTTTCTTGTCAATGAGACATATGACAAAACAGAAATCAGTTTTATTGTGCATTTGTCCAATTGGTAGGAATCACTCTACAGATCCAAACGCACTACCTGAAATTAGATGACCTCAAAACGATGAGGACGCAAGAAGTTGCCAAACCACATATCCTCTTCCCACTTTGTTTTCTACTCAGTAGCTTTTTCATTTGTGTAATTCAATCGCAAAGAAAAAAAAAAGCTATTGTACTTTACTGCTTCTTGCATAATGTGATGAAAGAACTGACTCAAAGACTTGTTTTCTATTTTCAACTGTATTATTTGGTCTAATAAAAGCTTCTGTCTCTCTGTACGCAGTCCTCCTCCTTTGTATTCTTAAATCACCATGTAAAAGAACACTGGCACCGTGTTACTGTGAGTGCTACTGAGTCATTATAGATATGTTATTTGTGGGGCAAGAACTTAATTAGCATAATACTACAGTACTTTGGTAAAAATTTATTACTAGAAGGAGCCAAAATGCCTCTGTGGTTCAGCATCCAGGAGCATGTGAAAATGGTAATGCACACCACTTTTAGACTGTGAGGATTACGACACCCAAGTAGTAATTCACACGCATCCCACAAGCAACGGCAGAGCCGTAGCAAATGCCACTCTTAGCCGCATAGGGCTATATTTGACTGACAACTGCATTTGGCCTGTCTTTTTCCAATTAAATTCCATCTGTTTGCTCCATTGTACTGGCTGGCTTCAGGCTTCACAACAGAACATCCACTGCATGTTATTGCATCTACATCCCCCATACTGATGCCAGAAGCCTGGAGATGTTTCCTCAAAACACGCTGCTGGGAAAGGCAGACAAGATGGGTGGGTGGGTGGGAAAGGATGTTTGACATAAGAGTACTGGGAGCAACCTGAAAAAAAGCATGGTTTTAATAACTTTGGCGCATTCACGGAAGGGTTAAGTGCCTACCAAAAAAAAAAAAATGTAATAAAAGCACCATTTTTCTGTCATTATATAGTCTGACCAAAATGTTTCTGAAGCCAAAATTAAATGCTGTGATCCCTTCCATTCACCAACTTTTACAATCAAAAATAAAGAACAACCAAACTGATTTAAATGAAATTCTGTACAAGAATTTGTGCTTGGCTAAAAATGGGGCGTTTGAGCCTGAAGCAAAAGTAAAACCACCAAGTTATAAACCTCTCAAAGGGAAGGTTTATAATAGAATGCCAACAGACCCTTAACTATAGTGGAGTCGTTAGGTGCCAATATATAAATAACTTTAGTTTTTGTGGTCAACTAATGATAAATTAGATACAGTGCAAGTGGATACAGTAGGGTTCTGATTCAGTAAACAGTAAGGGCCAAGAGTGCATGTTTGGATTTTTAGACAAGTATAGCATAGATTTGATGCTGGCTCTGAAACAGAGCCTATAAGGGACGTTTGGACTTTAAGTAGTATGCAAGCCATATTCTGAATTCTTGAGGGCTTGTAAAATAAAACCTCCTTAACAAGCTTTGCTGCCTACTGTTTCAATCTTCTAAGAGTCCTTCAACCCTGTTATCAAAACATGCCTCATTCAAATTTGGTGTAATTATCTGCTAAGGAAAACAACATGCTAAGTTAAGTGTACATAATCACCTTCACTAGTATGAATTGCTAAGCATGCTCATACAGTACAAAAAAAAATGTGTCAGTGACAGACCGGTAACAGATTACTTGCCATTTTCTTTACTACATGTCAGTTACTTCATCACCAATAGAAATGCCTTCCTGTAGCCTAGTTCTGTTCAGCACTGGAACATCTGTGTGTGCATGTACATTTGTGTTGGCCCTGGGAAACTTTTATTGCATTGTTCCACAGCAGTCAAGCCTTACATCTTATGACACGTGGAGGCAGTGAGTGATGCTATTAGTGTTCCCTGTGGGACTTCCATCTTGCAGCAGGTGGGAGCACTCAGAAGCAGCCAGGATTCAGGCCAAGGCTGATGAGAAGATGCTCCAGCTCAGGAAGTTCTCCTGTTTGCCAGATCCACATCAGCTCCTCATTTGGTCTTCCACTACAAAATCTTCACAGTGCCCTGGCATCACCCCTAGCCTCCCACTAATGTAAACTCTAAGATGGATAGAGATAAGAAAGCTCTAAAAGAGAGCTCTATTACAGCAGGGCCTCATGCACTGATAGTACGCAAGCAAAAAGGTTCCCACCCACCACCTGCCCATTAAATTCTCAAAGAGAAAGAAAAATATCTATTTTTTCACCACATTCAACACATTATTCATGGAAAAGATTACAGAGCTGATCTCTCATACAGTTTTCAGACCACTATCGATTGTAGCAATTTGTGGAAATAGATTTATATCAGACAAACATGAGACATCAACCAAGTTTGAAGACCTAAGTATAGTTATATACCTGCACATACAATCCATAGTTAAAACCTGAATTTATGCTGATTACTGAAAAGTCGTGAACTTATGCAAAACCAAGAGATCTAACAAAGTAAACACAAGAAGAAGTCTCCTCAGCCCACGTCCAAGTGATCTTCTCTGTACTCACTTCAGCAAGTACACAAACAGCCACAGGCCATGCATTCCTACCAAACATTCTCAGAAAGGAGAGGAAATACTCAGATTGAAAAGAAAAGGACAGCAAAAAATGTGTTGTTTCTGACTGCACATGGTTAACCTCCAGATTTGCAAAGCAACTAGGATCTAATAGTTTGCAGCAACTCAAGTCAAATAACATAAATGAGTAATCATGTCAGATTAGTATTATTGCCAATGATCTTAATTACATATTAAAAAAGCCCCAGAAGTTTATGAAGAGTTAAATACCATATAATGATAGCATCAAATCATTATGTGATTTAAAATACATAAAGGTCTTAATAAAGTGATACACAATGTTTTACACTTCCAATTTCACTGGAGACAAATTCAATATTCTTTCACAGTTCTTCTTCCATCTAAATTAACTACAGGAATAAGGGAGGTACCTACATTTTAAGAGTTAAAGTCAAAGGTCAAACACAATGCAGAAAGTCATTTTGTTTCCACTTTGGGTTGCATGTTGTGCTTTGCATTAAGAGAACTGTAATTAGAAACTCTAGCTTTCCAGTTTAGGAACTCACTTGTCCTCTGCATTTGAGGAGATAGAAGGAGTGAATCAACTACTGTTGAAGACACTGAAAGGTGAACATTTACATAGTTTGTGTGCTCACAGATGAATTCTAACTGCATATCAACAGTTAGAGACCATACAGTTTTTCTTATGCTTTTGTTTCATCATACAAATCATAGACTTTTCAAACGTGGCCAAAGCATAAAGTATTAGGAAATCTTGTTTTTACTATGTGCTCTTTGAGGATTAATCAAGAGCAAAAGTTTAAGCTTCTGAATTGTCTCAAAGCTGGTAATACTAAAATAACATTAAAATTGAGTAATATTCAGGTATTTGTTTAAAGTACAGAGGGAATACTTCTGATAGACCATTTTCCCCCTCTTTTTATTGGCGCAACTTAAGAAACTTGTCAGAACAAAGATGCACTCCACTACAAGACAACTTTCTACAAGCTAGCAACTTACAATGGTTTTCCCACCTAAACCCCCACCTCACTCCACTCATCACCATGATTTTAAAAACAGAACTAACTCATAACACTAACATCATTCAGTTGAGGGGAAACTGAAGATCAACCTTCCTTTCTTCCTTCTGATCTTGGATTCAGCCATTCAAAGGGTCAATGAACGCTTTACTCTCAAAGACTAGTTTCAAAGGCCTCTGCACCATTTTCTGATCCAACAGCAAAGTTTCTCCTACCTGTTTTATTCCACTCCTTTAAAATAGTATGTGTTTAATGGGGCTAACAATGGAGTCTTCTTCAAAAGAGCAGTTTGCATGAAAATCTCCCGAGACACTGATTCAGGTACTTAGGATATTAATGTTTCTTCTTACGTGTTCAGTGTAATGCTTACTGATGTGTTTCACATTATAAGACAAATTAAAGCTTGCAATTTTAACTCTTCAGGGGCTAAATCCATCTAACCAAGTCAGGTTTCTTTGGATTGGTGTGGGATTATTTTGTTTGAACAAGAGGAAGTTGCACCTGCAAACTGAAAATGTACACTGAAGGCAACACTGAATTGTTGCAAGTACAACAGCATTTAATTTAAGGTCAGAACATGCTACATTTTCTCCAAGGCACCCCCAGTGCTTGCAGCTGGTGAGTATTGTCCTCAAGGTGAAGGCTGAAGTGGAGGCATAGTGTACTTCCAGTTCTGCTCTGTGCTACCTGCTCCAGTTTATCCATCTAGCTCCAGTGTGCTGTGGTGTTGGGCTCATTCCTGATGTGTACCATTCACATTTAATGCAGTACACAAGTAGGATTCAGAGGGAGACAGGGTGCTGATCATCCCCACCATCCCAAGCACAACAGTCATGCTAAGTTCCTTAGCTAGATGAAAAATGCACTCTTTAAACAACACACTATGTAATGAGCAAAAATAGAAGATGATGCTCATGGACACTTAAGAACAAAGCAAATCTGGCAGAAAGTTTCAGTCATCAATGCATTCCAGAAACATTTCCAAACACCACCTGTACCTCCTTAACTTTAAAAAGTTAAGAACTTACAACTGGCTGAAATCTTTCTTACTCTGTATCCCTCTCTAAAAGTTTGATGGGATGAACCATAAGTAAACAGAGCAGCTATTATGAATTCAGTAACAGTTTACATGCAGCCATGGATATTAGAAACAGTTTTATTGAGAAAAGGAATGTTGGCCATAATTCCACACTTATCCCTTGCTCTTTTTCAAAGAGTGCCACAGGGATTTTCAATTTCCATCTGGACTATTTTCTTTTAAGTGTTTTTGAACACCATGTGTGAGTACACAACTGAATTGCAGACATTAGAGATGGAAAAGACCTATTAGATCATGTAGCCATCCCTCCGCCAGTTAACAGTTTTTCCCTACAGAACAGTTCCTAGAACTCTGCCCAGTACAGTTTAAGGCATGTTCAGATGTTTGGCTTTAACCATCCCCTTTGGAAAGCTATTCCACAGAGTGTGAAGAATGTTGTTAGGAAGCTTTTCCTGGTAGACACAGCATGCATTTTTCTTTCCTTAATAATTTCCAAGCCACTATTCCTGGTTATATCCCATTGGGCCTGCCTGAATAACTCATCTTTACACCTTCGAATAAATGGAGACAGATATGTTTCCCTACAAATGGGTCACTAGTTGGCCAGACTACATGCACTTTTAATGCCAAAATATACACTGTACTTTAATAAAAATCAGTCATCCCACACCTTAGGTCATTGTAGGAATGATTCTCTCCACCTCAGTGAACATTTTCAGATGACACTCTCAATAAATCTGTTTATTCTTGGATGGTTATATATTATCTTTATTTCCATTTTAAGGAGAATGCAAAAAAGTATAACGCCCACTGAAGACAACTACACTCAAAATTAGCACATCAGTAAACCTAAGAACTAATCCTTCTGCAACGGAAGCTGCTGCCAGTACAGTGATTTCTGGGTTTATACTTCCTCAGAGTCATTTTGACAGTGTGTGTCTTTAAGATCTTCACTCCTTTCTCTTTTGTCTCCAAGGAAAAAGGCTTCTATTAAAGAAGGTTTATTGCAACAAATGTAAAAATCGTTAAATAGTTTCAAATCTTCTATAGGCATTATTAGGAATCAGAAGCTTTTTAAGCATCTCAGATTTCGAAAACATTTTCTTGATGTTGTTTCGGCCTCCTTCAATGGCAGTTAGTCCGATACTTCCCCTTCTGTTATCAGTTACTTCCTGCATGAATAAGTTTCAGAAAATCTCAGTAACATTTTCCATAATGCCTTAATATTACAAGGCTGCACACTGAATTTCTACTGCTGTCCCAAAATCACTAAGCTTTGTAAAAAAATGATAAAGATCAGAAACACTTGGCAAAAATGTATACAGAGAAACTGAGGAGCAGAGGAAGAAGTGAGGTAGAAGTGCTACACTCGGGAGCAAAGAGAACATTGTGGCAATCATGAATGCACTTATATAGGATTTAAAACTAATGATGCAGGCTTCTTCTTGACAGTGTTTAAAGGATTGCAACACATCTTCCAATCACTGCATTAATAGGCCCCAAAGGCAAATGCTAACAAATAATCCCCACCACTAAATACAGACAATTCCTTCTTTTGTATCTTCCATCTAGTAAAAAAGTACATAGTCTCTCAAGTTAGAGATGCTAGAATCATAGAATCACAGTATGATTTAGGCTGGAAGGGAAATCAAGAGACCATCCAGTTCCAACCTACTGCCGTAGGCAGCATTGCCCCCTACCAGATCAGGCTGCCCAGGGCCCCATCCAGCCCGGCCTCGAACACCTCCAAAGGTGCATCCACAACTTACCTAAGCAGCCTGTTTTAGTATCTCACCAACCTCTCAGTTAAAAATTTCTGACATCTAATATAAAACTCACCTCCTTTAGTTTAAAACTGCTCCTGTTCAATCAACTGACCAACTCCCATGAATTCATAATATTGAATTTCTCTTAAAAATATATATATATAATAATAATTTAAACAACAAATGCATAAAGCTCAAGAAGTGAAGGGTATCCAACTTAGGAAAGCCAGTTTAAAGAGTAGTTCTATTGAGGTTCTCCAACAAAAGACAGCTCTATAAAACCAGCTTTATTATGACAAATCCATCACTGATGTATTGTTAGAGAACATTTTATAAGCCAAGAGCTGCAGTGTTTGAACCACTCATCACCATTTTAAGAAAATGAAAAATATCTTTCAAATAATCTTTGCAAGCATGAATGTACATAGATATACTTGTAACCCATGTAAGTCTCTATTGGAGATGGCCCCGCAATGATCCCTCAGTGTTAGAGCAAAAGAAACATTCAACAGTTTTCTAATTGACCTGTTTCCATCTTGCCATAAATTACACTTTGATATCCAATCATTTCTCCAGTTTTGAAAAGCTCACCCTTATTTTTCCTTAAAAGAATAAAATCTTAGAATGAAAAAACAAAACAAAACAAAACAAAAGATACCCACAGCATTTCTAAGCATTGTTTTACTTTGCACCATGCTAAGGATAGATCAAGCTGAACATAAGTAAGCCTGCAACACATACTTCCAGGTCTCACATTTTATCCCGACAGCAGAAGTCTCAATTTGTCAGTGTTTTTAGTAATATTCTTTCCATTGCTTAACAGTTAGCTGGGGCTTATGGAAGCACTACTGTATGATGAAATAATATGAAGTGACAGCTGGATTAAAAACTCCAGCCCGTTGTTCCTGCAAGAATGTGTTTACTGCTACTTTAACATGACTCCAGTTCTCTATGACAGCTCTTATTAACAATTAGCAGCCTGACATTTTTATTGACTCCTACCCTGGCTAACACAGACAGTGAGGGGAAAGAGCTACCTAAGTTTCTAAAGTAACATACCTAAACAGTTTTCAATTATGTACCTATAACTGCAAAAGCATAAAAGCTAATCAAGATGCTAATTCACATCTTTGTGAAGTTCCAGCAACATGCAGCACAACATATTTTGAAGCAAACAGGAACTGATAGCCAGTATCTGAACACTAATAGTGCTTAAAGTGAAGAAGATATCACTTTGGAAATTAAAAACAACGATCCACAAACTTTTTATCCACTGTACTTTAGACAATCTGTATTTTGTGTACTGAATTCAAACAGAGACTGATGCTACAGTGATACCTGCAAAAAACACTAGAAAAGCTCACTCTGAACTGCACAGTGAGAATTAAACCTCCAGTGACAAGACTAACTTGACCCAGATCTTCAAGGCTAAATTTAGACCTCTTGCTCAGCCCATACTCCTTTCAGTGGCAACGGAAATCAGTTTTAGATATGACTGTAATAGTTTGTGCACTAAAAGCCTTTTACACGTACAAAGGTGCAGAATCTAATCTTAAGAAAAATATGTTTGCTGCACTAGGTTTAAAAAATATTAAACTTGGATTGTGAAGATGTCTTCTCATTCACATACATTCACAAACAGTTCACAGAGCAGGGCAGCACTGGACTGTGACATAGTTTTCTCACAGGGACCAAGGGATCCTAATCCCAGGACAAAGCAAGTGCTATCTCTAAAAAGCATTAGCAGCATAATCTGCATGCACCTACTGTGATGAGAAGTATTTTCTAATGTTAGTCAACACAAAATAACACTACAGTAACGAGGTACACTAGCTTCCACTTAATGGGTCTGGACTGTAAGCTCCCTCAGTGATGCTCCTGCCAAGGCTACTGCATTTTACAGTAACAAAACACCTGCCCATTTTTAGAGAGCTGAGCGTACTTCTCCATCTAGTGCTTTGTCCAACGGCAAACAATGCAGTCAGGATGCACAGAAATACCCAGAACAACAAGATGCATTAGTTTCTGAAAGACATGAAAACCCAAAGCATAACACTGAAGATTAATCTCCAGTTTTCAAGCAACTGGCCACTCTTTAAACATGATGTGAACAGTGTGCTATTTGACAGAAAACTCTTTCCCCTTCCTTCAGAATATCACTTAACCTGACATTCGCATCAAACAGCAAACAACTTGTATTTAGATGAACCACTAAACACCTGAACAGCCATGTGTATTCAGACTAGACAATGGTATTCTGTAATATAAACCCAGTCTCAGATCTAACACTTTCCAAAGAAACAAGACACAAAAGACAGCTAGAGTTGCTCTGGAATCAAACTTTCCTTTCTTTCTTTGTAGATATAGCACAATCAGCCTTAAAGCAAAAAAATTATCAGTAAAAACAAATTAGAGATGTGTCCAAAAAAAAAAAAATTCCCTCAGATAGACAACATATTGAGGGGGAAAGGGATTGAAGAGAACCACATAAAAGATGTCAGAATTGCCCAAGGAATAAGAATAAAGCTCTATGCTATATTTAGAAAAGGATCGGATATAAATACATACATTTCTCCTTGCTTTTCATTCCTCTGCTGAGAACTTATTTAACTTCACAGAATCACAGAATCACAGAATTATAGGGGTTGGAAGGGACCTCTAGAGATCATCGAGTCCAACCCCCCTGCCAAAGCAGGCTCCCTACACCACGTCGCACAGGTAGGCGTCCAGGCGGGTCTTGAATATCTCCAGAGAAGGAGACTCCACCACCTCCCTGGGCAGCCTGTTCCAGTGCTCCGTCACCCTCACTGTAAAGAAGTTCTTGCGCACATTCGTGCGGAACTTCCTATGCTGAAGTTTCAGCCCATTGCCCCTAGTCCTGTCCCCACGCACTACTGAAAAGAGACCAGCCTCGCCACTATAGCTCCCACACCTCAGGTATTTATAAAACAACGCCTAATATTTTGGCTGTAAGCAAGAATCCCTGTCTCCCCCACTGTGATCTTGAATATCCTTCGGCTCTTCCTGCTTTGTATTCACATTAGAATTAAGATGATTATTTTGGCATCTAATGTGTTGCCAAATCCTACCTCAGTTTTCACTAGAAGACTAAAAAAAAAAAAAAGGTTAGGTTTTGATCCTCATCTACACTCATCCCGATGACTTGAAATACCAGCTGTACACTTTCTAGCTCATTCATCATGACTTTGATAAATGATGTGAAACCAAATTCTCTCATACCTTTTGTGTTTTTATTCTTTCAGATGTAACTGTCTGAGTCATCTTGATTAAGACAGTAAAAGTAAAGGAAACTATTTACATTAATTTCTTAGGATGAACTGTGGAAAGAAAAAATACAAGATTTTCTCATATAAAATGAATTTTCCTCATCTTCTAATTCTAGAAGTTTCAGATAATAATTCAACAACAGCAACTAGCTAAGGTTCTGTTATCAAAACCTTAATTTTATGCTACTGCTCTCCTTCATCCACAAAATGACAGACTTCCCTAATCTAGATTATTTCTTACAATGGATTCAGTGCTCAGAAATCAGTAGTTAGCAATCTCCAGCTTCAAGAATAGACAACTAACACACACACAACCACACACAAACATTATGAATCAGAGGAAAGCTCCTACTCTCATTTATTGGCAATGAAATCCTCTTTTCTCCTTTTTCTTAGCTTTAATACATACAAAATAGAAGAACTGCCCAACAGTAACCAAATAGCTTTGCCATAACAGACGTAAACACATGGAGACTGAAGTGATGTGAACACCTGCATCATAATACAGCTCTGTGAAAGAAGCTAAATTAAAAGGACCGTGTATCTTGTGAAAACTCAGTTAATCCAGGTCAATCACAAAAGCATATTTCTAGAGAGTAAAAACATTTGTAAAGCAACTTAAACACCAAGCTTTCTCAACTGCTCCAAAGAAGTTTGTAGTACAACCGCATCAAAGAACAAAAAGTACTCTGCACTAGAAGATCTGGTTTATCATCCTGAGGTTCTTAACTGCTACAGCACTGCCTTCAGCCAAGAGATGACAAACAGAATTGTGCCCTGTGTCACAGAAAGCACTAAACTCTTTCCACAGAGGTAAATATCTGTCCATGTTTCAGAAAATATACAGTATCTTTAATGTAATGTAACAAAAAAGAAAATTATGCCAACAAGGTCACAGAGTAGCAGCTAACAAGACAAGCCATCCAATGAGGTAGACTGTTAATGAAGACTTACCTCCAGAAACTGGTGCATCCATGAAAACAGCTCCCATTTTTTCAACTGCTTTAGCTAATTCTTTCGAAACTGAAGGGTCTATAGTACTGGAATCTATTAATAATGAGCCTTTCTTCACTTTCCTAAAATAAAGATTAATTATTATTAAATATCCGGTGCAATTATCATGGCAATGACTTTTCTCAGTATGATAAATACACATTTAATTACTAGCATATAAAAAACGGGTTTAAAATCTACTGAGCAAGGTCTGCTCAGTGTGCATACTCCTGAGTGTATCTACTGCACTGAGTCTGAATGGCTCAAAACACAGTAAGACCTGAAAACACACAGGCACACTAAAGTGATTTTTATTTTTTATTTTATTTTACTAGATACTACATTAAAAAAAACAAAACAAACACAACCACACACAAAAGGAGTTCACTAGGAAAGCCTGCCATCTTACAAGCTTTAACAGTTTATCATATACAGATCACTGAAGATACATTCCAAGCAATGGAACTAAATGCTGATAGTGCTTAAAATTTTTATACACCTTAATATAGATTTCTTTCCATATACAGCATTTTAAGCATCTTATCAGAATGGTCTGATTGCATTCTTTTAATTATTTTCACAATTTATTTTACATAAAGATCATAACTTGAACATCAAAAGCCCATTACAGACTTAAAAGCAAAGCCTGTAGAAAAATTTCCATGGTGACAACTGGTAATTTTGTGCAGATAAATTGTATCTCAAGTGGTGGAACATAAAAAGTTGCACAGGTGATTAAAACAAGGCAATTAACTTTTAAAATGCCTTCAACAACAATCTCCTATACACTTAGCCCTCCTTCCATTCAATTGCACTATTATTTAATGTCCACTGGACCCACAAGCACTATGAAATCTAACAGCATAATTTTTAAGTCATAAAAAGGTGAGTAATTTAAAGCTACATGTTACATTAGACAAAGAGCCTTTCTACACATGGAGAAGAGGCTCAGGGGAGACCTTACCGCTCTCTACAACTTCCTGAAAGGAGAAAGGTGGGGTTTGGCCTCTTCTCCCCAATACCTAGTGACAGGACAAGTAATAATCAAAGAATGGCTTGGGTTAGAAGGGACCTTCAAGATCACTGAGCTTCAACCCATGGGCAGGGCTGCCACCCACCAGATCCAGCCGCCAAAGGCCCCATCCAGACTGGTCTTGAACACCTTCAAAGATGAGACATCCACAACTTCTCTGTGCAGCCCGTGCCAATGCCTCAACATTCTCTGAGTAAAGAATTTTGTCCTAACATCTAACCTAAGTTTCCCCTCTTTTAGTTTAAAGCCATAAAAGAAGTGAACCTCCCTTGCGTCAGCAGAGATGACTAACACTTCAGACCTTAAGTTTCAAGTTGATACCAAGAAAAATTTGCTCTTAGAAAGAGCAGCAGCTCATTGGAACAGGCTGCCCAGGGAGGTGGAAGAATCACCATCGTGAAAGGCATTCAAAACTATGCAGATGCAGCACTTGGGGACATCATTAGTGGGCATAGTGATAAGGTGCACTTGATAATCTTAGAGGTCTTTTCCAACCTTAATGATCCTATGACTCTATGATTCTATACGCAGTGTTCTGTGGAACAAATTCCCTTGAAACAGCAGGATGACTAAGTTAACCCTTAAATGTTCTAGAATATCAACGTTCTCTTCAGAAAAAGCTCAAAAAAGTTAAAAGAAAATAATAATATGATCAGGGTCAAACCACTTGTCAGTGAGGAAACCACTCAGAGCAACAATTAAACACTGCTGTCAAATAACACTTTCTTCTCTTGAATATGCAGACTGAGAAACTGCATGACAGCTTTCTGTATCCTGTTTCCCCCAGTATTAGGTACTCAGAAGATTAACTGTATTAACTGGTATAATGCAGGCAGTAAGTACTGCCAAGCAGTCTTCAAAGCACTGCCATCCTGGATACAGTTCTCCCACAGCTGTTTGCCCAGATTTGTGGGACTGATCCAATTACCCCTCTTCCCTGAAGGGTCTAAGCTACAGAGACTTAGATCTGCTCAGTCCTGCTTTGTGCAGAATTAAACCATAGACAGTAAGGGAAGAAAGCAACCCTTTAGCTTCCTGTGTTGGAAGCAGGAAAGAAAAATCGCTGTCCTCCATTTCATTTTCTAGTCACTACACCTTAATACAGCCTACAAGCAACAACTTTAATTCCATTAGTTTTAGAAGACCTACTGTACTTTTCTCATCTGTATGTATGTTTCTTCCTCTATATTATTAAGATGGATAGCATCACAATCCTGCAAGATCTAGGTAATGAGTGGCCTTAGTCATCTTGCTAGAAGCAATCTGCACATGGCCAGAAGAGGCTTTAATACTATTCATTTATTCATTTGGCAAGCCCTGAAACTATTTCTATTATTAGAACTCTGCAAATAATGGATTTTAGACTCAGTGGGAATCCTTCCACAAAAGCTAACAAAACCACTGCTACACATTAAACAAACTCTTCAGGTATTTTCTTGATTAATAAACAGGGAAAGGTAGTGAAGCTAGTGAACACAAGGCAAAGTGAAGCAGTTTTCTTTGCAGATCTGAAGACTGAAGCCTACTTGAATTTAGAAAATAATAGCAAAACAAAACTGAGGTTTCAGACATATTTTCGCTTTTTTTTTTCCCCTGGTCAAATCAGTCAGACACAAAACTGATAATCTGAAGCCAATCATCTCTTAAACAGATTTATTTCATAGTTTTGGGAACAGGGAGAGCGACTCCTTTTTCAGACATTCAGGAACCTTATGGCAAAAGATAGATCAGACTGAATCTTAAAGCCCACTGCTTCTGTGCAAGTTCCATTAAAACCACTGAACTTAAGCTCAAGGCCTCAAGCTATTCAGCACATAGAGTTATTTTTAACAGTATTGCGTATAAAAGCATTTTCAATAAGCCAAAATGAGAAGCTGATTAAGTCACCTTTTATACTCAGAAAAGCCAATTATATCCAATAAAGTAAGGAATTGATTGTAACATTGATCTTCACTCTTAGATATGAGCAGATACAGATGTTACTGTAGTTTAAGCAATAAGACAGTTTGTTTCTGTGTGATATACAACACCAGATTCAAGAATTCTCAGTGATCCCTACTGTTCATTTTTACATAAAAATCCAAGAATTCCTTTATCAACAGTAAGGAGTCTGCAAGACCACAGACAATATGAGTTGAAATTAACAGAGTCTTGTCAGCTATTCTATGTTAACTCACTTTTAACACAATGAGAAACAACTGCATCTTTCAGAGCATTTCATTTATGAGGTCTGATGTCTAGGAAAAAAGTAAAAATAATTGTTGTCAGCAATTATTCTAGTTGTACTTGTCTGCAGGGCATAACCTTATCTGTAAGAGATGTATGTCTGAGAAGTCTGCTAAGTCAGTTGTCTTACATTCACATAAACTGCTATTCTACCTGAAATAAAATTTGATTTTAGCCACGAGTCAATCAAAACAATCACAGTTTAAGAGTCCTCATGTAATTAGAAATATCAATATTAAAAAAAAAATAGAGAGCATCAAGATAAGTATGTTGAAAGCACATTAAGAGTCGCAGCAATAGTTATTTAACACAGTGGAAAGAGCAACAAGACAGCAGAGCAACAAGGTCCCAGGTCACAGCAAATAAAGATCTACTCAAAAGCATCAGCAATGGGAAGAGAAATAAAGGAAAGAAGCTGTTTACCTTCAAAATGCCCGTGAGGTATCTTTAGTAAGATACCCTTGCCATCCCTACCAAACCTTAAATGAGGTCTGGAAAGGGATGAATCCTGGCTCCATCCCTTCTGGTCACTCAGGTATGCTGTTTGTACCTGAGCTCCCCTGGGTTGGCCCTGCCTTCCCACCAGGTGCTCAATCACAGCTTCAAGCCGTGACAGCATTTCCAGTACAAGCTATCATGTGACAAACACTGTAACAGTGATTTGAGTACAAGAGGGAATTCTTCAGACTGCAGTAAATTCTTACTTTAGAATTCCATTTGCTCCTGTGTAAACTTCTATTGCATTGGGACTTGAAGGCAGCATGGTAATAATTCTGTCTGCTCTCTCAGCTACATCTGCTGGGGAATCCGTTACCTTTAAAAGAAAAAAAAATAAGAAAATTTAAGTAAGCTTTCCCTTCTTGAGGAAGAGCTGCCAAACATTTGCAATTCATTAGTGACAACTAAGCCAGGTAAAAAAAAAACCTAGAAGGCAAGATCTGGCCTTATGATGAAAAGGTCAATTAATTTGAATGAGTAAGATAGAAAATTAAAATATAAAAATAAATTAAAAAAGGATGTTCTGCTTCTCCAGAACATCCATCAGTGGAAATGTTCGTAATCCATTCATGAATCTTCAATTCATGCTAAAACACGCCTCTAAAGAAAATACTGTTCTACGTTTCTAAGTAGAAACAACATTAAGGATCACAAAAGTCTTATTTTTTTGTTCAGATTCCAACCTTTTGGTTGGATTCCTCTCTTCTAATGCTGTACTGAGAGAGGGAGACTGAGGAAAAAAGAAAAAGACTTACTGTATCTCCAACCTCACCATAAATAACATCAGATAAACTCAATGATGTTTCTCAAAATATTATATTGACATTTGTAAATAAAAAAATTATCAGTTCAAGCATCATTCACCAAAACGTCTAAACAAATTGAAAAATATACTGTATATATATATTTGAATTTTAAAGAAATATTTCAAGTACAATTTTATATGCATTTATAATGCAATATGAATAAACCAGAATTTCCATTCCACATGGCATTAGGGTTTAAGAAATTGCAGTTTAAAAGCTTTCTTAAGATTGATTCCTTTCTCTAAGGCATACAAATGAGCAAAGAGTTGATCTCATTTCATCATTCCCTATCAGTTTATACCTACAGGTATTTGCTAACTTTTTGTGTTAGTTTTGATATTAAGGCATTTATGTGAATATATTATCTTTTAGTATACAATGTTATTTTTTAAGGTCTTAGCACCAAAGAAAGCATTTTTGTACATATTTGGAAAAAATGACAACTAAAAACTTAAAGGACTTCTGGAATACAACAAGATAAACTTCCTGACTGCCACTACTGTGAAATAAGTAAAAGAAAGCAAGAACGTATATTCACTGTAAAAACGTTCTAAAATAAAAAAGGACTTAAAAACTTGTACATTTTGTTTTGAACATGTAAGTTAACAACATCTGTACCATGCACAGACAGAAAAAGGAAACATATCCTAGCCCAAAGAACAAACATTAGGAAGAATAAATGAGGCAATTATAAGCAGAAAAGATTCTATACCTGATTAGTTAATTTTATGACTTGTGTATGACACCTTTGCCTTTAGTTCAGAGTGTCTCTGGTTCAGTTCAGTCCCAATGTGTATTATTAGAGGAGTAGAGAGGAAATGTGTAATTAGAGCCTGGATTTATATACATCTTCTTACTTGAAAATATTACCTCCAGTATTCTCAAAGGTTTGCAAGTTATCGACTGAAGATCCTGTGGTCTGTTTTCATCTTTCAGCATGTTGAAAAATGCAGTATTGCACACACATCTTAAAAACGGTAACAGCCTCACATTTCTACTCAGCCTTACAGATAAGATGAAGCTGTTTTATTGTTGATATAAAGAAAGCTCAAGCAACACAGATAGAAGACACAGTGCAGTAGTCGTGTATACAGAAATTCATTTTTCCATTCATGTCTTTCAAAATGCGACAATTTACAATTTCAAGTTACAAAAATGTATGACAAAGGAAAAAATGAGACTAGGAATGCACACTAAGTGTGACAGCGCTTCTGCAGTCACACAAAGGAAAATCATTCTGCCACCATGAAGTGTACAGCAAAAAACACGGGAATTCAAGTGGGAATTGTTATTCTTGACTTTTTGGTACCAATATAATTAATAATCTCAGGGGAAACCTAGCTAGCTCTTTCAACAAGCAGCACGCTTTTCTTTTTACTTGGAACTTTGCGTCTCAGAATTATGTTAACTTGAATGATTTGGATGTTATTAAAAAAACATCAAGCATTTGAAGTTATTATGAATATGTATGTAACATTGAAAAAAAATACCAAATACTGCTGACTATTGATATAGATCATATTAGGGAGACTGGCAGCCCAAGTTCCATGTATCTTCTGACATGGGTCAGTTCGAGCTAATTTTTGCAGTATGCAATTGGATAGCACAGACTTTTCTTCACACTGGTCACTGACTGATGTCCATGTACATCTGCTTATATTTGTTCTAAAATACTTCCCTATTTTTTTTCTTTATATTTACAGTGAGTCAATTAACAGATCCTCTTGCCTGAAATGCCATTCTCACTAAATACAGCACAAAAACGTTCCATGTTTATACTGCTCTACTCATCAGCTGACTCCAGCAGTATTTCCAAATTTGAGATATGACTGAAAGATACATAAGCTGAGACAATGTAAGTATAATATGATATATGCAGAGCACTGTGAGAAAGAAAAGGTTAAATATGAGGAAAGCAAAAATACAGTAGAGAACAAGAGTGCAAGAAGCTCACTTGCTCACAGTACTTACTACTCATTATTCCCCATTTGTAAACTTTTCCCCCTATTTTCACCCCAGCTGTTAGAGGGGTGAATAACTCCCACTCAGTCAGTTCTTCCCTTACCAGTCACTATTAGCAGGCAGGTGGCTGCCTCCTTACATATACTACCTCCCAGTTCTTACTTCAGAGGATAATGTAATTGGAGTCACAGCCTTTATAATCAAACAACCCCTGTCTTCCACCTACCCTGGCAGTAGCACTGACATTAAACAATGGACATTTGAGGATGTTTACTGTCTCTTGGGGGGCATCTTTTCACCTCTGTAACATTCCTGATAGTTTTACCCTACCAGCCAGACCAAAGAAAAAGCAGTCCTTAGAGCCCAATGTTCCTTCTACATCAGTTTCTACAAGGCCCTTTGGACCCACAAGTTTCTAAGTCCTGAGAAAAGTGCTGAGGTAGGATTTACACCCGTAGATCAAAAAGAGGAAGTTATGTTCAAATATTTTCTTTAAGCGTGTTTTATTTGTGTTTAAGCCTACTCATGTATTCTATTAGTGATTTACAATCTTAAAACATAGCTTTGGCTCTTAGAGCATTATAGTTCACCTATAATATTCCACATGAAGTCTTGCAGTGGATGCTAAAGATTCTGTTACTGTGGCAATAAGTTACCCAAATGGGCAGGCACAGTAAAGAGATCTCACTGCAGAAAGTGAATTCAGAACGTAAGTGATTGCTCAAACCATTTCATTCGTGCAGTCTCTTACTCAAGATGTGGCTCATCACTGAGGGTCTCAGCTACTTCAATGAAACAAGAACAGCAGATAGGAAAAGAAGCTAAAAAGCCAACTTTCCTACTTCAGGCCAAGATTTTGTAATTATTTCACATGAACAATAATTAATTATCAAGAGGTGCACTTCACTGTCATATGTCAGAAATCTTAACGTTATCTCATTATTTAAAATGGCTGCAATTAGCTCCAAAAGTTTAGACTTTCATGGCATACAGTTCTTCTAACTAGGTTTACCTAAAATTTCCTTGCCACTGATGCAAAGTTTCTTCCATGCATGATTTTTGTATTGGTTTCTCCTTATTCAAGCACATTCTTTATTTCCATGTTCTACGTACCTATCCTTCATCCACAACTACCTGAACTGCTATAGCTTTGAAGTACGTCAAAGCCACACATCTATGTTTCAGATATTCAGAAAAGACAGCCCCAAACATGTGAGAAATGAAATGGGTTTCTGGGTGTATTAACAGACTAACAAAAGCAATAGCACAGGCTGGAACAGGGCCAAGACTTCACAGGGTATATGGCAGGAAGGTAAGCCTCCTTAATGTGATCAATTTCCTTCCCCCCTTTTCCCTTTTCATTCCTTCCTCTTCTCTCACTATAACCTTCCTCACCTCCAAGAAAATAAGCACTTAAATAATTAGATTTTTCCCCAACTCACGAGGACTGCACCTTGAAGCAGCAGGAAAGCTCGTATGTCCCTATAACCCTTACAGCTATGCCAGCAGGAATTTTTAACTAGGGTCATCTAACCTGAAAAGGTCAAGGTAGGAACCAGATGAAAAGCAGCTCACTGGCCATCTAGACCTGGGGGAGGAGGAAGCAACAGAAAGGAGGTGAAAGAACAGGCCATCAACTTACTCTCATAAAAGAAACAACAAACACAATGACACACACAAATAAAACAGGTAGCAATTCTAGCTGACAGCATGAAAATAGCTTAGGGTGAAATTACGCCTTCGCTTGATGTAAAATCTCACAGATTCTGATTGCATTCAATAAGCTGTTTAGTTCTGAATAGGATCTTCACCAAAACAAAGCAAAAAAAACCAAGCCAAACAGATTATTTAAAAACCATTACATGTAATCACCACTGAATACATACAGTTACTGTCAGAACAGAGAAAGTGTACTACTATACCTGAGCACCCAGGTCTTGAAATTCCTTGCATGCTTCTGGGAAAACATCATATGCAATAACTGGATACCCATGTTTTATCAGGTTTTTTGCCATCGGATTTCCCATGTTCCCGAGACCAATGAATCCAACGGGGGTTTTGGAAGCCATTGCCCTAGAACATACTGATTTCAAAACAATAAACATTAATATTTCCATATCTTAAAGTGTGATAATAACACAACAAAAAGCACGTAATTAGTGTGCAATGATTTAAACAACTTAAATATTTAAGCTTCAAAAGTGCGGAAAGCGTGAATCCTATTCCACATAATTTAAACTGTAAAGCTTACACTGAGCCACAAATGCCATCCCAGAATGATTTTTCTACTTGTCGGATAAAATTACTGAGGAAAATGCAGATGTTTCAAAGAGTGTAGGAATAATCAAACTTCAGCAACATCCCTGAAAGCTAAAATCAGAGTTTCAGTCTGAGGACTTAAAAGCATGCAGGCTTCTCTCTGTTCCATTATGTGTCTAAATCCTAAACTGGATAAGCAAAATCATTTTTCATATATTTTTTATAGACTTCTCCACAATCTTGGCTACAGCCCCGGGATATTGCACTTGTTCTCTAGAGGTGGACTGAGGCTGCCACTTTATTTCCTGCAGCTTCTAACATACAGGCAATAACCGGACTATTCTGATCCTGCAGTCAGACATAAAGCCCAAATCTAAAGGTGAAATTCCCCATAATAAACCACTGCCAATTCTTTGAGCCATGGAATCGCTTGCACTACAGTTTAAAAGCAAATATTGAGAAATAGAACAAAATACTGTATAAATACAAAATGATTAAATTTTTACTGGGATGTGTGCTGAATTCTATCTGCTCTGCTACCAAGGTAGAACTGTAAAGCATATCCCGTAACCAACGGAAAACACTGCACTTTCAGCCAGTTACTTTTTACAGTCAGTGAGTATCAAATGCTGGATTAGTCACTAGTTTTGCAGGCCTCCAGCATGCTGGATAGAAAGCAGTGTTGCAAGCATTCCCATACTGCAAGCATTCCCATACTGCAAGCAATGTTTCACCACTTTTTAACACTCCTGACCCAATGCCAGCAAATTTGGTGGTTCCTAGATTTCTTTGTCAGTTACACAGGATAATTTCTCCTTCACAAGAAAGGAAAAAGTTACGCAGAACAAACACTACAACATGTGGCAACTAAGCAACCAGAAACAAGGCTAGCCATGGAACTACTGTAACTCAGAAGCACACATACAGAAGTGCTTAAGCTGGATCTAGACTCTAAGAGGTCTCAGTGCTTAGTGATGAATCCTCTCTAGGCCAATAACACTTGATTAATCATTTTAAAGTCTTTCTGACTTTAAGCTCCTTCTTAGCCAGCAATGGTCATGCTCTTTCATCTCCAGAGCTATTTTGGAAGTGCCACATTTAATAGATCAAGTTCGTCGAGAGAACTTTGGTCTGAAACAGCTTCAACAGACGCCTGCAGTAATTACATAGCTACAGGAGTAGCACAGTTTAAAATAAAACTGAACTGGGCAAACACTTAGTGCAAATTGAGATAAGTCACACTGCTTTTTTACGAAGCTCTACATGCCAAATCTAGGAAACAAATGAAGAAAGAGCTTAAAACACCATCATCAGTCATAAAGATCATCTCGAAGTCCCTTCTCATAGTTTCTATGAGTCAGACTTCCCAAGTATATCACTTCCATTGACCTAAAACTACTCTGTTTGCTAGTCAGCAGCCTCCAGCTTCCTGAAGAGGTTCAAGTCCTGGTTTTCAGCATCTTTACCCCTTAATACCAGTGTATAGTGGATGCTATTTACCTTAATTCTAGCAAAACTTTAATGTGAGATACAGCTTTTCTTTCTCAGTTATATAAAAATTTGGCCACCTGCTTCACTGTATGCAATTTTGTCTCATCCTTCGATGAAATACTGGGAACTGAGAAGGACACTTTGCTCACGCTGTTTTGTGTCATTTCCTCTCTTCACCTGCCTTGCTTGTCTCCACCATGTCACTACAGAAGGCTGCTTTGTTTTAATGACTTCCCATGATTGCCTATCATCACCTTCTATGATTAAGATGCAAAAAGCCTCTGGCCATCGGACCATAACAACAAACCTATTGCCAACAATTACCTCTATTACTTCTCAAAGACCCTCCTCTCAATGTAAATGTCCATGAAGCTAACTCATTCTACTATAATGCCTTTCTTAAGGCCCTTTATTTCACAATCCCCAAAAGGCTAAATACAGACAGGCTGTAATATGTGGCAACATCCCAGTCAATCCCCATAGTTTTGTCTCACTGTGTGCTACTGTTTCCCCTTTTGGCTATCTCAGTGGTTATCTCTTTTCCTAAAAGTTAATGAATCAGGTTCCATTTCCTTTTCTATGCTAATTAATGTTCGAATCTACAGGAAATGGGACGTCTTAGGAGTAATAATCCAATTCGTGATTCAGCTTCTAACTTCATTAACTTCTCACAGTCCAACATTAAATTGGCTACTTTAATATTTGACAGCTTTTAAGAAACCTCTAGACCCTCAGGTACTCAAATAGAAGGAAACTGTTTCAAAAGATGAATAAAAGTCCCTTAGAAACATACACAACAGTGTTGATTTCAGTTACATTTTAATCAACTACTTGTAAAATCCTGGCACATAATATAACATAATGGCTATTTAAGCCAATGGGAAGTTGCCGGACAGAGGATGTTTAAGCACACACAATTCTTTGGATTTTCATATTCGATGAAACTCCACAGTAACCAACATGGAAGGTGATGTCCAGCTTGAATATCTAGGCACTGTTTACAGTAGAGTTCTGGATACACAGCACACATTTGGTTTTTTAAGAAGCATATAATTCAAGAACCTCAAAATTCATATTCTGCAAATCCACATACACATATGCTTAGCTAATGCCATCTCATTGTGTAAGCATTTGCAGCAATTGTCCTTGTGGCACTGAGTCCATTTGGCTTTAATGAGAAAATCTATTGAAACTGCACAGCTGAAAAAACGCTCAGTTCACTTCCAGCAACTAACAGAGTACAGAACATCAGTAGCAGGAGCAACAGAAGCTACTTTTGAAATAATCACTGAAACCGCATGAAATGAATTCTCCTTCACTGGAAATAGGACCAGTAGCATAGGTGAACTTATACATGAAGCCAATGGGATGAGGTTCAACAAGACCAAATGCCGAGTCCTGCACTTCGGCCACAACAACCCCAGGCAGCGCTATAGGCTTGGGACGGAGTGGCTGGAGGACTGTGTGGAGGAAATGGACCTGGGGGTACTGATTGATGCATGGCTGAACATGAGTCAGCAGTGTGCCCAGGTGGCCAAGAGGGCCAACAGCATCCTGGCTTGTATCAAGAATGGTGTGGTGAGCAGGACTAAGGAAGTCATCCTGCCCCTGTACTCGGCATTGGTGAGGCCTCACCTCGAGTACTGTGTCCAGTTTTGGGCACCTCAGCACAAGAAATATATGGAGGTACTGGAGCAGGTCCAGAGAAGGGCAACGAGGCTCGTGAAGGGCTTGGAGAATCAGCCCTACGAGGAGAGGCTAAGGAAGCTGGAGCTGTTTAGTCTGGGGAAAAGGAGGCTGAGGGGAGACCTTATCACGCTCTTCCAATACCTGAAAGGTTCTTACAGTGAGAGTGGGGCAGGTCTCTTCTCACTAGTGACAAGTGACAGGACGAGGGGAAATGGCCTCAAGTTGCGCCAGGGCAAGTTTAGGTTGGACATTAGGAAGAACTTCTTTACAGAAAGGGTGGTTAGGTACTGGAATGGGCTCACCAGGGAGGTGGTTGAATCGCCATCCCTGGATGTGTCTAAGAGCTGTTTGGATGTGGTACTCAGGGATATGATTTAGCAGAGGTTTTTTTTAGAGATAGGGTACTGGTTAGGCTGCGGTTGGACTTGATGATCTTCAAGGTCTTTTCCAACCTGGGTATTTCTATGATTCCATGATTCTATTAAGAAAGGAAAGTCAGAAGTGCACAGACAGTAACCTGCCTTTAATCCTGTCCTTAGAATACCTGGCCTGTCAATGACCCTAAAAGCAAGTCTTCTCCAGCTACTAAATACTATTTAAAGTAACTTTCTTTTTGAACTGAACAATGACAGCTACAAGTTGAAAAGATCATTTCACACACATTTCATTTTAGACTATTTCCTGAGGCAATGATTCTTAGAGCTTTAAGAAGATTTCAACTCCAGCAGTGCCTTGAATTCATTGCAAAGAGTAGACTGCACAGACAGTATCATATGCAGTGCAGGCTCCATCTTCTTGTATTCACAGAATAAAAACAACTCGTGGCTGGATACGATCACAGACAGGACAGCTGGAAAAAGTCTAGTCTGCCTGTACTCTAAGGCACAGACTAACTGGCCAAGAATAAGCCCAAGAAATCAGTGACTCTTCAACTGTAATATCAACTTTTTTACTTACTTTTTGGCTGTAAAAAACACATCTTGAACTACGTTCACCAAAAGTGCCTAGCTCCTGGGCTGGAATTCCTAGCAACCATGCCAAACATAATAAATGTAAGTGGCATAAAGGATAAGAGCCCACAAATTCATCTCTGGTATGAATTCTCTAACAATCCTGAACCCTCTGAATCACTGAGCATTGGGTTCTTTCCCATCCAGTAGGAGAGAGCTAACAGGAGCATGGGAAAATGACCATAGTGAGTCAAAGCTGATAAAGAAGGCTGCTTTTTTTGTTTGGGGCTGTATGATAAAGTACAGCTGCCTGTGAAGTATTTTGACATGGACAGGGAAACATGATAGTAGCTCAGTATGAGCCATTGAATGAAAGCTGTTGCCACTGACTCAGAGTATGGAGTTTTGCTACAACAAAAAGACCCCAACACCACCACTCTTTTCACTTTCCTGCTCCAAAAGAAAGGATCAGAGAGAGCTTCTGTGTTTTGTGCAGAGTTCTCTATGGAAACTCATGCAGTCTCTACTGAAGTAGATCATGGAGGGAAATAGATGGAGAAACACAGAAGTTAGGAAGGTTAGCTGTACTCATGTCGAATCAGGTCTTTCTGCTCCTAGAAGCTTTGCCAATGGAATTTAAATTGCCCAAGGGTCACAGGCTTTTAAAGTTCATGCAATGATTTTGAGAACTGCACTCTGCTAAAATCATAATTTAAGAAGATTACAAGACTCTAAATTTGGCCAGCTTTACACTGAAATCGTCCCACTTGGTTCTCCTCACCTCTGTAAAGGTCTGATGATGAAAAACAGGCACACTATCTTCTAAGCGTCAGTATTCTTACATCATTTTTCTTATCTGTAGGTATATCTTATTAAATGTTTATTAATGTAATAAAGACAAAAACATACACTAAGTACTTTTCATCTAAAAAGAACATCAAGTGTACACTTGATCTCTTAATTAAGTAATGCGCTGGGCTTTAGAGCAGTAGGTCTTTCAGTTGTAATCCTTCCTTAGTAATTAATGCTTCCTTGCACCAGAGCATGGAATCATCCAACAGTTCACACACAGCTCGTGCATCAACAGAAGTGTTTTTAAACTGTTAAGTTGAATGGGTTTTACTCATACAAAGCTGTTTGCAATGACATCTGCATGCTCTAGTAGGGTATCATCTTCTTTGACGAACAGCTCCCTTAGATGACACATTTCTTTGACCCGTAAATCTTTCAGCCATCAACATCCCTCTTCCTTCATCCCTACCAACAGTCCCCAGGAAGGATTTATCTACGCCTAGCCCAAAAAAATGCTTTATGACCATAAACATCCTCTCCAAGAAGCACCTTTGTCAGCAACAGTATCAGTTGCACATCACAAGTCAATACCTTCTCTGCCAACTATCCAGTATGCCAATACACAAACATACATAACCAAGATGCTTTTCCACAATCAGCCTTCATCTTTTTCCTCCCAGAAGATTTAATTCTCTAGTATATACATAAGAACCAACCCACCGTGGTTTGTTGTCCAAGAGCAACTAACAAACTAAGGAACATTCAGTAAATGAATGGCAACAGACCACTGTGTTGTGTCATACTATGTTGTGTTGGACAGATTCATCAGAGTGCACAGAGCTTCTTCTCTACCACAGTGTTCACTCAGAACAACACTCATTGAAATCCCTAATCAAAATACAACTTTTAGTCTACTGAAAGCCAAAGAAAAGGGTTGCAAACCTAATAGACATTAGAGATTAAGATAACCAGACATGTAACAATGCAACAGAGCTTAGCAGATAAGAAAGCTTAATGCTCTTCATCCCATGAACAGTTTTCAGAGTCAAAAGGACTTTCAGTGCAGTCACTACTAAGTCAATAGCTTAAACACTGAGGGTGAAACTTTGTTCTGTGGGAGATTGCAGAGAGAGACACAATTTCTCCTTATAGTTAGCTTCTTGATAAGGTCTTTCAGTCAATGGCACAGTATCTTTCAACTTAAAGAGTCAGTGTCATAGTTTTGGTTGCTTTCTGCAGCTGTGCTCACCACCAACCATCTTCATGCGCACTGTATTCTCACCATGAAACATGGCAACCAGGATATCGATCAGGATGGGATGTCAAAGCTCTTACAGATATTCCTGATGACTACCATACACAGAAAGTCCAAAATGCATTGGAAGCTGCTGCTACAAAAACAGCAGTGCCACTAAAGGTACTGAATGCACAAGGAGGTGTCCTGTATTTAACTTTACAAGCACATGACCAATACACCTGCTGCACTTGAGCTATTACCTGGCATAAAATCAGAGCTGCAACCGTGAAGAAAAGTCACCCATTAGTAACAGAGATAAAACTGAGCAAGAGAACACTGAGAGCTGATTCCAAATTTAAGTGTCAAACGCTTTTCACTGATCTGTTTAAACGAGGTTTAAGGCCAAATCAGAATTTAAAAACTTACTTTAAAGTAATGATCAGAGTAATTCCCAAATCTCTTTAAGTGCCATGATTTTAGAAGCACGTACCACACTTTACTACTTGAAAAGTCTTCACCTACTAGTCTGTTGGGAGTTTAACATGACATACATGAGCTGCTACTGATGTTGGCTGGTTACATCACTTCCAAAATGAGACTGAAAACGCTGCTTTCAGTTATCTGCTTCAGCAGGTCAAACTGTGAGGCTGAAGCACGCTTTTTAAGGCTCAGAGAAGGAAAAGGTTCGGGTGGCTGCACTGCCGGAGCATTCCCTCTTCCCCTAGCACTGAGAGGACACTGAAATGCATCCCCCCATTCACCACCCGTGAACTGAGCACGTGTGGAGTTCTCACGGGAAAAAGTGCTTGCTGGGTCTGCCTTCAGGTTAGGGGAAATAACTAGGTGCAATGATTAAGACGGCCGAACAGAACAGATCCATATCACTGGTATCGTTAATGTGTCACTTGGTTCCGCCAAGAACACGTGTGTGTTCTCTCACTCTCCACGCACGCTATTCGAAGTAAACGAGGCAGAACACTGATGCGATGAGGCCACTCCGAGCCCCTGAGGCGACCTTCGCAGATCTGGGCAGCGTGCCGGTCTCCGTGCCGCCGCATCGCGCCGTGACAGCCCCGCTGCGCTCCCGTGGGTTCCATCCCCTCGGCCGCCGCTCTGCGGGGTGGCGCGGGGCCCGCGCGGCGCGGTGCCGCCCGTGACAGCGCGGGGACCGGCGACGCTGCCCGGCCGAGCCCCGATCCAGGCCCGGCCTGCCCGCCGCCCGTGTCAGCGCGGAGCCGCAGGGGGGGACAGGTTCTTACCCATCGCCGCGCTAGCGGCACGCACCCGCCGGTGCCAGCGCCACCAGCCCGCCGGTCCCCCGCGCACGACAGCCGCGGCCATGCTGCGCCTCGGCGCCGAGTGACCTCCGGCCAACCGCCACCCTCCCCTCCGCCTCCCCGCCGTGAGCGGCAGCTGCAGCAGCCAACCGCGGCCGGCCCTCGGGGAGTGCAGCCGATGGCGGCGCAGACTCCTCCCCGTGACCGCCCGGCTCCGCCCGCCGCTCGATGACGGCCGCCCCGTGCCCGTTCTGCGCTGCTAGCTCTCCGCGGCCGGTGCCAGGAGCGGGGCGGAGCGCGGCGGGGGCCGGGCAGGCGCTGGGGCGCCGTATTGGGGCAGCGCAGCTGGCGGTGGTAACTTAACCCCGCTGCCCGCGGAGGCGTTCCAGCGCTTCTCGCCGCTGCCTTCTATGCTAAGGCCGCTCCCTGAAGGGAGGGAGCGGGCCGCGCTGTGGCAGTGAGCCACATAGGCGCTTGCCTTTCCCTGGGGCGGGGTGGGCAGCCAAGCCAGTGGGGCCTCGCCAGGCCCGCGGCTGTAGGGCGGCCTGTGAGAGCCTCCCTAGGCGGGGCCTCGGTTTTCTGGTGGGTAGGGTGCTGTTTGAGGCAGGGGCGATGCACTGTTTCGTGTGCGGCATTGCTTGTCCCTGTAATATGGAAACGGTGTGGTGTTGATGGAGTCCTTGTTGTGAGGAGAAAGGCCTTTTCTTCATCTGAGTGGAAAATGGGTGTTGACATTCATCACAGAATCATTAAACTTGGAAAAGACCATTAGTCTTTTCTAGGCATCTAGTTGGACCATCAACCCATCATCACCATGCCCACTGAACCATGTCCCTTGGTGCCACATCTACATGTTAATTGAACACCTTCATGGATGGTTGCTTAACTACATCCCTGGGCAGCCTGTTCCAATGCTTGACCGCTCTGAATTTTTTTTTCCTAGTACCCAACCTGGATCTCCCCTTGTGCGACTTAAAGCCACTACATCTCATTCTTTTGCCATTACCTGGGAAAAGAGGCTGACCCCCATCTCACTGCAACCTCCTTTCAGGCAGTTGTAGAGGGTGGTAAGGTCTACCCTGAGCCTCCTTCAGACAAGCAACCCCAGTTCCCTCAGCTGTTCCCCACAGGACTTGTGCTCCAGACTCCTCACAACTTTGTTCCCCTTCTCTGGACATGCTCCAGAGCCTCAATATCTTTCTTGTAGTGTGGGTCCCAAAACTGAACACAGTACTCAAGCTGTGGCCTCATCAGTGTTGAATACAGAGGGATGATCACCTCCCTGCTCCTGCTGATTATACTAATTGTCATACAAGCCAGGATGCCATTGGCCTCCTTGGCCATCTGGGCACACAGCTGGCTCATGTTCAGCTGGCTGTCAACTAACACTCCCAGATCCTTCTCCTCCATTCAGTTTCATGACCAGCTTCATTGTGTTGCGATCCCAAGAGCAGTTCCAGAAGGTCTCACAGAGGGATTATCACCATCAGTTAGCAAACAGCTAGTGAGAACTGTGCTGTGTGTCTGCAGTGTGGCATCCAAAGGGGCCTGGAGACCTACAGATGGTGTGGGGAGAGCCCCAGACTGGGTGCAAGGGAGCAGGGCTGGGCTATAAGGGTTAGCAGGATAGACAGGTGAATGCTGCCTTTCAGAGCACAGCATCTGTCAGAGCTATGCAACTGACACATCTCTGTCTCATGAACAGAACAGTTACTCTTTTCTTGAGGGCAAAGCTTGCCTTAGTTTGTTGTGGTGCCACTGTAGAGGAGTGCTGGGTACTCTTTAGTCATTAGGGTATTTGTACGGTGTTGGAGGGTGTTGTGTGTTTTTCTTTTTTGTAGCTGTTCTGTAGTATCATTTATGGATTCTCTGAGGAATGTAGTTATCAGGAGACCTCAGGTCTCACAAAGTCAGGTATTCACTCAGTTATGTGCTAGTACAGAAGAATAGGCTCTCTCTCCCTACATATATACACACTTGGCTCTTCTGTCAGTATCACAGTGTATATCTGTATATTTGCCCCTATAAAACAGTGGATGATACACAGTTAAATTAATGCAGCTCAGCATAAAGGCATCTTGTGGGCAGGAAACAAGGCTGTGGTTATACAATTGCTTTAATCTGGCATGTGTCACCACTCCACAGGCTGATCTCATGCCTTCGCTCAGTTGCTTCTTCTCACTGCTCTTCAGCTGTGCACTGAGACAGCGCAAAACTTAAAAAGAGCAAAAAAGATTCCTACAGCTAAGGCATGGGAAAGAGACAGAAAAACAGAAACTCTTTAATTTGCTAGCACTTTGCAAATTATTTGAAGCTCCAGAGACTCATATATGCCAGTATTTTCATAAGCTCACTTGTTTCTTCCAACGTGCCATTTGAAGAGTGTCAAGTGAATGAAGCTACTGAGCTGGGTTTACTTATTTCCTCAGTGGTGACGAGGCTAACAAACATCTTGAGCGTAAATTCTGTTGGGATGAGGTGTGATTCCCCATCAGCGTAGCACTGCTGGCAGAAATCTGTACTAGTCCAAATAAGGTCTTTGGAAGTCATTAAAACCTGAATTTTACACATAATCACGTGTAATTTTTACTCGTTTTGTTAATGTGGTTTTTACCTTCCTGCCTGATTCCTCACTGCCTTGCAATCTCAGAGTCATTTATCTTTTTCCAGCTGGCTGCAGACTCTTAACTAAAGTTGAACTGAGTTAGAAAATGATTGATTTGATGTGCTGGGGGGTGGGAATCAAGCAAGCAGAATCTGCTGCTATCACTCATTGTGGTAGTCACATGCAGAATTTTAACTCTCATTAGAAGACACAGCTTTGCCTGAACAGCTGCACCTTTTCTAGAACTTCATCATGACTAAGAGGGTTTTATTTGTGTAGGTATATGAGATTCATACTAGCAAAATACAAATACAGCACAATCATTTCCAAACATTGCATGAGAAACTGCAGAGAGTCCTGATGCTAACAGTATAGCAGACTGAGGCTTACATTACTTTGCCAGCACACCTGTGAATACACTCTATTGTCTATTGACATGTCTGCTCTTATCTTACTGTGCTTCTTACATGGCTTTTGTACAGAACATGATTTTGTAGATGACAAAATACAAGAAACTTGATTAATCTCTGCTCACATACTGAACGCTGATACAACTTATACAAGTACGTTAGAACTTTTAAGATAGACGCTATGAGAAGAAAACATTTGTAAGATTAGATGGTACGGACTAAATATTGCAGAGCATTTATAAGAAAACAGACTAAAACGAAATCTAGCTGCTTCGCCCCCAACCCCCCACCCTCAAAATGCCCTCCAGTGATGTCTGAACTTTTAGCAGGCGTATAGAGGCATAGAGTAAAGTTGGCTCATTTTGTTAAAAATAACTTTGTCTTTCATAAAAAGTTCATCTCGTTATAAATTAAGCAGGGCTAGTTAATGTTATTTTGCGTGTTTCTTGTTTCCTTCCCAACCTATTCACATTCTTTCCACGCGAAGTGAAGAAAACAGGCTTTGTTAAGATTGGAATATTTTGAAGTAAATAGCCATGAACGCTTTTACTTACAATAAAACACAGGATAAAAAATGTTCTGATTTCGTTTGGTTTTGTAAAGCAGCAGTATCTCCTTACTCACACCTACTTAAGAGAGTATTTCATACCCATTTGTATGAGATGATTTCTTAAATCGTTAACGAGTTAAAATGCAGATAAACAAATTATTGTTCGCGTAGCTTATTTCTACAAATTAAACAATATCTTTCCCATGTGTTAACATGTGGATGTGTGCCTCATTTGAGTGCATAAAAGCCCTACTTTTTCAGGTAAAATGCTTTAAATTAATATGAGGAAAGTCTAAAATTGCCTATAAAAATAAATTCATTAGATATTTCAAAATATCTTGAAGTGCCAAAAAAGCTTTCCAGAAATCAGCGATTACACTGCAAACATGCCACAAAGGGGAACTGTTAACAAGTGTTACTTTGCCAGTGGTAGGAAGATTGCCAACATTTAATTGGCTTTAAAGTTTTGCTCTATCAATGGTGTATTGTATCTTTAAAGCATTAATACCAACCTTATGATTTAGGCATAAAATGAGACCTCAAAATATCTGACTGACTATGGAAGGAAGGAACTGTTTTCTAAAGGCAAGGTAGCCAGTCTCCTTGTTACTCTGCTGTTAGAAAACAGTTCATTTTTTAACACATCAAAAAGGGCATCATAAAAAGAAATTATATATGAGAATGATGAACAGTAAATATGTAAGCTGTATGTATCTGTTTTCATTGGTAAATCCACTTTATAATGCTTTATCAAAAAGAGTGTGGATGCCATTATAGAGACTGATCTGTTGGCTGCCAGATCAATCTAAGTCAGCCTTGCTCCCCAGACATAGGTGAATCCCTGAGGCACTTCTCTCTCTCAAGATCATAGAGCCTCCCAGTGTTACACAACCCATCAGTGACAGCAAAGGGAAAGAAAATAGAACTTTCTTGATTGTCCTCACTGTATAATCCTACCATGCTAATTGCCATTATTTCCATGTTCATTAAGCCATGTTACCTTGCTAATTAATGCATAGTTGCCATTATCATCTTGCTTTGTAGACCGATATGGGCTCATTTCTGCAGAATCCTGAGAAATGCAGAGGAAAAGATACAGTGCCCTGATACTGCACAGTACAGTGCCCTGCTGTCATCTCAGAGTCTTAAATCACCAAAAACGGCTGTGCATTTATTCACATCACACCCAAAGGATGCTAAATCAAGACCTTTGTATTTAAGTGACTGACATTTATTTCTTCCACTGAAAGAAATGTGTGTAGGTGTGTGTAGGCCTTAGGTGTGCTCCATGGTGTTTGTGACACTGTAACATGGAACTTAAAATATAAGAACTGTCAGAGCACTTACAGTACAGAAAGCAGCTGCTGTTTATACACTGATAGTGTACTTGTTGATACATCATGCCCACTAAGGTCTGGGACGTGTAAAGAAATGTAAGTAAAAAGAGACCAATGTAAAGAAGGCTACTTGGTATGTTCTTTGTGTTGAAAATTTGGCCATCTCAGTTTACTTATAGATCTAATATAAAAAGGCAAAATACACATAAGGATTTTTTTTTATAGGGCATTTACAGTATGTTTTTGGTAATGTACGTTTTCTTGCATTTAAGGATGTTTCCCCTTAATGAGAAACTCTTAAAAGCAAAGGGAATTGTCAAATTATGCTGAAGGTTTCTGGATCAGCCTTGAGAGCCTGCCCCTGACATAACTGCATTCATGTGGGATAATTACAGTTAATCTCAAACATATAAATTTCCATCACTTTGAGGAGACTCCTTTTTTTTTTAGGACATTGAGTTTTCCAGTTATCCAGGCTGGCAACGATGCACTGTGTTTGCTTAATTTAGCAAGTATTCTGGAGCAGTATGTAATCCAGTAATTAACCATGAACTGAATATGTACAGTATTCTGAATATTGCATATATATATACAGGGAAGCACATTTCAGACTCCTGTAGGAACATTGCCCTGGGGAAACACTGACATTTTCTTTGGTATGAAGAATTCTTGTCTGTTATGCCAGTAGCATTCCTACTGTAGCCTGGAACTGAGTTGCATCTTATTTGGATGTCAACTGAATGCAGTAGGCACAGGTTAATAGAAGTGCATGTGTACCAGTGCATACATACTCGCAGTATTTAATACCAAGGTAAGTTAAACACTACAGGCAATTTGTTTTCATTTTTATGCTTTAACTATTAATCTTTGTGCACAGTAGTTTATTTTTACATGCTTATTTCACATGGCACAGAAATGCAGTGAGGAGGATGACTCTGATTCAGATTTAGATGAAAAAAAAATCCAAAATAAATATTGCTACATGTGATAAATGGCTGGTACTGATCATGCTTACTTGATTTTGAGCATTGTGAATAGCAATCCAACTGTCAGTCAGTGCCTATGTCAGTTATTGACATTGGAAAAGAAAATGAACATGGTAAGTCAACATGGAAAAGCAAAGTGGAAAAGCAACACTGTAAGATGATCTCAAAATGTAGGGTCCCAATCAAGGAGGTCTGCATTTCAAACACAGAAAAAGTACGAAAAACATAGGAAAACAAACAAACAAACAAACAAAAAACAGAAAAATCTTGTCCAACCAGCATGCATATATACCAGTATTTAAAGATCAGATTTGTATTACTCTGATAAAATCCTGAACTAACCCCATTATGATATAAGAATAAAGAGGAGTACTGGCAATTACTCATTCCTTGGGCCTTCCTATGCAAAAGCGTAGAGCACGGTACTTCAGAAACAGTTTCTCTGTGTGGTATACTCCTGAGCAAAACCTTGTGTTGTGGTTTAACCTGGCAGGCTGGTTCACTCTCTCTCCCTGCCCTGTGGGATGAGAGAGAGATCTGAAAGCAAAATAGACCATGTGAATTGAGATATAAGCTAAGAATAGGAGAAGAGGAAAAGGTAACAAAAAAAGCAATGATAACCATATACAATGAAATTATATATCTGCAGTGCATTTAGTCAGCTAACAATACAACTGCTCGCGAGTAGCAATACAGCATCTCACCACCTGCTGACTAACACCCAGCTAATCCTTAAGCAGACAACAGCCCTCAGCCAGCTCCCCACAAAGGACAACATGTACCTAATGAGGCTCAACAAGACCAAGCACAAGGTGTTGCTCTTCCATCAATGCAGTCCCAGATGTGTACAGACTGGGAGAAGAACTCATTGAGAACAGCTCTGCAGAGAAAGATTTGGGGGTCCTGGTGGGTAAAAAGCCAGACACAAGTCAGCAACGTGCACCTGCATCCTGGATGGCCAACTATATCCTGGGCTGCGTTAGAAGAGGGGTGGCCAGCAAGGTGATGAAGAGGACTGTCCCCCTCTACTCTACTCTGCGCTTGTGAGGCCCCCACCTGCAGTACCATTTCCTGGGGCCTCTGGCACAAGAAAGATGTGGAGCTGTTGGAGGAGGTCTGGACCAGACTCCCCTAGAGTTGAGCCACAAAGGTGAACAGAGTGCTGGAGCGCCTCTCGTACGAAGATAGGCTGAGGGAGCTGGGCTTGTTCAGTTCTTTTGCAGTTTGCGACACTTTCTGCCTACTGCAGCATCAATGAGGGGGGCAGCTTCCTGATCTCAGCTCTCCTCAGCTGACCAACACAGCCTAGGGCCATGGTGCCATCAGACTGGACTGTCCTGTTTGTGGGCACAGTCAGGACAATATTGCCTACATGACTCCCCTGTCTTCACCAGCTT
Organism: Excalfactoria chinensis; assembly: GCF_039878825.1. Lineage (NCBI taxonomy): Eukaryota > Metazoa > Chordata > Aves > Galliformes > Phasianidae > Excalfactoria > Excalfactoria chinensis. Next base: position 107,376,622 of record NC_092826.1, read on the forward strand.
TGCAATGGCTGTGAGCTCACCAGAGGCAAAGAAGTCGAATTGTGCCATATTTGAGCACAAAATAAAGACCATCTGATACTCGGTGAGGCCAGACAATAATTATGCCATGTCCCACAGCCCACAGCACACTCCAATGATGGCCTGCAGGATGTGCAGGGGCCTGCAGAGCTGGTGCTTATGGCTGCTGAGCACAATTTCCCAAGAGGTGGCCCTTCTGGTTCCCCGTTGTGAAAGACAAGTTAAGCAGGCGGCAAAAAGATTCACTCCAAATTTAATGGCTATATGACACCAAGGAGCACTTTTGATTCAAGTCGGCCCTCCGTCCTCAAGAGATCAGTTTTCTAGATTGTATTTAACCTTGGATCAACATTTATTTGGATGCATGATACTTCCAGAACATAACATAGAGTTAGCAGAAACAAACCAAAATAAGACTTTTAAAATTTGAGAGTAAGGGAAGAAAAAAGAAAATAATAAATAAAAAGGTGATTTACAACATATCTGCTAACTGATGTGTCAATCAGAAGGTCACACTTTTGGGAAACCCTTCATATTGATCAACTGCTTTCTCACATAACAATAGTATGCAGATGTTTGCGGCCAGCACTCGTTCTTCTGCGTGAATTTCTGCCCACAGCATGTGTTAAAGCCAAGAGGTCCCTTTTTCTATTTTTATGTATTTGGACAACTCCACGCAATAATGAAATGTCATTTTATCAAAGGCCACAAATTATGATTTAGATTTAGCTCTAAGCTTGATTATCTACTGCTTAGTTACAAGCACATAGTTACTATATACAATTCTCTACAACAAACCTAAGTTCAATAATTTGTTTTAAATGCATCAAATCAGAACATTTCTATAACCACATAATTATTAAAAAAGAAAGAAAAAAAGGAAAAGAAATTGTAGAGCTAATGTAAGAACTACTGAACTATTGACCAATTTCTTTAAGGCTCACAGCATGCTTCATCTGTGCTGACTGTGATATGAATTCCAGTAGAGCAGAGTCACAAGAGCATCAGTCACCAGAACAATAGGAACATTATGTAAAGGTCAGAATTTAGTGTTGGTGCTCTACCCACCCACCACTCCCCTCCAAAAAAAAAAACCAAAAAGGGAGCAGTGCTTTGCTTTCCATAAAGGCAAACCTTTTGTTAATGCACAACTTACTGAAGTTAAGAAGTAATTTCATTTTTGCTGTCTGAGCTGGGAGATAAAATATGAATATACATTACAAAGATATGTTGAGTAACCAGAAGCAACCAGTTAAATCCAGTTAAGAAATACATGCAAGAGTTTTCTGTTAAAACAGATAGTACTAAGGTGAAAGCTTGGCTATGGTATTAATCCTAAAACCAATAGTAACAAAAAGTATTACTAATAATACTATTAGTAATCAATACCACTGATTACAAATGGATCTACTCTGGACTCCTTGAGTATAACTAAATATAATTGAAATGCAAATCTAGTCTTCTGTGCCCGACTTTTGGTATCTGGTCAAATATAGGAAAAGATACACAAGAAAAACCACCATGACCAGTTTCCAAAATCCAGGGATGTTGATTTAGGGAAACTGGAGTTTTCTGAGTCTTCCTCAATATTATTGCTTCTGTAAAGTGGACATGGTATGCCTGCTTATGGACACAAACTGAAGCTTTGATTGAAAAATAAGATGGACAAAGAATTATTTTCCATAATGGATTTGTTTGAAAGAAATACGCCTTTTGAATGGTTCGGGTTTTTTTCCCCTAGTAACACATTATCTTCACTGAACATGAAGTCAAGCTGTGGTTTGTTATTATTAAAAATGAACATAACTGTATCATTATCACTAGAGGATTTATAATCCTATTATCATTTTCTTGATAAGCATTGACAATGTTGTGTTTGTAATAGCCTCCAGAGATATAATAAATCTGGCCAGGGAATGTCAGCCTGGTCCAAGACAGATTAAATGTAGAGAACTGGAATATAGTTCCCAGTAAACAAACACTTTGAGGTCAGGAGGTCATACTTGCTCAGCTGTACTTCATAAGCCCTATTGGAAATAACTTTCATACCATCACTGAGTATATGTCATGCTACCTAATAATACTGAGGGCCAAGTACTGTTGACTTAGAAATGATTTCTTGGTTAAATATTGAGTGTAAAACGATCAAGAAACAATATGTAAGTGGCAAATCAGTATGATGTTAGACATCCAGAGGGTGCAATTCATGAGATCTCTTGTGTGGGGAAAAGAAACTAATCTCACTCTAAAACTTGTGGAAATTCCCATTGCCAAATGAGCTGGATTTGGCTCTGCATGACTGTGAATAATATAGCACCAACTAAAGTTAACTATACTTGAATGCAGAAGAGTATTAGGAAGAATAGACAGCCAAGGAACTCTCTCATGGCAGTTGACTCATTGCCGCAGACTGGGGACTGCAAGTCAGCAAAGGTCTGGGAAGGAGAGAGAGAACTGCATGCTGAATTTGCTTCTGGCATTTCTTCTGAGAGAAAAAAAAAAGCCTGTATATTGAGAGTCCTAAAATAAATACATATCAATGTTCTGCTTAACATGGATAAAGTTTCCAAAAGCTTTTAAGATCACTTGGTGCTTTTCGGAGGGACTTGCACACCTCCATGGCATTGTTTCAGGAAGTGGCATGCTTCTGAGAGGCCATGTGCCATCAGCAGATGCTATTGACAAGCACAGGCAGGGCTGAATGGTAGATTTCAACTGACACTTTAATAAAGCCTCAAAAAGTCCCCTTTAGCACAAACTCGGTACATTCAGGACATGTGGATGTACGGGCTGAATGTAGCACTGGTATGAAATAGATTTCAAAAACAGATTCTAACTGTGGTGTTTGTATACAAAACACTATTTACAGGCCCAGAAAATTCTTGCCATATAATAAACCAAAACCATATGTCATGGCTGTGACATTACTGCAGGTTTAAAAGACAAAGAGTTGTTATCCATGTTAATAATGTAAGGTACATTTTGATTGGAAGAGCCAGATCTAACACACAACAAGCAGCAAATTGCACTCTGGACAACACTGCTAACTTTGCTGTCTTACACTGTAAAGTACTTATTAGTGAAAAAGAAGGTCATTTGCTAAATACATTCCTTCTTGTAGAGCACTGCAGAAATGTAAACACTGCAGTATTGTTTTTGTAGTCCTTATACCAGGAAGATCATCGCAAAATAAGAAAAGATAAGAAATTTTTTCAAGAAAGGTGTGTGGTAAAATAGTTTGCATTTCTAAGTGCTCAATGAAATAAAATTAGGAAAACTGGATTACTTTTTGTATGCAAATTTGCATAGAAAATCCAATATATTCTGATCTGTCCAATGTTAATAGGCAGAAGGACAGTCAGGAGGATGAACTAAACACCAACTATAATTTCAGTGCTGCATTTCCTATCAAAATCTATGTTAAAAGTTGCTATTTTTTGCACAGAATGTGAGAATTCCTTACATCAGAATTAAGAAATCCAGCAGCAGGACAAAAGATCTGTTGGATGTATTCTATACAGATAGGAATGCAGGAGGCTTAGACCATTCTTCAGAGCAAATGTGGGGCTACAGAGAAAAGCAGGGCTGACTGTCTCAAGTCCCAGGTCAGGCAAAGCATCACTCAGATATCCTTATATCCTTTGAGAAAAATATATACTATTAGAAGAAAACAGGAGAGCTGTCAGGCTCCCTACAGATAGAGCCTGTACAGCTACTCCTGTATGGTGTCAGTGATGGCAGCCAGCACAGAGGGGATACAAACAGCATGCTTGTATGGCTATGGGAAGTGTCTTTTCTTTTCTCCATCCTCAGGGCTGAGGGCTTTGCCCCGAGGGATAAGAGCTTAGAAATCTCCTTGCTTGTTTGTTTCCTGCCACAGGCAGTTTTCCTGCCTCTGAAAACAAAATGTTGGTCATTTGGGAGCTTTCTATTACTTTAGGGTGGCAAAGATAAAAGGCTGGAAGAAACAGTAAATCTACCAAAGCACACAAAGCAAAGGTATTTACCTGTTTTGTATCTGTTAAGATTTAAGTGACACCTACTCAGTGGTCATGTACATGCAGCTCTGTGTGTGCTTGTAAGAGGTATGCTAAAGGCAAAAAAACCTAACCAAACAACAACAACAAAAAAACCATCACAAAAAAAGCCCCACATCCAAACCCAACCTGCTAACATCATAAATAAGAAATGAAACACTCCCCCAGACCTGGGTCTCCAGTGCACATATATTAATTACACACCAGAGAGTAAAGCCTCAGTGTGTGTGCAAGCATTTAATTTGTTATTTGCATTTATTAAAAACATTCCTTTTCACTTTAACAATACAGTAACCCAATAGTGAAATAGCAGCAATTCAAATGCAGTCATTTACAGACATGCGGTTTCTTGTGCCCATTGTACAGTGCAACGCTGCCAAGTCTCACACCTCAGGAGTAAGCTCTTGCTCTCTCCTCTCTCTGACACACGCGCACATGCACACACATACAAAATTTACATGTCTGCTCTCACCTACAGCCTGTTGGGAAAAGCCACAAATTTCATCAATCTCACTCATACAGATCTTGGCAGCTTTTGAATAGCTTTTTTTTTTTTTTTTTTCATCACCTGCAATTAAGTGTTGGAAAAGAAATCCAAAATATACACAGAGAAACTTTCTCCTTAATAGGAAATGTTAGCAACAGTGTGTGATTGCTAATATGTTCCAAGGTTTTGCCACACCATCTTACTGGAAGGCAAAGTCCATATGCTCTGTGATTAGATTTCCTTAAATGCTGGGCAATTCAGTGTTGTCAGCTGAAATATAAAACATTATTTATAACTGTTTAACTGTTTTAAGAGTATAGTTAATAGCTTTCTGTAACATGATCTTAGAGAAGTTGATTAAGTGTGCTTTACAACGTGACCAGAAAGAGCTTCCGATTAGTGACATCGATCTATATATTTTACATCTCACATGGCCCATACTCTTAAAAGTTGGGAGTGTTTAAATAGGAGTTGAAGCAAAATGAAATCAAATCATTAGAACCTAAGCGTTTCCTTACCGCACTTCATCAATATCAACATGTCATGCCAATAGATTGAATATCCACAACATAAAGTAACTTTCTCTGGTCATAAAAACTAGAAATACACAATTTTTCTGTCACTCATTCAAAGCAAAGATGGGTCTCAGGGGAATAATACAGATCTGGATCCAAAACTCATCATGGCTTTGATTCAGGCCGTAATATTAACAGTAAACAGAAATACAACACGCTCTTCATCTGAATACAAGTTCAAATGTAGCCAAGGTTAAGCACACGTGACAGGGACACAGTTCTAATTTCAAAGCAGTAAACTGCTACCGGAGCTCACAAGTTTAAAAAGACAGTGTAGTTATGAAAATAGTAAACGATTTCTAAACTTGTAAGACTGCTTCCCAAGAGTCTGCAAAATGCTCCATGCTTCCCATGGCAATCCTGGTTAGACTTTTTATTCCTCATTCATCTTACGCCCAAAGAGGGACTTGTGCGGGTCTCACACTTAGCAGAGAAAGTCTCTGTATAATCACAAAGCGGAGGAATTTTTACATCTTGGTCTCTATTTCCAAATCCTTCAGAACTTAGTATTGCTCAAATCCAGTTTCTGCATTCACATATATTTCTACCCTATTTAGATGTGCAGTGATAGAAGAAGCAAGGGACAAAATGGAAACACAAGGGATTCTGATCTGGTATTGAAACTTTATTGCAAATAGTGTTTTCAAGCACCAGAGCAGGTCCTCTAAGTGATGGTGGAATCTCAGTCCTTGGAGATATTCAGAACATAGATGGCTGTCGGAGACGGCGGGAGAAAAGCAAACGACCACACCTGTCATTGACATGTGATCAGCTAGTCTCATTTATTGCTTGGCTGCGTGTACATTTATAATGCAGATAATTAGCTCATACATAGTGCAAAAGCACAGTTTTCCAGTCATGAGGGGTCATAACGTAACTGTCACCGTTTGCAACCAAAAGATTGTATGTAAAGGCTGACTGACTCTGTATGTTCTCACTGACTTCCTTAGTTCCTCCACTGCCTCATAACACTTGATTCTGAGAAGCCTCAGCCTGTGCCTTTAATTCTGCCCCTAGTTCCTTAATAGCCTCAACTATGAAAGCCTGAGCCCCTGTGGGCACACTCGATAATCTTTCTAACCCCTCCTCTATTGTCCAATTACTCCTCAAAGTATTTAGGATGCCACGAGCTGTAGCGTTACAGTTTTGAAGTGCACACTGTTTTAGCATTATTTCCCTCATGTATTCTGGTACTCCAGCCTTCTCTATGGCTCCAGCTACCTTATCTATAAACGCTCTAAAATCCTCATTTCTTCCCTGCTGGATTCCCATATAAGATGGCAGTCCACCTGGTGCCTTGATCTTATCCATAGCCTGCCTGGCCAATCTAAAGCAGTGATAGTAGCCTGTATCCCGCCTGCAGGATTAGGCAAATACACCACTGGAAATGCCATCTGTTGCACAGCTTCCAACGCCTCACCGTCCCCCGCCTCTAAACAAGCCCAGGCCCCCCTCTGGTGCGGAGGCTGTCCAGCACCATGCGGGTGGTGGCACTGATCTCCTTGGTGTCGCTGATGCCAGCGAAATTGAAGAAGGCAATGCTGCTGATGTTGTCCAGCAAGGCCAGGGCGATGAGGGGTTGCCGGCCTATCTGGCAAAAGGCATCGAGGGTGTCCTCCAGCACCTGCTGGGGGTTCCCACTGAAGCTGCCTGCTGGGATGTAGTACATGGGGACCAGCAGCAGGGCAAGGATGATGAAACCAAAGAAACCTTCAGCGCCCACAGCCCGCAGTGGGTGCACATCGTGTTTGTAGACAAACTTCTCCTCCAGCACCATCTGGATGGCAACGATCACCTGTGCCATGATGATAAGCAGATCACCTGCAGGAAGGAGTGCTGGAAGCTGTGCTCCTCTGTCCCACCACAGCCAGCAGCACTGAAGTTGTCAGCCCACTTGGCCGCCAGAGTGTTGATGGAGCCGGTGATCAGCATGAGGGCAGCCAGGCCCAGCTAGTACCAAGACCACGCCATGGCCCCACCGCCGCCACCGCCGCCGTCACTTCCCGTATTTCTTAGCCATTTTCTCCTCATCTATCATTCCCTGCAAAACTGCATCTCCAAATTTACGCCATTCAGCAAGATCATGCACTAAATGCGGATTCTGAAATAACCCTTTAGCATACCCATATGCTAATAACTCAGGGAGTTCCTTTTGCAAGTCAATCCCCTTAACCTGACACTTCTTTTTAAAAAAGCAAGAAAATGCTCAGCTAGCCAGTTGTCAATAAGACTCTCCACAGATGGCCTAGATCCTAAGTGACCTGTTCTCACTAGAGCTGCTCTGGAGGCCTCTTCTGATCTCCGTGGTTCTGATTCCATGGCATAGATAGGAAAAATTGTGTCAGAAATATGCTTTATTTCTTCCTTAAAACAATAAACATCACAGTAAACATTGGCTAAGCAATGATTCTACACGCTTAAGAGAAAAATTCTGGTATACATGTTAAATCTATTATAAAATAGTGCTGAAACAAAAACAATTTCCTGTGTTCTTGAAATCAGTGTGGTTGGAAAGGTGGGAGTCAGACTAAAGACAGGATTACTGCCAGCCTACCCGTAACAAGCTTTTCTAATTGAATAAGCGTATTAGTGTTAGAGTCTCACATGACAAGGCATTCACCAGAAACGCTATCATTTGTCTTAATGTTACCATAGTAAATACAATGCAGAGAATATAAACAATAATAGAAAAGAAAAATAGTATACTGTTCAAGGGCTAGTTTCTCAAAAGATTTATATTACATAAATGAATGTAAAGAGTTAGCACCTTGTGATCTCTGCCTAGAAAATTCAGGTCAATTAAGGCACTCAACCCTTAATTCTAACACCAAGTCCTTCTCTGTATAAGAGAGAGATGGAGCTCTTGGTATAGTTTAGTTAAGGGCTACTAAAATGATTAAGTGTATAGAACGGCTCTCCAACAAGGAATGGCTGAGAGAGCTGGGCCTGTTCAGCCTGGGGATGAGAAAACTCAGATCTGATCAATGCGTAAAAGTATTTGAGTATTTTTCCCCCCAGGCCTTTACTGTAAAAACTATGTTAGCTGCGAAAGAAAGAACATCTTAATTTCAGAACTCCCAGTACATTCCATAAAGTAGCAACATAATGAGAGTCAGTGAAACCAAAACTATTTGTCTCATCACTGTTTATACTTCCCAGATACTGGCTGTGAAACTGAAGGTCTTTCGAAGACAGAGCCCATAGCAGAAGAGTGTCTTGTGACTCTTAGACAACCCTTTATCACATCATGTGGTGCAAAGAGCAGTGAGAAGAAGAAATGGAGGTTATAGATAAGACAGAATAGCTCTCCCCACCTCCTCAGAAATATGTATGGCTGGTTATTGCACCAATTTTGTTTACCACTGCACATATTCCTCTGGTCTTAAGGAAAAAAAGGTCTTGCACACATACTTCTTGTGTCTTCTACTTGAAAGGAGGTTGTAGCCAGATGAGAGGTGGCTTCTCCCAGGTTACTAGTGATAGGATGAGAAATAGTGGCTTTAAGTTGTGCCAGGAGGTGTTCAGGTCAGATGTTAAGAAAAATTCTTTCTCAGAAAGAGTAAAGCAGGCTGCCCAGTGGTGGTGGTGGTGTTCAAGGGTAGCTGTGGCCCTGAGGGACATGGTTAGAGGGCATGGTGGTGATGGGCTGGTGGTTGGACTGGATGATCTAAGTGCCTTTTCCCAACCTTCATGATTCTAAAGCAATGTATTGCTTTCCAATGGAGCATATGAATAACTTAAGGAATTATTAATTATGTCCAGAAATAAAAAAGATTACTTGTTTACATTAAAAAAGATTACTTGTTTACATTACCTGTTGTACAGGTTACATGTGAAGACATAAGGTTGTTTTCAGACAACCATTAACGACTGAAGATTTTCTGTGCTCCAGCTTAGTTTCATTAGCGGTGACTATTACAAAGCTGGCAATCTTGCCAAATAGTCAAATCAATAACCTGGTCATTGTGCCTCTCTGTTGAGAATGGAAATAGTGATGCAACAGCAGCGGTAAAGAGGTAAATGTGATTTCAAGGACCATTTGAGGTAGTGGTTGTGTTGGGTGTACCGGGAGAAGTCCGACACACCAATGGTGGTTACTCATCACTGAATGCTGTTCCTCATCTCCGTTGTTCTGTAAGGGAGCTACAGCTTGGCGTTGGACAAAGCTCCAGTAGAATCTGTGTATTTATGAGGTAACGTACTTTACCGGCGATTTGCTAATTCATGCAAGCAGGAGAACTGTGCGTTCACCACCGCTTTTATCTCACTCCTTGGCGGCTCAGAGACAGGCACAGGCCCGAAGCTCAATAACCTCTGCTTGTGAGACGCAAACTCGGGTGACGCGAGCACAAATGATCGCGCTGAGCGCTACCCGGCCGCAGCGCCGCTCCCCCGCCTCCCGCGGGCAGGGCCGGGGCTGGAAGTGACGCGGGCGGGCGGGGCTGTGTGGCGCTGATGGTGGAGGCCCCATGTTGATGTCCCCGGCGTCCTCCGCGCCTGCCTAGGTAAGGAGCGCTGCGGGGCGCAGCCGAGGGGGGTGGGCGGGCTTGACAGCCCCTTCCCTGCCGGTCCCCGCCACCCGCTGGGGCGGGCAGGGATGTGAAGCGGAGGGCGGCGGCGCTGCGCCACCGGGCGCCCCCCCACCCCGCCGGCTGCCGTGGGCCGGGGGAGGAAGGGGCCGGGCCGCGGGGGGGACAGCGGGGCTCCCTTTCCACGAGCGCGGGCCGGCTACTGAGCGGGTGCTGCTGAGGGGTGGCCGGCGCAGGCAGGCAGCGCTGGGGCCGCGGCCAGGGGACTGTGGGAGGAACCGGCCCGGCCTGTGCCTTTCCTGCCCGACGGGCTTTTCCTCATCCCGTCCATCCCGCCTGGCTGGCTGTCTCCCCGTGAGAATCGCTTGTCATGTCTCTAGCGAAGCCCAGACGTAGCTCTTCTTCCTCCTCTTCCTCCAATCTGTCCCCGCCGGTAGCCGCTGCTCTACCGCCTGCTGTACGGGGATCTGCGCCCCAGCGCCGCGCGTTCGCTGCCGGGCCAGCGGTCATCACAGCTGGTCGGGGCGGCCTGTGTAGGCCTGGATCTGGGAGTGCTGCCTCGGGCTGCAAACCGGAGCAGTCTGTAGAAGTCGTTTTTTTTTCTTTTAGCACATTCTTAGAATAAACTTCCTTATTTTTTGAGGAAATCTATTTTAAGAAAATTATATTCCAGTGCTTTTTCTTACCAAGGCACTTACTGGTGGTGAAAATTGACGTGGTTTGTTGCCTTTCACTGTTGCGTAGCTTCAGGTAGTAAGGCTGTTCTGTTTCTTTTAGGTAAGCAGAAACTGCAGCTTTGTACTCTTAATTCAGAGAGGTGGACCTTTATGGTCTGCTTTTGAAGGATCTTGTGGTGCTGTCATTTTTAGCATGGTGTATTTGGAATGAGGTGGTGAAGGGAAAAGCTGACGGGAAGCTTTTGCAATCCAGCTGAATTAGTGCTGTCCAACTGCATGCAGACTTGAATGGCTGCGCCATCAGTTCAGTTGTTACTGGTAAATGTGCAGGACTAAGGGTATCTGTGTATAAAGTGGGGACTGCAAAATGTGCCTCCAGTCTGCTGGCATCAGAAGAGAGGAGAAATCTTCGAAGAAAATAAGAAAAAAAACCACAACTGTTTAGATAAACTTTTATTATTTGTTAAAATGTCTTAAAATGAAGCTTTCTTAGTTTTACTGAGTGGAGAACAACATTTTTTTAATGAAAATATTGTCAAAAGCTCTGAGAAGTACAGGGTTCCCTGAAGCATCCAGAATCACTAAAGACATTTAATGAAGTCAGAACCCTGCCTCATTTTCCCACCACTTTTATTTCCTTCTTTCTGGTACTCGGTTTATCTGTGCTATAGCAGTAAGGGCAGTCAGTTAAGCGGTGCTTTCTCTCTGTTTTCGTTTCATCACTGAGATGACTGCCTTGTTTTTGTTGTGAGAAGTGCTTGTTTTGGAGCGAAGCTGAGACAGTGCATTTGGGTGGGCTTGGTTTGTAGCTGTCCGTTGTCAGACTAGAGGAGTGAATTGTTTCTCTGTCTGGTATCTTTCAAATGGGTTATTTTTAACTTAGTTCTTCATTATATTGAAGTAACAGCTTCTCCAGTTTTGTTGCAGATCAATCATGTCATCCTTTCAAGAAGTTCCATCTTCGGCTACCGCTTTACAGACGTCCAATTTTGCACATGTGATTTTTCAGAATGTGGCAAAAAGTTATCTTCCGAACACGCACCTTGAATGTCACTACACTCTGACCCAGTTTATCCATCCTCATCAGAAAGACTGGGTTGGTATTTTCAAGGTAAGTGCAACTTCATCTATTCATGTTTTTCACATGTTCACTGGCTTCTCTTAACCAGTTACTAATAGAGAAATCAAAAGCTAATACAGACTTCCATAAATGTTAGAGGAAGCTTCGCAGTGTGATGTCAGAGTCTGAGCTTTTAACAGAGATGAGAATGGAGTGATAAGTACAAATGTGCTGGAGTAAAGAGAAGCCATGATATGGTAGATAATTAAATGGAGATGATTTGGGAGGAGGATTTTTAATAGTATATTCAGTGAATTATGAGAGGGAGGCATTAGCTACAGGCAGGGCAATTTCTCTGGTGGGAACTGGTTAAAAATACATAGGTATATTTTGGTTACTTGATGTGTTTTGACAAACAGGAGTGTGACTGAGCATGCTTGATGTATAGTTAACAGTGCAAAGGAATGGAAGAAAAGTCAGAAGTTTAAAGTGAGTTCTGTTCAGGTTACACAAGCATTTTGGTATTATTATTTACATGTATCCCGAGAAATGAATGTTGTGGTTTTGTGTGTATCAATCTAAATGAGGGAGGCAATTAGACAGGTTCCTAAAAATACACATTAGATTTTATTTTTGAGCGCAGTGCAAAATATGAAATGTTTTTTCAGTGACTGCATGTAATGCTATGTCCAATGAACAGAAATGCTTCACTTCACTGTCTGTGATGATAATTTCATAAGCTATTGAGGTATGAGGTTTTTATTGTACTTTGACAGCTGCAGGCAATATAGCTTTAGCAATTGTTTGGGAAACACTTTGAGCTGATAGAAGGTAACACGGCTGTAACACATCTTCCCTTTCTTTTACTTATTTCTTTTCTTCCTCCCCTTTATGTGAAATTGGCTCTTGTGTGATGAACAAAATCAGAGAATCAATTTCAGGTTATGACCAGTATTTTGGAAGTAAATTACTTTTAGTGGGGAATTCCACAGCTGAATTTCTAGTCCATCTCATTCTCATCACTACAAAGGAAGGAAATGTTGCGAGATGGGGAAAAGGGTGAAAATTGTTTTCTGTTTGTCACTACTTGTTATGAATATACTGTCTTTCTATAGTTACAGTGAGGTAAATGAAGCCAGCTGTCCAACTGTATCTGTGCTTATCAGTGTATATGTGTGTGAGTAGTGCTTACAGTGAATAGTTTGTACTTTACTACATTTTCACTCAGACTTTTTTCTTGTGAACATCGTGGCATTGATAGTTTTCATGTGGGCTACTGTTCTGTTTTAGGGGTCAATGGCTTTGGCTGTATTCCTTCCTGTGATTGCTCATCTGCTTCACTAAGAACTTTTTTTCTGGTTGTATTGAACAAAATTCATAGGTACCTCTTTCGATCTGAATGAAAATCATTAACTTAAAAGTCCAATTCTTCAGCCACAGTGGTTTCTTCAGTCAACACTGTATCCTTGTGTCATCCTACTTGTTTTTCTAGTCCAGCTGTTTATGCAGCTGCACAGCAAAATGGATCAGGGAAATGATCTGACTGAGAAAATATTATTTCTTCTCCCTCAGCTTTTACCATCTTGTTTCCCAGTTGGTTTTATTCCTCTGTTTACTGTGAGATGCGGTGGACAGCTCTGATGTTGTGACTGTGATGGAAGTGAATAGGTTAGGAGAGTGGGGAAGGAGGGGAAGGGCTAAGCCTGAATAATTGGCATGGCTGCTTGGTGTGGAATGACAATATAAGTTCATTTTTCAGAATTCTCTAAAGAGCAGGTAGTTCTAGAAACAAAAACAGATTTCCTCTACCAGTTCTTAGATTCTGGCTTTCGAGTTTTTAAGTATTTCCTTAGTTTCCACATGTCAAACGGCTGTTTTTAGTGCAAATGCACTTGCATGTGTGGTTATTGTAACTGTCCTACTTTGTGCAACTTATGTAAAAAAGTGATATTAAAAGTGGAATCCTTTATAGGAACCAGAAGTTAATTATAAGTCTTTCTTTCTGTGTGGTTATTCGTTTTATTTATTTATGGAATTTCTTCGCACTTTTCTCAGTCTCTTTTACTTGGTGTGTGCTCTTTCCACTTGTTGTTTGTGTCTTTTTAACACCTTTGCACTTCTGTGTTTCCAATTTTCTACCTCTACCGGATATTCCATTTTCCTCACTGAGTACGTCATCCATTTAATACTATGGTACTGTAATGAATTCAGTGGAAGGTACCACAGCTGGTTCCTTCATGTTTGTGGTGGTTTACTTACACATATCCTCTTCTCAAGGCTATTTTACAAAGCAGCTTAAAATAAGAAGCCAGGGCAAGATAATATACTACTTCACTGTTGTCAACAGACACATCAAAAACATCTTGTTGGGAGGTAGAATAGGTCTAGAACCTCAGGTTCAAGCTAAAGATTTGTGCCATACAACATTATTACAAAGAACTAAAAAAATCCCCAAACGTGTGACAGTTCTGAAATATTAACACTATTATATTTAACACTTACATGTATGTGCCATAGATGTAACGTTTGGGTTTTTTTATTGTTCCCAGTGATCAATTTTGGTGCCAAGCAAAAGGAATTTATTACTGCTGTTGCATATAGAATTGTTTGCAAGGGAGTTGTCTATTGTTAATGCAAGCACAGTGTTCATATACTAAGAGGGTAATGTTGCATATGCAGTGAATATGGTACAGCGGGATATTTCAGTTGTACCAGTTTTCTTACAAAGTATGTCTGTCTAATAGACATGCACATTGAGCTATTCCTTTGGCAAAACTTGGAAGAAAAAGAGCAGTAATGAAGAGGATGTATACCGTCCTTCTGTTTTTTTGTATGTATCTTCCTTTTTCTTCTCTGTTTTCTACAGGATGTTCTTGACTAAATTTCCTAGTCTGCTGTTCATTGCTGCTATTTCTTTTCTGCTGTTGTGATGTTCTGGTGGGTCATTTGTGATCGATCAATAGAAGATCTTGATCAGTTTTATCATTCTTGTAACGAAGGGGAGAAAAACCCCAACAAAACAAAGCAGTTTTACAGTTTGGTGTTGGTCTAGTGCTTGGCATGTGCTTCCTTAATCTGAATTTCTTTCTGTGCTATTTTATGGGAACTAGAATTTGAGATCTGCTTTCCCTCTAGTAAGGGATTCTGTGCAGAAGAACCTGATGTTCCTAGAGCGCCTGAGGGGAGCAGGCTTATTGTTCTTGGTAGGTTTCATAGAAGATCTGTACTCCCGGAATGATTCAAGCTCAGCGTCCCCTTCTTCTTCTCCTCCCTTTCTCTTTGATGGGTTGAAATCTGGAAGAGCCCTTAGGGTATTCCAAACTGAAACCTTTGAAATGAGGGAAGACAATTAGTCTGTGTTCTGCATCTGTTTGCAAAAATTGACTGGCTGGTAGGTGGTCCTAGTCTCTGCATGGGGAAGTCTACAGTTTGTTAGTTTATTTTACAATAAAGTGAAATAATCATATGGCCACAAGATATATTTTTTGTGTTATTAATATATAATGTCCAGATTTGCAGAAGTGTTTGGGGAAAAAAAGTATTTGGCTTTTAGGAAGAATTGCTTATGCCTTCATCTAGGGCATATGTGTGCAAGTTGGCCTGACAGATGTTCAGTGTGCAGTAGATGAAGCTTTACTACACATCTCAAAAGCTCAGTAAAGTAATTTTATGGACATGATAAGGTGTATTGCTTCAAGAGAGCAGAACTATAGGTGTATGTGTTTGTATACATTGCAATAATATCTAGGTTTCTGAAGATTTAACTTTGTAGAGGCCAGCATTCTGGAAAGACCTGCAATATCAGGTGGGGATCTTACTTATTTTAATATAATAGTTTCAGTTATGCTTCATCATTAACTATCTAAATCTTTTCTGTTCCTTGGATCCAATAGTAATAATATGTTTTTAAAGTGTTCAGTGTTGCTGTTCTGATAGGATCTTGATTTTAATTATAGATGTACTTTTGGTATCGACTGCCACTATATATGCCTAGGGAAGAAAAGGAAATTTCATGTGCACAATGTGCACATTTTTAATATCCACAATCTAAAAATGATGTTCTGACCTTCTGGTAGCTTAAAATATGGAAAAACGAATAACCAGGACTGGGAAGATATTGAAAGGTTATCTGAACACAAGAAGTACAGGCTTGCTTTGAAAAGGTGCTCATTATTTCGGAGGTCATACCTCAGCTACTGTTCGTGAATCAGTGCAGTATGTGTGTTTACGTGCAGATTAATAACCTGTCCCTTCAGTGCACTGATTTATAGCAAACCTTGGAGTTAACTTGTCCGTGATCTGTGAAATTTGTGGCGGATTGACAGGATGGCTAACAGATAGTCTTGTCACAACACAACAACCAAGCAATAGAAATGCTTTTTTGCAGTCTTCTGGGTTATTTAGTCTCCTTTGAACTTTGAACTGCAAATACCAGCACAACTTGTGTGAGCAGTTTCAAAGTCCTGGTTATGTCTTGGGTTGATACTCTAGATAATAATTACTTCCATATCTGCAGATCGCATTATGAAGTATATGCCAACAGCTGGATGCGTTACTGACCACAGTCATATTGAAATACATTTTTTCTGGCATGGAATCATCACTGCGCAGCACGACATGATAGGTACAGGAATGTGTAGTGAACAGTATGTCCTGTTTTTAAAATAGTAGGGAAAGAATTACTGTGATTCTGAATGTTTTGAGAATTACTATATCCACCAATAATAGTGGTTCTCTTTCTTGTTTCATTTGCCTTCTTCAGAAGGACATACCTCAAATAATAGAAATATCTCTCCAACAAGTAATTCTAAAAAGCAGTCAATTGCAATGTCTTTCACAGTTTCCTCACTAGATAGGTTTACATGATGCTATTTTAATGAGAAATTTTCATGTTCAAGTGTCATTAATTACCTCAAAATATTTGCTGTGGTAGGCTTGTGCATTAAAGAGACAAGCGACATAACAAAATGGTCAGTAGCTGGTGGCAATTTAGAAATGAAAAGGTTGTGCTAATATTGTTTTAGTGAAATGCGGTAAATTAATATTTTACTTGAACCCAACCACTTTTTTTATTCCTACTTTTTCATTCTTATCTCTTAAAGTAAACAGTAACTTTGTTACTCTTTGATCTGTCATAAGGTTTCCTTGGACAGTCATTTACATGTGTACCAGGTTTTCTTTTAGAGTGTTCATATTATTTCTGTATTTATTTTGATTTATACGCAGTAAGAGAGAAAGTTGATCATATGGCCTAGGCACTCTGTCAATGTCACTTTCACATATTCTTCTGAACTTTGAGATAGAAGTGCAACCAACAAGAGATGATAATAGGTTGGAAACCTGATAGTACCTTGATACAGCAACAGATACCATATGTTCTCAATAGCCTGAGTTAAAAGGTTGCCTGTACGTGTTTGTAACATTCAGCAGAGATGGACAGCTTTGGGGTTTGGACATGTGATTTCCTTCTTTCAGCGGAGTTCACTGAATACTTGCAGTACTAAAGAGCGCTTCACCAAATTATATTCTAAACTGAATAGTTTCCTTTCTGAATAACAAAAAGGGATTAATTTAAACTCTGATAGTTCTTTTAGAGTTGCATCATATTAGGTACGTACTACAAATGCCCTGTTGGACATGTCAGTGTTGCTTCAGCTAAACAGGTCTTTCCTGGATTTGCTTCTTTGATCTGTTGGCAGTGCACGTGCTGTGTAGTTAGGTAAGATGCTATCCAATGGAGCAGAGCGAAAGCTGCTGTTCTTGTGGTTGGTGAGAACTGTTGGAAGAATGAGAAATGGCTGAATGAGCCATTTACTCATGAACCCATGTACCGTTATGGGTTTTTTTTTTAGTTTGCATTGTTTGGCATCGTTTTTATTTATTTATTTATTTTTTCCTAGCTTCGTGGTGGAAATGTGCTGTGGGTGAAACGTAAACACGAAGGGAGCTAATGAAAGTGAGAGCCGTTTTGGTGAGAAAGGGACTTGTATATGCAGGGCAGCACAGAAGAACCAACTTTGGCAACTATACCTATTAGTAGAAGGAAGTGCTGTGTGGTGTGGGTATTGCAGACAGCTGAGTCATCCCCACCAGTCCAGCCTGACTGAAAAGTACTCGGTGTTCATCATCGTAAGTTTACTAAACTTCGGTATTTCCATTGTGACTACAGAACTGGTTATGTAACTAAAAAGTAGATTATGATGTCTTAAAATGAAAAAAGGACTTCTGCTCACAAGTATCAAATAGAATGAATTGTTTGCTCTATAATGGCCTATTAAAGCTCTCTATTTTATGGAAGGAAGGTGAACTATGTGAGTATTGTTTGAGTGACACAATGCACATGGTGATGTAATCTGCGTATGACATTGGTAGAACACATGGTGTTTGGCTGTGTGTTTTGTGTTTGGCTTGAAAACATGGGTAGAGATGGTTGAAGTAGGATTTGGATTCTGGGCTGTTAATTTATTAGTATGTGGAAATGGACTTTGGAATGTGTACACAAATTGCTGTTCTCTAGAAAGATTTCTGAGTAAAGTTTGTGAGAATTAAGTCTAGAGAGAGGCTGGAAGGATGTACGAAGTACTAGGTTAGCAGCAGAAACTTTCTAATTCTGCTTAGAAGATAGATGTGTCATATATATATGTGTGTTAGTTTAGGGGAGTTACATCATCTAAGTCTCGTTTTCTCTTTTGGCTGAGAAATAAGAACGTGAGTATTTTTTGAGTTTTTAACT
Organism: Excalfactoria chinensis; assembly: GCF_039878825.1. Lineage (NCBI taxonomy): Eukaryota > Metazoa > Chordata > Aves > Galliformes > Phasianidae > Excalfactoria > Excalfactoria chinensis. The sequence goes on from NC_092826.1 coordinate 107,394,738, forward strand.
GTGAATAAAGAACTCTGAGAGCTACAAAAATGATCCAAGGGATGGAATGCTTCTCCTATGAGGACAGGTTGGAAGAACTGGGGCTGTTCAACATGAAGTCCAGGGAGAACTGAGAGCAGCCTTCTAGTATTGAAATGTGCTGTAAGAAAGAAAGTTACAGGTTCTTCTGTGACAGGACAAAGGGAAATGGTTTCATACTTTAAGAGGGAGTCTTTAGTCTTTTACAGTGAGGGTGGTGAGGCACTGGAACAGGTTGCCCAGAGAAGTGATGGATGCCTCATCCCTGGAGACACTCAAGGTCAGGCTAGACAAGGCACTGAGCAACCTGATCTAGCGGTAGGTGTCCCTGTTAACTGTAGGGAGTTGGACTAGGTGACCTTTAAAAGTCCCTTCCAACTCTAAGAATTCTATGATTTTAACTTTGTGTTTTTAATGAATTCCTTTAAAAAGTAGTGGCATCATTGCAACCCATCAGTGCATTGGACAATGGATGGTGAACTTGAGGCCAGAATTCATAACAAATCTTGTACACAGTTTGACAGGTTATTATTTTTCTCTTCTGAAATTCAGAGGGTTTTGTGCCAGAGTTCTTGCGTGTTTTATAATGTTTCTGTGCTTGAATGGGAGTACTGTATTATTTGCTGGTGCTTGTGCTGTGATTTTACTTTAGAATTATAAATTGTGCCTTTTCTATTCCTCCTTGCTCTCTGGAAGTTCCTGATGAGACTTCTCAGTTTAGATTTCTGGGGGGAAGCAAACCTATCCAGCGTATCTGCTCGTGTATATTTGCTTTGCACTTTGGAATTTTGGGTTTATGTCAGTAATTGATGATGCGTTTTCTTTTTTTCAACTGATGGGAAGTTACTTTCATTAAGGGAATCCCACTGAGTTCTGGCACAGCAACAAAGTCTGTAGCTATTTTGATGTAGATACTGTTTTGCCTGATGGTGCTTTCATATTGATAATATTACTCTCATTTTTTAATATTTTTAATAGAAAAATAATTGTTTTCAAGATAAAGATCCTTGACTTATAGCATCTGTTACTTACTTTTCTATTTATTTTCTTCTCAGCATATGATTACTTTGGTTTTATTCCTTGTTTCTTTCACTTAAGAAGTAATCCTGTGGAAGTATGGATAATAATTGTTTAGTAGGGAGAACATGGACTAATGTTACTGACTTCTTTGCTGCACAATACACAACCTTCTCCTTTCTTAATTGGAGTAACTGTGAGGATTATGAGATTTGTTCATGCTTTCTTCCTTACACTGTCATGTTTTTATATCTGTAGTTCCTATCAGGGACGCCTGTTTTCTGAAATACCATGTATGAAAATAATCATTGAGAGATCTGCTCATGCAGATAACTTTTCATGTGCTTTGTTAGGAAGTAGCTGGTTTCTAAGAATCAGAAGTATGTAAGATGGGAGCTTTGGTAGGGGAAGTGGATGATGAGTGACCAGAAATAGGGGAAGTTAAGGGAGATAATAAGTGCCTGGTGAACTTCCCAGGGTATTGCCCACTGGCTTGTGATGTGTCGCAATTCTTTTTTTTACCAGTAACCCACATACTACATGTGAAAATATGTTACCTACTCAAAAACAGGCTGGAAGTGTTGGTTAATTTGCTTTCTACGTAGTTGGTCTTTGTATTTATAGAATCATAGAATGGCTTGCGTTGGAAGGGACCTCAAGGATCATTGAGCTCCTGCCTTCCTGCTGCAGTCAGGGTGACCGTATCTAATACCAGACCAGGCTGCCCAGAGCCCCGTTTTTTTTGATAATTTCAAATTAAAATCAACTGAAATTAAAAATGAAAATTTCAAATTACAAAAAAAAAAACAAACAAAAACCAAAACAAAAAAAAAACCAAAAACAAAAAAAACCCAACCAATTTAATGTGCGTTATTATTAGAAATAAAGTATTCATAGCATTTTTGGTTTCGGGGTAGATTATTCATTTTACACATCAGTGTCTGGTTTACTTTTTAGTTTTTCAAATACTTCAGTCTGGGAGAAAGGTTCAGTTGGAGGTGGACACCTAAAGGGGGGGATCATGCAAGGAACCATTTCTTGTTTTACTATCCTCTGGATTTTGCTCCCTCTCTCTTATGTTTTCTGAAGTGCTTGATTATTAGCATTTCCATTTTACTCAGGAAATCAGTGTATGTATCTATGCTGACTTTTTTCTTTTGTCTTTTTAATTTTTACTAATTTTTTTTTCCCCATTGTTTTTAAAACAAAGAAAAACCGGAGCACTCCGAAGAGATTGAATTACTCTGTTCAGAACAAACAGGGCAAAGAATTTGTTTCCCTTTTAAAATTAAAACAAACAAGAATCAACAAACGTCCCCCTTCCCCCCCATAAGACCAGTTATTGAGAATCAAGTTTCTATATATAAAAGTTTTCTGTGCTGTAGGGCAGCAAATAATGGTATATGTTCCTTTTTACGGAGGTGAAAGCAGCTTCTGTGAAGAAAGGGGGATTTGCATCTGAATGAGATTTGGAAAGATGACTAATGTGAAAAATTTGCAGAATATTTTTCCTGTGGATGTTTATTACACAAAACTTGCTTTTGTCCCCCCAAGTTACCGGAAGAGCTTTCCTTCCTATTTCTGAAATATTTTACAATGTGGGAATAACAGCCCCAGGAGATCTCATTTCATTTATGCCTTTAAAAGTTCCTCAATAGGGGATATCAGAGAAGTCTTCAAAACTTGGGCTAAGAATAGGCTTGAAGTAGTAGAACAGTTGGTTCCATTTTGGTGATTGTGTCAAGTCAGCCCAACTTCTAATGAATATTACCTTAAAAAAATGCTTATTGCTAACAAAAGGAAGATCTGTTCTGTTTTTGCTGTTTTTCACCATTGCTTTTTATTAACATATGAAAGGCCAGGTCATCTTAGAGCAATAACTTCTTTTTGTTTTCCAAACATTTGTTGGCACGTTTCTTAATGCAGAGTGAAGTAATACTTCTGTATTAGACAGACAGCTATGGAATCATGTCTTCGTTTTACTAATGATAATAATTTTTTCATATACTACTTGAAATGTTTATCTATATAATTACTATTCAATTCCTTTTAAAGGAGGATTTGGTATGAACTAAATTTAGAGGTCTTTCCTGTTGGAGGAACAGAAGTCCTGACCGGCAATTTAATTACTTTTTGTCTTTTACTTTTTTTCCTCTCCTTTCTGAAATGTGGATAAATTTGGTGGACCATTTATCCCTCGTTTTTTTTTGCTAAAGGACACCATACTCAGTTGCAGTTTGATATTTTCTTCAGTCCAGAGGAACATTTTCTTCTCCACTTCCACTATGCTATTACTGTTCTATTAGTAATACACTCTGCTTTGGGTTTCAGGCTTAAATGTGTGTATGCAATGCTACAAACTTGGGGTAAAGTGGCTGGCAGGTTGCATGGAGGAAAAGGATCTGGGGAGATTAGCTGACAGCCGTCTGAATGTGAGCCAGCTGTGTGCCCAGATGGCCAAGAAGGCCAATGGCATCCTGGCTTGTATCAGAAATGGTGTAATCAGCAGGAGCAGGGAGGTGATTGTCCCGTTGTATTCAGCATAGATAAGGTCACACCATGAGTACTGTGTTCAGTTTTGGGCCCCACACTACAGGAAATATTGAAGACATGGAACGTATCCAGAGAAGAGCAATGAGGCTGATGAAGTCTCTGGAGCATGAGTCTTATGGGAGCATCTGAGGGAACTGGAACTGTTTAATCTAGAGGAGGCTCAGGGAGACCTTACCGCTTTCTACAGCTTCCTAAAAGGTTGTTGTGTTGAGGTGGGGATTGGCCTCTTCTCATAGGGAACAGCAACAGGACAAGAGGTAATGGCTTTAAGTTACAACTTAAAGAGGAGGTTGAGGTTGGATGAAAAAAATCATAAAGAGTGGTGACTTGCTGGAAAAGGTGCCCAGGGAGGTAGTGGAGTCACCATCCTTGGAGATGTTCAAGAAGCACGGAGATGTAACAGTGAGGGACGTGGTTTAGTAGGTGTGATGGTGATGGGTTAACAGATGGACGAGATGATCTTTGTTGTCTTTTGCAGATGTAATGGTTGTACAACTTTTATTTCAAATTTGCTGAAATACGTTTCTGTAGGGGATAATATTTCATATTTCAAGGATCTGTGGTCTCTATGAAAAACTGGCATCTGTTCACGTTATCAGGGAAACTGTACTAACTTGGCTGAATTAAGTTTTCATGCTTTTTATCTTTTTCCTGCAGGTATAGCACGTTGTATGTATGGAAAACTGACATGCTGATTATTAATGTTGCAGAAGCTGTCAAAAAAAAAAAAGAAAAAGGGCTAGCTTAGGCCTATCAAATTTTGCCTCCTTAGTAGAGAATAGCTTTTATTCCATTCCTTCTTGTTTTACAATCAACCTGTTGGATTGTGAACATAAAATAGTGATCATTGGCAAAACCTGCTCTAGGAAAGCCTCAATATAAGCTTCTGAATTAATCTTTTTATATTTTCAGTGTATCTTTGCAGGAAAAAGTAAATGTATCACATAGGAGGTTAATGTATACTGAAAACTGTATGGTGTTTTAATTTATATGGACCCTTTTATTACCTTAGTCGCATTTATTGACTTAGGTAACAAGCTTAATAAAGTTCATGCTAAATCTTTGACATGCTTGTTAAAATATTCCTGATTTGTAAACATTGTTAAGTATCTTTTTATTTTGTGTTGAATGAGAAATATGCGTATTATGGTATGTTGTAAAGGCCAGGCTGTGATATCTTAACTATAGCGTATTTTTCTGCTTAATACTTCTCTCTCTCTCTCTCTTTTCTTTTTTGTTTTGTTATTATGGTTTAATTTATTTTAGGTTGGTTGGAGTACTGCAAGAGATTATTACACATTTCTGTGGTCACCTATGCCAGAAAATTATGTGGAAGGATCAACTGTCAACTGTGTCCTGAACTTTCAAGGTGAATTTAAATTAAGCAGTATCTGCCTGTATTTTCCGGCTTCCACAGTTTAAAGGAAAAGCTTATTTATGTATTAAGATATTTGGGGTTGCAGAATAGATCTAGATTTTTAAAAGCATATTTTGGAAGAGGATTTTCTGCGTCCTTTGCATGCTTTTTTTTTGCTACCAGTGTGAAGTTCATTCTTATTTTAGATGTCAAGGAAATTGTACGAGTGATTGTGTGAATCGTTATATTTTTACATGGTAATTGGACAGTGTTCACAACTGATGGAAAGAGAAGCTGGAAACTATCCAAAGGGATGTCGTTTAGTCAGTGGCGAGGTTTTTTGAATCTTGGCTTCTCTTAATGCGCTGTGGCTTTGAATGTCTTCAGTCTGTGGACTTCAGGCAATCATTCTCAATGCAAAGTAATTCTACGCAGAGAAAGAAAGGGATAAATAATGTAAATGATGGTATACTGAAGGTTCAGAGTTTCAGAGTCCCTTTTGACAGGGAAATTGCTGAAGTTTTTAGGAGAAGAATAAGGAACAAAACAGAAAATGGTAAACCATTCTACAAGCTTATACTATAACTACACTTTCAACAGCATGTGGATATCAGGTCCTTTCCCTTTCCTTCCCAGTCTCAGAAAGATGCAGTAGAACTAGAAAATGAGAGAGCAATGAGGAAAATCAAAGTTAAGAACCACCTTCTGTATTAACAGTTACATAATCTTGTCACTATTGGTTGACCACATAAAAAGGAACAGTGGCTATAGATTGTGGCCTAAGTGCTTTGGATTTACCATTAAAAGAAGAGTTTTTTCACCAAAAGAGGTGAAGAACCCAGCACTTGAACAGGTATCTTGGGAACGTTTGGAAGGATTAGATTTCCATACCCGTGGTTACACAAAGCTGCAGGAGGCCTAGACTGCTACTGACAGCAGTCTCTTTTTGAGCAGGAAGTTGGTCTGGATGACCTTCAGAACTTCCTTCTGTGTCAGGCATGTCAGCCTGAGAAGGGGAAATAATGGGGAAAAAAACACATCTGTAAAATCAGTTACCTATGGCATGAGTTGGTTATCCGTTGTTCCTTTTTAAAAAAGCAGGGACCAGGGACTGGCAGTCTGAATTACCAGTTGTGGGTTCATAACAGAGATGATACACCATCAGGATTGTATAGATGTTAAAAAGTCTAAATGTCCGAACCCATAAGAAGCACACCTCTATTAAAGTTGTTTAATGCTTTTATTCTGCGTACTACCAGTTTCTTATGTATCATCGTGTTCTTTTTTTTGCTTTCCTAGTTGGCTTTGGTGTTTGTATGCGAGTGTGGATGTATTGCTTAAAATATGATAATAATAATAGGGTAAAAAAATGAAGTATTAGAGTTTTAAAATGACTACTGATATTAGCTTACTGTCTTGTTTAAAAGCAATGGATTTATCTGTACTTGCAAGTAGCAATAGCTGGAGTGAGATAACAGTCCTTCTATTCAATAAGAATATAGATGTCAGTTATACCTAATATATGTAAGGTGATGCATGTGTATATAGTGCCTGTTAACTGATACTGGCCCAGGCTTCTGTGTTCTATAAAAAGGAAAGGCTAGGATAAATTTGGGGAGTCAAAATTAGTGAGAAGGGTGATGTTTTCCTGTTTACAGGTGTGATTGACTATGTCTGTACTGTAACACAGATAATTAGAATGAAATTCCTAAATCATGTGGTCTGATATGTATTTCTACATGGAGGCTTGCAAAATAGGGTTTATTTGTGTAGAGTATTTCTTCAGATTTGAATTTATTTTGATAGGATATTACCTACCAAATGATGATGGAGAATTTTACCAGTTCTGTTACGTGACTCATAAAGGAGAAATCCGTGGAGCAAGTACACCTTTCCAGTTCCGTACCTCTTCTCCTGTTGAAGAATTGCTCACTATGGAAGACGAAGGAAACTCCGATATGCTAGTGGTGACCACAAAAGCTGGACTTCTTGAGGTTTGATTCAGTGTTTCTTAAAATATTACCAATTTATACATTCTTACATTTTATACATACTTATGTATGCACAAACATACATGAATTAGAATCTTGAGGAGCAGACCACAAAAATACTTTAGATAGTACATAAAAGGGATGCATTTCTGCTTTGCTTTTCAGTTTTAGATTGGAATTCAGAACATTTACATGTTAGAGGAATCAGTATTTTAACAGGTTACAGGTATGCCATTGCACTCAGTCTAGGCTGCTTGTCCATCGCTGCCGTCTGTGCTCTTTGAGTAAGAAGGCTGTGCACCCACAGCACGGGGGGGGAAGACATCCTTTGTGTGAAAGTTTTTTTCCCGGTTTTTCCTGTTTTCATTCAGAATTCCACCGTTTTTCCTGTGTGTTTACATTAATCAGCCTTTTTGTCACCAAGCTGTTGTTGTCTTATTTAGCTCTTCCCAAGTGACAGCAAACATACAGTAAAAATACTTCCCTTAAAGAGGATAAAAGAGTATAAAGCTGTTATAAAAATTGCTTTGTAATGGTGTTGTAGTACTGTAGTGTAATGGTGACGTAGTTAGAGTAGTGAAACTTCAGAAATTTGGGTTAAAAGATGAAGCTGTAAAATCACGTAGCCAGAAGACACATACTTTGTGCTTCTGCTCAAATACTGGGGTAATCTGTCATCCACTTACTGCATAGGAGTCAAAGGGAGAAAAGTTACTAAGAATTCTTTTCTTTTCAACAGTTTAAAATTGAAAAAATAGTTAAAGAAAAAGAAGAGCTATTAAAGGTTACTTCTGTTCTGGAGAAAGAAACAGCACAACTCCGGGATCAAGTTGAAAGACTGGAAAAAGAACTTAACCTTGAAAAGCAGAGATGTGACCAACTGCAAACAGAGCAAAAGGTTAGTTGTTTTATCGATTAAAGCCAACTCATAATGTCTGTAATCCTGTTTTTTCAAGAACCAGTTAAACTGGGGTGAAAATCAGCTATCAAAACCCCTCAGCAGTTAGATAGACATTTACACTAGAATAGGTCAGTTCCAATTAACCTCCTGCCACTATTCCCTTTATGTCGTAAAGTGGTTAAAATATTTAAGCTTTTTGGTACCAGGCATGGTAAGGTAATCGATGACAACTGTTACCAGATGTCTGACATTTAATTGTGGAATTCATAGTGGAGGAGTAGTTGGTAGTTTAGAGTTTGCTTGCATTACCTTAAAATGAAGAATGGTTTTTCAAATAACTCTCATTAAGGAATAATTACACAGAACACGGGATATTGAAAATGGTAATAAATAAATAGTAAAATTTTAGATAAATGTTGGTAACAAAGATTGAGCCTTGGTGAGGACAAAAATAAGAAAGAACATGCCGGGAGTGAATAGTGAACTATTGGCTTCTCTAAAAGATTTTACAAAGATCTAATGGTTCTGAAACAGAAGACCTAAAAAATGAAGTTATAGTTGTAATTGATAATGGAAATACAGATTTAGCCTGAACCAAAGCTAGCTTAATTTGGAATTGTACACGTGGTAGGGAGTAAATATATACTATAACAGAGGCACACAAAAGTTGAACCTGGTATAAATATTTAAGCTACTGCTTTTTAAAAAACAAAAAACAAAAACAAAAAAACAACCAACAACTTTTAGGAGAAAATTAAAAACATGTGGGAGGGAGGTGGTGACATGGACAAATTTGAAGTAATGAAGCCTATATAATTTAGCTGTAGACAGCAGTTAATAGGCTATTTTAAAGTACTAGTATGAGTATGTCAACAGTTCTGCATGATACACCTTTGGTAGAAAGGAATTTGTTGAAGGAATTTGAGACATCTTAGTTTACTTTTGTTGGTCATAATGCAGTGAGCTACAATGCTAGGGAGAGGAAATGGCAGTGGTAAGATCTGTTTTAGAGAAAAAAAAGGTGTAAAATCCTATAAAAGAGATATTTTAATTTCAAGCACACGGGAAGATCATTTTAAGTTTACAGGACTAGAATTAAATACTTGAAAACATGCATTTCACCTATTTGCAGAATCAGAAGTTTGATGGGGAAATGAGTTAGCTATATAGGGTACCTTCCATTGTTAGTTGAGGTTCTTATTTGAAAACCTCCTTGAAAAACTGTCAGTTCTAATCCATGTTACATCTACAGTGCATCTTGAGAATGCATTTTGAGAACAGTTTGTTAGATGGGATTTTGATAGCTGTCCAGTGCGAGTAGTTAGGAACAAAAATGTGATGGTATTTCTCATGCTTAGCTGTGAATTCCTATAACAAAAATAATTTCTCTTAAGATAGCAGAAGTTAGCAGTTAAAACATTCCTGAAGTTAAATTCTATTTTTGCGTTTTGTTGGAATGGTGATGCAGTGTGAAGAACTACGCATTCCTGTTTATATGCATAAGCAGAATGCACATGCAACGTTACTCTCCAAAATTAAACTCGCATCTACTAAATCAGATGCAGTAATTTATGTTGTTTGTCATCGGAAAGTTTAACAAAAAATGCTTGTATATGCAGCTTTCTCTCAGACCTTTGAAGCTAAAAGATGACTCCCCTTTTTCCTTTCTCACTTTGTCTCTACCCCAATACAAGAGGTCAGGAGGCTATGATTTATCTTTGCTGGGAACACTGTACAGTGGGTTAATGGATTGATTTAAAGATTCTTGAGCAGCAGTTCTTCAGCACACAGTTCAATTACAATAACTGTGTATGGTTTGTTTGAAATAAGTAAAGTCAGATTATCTACTCAGCTTCACGTGACATAATTTTTATTGACAAGAAACCTAAGCAGTTCATTATTGCACTTTGTTTTTGGTAAGGCCAGAAGGGACCTCCTTGAAATGTTAAGTAGTTAAAATGTAGTTCCTTTATGTAACAGCAGAATGGATCTCCACCTGTGCTTAGTATGAAGTAGGTGGTTTTGATTCGGGTCTTCTTTCTTTTTTCCCCTTTAAGTTAAACAGTGACTATTTAAATGAGTAGTACTGTGGATTTGTTCTTCTATTCCCAGCTCATTCTTGTCACACGCATGTAGATTTTCAGTTACACTCTAAATATTTGCTGCGTGAAACTCTTTTTTTTCTATTTTTTTTTTAATGCTTTGTTTATTAGGATAAAACCTTTTATATTTAGAGTTCTATTAAAAACAAACAAACAACAAGAAAAACGAAACAGCTTTCAATGTACTGCAGAATATATTAAAGACATACAGTTATTAATGAAGTAGCCCATATAAGAAAAATAGAATTATTGTAAGAGCCATATGTCATTACTTTTGTAGTTTAAGAGGAAGCTATAGGGGACAGAAATCTTTATTTCTGTTAAAATAAACTTAAGATACGTTTCACTCCTTACAATTTTTACCAGCAATTTTTTTTTCCATTTTGCAAATACTTCTATCAAGGCATGCACAAATGGTACTTCTGATTAACCAGAAAAACCTTGCTTAGTTTCCTAAGGGCAAATAATATGGCTATCTGAGCTAATATTCTCATCTTTTGATCAACTACATTATTAAACAGCACTGTATTGAATTAGTCTGTATGTGTTGGGTTGGGCTTGGAAGGACTGTTGACTTGTTGGGGACAAGGATACCTTCCATTAGGTCAGGTTGCCCATGGCCTCATTCAACCTGACTTGGAACACTACCAGGGATGGGATATCCACAGCTTCTCTGGGCAGCCTGTTTCATTGTCTTACCGTTCTGTTGGAAAGAATTTCTTGATTACAAATCTAAATCTTCCCTGTTTTAGTTAAGAATGAGGATTCCCTTGTCCCGTTGCTACTGGCCCTGGTAGAAAGTCTCTCTGCATCTTAGAAACTCTCCTTAAAAAATGAAAGGTCACAGTGAGGTCTCCCCACAAAGACTTCTCCAATCTCAACAACCCGATCCTTTTTATCACAGGAGAGTTGTTCCAGCACTCAAACCATTTTTTGTAGCCTTTAAAATAACTGAGTTGAATGGAGTTTGGATTGTGTGACTAGGTGTCATATAAAGTAAGTTGTCTTACTGCGGTACAGTGCAACAAATGGAAATGAAACTAGAGGTAGGAAAGCTCTAGATTTGCTGTTTGAAAATGATTTGCTAAAGCAGTTTTCTTAATGTCCCCTTTTTATTCATATTTGTTTATATGCCCTTAGGATAACTTCCCCTTTTCTTGGTACTGATTTTTCAGTCTTTTGTTTTCAGAAATAGCTCCAGTTATTTGGAATGAGAATTGTTCATAGAAGAAAATGATTTCCTAAAATGAACAATGTCACAGTTCTACCAAACTACTGTTACCCTCCTACTCTTGATTATTGCGTTCTCTTGCATGCTTAGTTACCGTCATAGAGTTCTGGGCAGCAGAGCCATTGTCCTGTGTCTGCCTTTTGACTTGTTGGGATGCTTTGTAAGTTGTTCTTTATGGACTATTTGGGGGAGTTTGCTGTGGAGATATTAATGACCTGGATATGGATGCCTGCCTTTGCAACTTCCTGTAGTGTACCTGCTTTAGCAGGGGGAGTTGGACTCAATGATCTCTTCAAGTCTCTTCCAACCCCTGCAATTCTGTAATTCTGTGAAAATATTAGGAGAAAATGCAAGCTAAAGGAACACAGTCTTTTGGGAACACAGTATGTCAAATTAAAACTATTCAGGTATAATATAGTCAGTGTTCCACCAAATCTAAATGATGGACTGTATGCACACTTGTAGGTGAGGCAGAGATTTGCACCTGTGTTTGTATTACTATGGACTGGCAACTCTAAAGGTCACAAAAAACTGCCAGTTTTAGTTTGCTAACAGTGTCCTTAAAGTTCAGGAAATTGTCTTTAGTTGCCCTCTCAGGAGGGGGAGGAAAAATGAATTCAAGGCATAAAATGATTGTTACTAGAGTTGTTGAAACATTGCTTCTTGTGCAAGTTTTGCATGCATAGCGCTCCAGGTCACCTCCTGTTTCTAAAGGCATCTATTTTAGGGTTAGCCTTTTGTTGGAGTAAAAAAGTATCTGTTTTTATCAGTATTCTACACAGTGGTTCTTTAACATAGTTTTCTTAGATTTTCATCACCACTGTCACAGGAAAAGAATGTTTGCATGACACCCAGATCTGTGTTAGCCAGTGCTGGTGCTCAAACAGAGCATGTGCTCCAGCACTGCTGTTGCTTTTCCTACAGAATTCCCAGCTCTGCGCTGGGAATTGCATAGGCCCAAGAGAAAGCATTCGATTCAGTCAGCAGTTTTTTCTACTGAATCTATATTTTGCCCTTCATATAGAAAAGGCCACAACCTGTTGTGTGTTTGCTTCACGGTATACGGAGTGAAGTTTGCAAAACTTCAGCAAGCAGCTCTCCACGTACAGGTTCCCTTAGTGAGTCACAAGTACATAAAACTGGATGGATATCGCATAATGTTTTGACAGACTAGATTAAATCACAATACTGTTTTTTTTTCATTGATGGGCATGGTGTCCTTTGGCATGGTCTTTTGTGTTGGTGTGGGTCAGCTGTCCTGGCTCTGTCTCTGCAGCCTATTTCTGAGCTGGTTAAACTATTTCTACACCTTTTTCTCCAGATTACATGAAATCATCTGTCAAAAAGTTTTAACTGTCTGCTACTATGTGTGGGGATTCTAAAATACTGGAAATATTGCAGAAATATTGAAGATATTTCAGGAATCTCACATCTTTTACTGAACCAGTTTTTGTTAGTGCTTTGCAGTTGATATTTTTACTGGTATGATGTTCCTCAATAATAGCATTTTTTAGGTTTGAATCATCCTGTATATACAGCATGCAACCCTGGTAATACAACACTGTTAAAATGATGATGTGATTAGTCACCGTGATTGTTTTATTTAAGGTGATGTGATAGGTACGTGGTCACCAAAACTCTTTCAGGTTGCTTTCAACATAAATGTCTTTCCTTTTGTTTCCTTCTGAGATCACTTGTTTACTGGTACATAATCTGGTGTGAGAGCTGCATCACTAAGCTGCTTTTACTTGAAAGGTAAAGGAAAGCTGAAGAACATTGATTCAGAAATTGATTGCCTTTTCATATATAAAATAACACAAAACAATAATAAAAATATTTCCAATATTTTCATTATACGTTATAAATATAAAAAATATTCCTGAATGCACGCTTTCTGTGGGAAATTTTGTGTTGTTTTTTTCTGCTCCCAGTTTATCATGGACTTAAAGCATACTTCCTGACAGCAGTGTACTTATCTACTCTGCTAAGTTTTAATATTGCCTTCTAGAAAAGAGGAAGCACACAGCAGTTATAATATCAGTCTTTCATGGATTTGCTCTTTTGACACTGCAGCTGCTCGGTTTTGTAAACACAGGTTTTCTGTATTTTTGCAGAGGACACCTTGTATGTCTGATCTTTTGCTGTCTTTTGTCTCCCTCTAGTGGGCAAAGAGTACTTCTGAACTGGTTTCTTTACTGTTCGATTGGCTTTAAGTCTTATTCCTATAGCAGAGGTGTTCCAACACCTTTAACTTCGGATAGAAGTGACAGATATAGGAATCACCAGCTTGATGTTTGACCCTATGAATATCTACAAAGTCTTTCCATTGTGACACTGGTGTAAAGAGAGGCAGAAGTGAGTGTACAAACTTAATGGACTTGTTCTATCCCCAGCTTTTTGAATGTTTATTTCACTATTGAGTACTGAGCTAATTCATCTATCTGGTAGGTCATTTTAACAGGGTATCCATCCAAACCCTGATTCTCCTGAGGTGTGCTACCTGCACAGTAGCTTTATTCAGGAAAGAATTTTATTCAAATATTAGGGATCTGTTTGAGTTGGCTTCTGATACCATCTTACAAGGGGAATTTCTCTGGTTTGACTGTGACAGAATGCTGCTGTGCGCTGTGATCTGTTTGCAGTGTAACTACCCAGTTCAGATTGCATGCACTGAAGTAAATTAATCAAGTATGTGTTTTAGTGCCTCTTTAAATCAAACTGTACTGTTTTTATATATGCTACACACCCTGCAGGCTAAGGAGCAGGGAGATTCACTGTTTTAAAACAAAGCAAAAGTAAAGCAAAAGCCTACCGTATAAAATAACAATTTGAAGATACAAATTAAACAATCGTAATTTGAATTGTCACCAGCAATTACAGTACCAAAGGGTACTGTAAATGTACTGTGAAGAGAAAACCCTGTTTTATTGATTCAGTGATAGTTCTTTGTATGAATATTTCTTAAACCAACTCGTTTAAATTTATTTCACCGAATGAATGGAGATACTCTTTGGTGTTTTAGGTAGGTGTCCTGCCTGCACTTCAATTCAAATTGCATGTTCACGTGAATGAGTTTTTGCAGCTTCTAGGGAAAGTACAAGGAAGTGAAGAAACGATCATTCTGAAATGCCTGTGCTGCAAACTCATAGTCAGTGTGTAAATGTTTGGGTTGTCTCCTGGAGAAGAAGTACACACCTGTCCTTTTCAGTTGCAGGATGACTGATGTTCTGTAGATGAACTTTTACAGAGTTGGGCCTTGGTTTTGTACAAAGAGGCATGTAGTATTTGTTCTGTTTAACAATGTTAGTTGAATTAACACGTTTAAATTACTACCATATTAGGTTTTGGGTTAGAAAGATTTAAGTGTTCAGAGCAGTATTTCTGTAGCCTGTCACAGTGATTAAGATAAAGACTTAATGACATAGAATTTGTTTGAGACCTGTTTACTGTTTTACTTTGCTGAATGATTAACTTTCTTTTTGGAAAGGAAACACAGTTTGAGGTTTCATTTCAGAATGTCTGGGCATTGACAAGTATTCAGATGGATTTTTCAGTGACCACAGAGACTCTGTGTTGTGTTCATTGCTTGTGTTCATTGCTTGTCCTCTCAGATAGTTCGGACAGGATATGAAGTCAGCCTGGTGTTTCATACGGTTCTGTTGGAGCAATTCTGATATCAGTGGACGAAACAAAAGGCAACTGCAGATAATCAATCCAGATTCCTGAAATTCTCAGTGGGGTATGAAGCATAGCGATTCCCCTGAAATAAAGTTTAATCCAAGTAAATCAGAGCAGCTGAAACTTGAACGATGCTGCTAACTTATTTCTTGATTTAAAAAATAAATGCAATGACAATGTTAAGATGGCAGGTTTTTTTTGCAGAGGGTGGGACAGATTTTCACGTGATTACAATTAAATTCTTTTTTAAAACAATCAATTTTAAGTCCTTTGCCATTTTAGAATGACAGCAAGAAAAAGATTTTGGGTGCACCATCTTCAGTTGTCTGAAGGTACATCAAACTTTTCAGCCTGGAATTTTGGTTCCTGGAAAATAAATTCACTTGGCATCTACCTCAAGTTTTCCTTGTTGCATTTCTTCAGTTAGACTCTTAGAAATTACAGTAGTTTTTGTCTTGGCAGCTTTTGTTTTGCAGCAGTGAAGCTGCCTTAGATAACTTCTGGCTTCTTATTCTTACCCTTGTGGTGCAATTCGCTTCTCCCCTCCATCTGTAAAACTGTTGGAGGTGGGGGGACTGCATTTGTAAACTGGATTAAAGAGTGTACAAATAATGTACAAATAATCTTTGAAATAAGTCTTTCTAAAGCAGTTTACTAAAACGATTCATGCTTTTGCTGTGTTTTTCTTTCGGTTAAGTCACTGGAAGAAAAGGTGGATTAGTAGACATCGGATAAATTAAGATGAATTAATCAGCAACTTAATTATCATCCTGATACCAGCAGTTGTACATGTTGATACATTTATTATATTCTTCCACTTCAGACTGTGCCTAAAACAGAGTCGACCTTTACCTGTAAAATAGTCAAAGAGCACTCATTTTAAATTTTATAGGCTCTGAAACCACTGTAACCAGAGTGTATGGGACCGGGATTGCAGCATCTAAATTGAATTGCTAAGAATTCTGTAAAATAACAAGTCGTCTCTAAAAATTAATCCTTTCTTCTTTCAAAACTGTAGGCTTTAGTTGTATCTAAACAAGTTTATTAGGTGAGAATCTGTTAAGTATGGAACTTTTACGTTTTAATACCATGTCCCTTTAGAATAACTAGGAAAGCAGCATCAATTGTAATGCTGTTTGTGGAGTGTATTTTTTCAGGCCATTAATTCCTTTTAATATATGTTACCTTTGGCAGCCTGTTTGAACTGTTTGTACAGTTTGTGTATGTAATGTATTAGATTAAATTCTTTTGAAGGCACTTAGGTTACAACAGTTACAGTTATGCCAAAGTGGTGTTTAGAGAAAACACAGATATGCATTGAAATAGGCTTTTTACTATACTAGACTTTCAAAACAGGGGTGGGTAATTAGTCTCCACTGCACTAGGGAAGGACAAGCAGTTATAATGTGTTGTTGCTGTTGGTTATATGGCAAGTTTTACTTGCAGTACAGTCTTTAATTAAAATATCCTGCCTTCATTATGCCGAACTACGTACACTTTTGTTTGCAGGAAGCTGATAGATCTTCAAAAACAGAAGCCTTGCAAAAGTTGTCGGTCTCATTGAAAACACAGTTGGAGGACAAACATTGTATTCATGATCCTTCCTCCAAATTCTTAATTATTTTAAGACACATTATAAAGCCTCTTAGATTTCAGGTAGTTGGAATGGATTGCTCCTCTTCCTTTTTAATAGTATCTGCAACAAAAATTAAAATCTACTTTAGATGCTCATTTAAGGTTCAGGAAGTGTTTGAGACATCGGTTATATGTGCCACCCTTACAATTCACTTCCCCTCTTTCTTCCCAAATCATAATGTCCTAACCTCTGTTTAGTTGCTTGTAAAAACAGGGCTTAATTACACTTGCGAGCAGCATATTTTTGACAATTAATGAGAAAAAAAAAAAAGTCCTCATTATATTTTATTGTACTTAAAACATTGTTAGTTAAGTGGAATCTATCCAGTAGGGGTTCTCCATGAACTCTGGTTGATGTGTTTCTCATGATACAGCAGTACTGTTTTGTTGTTTCGAGGCATTAAGTTCTGTTTAAAAATGATGAACAGATGAACTAGTGCTTTTATCTTCAAATGCAGAGTGAAAAGACAGCTTGTACCTTAGTCTGTGCACAAACACTGTAAGTCATGCTGGAGTCTCTCATGTTGGTCAGTCTGTCTTGACCTTGTTTACATTTTGATTCTTATCACTGGCCTGGTTGATAATAAGCTGAGCTTTCTTAAATGTTGGTAACAGAAATGGTGTTGTGTATTACTGATTATTTTTCTCAGGAAAATAGCATTGTATTGAAAATAATGTTTCTCTGGGCCCGTTTATAAACGGTCGTTTTACTGTAGTGGAGGTGACATTTAACTCTCCACTGCTTTGAATGGTATGGAGATGACTGTCATTAGAATAATGAATACTTGATGCAGCATCTCATCTTGGATCTCTCATTGTGACCAAGGATTGACTTCTGAGAATTGTCATCATCCTGTATCTCTTTTGTGAGGTCCCCAAATGTTCAAGCTAGTAGAATGCAATGCCATTACTAGCTTTTCGTCACATCAGCGCCTCCATTCTTTTCTTCTTACTGTGACTCCATTCAGTGGTGTAGTCAAATGCAAGTATCTCTTATTTTCAGGTGAAAGAAAGTACAAATGAAAGTAAAGTTCTTTTGTTTTTAAATTTGAGCAGCCATTGGTTAATTTGCAGAGAGGAGATGGGTAAACAGTTACAAAATGTATCTTTGTCCAATATTGATAGTCTCTGGTAGATTGCACTAACTGTATGCTAACTGTATGTGTTGAAGCATACTACCTATTGACTCCTTACTAGTACATTAAATAACCACAGCAAATGTAATATCTTCCTATACCAGGAAGGCAGTTCAAAATAGGTATGTCTTACATTTTGGGGAAGAGTAGAAATGCAGTGGCTGTCAGCTCGACACTGAAGACTTACATTTGCTCTAAAGTAAAAGCATTGAGTAATTTTAAATATTCTACATTTTTAGGCTGTTTTATATAAAATATTTCAATTGTGTAAATGTGATACTGTTTAAGCAGAATGCTCAAATTCATATTGGAATGCTGCGTGGCTTACTGTGTTAGAATAGTAAACATGACTTGGAGCATACGTATTTTGATCTTTTATCTGATAATAAATTGCTATAATTTTATTTTTTATGGAAACAATGTACGTGCTGTTGTTTTGCAAGACTTAAGGTCTTGAAGTAGAATGTTTGTAAAATAATCATTGATATTAGCAATAAAATACATAGTAAACCTATGTGTTGTATATGAGGTAGAAATGAACAATATTAATATATTTGAGCATTAATTCAAATGGTGTTTTGTTGTTTTGGAGATGTGCATTCTCAAATTGTGCACTTGCAATTTTTTAATAGACTAATATTCAAGCGTCAGAAACTCTTAAAACTGAAAACGATGATTTGAAGAAGAAGCATGATGAAGTTGCTTCAAAAGTGCTCCAGCTTGAGGAAGACATCATGACTGTTACTCAGAAAGCCATTGCAAAAGAAACAGAGTTAGACAGGTATTAAGTCTTTTTGTCCCCTACCTTCCTTATTTTATGGTTTCTTTCCATAGTCGTTCTTTCAAACTAAGACTTTTTAATATGTTGATGATTTTTGAACATTAATAGCTTCTTACTATTAATTTATTAATTCCTAGTATGAAGGACAAGCTGAAGAAAGTGATGCTTGAGAAAGACCAACTTGAATGCGTGTTAAAAACAGAAAAGGATGTAAAAGAACTTTATAAGGTAACTATATTCTTTGTACATGTATACGCTAAAATGTTGAAATAAAAGTAATTTTTTTCATGAGCCTGCTGTCCTACTCTGCCTAATTTGATGTAGCTCTCTGCTTAGCAAAGTAGATGCAGAAACTGATCAAGCTTTAGGAATATTACCCCTAAACTTAGTTGAGTTGATTGATGACTGTTAGTTTTCATACTCGTTTTTGGGTTTTCTTGCGTGTGTGTGTTTTGGTTTTTTTGGAAGGAAATATCCTGTTTCTGGTTGGTATGCTGAAATAAGGAAGTCTTTAGGTTGTGGGAAAGAAACTGTGCTTATATGTGATTATTTACATTCATAGAAAAATATCTTGTACATGGCAGGCAACGTCAGATTTTTATAGCAGAAGTCATCTTAGAAGTCTCCAAATGTCTTTCAGTGTATGCAATTTGTCTGTAAATAAGCAGCAGAAGTCATCTAGTCTGTGAGTGGACAACACTTGAGCACAGCAGTTATCATTTATAGGCATTATATGATAGTCTTGATGATATTTTAAAAGCGGCTCTAGTGTTGTTCTAGTAGTTTCCTGTCTTGGTAGCTGGATGTTGCTGGTGTAGTCCTGTTTGCCTAGGTAACTGCAAGTAGACACAACCAGAAGAATAATTTCTCTTTTGTTCAAGTAATTTTGCTTGCATTTGGTTTTTCTGCAATTGTGAAGAGAGAGGTTCATTTTCAAAAGCTTGGTTTGGTACGTGTAGAAATCAGGAGCTTAGCTTCTAGCTAAGAGCACATCTACTGTTAGATGATCGAGCTGAAAGGATTTCAGCAAGGAATCTTCTGCCAGGGCAGCGACATTACCAAATGTTTTATTTTTCTCTTTACCAGTTCTGCTTTGTCTCAGAGATGAATCAGAATTTAGCAAACATTTAAAAGAACAGGTAGGCAGCTTTTTTCTTAATGTGGAAGAAGAGTTTGACATTTTTTAGCATCATTACAGATACACTTGAAGAATACAGGAATAGAAAACACCAAACTAGTAAAAGAGATCGAGACATTTAAGAATTTGGATGCAAACAAAGAAAAGATGATATCGTATTATAAAGAGGAGGTTGGCAGATTACAGCTATTTATAGCTGAAAAAGAAAATATGAAGAAAGCTTTTTCGCTCACCTCATCAAATAAGGTAAGCGTTGCTAATATAATTGGCCTACTTTAAAATAAATTTATCTGAGATAGTATTTGCTTGAAAAGAGAAAGGAAGATATTGATATTTTCAGGAAACAGGCTGAGAGTCAAAATGATTGTGGTGTTCTCAGCAGAAAATAAACCAAGGAGAAAGTGAATTCAGTATTGTTTTGGTCATCCTGAGCTTGTTGAGGTGCCTCATGTAAAGAAATCTGAGATGAACTTTGTGTGGAAAAAGTGATTTGTGTTTTTGGGAAAAGAGTTAGGAGTTAGTTTCCTCTGAGTTAGGAAGTTGTATGCATGACAGAGACTGAAGAATAGAGAAAAGAGTGCAGTGTTGAGAATACAGAGGATGATGGAGGAGAAAAGAGGAGGCTTCAGAAGGTGTACTGAAGGACTTTGGTCTGGTACTGTTAAGATACAATGATGTAATGCTGGAGGAAGGGTAACATACCATGTAAATTAACTAAGTCGACTGAGAAATCATCATTAAGAGTAGGATTTATTATGAGGAGGTGACTTTTGCTATGCAGTGTAGTAATACTGTGGTTAGCAAGCAGTTTGGTGTAGTAGGAGAGTGAATGTGCTAAAGAGCTGATATCCGTGCTGTACATGGTCCAAGGTGGTTACTTAAAAATAGTTTCAATGTGGTGCTGTGGATGGAATACCTATTAGATGTTGGAGTCTGCTAGGTTTGGTCTTGATGCACGTCTTCTGGTTTCACTTTATCCAAGAGGATTCCTGTATCCCTCCCATGAGAGTCTTCTGTGATGTGATCTGAAGTGTGGTGGGTAATAGTAAAATGACTGGGTGCTTTGCTTCAGAAATCTGCTCTTGATCCAAAACAGAAAGATAAGTTCAAGTTTTTTGGGCCAGCATGGAAAAGTCAGATTATGCAGGTTAATGCAGATTTTATTCGTCTTATGTATTTTTTCAGTATTCATCTCACTGAAAGAGCAGCATAAATTATGAAGGAAGAGAGATTTCTAACTTGTGTTGCTTTAAAATGTAAATACAAGCAGAAAGTAGTGCTATTGAGAATGGAAATAACGAGAAGAAAAAAAGAGATGCCTATATTGCTTTAAGTTACAGCTTGCATTCTTTTTATCTTTTGACTGCTGTACAGTTTTGTATCTGACCATACTAAACTACTCCAGTATTTTGCTTTAAAGTAAAAACGTGTAGTGTGTACACCAGCACAGGAGGCCCCATACACTGATGTCATTTACTAACACAGAGAAGCATTTATGACATTGCTGGTGGAATCATTAACATTTTTGGCTTACACTATCAAGTAGTAGACATATACTGAAATATGTTACTGATGCATGATGTACTGTAAAGGTACCTAAGGGTACTTCACAGCATCTCCTAGTCCATCCATCTTCATAAATGTTTACAGAATCTACATTCCATTGGACTTGCTGTGTAATCTTCTATGTGATTATTAAAAATTAACAGTGGACTAGATATTTGATTTTTATGTCTAGACTCACCAATATGAAATTACATTGTCTTCAGGAAGCCCAGATCCTGCAAGCGGCTTACAGTATTTACTTTTTATGTTACTTATTATGATCTTGGGCTTTTCTGAGGATTGAGAAGTCAGTAGTGGAGCTTGGTCAGTGGGCCCTTGGCCTGCCCTGTGGCCCTTGGGCTGCCCTATGAAGCTGCTGCGGTGCCAAGTCTTAGGTGCTGCATGCTTCAGCTTGCTCTCTGTTACTTCTTGTTCTCATGTCCTTCTATAAAGCATATTGGGCAACATCTTAAGAGATGGAATTGCATGAAGAACGTCTGGAAACTGTTTTATGTTGTCTTATGTAAAACACTTGTAGACATTGTAAGGCCTCTAATGCTCTAATTCTACTGTCTTACTGTGGAATCAACTTAATTTTTTTGAAGTTGGCTGGCTGTTCGTGCCTGTTATGATTTCTGTGTGTAGGGGAAAAAAATTGTTATTGAATATGCTTAAACTAAAGTTGAAAATACAACAAATATCCAATATGGGTAAAACAATAATGCCCAAATGCGTGCTTTGAGATGGTGATTGCTTGAAGACCTTTATATTATAATGAGGGGTATTTGCAGATCATAGTTGGCAAAGAAGGCAAATGAAGCACAAACTTTTGGATTTGTTTTTTTTTTTTTGCCAGAACAGCCAAGTAGATTTTTCTTTGGAATGTTCCAAATCCCTTCCCAACATTCATTTGAACTTTGAAATGAAAGTGATTGATTCTCTTCCTCTCTTTCCCAGGAGGATGCAGCTATTTTGAAAGAGCAGCTTCGGAAAGCTGAAGATCAGATTCAGGCTAGCAAACAAGAAGCTGTCCTAATGTCAAAAGAGCTGAGTGATGCAGTAAATGTGCGAGATAAAACAATGGCAGATCTTCACAGTGCACGTCTGGAAAATGAGAAGTTGAAAAAGCAGCTTGCTGATGCTTTAGCTGAACTTAAAAAAATCACAACTTTGAAAAATGAACAGGTACATTGTTAGTTCTTAGTGCTCAAGTCTTTGTGCATTCACAAAATCTGTCAGGGAAAGATTTGTTAATATTGGGGAGTAAAAATGCTTTCTTGGATAGTTACTATAAAATAGGAACTTATTCTGTACTCACATAGGCTAATTTGGCTTTCTATAATTAGAAAATGAAGGTTTTTGGGGAATAGTGCTGTTTGAACAGAAGGTAGAACAGTTTTGTTCTTTTTTTGAATTTCTGTAAAGGAAACTGCGAACACAACAGAGCAGGAACTGCGCAGAGAAGTTGAAGATCTGAAGCTTCGTTTACAAATGGCTGCTGACCATTACAAGGAAAAATTCAAAGAATGTCAAAAACTTCAAAAACAAGTGAACAAATTTACGGAGCAGGCAGTAAGTGAATGGAGGAATTGCACTTGCTTTTCTAACTTTGCAGCAACTATTTAATTTCCCTTTGCAAAAAACCAACAATTACAATTGTGCTAAACAATTGGGTTTTACTTTACTGTTTTCTTCTATAAATCTGAACTATTTCTGTGCATTCTTAGATGCAGCTGATAGATGTAGTAAGCTATTAGAGTTTGGATGATTGTATAAGCCTAACTTTGTTCAAGGAAGAATTTTGAAATTGAAACGGGGAAGTGCATAATTAGTAACCACCACCTCCAGAAACAAAAGACAAACAAGTAGAAACAGACAGCCTAGTCCAAACATTGTGGAAGTGGAGAACTTGAAGGAAGACTGAGTGGGGAGGGCATTTCCACGACCCAGTGTATAGTCCTATTCCATTTCTGTTTGATGTTCTGAGCACTCTTGAAACTTTGTTCTGTAATTAAATGAGGATTTTGTAATGATGGTGTCCATCTTATACCACATGGTAGATGAACTTGTTAGTGAATTTCAGTCAGATTTGAGAGAGCAGGGCTGGTGATGGAGTGGCAGACTTAAGTGTGGAAAATAGCAGTGGCAAGATGAGGGATGTAGCTTAGTGAGAACTGTTGGTGATAGATGGGTGGTTGGACTGGATGATCTTGGATGTCTTTTCCAACCTTGGTGATTCTGTGCATCAGTAGCTGATTTAGAAAAGAACGTGCAAATTATTTAGACTACCTGAAGAACAAATGGATAAAATTACCTGGCTTCAATCAACAAATTGCTTTCAAAATTTGTTTCTCATCCAGAAGGTCAATGGTGAATGAAGTGTCACATTAAAATGCTTGTGGCTTTTCTTTCGAAAATATTACAGATCTTGACTGTGTTGTAGATCTGATACCAACCTCAACTTTCACTTTTTTAACTTACAGCAGCAGAAGTACAGCACTCATTATTAATACTGACTTCATATTCTAGTGAGGTGTTAGCTTTTAACTGATGGTTTTAAATGTAACTTTTTCTCCAGAGAACAAGATGTTCTAATAATTTGCTTTAAAATTACGGTTTCTAGGGGAAAGGAACTTTGTAAAATAAGACTATAAAAATTATCCAAGACCGTTTTCAGTGTTAGTAGAATAGTACTGGTTTGTGTATTTATTATGCTCTTGGTTTCCATTCTTCCTCATCCAATTTTGGAGGAGGTGGTAGTGGAAGAAATGTTACTTTGTGCTTCGGATTTCATTTAATAAAACACCAAAACAAAATTTCTTTTCACAAAGAAAATCGCGGGGAATCAGCAGAAACTGACAGATGCATCTAACGTTGTGACAGCTACTGCCATCGTTACAGACAAAAAGTTGCCTGCATCACCAGGTATCAACAGCTTAGATTTTATCTGTTTGTATCTGCCTGAAAGTGGTGTCTTTGTGAAGTAGTCCGTAAACATATTTCTAGTATAAACTAGGTAAAGTCGTTCTGTCGTAGTTAAAGGAAGGAAAGCTGGTTAAAAATGTGAAAACTCATCTAAAAAGCTGTTTTTGTTTTTTTTTCTCCAAGGAATGGGGTTCAGAAATAATTTCATTGCTTTTGTTCAAAACGGTTAATATTAACTGGGACTGAAATCTGATTGTTTTGCTTGATAGTTAACACAGAACTGCTTTTGCCAATGGAGTTGATTTAAGAAATAAGAAAACCATCCCACCCGATTTCTCGAGTTATGTACAGTAGCGTGCAAAGCTTGCGGTTGTGTTGCAGTGACCGTCCAATGGAATATTCTACTGTAAAATCAAATCCACAGTAAAATTCTGGTTATTTGATGACAACGTCAAGTCCATAGAATGTTCTCATTATTTATAGGCTGTAGTAGTTTTATTAGAGAATGTTTAAGTTATAATTTTTATGATCTATTAAGTTCTTAGAAAACTAATCTTATAGAGTAGACATAATAGCTTATAACTGAGCCTAGTTTATTATTCAGTTTAAATTGATAAATGCTGAGTAATCCTGTGCTCGATGCCTTAAAGTTGACACACCTTTCCCTCTGTACCGACTGTAGGTTGTAATTTCTGGTTGGTTTCAACCCATTTTCATCAAATGCAAGTGTTTCTTAGAACAAATACAGTTCCAGTAAGACCAGTTATGATGTGTGATGGGATGAAGCAGATTGCTGAGGCATTCCATGTTGTGAAAAGAATAATAAAATAGCCAGTGTGATATTGAAAAGAAAGTATTCTAATGTTTACTTTCTTGGGAGCTCACAGGAGAGTTACCTGTTTTTGTACTGATCTGTGTGGTAGGCATGTGTGTATTTATTCCCCTCTTCTGTAGGGGAGAGAGAGCTGAAAGATACTGATAGGACTGTTGATGTTTCGGTATCGTATGGCTAGTGATTCATTTATCTCTTTGGATGACATGGAGCACTCTGTTCTCAACGCAGCGTCAGATTTGGCCTGTCATCTCTTTCTTTGATACAGACTTCATTTATAGAACAAAAAAATCAATGTTTGTGTTTTTTTCTTCAATGTTCACAGTTAGCCCCATTTCATCTGATGTAGTTTCGGAATTCATGGTTAAGGAGCAAGTACGTGAAATGAATAAAGAAATTGCTGAGAAAACAGAGAAGTATAAGAGATGCAAGCAAATGTTGGCAGTAAGTAAATGACTGATTTGGAAAGCCGAACAGAACGCTCTAGGTGCTAAATCTTAAAACCACAAAGCTTACCCACATGATTTGCCTTGTGGCTTGTTTGTGTGATACTCCATGCTTAAGATAGAAGTGTTAATATGATGAAACACTTTTTTATTGAGTCAGCTTTCAATTACCTATTCATTTGCTTCTTCTTTGGAGATTAAAAAAAATAACAAAGTCAGAACAGTTAGATTTAAAGTTAGAATTAAAAACTTGGAATTTTAGTGTGCTAATATGCTTTGTTTTCAAATAACCATAAGACATTCACAGACTGTCGTGAACTCAGTTTATAATCCTAATCCTCTTACTTATCACAAGGTGACTGTACATTCAGGAGAGGATAACAGAATAATAATTGCCATGTAACTGTGTTCACCGTCCCATCAATAGAGAGCCTTCATTACCATCCACTAGCTATTGCTTCTATAGTGGGGTCCAAGAAAACCTTTGCCTTTGACTTTCTGGATGAAACATATTTAAGGTGATTGTAAAAGTTGCAGGGGAAAGGGTTTCATATTGAAATGAGGCACTTTAAAGAGCAGCGATGTAGTGTGGTGTTAGGATTCTGTTTATACGAAGGAACTTGTAACAGTGAGGCTGAGGAGAAGCAGCAGTATATTGAAAACTCAAGAAAAAATGTATATTGAACACTATTTTCATAATATCCAATGCTCAGAGCCACTGTAGAGAGGCAGGTTTCACTCACTGAAGACATCTGTAAATAGTTTAGTTCTAAAAGCATAGAGTTGCACAGAGCCATTGTTTTAAACCAGATAAATGAAAACAGGTATAAATGTTTCATGCTATGTTATGAACTGCTTCAGGGTGAGAAGATGAAATGCAGCGCTTACGCTGATGAACTGGCTAAACTGGAGCTGAAATGGAAAGAACAAGTGAAAATCAATGAGGGTATAAAATTACAACTAGCAGCAATGGAGGATCAGTATAAAGTAAGTTACTGATTTTTTTTGTTGGTTTATTTTGTTATGACAATGAACGGTATCCTGCTCTTAACTTACATGCTCATCTCTAATAGCTCAGTAGTTCAGTTTTAATGGGAATAAACATGAAATATGTTTTTTCTGTAAAAAGAAAATATGTCTTGCTCTGTAAAAGCAGCACGTTCTTTTGATGTTTCTTTTAAAGTAAGGCAGAACTTCTAAGTAATACACTTAGCAAATGGCAAACTGATGTCTTTTAATGCTGTGGATTTAAAAGAAACTGTAACCAACTTTAATCTATTACTACAGGCAAAAAGTCGTGGAGTTCTGATTTCTTGTTGCTTACAATAACATTAGCAGGAATATTGGTCGGTGTATTTGTCTAAAATCTTGGTACTGAATGCTGCATGACCATTGTAGTAACATGTAATGCATTTTGCTTTGAGTTAACAAGAGAGATTGAAGATGAACAATGTATTATTTTTAAAATCATCTTGAGACAATTAGTTAAATTTAGGGGATTTCAGCTGTAACTGTAGTGTAGTGATGTAACTTACATGCACCAGAAAGTCAAGCATAATGAGCAGCTTTATCTTACCCAGATCCTTAATCTTTGAGGTTGTGCTGTTAGTACATATGTTCTAGTGGCTTCTTGGGTAAACACGGGAAAGATAAAAGCAACCCATTTCTCCCCAGACCAGCTTTTAGACTTCTGCTCAGTCTTATGGTAATTATTAGTTCAGTTGATAGGGTAGGAATGCTCAATATTGCCCAGTGAAAGAGGCTTACAGTGAACTGTGGTTGTATTATTTCTAGTAAGAACCCCTTCTCATTAGGAATTGTAACACCTATTCATTATAAAATACTAAATTAATCTACAGCTCATTTCAGCATAGGCAGTGCTATCCCTGTGTGATTTTAAACACTCTTTTAAAATTCTAATTTGCTATATAAAATGCACGGCTCTTCCCAAGTTATTGAATTTTGTTAATTAAAACAGCTATCACTTGCCACACATAATTTAATGAAAAATGAGTTTATTTATTTTGTACTTAACAGCAGGAGTAATAAATAATTGGTTCTGAAGTTGAAAAGATTTTGACTGCAATTGAAAAATATGTTATCATGAGTGCGGGTATAAAGATGGAAGAAAAAGTCAGCTTTTCATTGCAGACACTGAATTTCTCTCTCTTTGAACTCAGCTGGGGAAAATAATTTAAGAATTGGAGAAAAAAAGATACTTAAGTATATAAAGCACTGAGGTTATATGGCTGATAAACTAGTGGAGGGATGGTCTGTGAAGTCACCCCATACAAATGAAAATGCACTCTGTAGAGAAAGGTTGTTTAAATAGTAATTTGGAAGCCTGTAGAAATTGAAGAGTATGTCTGTTGCATTTCTCTACTCCCTGGTCACCCAACAGACATGAGGTAGGTATTTGTGAAACAAATCAAATGTCTTTGAGGTTGTTGGGGGAGGTTTTGGTTCTCTTGGTTCTTTTGTGGGGAACGTGGATGGAGAGAAATGAATGGCATAAATAACTGATGGGTAGCAGTCTTATGGAGAGTTATGGAGAATGTTTGGTTTTGATATTTGTAGTAGTACTGTATGTTTCATGTGAGTAGTGTAGGCAAGTTCTTTTCCATCTGAAAGATGAACTGAAGTCATTGCATTCCGTATTTTCACAGTTATAGCATGCAGGATTAACCTGCATCTGTATGTTCCCTAACACAAGAACTGTAAATGAAAACTGATTTTCATACAGGTTCAGCTGGCAGAAAAAGAGAGGCGCATCAAGGAACTGGCATCACAGCTGGAACTCTTTACCGCTGAGAAGGTATTGTCAGTACTACTGTAACATCTTGTAAACTGGAAACCATGGGGCTCTTTGATTGTAATTCACTTTTAATTGAGAATTTGTTTCCTGTCTAAAGATTGTTTTCCATATTTGAGTATCTTGCCAGAATTAATTGGTGTTTTAAACAGCAAGTTCCGATAATGATGCTAATACTAAAAGGGGAAAAAAGTAAGCCGATTCTCTGCCTCTAAAGGAAGGATCAGTCAACAAAAGTTGGAGCATTTTCATTTCTTTGCAAGAGCAACTCTGATATCAGGAGTTACTGGCTGTCAGGCAGCACAATTAGTAAATCTTACTTCCTTTGGGATTTTGGTGTAAGATGTGAATAGTACATGCCTGTCTTGACAGTTTATTTTTTCCACCACTGGTTAGGGTTATTTTTGCTTTTATCCAGTCATGTCCTATAACTAGAGATGTACACATTTCAGCAGTAAGATTGCTGCATTTTTCATGACGTGTGCACACAACCAAATCCGTTTGACATCTGCAGTTCTCTTGTTGACCACTTGTAATAATAAGAGCAGTTTGACATGTGTGACAGCAGTGACTTTGGTAAAATACAACTGAAAACATATCTTTATAAGAAAAGCGTGATACATAAGCAGCGCCGTGCTTTTGGAACGTATCATAGGAAGTGGATGGCTGCTCAGAGCTTCAGTCTCCTCAAATTCATTATCTTTACTGTTCAGCCAGGAACGCTGATGATGATGTGCTAATGCTAGAAGTACCTTGCAGGTATCACATGGCAGATAAGCAGAACTGTGATTTACTGAAAAGTAAATGATGTCTTCATGACGTTCTGATTGCACTGAGTGATACTGTGGAAAAATTAGAATTGTTCAGATTACTTGTTTCCTTTTTTCATAGGATGTGGTTTTAAATGTGAACAGATGCATAGTAAAAGCAGGATTTTGCATTCTGATACATTATAATTAATTTCAGATTAAGATGTTTTCTAAAATCCCAGGATCTCGAGTAGTTGGCATTCGAACTCTATTCTTTTTAAACGGTGATGTAATTTTTAGTACTTTTTTTTTCATCTTTTCCTAATTCAAGTAAATTCCGAGTTTCAATTAATCTCTTTTAGCTGGAAGGAGTAATTTTAAACACCACGCATAAGGAGTGCAACTGTAATAATAATATATGGAGCTTATAAAACCTTGGAACTTTGTCTACCAAATTTATAGATATTTACATTACAAAGAAGAATCAAAAGTGCCTTGCTAGACTGGAACCATGTTTTAAAAGGTTCAGCACAGAATAGTAAACAGCTTTTCAATTTATGCTCCATTATCAGTGTTTGTTTATGAATGTCACCAAACATAGCATGCTAGAAATGTTCATTTGCTGCCTCTTCCAACCTATAAAATTACTTGGTTTCTATTTTATTTACATACTTACAGACTTTGATTTTGAATCCATCTCTGCCAACTCTGGCTAAGGCTCTTTTACAGCACCTTTTTACAGTCACTTTGATCTGCATTCTGTTTTAATCTTATGTGATGCTAAAATTGAAGTACTAATGCCATTCCTTCTCGTTCTAAACTGCTTCCATACTGTAGGAGAATTTGATTTTAAAAAGGGAAGTCTTAATTTCAGTGATAATTAACCGCTCCGGCTTTGTATTGAGTAAAGATTAATTATTTAGATTTTACATGCTCACTAAAATTTTAAGATGTAATCCTAACCACTTAACCTTGGTCATTTCAGTCATACATGCAACGTAGTCGATAAATCTAATGTAGCATTAGCACATTAATATTAGCTCTGTATCATATCTACAAGAGGAAATTTTTCTTGGAGGATCTTGCGCAGAAAATGTGCTGTTCTGCATTGTAGAGTTCTCTAAAGTAACATAAAAGTAATACAAAGTATTGTGTTTACAGTAAGCACTCTAACAAAAGGTGACCTCCTGGAAGCTTCCTTACTATCGTAGATAGCATTTTTCTCCTTTTACTCTCCTTCCCATTTGAAAAAGGCTTTAAGTAGTTGATGTTGGAGTCTAAGCCTTCCGTGTCTGAAATTTCATAGTATTTATGCATTCTGCTGTTAGGAATCAGAGAGGATCCAGTGTGATGTATTTGATAGTCCTTAATACCTGCCACTTACGGGTTTGTAGGGAATTATGTCCAGTAAATCCATATCTCCTTCACTTATTAAAATGATCCATTCTTAACTTTCCTAATGGCACATGGTTGTCACTGTTACTTCAACTCACCCTTTACTATCTAATAGTCCTTTCTTTGTTCTGAGAAGGATGCAGATTCTTCTTGAAATATGTGGCAGTTCTGTGTATACAATTCATATTAACAGATCAGAAACATTCTTTAAAATACCTTTGTGTTTTCTTTGCTCAAATGCTATGTTTGACATCAGGTCAAAATGAAACGAGGGTCTGAAGATGAACGGATGTGGGTTTTTTGTTGTTGTTTTGAATTTAAATAGTTCATTAAAAAACCCTCAACTTTTGCCTAAACCTCCATGGAGTGATTATGTTTTAAACTTTGCGTTGTTTAGGAACTTGGCAAGACAGCAGGAAATCAAGCAGGGAGGATGATGGAAGGACAGATTTCACAGCCGACGTTACATTTTCGCAACCCATACTCAGAGGAGAATGGCCCAGTTCCTGCAGTGCCAAGTAGACTACCAGTACTGCAGTTTGGAAACCCTTATGCAATTCAGGAAAGAAGAGGTAAATGAGTGTATGTTTGTATACATACATACATACACACACACACACACATATGTATATATAATTTCCACATATTTTCTCTCTCACTATTTCAAAAGCAATGCCGCATTCATTCAGAGAAGCTTAAATGCAGCTTAGGAACAGTCTCAGTGTTGATGTACGGTGCTCTTATTTGTTGTCTTTGTTAATGAGAATCATTAAATGCCTTTGTTTTGTTGAAGTTAAGAAAAATTTTACAGACAAAAGTAGATTTCTGTTTTTTCATACCTTATCTAAAGCCAAAAATATTTGAAAGCCTTGATTTAGGGTTTAAGGTGGCACATCTGTAAAAACAAACTGAACAAGGATCAATTGATTAATTTATTTTCAGATGGAGCAGATGGTGCCTTTAATCCCGATGAAATCCAAAGGCCACCTGCTAGAACTTCCTTTTGGGAGCTAGAAGATGATGTGGTGTGTAGTCAGCCTTCACGCAATCTCAGTCGGCCTGATGGTTTAGAAGATCCTGAGGATAGCAATGTGAGTTATCTTCTGTATCATCTTTAATTTTGCTTCTCTATTACCTATTATGTTCAACTTTCCTTGCTGTGATTACTGCTGAACATTGGAGTTGCCTGTTGGTTTTCAGTATCAGATATGCCTGATCCTATTGTTTTGTAAATATGGGATTGATTTGTTTTTATTTGCTTCCTTGTTTGTTGGCAGGAAGTAAGTTGGATCAGAGCAAATAAAAACCTGAAGTACTCTGATAGCAATAGCTTCTGTTAAATACTGAAAGTGTCTGTAGTATC
This sequence comes from Excalfactoria chinensis, assembly GCF_039878825.1. Taxonomy (NCBI): domain Eukaryota; kingdom Metazoa; phylum Chordata; class Aves; order Galliformes; family Phasianidae; genus Excalfactoria; species Excalfactoria chinensis. Next base: position 107,426,343 of record NC_092826.1, read on the forward strand.
AAGATATTTCATCCCTACATATAAACCTCTATTTTTGTCTTTTATTAGCCTGCATATATTCCACTTTGATTTTTTTTTTAGCTGTTAAGCATATATTTGGAATTGCTGATTGATGACTAACACTGGTTAAACAGAAGGTGACAGATTGTCACCGATTTCTTTTTTTATGGCTTCATATGTTTGAAGTGGAAACTGGTTAGCTTTGCTTTCTAAAACAGTCAACTTTCACGCCCTACCTCTGTAAAAGGTTCTAGTAAATTGGCTTCTGTAATAAACTGGACCAAATGGCTTCATTTGAACAGGAGCAGACTTATTACTCTTTCCAATTCTAAGTATTCTTGCACCTTCAAAAATATTAAACAAGAAATACTCTTCTTCAAAGTATTTTGCTCTTTGCAAGTACAGCGGTATCATGACCTGTTTCTCGTTTAGTCTAGTTTGCCGCATTTAATTGCTATTAACCTTTGCAGAAGCTGATCAGTGTTCAGACAGGCATGATTTTAGCCCTGGTGCTCAGCACCTATAATGGAGAAAAATGTATTTTTCCCTCCTACCTTTTGCCCCCGGTGTCCATTACTGTGAATAATTAGAAAAGCTGTCAGAACTCCTGCAGCCTATTTAAGAACGTGAGCTTAATACTGTTGTCCACCTTTTCTCCACATTTTGCATATTTAATCTGATCATTCTTGATGTAGATACTACATATGACAAGCTCTTCTCTTCTTTAGTCATCTGCTTCAGTTTAATTAGCAGGGTGTTCTTTCTGATCTATGTGCTTTGCCCCCTTGCAAACCCAATTGAAACAGTGCTGTAGTCTTGTGCTCATTTGCTGACACAGCTTGGATTTTTGTAACGAGTTGGAATATAGCAGGCTTAAATAAAGTTCAGCTTGCAAAAAAGTGTCTTTACATCAAATAATTTACATCTTTATTTTTGACTTTCCAATGAGAATCAGTTACTTGCTGCCATCCCTTCCGTCCCCTTCCCCCCCCAAACTGGGCTGTAGGTGTAGAGTGTACAATTGGACAAGGAAATAAGTAGTCTCAAAAATCTTTTATAGTTTTAATGTGGAACTTAGATGTTAGTAACCAGGGAAAGCATCCATTCATGGAGGTAATTCATTATAAAAGAGAGCTTGTTGGCTCTGCAGAGGAAACGGCAAATATAAAATGATAAATGTGAAGTTTAGTTTGTTCAACTTGTTTTCAAAAGAAATTGTACAAAATGCAATTCTGTGCATTCTTAAACAAGTCAGGTACAGAACCTTTAGTTGGAACGTGGTTCCTTTCCGAAAGGAAAACACTGGTAGTCTTGCTGCTGCGCTGGAAGTGTCATGGTTGGATAGGCTTGTCATCTTCCCTGTGTGCTCCTAATGCCGCACGTTATATGAGGTTAAGAAATTGAGGGTATTGTACTCGGTTTCACTGCTTTATAGCTGTTTTTGTACTATCTGATGTGTGATGATGGAAATGTGTAAAATATTTATCTAAGATGAGAGATCTTCTAGACCCTGGGCCAACACATACATAGAAGAATGAAGCAGAGGCTGTCAGCACGCAGCTGTAAGTGGGCTGATCAAATGTGACTAAAATTGTTTTTTTCTTGCTTACAAAGTGAGGTGGAAGAAGTGCATGCTTGTGTAAGGAGGGCTTTGCCACTTGTTTATCCAGCATGAAGAACTGAAATGGGACTTCATTTTCTTTCAGATAACCCATCCAGCCTAAAGAATAGTTCAGCCAACTGTGAGGCAGTCTGTCACCTGCAGTAGTTGCTGCTTACGTTTCTGTGCGGCTGAGTAGCCTTGTAAACATGAATCTGGGTGGCAGAGGAGAAATGCCAAATGTTTCTTCACGCTGTGTCTTCTGATGGGGGTTTAGATAAAGTCACGTCGAACCTACAGATCACATCTCTGCAACTGTACTACCTCGGGCCAGTGCAGCAGTGATTTCTGAGAAGGATAAGCTGGCCTGTTAGTCATCCCAGAGAAGCCCGTGTGCTGATTTTGTGTAGAGCAGTTGACTTGCCCCAAGAACCTGCCATGGCCAAATTTCCATTTTGCTTACGCTCTGCAGTTGAACAGATGATAATCACTTGGAGGAGGTTTGGACAGGAGAGATCCGTGAATGAAACGAAGTACTTTTCTGAAGCTCACACTACAGTATGAAATGTAGACTTGATTACAGTTGGCAGCAAGCCCAGAATAGCTGTCCCAGGACTTCAAGAAAGCTGTTACTAACAACAAATATGTAGGGTGAGGGGCTTATGTTTGGCAGCCAGGTCAAGCTCTTTGTTGAGATGAATTCACAATGGCCTTTCTTTTAGCCCAGAAACCCCACTACGCTTTCATCAGCCTGATCATAGCTGCCATTTACTGTCTTTATCTGATAACAGACTTGAAAAGAGTAGTTGGAAAGAGTAGTTGGTGTCTGTGCAGATGTCCACATACCTCCTGGGAGACCAGGATGCTTGCAGAGATGTAGAGGGTTTGATGAACGGTGCTCATGAAGAGCTGAGTCATGGGAAGAAAACTGTGTGTGCCCTTCTTTGGTGGACAGAGCAGGGGAACCAATGGTGTGACTGTTCTTTGATTGCTTAAAGCTTGAGATGGGCATTGCTTTGCTTTCTGTCCTTGTGCTCATGTTCCCTGGAGCTTAGAAACAGAAACTGTTCCTGTCTGTGGGTTTTGTACTGCACCACTTGGCTGATTGCTGGCTTCTGCTGGGCAGTCTCGCCTCTGGTTACATGGGCTTTGGGTGGCAGTCATTAAAGCAGTAGGTGTTACATGAGACAAAAATGAGTTGGTAAAACTAGGTGAGCTGTGCTTGTGTTTGGCTGTTCATGCCTACTTGCCCTTCTTCCTCTTTCAGTGGCAAACAGACTCCCTTGTTACTAAACTTTATTGTGTGTAATTGTGTGGGTAAGTGTTGCGTGTTAATGCTCTATTTATCTTCATGATTCATACAGCCTGTTGAACTCCCTGGCAGTTTTAAGAGTAAAAGTTACGATCCAGTGATAATAGTGAAGTTATGTTGTTAAAGGCAGCTCTTCACAATTCATTAACCTTGGTATCCAAATTTCTGGATTTGGACAGCCTAGTATTTTTTAAGCTGCACAACCATAGGGCCAGCTCCTTGACGCATTGCATCAGCCTCTTCAATGAGGATGGAGGCCACATATCAGCCACGTCACATCGCTGCCAGCTCTGCACAGGCCTTGGGGTTCCTGGTGTCCCTGGTCACCTCCGGGGTGAAGCAGGCTGCCGCTGGGCCCACGCTTAGGGCAGCATCATGTCTCTCTTGGAGCATGAAGGATGGGCTTCTGCCCAAGTAACTGGGGTGACTAAACTGAGGGCTTTGGGGGCAGTAAGCTGATGCCTGTTATTAAAATATAGCAGTGGTGTAGCTGTCAAGGCCTGGCCTCCCAGCCTGTGTGGGTAGCTCTGCTTGTAAAGCTACTTCAGGTAGCTTCCTCAACTAGGCTTTGGGGCTTTCATGGGGTGGTTTGTTACTGTGGGAGAGCGGACGGTTTTGAAATGTTCCATGTGCTTTTCAACCTGGCATAATTTATATGAATAAGAACAGCTTCACTGCTGCGCTTACATACCATAGCAGAGGAAACAGACATAGCATAACAGAGGAGACAGACTCTGTATGGTAGCAGACACCACACCTGCTGTGTTCAGTACTGTCATTTGGCATGGTGTGCAGGTCAGGAGCTGTGGTAAGGAACACACAGGATGGTTTTTTATCATTAATTGGTGGGGCCTTGGGACACACCCAGCAAAGTTACTCTGACATGAAAAAAGCCTTTTGTGAACTATTGTTAATTTAAGCTTGCTGGTTCTGAAGCAGTCTGTTCTTGTGGGCACAGCTAACATACTATGCGTGGAGGGTGGTGGCAATTACAGAGTCATAGAGTGTCCTGAGTTGGAAGGGACCTACAAGGATTTTTGAACCTAACTCATAGAATCATAGAACAGCCTGGGTTGAAAAGGGCCACAATGCTCATCTGGTTCCAACTCTTCTTGCTAATGCAGCTCCATGCCGTTCCCTTGGTTCCTGTTGCAGTCACCAGAGACAGATGGCTTCCACTTGAGCACAAACTGCCTTCAGTAGCTGAGTGACCAGCAGCCAGGGCTGATAAAGCCTTTTCTGGAGGACTTAAATGTTAATCAGACTTGCCTGTGTAGTGGAATTTACTTACTTGAAAGATGCAGATTCATTTTCTCAGCTAAGTCCTGGTTGGCGTGCAGGCTGCTGTGGAGCAGTTTGTCATGGTTTTGGCACCATGTTAGCTGCAGCGTTGGAGTACAGGAGTGCTTTAAATAGCTTTCCTCCTGTAATACATACATCCTACCTCTCCCGTGACAAAAGGAACAAATAACATTTAAAAACCCATATGCCTTTTTTTTTTACTGCAGGTGCAAAGCAGGCAAGTTAGACAGGAAAATCTGTCTGTTTGCTGGCATCTGTCACAGCAAGCCCCACTAGCTGCCTAATGGAAACGTTAAATGGCTGAAGCTGAACAGCTGTTGTCAGGAGAAAAATGGTGAGGGAGCCTTCCTGTCCTGCCCTATTTCCGGCATCTCTTCCTAAGGACGAAGGATGTTGGCCTGGAAGGCAGTGAACTATGTTGGAATATACCTCTGTTGTCTACATATTGCACGTCATATAAGGCCCCATTTCTAAAGACCAGCTAAATAGTTTGTAATTCTCACATGTAGTGTGTCTTTGAAATGAACGAGGCAATGATTTAGGAGCTGGAGTTGCAAAGCTTTTGCTTTATTCCCCTGTTTTCCCACCTCAAAACGGAGGGGTGCTGTGCTGTGTTACCTCACTGTGCAACAGAACCACAGTGCTCTGACGGGGAGTCTCAGAAGCAGACCCTGTGGGGATTCCTCATCTTTCTGCTCAACATCTCCACTGAGAACACATTTCTGCTGTTGTGAGCAGTGCAAGGGCAGCAGCAGATTCTCTGGAGGCCGCCGGCCTTCCCAGCCTGATAGAAGCCTGAGTCTGTCACAGAACGGTCCTCAGTGGTGGCAGCTGTGTGTGTGCTGCCTGTGCTGGGCAGGGGACACGGCTGGCTGCTGGGGGCTGTGCAGAGCACTCAGAGCTGGCTGTCGGGAGTAAGCACATGCATCTGCATCAGGGGTCTCTGCCCTTCCTGAAAGGTTAAATTGATGGACTTCAAGAGCTCATCTCGACGTTCTGTTGTGTGGAATTAACTTTTGAGTTGTAGCTCCGTGGTGGAAGCTCTCACAGTTGGTATCATGATGCGTCATTGGGGTGACCATGTGTTTTCTGTGTTGCCTTAGCCCCCAGGCACGGACAGAGAGGGGACCGCATCCCGTAGTGACTGTATCGGGGCAGCTTTGAGTAGCACAGTTTGTTGCTAAACATATGTGGGCAAAAGGTGTCTGTTCAGCTTTTTGTGTGCATCAGCCTCTCTTTTGTACACTGCATAAAACCTGTGCTACTGAGATTACAGTCATAGAATCATAGAATTGCTCAGGATGGAAAAGACCTTAAAGATCATTGAGTCCAACCGCAACGTAACCATACTTCCCTAACTAACAACCCTCCGCTCAGTCATGTCCCTGAGCACCACGTCCACACGGATTTTGAACACATTCAGGGATAGCGACTCAACCACCTCCCTGAGGAGCCCATTCCAGTGCTTCATAATCCCTTCTGTAAAGAAGTGTTTCCTGATATCCAGCCTAAACTTACCCTGGTGCAACTTGAGGCCATTTCCCCTTGTCCTGTCACCTGTCACCAGTGAGAAGAGACCAACCCTGCTCTCGCTGTAAGCACCTTTCAGATACTGGAAGAGAGCAATGAGATCTTCCTTCTGCTTCCTCTTCCCCAGACTAAACAGCCTCAGTTCCTTCACTCTTTTCTCATAGGGTAAGCCCTGCAAGCCCTTCACAAGCCTCGTTGCCTTTCTTTGTACCTGCTCCAGCACCTCAGTGTCCTTTCTGTATTGAGCTTCAGCACATGGAGGGAGAAAAAGAAACTCCTTTTATTGGGTATTTGAAATGCCACTGTTCTTTTTACCAGGATGATGACAACGCTGTACCTTCTGCTCCTGATCCTCCGAGCCTCCTCCTGCATGAACGTGGAACGGGTTTTTGCTTTGATTCCAGGTAAACATTTATCCTGTATTGCTCTTCCATGGGATGGACAGGTTTCTGCATAGCTGGAATCCTTTCCTCAGGTTGGGGGATGGAAAGGGGAGGACAAACACCAGGAAGCATTTTCAGTTGGTGTTCGCTTTACAGTGAACTGTGAGAGAACTCCCTGGGTGGACTGTTTGTGTTATACCCAATTTTTGACTGAACGTCAAATGTCATTTGGTAAATGAATGAATAACTTTTGGGTTGCCCCCTCTACCCCCCCTTTCTAACCTAATTGTGAACCTAAGTTTAGAGCTTTTACAAAGTGCTATGTTTGCTAAGAACGAGCATTTATGAGCAGGGAGAATGGTTTCCCATGAAACCGCCTGGCCCTTAAGGCCGTCAGTGGGTTTGTGTTCAGCGGTAGCTGGAATCGTGTCAGAATGATGTCACCTTCAAAATGCCGAGGTGGTTCTTTTGGAATTCCTGTGTAAAACCACACGGCTGTGTCCAACACCTTCAGCTCAGACGTTTAATTAAGCGCACAGTATTGCCTGCTCACACTTAGGTTGGTAGCAAAGCTGGTAACGTCAGTGGCAGCGGATTCTACTTCTGCCTTTAGCTTTGAGATAACAGATTAAATGACCGGTCCCTTCTTTTTGTTTCTTCCTCTCCACCTCCCGACGAAGCTTTGATGTGCACAAGAAATGCCCTCTTTGCGATGTGATGTTTCCACCCAACTACGACCAGAGCAAGTTCGAGGAGCACGTGGAGAGCCACTGGAAGGTGTGCCCCATGTGCAGCGAGCAGTTCCCACCTGACTATGACCAGCAGGGCTTCGAGAGGCACGTTCAGACGCACTTTGATCAGAACGTTTTAAACTTCGATTAAATACTTCTGTTTTGCAGTGTAGCTTAAGCAGAAACTACTTTGAGTGGTCTACCTATGGAAAACAAACAGCACACCTTTCCTTTAACAGTGCAAATCTCTGAGTAAAGCTAGTGTACTCTAATGGGAGCCATGAGGAGTCTTGGCTGCGAGCTGCTATTTGGGTTATCTTCTCTTTATTTAACATTATACTACAAACAAGCAAACAAACAACCACCCCCCCCTCACCCTTGTTGTGTCTGTAGTTATTTATTCCCTTGCTTAGTGGCAGTTGTTAAGGACGCGGGAATGACAGCCTCAGAAAAAGGCCCACCTTCATGATGTTCTTCTTCAGCTGTATGGAAAACCACCAGAACACCTACGGCTCCCTTCTCTATGGTAACTGAGGCATGGTTCAGATGTAACACGCAGATGCTTCTCCTCCTGGAGTCGTGCACTCTCTTTGAGTATCAGTTAAATCAGAAAGTGAAATAATTAACCCAACAAAAGTAGAGTTTTCTAGAACCTTTCTGCAGTGTAGCTGCATGTACCGTGAGATTACGTGCCTGCAACGAAAGCAAGGGTGAGTATTTCAGTTTCACACATGGAATGTTTGCCTTAAGGAGTAACACTGAATGAGGGATGTTATACTTTAAGGCAGTACTTTTGAGTTGAAAGACAAGGCTGTGCTTCAATGCCTGGAAATGAATTGTTTAAGTAAGTCATTGACCATTACGTTGCAACTGCATTCAGTAGAAAACGTTCTATTTTCACAACAGTGAATTGTGTTTGTTTTGGCTTTTAAACCCTTTTAACTTTATGTATTTCTTTCTAGTAAATATAAATGTGTGTATATCTAAAACATTTTATATTTACTTAACTGTATTAAGTAAAATTGCTATCCACTTGTTGTACAGTAGTCTTGTTACATTAAAAGCAAAGTTACTCATGGACTCCATGGTGCTGTTTCTGTTGTGTACAACGAGGGAACTGCTACTCAGAGGGGTTTGGAGGTTCAGAGTAATTCCTGTGCTGTGCAGTTCTCTTCCATGAGCATAAGCAATACCCAGCTCAGGGCAGGGTGCAGTAGAGGCCGCAGTGCCCCCAGTAGGCACTGCATTGCTCCCCTGCATTCCCTTTTGTCTTTATCTTTAAACTCAGGGATTCTTGCTGGCCTAAAGCAGAGAGTGGATGGACTGTCATAGCGATGTGTAATGTCTGAAGTAACTCAATGGTGCGTGAAAACGGAACAGGTTACAGAAGCCAAAACATTATAGTGGTCATATTTGTAAAGGTATCTTAAGTCTTGGAAGGAAAACAACCCGTGAAACTCAGCATCTTTTGACAGGCTGAATGAAAAAGCTCAGTTCTTCCTCCTGGCTGCAGCATTCCGTGTGTTTTTGCTGCGTGTGTTTGTGTGCAACCCTGAAGTTGCTGCAGGCGTGAAAGGCACGACGATACCAAAGTAAAACCCACAGCTAAAAACAGTATGCAGCCCCAGAGCTGAACCCTGCATCAGTGATGAGCCGAGAGCGATCTTTTTAGGTCAGAGGCAGTTTATTTTAAATGTGATTTGATTTACATTTATAAGCAGCTTTCTCGACAGGAATTTGTTAAGTTGCCTTCAGTTCTCAAACAAACCTCTGTCACTTTCAAACTTAAAGACTTTGTCCCCAACGAAACATATGAAAATATAATTTAAAGCACACTTTTTCACAGACACGGTACAATACATTCACTATACACAGTATAACAAAATAGTCCCATCTTTACCTGTTTAATAATACTGTCACAATGAATAGGTAAATAGAAACTGGAATTTCATTTTTTATAGTTGAATTTACATGCAACGATGACGTTTTACGACTGTTTAGCTGTCGGATTTACTTACCCAGCCTGTAGGTTCTCGCACTAGGAGCAGAGCCAGGACAGAGTTGTTGGCCACATCTGTTGCCAAAACTGCAGAAGGTAGGAAACGGCCACCTGGGGCCTTTTGGTGCACCACTGATTCTCATGTCTGGATCATCCTTAGAGCCCAGCTGACAGCACTGTGCGGTGCAACCGCTGCCGTCCCATGAGGGTTGGGAAAAAGAGGCATTTCGTTTTAATAGGGATGTTCTACATGTATTGGATCGGGATGAGGCCCAGCCTTTCAGAGGGAGTTCTACTCAGCTGAAGAACAGGCGGCAGCTGTTACCCTCCAAACGTTTTCCTTTTAAAGCTTTGGAACAAAATAAAGGGAAGGCTTATTCCTCACAGGTGAGCTTTCTTTTGCACTTAGAAGGACAGGAAATAAGCAAAAGGCGATGGCTGTACTGAAAATTTTGCACTCCTCACCGTGTCAGAAACGTTTTGAGGTGGGGGTGCCCACCTGATGCAACTGTCCAGCTGCATTCCAGGAATGGCACTTGTGAGAGAAGAATGCTCAAGGCAGGATGGTAAGCAAAAAATGTTCAGGTATGGTCCAGACACGGAGCTCTCTCACGTTGACTTCTAAGTCAACCTCTGGCCACCTGCTGCAAGAAGCACTTAATCTTCAATAAGGCTCATATGTCACATTTTAGCAAAAGGAATCGTAAAGCTAAACAGACACTGCCAAAGGGAGTGCGCCGACTTACAACGAGAAGCACAAAACGTACAAAGAAAACCTGAAGACACAATGAAGGTGAGGGAGAGACGTTAGAAGCTCCCTTAGCACAAAGAACGGACCTCCTTCAACCATGCGCGGAATCCTTGATTTTTATTTGCAACCACAGGCACACGCCAGTACGGCAGTTGCAAGAATTGGCAACAACATAAAACATTAAATCTGTTGGCAATAGAGAACTACAAAGTGCTTTAGAACTTCATCTGAGATGAAGATAACTCTTTTTTCTCACACACACATAAATTTGCACTTAAGTATTTCCGAGCGTCTTTCTAAGAGATACTTCAGGGGTAACTACTGAGTTGGACTGGGATGTTGGTCCTCCGAAGTCTGATGGGCATGAGTGTAATACGACATCTCGTACAAAAAAGAAGCGGGTTTCTAACACTAACGTGATTGTTTACTAGTTCAAATGGCAAGATTTTCAGCATTTCAAAAGGGGAAGGGGGGGAGGGGAGGGGGAAAGGATTTGCAAGAGAATATAAAATACAGCAAGCACACCTTTTTATGTATGTTATTTAAGTATGAAAATATTTTTAGCATATTATGTTAAACATTCTTTCTTATTTATATTTCCGTTACCTAAAAGACTCGCTACTCCACCGACAACTCCACACGTAAGGCATGTCAGCTATGGTTTGACAACGGTGGTCTTGGTTTGGTTTTGCACGCACACTGACAGATGCATCGAGAGTCTCCGTCACGCTACAATCTTGAGACGATGTCAGTGCCAAGCTCTCCTCCTCTTACTCACTCCTATTCAACGCTGCCACACGACTGAATACGCCACGCCCCCTCCTTCTTTTGTTTGGGAGAGAAAGAAACCAATTGTTCTGAAGGATCTATTAGCTTTTTATAGCACCTTATCTCGAAGTAATGAAAATGGGTACGATGATTACATGTGCAAATGTACAAAATCATTAACTCTACAAAGATACATCATTCCAAAATTACAGAAAATTTTAAAGCATGCATTTAATTGTTTAAAGGGTTGCTGAATGCTTCCCCTGCAAAAGGTGGCTGTTCTCAAAATCAGCAACTGCTGGTGAGGATTTCTTGGCACGTTTGTGACCAGCATGTTATTGCTGCATCTTCCTGATAATCTCAGCAGACACGGGGGGGTGGAAATTGATTGTGTGGTGCCGCAGGCCCTGAGCTGTCTTGTAACTCTTTCCGCAGCGACACTTGAAGGGTTTGCGTACGCGGATCTGTGTTCTGTGGCCGTTCTTGGCGTGGTACTTGATGCCATTCACATTCTGCGGGGCAGAAAGCAAAACGTTAGGTGCCCGCTGCTCTGACAGCGCACTGCGACCCATGAGAGCACAGCAATGACTCCACGTTACAACACAGCGAGCTCTGGGAACTCTCTCCAGGTGCTGGGCGTATGTTGCACTCTCAAGGCACATGGGATGAGATGGAAGGTATCTGTGCAGCTCTCATCTATCTGACCTGGGTAACCCTGCTCCCTCCCAGTGCGCTGCACTGTAATGAAGATCTCATGAATAGAGCTGTACGTAAACGTTCTTTGCTTTCTGACATTCCCTTTACATAGCACTGAGAAGTTTGACTCTGAGGGTCATTTACAAGCAATGAATTGGCAGAAAGACTCCAGTAATGCTTCTCCAAAAAGCGGGAGCTGCACCCATGGCATCTGTGTTCTGCTCCGTGTCATTGTTTCTGGAGATGTCTGTGGGCACCAGCAACGTGTGACAGCTTGTGCACTGCCTCCAAAGAATTAAATGCAGGCAACACAGAGGGAGTTGCACAGGGCGCTTCAAGGTAGACCAGAGAATGGGCTGAACAGAGAGGTCGTGGATGCCCCATCCCTGGAGGTGTTCAAGGCCCGGTTTGATGAGGCCCTGGGCAGCCTGGTCTAGTGTTAGATATGGAGGTTGGTGGCCCTGCCTGCAGTAATAGGGTTGGAGCTGGATGATCCTCGAGGTCCCTTCCAGCCCAAGCCATTCTATGATTCTATGATTCCCACCAACTACTGTGTGGGAATATGTTACAGCCACAACTAGAGAATTTCTCCACTGCGCTTTGGAGAGAAAGGACATGACACAGCGTTCACATCACTGGCAAAAAGAGGAAGAAGCCATTGTGGTCTAACTGGCTCAGATAGTCCTTTCCCTCAGATACCCGAGGCCCTGCTGCAGCTTTCAGATGGCTTTGCACATGGTTCTGCTTTTCAGCACATAAAGGGCTCTTGGTGCATAAGAACGAGGGAAGTCAGTGGGCAGCAGGATGACTGCCACAGGACATCCATCAACACCTGAGCACCGAGCGGACCCGTGTCTTCAAAGAGGAGGAAATCTGAGGGTGACAGCCAAACTGCTGCTACTGCAGTTTAAAAACAAAGTGAACCTCAAGCCCTGTACTTATCTTGGAAATTACAGAAGCCGGTTCAGACTCTGACTTTTTATAACCAATCACTTTAAGACACTTCTAACCAGCTACTGCCCGTTGTTATGGACCCCACAAATCTGCAGTCACAAACATCCTTGCTATTCTGCGCTAGCAATGCTCTTCTCCCATTGCAGGCTTTTTAACAACCCACTCAGCATCAAGTACAGAACTCACCATGGGCTTTGATGAAGGGAGAAAGAAATTTAAGTGATTTCACATGGAAAAATTTAAGGAAATGCTAAAACAGAAAGCGGTGTGGAATTGGGCTGTGGAAGGTTCGGAAACAGTAAAACATGCAGGGTATGAGGAGCAAGCATAACATGAAACCCAATCTGAGCTTCTGTCTTAAAGAAAGCGGTTGTTAGAACTCTTCAGCGCTTTTTCCACTGCTGCAATGTAAACACTTTGTTGTATGTCTGGGTTGAGTTTGTTGAGGTACGGTAAAAAACGCTGCCAAACGCATACATCACTTTTATTGCTTTGGTTACTTAGGTTGCTCATTATTTACTCTCACAAATGATTGAGGAAGAAGATGGCAGTGTAGAAGGGCGCTCCAAAACCTTACACAGGAGGAAACAATTATTAACCTGAGACCAGATCAGGAGGAGATACGGAAGTTCAGCCTGGCACTGCGGGGCCTGCTGAGACACAAGGACACCTGATGGGCAGGGCCCCTCGCATGGTTGTGCTCATGAAGCTACCCCATTCCAGAAGCTGAGAGCTCACTGCCCTCCTAAGGTGGGGAAAGAGACATCTCTTCTTTCAGCCATGGGCATCTGTTTGGTTTGTTGTTTTTTTTTCACTATCTTCTGGCTGTTCCTTTCCAAAAATACCAACCAGCCCGGCCCACCTTCCCAACATCCTCTGAGGGCCAGGGAAATGAAGGATGTCCATATGTCCCCTTCCTTCTCCTCTCCCCGGAACACTGTCACTTTTGCTTCTCATGCCAAAATCATGCTTCTCCCAGCTAAGGTTTTCTTTCTGGGTCCAGTTCCTCTTTGCTCAAGGAAGCTCTGGCTTCTTCATTCTTTTCATGTCAGTCCTCTTCTTTCCTTCTCTCACTTCAAAGTTCTCAAGGGATGGCAGTCCCTATATACAAGTCAACTTTTTCTGTGGGCAAACTCCCGAACAAAATGTGTGATAGCATCCACACCACAGAAATTCCACAGCACGAACAAAAACCACTCATCAGGAAAGAGAAGGCTGCACGGTGAAACATCCTGAACCAGCACCAATTCCTCCAGGACAGGAAACATGTTCAGCACATCCCGCATCTCACCGTCCACAACGACCTCTGAACCCATCCCTTGCCTTGCTTCCCTCTCTAGAAGCATACCCTCCCTACAAACACGTGTACCTGCCTGGGCTTTAGCGCCAGTAAAGGCACTCATCACATAGATCTGAATGAGACAATCATCTTAAGCAACCGTAACTATCAACATGCCAGCAGTAGAGAAAAACCCTTGCAAAGGCAATCTGTGCATGCAGATGAGCCTTGGTTTATACGCCCTTTCAAACACTTATCATAAATGAGGTGTACTTAGCAAAGTACATCTTCCATCCCAGTCAATTTCAGACCTGCAATATACCTGCTGTGATAAACTATTACTGTTTTTTCATGTCGGAAGAGCAGGAAACTTCATACTTAACTCACCAACTGCACTGAGAACCCAAACTGGTACTTTCTGAGCAGCCAGAAATTTTTCGAAGGTCACGAACAGCTTAAGTCAGTTTGCTTTTCTAGTGTATTTGGAGGTGAAAGATGTTTATCTGCATCACATACATGTTTTCCTTCTCTTGGATACTCATAGTTTTCTGCCTAGGTCCATTAACAGACATTAGAAAAAAAGAAAGCAAGTTCCAGAAGTTAGCAAAGCTTCAGAGGCTGCTGTGCACCTATAAGTCAGCATGCTCCAAACTCCATCAGCTGCTTTGGAATATCCCACCAACCAAGTTTACAAGCCATTAAAGAAAAAGTTAATTGTTTTTCAGGATCTCTGGCACTTGCAAAAAAAAAACTTGTGCCGTGCCATACCTTACAGAGGGCTTATTAGCAATGCATTTTATAAGCAAGCAGCTTCATTTCTAACAACAAGAAAATAAAGTTCCTGAAGAACAATTCAATTTTTATGACTCACTTCTACTGCGACGCCTATGGGAGACCGCCAGCAGATAGCAGCTGGGCAAGAGGCCAGTAGGGTCTTCTGATACTCATCTGGGTTTGTGTATAAACATGTTCTTATTACAGTTTCCATTGTCCGCCCCAGCCCACTCCTTGGGAGTATTTGTTGTACTCATTCTTGTCTTATTTACCTTTCCATAATGACTTTTCAGTGCAGAGGCCATCTTTTATCCTTGTACATTGTTTGCAAAAAGGAGCCCTGATCCCCACAGGGTCCTTTAGGCAGTACTGTAGTACAAATAACACACCTAAAAATAACATCTCTGCTTCTCAAACGTACGTCACTTAGGGCCAGACAAAAGAAAATTGTGTATATTCTCTTTTCCTCCTCGCTCCCTTAAAAGAATGCATCCTTTCTCAGCCGTAAAGTGAGCCTGGCAATTACTGTATGTGCATGTCCGTGTTCCTGTTTGTAGCTCTATAATTGTTTTACAGCCCTGACTGTGATTATCCAGTACCCACCAGAAAATCCCAGCGCTTTGATCACAGGACTCCCTACCCAGACTGGGCAAATAATTCATCTGAGGAGGGGGCGGAGGGGGGGGGGGGGGGTTTAAGCAGAAGGAAGATGAAGAGGAAACAAGAGACACGGGTGACACAAAACTAAAAGGAAGGAAACTAAGATAAAAACGTAAAAGGAAAAAAAAATATATGCTGAAAAAAGGAAGGAAGCAGAGCCCACAGAAAAGGGAGATGAGGTGAGGCAGAGTTAAAGGAAATACATTTTCCTATCTGGACTGAACAGAGGTGAGTCTCTCAGGAATAAATGGTACTTTTTATTTGCTGCTGCTCTCTGTCTATCAGCCTCTCTATGGGTCGTTAATTTGTTCCCCATCCGACTGTTCTAACATTAATGGTGTACAAGATAACCCTCAGACAGTCCTCATGCATTTGAGATGAAGGTAGCGAGATAGCAGAAGCAGGCAGGAACAGCTTGCTTATTTGGGCAATAAAAAGACTGAGGGCTGGCAGTCAAACAGAGAACAGACAGGATATAGCAAATTACAGGGTTCTCCTTCTAGCCACTGCCATTAAATGAAAGTTTTCTGCAATGCATAGATGCCCTGTGGGCACAGTGACTTCTAACAATCACCATGGCTTGTTTGCTTCCTGAGCCAGGGATTTAGCTTTTATACCATACCCTCCATCCGATGCAGCCTCTACCACACACAAGAGAATTATTACAAACAACGTGGTTATATCCATAATGTAATACATGCAAATATTCTCCAAACGTCTTCCCCTCTGCCCTGTCCTGAGACAGAGAATAATCATGACACGGGTCAGATACAGCTCTGCAAAACCAGACTTGCATGAAATGAGCGCACTGCTCTCTCGCTCACGTTACAAGTATTTTAAGCAAGCATTAGCTGATCTCCCAGTGCTGTACACCAATCTGTCTCATGATCTGCTGTTAACAGAGAAGCCACAGTCCAGAACAGCTGCAGGATCACTGACACACATTTTCAGCCACTGCACGTTTTCACGTACAGTTTATTCATTCTCGTCACAACTGCTTTATCTCAAATGTTATCGGTCTTCCTACATTTCTCTTTCATACTTCTGTTGTCCTTTACGTCCCTAATTAGCTGAAGTGTACCTCTAAGATAAAGCAAGTATAGAACCAAACTCAGCCACCAGTGCTTTCCATGGGGTACAGGTCAGTGCTTGAGTTTCCTAGTGCTCCATGCAGAAGTGGTTCAAAGGAATTGTGACTAATACATTATCTCTGTTCCTAAATTTCAGTGACTACAGAATACTGTGATACAGACTAAACCTGTCAATAAAATTCCATCGGTCCCTGCACCAGTTCACGTGAGGCAATATCCCCGTCCCCACAACATCACAGTATGTTCTTTACCAGCCAGCTCAAGGTTCAAAGTTAAAGACTTTTCACTCCCATAAACAGACACATTTTTCTCATGATGGAGAGTAATCAGAAAGGGGGATAAAAAAAAGCTTCCCAGCGTGTCACGCAGAGGGATGCAAGCCCAGCACTCAGGGCCAGACACAGCGACGACTGTGCACATGAGTCACTGGGACACTGACCCGGGACAGAACGATGCCAGAGTTCCTCTGAGGCTCTGCCTTTTGGGGGTGACCTCTTACTTGCAAAACATTAACCACCACCTTCCTGCATCAGCTTCACTAGGCACAGCACCTGGGTGCAGTCTTGTGAAGGAGAACTGCACCTCTCCCACGTATGCAGAAGGAATCCGTCCTGGTATGGATGGGCAGAAGCTTCTTACTTAGTGCCTCTAAAAGGGACATGTGATGATTTTGCTGGTACTGCCTCTCAGGCTGCCATTCATTTGTCTAGGTAATGGAAAGCTAGTTGAAACGTGTAAAGCAAAAGTCTTGCAAAAGTCGCTGTATGTAATCTTGTTGGACAACGTGGATGCAAAAGGCTTTACCTTCTTTATAAAACTTGTAACTTTATAAAGCTTGTAACCTGGCTGTGCTTGAGAGGAAACCAGTGATTGAAATCCACGTTCTGCTAAAACAGCACAGTTACGGATGGGACACGTCCATTAGAGAAAGGTAGAAAATGATTTGACAGGCTTTTTTTTCCCCCTCTCTTACCTGCGCCAAGAAGAGATAAGGCAGATCCGCGCTACCGCTTACCTTATATCTTTTTTTACATCCAGGAACAGGACAGGCGAAAGGTTTCTCGTCCCCTCCATTCATGCACATTGAACTAAGGATAGCTTCAGAGCTGATAGCACTTTCTGTAGTCCAGGACTCATCACTGTCTGATTCTTCATAGTCTACTTCCTCCTCATCATATTCACTACCTAGAAAAGCGGGGTAGCGAGATAAAAGAAGAATAAATAAGAGCACGGCGAGATAACGCGTTCTGTATTTATTACATCAGTTGCAATGACTCGCAATTTCCCCACTTCTGTCTTTGCTGGAAGACAGTTCTTTTTAATTTTATAAGCCTATCCTTCTTATGGCTGTTTATTCTTTCATAAAGATACCAGCGGCTCTTTTTCTAATAACCAAGACAGGCATTATTAATACGCCGTCATAAAGAGTTAACTGTGTGGCACAGTGAGTTCAAAGGATTGATTTTAAAACACAGTTTTGCTGCTCCTCCAACAACAGGATCCCTCCTTCCTTCCCAGTGCCCAAGAGAAAATGTGTTTTCCCTCCACCCTGCAATTAAAGCTCATTTTAAGGCTTTTCTTTATGCAATACAATACTGAAGAGCGTAATTCTACAGATCATAAACAGTGTAAAATAATATGTTGACAAGTCCTAATGCATTTACTAGCCCTTTGGAATTAATGGGAATTATAGCACAACATTAATAAGAATTATATTGTAGCAATTATAGTTGTGAAATTCATTCCCTCAGGTGTAGGGATAAATTGCATTGTGTGGCTGCCCCGGACAGACCGCATTATGTTCCAGATATGCTACGGCAGCCATTTGAGCAGTTGGCGTTGAGTTTATTTCTTATTTTTAATTGCAGTAACTATTATTAATGAATTGGTCTGAAGAAGATGAATGTGAAACGAGAGAAATTGGGAAAGCAGAATTCCAGCCGTAAAAAAAAAAAATACAGTAATAAAATAAAGAAGCAGGGGAGGGAAGAGCCCCGGCTGATTAAAAAGAAAATATATACACAGAGGGAGGGAGAGGGAAAGCTTAGGGAAACTTCTGTGGTGTCAGCGGGAGGTGGTGCTGTGTTTCCCCTCCCCTTTATTCTTCCCCTTTCCCAGCTCTGCTGAATTTTATCCTTTCTGCTGAAAGACGATTTGGCTCCGAGTGCTGGAATGGCTCCCGTTATTAAAGACAGTTGCAGGACACTCGCACGGCTCTATTTGCTTCCCTCACATGCCCTCCCTGCAGCTCGAAACGCAGACAGTTGCCTTACTGCACTTTGAAAAAGAAATATCGCGACTTCACGAGGAAAACCACCCTGCAGTGCACAATGGGGGCTTTGTGGGGTTTTTTTTCACCCCCCCCTCCCCTCTGCATCTCGTGAAACTGAATCCTCACCTACAGCCTTCATATTTTCCCTCCCAACCCCCCACCCCTACCCTGTAGGCTCCCTCCCGCTCAGCACCTCCCGCTCATTAAGCAAAAAATGCATGTCAACTGGTAGCTGTAAGCACTTAGGGCTCCTGAGCTTTAATCAGATCCTGGAAGGCAGCTTACAGATGTCAGGCTATCCACGTTGCCTTCCTGCGGTTTCCATCCTGACGGGGTGGTGTGCAGATGAGGAGCGCTGGCTCGTTTCCCCATGAGCGCACGCACACACCCTGAGCAGCATCTGCAGAACTGCGCGGCCGCTGCCTGAGATCCCTCATCCCACACAGAAGGACCGAGAGCCAAGGAAAGCATTATTGACCTCTTAAAATATTTCTGAGCTCTAGGAACAGTTAACCTAAAATGAAGTTAAGAGTTGTTAGAGTTTAATTAACCAATAAAAAATAATAATAATAATAATAAATAAAAATGGAGGCAAAACCACAACTCTGCTTCTACCATTTCCTGCCCTTGATTGTATCTTGATGGAAAAAATTCCTCAAGCTGCTCCTTTCAAGCTTTGCAGCTCAGTCTCTTTTTTTTGTTGTTGGACCGAATGCAACAGAAAAAAACCCTTCTGTGAGTAACTACATGCATTTCTAGGATAAGAAAACACACGAGGGTTTCAGGTGCTGACACCAATTTCTGCCATCATAAATAACCCCTCGAAGGGGGGGGTGATCTCCTCACAAACAGGATTTCTTCTTCCTAAGGTAAATATCACCTGAGACTGTGGCATCTGCTGAGGGCATCACCGCAAGGAGCATGCTCTTATAAAACATGAGTTAGAAACCCTAATGGGTAATACACAACACAAGGGGCAAGATCCGTAGGAGCAGTGCGGAGCTGAAGTAACCATAATGATGCGTTTCTTCCTTTACTTTCAAAGCATCCTTTAATTTTTCTAACGGCTTCACACAGATCCAACTCTGCAACAACATTTGCCTGGCTTTCCTTAGAGACTCGAGGAAAGAAGGAAGAAAGCAAGAAGCACGCCTGAGAATCTGCAAGGTCAGCACATCTCCACGGTTTCATTTTCATTAGCTCACCTGCACCAAAATGCAACCTTTTGTCCACTGCGGACAGAAGTGTTGTTTAACACTACAAACAAGCTCTCGGCTGTCTCCAGTTTTCAAACCCAGACTTGTCAGTGGGGATTTTACAAATAGGATTACATGAATAACCATAGGAACAGGCTTGCTTTCTCTCCCTGAGCAGCCACACTGCTAATGATGCAGCGTACCTTGAAGGCACATTACTTTACACAAGCAGGAACTGCAGACACCACCGCCCTTATCTAACAGCGTCCTACTGAACTCAGTTGCTTGTGCTCTCTTAAAAGACAACTAACAATTCCCAAAATGTATTTAAGAGGGAGCCGGTATAAACAAAACATAAGAACCGGCCGTCTTAGAAGAATTCATTAGCAATAAAAATTTCTCCTTTAAATAATTATGTTGTTTCAGTTGCCATAGAAAAACAACACGGCTTTAGTCACGCTTTTAACCGATTCTGCCTCCGAATTTAATTTCCTCAGTTGTCAGTGTCTGAGAGCAGCGACCCAAGTGGTGCCCCACCAGCCTCACTGCTTGCGTGCAACAAACCAGAAAGGGAAAAAAAACACACAGAGAGGAGAAACAAGAAGCCCAGCACGCAGGTCGGGGACTTTAATTAAGCACCGCACAGTCGCGGCTGGGCGCTGCGTTCCCACGCCGGGCGGCAGTCAGGTGTACGGGCAGCTGGCCAGGGGACAGCAGTGCTGCAGGGACGGAGCGCACAGCTTCGTGCTTTCATCGAGACACAGCTTTTTTACTTGATGCTGTTTCTTTCCTTTTTAGACTTGGGTGCTGCTGCACAATAATAAATGTCAGTATTTACTTGTAAAAGGGAGAAATAGAGTGTCAGCACCTTTGCGCCTAACCTGTGTCAGGGTGTGACAGCCATCTGAAATAACCACTGCAAAACTCCTGGGGCCTCAGCTGGCTGCCCCCTGCCAGGACAGCGGGGTGCTGGGCTGCAGCGAGTAGCCCCTCCTGCAGCGAGCAGCTCCTCCTGCAGCACAGCACGCATGCTGACGGCCTCCCTGCTTCTCATAACACTCCGAAGGGACACTGTTCCTCACTCTGGTCTTCAAAGGAAAAATGCCCCAACTGGCCTTCTGAAGCAAACGGTTGCCCCAAAACTCAACGACACGTACCTTTATCCAATGAGGTTCTAAATACCTGGAAGGGAAAGGCTGATCGAGCAGCTCCTGCTTTTAGCAAGGTGCTGTACAAATTTACAATGTTCCTACTGTAACCAAAGGCTACTTCTGCAATGGCAACTATCCTCAATACTCCAGCTCACTCCTCTGGCCATGTTCTCCCTGAGTGTCCCTGTTAGCTCTCTGCTTTCCCATATCCAGATGGATGTGTCACACAGCTTTCATTCTGAGACCCCACACTCACCTCACCCTGAACTGAATTAACGTTTTCTTTTCCCATTGCCTAAATAAGATCTTCCCAGTGCCGCCCCTACTCCTTGCATGCAATGCTCCTTCGGCCCTGGCCCACTACGCCATCTCCTCTCTCCTTACTCCAGCAACCATGCCAAAAGGTTCAGTCCAGCTGTGCTGCCCCAGTAGATTAAAAAATGAAAGAAAACAATCCAAAGGCAAAGAAAGAAAGCTAGGGTTTTGTTTGATTTCTGGGTTTCCCCATGCTGAGACCATCCCACTGCCCCTCAAGCAAGGGGTGGGCTCCACAGGTGGAGATGGACATGAACTGGATGCGACAAGGCACAGCTTGCATTGGCTGCTATGGAAGAGCTGGGTATCACATGCAATTACCACTTGTGAGAAGGCATTAATTATATACATGGTCACAAAAGCATACCAATAAGTTATTTCTGTTTTAATTTGTATGCAGTGTAAACTGAAAGCATCACAATCGAGGTGATGCTCAGTGATAAACAGCAGATCATTTGCCAGAAGAAAAAAAAACCTGCACTTAAAGGAAGTGTGACTACTGCCCAGCACTAAAAAGTCTTAACAGTGTGATGAAAAGCAAAGCTGCAGCATCAAGGCTTGCTCCACCTCTTCTTCCACTCAGTTTTGCTATCGATGTCAATGAGTATGTCACATCACCCTACAGTAAAGACCTGACCTGTTGCACACCTACCTTCTACTTCTTCCAGCACATGAAATAAGTAAACACCTCAAAAGCATCTAGCAGGAGTTAACTATCTGACATTCTAGCATAGACAACATCTCAATTGCTCTGCTGAAAATCCCAAGCTTTATCTTTTACACTTATGGAGGTTATTCGGTATAAATGCCACTGTAGCCAAGATCCAGTTCTACCTTTCTTGTGCACACCTTCATTCCTCTGCATGATTTCCAGAGGACTTTCTTCCTCAACTTGGTTCTAGCAGGTGCACATCACTTGCAGTTATTTAACGTGCATTTAACTTCTGTAGCGTGCCTTGTAATACTAAAAACACAAAGCTGATTAGAAACAGCACATGCCGCATGTGTGATTACAACAAATATGATCTATCTTGATCTGTGATCAAGAACATTACAAGTTCTTCCTTTCTCCTCCCAAGAAAAGAAAAAAAAAAAACACCACAAAACAACGTATCTATCCTTGCCAATTATTTTCGTGACCAGAAAGTATATATTCACATGCACAATGAAGAGCTATGAGCAAAAAGCCCACTGCGGTGGGAAGCAGCATTGCTAGTGTCACTGAAAGTTCACGGTTGTTCCAATGATCTCTCATAAAAATTCAGCTTCACACTTTGTCCCGTGCGGGACTTGCAGTTTGTATTTCACAGAAACAGTTTTATGAGAGCACTTCTTATGTTAAGGAGTCCGCATTCCCATATACCGCCACAGCTTCCTTGATTAAAGAAAAAGAAAAGGAAAAAAAGAAAGAAGCGAATAATTAATATTGCAAGATTTGTGGCCTAACACTAAAGCACATTTATGGAATTATCCAAGCTCTCCCCTGCATGCTCGTGGATGCACACAGTCTCTCTCCATGCTCGGCAGCAAGGAGAACATTCCCACAGCTGATACTCATTGCTGGTCTGAGGGCATATCGAGTCATTTGAAACAGAATATTCTTCCTTTATATAGAGCACAGGAAATAAACGCTAGGAGCACTGAAATACAAAACAGTTAAATAAAACATGTCACAGCTGCTGTACAAGTTCTTAGCCTAGAGGCTGCAGCAGGGCTCTTTGGCTGTGACCTGGGATGGGTGGCACAGCGTACTGGGCTCTGCCAACAAATTGCCAACACTGGATCTCCCATACAGTCTGAAAAGCTGGGGCTTTTCCTTTCTTTGCTCTCCTTGGGAGAAAGAATTGAGAGAACAGAAAATGTTTCTCAGCCCCCCTGACAGGTCCATTAGTTTTTCATGTTCATCATTCATGTCCACAAAGATGATGCTAACACACATGTAATACAACCAAAAAAATCTTGGGTCGTTTAAGCAGACTGTTGTGTAAGTGCTACAGATGCTGGTATTTCAGACTGCAAGTGCAATTCTGGTGTTTGATTAAGCATCTACGTGGCATGAGTACTGGGTTCCCCATGGAGAAGGCTGTGGATGGGCTTTCTTCAGGCAGCAGGCACAACGGACACCGCTCAGTCTTCTCTCTTACTCCAACCAGCATCTCTGGGCTGGTTCCTGAAGGAGAAGCAAATACATTCCCAAAGGCAGAGGAATGCTTGGCAGCGCTGCCATCGCTCGAGCGAGCTGCTTGAGATGGTTATGGTTTGTCACACAGGCATCTGCCAAGGCTGGCAGAGATCTCCATCCCTCTGCACGACCACAAAGAAGCCCCTAGAGCAGCAATTATAACTTATGACTGCCTCAGCCTTCCAGGTATCTGCAGCAGGTCGCCGTGGCTGTGCTCTGCATGTCCTGCCCTTCAGCCAGCGCCCTGTCCTTCCTCACAACACCAGTCAGAGCAGGATTCGGCCAGAAAAATGTCTTCTGGAGAAACCGCCTTGCCTTCCAGCACTCTCCCAGCACAGAGCCAGTATCGGGCACTAAATGACTGGCTGTTTAGTAACTATTATTATTTAGAGGAACTGATTTGCTATTGTTTCTGGATGAGGCAAAGCTCAGTTAGTGAATAAACCCCACGAGCATTTCAAAAATGTGCCTCGTGTAATGATGTGCATGCAGATTCGAGTACAAAGAATAATATGATTTTTAACATTGCTTTAATGCACAAAGCACTTTGAAAAGCTCTGAAGAAGAGTTATACCATGAACTACTCATTCTCATTTGTTTGCAGCAGCTGAAGGGTAGCTTTCAGCCACCAGGGTCTGCTGCAGCAAGGGGCAACATTTAAGCAGGCAAGGGTGTGATCAGGTCTTTCTGGATATCCCCCAGGAGCACTTAAAGTGGCTGTAGAAATGGCAATTGCAACTTGGCTGTCACAGGGAGAGCCCAAAAAAGCTCGTTTGAACAGTGATGCTTTGAAGAGGAACATCCCACAAGTACAAGCAGACACCCACTGATAACCTCAGTGTTTTAAATAAAATGGCAGGCGGGGCTATTCCAACATTTTAAAGCACTTTTGGTTTCATTTAAGTGCTCATTGTAAGCCCGTACTGAATTTTAAGCAACCTAAGATGTATGCAATTAAAAAGTTTGAACCTTCGGTGTAAACCAGAGATTTCAAATCCTACAGGTAGAAACAACACCAAACAGACCGTGTTTTCACATAGAATGACTTCTGCTTAGACAGCCCACTTGGGAGATCACCCCAAAATGCTGGAGATGAAGCTACAGTGACAATGGGAAAAAATAAACGACATCATACTTATTTATTTGAAGTACTGATAGTATCACGTTGGCACTATGTATTCTTATTTGCTGTTAGTCAAACTGGAAACTGCTTACACGTTTAGATCTGCTCAGCATTCTGAGCTCCAGGGGGAATCAACACTTACAAAACTAGGGTTAAAAAAATTCCTCTAGAGCCAACATAGGGCTAGGTGGAACAGCTGGATTCTTTCTGGCCTTAGGAACAATTACATGCCATTTTCTATCTTGATATATCTGTATCTTGATATACTCACGGCAAAGAACACGCTTTAAAAATAAAACACAGAAAATCCCAGCTCGGCGCTTATAAATCCATCACAAGGAGCCTGCACACCTCTGTAAGCGGATACACTGTAGCTTACTGGATGTACAAGTGCAAATAAAACGTTCACGTAATAAGGTAAATAAATAGAAAAATAATCTCTACTTGCAATTAATAGCGAAACAGCAACTAATCACAAAAACATGCATGGAAAGAGCAGATTCTGGAAAGAAACAGTCAACTGATACCGTGCCATGTGTTTTGTAGAACAGGACCTTCTGAAAACGCTGCAGAGGTGCTAAAGCAAATTGTTAGAATGTCACTGCACAATGTGCTGTTGAGGTTTTATGGTCACACTGCGCCAATAGTCTCGGGAAGTTATTTTGCATTCTTACATAAACTTCCCTCCCCCCCCAATCCTATTTTACACACATACACACACACACACAAAAAGAGGGCTTTCAATAATGTACAATCTTCTGTTTATACACAGTACAGGGAAAATAGGATAAACCCAACAACACAATCTCTGCATTAAACGTATCTTAAAAGCAGATTTCTACAACTCCATATAAAGAAGAACAAGCTATTAAATGCTCACCAAACAAGAGCATAAGCTTCCTGTGATTAAACGGCACTGTTTCACATGGCAATTTTTCCTTTTTAAATCACGAAAATAAAAAAGGTAAATAAATAAATGAATCCAGCAGACCCCTCCCAACTGAGGCTTAACTTGTAAATTAATGTAACAGTAATAAAACCGATGCCAGCTGGAATCCTTTCTTTCCCTGGCTTTGGCATGAGCCACAAGTGCAGGTATATGTTTGAGGAAAAACAAAGCAGGACATTTTCCACCTTTAGTCATGGGATGTTAATTAAACTCTGGCAAAGGTTTAAAGATAGACTCAAAATGTTCAAGAAAGAATTAAAACCAGTTGGGGCTGAGAACAACTCCATCCTTCCTCCCCCTTCTCTCCCTCCCAAACATCTGTTCCAAACTTATATTCCAAAAACCACAGCGAGAAGAACATTCATAATTAATGTTACTTTGGCTTTTTAGTTGCTAGGCCTGCATTCTGAGGTTAGCAATACAAAAATGCAAGTTCGGGGCGCTTTTGCTGTACTTAAGGGCTCTCCTGATGCATGTAACAGAAAGGTCGCTTTTCTACTCTCTTTCTTCCCTCTTCTTTTTTCTTTTGCTTTTCATAAAAAGAAAGAAGAGAGCAGAAGCAGTATCAGGAAACAGTTTCATGTTTAAGATAAAGGATTACAATAAAAAGTACCTACATAAATGAACTACAGTTTATGAAGCCATGAAAATACATTTGAGACGTGTTTTATAACATCAGGTTAAACATGCTTTACAGCTGCACAAAAGCCGTTCAGCCACTTACAATACAGGCCATAAAACTTGCAATGCACACACTCCTTACCTACCCAACTGCTACGTGCTTCCCATTTATCAGCACAGAAACCCAAAAAGGATGCACCAGGCTATGACCAGGCTCCAGATCCAATGAATTGCTGCCTGGGTAGCACTTGGTGCATGGAGAGCACGGCTGATTTCATTTCAGTAGAATTTAGCTGTGCAGCTACTTCCAAGATGGGTTGGATGGGTTGAATCATCATGCCAAGGGTGTCTTATGGCAAGCTGCTCACAGAGGACCAGTGCAGCCCAGAGCTCTTTCAGCAGTTTTGCGCTGAAGAGATTCCATGCTTCCAAGCCCTGGGAGGATTACAGCCTTGCCCAACAACATGACAGGCAATGGCAGATTATCACAGAATCACAGAATGACCCGGGTTGGAAGGGACCTCAAGGATCATGTAGTTCCAACCCCCCTGCCTAGCAGGGCCACCAGACATACGTCTTTACTAGATCAGGTTGCCCAGAGCCCCGTCCAACCTGGTCTTGAACACCTCCAAGGACGGGGCATCCACAACCTCCCTGGGCAGCCTGTTCCAGGACCTAACCACTCTCCTAGTAAAGAACTTCCCCCTAACATCCAACCTAAATCTTCCCTCTTTTAACTTAAAACCATTTCCCCTAGTCCTGCTATTATCAGCCCTTTCGAAGAGTTTGCTCCCCTCCTGGGAGTAAGTTCCCTTCAGGTATTGAAAGGCTGCAATGAGGTCACCCCGCAACCTTCTCTTCTCCAGGCTGAACAAACCCAACTCCCTCAGCCTGTCCTCATAGGGGAGGTGCTCCAGCCCCCTGATCATCTTCGTGGCCCTCCTCTGGACCCTTTCCAAAATCTCCATATCTTTTTTGTACTGAGGGCTCCACACCTGGACACAGTACTCCAGATGGGGCCGGATTCTCCACTTCAATGCAGTGAAAGCTAGGAGGATCTATTTTGCACAAGAACTGTGTTTATCACAAAAACTACTCTATCTGCCTGACCAGATAGATTTAAGAAACTCCATCAACATAACCTGAAAGATAACCCAATGCTCAAAATCAATAGTAGGGACTAAGTTTAATTCTGAATCAGGATCAAGGCTTTCGTCCTCCTGCCTGTGTACAGGATAGGGCTGTTAACTTTTTTAACAAAACCTCATTATTTTTTGAAAAAGAAATGCAATTTCAACATCCAAAGACAAGAATATATTCAGCAAGGAGTCATATTTCCTCTCATTTCTTTTGATAAAATAAGATTTGCACTGCAGTGCATTCAGTATGCTGTCACAAACCTTCCTTTGAGGCTACCATGGTTTCAATAAGGTGCACAAACATACATTAGCAGGTGTGAGTTGTTTCATACAATGCATCATTGCCCTAAGGCTGAAATGAAAGTACTTTTCAAGTTGCTATTTTCTATTGCTCCATGGCTTCTGGTATCCTTTGGCATTAGAGGCAGAAGTATCAGGAAACTGCTCAGGTTGATGCTGTCTGACTATATATGGAGATAACAAGACAAGAGCCTGTGCTAGTGCGGACCAGGTCTGATCTGCAGTTAGAATTACAGTGGTGCCTCCCACCTGTATGGCCACAAGTGCTTAAAATGTAAGAGAACATCTAGCTTTGGGGTTAGCAAGCCTTTAGCTCACATGGTAACATGTGGGAGCTAAACAGTCCTGTGTTTCCTGGCATTTCACCTCATTTTGATGACCACGTACTGGCTAACATCAACTCACAAAACACCATTTCCCCTGTGAAATAAAACTCTCTGTGTTTTAAATCATCAAGTGTGAAACGGCACGTTAGCCCTTGCTTTTTTCCTACCTCTGATTTGCTTTGGCTAAGGTGCAAGGAAAACTCAAACATTTGCTTAAGTTTCACCATCTTCAGCACATTGAAGTGCTGGCCTAAGAAAGCATGTTTTTTTTTTCTGCTAGGCAATGAAAGATGTAACTCCTTTCAGTGTGCAGACAGCACTAGTAGAGCTACAGTGTTCTAGTAGAGCTACAGTGTTCTTCTCAGTTCTTGAGTTACTATAATGGTACAAAATAATCCCATTCAGACTTGCAGTGTGGTATTTTACGTGTGAGTACATGTGTGCACGTATATATATGTGATTTAAACAACCACCTTAAATTGCCACATGTTCATCTACTGTTTCCAACCTTCTGAAATACATTTGTGCATTCGGTTAGCGATTTTTGAGGTAATTAGCAGATTGTTCATAAGGCTAAATAGTAAATACACAAACATGAATGCTGTCATTGTTACTCCGGACCACTGAAGCTCCTTTTTGAGTGTCAAGCTATTCCTGCATTAAGCCAATTACGCCACAAGCCATGGAAGGCCGTCACATTTAGACAGAACACGTGCCTCTTTTTTGCACTTGGGGGAAGAAAGATCCGTGTTCAAAGGATGCACTTTACACCAAAAAGCTCCTATCACAAATTAACACAGAGACAATCTTTACTTGAAGCTTATCGTACATTTTCTGTTCCTGACCCCGTTAAAAGCAGTTTGTCAGGTTAGACTTCTAAGACGGGGATTATAAAACAGTTCCTACACTTGGAAGTACTTTAAATCTATGAGCCATGGTTCTATTACTGCTTTGTAGCTGAAAAATCAAAACCAGTGATGATTTTACGAGTTGCTGTAGTCTAGACAACATAGTTACTTTCCAATGAAATTGTTCCTCAGGGAGAGTACTGTGAAAATTCCCATACAATTAATTACAGGTATGCGCAACTAAAATACAATTCTACCGCACAGTAGCTCTATAATTGCCGGTACATTTTATGTCTGTATCAAACAGGAATGCTCCAAATGAGCTGGGAGGAGGAAACATAAGGAACGGGAGGCTACACGTAAAGCTCCCTGCAGTGAGGGAGATGAGCAAGACGCAATGTGAAATTTCTGATGCGCCTTCTCCTGTAGCAAAAAGCAGACCTGCTGGAAAGCACTGCATCTGAAGACCGAGTCAGTCTTTACAGAATGCTTTTTTTTCATAGACAACTGCGCTCAACACAAGGTTAGAATGAGAAACTTAACAAAATTAAAAGGAAAACGTACCCGTAAAGCAGGAAAAGGAAGGACAACAGAAAAGGCAGAGGAAAGCTTTAAGAATATATCTATTTTTTCAAATGAAGCCTTCATGTATTTCCCCCTCACAGCACAGCCCTGTTTTTCCCAACAACTATTTCAAATAATTTGATTTTCTGAATGTAAGGCAGATGGGGATGTGGTTTGCAGAACTGTTGAAGCCTTCAGCTTTGCCCGCGAGATGATAAAAACTAACCAACCAAAAATACAAAGACACACGGGCAGACCTCCCTGGCTCCTGGTAAGAGATGTGCCCATCACGCAGCTCTACTTCATTAAACACCGTGCAACAAGATGGTACAAAGGAGAGAACAAAATACCAAGGTATTATTTGACAGATAAAGATACGAATGAAATAACGAAATAGAAATGAAATAATTCAAATAGAAAAGATCTGCCACTGAACTTTCACCCTGTTTAGACTTTTTAGGCAAAAATCTCCCATCCACTCTCACACTTATTCCATTTCCTGTGCTGACCCCTCAGCCCTCAGCAACACCTTGACTCCTGAGCACCCCCTGCAATCTTGCTGGATGTTGTTCCTTACCTGGCTTATCTCCCGTGTTAGATATGAGAAACTAGTTTGTCACATATTTTTGCCTCTTTAAGGAACCTGCATGACAGTAGATGACTGCTGGAAAATCATGGTTGTTGCTTAAGCTGAAGTAGAGTGATAAGCACTTGAGCATTTTAGTCTGGAAAATGGGAAGGAAATGAATACATACGAGTTTAACACTTGGCTCCCTTTAAATCAGGGGAATGTAGCATTGAGCTCTGAAAAAAATACATCTTTATAGCTAGTGCTGAGAACAAAACCCACCTGTGCTAAGAAAATGCCTATAGGAAATAACTGTACTTTCACTTATTACTTTTCATTGTTATTGGAAACCTCCTCCTACAGCTTTATTCCTTAAGGCAGAAACTACCACTGATTTTACTTAATATTCATGCCCAGTCACAACCTCAGCCAAAAGCTTGTGCTAAAATCTCATACCATGTCACAGCACACACATACATTACAGTTAACTTGTATGTAGATCAACTGTTTCGCACAATGGCCTTCATTATTTTTTTAATTATTATTTATGCATTTATTTTTTACAAGAACACCCATAAGGCTCAGTTAGAATAGGCGCCTCAGACTGCTAAATGCTGGGCAAACATATGTATATATTAATTAGTGTGTAGGATTAATATAGGCCCCCAAACCTGCAATTAGGTGGAACCGTTTTGGCTCCAATAACCACAAACAAAGTTCTCATTCGTCATCCGCACAGAAAAGGTGAAATCCTGGCACCAGCCAGGTCCCTTAGAGGGAAGCTTTGCCACAGACCACAATGCAATCGCCTCGAGATACTTCATCATATATTTTATTGCACATTGCAGGCCTGAAATATCAGATGCATTCAGACAAACTTCCATTACGCTGGAGAACATGATTTGGTCTACATTTTGTTAAGTATGGCTTAGTTATTTGCCCACACTGTTTACACAAGAGTGGGTCTGCATATCTAATTTTTAAGTGAAAACACTGCACGCAAGTTAAGTGGCAGTGAAGCAAGTAGAAACTTCTGTTCATCTGAACAACTAATGAGATGGTTCCTCTTACATCTCAAAGGGTGTTTTTTTCCAAGTTACAGTAGAATGTAGTTGATCTGTGCTTTACTACACTAGGCACCCCATAAGTCATACACACAAAAATGTGGCACTCTCAGCCAAACTTCTTGGCGACGATTTAATAAAAGAGCCCCAGGATTTCATCTCATATTTCAACTTTTCATTATTGTTTTTTCTTCAATTACATCTGTATGACACTATGCTGTATTACTCTAAGGTGTAGTAATTAAACCTTGAGTATTTGGGATCTGCTAATGCAGGCGAAGATTTCTTGAAGTGAATGGCTCATGTTTTGTGAACTCTTGAGTTTGCAACTCTGCAAAGTGCATACACGCTTTATTCTGGTCTGACAAAACGACTTGTTAAATGCTCAGATTTAGGCATTCACTTCCTCAGTGACTGGTTTGATGCTTACCACTAATCCTGTGCTTAAATGCATACAAGCTGAATTTGTAGCAAATTAAAGAAAAGAAAACAAAACAAAACACCACTCCCATCAATACGTACTCATTTCCATCGACTGGACTGTCCTGACTGAGATTATTTTGCAGCATATTATCCTTAAAAAACCAGCACACCACAAAAGAGCAAGTTCTCTTCTGCTCACATACCGGTACTGAGCCAATCTGCATGGCTCCAAGAAAAAGCTGTTGCAGATTATCAAGTGAATAGTGGATTTAATGGTTCACAGTCTGCTCTGATTCACCCTAACGTGGAGTTCAGAAATACCATCTGCTGACAGAAACTAAAAGCATTCTGATATAAATAGCAGTTCTGCTAAAATTCCAGATTAACTGGGCTACGTATCGATAGCGCATCTATAAACAGAAAAACTCTGAGCATCTCGTTCCCCCTCAATCAATTTCAGGCTTGTTTTACACTTCTACTGTCCACGTTAAACTTACAAAGCAGCTTAGCTGAGCAGATCTCTTTCTTTGCTGGACTCTGTTTAACGTGCTGCAATGGCTCTCTGTACAACAGCTGTCTGTGCCATGTGATAACTTCATTGTTGAAAGCTTAACATATGGAAACTGTGCTAGAATGTTAGCTGCACTGATACCTATGAAGAGAAATGAGCTTTTGCATTACAAAATAACACATTTTTCAAACAACCGAAGTAAAAAAAATCAAAGACATATTTAGAATCTAAACCATATTAGTTTCTGGCACATCGCTCACCCCATTTCAGTACTCAGTTCCAATGGCTGATTACTATTGTGTTTTAGATTGCTATTAGCAGCAGACAATGGGTGGTTTGCTTTCAACTTTAACATTCTCAAAAATGAAAATGAATAGGTTTGAGAGAAGGCCCTTGGGGTTCCTTCAAGAGTTATCCATGAAGGAAAACGCTATACAGGAGAATTCCATGAATAATATCTCATGTCACTGAGATAACATTACTTGAGGTTACAATGCTTATTGAGAAAGCTCCTAAATTGTTCTATTTTGCTTTGCAATCTTCCCCAAAGCAAAGCTCCCACAAAGACAAGCTCTTAGCGAGCCACAAGCGAGGTGGATTCTTACAGATTCATTTCTGAGACCCAGCTGCCTTGGACAAGAGGAGAAAGGAGAGCCTAAGCTTTAACACAGACAGTTTAATTTCCTTTAAATTAGTCACCCATAAAAGGAACAATGAAGTTCTAAATTATTTCATCAGTAGCAACACCCGTTAACACCAAAAGGAAGCTGTAACTTTTTGGTCACAGTTTGGCCAGGAGTTGCATTTGAAAACTGAACAAAATCCAACTGAATAAGAGGAAAGATTAATAGCCTGAGTTGTAAGAATCTATTAACTTTATTGCATATAAATTTATACATACACGGTATTAATCACAGAAGACACTCTGCAGTAGAGTGAATGGGGAACGATTCTCTTTAAGAGAAACTAAATCTACAACACAACTAAGCATTTAAAATCATTGTACAGATTTAAGAGTTCGGTTACTCTGAGTACTGAAAGTACTTATTACAGCAGGAACTGAAAATACACATTAGCTGAGGACTGATTTTTCTTAACTGAAATAAATATTAAGTTTCACGTCCTGTCTTTAAATCATATATTATGTAAGTCGTGGTTTGCCACTGGTATGATTTATTAGAAAAATATTAGCCCGTTTCACATGATATATTGTAACTGGCTGAAATGGTGCAGCTTTAGGATTACTGACACAGCTACAAAGTAGTCTTGATTTCAGCTATGGATATGCTCTATACACTGTATCTAGACATGCACTATAAACTACACAGTTGCCATAGATCTGCCAAATCATTATTCAAATAATATCCCCGGGTGGTAAATACAAGGTTGTTACATCAATAGAACTAACCTGAAAGCCTCAGAGTTTTCCTTTACGGCTAAAAATATTACTGTTTGGAATCCTTAAGCCTGTTTGATTATAATATTACTTGTTTAGCCTTATATTTGTTCAACGTTCAATTCTACAAAGTATTTTTTCCAGCAAATTAATTATCGATTTCATATTTTACTTTAAAAAAATAAACCAGAAAGAAAAAAGAACAGAAGTAAAAAGGAAGAGGTCAAAAAGTTGGGGGCTTCCTCTGGGAGGAAAATAGGGACAATTTGGATCGGGCTGGTGGAAATTTCAAAGAAGTTGGCCATATAATAGAAATGTAAAACCTTTGTAATGAAGTCAGTCAGCAATGACTGCACAAATGTGCCTCCCCAGGAAGGCATTTACCCTAATTAGTAAGATAAACCAATAGGTAGTCAGCTATTTAAATGACAGCTGCAAATCAAAATGGGCCTTGCCAACTCCCTCCTAGGGTCAGCTCTGACCACCCATGAAAACTTACCCCTTTCATCTCCTTTACAAGTGGAAGGACTGACACATGGCTGTAGCTATTGCAGCCAACCATAGAATCCTCAATACTTGTTGCCAGGACTCACTGCCATCAGCTGCCCAATGCAAGCAGGCAGTAAGTAGGTTTATAAACCTATTAAAACTGCATAAATGTTATACCTTGTAATCTCTTAAAATCAAAATAAACAGGAAAGGAGGTCTGAGAGCCAGTTTCTTCAGAGCAAAATGTAATGCCAATTATGAGGTTTCCAAATATCCCAGCTTTTGGAGGGGCTGGGGGAGGTGAAAGGGACAAGACTTAGGGCTGAGCCATTAAAAAGCCAGTTGGTAGTATTAAACCCTTGCTTTAGGATTTATAAGAGGGCCAAAAATTCACTCCAGGCTGAAATTTACAAACCCAGGTTTGGAATCATTAAAAAAAAAAAAAAAGAAAAAAGAAAAAAATCAAGAAAAAGAAGTCATTTATACAGAACAGAAGAAAACAGTCAAACACAAAACAGTGACTTCAGATGATTTTTGACACTTCTTCAACGCAAAAAACCCCGTTGTTTATTTTAGCTTTTATGCTTGAGGCTTATTACTATCGACCACTTTTGTAACTAAAACTGGGATGAGGTTATTTTTATAATGGATTACCAACAACTCACTATCACTGAATCTTTATAAAGCTTTTCAGTATGAAGAGGTATGACGGTTTTCAAAGGAGCGTCGATGCTCTGACTTACACTCAAAAGCCAGGAAACCAGGGGTGGAAATTTAATCTGGGAGCCACACAGATGTATAAAAATGTTTAAGAAATTAACAGCGTATGTAAAAGATGCAACGTCAGCCCCATTTTTATCCGTAACCAGACTTCATTAGTTTTGTGGGTTTAAAACAGACATTTAAAAATAAAGGCAACACAAGTTTTTGCGACTTAATTGAGCGCTCCTTAAAGAAAGATATTTCAATGTTTGAGAATGCTAATGTCTTTCCAAAATAAGCTGTGTGCTGCTGCTACTTAGCTCTACTTCCCTTGCACCCTAAGGAGTCTATTACCGATGGAAGCCATTTCTTCAGCTAAATCCTGCCTGCGAATCCTAACAAGAGCTTTAAGCCTACTAAACGAAGTCTCCTGGGAGACACTATTGTTACAACAAAAACTGGAACAAATTTCTTAAAGTGAACTGTAGGCAATTATTGGAGGATGTAGGTCTTGGGAAGAAGAGAAAACTTGTTACAGGAGACAGAACAAAAAGTCAAATGTAAGCAGAGACGGCACATGCCAGTCACCCCTGAGGGAACAGAGGGGAGGTATAGAAAATTAACTGCTACCTTTCTGCTTCCCACCAAAATCACAAATGGGCATTTTCAGGGGACTAACAGACACGGAGTTTGCAGTTAAATGTGTGTCTGCCTCGTTACCTGAGAAAAGCCTTCAAGAACACACTTCTTCACTACGTATTTCTGCCGGATATGCCATTTGTAAATAATGCCATACACAAGGAGGTGGTGTACATACACACGTAACATCTGCAGCATCTATGTGTGTCAACTTGGAAGCTGTTCAGCTCTGTCTGAGAATCTGGCGTGTAGTCCTTTGGCATACGCTTTTACTGCAAAGCTTAACAAACACTCTCCGCAGCCAAACCACCTCAAACTGTTTCTTGTCAAATTTCATAAGCTAAGTGGGTTCAAATCTACTCAATGTGTGGATGGGACATCATTATATGAAATTACACTTTGCTGAAAAATGACAACAGTAGCTGAACTGCATCGGGCAATGGCAGGACATACGCTCTAAGGACATACACAGAGATAACTGAGGTTCAGGCCACTTTATTCAACACAAGACCGCCACATCCAGCAGGGCCAAGAGAAGCAGCAAACCTAAACGGAGGACACTAATTGGAAAATGGGACCCAAAAGGTTCCCAGATTGTGCCACAAGAAAGAATGGCAAACAGCCGTATATAGGACAGCTGTTTTCTGCTAAGGGACATGCAGATATTTGTATGCCATCTCATCAGCTTTTAAGGAATGCTTTCTCTCTGTCTTCTAAAGTGGAACCATCCTGGATTTACACCTAGCACAGCAACAGTAATGCCAGACAAATGAAATTTCAATATCCTTGCAAAGTACAGAAAAGCCGAGATCAGAGATAAGTAACACCACAATGATGAATAAACATTGGTAAAAGCAACTCCATTTCTTTTTCGATGAAGTATAGGTGTAAGGGATGATTTTAGCAGTTAACACTGACCCAGATGATGTTTTCCTAGGCTCCCTGACCTCCCAGTGCCTGCACAGGGAGGAAGAAAAGAAGCTCAGCCACAAACAGGACTCAGAGCACATGGTCTACAGAGAATCACAGCATAGCTACCATTGGAAGGGACCTCTGGAGGTCATCTGCTCTAATCCCTCTGATCAAGCAGGGACATCTAGAGTGCAAATATATGTATATATACACATACATATACATACATACATATGCATGTATAACTATAACTGAGAACAAAATCCCATGCCAAGAAAATGCTAGGAGAAATTCTGTAGTTATCAGAAATCACAATGCTTATTTCAGGTCCAGACAAACTGGTAAGATGACAAAAATGGGAATCCTGAGGTAAGAAGTTTCTGCTGAAATATAATTCAGTTAATAATCACTATTTATTATTATTATTATTATTTTAAAGAAACCAAACATCTTCAAGAAACATTATCTGTTTTATATGTTGTTTTTGCTACCAGGCTATTCCAAATCCTAACCTTGGAATATGGCTCCAAGGGAAAACTCGTAACACAGAACGCAGAAAGTGGAAGCTGCTATTATTTATAACCTGGCAAGCAGGACTCAGTTAACTTAGAAATTCACTTAGCCAAAACAAGCTGTTTCTCCTAACTGCAGGTAAAACAACATTCTGAGTAACTTTAAAAGATTGAAAGTTTATATAAATAACAAAACCAGAATTATTTTAGTATAAATTCTCTTTAGTGTTTAATGGAGTGTATTTCAAACAGCAGATAGTTAGCCGGTGGTCCTGACAGACATTCAAAGTTGTGCTACCTGACCACATCATGAATTAGCCTACTCAGTAGAGAAGGTGAACCAAACAAAACAAATGGAAGGAGTAATTCCTTGACATCTGTATCCAAAGTGGAGATGATTAAAAAAAAATTTACTCGTTAAACTTTCTGTATTACATTCAGACTTTGTTGTTTAGTTATAACTCAACATGCTTCCCTTTTTCATATCCAGGGACACACTGAACAAACCGTTCATTTCAGAACGTAGAGAGTGACACATGAACCACTACACCTTTTTCACTCAATAGTTAATACCAAAATGTTAAGTAACTTACACAAAATACATGGCAAGGCAATTTATCAAAGCAGGGATACTAATGCTATTTCTTACTAAGAGGAATACATTGATTCCGTATATTACAAAACCGCATAGATTGTGGCAGACACACAAAAAAAAACACTTTATCTGTGGTACACCTGAAATTGTCACAAACACCTTCAAGGTAAGAGTATTGCCATGACAGTGAAATTTAACTTGAAGCGTATCGCTACTGTCTGAAACAAGATCTTTAGCTAATGTGAACTGGAATGACTTGGGTCAAGAGACCTGGCTCAACACAGCAAGCAACTTCCAGTTACTTCAAGCAGTGAAAAAAACTTCCCAGGATTTTTATACCTGGGACAATCTGGATAACTTGGTTATCGACAAAATGTGCTGACTTTTCAGTCTGCTAGCTGACTTCAATCAAAACTATAAAAGATACTAATACATAATTCATGGAAACTGCTACACTGAGCAGATAGAGTCAGAGAGAAGATAAAAGAGTGTTTAGATCTTAGCTGTTCTCTAAATAAATATTCTCAAAAGCCACACAGAAGAAATGCAAGCTGATTTGGGTATAAGCAAACAGTATATGCTTACCTGTTGGAGTACTGCTACGAAACGAAGAGGAAGGAGTGATTGGAGGGGTGACGGGAGGAGTAAGGCTTCCACTGCTGTGGCGAGGTGGAGTGGATACATTCCCACGGGACACTGTGCTTGACAAAGTCAAAGAGAGTTTCGGCTGAATCTTCTTCTTCAAAGACTCCTGCTCACGTCGAGCAGCATCAGTCATAAACCTAGAAAAAGGGCAATCATGAGGATGAGAGACTTCAAGAGCTGCCAGAGTGAAAGCTTTAGGTAATACACTCACTGACCAACTGGAGCTTCAAAATCAGCCATGATTGCTCTAGTGGTATTCTAATCCTTATTTGCTCTCACTTCCACTGAACAAGAAGCTGTCTTGAAAGATTCATAAAAAGACAGCCCAAGGAAAATCATCTTTTTTCTGCATGGTCCTCTGTTGTTATGCCAAGGCATAAACTATGTCTGTCAGTAAATAATATAATAACATGTGACACAGAATGTTTAAGTTACATAGAATCATTAAGGTTGGAAAAGACCTCTGAGATCATGTAGTCCAACCATCAACCCATACCCACCATGCTCACTAATACATGTCCTTCAGTGCCACATCCACACGCTCAAAGGTTTCTCTGATTTCAGAGAAAGCCAGATTTCATCCAAGATCCCAGGTTTAAATGATGAACTTACAACCTTGGCAAATTGTGGTGGGTGTATTCAGATAAGTGAGAACTTCTGTGCAGACTATATGCTGCAGTTGCCCTGGAGCCAGCTGTCACCTAGAAGCTCCTATTTGTGATTCAGTAAGGAAACAGAATGAATTATTTGTATTGGACTAAATAAGGGCAACTTGGCTTTCTTTCAATAGTCACACCAAATGGCTTGTCATGTGACATGACGTCCCACTAGTTTAGAAGACATGAAAGCAGCCCCAAAACCAGCACAGAGCTGGGAGATAGATGTACAGTTAGCAACAGACTTGAGAAAAGGGACCACAGTAGTCAGTGTATGAAGAAGCAGGCTGCAGGACAAAGTGATTGCTGTTGGACAAAGTGATTCTGCAGACTGCAGTATTGTAATGATTGCACATAAAAGACCAAAAACCAGTAATGCACAGGTGAGAAGCAGAGCTGCCAGGGACATCACTCTGACCATCAGGTCACCTTGGGTCTCACAGCAATACATGATATATACCACACAATCTACGACATAGTGCTACAAGAAAGTCCGATTTCTTCTGCGGACTCAAACAACAGTTTCAATTAATGTCAATCACTGTATTTATGGGAACCTGACATTTTGTGACTGCTCACAGCACCTGCTGGTTATGAGTGCATGCATATTAGATAGTATTTACAGAGAGATCTCTAAAAAACCCAGCTCTTGTGGAATGGTGAAATATAGGGAACTAGAGGGGAATTAATAAAAGAAGTAAAAAGGGGCTTTTAGACATGTATGTCAAATATGAAAGAAAATATTGGCCCGTACCTCCCTCTTGTTTGAAAGAGCAATCGAGGTATTGTAACACAGCAGCTCAAAAATTCAAGTATCCTTAGAATAATAAAGATATATCCCATCCAACCATACCATGAGGGCATTAATAAGTGGATCTCTGCCATAATATGTACCATCAACACACAATCTGCAGACATTAATAAATAGGTATATGACATGACAGCTTATCTTCTTTGTAACAGAGTCAATGCATCATGTCCAACATAGACATGGCATTTTTATTAAGTTAATATTTAAAAAGAAGATATCCATAGTAACAGTTCAGTTTTAAATTTCTTTTCTCTCAACAGGGTAGAGATATTATTAGCAAAACAGTCCCCAAACAGGATTCTAAATTTCATTAAAGGGAAGAAAAGAAAAGCAATAATAAAATGGCCTTTCAGTACACATTTACTTTCTGCTCACCAGGAAACATCTAATTCACTGTGTTTGGAACCTGTAGTATGATGTGTTCTTGCTTCTGGATGGGAAGCCTTATTCCTTATTCCTATTCCTATGAAAATGTTATGGCAACATTATAAATCCTTGAGAACTTGGATGATAACCTCAAGCGTGAGACGTTAAAATGCACCAGCATGAATGCTGTTATTTAATGAACTCAGCCATGAATAACAATGTTAAAATAATATTGGGGTATAATTAGTCTGGTTGAGGTCCATAAAAATCAGGAAAATGTGAAACTTCTCCCTGTCCTGTTAACTCACTCCCATTTGGGCTAAGCACGTCGGGTATGTTCCAAAATGTCATTTGTTGTCTACACGGAAACTTGAGAGAGATGGAAGGCAGAGTGTGTTGAAAAGTTCAGTTCCTGATACGTGAAGTATGAAATTAACCTTTTCAGATCCAAATAATCTCTTATATGTTTGCCGAAGCACTGGCAGTACTAAGCTTTCGAAAAGAAATCTTGTTTAAATAGATCAAATAAAACATTTGTTCAGTATTCTAATTGAAACGTTATATCTCTGCTTAACGATGGTTATGCCCTTCAAAGCCTACAAGATAAGCATTTTAATGATGGCTACAGAACAACATTTCTGACTAAAGCTTTAATTTTCACGTTGAACGTACATTATGGCTGCAACATCAACTGCACACAAAATGAAACAATTATGGTCGAATATTGATCTTACATGACTGCACACAATTTTCTCTGCCTCATTTAAATGCACAAGATGTATGGGAATCAGACAATGAACTGTAACTAAAATAGGCTGTCTTAATACTATTTAGGTTATATCTCACCTTGATTAATAGTCTCTCCCATTATCTTCTGATCCGTCCTGTCTCCTTGCGGAGTCAGTCTCCTGTTGTTTTCAAGTCTCAGTCTCAACCCCAGAATCTTGCTATTCAGTTTCACCACTACACAGCTTTTACAGTCATGGTTCCCTATTGCACAGGATTCTGTTTGCACCTCATAGCCCTGACTTTCCAAGCCCAGTATACCATGTTGGCACACTGGAACAAGCAGAATAACTGTTCAGTTCCCAGTCATTCCCCAATCATATTTTGACAAGCATGGGGTTTGTGTGTCTCCTTACAGGTCGTTCACCATATCAGGGAGGAGCCCATTCAATAGAAAAAAAATCTCTTTCACTCATACTTTTTCTCCCCTCTCCTTCTCACCCTCCTAATAATTCAAATCCCTGCTCCTAAACACATAGGTGCTATGATTGCTGAACCAATTGCTTGCAGCAAACTTCAATAAACATGAGTAAAATAAAGTATTTCCCCTTGCTCTCATTCCCTGGAATAGTTTGAGTATTTTTATTGAAACTTTCCCAACAAATTCAGCCTGAAGGAGAAACCCAGCATGGAAAACTTCAGCCCAAACAGCCGAACGTTGGCAACATAATAAGCAACCGAACAGTCTTATAATGGAAAGTGTTGCCCAACCTTCCATATAGGTGGCAATATAATACATCAGCATTAGCTGTTGTTAAGAACACAAAAGTCACAAAAAAAGAAAAGCAGAGGCAACATTTGAATTTGAAAGTCTCCTAAAATCAAAGCTTTGCAACGTCTATAAATTTTCCTCCTCCCAAGCCCTGCATCTCAAAAAACAACTTTGAAATCAAGAGTGAACAGAAGAACACACTGGCAGAAACTTCCATGAGCTAAATATACTAGCATGTACTGTTTCAAGATCATGCCCCGCCATGACTCACATCATGGCGTCAGAGTTAGTTTATCATAAACCTCTTATGATGCTCAATTCTGAGGCAGTTTAAGCATTCTGTACTCATATACGCAGACCGAGGGCAACGGCATCATAAAAACAGTTTGTCCTACAGAATGTACTTTCACACTAAAGGTGTGGTGATTAAAGTAAAAGACACCCTTTCCTCCTCTTCCTCACAATAACAAACACGACAGTGATACCATGCAGTAATACATACATTCCACCCTGAGCTTCACCAGTGACACGCTGTATACTAGCCCGTAACATGAAAAAGCAGCAGAACAGAACTAGTTCTGACCCTTCTTCTCATTATCACACAATTAATTAAGGAACAATGCTGATATTGACATTAAGCTCATTGTGTTTGCTGACTTTCATCAACCTGCATGGGCACTTTTCACACAACAGGAGAACATGAGGCTAAGCTTCCATCACTCAGGCTGCTCCAACCTGACAGCTGATCAACCTTAAGACTGAATGGAAAGAAAAGAAAAAAATCCAATGTGTTTTACAGCAGATCCGTGCCACCCTTTGCGTATGATATTCATCTCAAGAGAGGTCAAATTGACTCAATCGATGGCAAGAAACTAGACTAACTACATACTGAAAGCCACACATTAATTCTATTGCTATGCTTTATGTCTCTGAGAGCAAAGTGCTGGTTGTGTATCTGCTTTTGCCCTTAGTCTTATTTCCACTTCTGTCTCAAGATTTTTGTGCAATTCTTGGTCTCTGCTTTTCCAAGAGCGTGGTAAATTTTGCTCCCAGTCATCCTCATCATACTAGCAGCATTTGGGGGGGGGAAGGTAGGTTGAAGTACCTCTAGTTGTACAGTATTTTAAAACTTGAGGAGACCTCTACTATGAAGAGGTGTTAGAAGGATCCATCTCTCGAGGCATGACACACAGTGATAAAGCAGTGAGGTTTGGTTTTGCTACTACTGGGAAGAAGAGATAATTGCTGAGTTGAACTATTATTGGGTTAAGCAGAACTCTGATGAAATCTAAGCCACAAGTGCTCAGCAGTAAGCTGTCTTGTCTCTTGGGAAGGATGAAAGGCTTTCCTCTATTGAACTTCATGAAACTGAGACAAAGCAAAGACAATCCATGTCCCCAGTAATGCATTGCACACTATGTGATAACGAGGAAACAAAGACACGAACAAGTCTCATACCATCTAATGCTTCAAAATTATTTGATGAACCGCCCCTCCGAGCACTTTCACATGCCATCCTTTGTAGTCCGGGGGAAACAGAAGTATTCTGCAAAAAACACTAAAAAATCTCTGTTGCTTCACAGAAGCTGTCAATCGCCTTTTTGTTTAGAAATCTTCCAACACAGTTTTATAGCAAAACCCTAAAAAGAAACACCAGTTGACAAAGCCCAATTAAGACGCCTGCTTAATCACACATTCCTCCACCAGTTATCTACATCTTCCGCAAAGTTACAATTTATGTGAAGTTACTTTTTGATTCTTTTTCCAATTTCACAAAAAGCATCCAAAAAATGGAGAAGAAAAACCACAAAATAATCCCTTTCAATGATCCCCCCAGATCTGTATTTCACTTACCCTAAGCAGACCAAACACATAATTAAAGGGTATTTCTAAATTTCAGGACAAGAACTCAGTGCAAGATACATTATAAAAATACCCGACATCTGTGCTGGACTTCAGCATGGCACATTCATGTGATCAGGTCTTAGAAATGAATTCAGCCTTCGTTCTCAGTACTTCATTCACACCGATCTATTGAAGCTTTCTATGTTGTAAGGAAGGAATATTTCTGACAATTCAGATTCCTTTTCATTATTGGTATTTATATAATAATTTACTGACGGTACAATTATTTCAATTTCTATTATTCAACATGCTGACTTGAGATGTTAAAATTATTATTGCCACAAAATATACTGTAACACACACTGGTTTTCTCAACACATGCACATTCAGCAGATGTAAGAGAGATTATTATTAACGCTTAACCCTTAGAAAAAGGTTAAAAGCAGACTTTGACTTTGCATTGCATTTCTGCTGCAGCACTGATAAAAGCACAACATGCAGCCTTATTCATATTGCAGTCAGGAGAATCAAGGGTGCAACCTTAGGAAATCTGCTCAACGTGGGCAAAACTTCAGTGCATTTACTTTCATTGTCTGCTTGTCACATAAGGCACAATAAAACATCCACCAACTACATGTTCTGTGGATCTAGCACGGAAAATTGATTCATTAGATTGGGAAACTTCCTATTTAAATACATGTAAGTGGAGCTAATGGGCAGTAATGTGCCAAATAATCCATTATCACTCCAGATGAATAAAAATAATGCAGCGATTATCTCATCATCCTAAGCCATGTACTTGCCCACAGTAAAACTCATGTTTATATGCTGTTGATCAATACAGAGTTAAAAGTATTGAAAAGGAATTTAATGTTTCTTGATTTTGCAAGTAAACAAAACCTTCGTGCCAGTTACAATTCACATTTTGGTTAATGTAAATCTG
This sequence comes from Excalfactoria chinensis, assembly GCF_039878825.1. Lineage (NCBI taxonomy): Eukaryota > Metazoa > Chordata > Aves > Galliformes > Phasianidae > Excalfactoria > Excalfactoria chinensis. The sequence goes on from NC_092826.1 coordinate 107,469,734, forward strand.
GACATAAGCCCTACCTTCCCATTATTCCATAAAAGTATTTTCTGTTTTGCCAAGATTTTTTTTTTTTTTTTGCTCTGCTTTTCACCCCTCTCTTCTGTTAGTTGGACACTTAAGACTAATTCCGCCTGATCATCTTTTCACAGGGCACCAAAGTAATCTTTCATTTAACAAAATCAAAACCCCAAACCGGTGTTGTACATTTCCCCACCATAAAAAGGATTATTTACTAAGAAACAAATGTTCCAAACCTTCCAAAGAGGGATTTTATTTTTAAAGCAAAGCGGGTTTTTGTCTGTTTCTTTCCTTTAGTTTGTGTAGGTCATGTAACAAAAGCAGAATTCAGGACTGTACTTGATTTAAATATATATACATCTATTACACAACATCAGAAAAAACGCACACTGCATGGAAAACATTAGAACAGCAATGCAACCAGGAAAGATGCAATCTTACTTCAGATATTTCATGCATAGTGAAAATCTGTTACTTATGCCCCAGATCAATGATGGGGACTTGAGGAAGAGTCCACAAATGCTTCACTCTGTTGTTAAACAGATAATATAAGTGATATGCTTAAAAGGAGCAAAATTAGAAATCATCTTGAGAGCAATAGTGATTTCTAAAAAATTAGAAACATATTTATTTCTCTCTTCTTTTCCTCCCACTCTTTTCCCAGTTTTTCTGCCCTGTTCTGAATTGAAACACTGAGTTACAGAAAGGAGCTCTAACTTGTCTGCAACTTCCAAGCTCTGCAATTTCCATGGAGAGAGGCTGGAAGACAAATGCTGTTCGCTATGGCACAGTCACCTCTGTTACAAATAAATAGGAGCTGACAGAGTTCCGACAACCCTCTCAACCGTATCCCATCAGTGCATTAAGTACGCTGTGCTTTACCTCTACGTCAGGTTGTTCGCTGTCAAACTAACGCCGAAGTTTTGCCATTGGCAGAAAAGATGCATTCGGATGGTGTAAAACATTTGCAAGCTTTCTCACATTAGGGATAGATGTGCACAATGCTGCAGCAACCCTTTGCCGTTAGTGCAACACTGCAGTCGTCAGTTCAGAAATCGTCCTCCCTATATTTACCAACTGGCTTACTAGGGCACTTATCAACCTTGGCTTTACTTATGGTCATTAAACAAGTCACTGCCTGCTTCCAGCAACACACAACGTATATATTGCTGCTTAATTAATTGCACCTCACGCAGAAAAAGAACAAATTATTTTTCTCAGCAAGGGTAACTATAATGACTAAAGATGATCTCATACGAAAGAGTGCTGATAATATCTTTGCAGGAATACTCTTACCATATCAGTCATTCAATTTAAATATTGCTATTTCTCTTTTTTTTTTTTTTTATTAGACTGATCTGTGCTTTAGAATAATCAGAGTGCAAAATTCTTGATGGCAGAGTGAAAATAAAACATTTATTTAAGCGGGAGGAAAATGCAGGGGAGTTGAATAGCTTTTTTTCGTTTTTTTGTGGGTTTTTTTTTTTTTCATCTGTAGAAATCTGAAGCTTCAATGGATTCCCAGTCTCTGCAAAGAAGATGAAATAACGCTGCTCATGGAATAAGAAATAGGGGGTCTGTATCTCTTAAGTTTGACTTGAATCCCAAAGTAGTTCTGGCGTAGGACTTAAGTAGTGCACCAGCCGTGCTCTGGCTCACTGCACAGGCTCAAGTACTGTCAAATTGCATGGTTCCAGTAGGACATTTTACTTTCAGATGTGCTTAACCTAAAATATTGTATTTTTTCCATTACTGGTCCGCCCTCTTTCCTTCTTGAAGAATTTATTATAACTATATATGTAAATCAACTTCTCGCAGTCAATCCTACAGAAAAAATAGATGCGTGTATTTGTGACATCTAGTTTTATTGTTGGACTTGGTTTGGCTTTATTGATGCCTCAGGGACTTTAAACTTTAAGGAGCAGGGAGCCGAAATGTCAAATATTTCACTCCTGTAATGTTCCATTTAAGTCATGGTATTCCTGTGTCATTTCACACCAAGTTCCTCTGTGAATTCAAGTCGACACCCAAAGACAGATTCATCAAGGAAGAATTTAAAAATAGATCCTATCACAAAACATTCCTTATTAGCTACGAGGATGTCAAATATCCCGTACATAAATCAGTCAGACTCCAATGCTTTACACAGCATTAAATGGACACGCTAACCAATACACTGTTCAGTCTTCCACAAATGTGTCACACATTGCCAACACTGGCTCTGCCAGTATGAAATCCAGGATACCCATTCAGAGAAATACGACAAAGATAAAACTCTGGCAATAATAACCTGGATAATTAAATGAACTCTCAAAACCTATATAAGTTGGTTGCCTTTTCAATACGGAGAACCCAAAGTCTCTTATGGTGCAGTCATGGTTTATTCTTAAACAAACACTGCACCTAGTTGAGAAAACACTGATACAAAATACAACCCTTGCATTGAGAAGGAACCTTCTGTTCAAAAGATGCTGGTCCAGGCTTAAAATCTAAGCACAGACTTAGATGGAAAACATTTATTAAAAAATGAGTTATAAATCTGTATTCAGAGGCTTGGGTGGGGTGAAGCTTATAATGGAAAGTTGCAGCAATCTTAACATTAGGAATGCGAAATGTCTGGTCTTAATAAACCAAATTTTCAGATTCTTGAGTTGTTTGGAAGGACGATAGCAACTTGCTAACAATCCACCCTTGCTGAAATGGCAAACTGAACATTCCCAGCGCTCCGAACTCCACAGCAATTAGTCACACGTTTGTAAAAGAGCTGGTGGGAAAGATTCCTCCTAAAAGGCGAGAAACTTCAGGTGAAGGCAGGCGAGGGAAAGCAGAGAAAGAAAAGAACAGTAATTCATGTTTTTGCTCTTTCATGCAGAAGGAAATGCTTGTTTCTGTAATTACATGCTACTTCTAAAATGTACCTTTCTATACGTGAGGCTGATTTGCCTGGGAGGAATCAGCGACTAAGTTAACATTTCATTACGGAATCACCGCATTAGGAAAAAAATACAAGTACCTAAGAATCAAGGATAACTTCTGAGGTCCCGTTATTCAGCTGTGAGGTACAAAAAGAAGGAGAGCTGCATTCTGAAACTCGTTTATCCCAGGAGCCTCAGGGCGTGCTATCACACCAGAACCAGGCCTGTCTAGGAGAGCAGCGAACCCCCAGTCTCGCTGGGTCTAACAGATACCATTTCCCTCGCTGGCAGCCACCCTTCCACCTCAGCTTGGAGCGAAGCCCTGTGAGGGTGCGGAAGACGGGCCTGACATCTGAGCGGCAGACAGCAGGGAAGTTCCTCCCGTGCCGTTTGATCTGCTTCGCTTTGCCGGCGTTATTGCATAGAAGCCGGGTTTTCATTAGGCCGGGGAAAAACAGCGCTGCGCCGCAGCCCGCTACCATGGATTACAAACGTGCCCTAACACAATGATTGAAGAGAAAATAGATGGTGTAATACAGAAAGGCCTGACGCTTGTAAGTGGAAAAAAAGCATAAATGACTATTTTAATTAATTTCCTAATGTAAAACACAGCTGTAGTCATGTTGGCAAATATCACCTGCCTGTTTTAAGTTTGTTAAATGAAATCATGCTCTTTAATTGGGTCTTAACGCACAAAAGAATGTTTTATTTACTTTTTATTACAATATCAGCATTTCAACTTTGTTTGCTTGTGCAAAAGCTTTATAAATTACTTGAATCACTTAAATCCGAATACTATAATCTGCAGTTACAATGTACCAGTTTGAGTTTCAACAATTAAATGCCTTTTTTGTGGACTCCCGCTGCTATGTGAACTAGCTGTAGGCTATTAAAATAATGAGTCCGGACTGAGTCATCTGATCTCAGCCTTGGTGCAAAGCCTGAGGAAAAGGCCCGAGCCCACAATTCTCGGTCTGTTTACCAGACCGAGCGCGGCTCGCCCGCTCCGCTCCCTTCCCCCTCGCGGCCCATGGGCGGGCGCACAGAGCCCTCTGCCGGCCGCGGCCGCCCAAGGCACCGCCCCGCGCTGCCCACCTGCTGTCGGTGGGGCCCGGCCCCGTCGAGAAGGGCCGAGAAGGGCCGGTGTGAGTGCCTGCGGACGCACACAGCATGTACACGGTGCTAGGTAGCCTATAGCAGCCTCAGCTCCAACTTCCAGCTGTTATCAGGGACTGCGCAACACCTACATGTATACACATGTATACCACTGTATGCCTATCTACTATGTATGAACTGAACATACGTTCACTACACGTAGATGCATATTATTCTTTTATTTTAATATCCAGGGGAAAATCTCTGCTTTCAAGTGCCAAAGTAATTAAAAATGGAAGTTTATGAAAAGCTGTGGCCAGGATAATACAGCTTGTGGAGAGCTCCTACTCAGGCTGCACGTCTCTAATGAGATTCAGCACACGCAAGGGCATTCCCAACACCATTCTCAGTCTCCTGGTGTTTCTCTAAGTCAAGTCCTGATTCAAGAACCCATTTGGAGAGCAGAACCCTCGCAGCTACATAAATGCTACATAGCTACATGATCTAACCCCTCTATTTGCTGATATCTGAAGTAGTCTCCCTTGATTCCAGTGACAGAACAAGCCTTAGAATAATTTTTAATTGATAAATATAGGCATTATAATTAAAAGATTAAAAAACTAGCCTTAGGAGCAGGCAGATGGGAAGTGCCTGGGATGCCTGGGATGCTCTGCCATAGGCAGCAGCAGGGCCTGGATCTGTGCCTTGCCACCAGCACAGTGGTTCTCCAGAGTAGCAGTTGGGCAGAACAGAGCCAGCCCTCAATACTTTCCTCAGATCGTAAAGCATCAAATCCTACCCTCCTCCTTCTAACGAGCAACTGTTGAATGCAATGTTGTAGACCATCAAGTTACCACTAAACATAGGCTGTGGCAGCTGCTGCGCTAGTTGACAAGGACAGAGGTTTCAAGTCCTTCTGGTCAGCCAGGTCAGTTACTAAACACAGCTAGTGTTTACACAGAGCTCATTCGTGTGCTTAGGATCTACTTGGGATGAGCAGATGTGAATGTGAAGCATTTTATTATGGTATTTACAGGTAGTCTAAGTAAAATAGGGCTTTGAATATGTATTGGGAGATACTGTGGTGAATCACTCGGATAGGCTTAACCCCTGACACAAACCCCATTCTATGAAAGGAAGATTTCTGAAATTGCCTTTGTGCTATTTTCCTGTGCAAGCTGTAAGCTTGTACTCACATATAATCAACTGTAATATTAAAACTCCTTGAAAGGAGTTAATTATAATTGAAAGAATAGCTAAATTTGTGTATACAGGGTCCATACCTTGAAAGAAATAAGTCTTTTTTTTAAAGGCAAAACATGAATTTAAGAAGAACATGAATTTTAATGACAACTGTGAAAATGAGAGTAACAAAATACATTAATTTAATTATTAACAGCATCTTAAATTGATTTTGCTGTTGTCCAAAAGCCCTGGGCGTCCCACTGAACCAAAAGCATTCAGTGAATCTTTCGGTATCTCTGGAGTAACTGCTGCAAAGTTAAGTCAAAAGACTTAAATATACGCACCATTTTTACTTGCATTTGCTGGAAATTGTTGTCTAGCACTGCAGGTTGCCAAAATGAAAAGTAAAAAGAGAAACGTGCATCTATAGTAAAACTCCTAACCTCCCTAAGTCATAAACTCACAGTGATGCAGGCCGATCTATCCTCAGTGGCAACATAGCAGCAATGCAATGTGCTGGAGCTGCTCAGCACCATTTTTATCCTCATCTCCCACTGATGTCAGAGTAATTGAAAACACTTGCCTGAGGTGCTCAGCAACTTGCACAATCAAACACAAACACAAGCAAGCTTCAGCACTGCTAGAGTCCTGCATGCAGAGGAACAAAACCATTGGGGTCACCGCTGCGCTTGACTGGGAGCCAAGATAAGTAGAATAAAATGGGAGCACTACCATAAAAGGGCTCAATTCTGTGGGTGTTAACATTCTTGTCAGCAGCAATTCAAAACAGTAATGACAACCTTGCGGGACAAGGCACTGCAAAGGTGAACTAAAAATGAGCGTAAGTGGGTTGTGGAAAGGCAGGAGAGAAAAGTCAGGAGCAGTGCAGCTGGGTGAATGGCTGGGAATAGTCCCATAGTAACAGAAAAGGGGAGAGGTTAAAGCTCAGCTACTGCACTGCAAGGCAAGCTCAGCATTAATAAATAAATAGGTAAAATGACAATTTCTTTCCAAAACTAAATTCCATGTAACTGTCTCCCTCAAAACAAGATGAGTAAGATGCCTCCCAGTTCTCCAGTTATAAATGACACTTGGTCCATTCACATGCACCCGTGAATTTATTGAGAAAACACTGCTCGACCATCAGCATTACCCTCACCAAGTCTGCTCTGACAGCACACAACTGGAGAAGCACTGCAGCACACCCCATGTCTCAGTGTAGCAGACTGCCTAGAAAACAGCAGCTGAATAAGAGCTGGCACAGTTTATGGGGTTAAAGTCCCACCAACATTTACAGACTGCTTCCCTGTCCTCCCCGAAGTATTACTGCTTAGCTCTAATGGACCAAAGCACAATTTCAACAATGCTAGTGCTTTCCTCATGCAGAATATAGGAGAGGACAGGTGATGAGGATTAAGAGAAAATAAAATTTGAATGTCTTCAGCATAGCTGAGGAAAACCACACCACGGTGCCATGATGTCATGGCAGAAACATGAACACGAAAAGCATAAAATTCAAAGTGAACTCTGAGGGAACAGAAAAAGAACCAAAAACCCTGAATATCAGCCCTCCTGTCCACCAACACACGCAACTGATATAGGAATGGAGCAGGGAGGCTACTCAGTGTAATATTGGCAGTGAGAGCTAATGGAAGAAACAGAGCTAGCAGTTCAATCACCCATGACATCAGGCTATCAAAAACAATCTGGTCATTATCACATTAAAAATCCATAAAGTAAATAAAATAAAAATAGAGATGAGAACATAGAGCTTAAGACTCACTGTAGTGATGGACTAACGACTGTCATTAGTTTGGAACACTCTGAAAAACAATCTACTCAAGCTAAACATTATTATCCATATTAACCGATTTACTATCAAGAATGCTGCCTCTCTGCCAAGATCTGGTGCTAAACCAGATAGACATGTTCCCTTGATTTCCTTTCCAAGATCTGATGCAGTGGTTGACTTGTCTTCTTAAGCCTTTGGCTATCACAGCAAGTTAGAAAGTGGAAAATAACTTTTGATAGTTTTCATCCAATAAAGAAAGAGTTTTCACCAGAACACGCAAGCACCACAGCGACCACAGAACAAAATCTGTAAGTACTTTTTGGAGGGCGCATTTTGAATGTACTTTAAATCTTAACTTTTCCAAGAAGAACTCAGGAAACTGTTCATTGTGCGTTATAAGCATACATAAAGGTCCTTACTTTTAAATAAGCAAAGATATAACATCTAGTGGATGGGAGTTAGAAACACTCTGACTTCTAATTAAAAATAAATAAAACGATCTTGTTAAGAGCGAGGAAAAGTTACCAAGTGAAACAAAGTTTGTCACTTGGCTTCAAACCAACACTGGATGCTTTTCTAAAATGTACACTCTAAGTCAGATGTTACAGAATTTGGTGTGTACTCACGGATGCAGCAAAAGAGCATAATGCTTTTGCAGAAGCAGAGAGGGAACTCCCTTGTCTTTGTTATGCCTGAAGTCAGACTGAACAGGACCCCTCCTGTACTATCAAATGTTTTGCAAACTCTGATACACATAGTTGTTCAGGGGCCTACTCACAGCTTTTAATGGGGAATCTCTCTCTAGAGCCTTTTGAGAAAGCTACTCCTTCAGGAGAAAAGAGTGGGAAAGGACTTTATGTCACTGGGAAGAACCTTGTTGCATCAAATACGGACACCAAGTTAATTTTAGTACTCACCAGCTCATCTCCACACAGTATGAATAAAGCTCCTAATCCATTTCCTCATTCCACTGCACTTTGTTCACCTAATCTTGCCAATACTCTGCCGATACTGTCCTTGATGCAGAGAGAAGGGCTGAATTTGCCCAAGATAAACTATCACCTTGAGAAACATCTCTCTCCTTTACTGACTGAGATAGTTCAGCCTTTCCTTCATAGTATAATCCATACTCGCTGAGAACATCTCAGTGTCAGTTACCAGAATACCAGTCAAGATACCACCAACCAGATTAGCAGCCTTTCATCTCATGGCTCATTTTACCTTCAACATTTGCAATTCTTTCCCCTCACTTTCAAAAGCTTTCAGTCAGTTTGCCAGGGACATCACACAGAACAAATACAAGAGGATGGAGAAACCTGAACCCCTCAAATAATTTTTCAGGTACAGTATAAGTAAGACAAGCAGCAAGTATTATCTCTGTTAGAGTCTACAGAGTGCTGGCCTCCAAATTACATGCTGCTTGAATACATCGTATTTCATGAAGCCATAAGTAGAAGTATTCCATGAGGCCACCTTCCTGCTGTTAGACACTAAGGAAAAAATGTTTCAGAGCGAAGAAGGAAAGAGTAGTACACTGCAGGGAGAAATCTCTAGCACAGTCCTGGGAGAGCTGTGGTTGGGTTTTCTGTGTCAAAGCTTCAGATGCACAAAACACATATCTAGTCCCTCCTCCAGTCCCCAAAACTTCCTTTCTGACAGTGAAGGAAGGAATGATGATCTGACCAAAATGAACCGACCAAAAGTGATCACAGCTCATCTGCAAATACACAGCATAACTAAGAATGATACCTTCCTTCTGTTGGTTGTAGTGTGTAAATGTCCCAGAACATGCATTTCTACTTAGACTTTATTTAATAAAATTTACTAAAGCCCATTGACAGCACTTATGTAACTGTAAAAGAGGTCATATTTTTGCACATTAGATGAATTTCTGAGAGCTTCCTCTAGCACAGAAGACATACAGGAGTTATAGCTCCAAAATATAAAATAACAGACTATAATAGATGTCTAATGTCAACACTGCCATTCTCTTCACAAGGTGGCTCTCTGTTGGCATCCTAAGAACTTAATTCTGCAGAGATGTTAAGATGTACAAACCCGGCCTTTTAAATACCATGACCTGGTATCTTGGACAATAGTGATTTCTGTTTGGTTGTTTCATTTTGCTTCTTCAACAAATAAACAAAATCAGGGCAATCAGTAGGAAGAACCATAAAGATTCAATTCTCTACATCTTATTTATTTCCATTTTGGAATAAAGCACTTTCAGATAATCTGGCTTTTTCACCAGTGTTGCTCTTCATTTTGTAATTCTTAGTCAAGGAGACAAACATCACTAAGAAACTAGTAACCACACGTGGGAATAAACAGTTGAATCAGAATGTACTTTTCCCATTTCTCTATCATCGTTGCCCAGAGACTGACGAAAGAGCCCATAACCGGTTTCTCTGCTGGGGCAATCAACACCTCTGAGTTTATAAGATACCATCTCACTGTCTTTTCAGAATGAAAAAAATTAAAATCAGGACACGTGGGACTGATGAGAGAAGGTGAAAAAAAGACCAGTTTGGAATGCTGGCATAGAAGCCAAATCTCTGAAACCCTCAGTTTATCCTCACAGATAATAGTGGCCACATCGCTAATGGTGTAGAAAGAAGCCAGTTCAGAGAAAGCAGCAGCTAACTTCACGTCCTCTGGAAGAAATCTCTCTTTGCTAGTATTTGAAACAGCGCTAGTTCCTATTTTATTTGCTTACAAGCATTACTGCAATGCAAGAAGGCATCCAAACCTTTCTTTCCTACCTAAGGCTGGCTGCAGCTCAGCTAGGGTAATGCACTCCATCTGTCCTGTAGGAAGAGCAATTACACCCCAACCAATCTCCGTGCTGATTTGCCCAGGATTCCAGGATTTCATTCTTTCTTTCTTTTTCAGTACTAACCCATTCACTTGAGATTTTGGGTGCTGCAATTAGCCCCTTACATAGAGCTGTGCTTTTGCCTTGCATTGTTTTCATAAAAGCAGATGTTATCCTCAAGTTTATTTTTATGGTTCTCGGTTTCCTTTGGTTCCTCAGTAGAGTTCTTATCTAGAAACCCACTGCTATTCACATACTTCCAAAAAACAAGACAACAAGGTCTATAGCAAACAGCACCTCGAATGACAGCAAACACGCAGCCCTGATAATAGAATCTGAAAAGAATCATTTGATGCCTTTTCCTAATGTCAGTGACATTATCTATCTTTTTAACAGTTAAATAGCATTTCTTCATCTCTGAGGCTGTTTTCACTTAAGCAACAGCCTTCTGCCAAAAATGTCGGTACATTTGCAACTGCTCAACAATGAAGTGAAAATATAATTGCTAGCATGGCTTATGTCTAGAATACACACACAGTTAATGATATTTTATTTAGGTTTAGCCACATTTTACACGACCTTTATAGAAGTCTTGAATTCTGGCATATTAATGATTTTTATTAGATTTCACAAGTTGTGGAAGGTGTCTTTATCAAACTAACTCCGAATTTATTGCTGGCAATCCTTTACAATTTACACTCTAATGAGAAATAAAACATAACTGTAGCAGGGGCAGCTCTTAATACCTTTTAGTCTAATCCAATACAGCAGATTTTATTTGGCTCTTAAGTATTTAGCTTCCCATCTAAAACCCTTCATCCATTCACACGCTAAGACCACACTAACAACAGATTTCGATAAAGAATGCGAGGGGACCTTTCGTTTTGCTTTTGCCCTTTCAGGGCTTGATTATTCTCATATGTTCCACAATGCATCTGGAACTAGGCAATGGTACGTATATGTATTTTCAGGTCCCAACTTCCTTCTCCACTTGTTCACATGGTCCTCCACTCACCCAGAAGCGCAGCAGGGCTGTCCCCACTGCCCAGAGAAGCAGGCTGGCTAAACTAAAGCCAGTTTTTTAAAACAGACAAACAAACATGACATTTCTCTTTCAAGATTCCCAAGCCAATTTTAGGGAAATCAAGGAGAAACAGCAATATGGGACAAGTTACACATTCCTCAAGTAAACTCCCTCATCCAGTTCACATGGGAAAACTACAAAGGCAAGGTGAGAGTAAAGCCTCAGGCTGTCTTCTCCCCGTTTTCCTTTCTCAAAAGCGTGAAAAGCATCTTATATCCATGTAATGACCCCCTTCCAGATCTCAAATAACCCTATTCAGCCTCTGTGCAATTTCTGGAGTAAATCCAAAAAACAACAGATCTAACCAAGTTACTTTTATGAACGGTGTCAGTTTTACTGCTCTGCTTCTTCATTCTTCAGTGTCTTTATCACCAGCCAGGGATTCATGATAACTGGCATTTTGCTTTGCAAACAAGATAAAAGCTTGCAAAAAGTCACTTGAGAGGAGTAGAAAACACTGTAGAGATGTCTGCATCCCATCTCACACTTTTTCACGTTACTTTTCAGATCAAAAATTGCAGAATTATATGCTCATTAGCCTATGCTAAAACTGCAGTTCTCTTTCCTTAGGATACTATGTGAAGATTTGCAATTTTACTCATATCTCCCCCCAGCTGATAGACCTGATGTTTTTTTCCATACTGAAACAGACAAAACTATTGAAATCCTTAACAGCATGAGGTGTCACTGAACATAGGGCTGTTTCCTTGGAATTCATCAGGCCACAAGAAATCTCCCCCAGATAAGTATCACATCCAAAACGTGATGGTCATGCCACAGGTAACTACCCTACTGTCAGCTTGTGTGTTACCAGGAATGGAAGACAGCCATCTCTATCGTGAACGGCATTTCACAGTGATGTGGAAATACTGAATGAGTAACACTGACCAACTGAAGTAAATGTTCTTTTAGTGTCGTGTTTTACTGTAAATTCAGTCTGTAGTTTGGGAAGTGACATTAAAAACTGTGGAACTTGAAGCACTTCTCCACTACGCATCTGGGATACTAAGTATTATGAAACTTGCTTTGCTTTCTGCAGTTCAAACCTAAGGCTGAATTTAATGTGTTTATCTTTTCTGAAAAGTCATCCTCATTGTCAATATGCCTTAAATCCAAGTAAGAGAGAATACCTCTAAGGGGTTTTTTTCCTGGACATATTTTAAATTAGTTCACCTAAGTAAAACTTGTTTTATTTTACTTTATTTTCCCCTTTGTAGTAAAATCCAGAGCCTCTATGTAATGCCTCCTGGTACATCTATATGTTCCATGGGTCTTGTATCCTACTCTCCTTGCCCTGCTGAGTACAAGACCTGAATATCTTGTTTTCAAGGAATGTCTTTCAGTATAGCTTAGTACCCCCAGAATATAATGTTCCTAAATCTTAAAGATGAGCTCTATTGAGAGTCAATAAAAAGAGGAAAAAGAAAAAGAGAGGGGGTAAAAAAGGCCCATTCTTGCATTATCAACACTAAATGTCAGAAGTCAGTGACACTGTAACTACCGAACACAGTTTGGAGAGACAGAAAAGAGAGGCTTAAATTTAAAGGAAAACAAAACAACAGTACAAACCACAAATATGTATTTTACGAAATACGAGCAAGCAGAAGCGTACATCTGAACAACTCACTTGGGACAACAAACTTCACACAGTCATGGGGACTCTTTTCGTAATGTTTCATCTGCTGGGAAAAAAGGAGAGGGGGATAAAGAGAAGCAAGAATGACGTAACTGCTAGCTATGTATATCACCTTCTTTGCTTGATCTGCCCAGTCCTTTGTCTTGTTTCAGTCAAGGAAGGGCTATCCAACTGCTTTTTACCTGAGGACAGTGAAACACAGGCATATAAATGCTGGTGCTGTGTTCATTAAGCACAGTGTAACTAGTAAAAAATCAGTAACTCCAGTGATACAAGTTGCTATTTTAATGGCTTTACCAAGGCCTTAAGAATGTTCCTGTTATCGCCTATTATCATCCTTCACCACAGCCCTTGGGCCCAGCCTCCGACCCTCCTGCTGTCCCTGTGGAGGTGATGGTTTCACGCCCTCCTGTTTGGCTTGATACCCCTTGCTGTCAGGGCAGGGCGGCTCCCTGTTCCCTTCCGTACCAACCTGCCTGTTCTCACCACTGCTTCCCAGCTGGAATGTTTGCGCGCTTGTGGGCAAGCTGGAGCACAGACCAGATCCAAGTGGAAACCAACTCAACCAAAACCGCATCAGATGCACAAAGCCAGCACAAAGGGAACAGGCAGCCTAAGCAGGGAGAGGCAATCAGCCCTTTTTGCAGCAGCGGCACCAGCTTGTGCCAAATGAAAGTGATGACAACCTCAGACTGACTTGCCTCATCGAGGACTCTCTCCAAATATTCCTCACACCAATTTTTCATGTGACAAACCTTTCCATTGCCTGTTCCCATATACTAATCCGGACACTGGGCTGGAAGTACACCATGGGAGCAATTTCTAAAGATACACAGGAGAAAAGGAGGGGACTTCAACCGTGCAAAAGCTTAGAAGCTATTTGTCACCATGTCATTCTCCAATTGAGAGTCCTTTGCTCATCCAGCTTAAATTAAAAAGTTACGCAAAGAACAGAACTAATGAAGCATGATTTCCTAAGGACATGCAAACCGCTTCCTCCAACTTCCTATAGCAATAAACACCAGCTCTTTCTGTGTCTTCTGCCATTCACCCCCCTCTTAGTCTTCATTTTCTTCCATGACCCATTTCACAAGCTTCCTTCCACGTCCAGGTCCAGATCGTCTCTTGCTGTGTTTATAGCTGTTTCAACCACAACTGGAATCTTAGACAAATCGCTAAACATTCACTGTATTCACTGTATCCCAGCGACTTTCAATAGCTCTAGAAGTAGCAACATTATTCTGAAAATAGCTATATTGTCTGAAAATGAAGCCCTTGCAAAGGCACCTAGAGTTGAGTTTTCCAAACTGCTAGTCACTTGGAAATCTTCATGTAAAATCTTGACTTGGTATTGAGCCCAAACCTCCCACCCAGCTCATTTGGTACCCCAGGAAACCTTCTGAGGATGGGCTGGGGCTTTCACTCAAGCCAGAACTTGGCTCTCCTCCCAGCTACAAGCAGCAAATACAGCAGCAGGCAACTTCCAACCCACAGCAGGGAGAGAAAGTTTAAAGCTGGGCCATTTTCACATGTAGAACTTGAGAGTGACCCTGCCAGGAGGCGTGGACAGAGCGGTCAAGACACGCCATGCCTGCATCTCAACATACACATGTGCAGTCTATGCATCACCATGGAGGACTGCTTTGCCTTAAACTTTTGAGGTGCATCTGAAGAGTTATTAAGTAACAAAGCCCATTCGTTAACTCTAATGATATTTTTATTGACACATAGCTATTGAATTCTTGTATTGGTAAGATAACATAAATGGGATTTAAAAGAAATACAAACATCCTTTCCTAGCAAATTTATTACTTTAAAATACTCTTCCCAGGGGGAATAAAAAAAGCATTTACATTTTAATACGTACTTTCTAGCATACAGTCCCAAGGACAAATATCTTAATGGAGAATTTAAGATGTTTTCTTAAGAAGTCTGGGTCTTTGATATTAAATTTATGACCAGTCATTGCTTGACAATTGTAATTAATATGCTGGGTGATTTTCTGACTTGCGCTTCCAAAAGACATTATTATTTGTAATCTGTCAGCGTAACACATAAATTATGAGCCATGTTCACCTGTAATAGACTGAAATGAAACTTCAAAATTGACATTTATGAAGAAAAATGAAAAAGTCCTTTTCCACCATGAGAACGGGCACATCCCACAGTTTGCAGACGAAAGTTGAAGTTTTGTGTTCTGAAATACCTGCCTCTTGAAAACAATTACGCGCTTAAAAAAAGATCTCATAAACCAGGCAACGTCATGCGTGATCAAGGAGAGTTTTACGTACACGGTAATATTTTCTTGCAATAAGTAGCCATTTTTCATTCCTTTAAGAGATCTTTCCTGAGGCACTACTATGCATGAATATGAAGGAGTGAAAAAAAAATCACCTCCCTTCAACTGAGCATAAACTATTCATAAGACAATGCCCTAAAATAGGTTTCATCTTTTCTTAAAAAAAAAAAAAAAAAAAAAAAAGAAGAAAAAAAAAGAAAAGGTAATTTCCACATAATTTTCTCTTTCCATAAGACAGCTATGCTGAAATTCTATTTTTAAAACATGTGTAACATGGAATTTAAAACCAAAACACATAAAGACAGAACCAGAAGCGGTTAAAACCAGATGCGTGCCAACCATATACTTCGATGATCTAGATACGGAAAAGCATTGCATGTAAAAACAGGCCTGAACATTTACCAGATGTTAATTTGCATATCTGAAACAGCTGGACGTTCTTTCAAAGCTGTTGATCATTATGGCTACAAAATAGGTGCATGCATAAGGTAGGTAAATGGAGAATATGCAACATGTGTTTAGTCAGGTAAGGAGTGAAGAACCATGTTGTTAAAGGTATCTAAATCAAACGAAATGCCTTAAGTAAGTGCTGTGAATTGGTATTACTGCAGACGTTTGGGTATGTCAAGCGTGCCCAGATTCCACCAGCTTCAGGTGGAACCACAGTGGTGTATTTTGCCAAATTGGAGCTCTGGCACACGTTAGGAAAAAAAGAAAACTTATTAGAGAAGATATATGTTGACCAAGTCTAACAAAACAGAGGAAGGAACTGCCGCTCAAAGGTTACCTCTGTAGAGTATGCAAGCTTGTGCAGGAAATGCTCTGGAGTCCAGGTGTCCCAGGACCTAACACACAGATGAGAGAAACAGAGGCACCTAAGCTAAGCATATGGAGAAAATTACGCTGCAAGTTACTGAGAAACACCTGAAGGACAATGCAGGCATTGCTTACAGCCAGCATGGGTTCATGGGGGGAACGTCCTGTTTAATTAACTTAATTTCCTTTTATGACAAGATCACCCATCTAGTTGATCAAGGGAAGCCAGTCAATTTTATCTTTTTGAATTTCAGTAAAGCTTTTGATACTGTTTCTCATATAAGCCTTCTAGACAAAATGTCCAGCATACAGAGAGACAAAAACATAATGCAGTGGGCGAGCAACTGGTTGACAGGTCAGGCCCAAAGGATTACAGCAAACAGAACTACATCAAGCTGGTGGCCAGTCAGTATCAGGGTTCCACAGGACTCCATTTTAGGGCCAGTTCTCAGTCTTGGGTGCCATGGTACAGAAGGGACATAAAACTATTAGAAGGTCCAAACGAAGGCTACAAAGATGGCAAAGGGTCTAAGAGGGCAAGATTAATAAGGAGCAGCTGAGGTGTGCTCTGTCCAGAGCAGAGGAGCTGAGGGGAGGCCTCATGGTGGCTGCAGCTCTTACAGGGAGCAGAGGGGCAGCGCTGAGCTCTGCTCTGTGTGACAGTGACAGGGCCTGAGGGAACGGCATGGAGCTGCATCAGGGGAGGAGTAGGCTGAGCATCAGGAAAAGGTTCTTCATCAGAGGGCAGTGGGCATGGAACGGGCTGCCCAGGGCAGTAGGTATGGCACCGAGCTGACAGAGTTCAAGAAGCATCTGGACAGCACTCTCAGACATATGGTCTGATGTTTGGGTGGTCCTGCATGGAGCCAGTTGGAGTCAGTGATCCTTATGGGTCCCCTTCAAACCTGGGATATTCCACGATTCCGATACATGCTTTCACATCCTATGGAAAGATGCTCTTTAAAGCAGAGTGAACCTACCCTACTGAACTCAGCAAGTGACCTGTGTGGATTACTGTGAGTTTTGGTCTTTAACTTAAGTGAAGATAAAACTTGGTCATTGTGTACATTAATATAACATGATATTTTAAACTTCTGAGAAAAAGATAGAAAAATCCATAACACAGATCAGAGAAAAACTAGTTTTAGTAAGACCTGAGCTATTCAAACACCTTGGGCCTATAAAAAAAAAAAAGAAAAAGAAAAAAGCATTCAAAATCTGAGAGGTCAAAGTTTAAACTACAAATCTAAATCGATGAGAGACCAAAGTGAATACTAAAGCAAACTCCATCCTTTCCACAATGCAGCCTAAAATACATGAGAGTTCCAAAGTTTAGCCTCAAGTTTTGTGTCAATGTTTTGATACATTCACATAGGAAAATGTAGCTTTTGTACTTCCGAGTTCTAAACTCGTCAGAACATTCTGACAATTTTAGTCTGGAAAATATGAGACATGCAAAGTTCCAGGGAATAACCCTGCAGAGATTTTTTGTTTTCTGTTTTGGTTATGCAACCAGCTTTCTCTCAAGCATTTATGTCAGAGTTCAGCGTAAGGGAGCCTGATTTAAGACTCTGTCACAACTAGACTTCTCTGGCTATGTATTCTTCCCCTGATAGGCACAGATCATAGATACAGAGTAAAAATAACCGCTCTAAAGAGAGTTCTGGGTTAGCTACAGGCTGAACCTACAGCACCTATCCACTTAATTACTGGATCATTCTTGCTAGCTCCCAGTTTTAGGGTTACATTAGTTGTCCAGGGTGCAGACACTAAAATAGAAGCGATAAAAGCCCTGAAGTTACAGATGTCAACAGAATTACTGAAAATACAGTGAAAGGAAAAGTCTAACCAAATAGTCTCCGATTAATAAATACATCTGTTGCTTGCCACTACTGATAGAACTGTTAGTACTGTAACTATATAATTATTTCTGTCTGATTTTAAAAGGTTTAGTCTTTGAATTAGTACAGTCAATGCATTCAGCCTACAAAAAGACGTCTGTCCAGATTGAGGATATTTTTTTTGCACACTTGTGGACAAGATGTTGGCTTCATTTTACAACCAACATCTTGTCCACATCAGGGGAGCGTTCTCACACAGACATGCATACCATGTGGGCTACCTGCTGAGTTTTGGCAAGCTTGGCAGACTGCAGAACATAAAGGGTAGGCAGTTGTAGTGGAAAAAACCTTCATGGGAATTTTTTTTGTGCAATGAAAAAAGGGAAAAAAAAAACTAACAAAACCAAACTGTTTTCCAATGAACCACACTGTGAGCTGGCATAAGGAAGATAAGGGCAGGAAATTGGATGTAAAACTTGTGCATAGGTCCTTAAACAGAGGAGGCACTCTGCAAGTTGCCAATGTGACATACACATTTCTTTTCTAAAATTCAGCCACTTGCTTCATTTTAATTAGCCATATGGAAAGTTGAAAGACTTGTGAACTTACAGCATCAGTCCCACATGTTGAGCTTAATTTCTGAGAGGTTTTACTTGATCTCGTGGCTTTAATTTACTTTTATACTCACGTATATACACCGTTAGGCAAAACAACACACATAGAACAAAATTTTCCTTATGTTCTGAACCAAGTTTGATACTACTTTGTTCTTATATAAAGGTGCTAAAGTGTTTCAAATTAGGAAATGAAATTCACCTTCAAGTGGTAACATTTTAGTGTTCCACCTTAGTACATTTTACAAATATCATTGCAGCCAACTATTCCTAGTTTCCTGGTAAGATCTAGAAAGCAAAGCAGAATAAAAATGATTGCAGCTCTAAAAACAGCAGCGGCTGAAAGCAAAAAATGCAACAGCACCACCTAAGGCCCATCTGAAATAGTGCAAAAACTCATCTGAGATGTTACAGATTCCTGCTCCTATTTACACAGCTGTAACATGCATTATAAAATTGTAGCACAGCATTTCTTCAAGTCTTGAGTGTTGGCTGACCAAATCCTGATACGTATTTATTCACATTTAGATTTCCATACAGCTCACAGTACTGTATGAATCAAAGGGTGTGGGTTCACCTGCTAAATACATTTATACTCCTATTTTTCCGCTCCGTAATTACGTGACATTGTATTTCAAACACATCGTGGACAAGAGAACTTCTAAAAGCATTCTAAAGTACTGTGACAAACCATCTAACCTAGCCACCACTGGTGAAGTTTCAAAGCATGAAAGTGCAGGCCGAGCAGATTTTCTATTTTCTAACCTAATGGAAGCATCAAGATCACCAAAACTTACAGTGAAGAACTTTCTTCCAGTTGTCAGCCTCAGGAGGTCACTTGTTTGTTCTGCTAACTATGCCACTGTCTCAGATAGCTCTCTTCTTTGTTTGTTTACTCTCCATATGGCATTTAAAGTGGTTGTCTTCCTAGCCTCTGGTAGCCTTTAAATGAGACCTAATCTTCTCTTTGACTTCATTTATTTCCTATGACCTGCAACCTACTCCCTTCGCTTAAACTGACTGCCCCTCACTCTGCCCTAAATGAGTCTCAATGCTTCCTGCAACAGCACTGACATGACCTTACTGCCTATGGAAAGAACCAATCGCAACACATTCGACCTTTTAGGACTGTTTATAATAACCCTATGCTGCAGGATGACGGAATGGTGTTCAGAAATGTGATTAAAGTCTGCTCCTACTGAGGAACACAAACGAGCACACGTCACTTTTGATTTCATTCTAATATTTTATAAGGAATTACTTTGTTGTAACATATGGTATCAAGTAAGTTTAAGACTTCATCAATTAGTCAGTGTGAGACCACTACAGAAGACAGACAAATGCAATCTCTTTGACCTAATAACATCCTTTTTCTTCCTTGTTCATAAATTAACAAGGAGCTACCAAAACCAAGCAACCTTTCTGACAAACAGGCCTGCAAGCAATGTAATGGGTTTCAGAAAGCTCTGCTAAAGTAGGAGCTACATTAGAAATAGATTATCGCAGCAAAAGGGAGGTTGATATCACATCTTCTGCTGGTGATTTGTGTTGCTCAGCTCTTTAAGCTGCAAAACCTCATGTTGTCCAAACCAGATCTTACAGAGAAGATGAGCATATGCTAACAGCAAAGTCATGGTGTGCATTTGATTGAAGGGCAATGTACTTCACATATCCCATGTGAACTATGGTCTGCACAGAGCAAATGCTGACTATGAGCTGTGTGAGTGGGGAGAGGGCACCCTGAGGAAATGTCCCATAGACAGAGCTTCCCATCAGCCATGCCTGACCGAGCACGCGCTTCTAGCTACCCAGGCACTAGGCACCTCTCCCTGCTACCCACCTCTGCCCACCTTCCAGGTGCAGCCCATGGAAAGCACCACCTGGAGGGCCTGCAGGCACAGAGCTGCTGGGAGTGGCCTCCTTCTCTTTCCTCTTTTATTCCAGGCACAACTCCAGCCACTGTCCCTTGTACTTGGACTATGAAAGGAACTATTTGAAACCAAATTCCTAAATAATGCCCTCTGAGCAGATGTGATTCCCAACCTGCTTGCAAACACAGCTCTTTCACTGTGTAGATTTAAACTCACACCTCTCCAGGATTTGTTTACATTATTAACACAAAATTAACAATACATTAACAATGTTCGTTTGAAAACTCTAACCAGACTGGGGCAAGAGAGATTGCTGAGCCCATAAAAGCTTTCAGCCTGTATCTTACATCAGTAGTCCTCAGCACTCATAGACCAACAGCAAAAGTACAAGCTATTCATGTGCTGGAGTCAGCATTGTGCTTCTGCTCTCCCTGTCGGCCTCAATGTTGACTTTAATATCCTGTGGCCCAAGCAATGGTAGTCTTACACACAGCGTGTTGTTTCCACAAGCAAAGGGTTGAATGCTACAGTGATACATCTTCCTGTTCCCTGTTACTCAAGTGGGGTAGCGAGGTGCTTCATTACCTAGAAAATAATCTTCAAATAACATTGTGGGATTGTCATTCTACAAATTGCACAGCACTGCTTACATTCAGGTATTTCAAAGGATTAAAAACTAACGTAGGTATAGGAGAAGAGTCAGTGCCATACAAGTTTTATTTCAGGTGCCTACCCAGAAGCTAAACTTGCCTCATAGATAGAGCCATTTAAATGCTTTATTCTCCACACAGAAGTCGCATTGTTACTGGTGCATCTACCAAAACGCCTCTCTGTTTTCATGACTTAAAGGAGAAACATTTTCTAACTGGGCCTTACACAGTCAACACTGAGGAATGCCACAACCCCTGATCCAAATCCTTGCTCTCACACACTGATAACCGTCTCCCCTTCTCTCTCCTAAAACAAAAGCAGAGAATCTCATGGAAAAAAAAAACAACAGAGCTGAAAACCCATTTAAAAGAGAATGTATGCTCACAGATAATTAAGGTTTAACAACTGAAAATCACCTACTTACTTTGTGGGACTGAAAGATACTTCAACATATTTTACATTCCTTACAGTTACCCTTTAAACATATCTAAGATTTGATAACGTTCTGTTGATGTTGGTTGGTGTTTTTTACAGTATCAATGCTTCGTTCTTTCCATCTTACCAGGAGGAATTTCACAGTAATTAATGCTCTCCTTAAACAGATGATTATTAAAGTGCTATCACTATAAAGAAAGACCACAAGTGCCGTTTCCGACAAAATAATGAGTGAGCCATGAGAGCCGCCAACCAAGAAGTGGAAACATCAGCCGCTCTGCATGAAATATTCAATGCCACAAATCAAATCAAAAAGGACTTTAAAATGCAAGCTTGTTAATCTCGAAACACATTCTTCAGTTGAGCAGAGTGGAGAATAGTTAAGTTGTAGGCATTTTGATAATAGCACACTACTTATTTGTGGAGTTCTTACTAAGATAAATAGTAAGTTAAGATCTTGCAGAAGAAAAATAAAGCAATATAAAGAATAGTAAACATCACCCAGATATGGAGGCTAAAACTGCTTTGTATTGATAAAGAGGCACGAGAGGCCTAACCGAGAGAAACACGTTCTCTAAGAAGCTACTGCATCTCAGAAACTCTTGAAATTCCTTTTGAATACAGCATATATTGATTAATTACTCATCCCTGGGCTAGTTTTTGTCAGGAAAACACACTAGGTAAAAAAATACTGATGTTCTCATTTGATTTTGTACCCCTAAGAAGATACAGGTGAACAAACATGCAAGTATGTTGTGTGAAATATGCCTGTCTGTATAAATGGCCTTCAAAAACATATTTTAATGCGGCACGTTTTAGCAAATGGGTTTCTTTAATTAAATGAAAGTGCCATAGAGTGTGCCCACGTGTGAACTAAAACCAAGAGCTGTGTTAAATTAAAAGCACAATATCTTACTAATGTTAACAAATTAGGTCTGCCTCCAGAATTGAATATTTCTTTCTTCCAAGTGTCAAATTATTATGGTGGTGATAGGAATGGAACAGTCATGCTAAATCTTTCTTTGTAATCAATTAGGAATGAAATTCAAGGCTTAAACAGATACAAAGTAGAGACTCCTGGCATAGCATTATCTTCTTTCATAAATAAGCTCATTTCAGAGACATGATCTTTCTGCCAATATTACATGAAATTAGCATGGTAAATATTGAAATAAAATGTTTCTTAAGCGCTACTTCGCCTAATTCTTTTGCAGGCTGCACTTAATCTTTATTCATCCGTAATCAGTATTTATTGCGTGACCCTGACAGCTTGCTACTGCTGTGATAAATTATCTGACTCAAGTCAGATTAAAAATGCAACCCTGAATCCTAATTATCTCAGCAGATCCGCTTAGTAATAGCATTTCTTGTCAATTATGGAATCACAGCATGGGTGTCAATTGCAACAAACGCATGGGGCCGTCTCAAAAGCAGACTTCCCATGATGCTTTCTTATCTGCCATATGTAAATCTCGGATTCTTTGTACCTTTGGTGACCTTTTATTAGCTAACTGACAAAATGATAAAGCTAGTCATGGCAAAACTCCCACCACTAGACAATTATCCACTACAGCTCCAGTCAGTGGGAGATCAACAAGACATAGTTAATTGTGATGCATTTTATTGACTTTCCCTGCTAATGGACCCTACAGGTCACCCAAAATGGTAGAATTAGGTGTTTATTTCCCATCAGAAATGGACAGCAATCTAATTTTGACCCAAGGGACAGGATCCATCCTTTGTTTTCAGCCTTCAGTATGATGCCTATCATCTGTTTTTAAGATTTGTGAAGTAATTTATACATACGTGAAAATAGAATTGTTGGCAAAGAATGATCTGCTTCAAGCATTATAAAGCTGAGTTACTCCGTGCACAAGAGCATCAATTAGCTTGAAACAACAAAGAAGTCTCTTCCATTGCCTCACCTAAATCACAAATTCCATCCTCCAGGGAAGGACTCAGGCTCCAGGACACCTCTCTCTGGCAACTTACTGAGGCAGA
Organism: Excalfactoria chinensis; assembly: GCF_039878825.1. Taxonomy (NCBI): domain Eukaryota; kingdom Metazoa; phylum Chordata; class Aves; order Galliformes; family Phasianidae; genus Excalfactoria; species Excalfactoria chinensis. The sequence goes on from NC_092826.1 coordinate 107,492,796, forward strand.
GAAAAGAAATGCAAACAAGAACCAGAAGCATGAAAATGAAGTAACCTCTCACCCACAGAGATTATCTAACTGGATGATGATTCTGCAATATGCCTCTACTTGAGCATACAGGCATTTCATAGATAAATACAGCTTGCCCTCCAGAACCATCCTGCAAACTCACACTGTCTTTGCAGTGCCTCCATTACGATGTAATGCACACATAATACTAAAAAGGAGGCTAAAGAGAGAAACAAGTTCAAAACTCTTCAGTGCAGTTCAATCTTCCTGCTCCCTCACAGCTTTTAAGGGACCCCTATACTGGAACACCATCCAAGAATTTTACCACACACACACAGATGTTGCATACAGATTGCAAATTGAAAATGTTTGCTCTGATTTTGGCACTAGTCACTCCACTCTATCTACCTTCTGTCTGTCTGCAGTTGATAAAAGCATCAGGCTCTGCATGATGAAGCATTCTGTCATTTAAGAATCCGATGCGTATTCATTTTGTAATATCATTTATTTCTAGAAGCATAAGATGGGAACAAGAATTACTGAAGATTTTCTCAATTGTGTGAATTGAGATTTTTGGAGAGTGCACACTGAGCTTCCATAGTTCTCTTACCAAGGATATGGATGTTTAAACAGCACTGGAACAGGTTGTCTGGATTTGTGGTTGATGCCCTGTCCCTGGAGACTTTCAAGGCAAGGCTGGATAAGGACCTGGGCAACCTGCTGTAGCTGTGGCGTCCCTGCTCATTGCAGGGGAGGTGGATGAGATGGCCTTTAAAGGTCCTTTCCAACTCTAATGATCCTATGAAACAGTGCCAGAGCTGAACTGTGATGATGTGTTGTATTTTGGAGAGATATTCTTATGCAGCATGGACAACCAGCACTGCCACATCATCAGCTCCTGAAAAGGAAGTGTGTGCAGCATGAAGAATAGAAAATTAAGGAGAAAGCATTGCCATTCCACAGTGCTTCTGTTTAACCGATTCCTCAAATGCATTTGCTTCTCTTCAATGCATAAGATTCATGTAACCCTTAAGGAAGTGAAAAGGCTGATGAATTCTTCACAATGATTCCAAAGTGAATGATATCAGTAAACTGTGATGCCTTTTCTTACCATAAACAGAAGCAAGCAAGAGGGAAAAAAAAAAAAAAAAAGCTTACAGGACAGATAGGAAATGTGAAGCATATGTGTGGGGGGGGGAGAAAGAAGCCAAGTGAAGACTGAATGCTTCAACTAAGCTGTGGGGTTAAAAAAAAACCAAAACGCTCATACAAAAAGGCCTTTGGCCGCGTTTTCCTCCAGTCACATAGCTGTGATGGTTACTGTGTCCAAAGTAGTTCTTATTAATGTAATTCTGTTCTCCACTTGGGTCATTCTTTTATTGTTCTGTTTTAAGAATGCAAGACACTCTAACAGCACCCTGTAGGATTAAAGACCATAACAGACTGACAACCAATGGTCACACTCATGAAGCAAACCTAAAATACCGCCCAGTTTTGCACACAAGTTTGTAGGCTAAGCTCCTTGCTCAGTTAAGTGATTCCAAATGCTGAGAAACTAGTTTATTTCACTGTATATGAAAAACTTGTGAAGATTGTGTCAGTTTATAAATCAAGGAGATGGAACGGATTCAAATGTCTATATCAAGTTGCATAACATTCTTCTAGTAACGTATCCTCTGAAACAGTCCCACAGCAGAGAGGAATATTTGGTTCAGATGAGATGGTTCTCTGAAACGAAGCAAGGAGATTGCAATTCCAGCTGCAAATGGAATGAAATAACTCCCAAACTTTGAAAAGATATTTTTGAAAAGAGCTCTGAAAGAAGACATTTCGGTGCTGCGTTATTTCTTCTTTCCTAAGTGAGCTCAGTGTAATGACCCGATCTTTGTGCCAGTAGTTTGTCAAATTAGTGCAGCAAATACTGAATCAAGCGGTTCACAAGTTCTACATAGTCTGGTTTTGTTTCCCTGCAAGGAAAATGTTCTTGATTGCTCTTTAACTGTTGTCTAATTTCCTCCTCTGTGGAACTGCTAGGTGTTTTCCCTTGCTGTAGAGCTCTGTGAACATAACCATCATACTTGAAACAGCTGAAATTGAACACCAACTGGAAGATTTCATACCACTTTGCCTTGACCTAAAAACAGAAGGTCTTCTTGTCCTTTCCTTGGAGATAGGTACTGTGATAATTCTGTAGAAATTCTACTCACTCCAGCACAGTTGACCCAAAACTATTAAATAGCACAAAGCTATTTAACATAGAGGAAATATGGAAGTCATGTAACCAGGTATCTTTCACACTCCTGTTGAAAGCATATCAATCTGGAAGTTTCACAACAAATATCGGACTAACACACTACAGACTCCCCTTTTCTCTTATGCTTACATGCATTCAAAAGGAATAAATAAAAACACTTGATTTACATCAACCCATAGCAAAGAGCAGAATTTGTGCAGCAACAGTAGCTGCTTCAAGGTACTTCTACTGTCTGGCTACATTCAAATCAGGTTTCAATTTGTACTCCTTAAATATGAGATTACTGTAACCATGTTTAGCATCTAGAAGTGCAAATCTGTTCTGAAAATACCATCCTGTTTACCTCTCTGCTTGATTTATTTTTATATATGTTATAACGCACATATGCAACATAGTTTGTATTCCACGTAATGCATCTTGGGCAATGAAATCCCGAACTCTCAAGCTCTGCAGGACAGTTTCTCCATTTAGGCTTCAATCCTATAAGCAAAGCTTCATTGGCTTTCTAACATTGCGTCTGTATTGTTACATGAGAAGTGGAGAAGGGTGGGAGATTCCTCAGCTGTAGAAGGGAAAACTGAAAGAGCCAGCATTAAAGGCAGGCAGGCCTTTGCTGGTTTACTGTTGCCTTTCACCTTGGTAGCAGAGGGTATATATGAAGGTTTGCCTTCAGCCCACCTCCTTCCGTGCTGCTGTAGACCACACACTCTTACCTGCAGCCTGTGGATTGGCTGCACAGTCATGCCTCTGCAGAGTGATGGAGTGAGTATATACAAACACAAAGAAATTAACAGCAAAACAATGTGTTTGTTAAGTTCATTGCCTGGGAGAACATAAGGCCTCTACTCCTTCAAGTTTTTGTAAAACTATTAGTGATGCACTTACTAAAATACTTAGTGAATCACATCACTGAAGACACAAGCTCATGAGATGAACTGAGCTGTTCTTAGTAACTGAGCCCCTGGACACATGTTTATTTACCAATATACCTAAACTACAGCAGTGCTACTACAGATCACTGCAGTACATAAGGTCTCGAATGCAAAGAACTGATGATAGAAGAGAAGAACCTTAACACTGCAAAAGACACCGATCTTCTTTTAAACAAAATAGCAAACTATAATCACAGCCCTGCATCAGAAATCTCCAGTGCTCAAACACAGCCTTTACAGCTGCTATATAACAGGACATCAACTTGAGAATGACAGGAGGGTATTGAATTTCTCCCACTGATCCCTTATAAACTCCCAGCTTTCCTTCTGCAACGTTCTGCTGTCTACAGAATTTCCCTTGAAATCTGGAAAAAGCCACAGCTGGTGGAGTCCCTCTGCAGCTCTGCCAGAACACGGGTACTTATTAATAAGTCAGTACCAAGCACTGTAAAGCAATCCTAGCTTTGCCTTTCATTAAAGGGCGTGCTTTCTTCTGAAAGAGACTGGCTCTCCCACTGCTCCCAGCAGGTTTCTTGGCAAAAACTACTGCCAAGTCTTGTACCTGGGACAGAATAAGCCTATGGTGAGATGCAGGCTGCAGACTGGCTGAAGAATAGCAGCTTTTCAGAAAATTCCCTGGGGATTCTGGTGGTCAAGGAGCAGAAAGAGCCAGTAGGGCTTGCAGGGCAGCAACACAGGCTGGCCATGTCCTGGGTTGCATTAAGCAAGTCTGAAGCCCTCATTCCCTTCTATGTTGCACTTGGGAGAAACAGATCTGCAAGCTGCAGTACAGAAAATGTCAGTCATATATAAAGAATAAAAACAGTTTTGCAATGAGAGCAGTTAGGTACTGAAAAAGGCTGCATAAAATGACACAGTCCTGATCAAACTTACCCAGCTTTGAGGCTAATCCTAGTTTGAGCAATGGGCTGGACTACAAAACCTTTTGGGATCCTTTCCAACCTAAATTATGTGGTGTATGAAAGAGGACAGATGTCTTCCCTTTCCTATAGGAAAAAGATCTTGTTTTAGCATCTCCCTCCCACAATACCAATGTTTACTTATTCAGTGCTGGATTTTATCTTGAAATCAAGCTAACTCAAAAGTCAAGGGCCTGAAATACAGAGATCTGCGATTTAACCTTGCTAAATGACATTAAAACTTCCACTGTATTCTTTGGTAAAGTCAAAAGCCCCAGCTTGCTGCTACGGTCTGGATAATTCTTTTACCCAGACTCTATCAATTACTCTATCAAAATAGAGAACCTCTTTGATCTTAAGTCCTGAGATCCCCATATGGAAGGCAAAAAAGTTTAGCCAAGCTGCTATGTGTAAAATGTTACCTTGTGAGAGACTAGCTTACATTATTTTCTTTGCGCTGTACTCCTCCACTGTTGTGACATTTTCATTCATTCCAATATAAAGTAGGTTTCAGAGCATTCAGAGTTGTAACACAGACACATTAATCACCAGCTTAATACATGTCCTGTGTAGTAGCTTTATTATCTTTTCAAAGCAGGCTTGTAAAAACAGAGAAACTGTGATCTTTTATGCTATCCCTTAATAAAGTTATTTTAAAAATGCTATAAAAATGGTTTCGTTTTTTTTCCAAGCTACAGCTTAATGCAACTAACTCTTGTACATCCAAAACAGTAAAGTCTGAATAAGTAGTTTTAAAAGTCCCTGTGGACTTGTAAGCTAGCAAGAGTGAAGAATTCTAACCACTAGAGACAGAAATGGGAAGGAATCTTGAGTTTCATGTTACAAAACATGCCTGTTCTTTTGTCATTCTGACGAGGCACTGCCTTGCAAAGAACTCTCACTTCTGTGATATATTTTATATTTCTATTTCTGTATGTCAGAATTTACATATTTAGGACAAGGGTGTTTTTTTTTGCTTTTTTGTGTTTTTTTTTTCCTATTCCCTTCTTCTTCATCAGTCTCAATGACAGCCTAAATCCTTATGCACTTAAGCTAATGAGTATTTTATACTGTCCACGACAGTGCCAAGATAGCAGAGCCCAGGCAGACCAGTGTTCCCTTTCACACAAGGCGATCAGTCATCCAGGGTGAGCATCTTCTGCACTCAAGCAAGCAGCAGTGATTTGGGCAGCAGAGCACTGAGCACTCCATCGAGGGCACGTTCCTCCATTGCCATAGGCTGATCCCTTCCCTTCCTGCTGCTCTTGCCATAGAAGCAGGAGGGCGCAATCACATATTCATAGCTTTCAGAAATGTCACTTTCAAAGACAGATCTGAAACACATCCAGAATGCTGCAAAAATCAGTGTTGGTGATACACAGCAACCAACGGAAAGTTTCAAACCTGGTCTTGTCATTTACTCACCACTGTTCATCCTCCTCTCCTTGTGAGGTGGTAACTCAACAGATGCACAGCTTTCAGAGTGGCATGGTTAGGATGGTATTTTACAGGCTGTATAATTAGAAAGATTACCACAGTGGAAAGAGATAATCAAAGATGAATGAAATGCTCATCCGTGTCCTAGTCTCACAGTAGCCTAGCTTGCTGACTAACTAGAGCTGATTCATTAATACTGAACCAGTATGATTCAGTAATGATGGACTTTTACCAACCCAGCACGAGAACAGCTCCCCAAGCTCTGCATGAAGCAACCAACCAAGCACCCAGTCCAGTGTCACAGAGCAAAGCTCTAGATGGCATGCTGGTGGCCTCAGTGTAGCCACTAATATAAAACAAGACACGTTTATGACATTTTCTGAAGAATCTCAAAACTTCTCCATTTTCTTCATCCAATGAAAAGTAGATCTTCTAAAATTACCACAGCAGAAGCAGCATAAAGCCTTGCATCCCATCAAGTGCAATTTTCAACACGTCATTCAATAAGTCTCCAGAAATTTCACCCTGGACCTGAAACAATTCCTTCCTGAAGGTTATAGGTTATAAAAACCTATAAGCTTTCACAGTAAGCTTTGATTTGGGTAAATCAAGATCTTCATAAGAGATGAAAGTTTTAAAACAACCTTCCTCAGGAAAGACCAGACAGTGCACAGATACAGAACAACTATCCCTCTGCAGAATCTCAGCATGGTTACATCACTTGGGGACCGTTTCAAGATGGATGCAATCAACACTCAACACAGCTTGTGGCCAATGATCCATCTCCACTCTTGAGGCAAAGCAAACCGCGGCCAGGTGGGAAAGGTGGATGCTGTCCTACGGTGGTACAAAGCCACTGTTCCCTCGAAATCACCAAAGAGCTGGTGGTTTTCAGAACACTGTAGGGCAGAAGATGGCATTTCACTGTAATCGTGAGCTAAATCCTTCCATCTTCCCCTCTACACCATCCCTCTGCTTCCTGAATTTTATTTATGTTCTTAAATCAGAGCGATTCCGAAGTTCTAAGAATGAAACCAATTTATCATAACAGGAGAAAATTCAACTCATGCTTTATTGAACCCCTTAATTGGGGCAGGAAAAAAAGAAAAACAAGCCGAATTCTTTCACTTTTATTTTTACATCTGGTAAAAAGTATGGAATTCAGAGAATTTGTGCCAAGTTTAGACCGGGAATGAATTTTTACATCCAAGTAATAAATGGCTAGGGAAATGGAGTGGTTTAAAATGCAAATGTGGGGATATCAATTATTGTTGTTATTGGGGCATTTACAAGAATAGCACGAGCAGTATTTTAGAACGGCTAATGTCAAATCTTTTAAAACTACTCTAAAAAAAATAGAGGTAGAATAAAAAATAGCATTAGAAAGTGAATTCTCATAATGTTTTAGTTTGTTCTGTCTGTACATTTATTTGAAGTCTGGAAATGCCTGGTGCGTGTATTCACTATTTTATAACTTAATTTGTTCAACAAGAACGGCAGTATTTTAACAACGTGAAACTATTTCACCATTAAAGCACTGCCGGCTTCATCAGCACTAAAGAGCTCACTGAAAACTATCTAATCTTCGTAAGGCAGAGACTCATAATTTAACTGCTGAGAACAAATGAAAAGTGTAATTCTTTTTGTGCTGCTTTAGTAGTAACATGTGGTGACAGCAGTGTATTAGCATAAGCCAGAACTTGCTCACACTTTTCTTTCCAGGCATGTAGCAAATATCTGATGCCTATGCAAATTTCACCCAAAGCAGAGTTGTCCCAGCTGGAAAGACATACATTGAAAGGTAAATTACACAAAGCTGAGACCATCTGGACTAAAATACACTGTCAATAGGATTTTAAATCGACTAATTCCATAGAACAGAGGGTAATATATTAAGTATGTGCAATGGTGTTTTAAGGCTTTTACCTAACACCAGTAAAAAAGAGCAAATAAATATGAGAAATTAAATGATAAAAATGAAATACAAATTGATTTTGCTTTTTTTTTTTTTTTTTTTTTTTTTTTTTTGAATGTATTTTAGAAATTTGCATAGCTGAAATGTAGTGGTATTTTATACACACCATACGTTCAAGTTCATGAATGCCCATTTTCTGACAAACAGCAGGTTGAGGGAGCCAGCAAGCCTAAGCTATTACATGAATGACATAGACAAGCAATTCCACTCAAATGACAGTACTTTAAATTGCAAGCTGGATTTCTCAGCAGTGATGAACAGTGCAATAGGTAAACAAGTCCTGACTTCTAGTAAAGGCAACACCCAGGAATTTCATTATCTCTGCTTGTTAAAACAACAGACTGTTTTCTGAAAGTGCTACAAGATAAATTAAAATGAAACCTCCGAAATGTGCAGTAGGTCTCCCAGCACAGACATCTTCACATGGCTGTTGGTTCAGCGTGGTCCTGCGCAGGCTGTTACAAGAAAGAATGCCTTGACAGAACACCTTGACAACTTTGTTTCTTGTTCAAACCACACTGCAAAAGCAGATGTGTAGAAAAAATTAAGAGCTAAAGGAAGGAAAGTCAACCAAACCTTACAAGCCATGGAAGAGTCTCCACTTAAGACTGTGTAAATTTCTATGTTTAATTCACATTGCACTGCCCATCTTGCCCAGTCTTGGGAAACTAATCTCTATATTATGTATTAGGGAATTTAAAGTAACATCTGCTTCACTGAGATTAAATTAACATATTTGTATTTGATTAGCTTATTAACTGTAATTCTCAATATGCTGCAGAAACAGACACCAACTAGAAAAATGCAATTGATAACACCACCTGTCTGATAATGATGCTAGGAAAGAGCAGTTTGAAACTTGTGATAGGTCAACAGAGGAAATACTTGATGAAAAATACATTTCAGGTGTTTTATGTGCTACTGTGAATATTATTATACCAGTCGTCTAATCTGCATATTAAACATTTCCCCTTTCATCCCCACAGAAGAACTGAAAGTGTACATTCATCTTAACTTGCCCACTGTCAGCAATCTTTCTTCAGTAACTGTGACCCAAACAGCATCTTCAACAAAAGCAGGACACCAGAACAGATTCCATTCAAAATGCCTCCCCCTGTATCTCACCTAGATGTGCTCTAAAATACAGATTCTCGGTCTCTAAGTTGCACTGCATGGACAGATGTGAAGAATAAATATGATTTCCTTGCATTCCTACTCTGTTCCCCTTCATTCTCTTCTGCTGTCAGGTGTGAGATCCTTTACCCCACAGCAGCAAGTCTTTAATATCCTGACACCTTCTCTTAACCTACCTGATGCTTCCTAAATCACACAGCATCTCAACAAATCAATTGCACGACATCAGGTCTGTCCCTACCGATTTGATGCACTGAGAATTAGAAATGCTCTAAAGCAATTCAAAGACAAATACCCAACAGAGGCACATCCTGAGTTGCGTTATTTTCATTTTCACAAGAGACCAGGAGAGAAAAGAACACAAATATGCATTCAGGATGCCAGAATGCCAAGGCTAATGGTGGCTAGGCCTCACAACTCTGAGCTGCTTTGGCTGATTTCCCTCTCAGGGGCTCTGGTTTCATTCCCCACAAAGCTGCGCCATGTACGTGAAAATGATGCCTTCTGGGAACTGCTGCTCTCATGAAGAAGCCTTCTCAGTATACCTTCTTCATGTATGTGCAATTTTCAGGCTTGCTACCTCAAAGTAATTGTTCATATAATTATCGAGCCGTGTTTTCAGAGCCTGCCATCTGAAAACAGGGCTGCTGTACTTCAGCTAACATGAACCATTTGTTGAAAAGTGAACACCAATTCTTGATTACAGACAAAATACGCACTGCTCCAGGCTAAGTGCATTTGCCCTTTTAGATACTGCTCCCCGTCACCGCTACCATGGGACACCCAATCCTAACTCCACAAACCTTATGTACATTTGTCTGCAGCACTCAGTACCTTCAGGTAATGTACTAAAGAGAAGTAACCGGAAGACTGAATTTGGCGAGTTTCTTGGATAATCTGGGTGATGCTTCTTACATCAAGTTCCCCCTAGAACTGCTGCTGTCTTACACTGTTCTTTACAGCTCCCAGTGAGCTGAAGCTGTGTTATAGCACAGTACTTAATTTCTCATAGGTATTTAGAGAATTCCTTAAGGATGAACCATAGGAAGCATTAGAGTGTCAAACACAAGTCCATACAGAGTTTTGCATTAGATGATATGAACAGAACACAAATTGCTTATGACCACTAAAAGTAATGGAAATCTGCTTTCCTAAAACGCTTGCATGCCAAGGCTGGTTCAGGGCTGCTCTGCCAGAAAACAGCTGAATCCTTTCCCCCAGCACACACAGCATTCCTGAGGGTCTTTCTTGCTCAGCCAAGAAATTATTAGATGAAGATGAGAATAATTCATCTAACTTTAAGATCTCTATCCTACTCTTAAGCTTGCTCAAAAATGGCAAGTAGGTTCCACAACTTTGGCAGCGAGTATGGTAGGTTCCTTGAAACCAGACTTCATAAAGACATATCTTTTGTGAGATCACTTCAGACTTCTTACTGTATTTTCTTTTGCCAAACACGTTCACATATACTGGAAATTAACCAAAAACTCAGCAGCTTCAAGTGCTACCTAAGCTGATTTCGCACTGTTGACAGAGAAATAAAAAGGAAACTATTTGTTAGCAGCATAATCCCAGAAGAGAAATACCAAGTCCCAGACACTCAAACATGCAATCATGCGATTTGCTCCCATAGTAGCTTACAAGAGAGACGCGGACACTGACAGCAGCATGTATGTGCTGAGGATGAAGAATCAGGAATTTTTAAGAGATGCCCATCAGTCAGAAGATTATATTTATTGCAGACAACCCAAAATAGAAACTTTCCTTTTACATTTGCTCCTAAGGACCCAGAAATAACTCTCTGATGACAAACTCAGCGCCTCCCTCTCCAGCCACCAAAATGAGACCTTGGCCCCCACCCATCACACTGAAGTACTCTTCCTGGACACACTTTGTGTACCCTCCTCCCTTGAATTATCCCTTTGTTAGTTTTAGTCACCATGTACCACAATTTATTTAATCCTTTATTACCCTCAAACACTCTTATTCCTCCAATTTCTCTCTAATTTTCTCCTGACTACAAGAGACCTTCCCCGAAAGTCCCACATATGTATCCACAAGAGGAAGCTTCACTTTCAGTCATCAGCTTTTCCCTGCCCTCTGTTAAGTGGTTCAACACTGCTGCAGTACTTTGTACAGCAGCCCAAGAAGGACAAAGAGGGATTTTCTCCAGCATGGCTGGAGATGGTGCCTACACCTGCCTTTCATCTGCGCACTTCTGGGCATGAAGAAGCCTCTTACTTTCTGCCTCCTTCCCTCCCACCTGATAGGACTCTCCAACCATGAATCACAACTTACTTTAAGAATTACTTCTCACAGGTTTCAGTTCGCTTTCACTGGATTCGGAACAAGTGATGTCCAGTTCTTCCTGAAGTCACCAGTGGTGTGAAATGACTGAAGGCTGAAAGCATGTGAAACCAATACACTTCGCGTGGCTCTATCGACACACAGTAAGTGAGCACAGATTGGCTGCAAATTCAACCCAGACTTACAAACCTCAGCGAATGTTCCTGTGAACTTGATCCAACCTTCAGGTTTGTTTCATCCAGTTTCAGGTTTCATCATGAAAGCCTCACAGTGCCCTACATGCTGCCCCAATAAACGACGTCTCAAACAAAATGAGGACATCAGCAAAAACGAAGAGCTCTTCAGATAGCAATGTTTTAGTTTTATACCATATGTGAGAACATGCATTGACAAGCAGTGTGCATACAATTATTGCTGTTACAAATCAAAAATTGTTCCCTGCTAATGGACTTCTCTTTTATTACCATTTTTGCCAAGAAACTATTGTCAAGAAACACCTCTGTGACATATTTCTTTTTCTCTCCTCCCATTGTAATCATTTGCAAAGAAACTGTGAACCTTTTCATCACCGTGCTGGAATAAAAAATCAGCATGCTTTTCCAATATCCGGGATGTGAAACAGGTCAGTTTACAGAAGCGGCATTTTCCTCATGCAGATGCCATCACTGAGGTGGCATTGGGGAAGGAAAAGTAATAATGAGGAAATGGAACATCTTTTATATATCACAGGATACAATGCCAAAATACACTCAGTGGCCTAGCTCATTGAACATATAAGGTCTTTTCCTACAGAGCTGGTATTACTGGCCACGTTTCCTTACATCCCTTCAACCATATTTAAACAATAATTAAAATAAATAATCTCTAGACTTACTATACTTTTGGGAGAGGATGTAGATTTTTTTCTTACGCTGCATATCACGCAAGCAAAATATTGTAAATTTAATAGTCTGAACTCAAAACTAAATGTGTTACAATCAGTTTTAGGAATGGTTAAACTCCTGCACAAAACCGTTGTCAAAGGAAAAATAAGCTTCATGGTAAGTCACAAGACAGTCAGCTCCAACCTCTCATAAGCAACATTCTGCTGAGATCACTGAAGTCACTCCTCACTTGCACAGATGTGGCTTGTAAAAGAAGTCAATCAGAAACTGCAAGAGGAAATTTCCCATAACGGATTTAGAGGCTGATACACCTGAAGTCGATGTACCATTACAGACTGTGGCTCTTATTGGACTGGCCTCTAAAGCTAAAGGGAAATCATTATTGACTGTAAGGAATGTACACCAATGGAGTAGCTGTACTGTCTGCAATTTCAAGCTTAGTGTAACTCTGCACAGCTAACTAAACAGATGAGCAACTTCAAAACTAGTTATGAACGCACAGCAACATCTCAGAGGCCTTAAAACATACAAAGCAAATGATCAGTTACATGTATTGAACCCCAGGTGCAGTAGGAATAAACGAGGTCATGCTACATATAGAATTCAAAAAAATAGAAGTTGCTACCTTTTGATTATACATTTAGTTCCATCATCCTAATTTCACCCACCCACATGCTTTCACAACCCTTTTTTTTCCAACCTCCTGCATTAAGCAGTGAATAACAAAAATTAATAATGGGAAACACCAGGATGTATAACGCTGTAATGACTGTCTCTTTTAAACAGCACTGCCCAGCTGACATGGTTCTGGTAGATAATGATCAGCTAGAAATGGCACGTAAGCAAGTGAGATAAGAAAGGGAGGTCATGCATACATAGAGCCACCATTCCGAAGAGAGGGAGGTGTTGTCTGTCTTTTTTTAATCCTTTATTATGAGCATCTCAGATTGGAAGTTAACCCAGGGGGAGGAAGCTGTGTCCTTTGTTTCTGTTGATTACCTTACATTGCCTGTAGCAGCAGGGGAACCTGCCACCACAAACTGTCTAATGCACCACCACCACAACTATGGGTAAGCAGATGTCAAGAGTATTGTATCCACACTACAAAAAGGGGGTAGACAACCAAAAAATTCCCAGCAGATGAAATCATAATTATTTCTGTCTCTGCCTGTATCCTTAATACACCAATACTCCAACAACAGTAAAGAAAGAAAACCTTTCTCAATTCACTGAGAAATTTGAACATGAAATCTGCTGTCCTCAAACGAATGGCATCAGAGAAACCAAGATACAGAAAATATTAAATCAGTTTGACTGACTCTCCTATAGCTGAGCCAAATTAACGCAATAAAGCCTCCTTCCTATAGCGTTTGCTCAGGGAATCAAGCAAACAATTTGTGGAACAGTATAATGCCACCCCAACCTAGTACATGTCACTTGGACAATAGGCAATGCCAACATACAAAGTAACTATTGTTAGAATACACTGAATCAGGTTCTAGAGTTAGGCTGAGCAAAAAGTACGCAAGTGCCTACTTGTATACTCAAATACTTCCAAGAGCTGTACATTGCAAGCGGCTCTGTACCTGAACCAAGGGCTGTGAGTGCTTACCTCCAGATAAGTGACAGCAGTGGTACTTGATGCACTGCTTTGGAAGGATTTCTGTTCTGATCTACTTCTCTGTGCAAATTCTTCACTTTATTCACCTCGTGAAGTTTCAAGGTGAGAACAAGGAGCTTTGGAAAAATTCAAGAAGGTCAGGATCTAAGCAATCTATCCTCTGTTCTGCACTCATTAAAGAATTTAAAAAAAGAAAAAAAAAGAAAAAAAAAAGTAAAAAAAGAAGGGAAAATCTTACGGTTTTGCATGTTTCTACTGCAAAAACAACCAGGTCATAAAAGACTTCTCACAGATGATGTACCAGGGCTTCCTCCTTCTTAGCATTAATAGCACTTTGCCTATTTGTCAGAGCAGCTTCAACGCTGAATGAAAAGTCAAACAAAATTCAATCACACAGGAATCTTTCTCATACATTTCTTCTGATCCTATTAAACAATTCTCCACTATGTAATACCTGCTCACAATCCAGGCAGTCAAGCTTCACTGGCTCCTTGTCATAATACATATTCTCACTGCTCTCCATTTCAACCCTCAGGTTTGGTGCCCATAGGTTCTGACTCCAGTTTTAGCCCATGTTTTGTTTTGCAGCTCCATGACAAAAGGCAAACTGGGACTTCAGCACAGAGCACAAGATGTTTGCAGCTACGTCTTAAAGGTGTGAGGTGACTGATACAGTCTGTCATTCTGGCCCCAGGTCTTGGAGATCCATCTCTGAGAGTGTTTGGTGGAAGCATGCAAACTCCCTGGTCAGCCTGATGAATGTACTCTTGCCCTCATTAGGAAATGAGGGAAGAAGCCAGCTCCATCAAGCCCTCCACCTGGCCTCCCTTTCTTTGGACACTGGAGTATTACAGAGGAAGTGGTGGGATAATGAATGCATCCTTGCAGGATATACAAACTTTCCTTCTGGCTCACAACCAAATTGAGAGGTCAACTCAACCGCAAAAATATTTTGGGAAAATTAATGCTCAAACTAACACTTTGGAGTAGATTTTATGTAACGGAAGATGACATCAATATTCTTTCCTTGTGAGCCAAGTTTCCCAACACTGCGTGTAGTCTCTCATGTGTGCTTAATCCCTAGAATAAGCTATAGGCGGCCCTAAAGGAGGGCTGGGGCAGCCTCTGAATGCAGCCCCCAAATTGCAGCTGTGCTTCTGAATGTCTACATGGAGACAAAAAGACACTGTGCAGCAACTCCATTTTGTTACATGGCCTTTAAGCCGACTGTCCCCCTCCTTCCCTCAGTACTGAGGAGACCTTGTGAATGCCAGGTGAAAAGCTGCCACTGAAAAGTGTTATACACAGAAGTGAGAAAAGGGGGATGAAATGCCCGTATGCATTTCAGGAATTATTCCAGAATGTAGCCTCTTACAATTCAATACATTGCAAACCAGCGGGCCACTCATTACTAGAAGAATATGCAATAGACTAGAGCAGATAAAAACTAGTACTGGAAAGCAAGCAACGCGCTACAGTTTGAACTACTAAATTTATTTGAAAATCTCATTTTTAGTCTTGCTGCAGGCTGCTCTTATGCACAACTTTTCATAACAGATCTATTACTATGAAACAGATCATCAGTTTTTAAATATTACGTCAGCAGAACTGGAAAAAGGAGCAGAACTACTTCACTAGTAACCAAAAAACAAACAAACAAAAAAACCCAACTCAACCAAAGCCAAAACTGGAAATTGAAACAGGATTTGCCAAGATGAAATCCAGTGACAGAAAGAAAAGGCAATTTTTTTCATCAATTTCGGTATGCCACATTGACCAAAGATGAAGAAAATCCTGATAAAGGCAAGACCCTTAAAAGCCTTGGGGACTTACACTGATGGCTCTGCTGTTTGGTAACTAAACTGCACACAGAAGTGTGTGAACACACACTCCCAAGGAACAACGGAGACTTAACACTTATTTCACTCGAGACTTCAGCGTGTACCAGAAGTAAGGAGATGAGCATCTCTTTTCTATGAATTTTCCATATGAACAATGTCAGAAAAAAAGCTGATCGCCCGTGAATTAAAAACCAAAAACCATCCCTACAACTAAAACATATTCTTTCAGTGTCCTACATGTTTTAGTTCATTTTATAATTTCTATTTCAGGGCATGGCATTAGGGCTTTCTTTAAAATGCCAATCTGCTTTTTGATCTTTACAGCCGACATGAAATAAAAGAGCTGTACATTATATAAATCTTCAGTTTTGCTTAGCTTGAAGTCGATAAAAAGAGAAAAGAGAAAATAAAGCCAATTGCATAAATCCTTCCAAACCAAAAGGCCTTCCCCTCACTCTAACTGAAATTCATTTCTGCACATCTTGTTTGAATTACCATCTGAGGTTTGTCTTGTCCCATCTCCAGAACAAGTCAAAAAGCAGAGCATAAAGATATGGCTACATGAATAAAAACACATGATCTATTTGGTCACTGCAAACATAGAAATAAGCTCACACAGAAAAATATTATCTGGCAATTGATGTGTTACTTTGATCCCTTTGTTTCTGTATTCTGTCATATGCATTGAAGCCAGCAGCTACTGGAAGCATCAGCATGCATCTTCAGTGAGATGAGAATCAATAGTTTGTGGGAGTCACTGCACTTTCACAGAGATATGATATTTAATTCAAGGAAGACAGCACTGCAGTACAGGAAGAAGGGAAATTTCAAGGCAAGGGGAAAGAATGGTGGTAGTAAGCGCGATAGGATGTATCTAATCCAAACAGGTGGTACTGCTATAGATTTCTGGATTCATGAGCTCAAACTTTCTTGTGTGGAAAAAATGATCTCCAGCAGGATTCTGGTTTGTATCCTTTTACTTCTGAATCACGATGTGAGAGAGTTGAGACAGCTCATGCGAGAGGTTGGAAGAACCCACAAAGAGCTCACTTTGCTTCCTTTAAGTTTGATCATTTTAAAATTTATATATATTTCTATATATCTTTTTCATTCAGAAAGTCAAATTAACTGCTCTGAATTTAAAAAAAATAAATTAAAAAATCCTGTGTATTTCTTTGTAGTATGTCCTAATAAATCTGCAACATGCTATCAGTAATACACCTACAAAGCCGAAATCTCCAGCCTGAGCTAGAGTCCGATCTCTTGTTTATCAGATGAATGCTGCAGTGAACATTCATTTTAGAGGAAGATGCTCACTATTTCAGAAAGGTTCTGTTCTACGCACGCTCTCTGAAAAAAACCTTCATTCAGATAGTAAGCAAAGAGAAACAAACTTACATCTCTCCAGCCTCATGATTTTAGTAGTTTCTTCAATCCAAACTGTGCTCCAACATTCAACTGAAGGTACACCAAAATCATGAGGAAGAGAAATGTCAAGAGGATAAATATGTCCTATCTCAAGACAGTCAATAGCTTTATGATTGAAACACTTCCAAAGGATCAAAGAGGAGGAAACTGAATCTTTGTTTTCTACACATTATACAAGCTTAAGTCAGTATGTTTACTGAACAGTAGGCTTACAGTTAAAACCAAAGGGATACACAGAACCCACTGGCAGACAAAACTCACTAAACACACATCATCGGATCTCCTCAGTGACAGAAGATGGATATGAATGGATATGATGGATATGAATGGGAAGAGTAAATCTCCTGTACAGAAAGGAGAAAGACTTCACATTTTTATCTAGTACTGGACTCAGTATCTTAGTAGAAAAACATAAGTAACTGATAAAGAAATAAGTTGCCAGTATCACATGGCTTGAATACTCTGCAAAGAAACCACATGGACAGAGTCAAAGAGCAATGCTTCCAAACCAAATTCAGGTTGGGTATCAGGGAAAGGTTCTTCACCAGAGGGTGGATGGGCACTGGACAAATATCCCTAAGGAAACGGTCATGCTTTGAGCTGCTGGAGCTCAACGAAGAGTCTGGACAATGCTCTCAGTCACGTGGTCTGATTTTTGGGTAGTCCTGTGTGGAGCCAGGAGTTGGACACGATGATCTGTAGGAGACCCTTCCAGTATAGCATATTCCATGATTCTTCTTGTTATTTCATTAGTAACATATGTATGCCAAATACGTTGCTACCTGAAGATTGAACACTTTTGAAAATAACTTACATATTAACATTAAATCCTGTAATGAACAGCAGTAGAACCAAAAATTGGTGAGCTAGACAATATGGTGGGAGTTTGCAGAGGTTAGGTCTTCATAAGCAATTAACTCCTTTCACAACAGTGTTCAAAGAAACATTTAATTTTACTTCAAGTGGTATTAAAAAAAGAAGCAAAGTTGGGAAATCTGTTCTAGAGAAGTCAATGATCAGCAAGACAAAAGGGAAAAGAGAGGCCTGGCACCTAAAGGAATTTAAAATGGCAATGGAGAGGGCAAAATCTCACTAGTTAATATTGGGAGCGAGAAGTAGAAATGTCAGGACTGGCTGGGGCAATCTGCTGACCCAAGAATGACATTCAGCTTTGATCACAGGCTTCGTTAGCACACAAGAATAAGATTTACAGACATTCAGCAGCCTGCACAGTGGTAACACAGAATATTCACCCCAGCATTCTCTAACTGCTTTTACAACAGACGCTTAGAAAAATATTTTGTTATAGCCTTCCTTGTATATTCTCAATCATCAACTGAAATCTACTTTTAAAAAAGAACCTAGCATTAAAATAAGTTGAAGCATTTGGTACTTCTTTGCTTTCAAGGTAACTTCAGTGTGACGTGCAGTAGAAACACTATTATAATTAACACAGTTTATTTTCAGTTGTAGGAATATCCTATTTCCTTTTTTTTTCCTGACTATGATAATAAGTTTTTAATTAAAGCAATTTCTGTCCCAAAGGACATAAAAAAAAGAAAATTACTTTTATTGGAAACTGTACTAAATGCATGTTTTTACAGCACATGCTTCCAATACTACAAGCTACTTTAGCACTTCCCACCTACTGTCTTGAAGGCACAATGAGCTTTACTCCAGTCAGTCTAGCTTTGCTCCCATTTCTAATCCTCACCATCTGAAAGTGCTGAGTCCAGATGGCTTTTGAAAGACTTTAAAACATGCAAATAATGAGAACTCCCTCTCCACTAAGCCCACAATCCTAAAGGCCTTGACAGATGCTACAACGGCAGAGCTTCACGTTCCACACAGAACAGCAAACCTGACAGCCATCTCCATTGAAGTCCTAAGGCAACAGACTCAGAGGCACACAAAGGTGAAGATATTCCCAAAAAGATCAAGCAAAATCCACATCCATGATAATTAAAGCCATAAGTACTGAATCTGAGAAATAGAATAAGCAGTATTATAGACACTAATCACTATGGTTCAATGCAGTGAGGAATATGAAGGTGCCTGTAAGCAAAGGAATTATCTTTAAGAATTACTGGAGGATGTAGATCCAATTGCTTGTATGCAGCTACTGACAGATCACTGCCAACGTTCCACTCATGCAGTAGCACCACTGGACTCCTTGCAGACAGACAAACTACTCCTGTATTTAGACTGGAATCAAATTAATTTTGTCTGTTTTGCAGCAGCGTATTTTACTCCAATTTTGACTTTTAAGAAAGAAAGAAGAAAGCAAATAAAAAACACTGATTAATACTGGGGAGTGCATTAACACTATATTAAACTCTACCTGAGAAAAGGACTTTCTGCAGTCCAGTCAGGGCCCATTTGAAGCATTTGATGTAGAGATAATAAACCATTATGGCCTCTAATTTATACTTTGTCCACTGGTTTGAAAAGAAGTTTATCTGACTACATGAGGATCACATACTATGGAAATGGCATCTGTGTGTAGTTACTGAAGGCTGTAATGGCAGTAAATTTTAAGCACAGAAAGAGGCTGAGCCTTACAGACATCTGCAATCTGAAGGCCGTTTCAGAATTTAAGTGCATGTACAATACTGACAAATTAACATGCCTGAGAAAATAACCTGGGAGTAGACGGGAAATGGATGCAAGAGTATGTTTCAGATTGTCAACAAGATTCCTTTATCTCCCTTTCTCTTCTATCTGCTTTATTGATACTTTATCCTCCCAGCTATCCAACCAGACAACTCAGATTTATGTGTTGTTTTGCTTTAGCTTACAGTGGCCACTATGCAACAGGGCAATGAGCAGAGTATAAAGCACACCCACTTCATCATTCTCTTGTATTTTTCTACCTCAATATATACCGAAGTATACATTTTAGTATATAATTTTGACAAACCCTGAGAATTACGAGTCTCTGTTTTCCCAGGCTCCCCAGGAACATATTGGCCACAAAGAACATGTTGAATATACAGACCTGCAGAGGAAGACGGTTTTAAGGCCTGGAAGTCACAGCAGGAACGAAGCTAAGTTCAGCTCCACTTGGAAGCCATAAAAGCATGGGTTTAAAAAAAGTGCAGCAGTATCTGGTGTTTGATATCTAACAGCACGCAACATGTTTATGACATGTATTAGGCTACAAAATCAGAGCTCATAGCCTTAGACAACAAAGCAGAACACAGCTCTGGCACATGTAGCGGGAAATAGAAAGGCATGTCTATTAGTGTAATGGATATTGCTGCTCCCTCAAGAGCCTGAGCTGCCCAGAGCAGGTGGCTCAATGAAAGACATCAGCACTTTTAGAAGGAAAATTAAAACACAGTTAGAAGTGTAATTAAATAGCAGCTGGTTTAAGTAAGAGTTAATAAAGATTGGGTTTTGCTCTAGAAAGTGCTCAAGTTGGTTCTGCACAATTATTTCTCAAAAAGGCAAGAAAGTTGGGGTAAAATAGGCAGCAACTAAAACAGTCTCAGTCACACAGAAATCAAATAAAACGGGAACCAAGATCATGAAATCTAGACAAAGGATTGCTCTACTTTTAAAAGCAGTTTATAGCTTTGAATCAGACAATCGAGTCCTGTGGCACTTCCTATGGGCTTAAAACAGCTTTTCCCTAATTTTTATAAAACTTTCCTCCCCCTCATATTAAGTAAAATAACCCCAGAAACAACAAGAGAAAACGCCCAAGTATATAATGGAAAAAGAGAAGCAAACCAATACACATGACAACATACCAAACCTACATAGTGCAAAAAAAAGTTTTATACATTAGATGAGATCAACAGAAGTTAAGTGTTAAAAAGGGTCATGGTTAATTTCAAAATATGCTTTAAAAGAGTAGGACTGTGTCCAGGAAGAACAGCAGTCACTGGCCAATTAGGAAATCATGCCAATACCAGCT
Organism: Excalfactoria chinensis; assembly: GCF_039878825.1. Taxonomy (NCBI): domain Eukaryota; kingdom Metazoa; phylum Chordata; class Aves; order Galliformes; family Phasianidae; genus Excalfactoria; species Excalfactoria chinensis. Next base: position 107,513,451 of record NC_092826.1, read on the forward strand.
ATTTGCAAATGTAATAGCCTCATGCAGCGGAGAAAATTCAGTCACTTCACCAAGTGAACATCACTTGTTACTTTCCTACCTCTTCTTTTTTCCCCTCGCTGACACCCTTTCTCTGCAGGAAATATTATACAAACCCCCATCTCTCAGTCTGCTTTTCACTGTAATGCAGCCCAAGACACAGCAGCTCTTCCACAGCGCAGCACTCAGGAGGTTTCAGTTCTGCCCTCAATTGATAAATGAGAAGTCGAGCCTATTTTCTGTTATTTAGATGAATGCTTAAAAAAAATGTTAAGTTCCTTAATTTCTTTCAGGTCTTAGATTACACACGTCTGGCAGCCTCATCCTCTATTTAAGCAGTACAGCAAAAGGGCTGCTTAAGCCCCATATTAGAGTGATTAACAACTCAGTTAAGTTTTAATTCAACTGTCTTCACAAAACAGCCATTATTGCTGTGTCATATAACAGAAAACGAAGCACAATAAGTAGGAATCCCCTTTTGGCATATGAATATCCACATAGACTGTGCAAAACATGATCAATTATACTTGAAAAAGAACCATACTTACCTGTTAATGTAACTTAGAGCAACATAGGTTGGCTGCTGAAGTTCCTGTTTCTCTAATACACGTGGGTCTGTATCTGAAATGGAAAAACACATATATTGAATTGTGTTTTCTGCTTTTATGCTGAAACGTATGGAACTGTATACAGCAGAGTAACTTAAGCAAAAACAACAGACAGAGAATAGTTCAACCCAGTTGATCCACACACGGTATGCTTAGCACAGCACAATCATTTGTTCATTCATTCATAAACACAGTATTGCATTACTTTACAGAAGAATTTGAAACATCAACAGTGATGTAATTTCCAACTGTCACACAGACCCTCACAATCCCCCTCGTAAATATTAGTTTTCACTGCTTTCCATGATTTATGGCGCTAAAAGGATCGAGCTTTCTTCCTTTTTAATGTAGCCATTTTTAAACATGGTTGGCACATTTTGAGATATTTCAAGACTGATTAAATCTCCTCAGCTGGGACTCCATACTTTTCTTCTGCATCCGAGTTTCACTTTCTCCTTTCTCTGCAGATATTTTTGAAACTCTCCATCAGAAGTCAGACAAAAATGAGCTTGAAGCAATATGGTTGCCAAGCAGAGCACTGCCCACCACCAAAAGCCCTGAAACAAACGTGATTCAAATCCCTCAAGTCCCAACTTTCTCTCTCAAATGAAATAAATATGTCTTCAACCACTATTTTCACCAATCCTTTTCAGTTAAGTTTTGCTTTTATCTGAAAAAGAAGCAGTCTTAAACTTCCCAAACTGAAACTCATGGAATATGCCCATAGCTTAAGTAGCTTTATTAAACAAAAAACAGGATTACACTGAAGTTTCAAATACAGTGCTGCCCCACAGTGTAGAAATGCACCTTTAGGAGCTGAGCACAAATAGCCTTCAGAAGTTTCCAACTGAAAACGTGCATCATGCCTGCACATAATACCACAAAGCCATTAACAATATATTTTATGCATGACTTTAAAAGCAGTTCTGGATGCAGCTTCTGCTTTTTTAACTATAAACACAAATTGCTTTCAGTAAACAGCTCCCCATAGTGCTGCTGTTAGTCATCTTTTATTTTGGAGAACTGTGTTTGGGGAAGGAAAAAAACAACCAAGTACAACCTATCCAAGAACAAACAAACGAGGAGAGTTCTTGTAGTTAGGCTGTGTTTTAGATTGCTCTCACTTCTTGCTGCAACTTTAAGCAACGCTAATCTCAAAAAGCTCATTATCTTGATAGGCGCATTTGTTTGGCCTCACCAGATGCTTCTGATGGGTTTTGTGGTTTTTGTTTTTAAAACATGATAACAATTATTTTATAACCTGTCTCAGCTACCTTGCCATAAGGAAGATTTTTAACTGAAATGAATGGAAGCTGTGCTTGAGGAAGGTGCAGTGGTTGCCCTATTGCTTGAAGCCAATAATGTCAGTATCTGATGAGCAGGGAACTCCCTGTCTCACTCCTCAGAGCTCAGCCTGATGCTAATCTTTCTTCCCACCTTTGTTCCTGGGAAGTTCAGACTTTAGGATTTGCTGACACATCAATACACCCCTAAAGAGATAAATACCATCAAGAAGGATAAAAGCCCAAGTGCCAACCCAGACAGCAACCTTCCTCACCTTTCTGGTGCCTGGGGAAATCCTGCAGCAATAACCAGCACAACACACTCCATATTAAGCTCAATAAAGACAGCAGAGCACTGGCTGCCTTCCCAGCTATCTTGATAATTCTGTATGAGGAAGTGAGGTTCCCAAGATCTTTCCCTTGCCTTTGTTTCCATGTAACACAACCATGAGCACACAACCACTGTCCTGGTGAACTCTGTTAGATTTACATCTCTGATCCCTGCCAGGACTGTCCAAACACAGCCTCGGCCCATGTATAGGCCTCTGTGGTTACATGACTGTATCTTCAATAATCCAGCTCTCAAATGGGATTAAATTCCACTTATAAACCAAAATGTTTTGTGACTGAAGGAGATAAAATTAGGGTTGGTTTATACCACAGTGCTGCACCTCTCTGTGGGAGAAGAAAAGGGAATGCTTTGTTGAAGAGCCCACTGCTCTTCCCCTGCCTGCCACCATAACACTCACTGAAGATGGAGAAACCAAGACTAAAACAAAAAAAACCCCAAACTTTCGGAGAGCTGTGTTACCAAATCACACTATCTGCCAGCTGGCACCTGTGTGGAAGAGCCGTGCCCCTGAGAAGGCACCATCTGAGACACAGATGGCCTAGTTAGCCAGCCTGTCTCTTCGGCTGCTCTTGGAGCACCCGCCATCTACTCCTTGGGGCAGCTTCAACCCATCACTGCTCTAAAATGTCAATGGTCCACTCCTTCTCACCTGAGTACACTCTTCCTTGTTCTGTGCCCACCCACAGCACCCTTTCTCTCCTCTACCCTTGTCCCTCACACAGTTCCTTTCTCACTGCCCCTTTCCTTTGCAGCCCTTGGGGTCTTTGTGTCAAGATCTCCTTCTCTACCAGAAGAAAACCTTCCTGACAGGCGAACAAGTTAAGAAACCACATGAAAACTCATATAACTGCCTGTTCACCTTGTGCCATGGGACTTAATGCCTATACAGTCCGTGTACCCAATGCTTTCCCCATGTCATCCACTCATCAGTTTCCTCACTGCTCACTGGACAGCCCTGCAGAGTGAAAAATGTTTGGTCAGTGTTTCTTCAAGCATGCACAGGCTGGTTGAGTCAGCCAGGGGTAGCCTAGATACTTTCCAAACAGACATCTCTAATGGATTAAACACTCACTGATGACGAATCTCCTTCTTGTAAAGTATTTAAGCAGCACAGCCTCAGACTGATCTGAGCTCCTTTTCTTACACAGAAATTAAAAACCATGCAGACAGAGCACACAGAAACAACCAGATTTGGTTATGCGAGGACTGATCAAACCTTGGCTAATCTGCACTACCCTAACTGGTCACCCTGCCTTCTTGAACTGACCCGAGATACTGCAGATTTGCTCCCACATTATCTTTGTTGTATCACTTCAAATCCAGTGGGACAAACTGCCACCCGCTGTCCATTACCTGTTTCTTCTCATAAGCATTATGTCCCACTGATTTCATTACACAATGGGAAGACAGAAAGCACTACGTACTTTCTGTAACACTTGGAGTTCCATGCATTCATTAGCTATGCATCCTTATTTTACTGTGGTATTAGATTTTGGAAACCCTGTTGTGTTGTTTTTTTTTGTTCTGGGTGCCCCAGCTCACTATTAAAAGACTAATTTGAGGGTGCCAACTCCCACATGAGATACAGGTTTTTAACTAATCAGGTGTTAGGCACCTCCGATTTCTCACGTCCACAAAGCGCTTCAAACTGGGCAACCAGACAGGTAGTATGAATACACAATTAAAGCTAACGCCATAAATTGCACTGTACCTCCTTTAAACTGCTCAAATGAAGCCAGGCGTTTCTGCAGAGCATGTGCTAACCAAATGAATCACGGACTGCAGAACCAAGCTACCATTACTAAATCACCTCATTCTACAGAGAAATAGCTTGCAGCTTGAAAATGCTGCAAAATCCTGACCTGGTAAAGCATTTTAAAGAAAGCAAATAGTAAAAAGGCATACCCATCCTGTCTGAAGTACAGACTTTATCAAAGACAGAACCTTTTTCTACATGAGCATTTGTGTACAGAATACATGCCACGTCTTAGTTGTTTAATAGAGCACTAGGTTTTGCCCTACCTTTATTTCATAAGACATGTATAATGAACAGCTTCATATGAGAGAATTTTTCTAGCGTTTCTGCACTTAAATCACCCTGAGAAATCACTTTTTACCTTAAAAGCCGCAGAGTTGAGGGCTAACAAATTTCAATGGCAGTATTTGACAACTACAAGCTTTCCTCACGTAGCGCATAGGAAAAGTGATAAGTGGCAAAGATGCCCTCAGAAATAAAAGTGGTGATTTAAAGGTGGTAAAACTGAAACTGCTCTTGAACATCTTATGGATGTTCACCCAATGGGTGACCCATCTCCCAAAGTCACCTGGAGATGTTTATGACAATCTCACCTTATTGTTCATGATTGGTGCATGCTCATAAAATGGAACGGAACAGCACATGCAGAAGTTCTCCCATCACACTCTTGCTTGCTAGAACAGACCTACAGACATCCCACGCGCCCACCACTGGGTTTGCAGAGTGTCTGTCTTGTATTTCACTTGGCCTTGAAAACTGGCTGATATAAGTCTGCTCAGCTAATTAATTAAAACCCACACTTCCCCTGAAACTAGCTCGCTTCACTAATGATGCCAAGGGAAACATTTCTGTTGGCTTCTTCCAAAGTCCACAATTGGTCTTACACGGACATAACTTAAAAAGCCAGGAACAGATAAATTCAGTGTTACTGGAAACTGTTCCCAGCCCAAAACTCCCACTGCAAGGAAGCCACTAGGAATTTCACAGTTTCAATTCCAGACGCTGTGCTATTCAGGTCTTCTTATGAATCTGAAGACTAAGATCACAGACAACAACGATTTCACAGACATCCACATGGTACCCCAGTAGTATCTTTAACAGAAAAGACATATTCAGATTTTCAGCTTACAACACATGCATTCAAAGCTTATCCAGTTAAGGGAAACATCCCTAATCTACATATCCTTTGTTCCATTTGACACATCTTCATCTTCCATCATCTCTAAAAGGGAAGCAATGTGTTACATCAGACAGTGCTCTGCACCTCAGAGACGGGAGGCTGCAGATAAATACCGTGAGTCTGCGAGAGCTTTAAACCCACTTGACTTCAAGGACACCTTTACTATTTTCTTTTAATATTGAGAAGCTCATTTTTTTTCCAGGATCACAGTGCTAAATGCCACGGAGATGGACTTCATAAAATGTGAAAAACAGATCAGATGCTAAATGCTTCCACATTTCCACACTGAGCTATCACTAAATAGATGACTAAGAAAGCTACGTTCAGGCAAGTACAAAAGAGAGAACGCTGTCTTTATTTCATCTTTCACCTTTCCAGTGAACAATGGAGGCTCCATGCTACTTTCTAGTACAAAATTCCCCCTATTTGGTCCATCCAAGACAGTCACAGGATGCCACTGCAAGGGGGAGCACCCAAAAACAGGGGGTAAAGATGTTCAAGAGCAGTCGGCTGAAAATTCAAGTGCGGAGAACTCCAGCAAGACCACAAGGAACAGCATCAATTCACTGCTGCAGTCCCTTCCAATTTACACAGTTCTATGGTTCTATGCTTATAAGGAAAGAAAAAAACAAACACAAAAAGGTTTTTGTTTTTATTCCTGAACGCTAAGATAATTTATGTTACTTTAGTTCACCTACACAGAAATAAATCTCTGCTTTAGTCTTACAGCAAACAGAGAACAGGTTTTATATAACACTATTACTGAAAATGATGCTTCACCCTTGCTAGCTGCCACCACTGAATTCAGACCTTGAACTCTCAGAAACAGCAGCCATCCTGTGCCTCCCATAATCCAGCCAAACCAGGCTCTGATTACAGCTTCGAATGTACTAATTAATATATAATTATCGAAAGGATTACAGGCTAAAAATGGTAGGTCAACTGAAACACAACTGAGTAGATGAGGTGACACTTCCAGCTTTTAATTTAAAAGACAAATCGCCAAATAAAGGTAAACACAATGACTTGCAAATGTCCTGAAAAGTATCTTTCATTAAGAAAAAACAAAAAACACATTAAAGATAATTGATATATTCGTGATATAACCACACACATGAAAAAGGTATTTCAGATTTAGGTTACAGAAAAGAATGCAGAGTAGTATCATAGATTAGCAATTCTTTAAAATGCTGAAATTTCTGCAATTAAGTTAATTACTGCATACTAGTAAGTGACCACAGTGCTCCTCAGCTGCTGAAAGCAACCTTTGGATCTGTCACACTGTCTTCAAATAGGCAATTAAAGTGAAAAATGAGAGTGTGCATAACTTTCCAGCGCTATATATACTATACATAAATAACACAACACACAAATAGGAGCAGAATAGAAGTTCCCAACCCAAACACTTGATCAACGAAGCCACATCCTCATTTGTTTGAAATTACACTACTTCGCTACTTTTGTGGTCCTTATTAACAGACAGCCTACTGACTTAAGAATAGCTTTTCCTTGCCTGAAAATAAAAGAATTTTCCATTCCTCTATCCCCCAAGTGATTCATGTTACTCAGCGCTGGACAGCATCAAACATGGACCAAGAAGTCTATCAAGAGGCAATGGACAGACAGAAGCAACTTATCTGTTCCTTTATTTCTTAACGAGGCAATTTGGTTGACCAGAATTTGCTTGAGGTTGTCCACAGAGTTAAGCTCTCTTGCTTTACATCAACTTACAGTCCTGTGAATCGAGTATAATATTTGTGAAATTCTTTCATTATTATGTTTTTTATTTATTTATGAAAGTTTCATATTCTATAAGTGTTCCCAGTGGGAAGCTCGAGGGCCACGTGCACCCTGAGAAGAACATCCCTCCCCATTCTTGCATCTCTCATGCAGCTCCTTCTCCAAAAACCAACCTAAAAGACCAGCAGTGTAGGAAGCAGGGAGCTGCGCAGGACAGCACAACCTTAATTAGCTAAGAGAATATTACTGTGCACTGTGATTACGATCATCCTTACAATATTCTCTGTAGCTCATGTCTCAGAATATAAGAAGCAATGCCATACATCAGATACCTGATTTCTATTCATAGGGGAAGTAATTGCTGGTAATTAAGCTGCAGAGCCACAAACGCCAAACAAGTGTCCGGTGATCTTTCAGATGTAGTGAACTGCACACACACTTCATGTGCTACGATGCTTTGCCACTTACGTCAATTAGATTTTATTTGAAACATGTAATTATCGCTGTAATCAAATCCAATAATTGATGGTTATTTTAAACAAGTAAAATAGTCATTAATCAGGTCAACAGGAGACAAGCAATACTGGGAAGGTCCCCTCGGAAAAGGGAAAGACCACAAGTCTGTTGCTACTTTATTTTACCTTCTAAACTGTGAGATGCATTCCATTTTTAAGCATTTGAAATGTTAACATCTTGCTTGCAACTCCTAAGCGCAAATATACTTAATGAAGCTTGAAATAGAGAAAAATTAGAATGCCATTTTCACTAAATTTTCCAGCATTTAATTCAAGTCAAATAATCGCGGGAGGTGGCACAGCAGAGTGCTAAAATAAAAGGTCAGTTCTCACTTAACAGTCAAGTGAACACAAAGGACATAACATGCAATGTAAGTACTCCCTAAATGCCCACATTTCAATAATGAAATGAGCACTTTTTTTTTCTTCATCACCACAATATGAATAGTTTCTTTTGTCTGAGAGATTCAGAAATGCACGGTACTGTGCCAGTCACCTCATTCATCCAAACCTGAAGTTCCCCTGGAATAATAATTTAAAAAGTCCTAATTTAAAGGTATTGTTCTACTCTGAAACTGATAATATCAGCTTCATAACACACAGCACTCGTACCATGACACACACACATCAGCAAGATGCTCTTTTCAACGCGCTGGCCTTACTCCCTGCCCTCTGCACTAGCTGCAAAAGCACAGCTATGTTGGCAGAGCCCTCTGATGGGGACACAGCGAGAGTACATCAAAAGGCCTCCTGTTGTATCACCTCACTGAACGACACCGGAGGCCAATAAAAACACTCTGCCAGCCTAGCTGTGACCACCCCTGGGGCGAGCAGACATGGGGATGCTGGTCAGGGAAAGCATTTTTCATTCCTTGCGCTGACAGCCTGGAGACAAAGGGGGGGAAAAAGGCTGGAGGTTACTTTCCAATCAGGACTCGGAATCCTGGACACAAATTTTCTAGGTGCTCAGGCAAAACACCCCTATTTCCAAAATTCACACATTTCTCCACTACATCATTTCCCATCACATTTCGGAGTTAACCAAAATACAACAACAACAAAAAAGGAGGACCATTTGTCTTACGTTCAGCATTTTGCCAAAATTATGAGGAAATAATGTTTAGAGTTGGCACCACCAGGCTGATTTAGGGCTGAGTTTAGTGGGTTATTATGAGAAGCAGGTCTTGGCCTGGGCAAATCTATTGGGAGGATTGGCCTTTGTGGGGCAAAACTCGGTAACTACCAGAAGAGCAATTTGAACACAAAACACAGGAAGCCTGCGCTTTCTCAAATGGAGTGTGCAAGGTGAGTACATGCTTAAATCCATATTCCAGGATAAACAGTTTTGCATAAAGCAAGCAGTTATTTCAAAATAGCTACTTTTCCTATTAAGCATTTTTGAAAATTTATAGTTGGTGTTTTGCCTTTTTATTATCATTACTCAAATACTCAAAGCCTTGTTTTAGTCTAGTTTTAATAATGAAAACCTGGCCGAGCATTCCAAAATAAATAAAACCCAGTATTACTTTAAATAAAAGTTCAAAATATATATCTTGACAGTTCTGATGCTTGGGGGCTTTATTTCCCAAAGTAGTAATGATCTCCAGGAGTTAAAATAATATAATTATATCCCAACTCCATGGCCAACTAAACCACAACTGAACTTCAGAGACACATATTTCATCTGCAACGCCAGGAGATCTTCATTTCAGACTATCAGCGTAGCACTAAATTTTCAAGTGTCACCGAAAACAGCCTGCTTCTAAATTTGGCTGGAAACACTAAAAATCAACCACCGCAGGCAACGTATTTCATACATTCGAAGGCTGCTCCGAAAATAATGCCTCCTGTTTTCTTATGATGGCCTACGATGTCAGAGGCGAACGTTGGTGATATGGCAGTAGGGGATGAACCTTCCCACCAATGTTCTGTTACATATTGTTGTGATGGGCAGCCTGACAGAATGGTGTCTGACGTGGAAGTGTGTATGAAGCGAAGATGTGCCACTTAATTCCTCCGTGTAGAAAAAAAATGGCACCCGCTGACATTCACTGATGCTTGCTGAATGCTTATAGAGACCAAACAGTGGATGTGTGAGTCCATCAGAGGGCTGCAAAAATGATAAAGGGCCTGGAGCATCTCCCATGTGAGGAAAGGCTGAGTAACCTGAGTCTGTTCAGCCTGAGGAAAAGAAGACCGAGAGGGGATCTGTTTAATATCTACAGATATCTAAAGGGAAGGCAAACGGATGAGGCCAGGCTCTTCTCAGCGGTGCAAAAGGACAAGGAGCAATGTCCTAAAACCTGAACACAGGAAGTTCCACGCTGCTGCTTCACACAGTCACAGAATCACAGGTCCCCCCCTGACACCCACCCGCAGATTTCACCTCCGACGCGCCTTGTACAGGAACGGAGATCGGACCGCGTCGCCGCCACCACGGCGCCCCCTCGTGGCGGCACCGAGTACACGGGCGGCCCCGGGACGAGCGCCGCTCTCCGCCGCCATTTCCCGTGCCGGCGGCGCACAAGGGGGGGTAGGAACAAAAGGACATCAGAGGTGCAGAAAAGTGAAGCAAGGCTGTCTTAGAACACTATACACACACGGTACATCTGCAGCATGTACACACACTTCCTGATAGCAGTGTTTATCTCAAAGATGCACATTCCTCTCACGATCCAGCTCCTAATTCTATATTTAATTGCTGCAAAAAAATGTTACTTGATAAAGTAATGGTTCAGTGTCTTCTAAATTCTATTACCGTTGCTGCTCTAACAGCAATTATCTGTTAAAAGCTGATAGGATTGTCCATTATTACAGCAGTAAGTCGGTATTATTTTTCTTCCACATTGTTCATCCTCAGGTCAATGGCTCGTTATGAAAGAAAAATTACAGCATACACTTACTGAAATTAGTTAAGGGATAAAACAGAGTAATTCCGTAAATAAAGGTTCTGATGCTGAATTTAAGGACAATTTAAACTCCGAGGCGTTCAGCTCAATATGTATTCACCCATGCTGTTACTGCTCTCTGTTACATTTATTTCAGACATAAAAGTCCCCTACACTACATTGAATAATTTCACCCCAAAAGACTACCAGACTACAGGACACTTTTTACTTTAAAAATCGCAGTCCTTTTTCAAAACGTATTTCAATAATAACCTTACAAGAGGAAAAAACAACATCACCTTTCCAAGTCTGCTACTATACACAACAGCAGATGGCTTTCCTTTGTAGTCAATTCTCTCTCCTCAAGAAATAGCTTGAAAAGCTTCACCAAACTCTTTAAAACACTTCCACAGAACACTCGGTTAAAAAAGGTAAGGCCTGTTAAAAGAATACGTGCTTAGAAGAAGAGCTTCTTCACTGTGCTGTTTCCAAACAAACTAATAAAAGAACCCAATTGACAGTCAAGTCTTTCTCCGGATTCAACACCTGCATATCAGCATCAGGACCATATAAGCACATTCCTGACAGGATTAGTTCAAGATATTTGACTAAAGTTGCTTTGAACTCTCTTGGTATTCAGGACTAAGTGTGGTCACTGGATTACAACAGAAATCAAGACCACCAGTAAGAATGCTCCCCTCTGATCCTCCGAAGCTCCTTAAGCTCTTTCCTTGTCCCTCCCAAATAGCCTTTTCTATTGGCAACTCCTGCTTCTAAATAAATTTGCTAAGGCTAAGTGAAATATCTCCCAACCCATTCAGTTTGGATTTCAGTAGCTTTTAATATTCATTGCTTAATCCAGCGTGCTTTCACCCCCTGCTCTACAGAGTAGTATTGATTTGCAGTGAGAAGCAGAGAAATGCCTAGTAACTCCTCTGTAATTTATTCTAGCTCTAAAGCTTCTCTATACAGTTAGCAGACTACCTAATAACCTAGTCAAAACCAAGACAAATATTTTCTATGACAGAAAACTGTGGGAAAGGTGGCATGAATTAGAAGGGATGGAAATAAACACCTCAAACAAACCACCTCTGTGGGAGACTGACATTGTTTGTCTGCCAATGAACTCCAGACAAGATGCTCAGAAAAGCTCTGTAACAAAGAAAAAGCTGCACATTGTTTCAGGGTTCCCATGTCAGCACCAGCCTTGAAGCCAGAAACAGCATCTTTTCTTTTGCCCCTTTTTTAAATAAAAATATGTATTTTTGTTTTATTATATATTTTTAAAGTATCTAAATGATTGTTGAGGGTTTTTTTTTGTTGTTTGCTTATATATATATATATATTTTTTTTTTTACTGGTTGAAATCTGCCCATGCCAAGTGCTAAACCAAAACACTGGGGCTCCAGATTTCTTGGTTTTGTTTTGGAAGAGGTGATGCAGTCCTTCAACTTGGCTGGCTCATTACAAGCTTCAGATGCTCCTCACCAGAGAATCTCCAATCCAGCTCAAAGGCTGCCAGCTCGATTACAGTAATAACCCCTGTTTACCATCTTTACCTGAGGAAATTCACCTCTTTTCATCTATGAATGCTTGACAAACAGTTTATCACATTTAGTAACATTGAAACATAGCAGACTGACAGCTATCTAAAAACCCAAACCCAACCCAAAGGAAAAACAACGCACCACCAAACCTCTGTATTGCTTTGTTAAGGAGAAATTCTTTCTGAGCAGTCAAAATCAAGTTTTTCCTATTGTTGTGATCACTTGGGTAACCACTTTCCAGCTTCTGGGTTTGAAAGCACGCACTGGTACATCATTCTAAACAAGATGCAATCAAAGCACCGCTATGTTTGCTTGCAGCCTGACTTCAATGGGAAAGAAATCTGGCAGAGCAGGATGTGGAAGGAAGGCACAGGAAGGTACAACAACCCCTAACTGCGGTTAGGACAGAGGTACATGACAGGAGGCACACAGCACTACAGCCATGATGCAGCCTGAGGTAGCGTCTGCTGGAAAGACATGGACACAAAGTCCATTCTCCTTGTCCACGCAGTAAGTAGCCTTCTCTCTGCAGCTACCAGCTAGGACTATAAATCAGCAGGGTTTGCAACATTAAAAGCCACTACAGCTGCAAAGGAACCAAGATCATAAATTCTCTTCAGTGAATCTTTGAACAGCATCAGGCAGGAGCTGAGCTTCCCTCGCAATGCTGGACTGCTGTAAATACTCGCTTCAAATTTAGTTTCTATTACAGAGGATGGAAAAGACCTGTATGAACTATTTAATTAAAAGATCAAGCCAGTAAGACCCATGACAGTCTTACTTTGAGTTCATATCAGCCTTTTTTAGCTCCTTTTCTTAAAAGATTTTATATTCTATTGAATGTTAATTGGACAATAAACCAGGCTGAAGAACATCTCCAGATCCAGTCTCCCCATTTCTTTTAATTCATATCAAGTTAAAAGAAGGGATATAGCCTGAAGTATTTGTGAAAAGGATCGGCATGCCATCTAGAGGTCTGGGGAATCCACATGCGTACATATCTTCATTCAGCCATGAAAACCTTGGGAAGCTATGAAATAGATAATCACCTTGAAAATTAAGTGACCAAAGTTAATTTTGATCCCAGTTTTAAACAACAGAATGAAGTTTCTGCGCTGCCTAGGATCAAGGGCTACAATTTCCATTTCCAGCTCAGCCACAGACAGCTTAAAGGTCCTGACAAAGTTCAGTCTTTGCTTAATTCACCAAGAGTCTCCTGTTCCCTTCACCTTTTGTCTGCTGTTATCTGTTTAAATTATTAATACACAGGACACTGTGTTTGGTTTTTGCTTATTAAAAGCATAACATAAAAACACACCTCAACCCCATTTGTTTGCTGTGGGTAAAATGAGAATCTTTATGCCGTTTTATATGCAGTTCATATATACATGCTGGCAGAACTGACAGAGATGTGAGAGTAATCGTACTTAATAAGCTTGCCATAAACACACTTCTTTACACAGTTCCAACAAAAACAAAATGCAATTTGCCTACACCATTACCAGTAGTGATATGACACTCATACTTTACAATGTACCAGCTGTAAATAAGGATTGGAGGAACTCAAGCTGTAAGGTACAGCACTGAGGAGAAAATGCAAGAGATCTTACCCTGTGAATGTATGCTGACTGCATCCAAACATTAAGTGGTCGACAAGTGCTTGGAGCCACTAAAACAGAGAGATGAAGGAGAGGGGGAAGGGAGATGGCACCCAAACCCACCACCACCACTCTGAATAAAATGAAAAAGCAGCACTCAGTTTGATTTCACTGTGGTGTTCCTGGCAAAAGGTCTGCTGAAGCACTGCAGATTTTATAGGCCTAGAGGAGACACCGAAGAAATACAAACAAATCAATGAATACCAGCAGTGAGAGATAAACAGTTTCAAATGCTTCATATAACCAGAATCACTTTGCAGCCAGATTCATTGCCAAGATGAAGACTTGGAAAGCTTCTGTCAGACTATTTCCAATTACAGTGCTTTATGAAAACACAAGGGATACAGTACGCCTTGATGAGAAAAACCAGTGTATATATAGACTCATCATCCCTGAGCGGAAAGCACCGAGGTAAGTACTAGTTGTTATGGATACGTCTGCATAAGTAATGGTGTTATTGCATCTAACCTTCAGTTTTCATTTATTTTCTATTGGGGCGGGGGGGGGGAGATTTACATTTTATGTTATAAACAATCGTCTGCCATCCTGTGTGACTGAAAAGTACATCCAAGGGATGAGTTTAATGTAAAACTAGAGACGTCAAATACCATATTTAGATGGTTTTGGAAAAGTTTAGGAAACGCACTGCTGATTGGTCTGTTAATCAGTGAATACACACAATTAAACGCGAATCGTTTTCATGACACAATGGGTACACAGCTCATTTGTGTGTTCTTTGTGCCAATTCAGCCCCTGTGCTAAGAACTGTTCTTCTATTAGTGAGGAATACTACACTGGGGGTAAAAATCATTGATGATCTCACCATTGGTACACAAGGCACACACAGGATAGAGATAGGACCACATTAGACAGATTTTCCTTTATCTACATAGAAGATAGAGGATTTTAAGGACCAGAATCAACCGCTGGACAAAATCTTAAGTCAGTTTTCGTACTGATAGCATTTTGATTAATATAAGGCATTGGAGATATTAGGAGATATTTACGAGTTGGGATCAATGACCTTGTGATACCCTTCCAACTCAGGATATTCTGTGATATACATCTGAAATCATTTTCTTGTTTCTAAATAAATTTTGATGTCAGTAGGGATCTCTTGGTTATTAATAAGAACCTACATTTTCCAAGCCTGTCTTTTTCAAAGGCAAATCTGACAGCTCCGAAGAAAGTTCAGGTTTTGTACTATTAAACTAAAAAAAACAACAACAGTTTCTTTGTTGAATTTAGGCACTGAATGAATGTACGGTCCATAAGGTAGTTTGTGCTGTCGTGAATGTTTTGGGTCAGATTAAGACAGAAACAACAGAATGAGCCTACACTGCCCACATCCTGTACCTGGAGAACAGGAGACTCCAGCAGCCCAGGAGAAGAGTTACAAGGCAGCTCTCCTTCAATGTCTGCAATAAAATGCTTTTTATAAAGTTGAAGAACTCTTGGAAACTTTTGCTTCTTCACCATTTCTAACAAACCTGCTAGGTTAGAACAATGACCCATTTCCAGAGACATTTCATCTTGCCAAATTAGAATGGTTTTCATAAAACTAAGTACTCTTCACTCTCTGGTAAATTCCAAGATTTGTTCCAAAAAAGAGACTCGGATCATCTGAATGAAATAGATTTCCTTTGTTTAACATCAGGAAAACACATTTTTTTTTCCCCCTAACTTTCCGTAAAATCACATGAAAATTGTTATTTAAAAACAATAATAATACAAAATAAGAACATTTCCAAAAGCAGACAAAGAACACAGAAATGCCCTGCCAAATGGAAAGAATATAACTAACAACAGCCTGGGAATGGAAAATGGAAGCTCAAAGAGAGATCCTCCCATATGATTCCTTTAGAGATCTCAGGCTGCTCAGTGTTTTAAGTTATCTGTCACACAGCTACAGAACAAGGATCTGTCATAAACAAATAGTCTTACAGAAGAAAGAGCATCTTGACAACAAGAACAGTGAAGGAGATACAATCTGGCAAGATCTTTCTTCCACTTCTTTTTTTCTTCAATAAACAATTATCTCTTTAACCCAACCCATCTCCTTTACATTTAAATCAGGAGTGGAGAGAATCACATGCCAATTAATTTTGCATTTACCTGTTTAATAGAAACCAATCTCTGAAAATCCCTTCCCAAACCCTTCCCAGCTCAAAATTTCCCAGCTCAGTTTGTACCAGCCTTGGGCACATCAGCATTGATTTCTTGTTATATTTTCCAGTAACTTTTCAACTATTCCTGCATTCATTTTCTGCCAGACCCATAATATCAGCAGCTATCTCTACCTTGAAACGTTCCTGAAGTACATACTTGACAAAGAGAATGAGTTCAGACCAAAGGAACAAAGTCATTAGATGAACACATTCTCTGATTTCTCACCCGTGCTGTTACTTCTACTGCAAACAGGGATCAGGTGAACTCCTTTTAACACGACCTCCATTATTTTTAAAGCTTTAATGAGCTTCCACAGTAATTTACCACAAAACACAATTTATCACCATCCAGCTATAAATAGGAAGGATTGCTCATTGAAATCAAAGTAAAACAAACAAACAAACAAAAAAACCCGACAACAAAATCAACAAACAAGCAAAATGAGAATGATTCCGACTTAGCCTTTTGAACAGGATTTTTGGCCACAAAAAGAACCAGAAACCAGATTATATCTGTAATTCCAAAACTGTGACATGCTCTTCACAAAAGCACTCGGCTCCCATGCACCACTTACATTTGCCAGTCAGAAATCTGCAGCGCAAAATATAAGTATTCTGATTTTTGCACAAGTGGCTCCAATCAGAAAAGAATACTTAGTTTGCGTCTGTGCTTTAGCAGCTTATTTGTGAAACTCAACCACGTGATTTACAGAACTGCAACTACAAACGTGTGTATTTCCATCAGAAAATGGTTAAGCTGGAATCTCAGGTTTAGCCCACTGAAACAAACAGCAGGCTTCCTGGAAACACCAGACCCAGGAGGGCTACATCTTTAAGGTGGTGGAATGTTCTTCAGCTCTCATCATGGAGAGCAGCACTGACACAATCCCCCCATGTTCTCAGCAGTATCAGATTGTAAGCAACTTTCCATCCATGGATTACGCAGCAGCTTTCCTCCCCCTGCCCCTGTTGGCAGCCACATCCCACAGAAGCCTCCTGTTGCTGGGAGGGCTGCCTCTTTTAGGAATCAGTACACTCAGTGCATCTGCTGCAGTCTCGCTATGCCTGGAACTTCATGAACCCAACAAACTACTGGCACTTGGCTGCAAGCTCAACTCGAACATACTTCTGCATGTGAGAACTGCCATAACTCTTGTTTATGTTGCCTGCTCTCATGTTGCTCTGTCTCTCCCCCCACCTGCTTGCAGCAGCCATGCAGTGCTTTAAAGAATGATATTTTACTTCAGAGGAAATCTGAAAATCAACTAAAAATACAGGGTCAAAATTTAGGTCTGTATTTGACCTGCCAAACAATCAGGTACTTTCCTAGAAGTCAAGACAGACATTTGGACTTAGACAATGCCAGAACAGAAAGCAGTTCTCCTTTCCAGATGAGTAACCAGCCTCTTTTGCAACTTGGAAAATAAACCAGGCAAAGGCTGCACTGGAACAAAAGGTACAGTAACAGTTTGCAAGAGCTGCAGCCCCAGATCAACTCAAAACTGCAAAATGAACAGTGGAAAAACTGTCCGTACTTTGATACTTTCCCTACCACAAGTTTGGAAAGAATGTAACTATGCGAATTCTACTTGCAGCACACTATATATAGGGATAAAGATCTGCCTGTCACATGGGAAAATGTCTCCTCTTTGTTGCTGCTGCCTGCCTAGGTTGTGAGAGTGAGCAATACTATCCAAAGCCAAAACGAACAAAGAAAACAAGAGCTACAGGAAAGGAACAGGTACTAACAAAACAATTTTCCAGGTCTTTTAGACAGTTATTAAGATGGATTTGTTTTACATGCTATAGCCTCCGGCACAAGCTTAGATGAACAAACGGGTTGATCCTGCAACCTTCCATACCACAGCTTAATCTTACTGCTTTCGAGGAGCAATGCACATGATAAGAGCAAACAATGGAGGACTCAGACAAACAGATAACAAAGTGAAAGCGGTGCTGAAAGAACCAAGTCTAGCTGGATAAGAACTGGGTGTAAACAGAACTGCAGGCATTTGTTGTTAGGACTCTTGTGGTGCGTTACATTCATCTTTTTTGGGCTAGCAGGCAATGACAACAGCACTAGCAGCAGAACACAGGAGGTAAAGTCAGAGAGCGCTCTTGAGATGCTCCCCTCTTCGAAACAACCAGCAGACAGACAGACAGACATCCACAGGCTGCCCTGAGAAATCAGGTGCTGCCTGCCACCAGCTGCAAGCCACGGCATACTGCTAACTGAGAGAGAAGTTCAACGCTCAAAATAGCTGCCCCTGTAGGAAAGAGGCAGCCTGTGCTGGGCACCAGCTGCAGAACCAGAGGAGGGATTTTACTTTTCAAAATCCTGCTGCTGTCATGCAGAAGGACTCAGGGGTCAGACCTCCCCAGCAGAGCAGTCAGAAACTGAAGCAATTAATTTGTCGTTATGGAGTTTATCAGCCAGGATATAACGAAGCATGCAGGAACTGTACCCTCCAAAGCCTCAGATAAATGGTAATTTGCTCTGTGAAAAGTTCATGAGACAAAAACAAGACCTTTGATAGGTAACACATTGCAGCTAAGGGAGGACAGGGTGGCAGTGTCACCTGGAAATGGGAAAACCCACGTATCTGGCTCTTTCACGTGGCCTGAGATAGCCTGCCATGAATGCTGGAACTCCTGCCACAGCTATAAACGTCTCAGTAATGCTATACAATCCTCAGTAGAACATTTTTAACTACAAAGAGTTCATCCTTTGGGTCTCTGTAGACAACGGCAGGATTTCAGGAATCCCTGCGAAGATGGAAATACCTGCTGTCAACAACCATCTGTTAGGACAGATGTGTTCGAAACAGTCACACTCTGCATTGCTTTACCAGTGGCTCAGAAAACAAGCAGCTGTGAGAGCCACAGAACCACACACTCTAGACAAAGTAATTTCACTAAGATTTCTGATGTCCTTTTCAGAAGACTAACTACTGGAATTTTCACTAGTATAGGCCCTTATTTGATTTCTCTTGGACATCTTTCCACATATATCCTGCTCCACATCTGTATCACACTCAGGCCTTACTTCTTCCACACAGACAGAACCTGCTGCACAAACAATACTTCATTTAAGATCCTTTCTTTTCTGTAAGAACTGCAAATAGGTATATTGCAGCAATCTCTATTTGCAGTAGATGCTGTACGGGAGATTGGAGAGCACCAAAGGAGCTTGAGGTGCTCTTCTGAGGGTGTCTTTAGGGTAGCAGTGTGTTCTAGATGTGCTGAACATGGTGACTGTACAGTATTTTAGGAGATGCAGACCAAATACATCATCAAGAAAGGAAGACAGCAACAATGCATTTCAAGGATATTTATTATCTTTAAATATACATGTCTTCTTGACAGTGCTCAGAATCTGTATGAACACAACTGATAAGTAGTTCCTTAAGCTACAGAGGCAAGCTTGCACTCTGGTGCACCAGATAAAATGCGCTTCCAGTTGCTCATGGCATTAACAATGGATTCTGTTTATAGTGTTTTGACAATATAACTGTTTTAGTATTTCGTTTATCAGCTTCTGAAGCTGGGAGTGTACAGCTTTATTTGGAGAAAAACGTTGTTTTAATGAACACAGCAACATGAGATGAAGATCGTCTGAAGTCCGTTCTAACTTGCGATTTTATATTCATATTTCACAAGCTTTACATACAAAAGAACTTTTTGTATCCAAAGTCATCCAGAGGTAATACCACATGACATAGTTTCTCCTTTATATTGGGTTTCTTTTAAGACTAATAATTCAAATACCTTAATTTGAGAACTTAGCAACAAGTAAACACAACCAGCTCTACACCCACCGTTTGCTCCCCTGAGGTATGAGAAAGCCTTCCAGGAAGTTCAACGGACCTCACTTAAAGAATCATGATCTACAGATAACCCACCATCTGTACAAGCTTTTCTTAAGGGGACCTAAAATCTCTGTTCTACACAGATTACAGAGAAGAGCACACTATAAACCACACAGTTGAGACTTAACAGAATTGAGGCACATCACAGATACAACATGACATCTCTCAGTATGTGAATAAAGGAACTATGGTTTCTTATCTGACAAAAGAATATGATTGCTTAAATACATCATATGGTGCTCAATACTAAAATTATCTGCATTTCTAAAGCAGTCAATCTCAGATGAAGTTGTAACTTCCTTAGCAAGTATTCCCTTTAAAACCATGGCTCTACATCAGAACTCAAAACTCCAAACTGAAGCAGAGTAGACAATTATTAGAACAACACAAGGTAAGGCAGAGGAAGGAGAAATCAATCCAGACATCTGCTTTATAACCTACAGAAAGAGACAACAAAAACAACTTCTCTTTTACCTCCAGATCCCTTTGTTCCCTGCTGTCCCTCAGCATTGCAACACTATGTTTTCAAGCTGAGTTGTAACAGACTGAAGTCTTACACTGCTGAGGAATACACATATATTTTATGCTGATGCATTACTTGACACAAGATGTAGTAATACAATTATTTATTTCCCAGAGAAGATGCTACAGCAGCAAAGGTATGAAAACAGATGAGTAGGGTCCTGTTCCCAGCCTAAATAACCTCATACCTGCTACCATGACACACAAAAAATGCTACTAGAGGTATCAGCTGAAAAAGGAACTCTTCCACAGCAGCACAGCTCCTAAGTCACCAAGTGCTTTTGTATCAGCTTCGGATCATGCCTCAGGAGACTAACATGGTTATTAAGGCTCTCTTCAGGTGCTCAAGGAAGTTAGAAATTCATATGGAGTTTCGTGAAGAACAAACACATACTCTAACCCTATTAAAACAATTTAGGGAGCACTAAATATTGTAATTCCCTGCTGCAATTATATTAATGATGGTAGAAGGGAACTTCGACACATCAAGAAGCCTCAGAAAAGCCTAATAGTAGTTAAATACATTGGAAGGCTATTAAAGGAAATCTGCATTTATTTAAACCAGCTGCCTAAAAGTTCTGAAGGAGTAAGGCACAGTTATTAATGTAAGCAAATCTAAATGTTGCTCAGATTCAATTTGTAGCCATTTAAAACAGAAATACTGGCACTCAAGATCCAAACAGAAAACGTAATTATCACAGCTCAGTTTTATTTATTTATTTGAAGCCATCCAACATTCCTCCGAACATTTTAACATTTTAAAGGAAATCTTTTCAAATAAAACATTAATGTATTTTTTTCCCCCAAGAGTAAAACAATTAGCACAGCAGGCTTTAATCAAATGGTTTACATTCCCCAACCCTGAACTCTCCAACTACAAGCGTCACAAATAATATCTCTTTTCAGATATCAACAGGCTAAGAAATGCCAGTTGTAATTACAAACTTTATGAAGTTGACAAATGAATTCATGGTAACAGCTCCTTACCCCCATGAACTCTCATAAACCTGGACTAAACCTAATGGGTTCGGCCCTTCTGTAACCATACTCCAGCAGTTCTCACGAGAGAGTTTTGCAAATTCTCCTACGGGAGACTAATGAAGCAGCAACAATCTAGCAGGCTACTTATAATCTAGGAATGCTTTAGAGGATGAGGTACCTAATTCTATACAAATCCAAGACAGGGGAATGGTAATTCAAAAAGCAGGACCTCTACCACTAATTTAAGAAAGACTATGGCTGGTAGTTTCCATTCACAGACCTCCAGCAACTGTGGGAAGAGCACCACGACTTGTTTCCAACTACTGTGTCAAATCTGAGCTGCACAGCCTAATCCCTCATTAGAAGAATTTCACAGTACTTTAAATTCACTGTTTTGTCCACTAGATATTGTTTCAGTTTCTGGAAAATTATATCCCAGATTTCAAACCCATGGTCAAATTGTAGCATCGACCTGCCAGCGCATCCAAAGCCAACTGGAAGGAGATACAGTGGTCTTCAGCTTTTGAAGCTTGCAGACCTAAGGAATTAATCAGTTGTTGCCATCTTCCAGGAAGGACTGTGCAAGATTTGCTGTAATTAAATATGTGCATACATTTCACTATGGCAAAAATAAATTGAAAATTGCTCAGCATGTTACCGCTCTCAGTTTATTAACTCTACCCATAGGGTTTATGGAGAACATAGAAGTGATGCTCACTTGACACGGATGAGGCTTCCCCCTGATTCCTCATGACTTATCACAGCATAACAATGAAGACAAAAGGAGCAGTATTCAAAACGTAAACCTGGCAATAGCCTGATCTGGAAGTGTTTTGTTCCCCAAGCATCTTTGTAGTAGCATGTCTGGCATCCTGGGAAAGCTTTTCAGTGCATCTGCTATATGGCTTCAGTCTCCACTGCGAGGAGTGCACATGCACAGTAGCATCTCATTCTTTATGAGATGGAAATACATTCTAAAGATTGTAATAATCCACCATTCCATAAATGGTGGAAATACAGCAAAACCACTTTCTGTTTTCAAAGGTCCAAGCTACTGCTTGTTTTCAGTCAATCTTTCTTGCTGTCCCTGTACACCTCATCTACCTTCTGTAATTACAGAACAAATATCTAATGACAAAACCACTTCTGTTTTCCAGTCATTTGCAGTAATTCAGCTCTTCTGTTCTGGAATGTGAAACTTCTGATGGTGACAGACATAACACATAAGCGAAGGTTACAAAGCTGCATTTGATTCCCAACAACTCTGAATCCATCCAGCTGCTTGAAGTTAGAGAATGACATGGGAAGCCACCAGATCATTACTGGGCCACCAAAGAAAATTTAAAGTAGCCTTGGGGAAAGAGGGGAAGCTGAACACCTAGACTCTGTGAAAGGTTATGGGGTATTTATGACACAAGCTATAGCAGGTTTTTTCCATCTTGCTTCTCTTAAGACTTCAGCTTTAAGAGCAAGAACACTACCTAACAACACTAACTACTATTCCACAATCCTTATACAGATGCTAGATCCTGTGGGAGAAGAGGGACCACAATCCTGCTTTTAAAACTGAGGTCTGCTTGAATGCAGATCACAGTGACAAAACAGATAGAGGAATAACAGATCAGCAGTATGAAGCAGTAGAGTGAATTATAATTGTGTTTCACTGCTTTCTTCTTTCCAAATCTAATACCTCATCAACACTTTGGAAAAGTAATCTGTGTCATTGGTTTAACAATTCAGATCCTGGGTTTGAGCACAAAAGTCCATGGTAAAAATCTGAGTCCCATAACAGGTCTTCTATGAGGAATATATGCAATATCATACCAATACCATCATAAGAGGCAGCAAGAGAAATGTATAAAAGAAAACTACCTCTAAGACTAATTATTGCACCCAGCTCCTAGGGCAAACTCTTTCATGGTCTTCATTAAGAATCTGAGGCAGAAAACGCTTAAAACTATGTCCAGTCTTTAATACGCTGTACGTACAGATCTACAACATACACTACAGTCTTAAGTGATTTTTTAAATGAACTGAACAAATCCGTGTCTTTGTGTCTTGCCAAGTTTTGCTGGTGATTTCTGCAATGTTGCTCACAGCGAAGTGGTTTTAAAAACACTGTTGCAGAGAACCACTCTACTGTGCAATACACCTCCGATGAGCTCTTCACAGCTTTCATTAGAAATACAAGAAACATATTTAATCCCAATGATTTATGACATTCCTCCACAAGATTTCTTCCACTCAGAACCTACTGATAGTAATTGCTCATAAGGGATGCTTTAGCTCCTTCTAGCAACCTCACTCCCATAGTATAAACCTTGTGTTTTGGGCTACTGTCAAACAAAATCCAGCATTGTGGTCTAGATTTAGGACAAAGACTAATGGCTATTTCCATGTCTGGTCAATTAAGTCATTTTTCCGAGTCTGGAAACAACAATACACAGACAGTAAAGTCTCTGAGCAGGGGTGAAACGACCTTTTATAAATCATATGATGCAGTCCTGATCATTACCTTCTCTCAGCAGAATGTAAAATAAAGATGTCAGCATGAAAGAAAGTGCAACAGTGCGAAGATACGGGAAAAAAAAACATCCAGTGAAAAGAGAGTGGTGTGGAAATTAGAAGACCAGAGTTCAGCCTTAATCTGCCCATTTGAAACTAGCAGAACAAGTTTTTCCTTGTATTTGCCCTACCTCAAAGAAGTCATAAATGACAGTTATCCCATTCAAGACTGGCTTAATTTACAAGAGGCTGGATGGAGTGTGAGCATATCACTGAAGAAAATGCTATGGAGAGCCAAATACTCCAGTTCAGCTTTGCTAAACTGCTGGCACTAAATAGGCTGTATCCCCAGAACACAGCATTTTCACATGTAATACACACATATTTTTGCTCAGAAAAAAAGAAAGAACAGAATCTGGCAGGGCTACTGAATAAAGACAGTGCAGGGAGAAGGGAGATCAAAACGACTTTTCTCCTATTTCCCTCTAACCCGCTCTACTATGGAACTGCAGGTTAGCTTCTTGTCACTGCTTTCAATCACAGATAAACCTCAAGATGATTCAACAGGAAATGCAATGCCAGTTGAACCATTAGCAACACAAAAATCCTTAATTTCCCCATTAGCCCTAAAGGATATCTTCTGATTAAGCTTAGAAGCTGCAGCAAAGTCATAGTAGTATAAACCTCTGTTTATTAATGTAATAAAAATAGAGTAACTCAGTATGTCAGATTGCAGTAATGGGCACTGAAGTAGCATTTTGCTTCCTAAAAGAAGTGCACTCTCACAACACTAATGACAGGACTGAGACACTACAGCCTCTTTACCACTTAGCTTGCATACCATCAAAGAAAAACATCTCTATCACTTTCAGATACGCTCATCCAAATGACTGTCAGAGATTATTCAGCCTAATTCATGAGAAAGCAGTCGGTCCTTTAATGGGACAGAAACATTTATCCATAATGTGCAGCCTAAGTACTCCATTTCTGCTTTTGTGTACTGGACTTCTGCTAGCATCATACCTGCACTTGGAAATCAGCAGCAAACGCCTCATTTTTACAGTATTTCTCACTTATTCCCAGGCAGCACATGGAATTTCCTTTGATGAGACAGTAGTTGGTGCTGCTACCCGGAAGAACCACCCCTTATTGATTTGTAACTCAGGGACTTTTCTCCCCATGGGTTTTCCAGTATTCTACTAGGGTTTAGATTATACCACTATCCTCTCTTTATCCCTAAAGCATCTTCATCCAAAAAAATATTGTCTCTCCCCTTAGAAGCTGAGTGTGGGAAAGAAAAGGAGAGATAAAGCACTTGTCTTGCCTTGTTTCCCACAAAAACAGAAAACAAAACAAAACACGGACATTTAAATGTCACCCTGGCCAAAAGAGGAATAAGGGAAAAAAAAGTTGGAACTGGCTTCTCAAAAGTACAGCAAAAGAAGGCTAAGATGAGAAAGTTCTGTTCTCGTACAGCCATAAATTAGCTAAGTCCAAATTAGTTCATGTTTTTCTAACCTGAAACTGATGAGTTGTATCTTTCCAAGAGGAAAAGAGGTCATCTTGTTCTCCAAGACGAGCTGCTGATGTTATCGACCTTCAGCAAGGAGGGCAAATTTACGTTACAATATCCCAGTCCAAGTACTAAAGCTTTCACATGCTCTGCCTTATTTGCTAGAAATTCTGTGATTCAAAACCTGCATAGAGTGGATGGCGTCAAAGAATGAAGGACTGCCATGGCTGCCTATCTCACATCCCTTCAAAAAATGACTGAACAGCTTTAACTAAGCCAAAAGAAGGTAAACAAAAACATACAAAACTGAATCTTTGATAGCTTTCACCACATCTACTGAACATAACCTGAGCAAGTAATTTGTTCCGGACTTCAACTCTAATTTAAAGCTAAGAACAATTGTAAATATGGCTGTGATCAACCCAGAATTACATCCAATGTACTCTGCTTTGTTCTGCTAGCCTGAGCCCAGTTACATACTGACACAGGTAGGCTGCTGCTATCACACCTGTGCTGAGCACACCTAAAACTCCTTCAGGTTTATTACACACTGTTACCAGTGCACTGCACCAAACTCCATTCCCCTGTTCTTCAATCTTCACAGGGTGACCAGTTAACCTGGGAGTAGGGGGGTTTCTTTGCACCTCCACCTGTACAAGATGCAACTCCTCTCATCAAGCAAAAAAGTAAGGAAGAGCAAAGTACTACAACTGCAGTAGCACAAATGCTAGTTGACAACAGTAGGGCAAAACCACAGTTTCTCTCCACGAATAAAGAAATCTCATTCACTGAGGTCACCACATTGAGCCATCTGCATCAGCACAGTTTTAGTGCAGGTTTGCAAATGTTCTGAAATGTTTCTACCTATGCTGCAACCAGATTTTTATAACGCTGCTTTAATCTGAAAGCCATACTTCTGCATACTCATTTTTTTTATTGCCAGTTTCACTTACATGAGCAGAACAAAAAAACAACAACCCAACAACCAAAGCTTAGAGAAAACATGTATGAAATTTCCCAATGAAGGTCACTGTGCAATGAAAAAGGGTTATAAATGACACAGTCCATCAACATTTAAAGCCTGCAAATAAGAACAATTAAGATCAACTACCAAAGGGAAGTCAAACAAAAATCAGGGGGAAAGGAATCACACCTTCAATTGATTTAAAAGGTCAGTAGAAACCCTGGCATGTGATTTACTGGCAGAAACTAAACACTCTAGTGTGGGCTAGCTGTAAAGAAAAAATATTGTCATTTTTTTTTTTCCAGTTTGAAATCTAGTGTGCTGAATCTTAAGAAAGTACAGGTTCACTCAAAGTGCAACCTTCTTTTGATGTTAAAGGGAAAAAAAAAATAACCTCCTCCACGTCTTCTATATTAAAAAAGTTCATTAATGAAAGGCTAAACGTTTAATTCACTGGGATGGTTCTGTTTTTTGTCATTTTTTTTTGTATAGTTAACAAGATCATAATTCAAATAGGTCGCACATTGTAAATATCCTCACTATATTGTTTTCCTTTCCTCTATAATTAGACCACCTTTTGTTACCAAGAATCCTATAAACTGTTTAAATGTGAATGGTTGTAAACTGCTCGTATTAAAAATTAGGCATCTCCTCCTCCCAACTTGGTACAATGGGAACCGCATCCAGAAAAAACTATGGCACATAAAATCAACATTACATCTCTGACACCTCTTTCTGCAGGGGTCTGACCCACATTACATCATCCACACCCTTTATACAGCTTCTGTCTTTTCCTCCAGCCGTGCAAATGACTCTTGCCTAAATGTCTACTAACAAAGGGAGACGTGCAAGCTCACTGACAAGCTGCCATGGAAAGGAAAATCACCTTGTCCCCACCAGAGCTATGAGAAGGGAAGCACCACAGCCATCCCAGCAGCTTCTGGGAGAGAAATACTGAGCCCTGCTTGCTCCTTGCTGCCCAAAGAGGATCGCCAGCTCAGTACCATTCTGTTCTGCTGTTTTAGATGACCAAATGTGCTTTCTGTAAACTTGTGAGAACAAATGCAGTTCTTAGGGGAACGAAGGCTCCTTCCCGAACGTGCCGAGCTGCTGCCAAACCAAGGCATTTCATAGGCTGTACTCAGCTTTCCGTTCGCACATTCTGCCATCTCTTCTACACCTTGAAATCAAACAGCAGCAAAAGCATCACATGTTCTCTTTTAGTACCATTCCACTGCATGCTTCTTAGAATAAGCAGAGTCATGAGATCCAGAAATAGCATATGGGTGTTAAAACCCAATGAACAGACAGTGCTCACAGTAGCCGCTAGTAGGATTAATAGGGATGTTACCTATAGATTTTTGAACACGCTCCTTATGACGGGTACAGATCTCTTTAACCACACAGATTGTATGGAAAGGATCTGATTGACCAGAGATGATGCCATCAGAATCGCTTCCTCCGGTGCCAGCGGTTTGATCAGCAACGCACAGCAAAAATGCTTGCAAATAACCCAACTGAAAGCTGGCACGGTTGTGCTCAGACCAAATGGACCTGAATGGGGAACACACACACACATCATTTTAGGAAATGCAGCACTCCCGGGTTATTTTTTTTCTGCCTCATCTGAAAGAAAATGAATAAATAAAAATTAAGCACCCAAATCAGCAAAATGTTTTCAAAAACTGAGTTTAAAATAATGTCCAAGTTAACTAACGTTCTTAAAATTAAGCTTTTCCCTCCTCCTCTCCCTATTTGTTAGCATTGTGAATTGTAGGGTTTTCTTCCAAAATACAAAGGAAACTGTATGATTGGTTACACTGCACATCCACCTACAGATGATTACATGATTTTTCTGAAGTTAAACAGATTTCTCTTACACCTGGTTTGGTGTAAACTCTCTGACACGTGCTGCATGAATTCTGATGCTATATGCAACAGTTTTCCAGCAGCACATGCTGAACTCTTACCCATTACGCACTGGTAGCCCGCAGAAACCCTCACTGCTGTCAACCGAAAATCCCCCTTTTTCCAAGCACAGCTTTCGTATTCCAATTACAGAAGAAACTTCGGCAGTCTCTCATATCATGTCATTTGGTCAGAAGAGATCATGGATTCCCCTAACTCCCAGGAAGAGCTGCAGCCTGTTTATCCTCCCCATTGCAGGAGTATGATGCAAATGCACAACGCGAGACAAATCACAGTTTCCACAGCGCTGCTGGGAGGAAGAGGGAACAATCAAAACCACTCAAACCAAAAAGATTTAGTTCAGATGAGATAGGGATATCATTCAGAAGTAGAACGTAATAAAAAGGAAAATAATATTAATCAGTTTTAAAAGCTTCTAGATCCTAGAGGAGATTATAGCCTGAATTAAGTACTACGGAAAAAGACAGCATAATTTTTCACCAAGTACATCTGTCTGGTTAATCTACTCAGGACATTGCCTTAACAGGAATCACGTAGGAAAATTGCAGAGGTTTGCTTTGCACTCTGTGGGCTGTTTCCCAGCACATTCCATCAGAGCGGTTTGGATGGTTGTTGTGACCATAGTGGGAGCAGATACCAAACAACAAACACACCCCCACTGCTAAGAAAGATATTTTATACAGGTGCCAAACTGCTGCCTTTTGTGGCATCCCAAATAATCACAAAGCACAGCTTACCATCCAGTTCTGTACTTCAAAGAATATTTTGAAAGCATTTTGTTATCTAACAAAAACTCCGAGATGTTTCCCATTGCTATTCTATATAATATTTCACTGCTTAAAAAAAAAGATAAAAAAGAGTAAAGCTCCTATAAAAATAAAATGGTATTTGATGCACTACCATCATTACAATAACTAAAGGAAAACTAAATCTCCCCATTGCAAACTACTTTCCACTTGCAATAAAAACCTTGGTTTTCTCCTTTTAACCCCCATTAAAAGATCAGAGGGAATGCTGACATACAAGATTTGGCAGGCACTCAACAGAGTGGGTACCCCATCAGACATCTCTTGTTCTTAAAGACTAGACATCAAGTAAAAATGAATTTTGGCCTGGTATCAAACCTTAACAGTAATCTATGGTAATTTAGCTGTTCATAAACGAAAATGTTCAACCTTCTTTTAATTTTACCTTCAGGAGAAGTGAAGTGAAACGGAAGAGTAATTTAATATTGAAAAAACAGCTTGCTAAAGGGGTAATTTCATTATTAGGCTCTTTTAATCTTGTTCAGAACACCAATATGTTTTATGGATAAAGAACCCATATTTGGACCTTGGTTCATATCCCATTTTCCACTTACATTAAGACCTATGCCAGGGTTTCTTTCCTACCACTATTGCATTATTGGTCTTCTCTTTTAAGAGTGAAATATTTCTGACAGTAAATAATAAGAGTCACCCTACTCTGTCACAGGATATCAAGTCTTTCTTCCATAATCACAATAAACATCCTAACTAGAAGCTGGTAAATCGCCTTTATGTTTGGTGTACTGAAATGCTTAATCCTGGTACCATAAATTACATCAATATTGAATGACAGCTAGCTTTCTAGTGTGATTAACAGCGTCAACATATCACCCGCCTTGTAAATCTATGCTATTTCAAATTCACATTCAGGTTGGTTCCATCAAACTTCACCAAATGCTGCGCTCTTCACTTCCTTGTGACAAATATTCCAGTTCTAATATTGAAGATGGAAAACAAACATCCCAAATAATGTTGCTAATTATTGTCATTTTTTCATGTCACCACATTGATAGTAAATGTCCCATTTTTACACATGGGACTAATGCACTGCATATAAGCTCTACCATACACTCCTTTGCAAAGACTGTAGAGGAAGGGAGTGATTATTATGGACATTTTCAAGGCCGCAACACCAATTACAGTAAAAAAAACCAAAAACATCTCAGTAGAATCCAATGGAAACTGACATTTAACTTCCATATAAAATTCAAAACCAGCCATCCATCACAATATCAACTTGGTAAACATAACAAGCATCTAAAATAATTCAAGTATTATATCACCAATCCAGTATAACATTAACTAGCAAAACAAAGCGAAACACAACAACCACAGAATGACAATTTTCATGGGAATGCCTTAACAGTGTAAATGCATATTAAGTGTGGAAAGATATTTTTTCTAATGCGGCAGTTCAGATACTTCAGTATTTCTACTGTGAATTTGTCTTTCCACATACTGGGGGGTGGAAAAAAAGGCAACATACTTTGTTAGAAATTTTATGACAAAAATTAAAGATCAACATCTGCAGTTGGAGCAGCAGTAATAATATTGAAATGGCCAATAGCTGTTGATGTCAAGCATAAGATGACTTCTCAGTACTGGATAATTATATACAGTGTAGGAGTTTTACAGTCCCTTTGGTGAAAAAGGAGAGCTCACCAGTTAGAAATGTATGGAAATAAATATGGCAGTTTGGATTCCTTCTCTCCACTTTCATCAATGTATGAATGCCTCAAGACAGTATCAGCAACTGTAGCAGAACAAAGAAAAATCAGTTCTCAATGTACCACAATTTGCATTTAATGCACATGGATTTTGCTCATAATTTAATTTACTTACATGAATATCAAAACAAAATGTTGTTTGTATTTAAATCCTTGGAGCATCTATCCTATACAAAATAAATATCAAATATGTAGGCTCACTCTTAGTAGGTTCAGAGTATTAAGCGTGTGCGTGACTCCAAGATGAACACAGTGATTCAACGTCTAATTTCATCCATTTCTCTTCAGAGGTAGTCGAGACTTCATTTTGAAAGACTACAAGAACAAATCCTGCTTGGGAAATTCCCAGCATTGAGCAAATAGGCATGTTGTGGTTACCAAAACAATACAACACAACTGGCATCAGTTAGATACTGCAAATCCTGCCCTAATTTAGAACATACATAACTGAAGAAATAGATGTTAATAATCCTACTAAGAAGAGCATGAAAATGTGTTCTTTTTGCACAATACCTAAGAACACAACTGCATAGAACATATTGTGAAGTATTAAGGAATATTTTCTCTGATTCCAGGTCTAATTTTCCTTCAAATCATAAAGGAGGGAGCTTCCAACAAGCTACCCCATGAAGTTCAGTTTAAAATAGCATCAGATGTCTGAGGAAGGTATTCCACAAAGGAGGTAATGTGCTGCTTCTTGTGAGTGGGAGAATTATCCCGAGACATGCACTCTTTATTTATTCTGGGCAAAACTCTCTCTAAATCACAAGTGTAGACATGTTTAATGCTTCCTTTCTTCCTGCTCCAGTGCCGCATACTAGAAAGCAGAAAAGTCAAACTAAAAAACGTTTAACGAGGTACTACTACAACATGGGTTTCCACACCCTGCCCAATTGCACATGGTACCACTATTACTGTTTGCAAACTTGCAATAGCTGCTCATTACTTGTGTCTGGAAGGTGGGTTTTCCATCCTACAGAAGCCCCCCCCCCCCTTCTACCCAGGAATCAGAGGGGCTGGTTGTTTTCACCTCTTACAACAGAGATCTTTTAGTTAAGAAGGGCATGGGATATCCTGTCTTGAAAGCACACTGCAGCTCCCACCAGCCCAGCCCGTAACAGGGGACGGATTTGTCTGGTATTTCAAACATCACAGTTATCCCCATACTGACAGTATCCAGGAGAGGGCAGGAAGGGAGGGAATTTCCTTCCAGGACTGTCGTGCAGAAAGCAAGGAACAGTTGCACCACGTTTATAGACACAGTCAAACAGAGAAGGAATGTGAACTATTTGGCAGCCGCTGCTCAAGAAAGAGGCAAAACTAGAGAATAAAAGTGGTGTTTTGCAAGGCTCAGGTGCAGTCACAGCATGAAAGCAAAAACCTGCAAGAACTCATTTTGCTCTCAAAATTAAAGGTAATATTTTAAGTATTCATGTAACAGAGAAATATTAGAAGAATTAAGGTGAAAATATTACAGACTTAAAACTTTAGGTATCTAACATACAGAGAAATCTAAGGGCTTCAGACACATTACACAACAAGCTGCTGCAACAGTTTAAAACTATGCCAGCTCCCACAGTAAAATCAACCTACAAATTACAGAGATCTTTATAACCATTGCAGTTGTAAACCGTATTAAAATTATGTGATGAAATTACTAAGGTCACCAAATATGGCCTCAGCACATTCATCTTGGCTAATGGGGATGGAAACAAAAAAAAACATGGATGAGTAACTTAGAAACATTTGATATGGGTCGCAAACGCTGCTGATATTTTGTCTTTCAGGCAAAAAGAAGGAGGGGAGAAAATTCTTTCTCTCAAGACAGCACGAGTGGAAGCACACCAGGACATAAATAGAAAGAAATTCATACTTAAAATAGTACTAAGATTAAATTTGGGTTATATATGAAGTAACAGAGAGCATATGCATGCATGCACAAAAAAACATACCAAAAATACCTACACTAAATAACACCAGTGAAAAGTCCAACAATTACTTATGCATGTTTTAGCTAGCTGAAATACATTTATTTCTGTCTGACTGGCAAAATATAAAGCAAACCTTGTGCTCTTCTACCACTCAGCAAGCATACGTGTACATTTTATACACACATGCACGAGCTCTATATAAAAAAAACAACCAAGTAAATCCAGAATTTCAGACATGCAGTTTCTGAAAACCTAGTAAAAATTCTGAGCACCGATAATAATACTTCTGTGTGATCAGCCAAAATCAGACTTTATAGCAGTGGGACTTAGATCCCCCTGAATTCAGATTGCAGCTTCCTTCCAGCAGCACTTGTGAAGCAGGCATTGATTTATAATCAGTAAACGAGCACCTTCATTTTACGGCTGCTGTATTACCTCAGTGTTTACACCACCAAACGCTGTTGAGGTACAAAATACCAAATTCTAAATGAGGAATAGTTGCAACAGAAGGATGGCCTTGAAATTTCACTTGCGCGCTTTTGAAAACACTGCTGATCTTTGAAGGAGCTCAAAAGTAAGTCCATTAGCAACACAGGCAATCAATGGCTGATTAAGTACAGGATTATGTGGGGATCTTGTGAAGATAAAATAAATCAGACTCCATAGGTTGACATCAGATGAGAAACAAAAGATAACAGCACTCTAAAGTAAAATGGAAAAACAGTAAAAAGAACAAACAATAAGCAGCAAACACACACCTCTCCATCTCATTTCTTTAGCATCTTTTGAGGTTCTGACCTCACAAACACATACGCACTCCGCCTCTTATCTTTATGCACAGACTGCCAGGCCAAATTGCCTTGGTCCATTCTTCCTTCAACAAATCACTTCTTTCTTTTAAAGAGCATTGGATTTCTTGTGCATAAAGCAGCTGGCAAACACCTGCTCAAAGATTAGTCTGGGATCCACATTTTCTTCAGGTAGGGAATCGATAATGACAGTGCTCATTTTGTCAGAGCAGTGAAGCCAAAATTCACCTGCTTCCGTGCAAACACTTGGCAAGAAAAACCACTGCACATCTACTACCGTTAGTTTTCTCTCTCTGGTGACTTCAAATGGATTTCGATCATCTCTTGTTCCTGAATGTCCACTGAGCTGGTTCTTTTTTTTTTTCCCTTTAAAGTTAATATATAGTTTAGAACAAAATGTTACAAATTTCACGGTGCACTTCTCCATGTACTGAATGAGTTCATGCCTATCTACATGTTAATATGATCCAACTGCACTACAGTTAAAATTTGTTTGTTTTAACATTTTTTTGCAGGGGTGCACGTAACTGAAGTTCCATTTTGATTACAGTCTGATTCTCAGAGGGCAATTCAATGGGAGCTGCAGGTGCTTACCACTTGAAGAGGAAAAAAATCACTCTGAGTATAACACACACAAGATCCCCCTACCCCCATAGCATCCAGTCAACCTAACCTCAGCTCTCCGCTCCTAAATCCCACCATGGCAGGACAGATGTCTCTAATTGTCTTGGGCAGGTTATGCACACACATTTTTTATTACTTTGCATGTTACTGAGATAAATCTAGTAATTTAGAGTGGCAGAGGAGGCTCTTCTTCAACAGATGGATATCTTTTAAGCCCTTTTCTGCATATAGATGCAGTCTTATGATCCTATTACCTGTAAAATTGTGACCAGCACTTTTCAAATATTCCTTAGGGTGTCAATCCAGAGAGTTAACGGGCAAGAATAAAAGCTGTATTTTAAAAGCCTGTGCTGGAATTTTACACTGACTGTGAATTGCTCTCAAAGAAAAGCCCCAAAATAACCAGGAAAAAGAGAACTAATTTCAGGTACAAAACTGTGTCCAGAGAGAAAAGCAGCCCCTGATTCCAGAGTCCTTCCCCCTGCAGTCATACAGCATGGCTGCTTCCCCTCTAAGAAAGCATTAATGGGAAACTTTAAAACAATGTCACAGCTCTGAAACTGTACTTTACGGGCAGAAGATAATTGTAGAAGGAATAGTGTTTTCAGTAGAACTAACTGAGAGAGAACTGCAGATACTGCAATGTGACGTTGGTAACATCACAGTGGTAAGCAGATGCGAAACACTAAAGCCAAGCAACAGCACACACACAAGCACACACTTGAAGACAAAATTCTAAATAACTTTTTAATTTCATCAGAGTAATTATGCCTTCACAGAAAAGCAGAATCCTACTGTTCATATGCACCACCCCATTCTCTCTATCCAAAAAGTCCATAGATGAAGCAAGGAAGATGCCAGCTTGCAAAATGGACAAAATCAAGTGGTATACTTTATTATTACTACATACCATTATTACTGCTTAAACATACAAATACATCCACCACAGCATTTTTTTTCCTAAGAAAGACATGGTGCTGTGAAGTTCAATAGGAGGTTGCTGTAGTAGTGAAGTAATGTGAAACGTTCAGAACACTGTATTCACTCAACAGAAGAAAACCCAAGAAAATAACGACCTATTTATCCTCACAGGAGTAATTAAAAATATATATAAAATTTATTTTAAATACAAGCAAATTATGACAGCAAATATTCATTTTTTTAGTAAAGCTTTTGCAATTTAAAAGTGTCCCTTTCACTTCAATCAGAGATCTTTCTCTCCTAAAACAAGCAATCAGTAATTTTTCTGAGAAAATTATAGTATTTTTTCAATTTTCACTCCTTCATTTCATTTAGTACGAGGATGTTTGCCACAAGTGCTCACAGAGGGCACCAATGTGGAGTATTCACTTTTAGATCGCTTATCAAGGCTCTCCCATGAAAGCACACATCCACACACGTTTGTCAAAGACCCTGTGCACATTTATCTCCATACAGTCTTCTTCTAGAGATATAGAAATATTCATATTTTTTATTGCCTTTAAGGGTGCCTTCTGAATTTCTTTCAAGTGTCTTTATCACTTCAATTCATCTTGGCAAGCCCGCTACTTCCTTATATTTTTAAATAACTTTAGAGTTCAAAGACTCTTCATTGGAGAGATTTTTATACCGTCTAACAAAGAAGCAAATCTTCAATGAATGCCTGGCTTTTGGGGTGACTGAGCAAACTTTCTTATGGATTATGTGCTTTTCTGGCCTCAGGTTTCAAATCGGTTTCATGACAGTTTTCATAAAATGAATATGCCTAAACATTTTCAGTGCCACTTATTGACACCACATCTCTCTTCAACATAGGACAAGTTGGTGCATTGGAAACGAGCTTTTCTGAACCTGCCTACTGTATATTCTTTTTCATCTCTTATTCTAGATCCAGATTTACCCTCAAAATGTGTTTTCTTTTTTTCTAAATAGCAGACTGATGAAAAATCGCTTTCCTGCAGAAAACCTATTATTTGATATCACTGTCTGACTTCTTCTTGAAATACTAAAATGAGCTGTCAAGAAAAACAACTGTTTTCCAGAAAATCTTTGACCCATCTCAGTTATCAAATGTTGTTTCCAGTGAGGCATCCTCTAAACTACTACTTACTCCAGTTCCATCAGATCTTGTCCAGCTTACTGACAGTACTGTTTGTCTTCCTACAACATGAAATATGACTAAAAAAGTAAATACCACCTAAAGGTCTTGCTAGCAGTTTCCTTAACAATTGGAGAGGCATGAAGTACAAAAAGAAAATGTTATACACCGAAACTTATCCATCTGTATTTCAATCAGCCCTGCTCCTGCTAAGTGGCATCGTGAAATTCCACATGCAAAATAATTGTGAAGCTGGGCAAGTCTGACTTGAATATGGGTCTTTGTTTGCAAACCTGAGCATGTCTTTCTAATACTGGCCCCTACTACATCATCCCATAGTTACAGTGCTTCTTTTTCAACCCTACTGAGCATCTTCCATGAAAGCAGATCAGTGCTCATCCATCACAGCAGACTTCCCTGTGCTAATACAAGACATGTAGCAAAGATACACAACTTCCTCACACATTCTCTTATTGTGTTCAAAGGGAAAACAAAAGATCATAAATGCTGAAGCTCTCTACGTGGAAATGTGTACACATTTCCACGTAGTACACAGAGAGAGAGTCCAATGTGTACACAGAGAGAGAGAGAGACAAACACAGGTACATAATAGAACTGAATAGCATACTCTCTCCTAACAAGGTAGCAGCACCATGTGTATACACACATATACTGCATTAGTATGTACAG
This sequence comes from Excalfactoria chinensis, assembly GCF_039878825.1. Lineage (NCBI taxonomy): Eukaryota > Metazoa > Chordata > Aves > Galliformes > Phasianidae > Excalfactoria > Excalfactoria chinensis. Next base: position 107,550,111 of record NC_092826.1, read on the forward strand.
ACAAGATCTATAGACATATTTATGCATTAACATTTGCATCCAGTCTTTTTAATAGGGAAGTGATCATTTTGACAGCCCTGTGCTCTCAGGATGCCACTAAGAGAATTACAGAACTCAGTCAATGTTTGAGACATGAGGACACAGCATTCCTGTGGCACTGGGAGCTGAACAAAGAACATAAATGTGGAACCTCGGAAAATATGGACTGAGTATTTCTCTCCTTAGTATTTCTATAACTTCCAGCCTTTGTAGAGGTATCATAAAACTGAACTTACAATTCAAACATTGTGTAGGTGTATGAGGAGGAAGGTCAATACGTTAGATATTACAGCTTCAGAGATATAGCTCACAGTAGCATTAAGGAGAAGAGCTTGTGCATTTCATCAAGGTCTGGCTGCCCTACAAACACTAAATCATCAGTGCTTGTACTTTTGCAGATTGCTAGATCAAGTCATTCAACAGTAAAAGCACAGAATTACTTAACACAGCTATGCACAAAGCAGAAGGCATGGCTAGATTTTCTGCTATTGCAGAAAAGGCAATGTTAAATGTTAAGTAAAGCTATTCCCTATATATCCTCCATAAACCATAGCTATTGCTTAGACTGTTTAACCACTGTTTAGTTCAGTAAGGGATTAAAGGGAGGACAGCCAACTATTTCACGTGTGGGCATGCGTGTCCGACAGGAACCATCCCTTGTGTAAGAGCAAAACCCTACACTAGCATTCATCACCTCGTGACTGATACAAGGCAAAAAAAACCCCACCGACCCTTAACCATATATCATACTTAGCAAGTAAGGGATTTTCTATCTTCCTATCCTGACTTGCTAAAATGCATGGAGGGGCTGGCCTCCTTCGAAAGCCTCCTCTCTACTGCTCAGGAGAGCATCCCAGCCTCTGCATGAGATAGGCAGCAGAGCCTGGAAATCACCTCCCTGCTACACAGCCACTGCTATCAAGTTATTACAGCAGAACCTGAGCGCGCTTCTGTTTGCACAGCCCCCAAGCTACATAACTCCAGCACTTTATTTGCTTTGGAGTGTAGAAAAACTGGTAACTTGACATGTCGAAGTTGCTTTGACTTCCCTGCCACTTGCAAATATCTTTCCTGCAGCTCCTTTCCTCTGTTGGTGCTCTTCTGCACCACAAATATTCCAGTCTATAGTGACAGCACTTAGGGCTGATTAAAGTGTTTCCAAGTGATGACAAAAATATGCTCAAACAGCAGTACGCTTGCAAGGACAGATCTGTAACAGAGAGGGAAAAAATTTTATGAGCAGAACCTGCTTTGAATTTACACAAGAATCATTACCTTCACCATTCTCAATACATTAGGAAAGCAAATAATTACAATTACAGATGGGGCACAGCTCTTGCATATTTAACATTCTCAGTAATTACTGGAATAAAACAAGTCAAGTCAAATGCAGCAAGTAATTTTTTCTTCTACAGGAATGAAACATTTAATATCACCCTTGTCTATCTCATTCCTTAATTTAATACTTATTTAAATAATATTAGTCCTTTAAAACAATTCTGACTCCTACACTTAAAAAAAAAAACATAAATTGCTTGAGAGAGAGGTAATGAAGTTTTAATACAGACTTCTTTTTGTTAAGTGGGAGATTAATAGCACTTGTTAGATCCAGGCACTGAGCCTGTGGGCAACGTGCTGGCTTCAGCTGCAACAGCCCCATCAGGTAGGGCCTCAGCCACAGGAACTACAGATGGTTGAGTGGCAGTCTTGACCAAGCTCTGAGATGCAGTCCTTGCAAAGGCTTTGCACTGCAGAGATCCTGTCAAGCAATTTGTGCTTCATGAGCTCCAGAGACACAAAAACCTGCCATGGATTCATCTCCTGTGGCAGAAGAAATTTTGTCTGAGATGAGAATGTGAGCAGCACCAGGGAAAGGGAGAGAAGAACACCGCTTAAGAAGTTCATTATTTGATAGGATAAATCCCTTCTCAATACTCATTGCCTCTCCACCATACTGCATTGTCTTTATATAACCCAGAGGCACTAAATGCATCTTTCAATGGAAAATTTAATTGGAACCCCACCTCTCTGACATCTTTTCTCAATGGAAAACTTGGTTCCAAATGGCCAAAAGATGAGACAAAACCAAGAAAAATAAAAACATATACAGATTAAGCACAGCTGGGTCAAGTTGTGCTTCCTAATAAAATAAGGTTACAGACAGACACAAAAGACAGACTCAATAAAAGCCCTATAGCAGAAGTAGCCCAGAAATCTCCATTCACTGATGTAGATACTGAAGAAGAACTAGGAAGTTTATTCTTTTTTATTACAGGCAAAAATCACATCAAAACAGAAGACAGGATGAGAAGGAACCTCAGATATTTACCTACTCCCTTTATCTGCCAAGACGATCAACTGTATAATAACATTCCTAACATTTTGTTGAATAACCTCCAGAAATGGAGATACCAGTCTCAAAGTATTTCCATCACACATGATCCTTTCTTACTGTAAATTCACATGGGTCACTTTTTGGCCTCTTAGCATTTGGGTGGGGGTCATAAATTTCTTCCCTGTTCTTTCAAAACATCCAGCTTGACCCAGTCATTGCTCTCCTGGGAGCTGGGACCCAGCTGGCCCGTTGCTTCAGTTGGCTCTTGACTTAAATTACAGCCTTGGCCTTCTTAGTACGACCAAAACTGGAAGAGTTTCTTATCACTTTTCTTCTTGTATTTTGCTTCTTTCAAAATGGCAGCACCCAACTTCTCCACTGGAAATGGCCAAGACTTAGTCACCGGAAGTAGCAAAAGCAGCAGTAGGAATTACAGGAAAAGTTGGTTGATTTTCTCCTATTTACTCACACCACCTGCTGCATCATCAAAGGAAGCAAAGAATAAGCATTACAGAATCACAGAATTGCAGGTGCTGAAAGGAACCTCTAGAGATAATATAGTCCAACCCCCCTGCCAAAGCATGCTCCCTAGATCACGTTGCACAGGTAGGAGTCCAAGCGGGTCTTGAACGTCTCCAGAGGAAACTCCTCAACCTTTCTGGGCAGCCTGTTCCAATACTCCATCACCTTTACTATGAAGTTCTTACATGCATTTGTGCAGAATTTCCTATGCTTCAGTTTGTGGTTATTTCCCTTGGTCCTATTGCCATGCACCACTGAAAAGAGTCTGTCCTTGTCCCTTTGCCTCCTGCACCTTAGATATTTATAGACACTGATCAGATCCTGTCTGAGTCTTCTTATCTCAAGGCTGAACAGACCCAGATTGCTCAGCCTTTCCTCACAAGCAAGGTGATCCAGGCCCTTTATCGTCTTTGTGGCCCTCCGATGGACTTTTTCAAAGACATTCCTGTTTGGTTTTGTTTTTCTGTAGCGAGGAGCCCAGAACTGGACACAATACTCATTAGGTCCAGCATCCAAACTGCACAACCTTTCTTGGAGTTGTTTTAATTCTCACTTGATTTTCCTTTTACAGTACCTTTAGCTACACCATTCTCTCTGGTCAGAATCTCTTGTACCAAAGGCTTAGTGCAGACAAAGCCACATAGAAAGTAACAGAGAAAAAGGAGATGCTTTCTGAGTGGAAGCATACGTTGAAGAACAAATACAAAAATTCATTATTGCTTTGCTACTCAGTTATTTGTCTCCACATATTATAAAAGCAATCATAACTCATGGTAAGACAATCAAATCTTTAACTCACCGATGGCATCGATTTAACAAAAGATAAAGGAAAACACAATTTAGTCAATTAAGTCTCAGATGAAGTTCACTTTCTATGAACAGCCAAAGGATACAAACAAACAAAAGAATCAACTGGATAATGGAAAAAACATCCTTAGTTCAACAAAAGCCCTTTCTGTTATCTACCTCTGTGACCTACTTTGCAAGTTAGTAAGGCTAAAAAAAACGGTAACTGAACTAAAAATTCACTAACAAAAGTAAAGAACAAGTGAAACATCCAGCTGAGGAGTACCCCTTGGGGAAGCAGTAATTCCAGTGAAATCAACCCTAACACTAAGAAACGGAGAAAGCAACAAAAACACTTAAAAATACTAATATAAAAGAGAGGGAGAAAGAAGAAAAAAGGATGAGCCTGCAAATTTGTCACTCTTTTCTTTTAGTACAATTAGTCACATCTGCTTTAGAAATTAGCTGAAGCTCTGCATGCAGTAAAAATGTACCTTACAGTAGTACTGTCTACTTTTCGAGGGTCTTTTCTTGCATATTTCCTCAACTCTGATCTGTACTGGTGTTCCTTTTCTGTGCAGCAGGCAAATCCAGAAATGTAGTGATGAAATGCTTAGGAATTTACCTAATTTAAGGTCTATGTAAAGGCATAGACACTTTTGACGTTTAAAAATGCATTTTAAGCCTTAATTTGACAATAAATGCTTTGAAACATGAGTATTAACAATGCTATAAAGACAAAGTTAACAGATAAAATAACAGCAAGTTGGTAAGGAATGGGAGTATCTCTTCTAGTATTAAAAAACCCCACATAATGTGTGGGAAAGACGGATCTGCTCTGACTAAAAAGACAAAGTTGACACGCTTAAAATACACGTTTAGAATCCTAGAGTTGGCTTAACTCAAATGGCTTTGATTGGATGGGGTCCCTCACCAGTATTAAAACTGCTCTAATTGCATTCTTCAAGCCAGCTGAAGGTTGACAGCTTCCGCTTGCCGGCTTGCTATCAGGGCACATCAAGGAGCTCTATTATGAGAGGAGCACCTGGTCCAAATTTATTTCAACGGCCCAGAGCGAAATGGGAAGGTGCTTAATGTTCAGCCACAATGGTGACATTTTTACGATACATCCAAAGTTCAGAAACAAACAAACGAAGGATTTGAAAGGTGCACGAACAGAAACTGTGACAATAAAAATTCAACATTAATATATCAATTTTAAAACATATACCACCCGTATTCTTCAGAGCAAGGCCAAAAGTTCAAGGCAGAGAAAAGGAGAAAGCCGTGTAGCTAGCGTGGAAGAAAAATCTCAATACATTTTTGAAAAAAACGATGAGCTTTTTTAATCCCAATCCAGGTCAGATGACAAACCAGTAGTGCCAGTCATCCCACCTACACCTGAAGACGTGACACACTGCAGCTTCAGCAGAATACCAACAGACAGAACCGAAAGCGTTCTACTCTGTCTGTTCAATTCTGCATCCCTGCCCTTGTTTCACATTAAAAATCAAAGTGGGGGAGATCTGAGGGATGCACGCGGGATGACATTATAGGATTTTCAGATCAGCAATCAGGAAAAAAAAAAGGGAATAGGTGTTACAAAACCTGTTATCATTTAATAATATTTCTGATTTTGAGAGATAACACCGCTATTTTCAATCAAACCTTTATGAACACAGCACTCTTATTCAACCCAAGATTAAGCCAAGCTTATTTTTGCAGCTACGACTCCAAGTCGTTACGTACATTTCTAGATTTCTCAGGCACAGAATGACTGAAGACTGGACAATACACTAACTTTATTATTATCATAATTTTTTTCAAATTGAAGCACTAAAACTACCCCGCAGTAATCACTAATCACAGTAAAGGAAGACCGCATTAAAATTCAACTATGCAGTGACTTAGTAACTGTTGATTAACTCTGTAGAACAATATCAGCTAGGAACAATTACCAACGTGTGTTTCAAAATCAAGGAACAAATCATTATAAATAGTACAGAATTGTTCAATATATCAAGATCGGAGCTCGATGCATCAGAATTTTGTTTGTTAACTATAACAATATGCTGGAAAAGATAAACACTTCAATTGGTGGATTGGCTTTTGGGCTGCAGTAGAAAGAATCGATTTCCTCCCAGTTGGCAATTGCAAACAGGCTCACTTTCCAGTCAGTATATACGACCAGATCCACTGCCTCATATGAGTTATTAGCGTGCACAGGAGAGGTATATTTGTTAGCAAACAGATAAAAGTGTGATTTAGTAGCTGGCTGAGAGAAGCTGCAGTAGGAGCTAAACGGTAAGAAAAGGAAAACACCACATTTAAGGAAGACTGAAATACAAACTACAATGGTAAAAATACACCATCTTGAAAAGTGAATCACAACTAACGTACAGAACACTTAATATGGCAATGTCTTTTCATCTAAAGTTGTAGCTCTGCCCCTGCTATTCTGTGTGGTAAATTAGAGAACAATGTACAAGTGCAGATTTTCCTTGATGGAGTTTGCTGATACCCATCATTATTATTGTCATGACTATTGTGCTTGATCAGCAGCATCCTTCTCAGAAGCATTTTCCATCTGCTTTCTTCCTATCAACTGGAATAAATTTGCTTAAGGCTTTTCTGAAGGAACATTTCCATGTTTGACTTGTTTTTAGTTCAGTAACAAATACCACGTTCACTAAGTGAATTATTTTATTAAGTAGCATTTAGAATTTAAAGATTTAAAGCATTCAAAGCCCCACTTTTGCCTCAAGCCTCTAAAGGCATTAAAAAAAAAAAGCATATATATATATATATATATTATTTAAATTAAAGAAGTCTCAAGGGGAAAGAGGCAAGACACATAGCACAAATAGATGGATTGCAAAAGAAAGAGTTAACAAAAACTGCAGCACACCTCAAAATTAGCTATAAAAGTTCCATAATGAACCTTCCAGTCCTGAACTATCTCTCAGGAGCATTCACTTATATTTCTTTATGCTGCCATCTCTCACTGCAAGTGTAACAAGAAAGTTAAAATGTAATTTTACATGTAGGTATATCACCTCAAATTAGCAACATAAAATTACTGACATTTATTCTAAAGAAAGCCCTGCTGGCGAGAGGTAAAATGCTGAACTAGCATCTGTCAGTACTGCTAATTGAGGTAAGGTTGAGAACTATAAAGTACTATTAAAGGAGTAAAATAATACCAAATGGAAATGCTGAGAAGGTACACTACCCTTTTGACACTCTAAATTATTATCCTGATTAAAGCAGCTAGTATGTTTGACTCTTAAAAGTGCCATGAACAGAATTGCAAGGAACGTTCTTATGCTCCTCATACCTGAATAAATACATTTACAAATTCCAGCAATATAATACCTGTACACTTGATGTGTTTTTAATGAAGTATTCCATCTCCTCTATTTTTTAAATAGCATCTGTGTTTTTAGAAAAAGGCTGGAAGGCCGCATTTTCACCTCCAAGTTCAGCAGCTCCACCTGGCCCTTTTCAGCCTGAGCTTTCAGGAGACCTGTGGACCATGAGCTACTTACAGCCATCATCTTGTGAATTAAATCCGACGGCGTATTTAAAGGTAAAACTAAATGTAGAGGAGTACTGGAAAAACTTGCTCAACTTTCTTTCTTCTTGTTTGGCATATGTACCCCTGTGAAATCACAGCATGACTAAATCCGTAGGGCACTGCCTGTTCGTTTAGAAACATAAGGCACATTTTACAGTGGCATCTAAAAGTCTTCTAAACAATCTGTATCCCTCAGCTTATCAAACACACATTCCTTATTTCTTTTCCAGGATGAACAGCAGGGGAAGAAAAATCAAAGACTGTTCTGACCTTTGCAGTCTGACCTATGCTTACAATTTGTTGCTAGCCATAGCTTTTAGAAAATTTAAAGATCTGCAAAACACCAGCAGACGTGGTCCGAAGTAAAGGCAACATGAAGAATATTCGAAGATGAAAAGGACTACATTGCATTTATTTCTGTGTGACTCAGTGTGGTAGGTTAATCCACCCGCAGCTACCTGCTCTTTGGGGAAAATGCTGAAACCTAAGGGCAGAGCAGTCAAAGTAGTACATCTGCTCTGCTGGTATTCTCAAAAGTATTAAGCTGTAGCAGTTCAAAAGCAAACATTTACAGCCAGATCCTAAGGGGGTTAGTTTGGTACAGACTGCTTGCATTAGAAAAAGAAAAAAAGCACACAGTTTGGACTTGCTAAACCTTCACAGGAACACCAGTTAACAAAGAAGTTTGTGCCTTCCCCTTCACTCCCATGATAGACTGAAACATTTCACCCAGTTTAACATTTTGACATACTAAAACAAAGCCAAACGGAGCATACTTTACAGCTGAGCTTAGCTTCAGCTTATGAAGCTTACCCAGTTTGTTTGCAGAGTCCTTTAAAAAAAGCTTCAAGCTTTGGTGACTGTCAAGACCCCACAAAAGTACCCTCCACCTTCTAAATGATCTAAAAGTCAGTTTTCGTATGTGAGACTGCATGCATGAATGTATGTGTGCACACACAAAAACCATCCTCACCCCTTCTGAAGTAAAGGATTAACGATAACGTATTTAATTCTTTTTCCACCTCTTATCTCAAAAATCCCACATCCCAAAGGTCTTCCAAAAATTGAAAAGTCACGGTGAATCAACTGCGTATGAACAGTTCTGAAAAGGTAAAAGGACACAGTTATCCTGGAGTTCAGAATGTCAGAAGTCCATCAAGATAATGAAGGACTTGCCTGCTGCAAAAATAAGTCCCTGCCTTCACTAGAAAAGAAAAAGCCTAAAAAGCCATCAAAGTTCTCTCCTGAATTTTATCAGTATTCAAGTGACATCCATACTTCAGAACGAATAGAAACACAGCACCTAAGTGGGGCATTAAAGCAACCTCCACAGAGCTGGACACTCTGTAAAGTTCATTAGCACCCAGATTACCTTTCTGCAGACTCTCTGTGCCCCTCACAATCATCAGAAAGATCATTAGACTCTGACACATCCTACTCATATATCCAAGTGACCTTTCAGATATGCTCTTCAGGTTCTCACAGTTAACACTACATGCCAAATGTCACCCAAGTTTTTTGAAGGAAGTGTCACTACCAGGCATTTTGACAGGCCATTTTGTTGCTAGACACCACAAGAGAATTTCGTTACGCTGCAGGTGGAGATTAAAAGAGGGAAAATGCATCTGTTTCCTAGCCAGGTATACCTTGCTTCTGCCACCCTGCCAATTTGTCATCACACACCCAAGGGGGAACAGAGAGGTCCCTGTTTCCAAGAGCTGGAGGCTCTGAGAGCCTGGCACTCTCAGCTACACTGGGAGCTTTAAAGAAGTTGTGGCAGCTGGAGAAAATAGTCAGGATGGGCTGAATTAAAGAGCAGCTCCCGAGTTTGTGAGGATCCCAAACACGCCAACAGGAACAGCTGTAACTGCTGCCAACTGATGCGTGGATTTCCCAGATCTCATGTGTACTTTAGCATACGACCTCTAAATAAACTTGCTTCTTCAGAGGCAGAGGCTCAGCTTACACCCTATTGCACATCCAAAACTGAACACGCTGTCAGAATAAATACATCCACTCCTTCCTGCTTGGTCATGACTGCGAGCCCACTGTACCAAAGAGAGCTGACATTTTCTACTTCATGATGACTGGTGACAGCGGGGAGCATCAAGCTTCCCAGTGACAGGCTGAGAGAGATGGTGCTTTCCAGTCTGGAGAAAAGAAGGCTCTGGGGGTACCTTATAGTGGCCTTCCAGCACCTTCCAGTGGCCAAAAGGAAAGCTGGGGAGGGACTTTTTATACAGACATGTAGCAACAATATGAGGGGAAAAGGCTTGAAACTGTAAGAGAGTAGATTTAGACTATACATTAGGCCCAGAGAGGCTGTGGACACTCCCACCCTGGAGGTGTTCGAGGCTGAGCTGGATGGGGCTTTGAGAAACCTGGACTAGGGGGAGATGTCCCTGCCTACAGCAGCAGGGTTGGAACTAGGTGGTCTTTAAGGTCTCTTCCAACCCAAACCATTCCATGATTCCGTGATCAGTGGGTCTGTTTCTACAAAAGGGAAAAGGTACATGGCTTCATCTCTCCCTAAGTGCCTTCCTTTCCTCATATCTTCCAAAGGCAGCAAGATGATCGAGCTCAAACAAGTTCTATAAAAACCATCAAAAGAAAAGACCTCGTGCAGTTTGAACATCACGGGGACAGCTAAATTTCAACAAAAGAAGATTCCAGTAACTTCCAGAACACTGAATTATTTCCAAAATCTTTTCAACAAGCAGATGAGTGGCAGACTCTGGCTCACAGCTGATGCTTAATGCATATCTCTCACCTCCGTAACATTTATTTTTAATCAGAATTATCTAGTACACCAGAAGGGTTCAGCCCCATAACCTCTCAGGAGCACGGCTGAGTCTGCTTTCAAGTTCATCTACTGACATTACAGGATGCTCCATGCACTAAAACTGTGTTTGAAAACCACAAAATGCCACAGAATTCAGACTTCCTAGAGCCACATAATTCACAGAATTAATTCAACTAATAGGCAAATAACTTACCAAGAGAATTTTAATGAGGAGGTAATTGACAATCTCAGCAGCCGTAAAACAATCTTATAACAAATTATAACACAGGGCTTACATGAAATTTCCCAGGACAAACTGCACACAGGAACCAGGCAGGGGGCTGTGCCTGTCTGCTCTCCATGCTGCTTGTCAGGGCCGGCTGCAGCTTAGGCAGGAGGAGGCTTTAAACATCTTGTGAAAACAGAGATGATAAGAGGAGCTGAGGTACCACGGGAGCGTGGTACAAAGAAAGCAGCTTCTCCAAATAAACAGTCTGCACAGCTGTAAACTGAGCTTAAAGTTCCTGGGGAAGCAGAAACATATCCTCAGATAAAAACCACATCTACTTTGTGAATAGATACGTGGGAGCAAAGAAAGGCTGACATTTCTATAGCAACAGAGTTAATGGTGCATGGAAGTATTTAATTCCACGTTTTCAATTAAATTTGCTGCCTTTTGCTGTTTGTTTTCTAGTTGCGAAACAAACTGCCTACGATACTCTTCAGGGTATGGGAGTACTTGAGAACTGTGAAATAAGAAATGAAGTGTAAAAGTCCACCCAGTTTTGCTGACTTCATGTCATCTATGAGCTTTCCACATCCAGAAAAGTTTCCAAAAGCCAGAGCAGAACCTGGACGTTTGTTAGATGCTCTTTCCCTGGTCCTTATGGACAAAAGGCACTAAAACACTGCAGGAAAAGCACTCTGATCTTAGACACCGTGTACTGTACTTATAGCAGCCACCCTATGTAAGTCCTGTTATTGCTGCCTGTTAGAAAATATCTGAAAAACAGAAAGTTAAAGCCTTGCTGCTGCAGAGGAAAGGAATGCCCCTTTTTATGGTGTGCTACTGCTGCCTTAAGGGGAAAATCCTGTTTAGGGCAAACCCTAGTAACAAAAAAGCCCAGCATCATTGTTGTATTAAACAGATCCCTCTTTTTGCTGATTTTACGGCACACGTAGAGCCAAAAACCTCCTTATCAGACCAAATGCTCAACTACTTACTTTGGAGCCAATTAAAAAGGATCGTAAGATGACTTTTAAATGAAGGCTTTCAAGATATCCAACCAGCCAAGTAAACTGTGAGAGCCGGATGCCTGCCCTCAGAAGGTTTAGTCCTAGCGTCCCACCACCCACTCCCTCTGCTTTTATAAATAAAGCTATTTGAGATTCCAGGTTCCTTCTTTGATATGTGCAAGCTGCTTTTGAGGAGGATTGGGCTTTTTATTTGCAGATGGTGGGAGGGAGGGAATCAAAACCACTCTACGCAGCTTCAGCTCACATCACAAATGGAAAATGCATAGGGAAAAAAAGCATGAAACTTTCTGTTTCTCCTTTTTAAATAGGGTTTGAAAAACAGGGAGGCTGCTCAGTTACACGGAAGGTAAGAAAACACTGATAAATCTTAAGACACGCTAACTAATCATATGGTATTAAATTATATTCCATATAACTATATGGAAACATCCCCATTATATGCAAGCATCCCCATTGGGAAGAGGCCATGCATTACGGTCCAATCATTACTTGCAATATCACCAGCTTGGAATACAGAAAGAGCATTTTGGTGTATTACAAATACAATTTATGTGTCTTGCTTTGAAATCTGAACACCAGCTTTATAATCTATAAAAGCAAGGGGAAAAAACCAACACAACAGACCACAGACAAACAAAAAGTACATTTAATACTGAGACAATGACTACAAGAGGCCTCAAAAAGCATTGGGAATTCTACATTAAAAGTAGACATCTCACAGCGATGTTGACCACTAACAGCACAGAAGCCTCTCTAGATCTGTTCTACTGCATTAGACACAAGAAACACGAAGCCTAATGAAAGTAAAACCATTAACAATCACAAACGATTCCGAAATATTTGTAGCTTGTTTAAAATGCTCTTTTTAAAGTAGTACACTGGGGTTTTTTTAGAAGAAAAAAAGTGAAATCACAGATGGGGGTCAATGCTATTTTGCTCCAAGCAGTCTCCATGGGTTTACATAAGTTAACTTAATCTAGGTGAGGATCATGCTTAGATCCCTGTATTTAACTGAATATGTTTTTAATGCTATTCCCACTGACCTTCACACTCCATTGCAGCAATTATATTTTATCTATAAATTGGTGTTTATTGTTGGTTTATGTTGCAGATAAAAGCGCTGAGGTATTAACACTGCAAGATTTTGTTGAGAAAGTTACTGCACACATTACTGCGTTTAAGATATTTATGATAGAAGTGTACACACATATGTACGCATATAGATGCACATACTGACAGTGAGCCTGACTTCCACTAGGGAGCAAAAGTTAGCAGCAGCCTTTCATCTTTAAGAAACAAAGTCATTTCTCGGCTGCAGAAATACTTGGCATAGATTTAAAAAAAAGACCAAAAAAACAACAAAAAAAAGCACTATGGTGGTTTCTAACTACAGTCAAGCATTGGCACTTTTTTTTAGTATATCTGTATTTTAAATTACTTGCTTACAGTCTAGAAGCCGAAGGTATAAATTTCATCCCAGAGTGAGTTTTTATGATGGAGTTATAAACCCCTAAAGAAACAGGGTTTACAATGGAAGTGCTGACATAACTAACTATAGCAGCACTAACAGTGCCTCTGTAATCAAGGCACATTATATTTATGAGGTAGGTAAAAGTCTGTAACCATTAATCACTGAAATCATATTGACAGATTCTAAGTTTGAGGTCCGCCAGAATTAATGTATTCACTTTTTCACACCATTGATATGAAGGGGAGAATTTGCAGGCGCTTTTATGGTCTTAGGCTTTGACGTCTTTACAGAAAGCAGTGAGGGGCTGCCTTGGTGAAACACTGCCTTAATCTGCTGCCTCAGCGTTTCCAGCTCTTCTACCAACCTTTTTGCAAAACACTGGAGAAGAAAGTTGTCCAAAACCCAAACGTGACCTTATTCACACGACTATGCTTCACAAGCTGGTCATTACAAACATTAATTCTTTGTATTTCCACCAGACATTTAAATTATACCTAAGAATGATTAATCACCCAAAGAATAACCAACTCCTAAATTATAACTCAACATCCCTATATAAAACAATCTAAAATGTCAGCACCTCACTCTTTATGATATCACACCATTCCAATAATTCTGTTTTACAAGTAAATTCCTATTATACATTAATAAGTGCTGTTGGTGGCTAAACTTCATGCCTTTGAGTAATGACCAGGTTGAAGGCAATTAGGCTGGCCAGGTGCAGCTGGGTTAGGTACTAATAAAAAGATTTTAAATTTTACTATTTCCGTTCGGATTTTGGGGATGCATTCCAATCTGCCCAAATTAGGGAGGAAATTGTTTCCATGTTTTCAGCTGTTCCGTGGTCTGACTGTTACTGACCGATAGCCCTCACAGATTCTTTTTCTTGCTCCCTGCTCCACGCTCACACACGTGGATGAGTTGCTGCAGAATTAGCCAGGACTGGGTGAAACCTGACTGAAAACAAGAATCCTGGTTGGTTTTCAAAGTCACTATTTGTAGACAGATGCAGAGTAAGACTTCAAATACAACTATGTCATTCTCCAGCCTTCTGGTCCCTCCACTCCCGAGAAAGCCCAGACTGCCATCCATTTGTTTTCTGCAACATGCTAATATTACAATAAATAAAAGCTTAATGTGGCTTAAGTCCAAAGGCAAAGGCCTTCAATCAGTCCGCAGAGAGCCCTCCCCACGTGTGAGCATGCACATTTACCAGGCCTTGCTGCCCTCTTGTCCTCTTACAGGTTTTCATGCACGCACCTTCATCTAGCACAGACAGCATCATGCCCTCCACAGCTGGAGGGATGAGGGACTCTCCAACACTTTCTGGAGTAACACAAGTTCTTTCTAGGTGCTCATAGCAGCATTTGTTCATTTTCACTCACCCCTGGTAAGCCACAGAAATGTCACCTTGGCATCAGAAGGCTGCGGGTCATGACTTGCAGATAACTGGGAGGACACCCTCCAGCAGGATCAATGAAAGCTCGGCCCTAGAAGGACACACTTGCTCAGTGCAGCCTGTGCCAAAATACCACCTAACCCAGGGCACCTGCAGTAACTGGACAGCATCACCAAAGTTCAGACTTAGCCACAGCCCCTGCTTTTGTTTGTTTCCATAGTGTTTGCATCGCTTTGAGTCTAGTACATTAGAATGATACTGGAAACCAGAATGGAAGTAGCTACGTGCCAACCAAAAAAACCCCACAACCAACATTAATCCCTATGAGGTTAAACACGGCATAGATGTACTGCTTTGCAGACACAATGAAGCAGCCGCACCTTCAGAGGGCCCCTGCCACACAGCCTCATTGCAACGTGCAGGGAGGAAAACTGCAGGATACCAAGCCAAAACTTACTGAGAAATGCCAAAGCACTTGCTCTATATGAAATATAAAGTCCTGTTTCCAGGCATCCTCAATTACTCCAATGCCTCGAGCCTTGCAGGAAGACAAGGTTCCAGCGATGGAGGCTCTTAGAAGCAGTAGGATGCCTGGAGAAAGCCGGCATGCAGAGGGATCCCCGCAGCTCACAGGAGAACACCCGCTCTTCATAAGTAAAACCAAAGGCAGTTTGTTAAAGGCTTTTAACACAGCGCTGCCTCAGTCGTCCAGTCAGACTTTTTTTTTTTCTACCAGACAGTTACAAAATAAGACTGTACTGTAAGTAGAGCTGGTGGGATTTTTATTATTATTAATTATTATTATTTTTTCGTTCGGTTTTAACAATGACTTGGGACTTGGGACTTGGGGCCGCTCCCTTCAGCCATCGGCGGCCCTGCAGCGCCCCCTGCTGTCGCACAGCGGGACGTGCGCTCCGATACGAGCCGGGCTGCGGCAGGAACGCCCACAGCCGCAGTTCCGCTAGACCAAAACACGCCCATGGAACAAACTATGTCTATACAAATTATACGCACTGGAAGCGCAAGAGGCGGGTAGACAGGGGTATTTAAGGCTTCAGGAATAATATATTTCAATTCTAGTCAAGCAGTTTAAGTTCTCTCTCAGTATAAGTTCTTCTCCTACACTGAACAAAAGACTTCTTTGCTTAAGTTGTATGTATTTGCATAGGGTACATTATGAAGCCTATCCTTCAATTACTGCCACAGTACCTCTGTTATATGCCTCCACTCCTGTGATGGATGGTCTTCAAGTAACACTTTCTCCTGTTACAGTAACTCTCTTCAACTGTGCTATTTCAATGTATCCTTTGAATTCTAGCCAGCAAAACCAGGACAGAATCTTTGTAAAACTGACAATAAAACTGCTAGTAAAGTCAGGTGTATTGCAGCCACTTTGTACTTTATATCTGTTTAGAAGAAAAAACAGGATCCCTTTCCAAAGCCATCAATAAGGAACTGCAAAGGATGCTGCTGCTTCTTTTCTGTGGCCCACAAAAGCAAGGTAAGTGAAATACCAGAATCCATCATTCGCATTGAGAAAGCACACGTTCTTTCACACATCAAGCACCGGTTTTTAAGATATCAGTGCAGAACTCTGCAACAAGTGCCTCTTCTAAGCAGTATGTAGCTTCTTGGCTGGAGCCACCTACCGTGAAACAGTATCGCAGTTAAAGGCAGTGATGAAGGAGACATAATCATGCTCCCAGGAAATGCGTTTTCCTAAGAAGTCCAGGAAGAGATTTTTCTGCATCTCCCCCAGAGAAAAGCATTGGAATGCAGCCCAGCACAATTCCTTGTCTTCTTCTTTCCCTTAAGGCTGAGGCTACAAGTAGAATCCGTGAAGAAAATCTCGCGAGTAGAAGTCTCAAGCAGTGGTTTTCCATTCCAGTAAATAGGATGCTTCCAAAACAACCTCTGCTACGTTACACTAAAAAAAAATAAATAAATCACACATCTTTAAAAGGTATTGCTAGGGAAGGGTGATGCTTGCACCTCACGCCTGCCTGCTGCATGAAGCTGAGAGTTAGCTAGGTGTCACTATGAGCGCATGGGCTACTGAAGGTGTGATTGCAGGTACACGGACACAAAGGGCCTTGCTGCCCTGGGTAGGAAGAGACAATTCTGCAGCAGTGCCGGCCTCAGCCATGAATGAGAAAGTCCAAGAGCGTCCCTTCATCCAGATGTCATTCCTTCCCCATCACTGACATTTTTGACTGCAGAGATGGGAAGATTCAAACACACTTGGCTGCATTATAACGCTGTACCATTTACTTCCTAATTCCATTTGACTTTGAAACGGCACCAACTTGTACCCAAGCCCAAAACACAGATGCACAATATTTCAAACTCCCAAACTCTCCAGACTAACGTTTTGCCTTTGGAGGTGAAGCTGAAGACTAAACTAAAAGTAAACAGCATTCTGAAGTACAAACGCCCCACAACTTTATGTAAGATAGGTTTTCTGCACTGTTTAAGAGAAAAATTAACACCTTCATGTTCACAGTGCCTGAAAGAGGAACATACAAGTTGAGAAGACAGAACACTGCTTTGTGTTCGATAAACGTTTATATGTTGTACTGTGTGATGCGGTTTAGTGGGAAACACTGGTGACTGGATGATCTTAGAGGTCTTTTCCAACCTCAGCCACCTGCAACACTTCTCCCTGGGCAGGACATATTGGTGTAAAACAACCTACCTGACCTTCATGATCTGAGCTACAATGATAGGGCTCTCAATGCTCTACACAAGCATTGAGATAAAACTTCTCTAAATAAAAAGTACTGAGATGAACTTGGAATACATAATGAACGTATCACAGCCTATCCTGATTCCCTATGCAGGGCCTTCCCACACCTAGGCAGATTGACACTTCTTCCCAACAAGATATTAAATAGATTCAGCCCCAGAACTGACCTCTGAGGAACACCACTCACCGTGACTGGTCCATCTAGGCCTGACCATCTAGTTCTTTAGTCAGTGAAGAGTACACCTGTCAAAGCCATTGGCTGCCTGCTACCTTCGCTTGTGGCTAAGATGGGTGCCATACAGCACAAGCTCCTGGACAGTGGGGCAGAAGGCAACCTCTGAGGGTGCTGCCTCATGCTCCAGCACTGGGGAAACAGAGCCCTGCTGAGGCAAGGAACCAAAACTGCATGGTTATGTATCTCTGTGTTGTGGCTTTTTCAAGTTCAGGTCTTTAAGCAAGTTACTATTGACTGTTTACAGACTATGAATACCCTGAGATAGAGAAAGAAATTGCATAAAAATGCTGATGGGAATTGGGATGCAAAAAGCTGAAAGGGTGTAGTATGTCAGAAGATCCCAAAATAATGCCACTTTGAGAACACCTTCAGTATTAACAGGATGCTGAAGAGGGGACATCTGCCCAGGAAATATTTATTCAGGAAAAACTAGGATATTGAGAATAATAGCTACCAGGGAGCGGGGTGGGAAAGCTGTCACAGAGAGATTTCATAGCTGAATTCAGAGGGTCAGCTCAGAAGTTGCTGAAACTTCTCTTGTGCAGCGGGGATTCAAAACCAATTAAGGTTTGGATTTGGTGTTTTAAAGTCAACCTGAAAGGCTGGGAATTCTCATTCAATGGCAAACTGTCGAAGTTGACCAGTTCCAACACACAGTATATATGTTTTTCTTGATATGAGGCATCACCTCAACAAAAACAGTCAAAAATCCCACATCACAGAGGCACGAACCTCTTCCTCCTTCCTCCTACACTCACAAAACCCACCCAACCTGACCATGCTGCTGGACATTTCACATGTCATTGATGACACACGAATGAGTTCATATGAAAAAGCAAGGACCTGAGCGGGACAAAAGCCCACAGCAAACAGGGACCTTTGCATATTCCCACATGCACTCTAGGTGCCTGAACAACATTTATCTCAGTGTCCACTTTATACTCTTTCCTTTTCCCCAGAAGTTATCCACCTGTCACATATTTAATCCTTTGAAAGAAATTCTGGCTCTAGATAGGAAGTGCAGGCTCAGCTGCCTTACACATGGGCTTAAGCTTACAGATTCCTCAGTTTTTCCTGTATGCTATAAAAGTTACTAATCTTCATTATTAAACAGAGAGAAAAATCACTGACAGCTCAGGCTGGTCATAAAGTGAAAAACCCAAGCCACTACAAAGGAGAAAATCAACATAAATATATATTTCTTTCTTTGCTTTGACAGCTGTCATTTATAAGAGCATTTAATGATGAAGAAGCTTGAGATACAAACCTTACTAACTTCATTGCTAGGTTATACTCATGAGTGAAGTCCCAAAACATTGTAGCAAAGTTTAAAGTCTAGCCAATATTTACATGACTATTTGAAGTCAAATAATTGCTAACTTGGAGTCATAACGTATCCAGAAGCCATATTCAGGATTCTTTTGGACACTCTTTCCTCGCTGTTATCTGGAGCGTCATTATCACCTGCTCCTCTTGCCAATCCAGTAACAAATTTACCCCATCTCTAAAAAAAACCTCTGCTAAATCATATCCCTGAGTACCACATCCAAACGGCTCTTAAACACAAACAGGGATGGCGATTCAACCACCTCCCTGGGGAGCCTATTCCAGTACCTAACTACCCTTTCTGTAAAGAAGTTCTTCCTAATATCCAACCTGAACTTGCCCTGACGCAACTTGAGGCCATTTCCCCTCGTCCTGTCACTTGTCACTAGTGAGAAGAGACCTGCCCCACTCTCACTGTAAGAACCTTTCAGGAACTGGAAGAGCATGATAAGGTCTCCCCTCAGCCTCCTTTTCCCCAGACTAAACAGCCCCAGCTTCCTTAGCCTCTCCTCGTAGGGCTGATTCTCCAAGCCCTTCACGAGCCTCGTTGCCCTTCTCTGGACCTGCTCCAGTACTTCTATATCTTCTTAGATTAGTACTTCTTAGGATTGAGATGCATTTCTATGGTATTCTTTTAAAATTATATTATTTTCAGCTAAATTTGTCACACTGATGATCCATGTAGGTAATCCAAATTGTTATCAATACCCAGCACAATACCTCCTTGTGTATTTGGTTTTTTTCCCCCAAATAAGTAACTGCAGAGTTCTGAGAACACATAAATAAAATATCGTGACTGACATAAACTAGTATTTCAAATATAAAAAACAATCCAAGTCACATGCGAAGTACAACACCAAGAACAATGCTGTTCCTTGTGCCAAATGAAGATGCCTGATCTCAGAGAACAGAAAGTGCTCTTTTGTGTGCAGGAACTAAAAGCGTTCCTGGTACCCACAGTCACGACACTTCTTGCCCTGGGCTTCCAAGACGATGCTCTTTGGCAACATCCCATATGATGTAGTTGAAATAGCTAAACTGAAACCACTGACAAGTGCACTTGGCAGGCACGTGCCATAATGCTCACAAAAACACAGCCCATTGGTGTGCCCAGGTACTTTCAGGCAGGCCCAAAACAGAGCAAGAAGCCAAGCAAGAAGTGAGAGAAACAACCTAGCTAGCAGAGAACAGAAACATTTTATAACGCTGCATGGCTTACAGACCTGAAAAGGATTTACTGTTTCAACATCAATAGCTGCACATATTTACCAAGCTAGCTCTATGGTAGTAGCACTGATAAGGCACAGGAGTGAACACAGAAAGGCTAAAATACTGCCATGCTCACCTCCAGTTTTTCCAGCAAGGTGTAAGAAATCAGAAGTTAAGACTAATGAAAAAGCACAGAGGCTGACTTCTAAACAGAAAGAACTCAGAAGACAGTTCAAAGAGCTGGAAGACTATAGACCGCAAGGAAAGTGAAACAAAGGCAAATGAAACTAGGCATTATTCATGCTTACACATTGAGTAGATGAGCAGGTTGCAATTAAAGGAGCTTTCAACTTGTACCAAAATACCAGCTAGCTGCATCCTCCATAGCCAGGAAAGAACAAGAAATGGGGGCTGGGAAAATGGACAGGGGAAAAAAAAGGAACTTTAAACCTTCACCTGGGGGAATCCAGTCTAAGAATCTTAATTGACTCAATTAAGTCTGCAGAGAGCAGAGATACTGTAAATACCAAAACTCACTAGGAAGAAGGGGAAAAAAAACCCTCCAAGGCAAAACATTTCTTTATTCTATGATCTCTGTTGTGCTGTGCAATTCAGAAGACAGAGCTTTGCCCTAGGGCTATATTAGGGGTTATGCTTTGTGGTTTACAATTTTGATATGCCATATCTGAGGTTTCTCAGAATATCTCATGAGAGGGTAGGATTACAGAGTATGACAGAAACACTTGTTCTCTCGCAGAAGTTCGAATCTAGGGAAGAATACATTGCAATACACCGAGCACTCTATTGAGCTGCCTGTTTCTTCCTATGTATGGTAAATAGGAAAACAGTCCTTACTGCTTTACCGCTTTCTTAAGCTACTAAAATTTTATGAAATACGTGGGTAAAACCCTATGATTACTTTTCTTCTTAGCATATTCTTCTCATTACAAGAAAGATGACCACTGCACTAGAAAAGTTATGGAGCAAATCATCTTGGGTGAGATCACACGGCATGTGCATGGCACCCAGGGGATCAGGCCCAGCCAGCATGGGTTCATGAAACACGGGTCATGCTTGACCAGCCTCATCTTCTATGACTGGGTGGCCAGACTGGTAGACAAGAGAAAGGCAGTTGATGTAGTCTACCTAGACTTCAGCAAAACCTCTGACACGTTCATCCACAGCATTCTCCTGGGGAAACTGATTGCCCATGACCTGGACAGGTATACCCTCCTTTGGGTAAGGAACTGGCTAGAGGGCCGTGCCCAATGGGTAGTGGTTACTGGAGTTAAGTCCAGCTGGTGATCCGTTACAAGTGGTGTCCCTGAGGGGTCAGTACGAGGGCCCATCTTATTTAATATCTTTATTGATGACCTAGATGAGGGGACTGAACGTACCCTCAGCCAGTCTGCAGATGACAGTTAGGAGGCACTGTGAATCTGCCTGAGGGTAGGGAGGCCCTTTAGAGGGATCTAGATAAGCTGGATCACTGGGCTGAGGTTAATGGGATGAGGCTGAACAAGACCAAATGTCAGGTCCTGCACTTTGGCCACAACAACCCCACACTATATATAGCACACAGTGCTATAGGCTTGGGGCTGAATGGCTGTATACTCAGCTGAATATGAGCTAACAGCGTGCCCAGGTGGCCAACAGGGCCAATGCCATCCTGGACTGCATTAGAAATAGTGTGACCAGCAGAAGCAGAGAGGTAATCATCCCCCTGTACTCAGCACTGGTGAGGCCACACCTTGAGTACTGTGTTCAGTTTTGGGTCCCTCACTACAAGAGAGACAGATGGTTGGACTAGATGATCTTGTAGGTTCTTTCCAACCTTGTGATTCTATGATTTTATGTTAATGCCCTGGAGCGTGACCAAAGAAGGGCAGCAAAGCTGTGAAGGATCTGGAGCACAGGAGCCATAGGAGGAGCAGCTGAGGGAAACCAGAATGTTCAGCCTGGAGAAAAGAAGGCTCGGTGAAGACCTCATTGCTCTCTATACCTGCCTGAAAGGTTATAGCAAAGTAAGGGTTAGCTGCTTCTCCCAGGTAATGGAAACAGGATGAGTAGTAATGGCCTTAAGTTGCACCAGGTAAGATTCAGGTTGGTTATAAGGAAACATTTCATCTCAGAAAGAGTAGAGAGTGAGATGCTGAAACAGGCTGCCCAGTGTGGTGGTAGAATCACCACACCATAGAGGTGCTCTAGAAACATGGGTTAGTGGGCATGGGTTGATGTCTGGATTCAGTGACCTTCATGGTCTTTTCCAACCTTAACAACTCTATGTTGTCTAAACTGAAAAAGAGAAAAAAGAGTCAGGGGGAAGCTTCCTTAGTACAATGCTGTGACATAAAACCTACTGCAATGCTGGCATTTGGCCTCCTGACTAAAGTGTCAAAGCAAAAAACAGTGTGAAATTGCTGCACAGTCACAACAGACAGAAAGCAATAACAGAACTGGCAGTATCACTATGAAGTGTGTTCTCACTCCCATACATTAGCTGGGGAATTTTAACTACAAAAATATATACTCAACCTAGGATTGGTGATATTTATTAGAGTATTCTTCTCCCAAGTGTCATTCCAGTCAGCAACAGAATGTGGGACCTGAGTTGGACTTGAATTTAAAGAAAGGATTTAAAACCTGTGCAAAGAATAAAGTGAAAGTTTAAGCTCAGAAAAACATTATTTAAACCAGATGTTGGCTTCCCAACATTCTATTTATGATATCTTGTTTTAATATTTATACCTAGGCCAGGCACTGCCATAAATCAGGCAGAGCCCAAATATAACGAGCGCTCTGAAGTAAAGAAATTACATGCTCTCACAATGTTCAACCAGTTTGTTTGGATTGTGACAAGAATAAATCTCACAGTGGTTTAATGATGTTTTCCTTCAGCTGCCTCATCGTGCACCACAAAGCCAAGACAGAACACCTGAAAAACAAATGCCTACGGAGCGGGAGCCATAGCACAATTCAAGCAGGCAGCAGCGGGCCTGCAGCACTGGGGAGGCCTCAGGCAGCCCTGCAGCATGGCCACATGGCGGCTCCCTGCAACCTCCTGCAGGCTGTGGGCTCTGCCTCGGCCCACACTGCTGCAATGGACGCATCTGGTTGGGCAGTGCACATTTGTCTGAGCATAAGGTCGCAGTGCACCCAGGGGGAAACGGTATCACGGAGCACATTAAGCATGGCATAGCTGGGTCATAACAGGAGAATCGCTTCTTATATTTAATGCTGGTGCAGCTTCACCTTGAATGCTATTCACAGTTCTGGGCTACAGAGTACAAAGAAGATGTTAAGTTCCTTGAAATCATCCAGAGGAGGTCTCTGAGGCACATCCTGTGACAGTCACACTCATAGCAAGGTTTGGATTGGAAAGGACCTTGAAGCCCATGTGCTTCCAACCCCCTGCTGCAGGCAAGGCTGCCACCCACCAGCTCAGGCTGCCCAGGCCCCCCTTCCATCCTGGCCTTGAGCACCTCCACGGATGGGACATCCACAGCTTCTCTAGGCAGCCTTGTGCCAGTGCCTCACCACCCTCTGAGTAAAGAATTTCTTCCTAACACCTAATCTAAGCCTACCTTTATAGTTCAGAGCTGTTAAACTTTTTCCCCTTCACTACACTCCCTAATGGAGGTCCCCCTTCAGTTTTCCTGTAGGCCATTTATTGGTACTGGAAGGCTGCAACAAGGCCTTCTCCAAAAGGAACAATCCAGCTTCCTCAACCTTTATGACTGCCTTTGTGGCAGAGGACATCGACTGTCCAGCCTGAAGAAGTGAAGGCTGAGAGGTGACCTTGCTGCTTCCAGCAGCTCCCTGAAGAGGGGAGGCAGAGGGAGGTGCTGGGCTCCGCTACCTGATAAGCAATGACAGAATGTGAGGGAATGGCACAAATCTGGGCCAGCGGAAGTTCACACTAGTCATCAGGAAATATATATATATATATATATATAACCAAACACAGA
Source organism: Excalfactoria chinensis (assembly GCF_039878825.1). NCBI lineage: Eukaryota > Metazoa > Chordata > Aves > Galliformes > Phasianidae > Excalfactoria > Excalfactoria chinensis. Next base: position 107,573,763 of record NC_092826.1, read on the forward strand.
AATAAGCTTCCTGAAAAGGAGGCTAATATCCCAGGCCTGTCAGTATTAGAGGCATTTGGACAGCATCCTCATGAATCTACTTTAATTTTTGGTTAGCCCCCTAAGAGTTCAGCCAGTTGGGTTCAATGATCCTTGAAGATACCTTCCAACCAAATTGATCTAGTCTATTTTTAAAATGGAGGCCCTTACAGTCACTTCATCACATTTCTCCTCAATATACCAGCATAGACAAGATTTAGGTTTCAAAGACAAGGGAGAAAATTAAATCAAAAAGCTGTGTTCAGATTGAAAAGTACGATGTAAACCAAAGGAGAAATGAGAATCAAGCACTCCTGATCAAAACATGTGGAACTTCACCTCTGAAAAACTGGAAATGTCATTACAATGATGCATGCAGGAAAGAGCAGCACCTGGAGGGGAGATCTACCATTTCATACAGCTCCAACATGAACTGAATGTGCAGACTATGTCCACAAGAACACAGGTTCAATGGCACAACATTTTAGTCCTGTGCAGAATTGAGCTGCAGCAACAGACAGCTTATATCAGAAGCAGGCACTGCAAGGCAAACTTCCCATGAAGAGTCGGCTGTTTAAGTTTGTTTTGCTGCAGGAGACTTTCTCCTGAGATCCCTCTCTGTCCCATCTCCATCTCCCTTACTCTCTCAGGGTGCTATCAATTATGTGCCAGATAGCTGCACTGCCAAAGGGTGTGGGGAGGATGCTTATGCAAGCAATGAAAAATAACATGAATAGAAGGCAGAAAAACACCTGGGCAGGTTTCAGATGCCCATAGTGACTGAAAGAAATTCCTAAGTTTTCAGTAGATGCTCATAATGATACTGGAGATGGCCAAGGCAGCTCTGCCTCAGTACGTGGCTTATGGCAGATGCCTCACTTGTACTCTACTGTGCATTTTCAGTATCAGCAAGAATCCAAGCAGGGAGGGAGCCACAGCAAGAAGCAGAGGGACCCCTTAGCTTTTAAATCTAGGGCCCTTTTTTGTTGTTGCTACTTGTACTGTTTTCCTTTAACTTGGATTTCTACTGGCAATAATCTGCAGCCAACTTAAGGAAATAAATGCAACACCTCTATCTCCCATCCCTACACACAATGTCCTCACCATCCCAATAAAAAGGCTTTTAGAAGCAACACTGAAAAGTAGTGCTTTCATGTTCTAGGTGTAAATTACAGCACCATCTCTAAGTGACAACCTTGACAAATGCAGAGAGGAGAAACACTTAACAAGAATAATAGTAGTAACAAAATCATGGCACTGATGAGTACACAGTCCAAAGCTTAATTCACACCAGCCCACTTATCTGATTTTGCAATGAATCATTCCTGCTTTCCATGAATGGTAACACTGATGCACAGGTGCATTCTGTGTGTTGGTAGAAAACTGAATGAACAGCAATAACATTCTGGCAATTAATACTTTTGACTCCTCTGACAAAGAAAAATTGAAGTCTATATTCCACTTGTTATTTGTGACATTTAATAATAGGATCCCCCATTACAGGGTAACAGTTTATTGACAAGTCCATGATGTTTGCTCAGCAGCAAGAGCACTTTGGTTTGATGCACGAGCAGCTGAGTCAGGAAGCAGAGCTGCCACAGACACCATGTTACCGTCATAACTACTCACTGCAGCTGTAAGGGCCTTCTATCTGCTTCTACATTGCCTCGGCTACAGCAAGCTGGAAGCAATAACCATGCCTAAGAGTTTAAGGTTATACAGGTCCAGCCTAAAGTAGGTGCAAGACTTTGCGTGAGGAGAGGCAACAGACTAGCAAGCAGCACCACCAGATTCCTGGGTGCGCTGCTGTCCAACAAGTGCTGCTTTGGGGTACCTAGATAATTTTCACAACGCGTTGGTGTTTTTTTTCTGAATTGAAGCAAAATTTTGAGTTAGCTCACAACTGAACACCATAAGGTGGTACAGGAGATGCTTCTACAGAAATATGATTTCTCTTTGAAACTTGAGGCCCCAGGTAGTTCTGCTCTGTTGAGAGCTCACAGAAGCAGCATGGCTGACAGTTCATTAGATACCTTACTTAGACATTTAAAATCAGCCCGGGGGGAAAGAGTTTCTGTGCTTGAGGACTGAAAGTGATAGCATCCACTCAGAAGATTTCTACAAAAAATCAGGCTTGTATTCATCTAAATGAGAACTACACTTCAGAGGGAAGACCACTTGAGTTTTCATGCTGGACTGGAGATGGAATGAGTCCAGTCAATCAGATGGTTAAAAATAAACAAATGAGAGTTGTGTCAATTCCAAGGTAAACTTGTTATCTTTCCCAGCTCCTGCAGGAGTCACACAAAAGCAGGTGGTTAGGTGCACGTACACACAGAAAAAAGCAGTACAGAAGACTTGTGGTTGTGCCTTCTGGGACAACTGCATGCTTGTGGTGCAGTAAGAAAAGCAGCAACTTAGCACACAGACTCCAGCAACAGTCTTATCTAAAAAGGCCATATGACAACACACACATTTAAGGAAAAACATAAGAATTATTTCTGGTATGGAAACAGAACAGAAAGCCGTGGTCTCTCATCTTTTTCTCATTGTCCCTTATGATGCCAAGATGTTCTGCTTCTCCACCTTGAAGGCAGGAATTTTCATACAATCATGTCAGAAGCCAAAAAATAATCCAATGGATGGAACACCTTTCTTCTGAGGACAGGCTGAAAGAGCTGGGGTTGTTCAGTCTGGAGAAGGCTCCAAGATGATCTGAAAGCAGCCTTTTGGTATCTGAAGGGAAGCTACAGGGAAGAAGGGGACAGACCCTTTAGCAGGTAAACCCCTTTAGCAGGGTCTGTTGTCATAGGACAAGGGGAAATGGTTTCAAACTAAAGGACTGGAGATTTAGGTTGGATATTAGGTTTGATTATTTTAGCTTTAAGTTATTTAGGTTACTATTTTATTTAGGTTTAAGTCCAGCTGGCGACCCATTACAAGTGGTGTCCCCCAGAAGTCAGTACTAGGGCCCATCCTGTTTAACATCTTCATTGATGATGCAAAGCATTAGAAAAGTGAGGCAGTACAGTCATGATATGATGTCATACATGGTGCTGGGATCCAGTTTGTTGCTGTAGCCTAGACCAAAAGGAAAGAACTGAACATTCCATATAACATATAGCAGATTGGTATGCAGGACATGGGACATAGGGAACAACCAATTCAAAACCCAGGAAGATACAAAGGAGACAAGCTGTTGGGCTATACATTCCCTATGGTGCAACCAAATCTGCTCTTTAACTGATCATCATGATTAACTGGATGCCATGTTAGGGTCTCCAGCCACAGATTCATATGGCACAAGTCCTTTGTTCAGACCCTTGCTCTGAACGTGAATTGTGGTTTGCCATTCAAGTCTCAGGCTTCACAATTTTGCCCCTTTTACATATGTTAGAAGCAACTCTTCAAAACAGCAGATAATTTTAAAGGTTACCCATTCTGGTACATAGGTATGAAAATATAATTCTGTCTCTCTCAAAGAAACACTACAGGCTGCTTCACCTTTACAGTTTTCCTTCAGACACACCCCTGTACAAATTGGGTATAAAAGTATTGTTAAATAATCATTTTCATTTGGTGGTGCCAAAGTCATTCTCTTGGCAACAATACAGCAAGAGAAGAGCAAAATTAGTAGTCTACCACAAATTAAATTTAGCAATCAGCTCAGCCTCTTCATTCCTCTAATAAAAGAAGTTCAGGTTATAATTAGAGCTCCAACAAAAAAAATAACGACATAGATTTAGCATTATGTTACATCACAACAAGCACAGGCATGCACACGCATCTACATATTAAAACATGAGTTTGCAACAATTTATTCTGAATCACGCTGGAAAAAGTAAGTTTTGAATAATATTGTAGGGAGCCAAAACCAAATACATGTCAACATTTTAGTCCTTGCTGCCCCTTTTCTGAACCTAATCTTAGTACCAACTTGAACACTGTTAACCATTTCCAAGAATTTGAGCCTTCTTCTGAAAACTGAAGAGTTCAGAAACTCCAGCACATAACTAAAAAACGATGAAATAAAAGTCACTAGAACTAACCTGATTTTGCTCCTCATCTCATTCACAAATGCAATTTCATCATTATAATGGAGCCAACACTTGCCCTCAATAAGCAGCTAACCACTCTTCCCCACACTGAAGACTGTGACCAAGCGTAACATGCTTGTACTATTAATAGTATCCATGAGTGCTTTGGAATGGTTATATCTGACCAGGAATTAATGGCAGGCTTTAAAGAGATTGGAAAATTTTTCTTTCTGTGCACCTTGAAGTACACATGGAGTTCAATTTAACAGACCTTTTCCAAACAGAAACACTGATATTGCTGTATCAGTTAGGAAATGGTAGCCTAGGCTTTTTATGACCCTTAGGCTACAACAACTTATGGGACTGAGAACAGAAGTCAGAAATCTTTTTACCTTCATGTTAGAGCACTGCAACCCTCCAAACAAAACGTACTGGACATATCAAGATGCTAACAGATCAAATACGTATTTAAATTGCTATTTAACAAGTAATTATTTTATCAGCAAATAGACTGATCTGCCTGTAGGGTTATACAGTTGTGCTTATCTCCTGCAAAGTCTTAATGCAAAGAAATACACTGATGAGCTGCATACTCAGCTGATTTTTTGGATATCTGCTTCTCTCACTTTTGAAGTATTGAGATAAATAAACCCCCCTAGGTTTTTACTCTCAAAACTTGTCTGACTACTGTAGTAAACATTCAAGACCAGTTCACTCTCACAATTGCATTATGGGCCCCCTTTAGTTGTCCACTGCTGCTGTGCTTATCTTCATACAAAAAAGGAAAATCACAAAACACATTAGGCTCACCAAAACCATATAAGCTTCTACCTGCCAGCAGCTACCAACAGTTTAATCACTAGAAACTCTCATGAAAGCGGTGTATACAAACACCCAATGAAAATTACATAGTAAGCACAGGGAAAAAGTAGCATCACTTGATAGTCAGCAACAACCGTAACAATGGAGACTAATTTACAAGACAGAGAAATAGCACAGAAGGTTCGTAGCAACTAAAAAAGAGCAGTAATACACGTGTAGCTCTACAAGCATGTAATAATATACAGCCAGTAAAATACTGAAGGATCAACACAACTAAGCACATGCCCCATGTCCTGAGGTGCCCTCTTGGAGACAAAGATAAAAGCAGCAAATGCATGAATGAATAAGCATTGCTGTAGGCCCACAAAAAGAACAATATAAAGCTCAGAGATGGTACTGAAATCAATGCAAAAAGAAACCAAGCAGGGATATTTTATTACTAATCAAGAAAACACAGTGGTGAACAATTGAGTTCACCCACTCACAGCAACTTTGTGAGCTCAAAAACCCTTTCCAAAGTACAACACAAGTTGCTTTTGTGCATCTTTCTCAGAGCAGAGATGGGCAATGGACCGATTCCAGTATAACAAAAAATTAAATCCAGCACCCAGAACAACAGCTTAACATACAGAATCAATCAAATAAGAATATTTTGTGTGCATTCTCATGCCTGTAAAAATCAGTTTCTAGTAAAATATTGCCAGAAAAAGCAAAAACAAGAAAAACACCTTGTTCTACACTGTAGTTATAGCTCCAGCAAAAACAAAAAGTATAGGAATTATAGAGGAATTGTAAGCATCCAAACAGCTAGCAACAAATGGTGATCTTGCACTGCACAATGCAGAAGCATTTTCAATGGTCAGTGCTCTAGAACACCTCTGTATGCGCCCTTTAAACATTTCATGTGAAACATGGAAGCAGTGGAAGGTTTCTAAAGACACTTGGAATATAACAGTCACTTAACATAGAAACAGAATTCCTGAGTAAATCTCTCAATGGATAATTCCGACCTTGAGCTAACCACAGTCCCCCTCTGCTGCTGCACTGTGGGGCTCAAGCTCTACACCTTGTCCTCATTCCTTGCCTGAGCCTAAATGCAGTGAGGGCCTGCTGAAGGACTGCAGGCTTGCAAGCACCAGCATCTGAAACACAGGAGCATGCCAATAAGAATTAGCATACTGACCTTTCTCTACAATCACATTAGACCATACAGGCTTTTTTCCTTTTTCTCCCCCCTCCTCCTCCCCCAACACACACACGCACACACACACACACACTCTCTCTCTCCTTTTCTTTGCTAATGAGAAAAAGTAGTTTTATTTGGTATTTTCCAGTAAGGAATGCAACAGGTGCTAAGAGCTGAAGGGAAACCACATCTGCTCCCCTGAGATGGAAGGCCCTGCCTGATCACATTTTACAATACATATTTTACATGCACAGATTGCCCAGAATCCGAGGAATGCAGCCCATACCACTGGGAGATTGTAAAAAAGCATAAGGAATCCGTGGGCCTTCCTGCAGCAGGGATATGGAATGCCTGCCTGGTTCACACAGCATTACGATCATAGCAGTCCCTGAACAGCAGTCAGCGTGATTAAACCCAGTAGTGCTCCTGTCCTGGCCAGAAAGACGTCCGTTTACATGTCACACTTGTAAACCTGGAATCCTTTTAGTTCTGCACCAACACAGAAGCCCATTTGCCCGCGTAACTTGACCATGAAGGTGGAAAGATAAGAATTAGGGCTGTTTTCTGAAGGGATTAAGACAGGCTAACAACTGAAATTGGGCCACCCTCTTCCCAGGCTTAGTGAAGTTTGAATGTCCAAGAATGTCTCCGAGCTGCTGATGTGTGAATAATGGCTGCTGTGTTTGCCTACACAGACACCATACGACAGCCTGACGGATGGCTTTGTAACAAGCTCTGGGGTCCGTGAAGCAGGGAGGATGGCATATCCCAAACAAAACTGGCTGAGCAGGGAGGTGTCTCCCATGCACCATGCGAGAAGCCACATTCCTTCAACTGCCTTTAGCAAGTTACAGGGCATTGCCACATTTATATGCGCCACACAGATAATGCACTCGAAATGCTTTGAGACTGATATGAATAGGAACTATTCTTTCCTTTAATTAGCATTTTTGCTAGATGAACACTGCAAAGTGCCAAGCTGTGGAATGCTATTAGGAGTTCAACTCGATAGACAGCTGACTGCCAGAATACAGCCCAAACTGGAAGATTTCATTTTCCATGTATGAATCATTCACATTACTTGAATGAAAATAACAACTATCAAAACGATCGCTCTGTCAAAGGTCAAAAACTACGTGCCACACAAACCCTGGAAAGTCATACATAAATTCATCTGCACTCTAGGCAGCTGTACAGCGTTCTTTGGATGGCGACTAGTATTTTAACCACTAAACACCCAAAAAAGGGCATCAGAATTAGCGTACCTCCAGAAAGATAGTCTATCATTAAAATATCCAGACTGTTTTTCCTACAACGCTGAACAGCCGACCTCGTCTTTTGTTCACAAAAAACAACCAAACCAGTCATGGATGACTATTAAACCATTTACAAGCATATTTCAAATATATTTCTCCAGAACTTTACTCTAAGTTCTCCAAAGTAGAAAAAAATACGCATCCAGAAATGTAGCAAAGACATTAGTTACACAGACTGTTGGTGTTCTTTTGCTACCAGATGACTTCTCACTTAAACAGACAGTATGGATTACTAAAAAATAATAGTAATAAAATACAAAAACATTGGCTTGTTTCCTAGCAACAGCTCAGCTAAAATTACCTAACATTTCCACTCAATCAAATGTAAATTTGACTATGTTATCCCTTAAATGTTGATTATAACAGCCCTTTTCAAATGCAAATTCAGTGTGTAAAGTGAATGTAAACGTTGACAAAGCTGATAGGAAAATCTCCTGATTAACATCATTTGCATGTACACAGCAACATTATCACAAACCTTAGAAAGACAGAGGGAACTGAAAATTGGATAGAGAATCACCTCCCTCATCTCCTTCTTTCCCACTTTAAGTCTAAAACAGATGAAAATATAGAGCCTTTTGGACTACATGCCATATATCCACTATCTGGAAGTGCAAAGCATCAGCTGTATCTGAAATCCATACACTGGGGTTTCTCTTTAGCAAAAACAGTAAGAGCGACAAATCCTGTTTCATTTCTCAGCCATAAAACTTGCTGGTTGTAGAAAAATACATACAGCACTGGGGAGAGAGCAATGCTTACAATATCATTCGGCCTGCAAGTTCTCTTGCCTCTTCTAGCATCAACTGTAGCATTAAACAAACATACACACAAAAAAAGAACAACTGAAGGCAGGAGGGAATTGAACATAGATCCCTTCCTTTCAAAGCACAGAAGTTTGTTCGTTGCATTATGATTTGACTTTAGGACTCAAACACATTAGTCAGGTATGCATTCATTATGGAGGAGGTAATTTTTGCGTGAGATGTTTAAATGGGAACGTTACATTTATTCTTATTGCAGCATTCCACAATATGGATATTAAAATACATAGTTCTTCAATATGCACATTATGTTAGGCTGATTTACTGCTACTTAACCAAAAGTCAGCAGGAAGCTGAGAACAGATGCACTGCAACCTTCAGCACATTAGAAGAACACGGAATTAACAGCATCAATTGAGAGCATTTCCTAGCAGAAAACATCATCCGTCCTTCTTAATAATCTCCATAAATACACCAGGCTCAAACAGGAGATTGATATCTACAGTCATAAAGCAGACTTGTAGCTGGCAATAGGCCAGATTTGTTTCTTATAGTGATGTACCTTGATAGCACACTGTGACACAAATGTGCTACTCCAGCACATTTACACTGTAATGACTTGCACAGCATCACCTACATCAGTGCAAAGCAGATAATTTAGCACACAGCACCATAAAACATCCTAAAACAGATTATATGTTCCTAAGAAAAGCACTTTCTTCATCCACTGAAGATTTTTAATACAGTTATCACAAGCCTTTTGAAGATTATCTCTTCTATCCCAGCTTGGAGTTATTTTAATATTTTTTAGAAGGCACAATCCTTTCTCTCTGCAGCCTCAGCCTGCAAACTTGAGTAATATCAGATCCTGAAGGCTGATATGGAAGGCTTCTCAGCAAACAGCACAACACAACAGATGAGTAACTGAGAAGAACAATTAGTCAAAATGTTTACATCGATATCAAACACAAATCATCCCCTTCTCAGAAAGCCAGCCCCACTTCAAAACCTTGGATCTGGGACCAACCAGGAGCTGGGAAGGGAAGGAGACCCGGGATGACACAAACAACACCATTTCATTTCCCCATGCCATTCCCGCTTGCTCTCCCACTATGTACAGAATTCTTACACGAGCCAACAATTGGCCACAGTACGATTTCGAAGACGCAGACCACATTTGGAGAAGCATCCTGAATCAGACAAGAGATGGCTTTCCATAGCAAAGCCTGGGGCAGAAAGAGGTCTGGAACTTACTCCACTAATCCTTGACCCCTTACACCGCACTTTTGGTGCTCTATTCAGATCTCACTTTTGGGAGGAGAAAAAGAGTAATGCAGCCTCTTTTTTTCCCCTTCAATTTTCGATATGTTAGTTTATTTTTGTTTGAAACAATTCCAGAAACCCTTCTAGTACAGTATAGACACATTAAAATCCTATCATCTCCTTATTAATATTTACGGTCTGAAAGGAGAGGTTGGTCAAAATGATTTACCACGCTGAAAATGAGATTTCATTGGACTTCATGGGCAGCATGCTTAAACACACAGCAAAATACTTCTTTATCTCATGATACTCTCTAAATGGTTCACTACCAGATTCTTTCAACATTTCAGCCTGAATCCTGCAAAAGATACGATGAACCATTTTCCAATTATAACCAGCAAAGCTAAGGAAAACCAATTCAGCTGAAAGACTTACATCACTGACTGTAGGATTTGCCATTAAATATGCCAGCAATGGGCAGATACAGCAGATGCGTGCTGAAGCACAGCTGGGCACCAGTAATGATCAGATAACTGGACTTGCACTTCAAGATCACAGTGCAACAGTTTGCCAGTTCAAATCCACTACCATGACTGGAATTGATCTCAGAACTAAAACAAATGACTCATATGCATTCTGCTAAGTTCCTGGAGAAAAAGCACATTTACAAGTAACATGAGAAACATTTGCTACAGAATGAAAATATGTAAACAAAACACAGGGAAGACATGAACAAAAAGCTACCCTATACCATATGGAGTATCGCTGCCAACAAAGTTCCAGTTAGAAAGATTTTAAACAACTGAAACTTATAAATCAGCAGAAAATAGTCAAAGGCTGACAAGAAACCAACCAATAACTTGTACTTCTGTAGAGACCTCACCTACAGAAAGAGCCTCACAGGAATCGTTCAGCCCTTGGCTGAGGTGCTGCAGAGACTCCTAAAAGCATGAAGTGCAGCTATTCAAACTGCACAATGCACCAGGATCCTGGCATAGAGAAAACAGCCATTCCTTCAATTAACCAGGGGCTCGACTTTGCCCCTGGTTAATTTAATAAATATAAATGAGCAAACAATTCAATATACTCACAATGAAGACATATGTCAAAGTTCATTTGGATAAGATTTTATTTCCACTTGTCACACTCTTACAGACCCGAGCATGTAGAGTTCAGCATTCCACCATGAGTTTTACATGCAAACGAAGAGAGAACAAAATGAGGTAAGCTGGACACACTGAAATAGGCAAGAAGAAATGATACTAAGAAAGATGTGAAGAATTAGTCCAGGTTTATACAGGAAATTTGTGTAAGATTAGCAACATGACAAACATTAGTTTTTAAACAACTTATAGTGAGAGGTTATCTCAATAGACAGGTTGAAACACTTCTAAATGAGACTGTGAGACATGACTGTCTGGAGGGCTGATCCAGAAGATCCCATTCAGCTCTGTGGAGAAGGACTGAGTAAATGAACACAAGGATTAAAAACAAAGCAATGCAAAAGCAGCCCAGGGTAGGGAAGCAGCAAAATAAAAAGAAAAAAAGAAAAAGGAGAAAAAGCAAAACAAACAACTGCAAAAATACTAATTAAATCCTCAGTGAAGCACAGAACAAAACGGACTAGTTGTAAGCAGATCTACAGTCAGAAAAATCCAAACAAAAACCAGTTCTCATCTCAAAGGGGAATACAACCAGGGCAGCATACCTCTCAACCTACCCTCCTAATGCTGAAGCAGCACTCACCTGTAACACGACCTACCAGACACAGGAAACCCTCTTCTGGCCCTCAGATATTCACATCTGTGTGAAAGAACTGACACAGAGAGGGGAGGGGCTGAACTGGAGTTTATATAAGACTCTCTCGCAACCACACACACGCTACATGACCCTGGCAAGCGCTTTAACCTTTTATCTTGCAGGCAAACCTCTCCAGATTTAAAAGAAAATTAAAGAAAGAAAAAAAATAAAAAATAATAAAAAAAAGAAAACCACACACCTGTGAATGAATGAACACAAACTGTGCAATGACCTAGAAATACCACCCTGCACTGCCGTGTGTGAAACTTTAGTCACCCTCCATCTCTACAGAGGGCAGAAGTTGCGGGGGGGGGTGGTGGAAAGGCAGAAGGGAAAATAAATAGCAGCAGCCTTCATGACAGTGTCAGGCTCCACAAGTAGGCTGCAGGCCAGACCACAATATGGTTTATGATTCATAGAGAAAAAACTACTTTCACAGGCTGTGATTTCTGCCCTAGCTCTTTCATGGGCAGTGGTTTTGCTAGATAAAATGTATCTGAATCAAGAAGTGGATTCTATAAGCATCCCAGACCAGTCTCCGGCCACTAGCATGCTCCTTTCCAGCTTACAGCTGCACACCCTAAGTGGCTTTGGAGAAACACCACAACAGCAACCTTTACCCAGGGAAGGCAAGTGTCAGATAAGCACATTAAAGGATGTGATAACAGACCAATTGCTCATCAGCACCCACTGGGATCCTCAGTAGCTTCACAACACTGCTGCTATGTAGCCATGAAGTTACTTTCCCCACAGCAGCCTGTACAGCGCTGTGCCCTCTGCACTTATAGCTAGGACAAAGTTGCTATCACATTCATGTTTTGGCTTGCTCCAAACCCCCAGAACCAGCAGGCTGGGGAGAATACACCACCATGGCAACTGGTCTAACACAACTATATCTTTTGCCATCCACTTCCTTTGAGGAGAGGGACTTTAGCTATTCATCAGGGCAAACCCACCACAGTCACTGAGGAGCCTGACTCTCTAGCTCAACTGTCCTGCTAGCACATGCAGGTGGTGGCAAACTAGACCCTTTCCTGCTGCATCAGACCCCATTTAATCAAATTGCTGTTTTCAAAGAACAGAGAGGAGATGAGGAGTGTGTGTGTGTGTGTATGGGGGGGGGGGGGGGGGGGGGGGCGGATGTGACAGAGGGGGCAAGGAAAAGAAAGGAAAAAGATTTGCTAACTAGAAGAAACTTTTACAATCCCGGTCCCACCATTGCTTAACATTTTCTTCCTCAATTTGCTCTTCATCCAGTTGTTCTCTTTCTGCAAAGACAATCTGGCTGCAGCACATTCTTTTTATTCAATACAAAGTCAAATATAATCCAAGATCATTAAAAAGCAATAAAGCACTCCTTCAACTGCTAAAACAATGGCAACAGAGTCAGCAACAGCACTCTTGCTGATCTGGAGTCTCTCTCTATCCCTTACTTTCTTAGGGCTGTTTTTGGCATGTTCTTCTGTCTCGAGCATACACACAGAAAGAGGATAGACTGAAAAAAGAAAGGAAAAACATATATAATAGAAAATGTAAACAAGGAAAACATAAATATAGGAACTAATAAGTAACCCTTAAGCACTTAATAAGCATGGGACTTAGAAATGGCTTCACAGACACTATTTGGAAAATAAAGCTGATGAACACAACACAAAGTTCAAAAATTATACTTGGCTGCTGGAATAAATAGTTATGGTTCACCTCACCTGTCCACATATTCTGACCATTTAAGATTTCCTCCTTCCGAATCAATTGAGCTAACTACTGAAATCTCAACTGCACCATTTTTTATTACACAGAAAAACGATGTCAAGAGTTACGGCAAATGCATGTTAACAAAAAAGAAACAATGATCAGAAATAGAAAGTAGCCATAGACTCCACAGAGTAAAATCCATTCTGAATTCTATGATGAAAGGGAAATTAGACTTCAGTTTCCTACCCAAACCAAAGTATTTATTTCCATGCAGCATGTTTGCACTCAGAAAATGGAAAAATAAAGATCCTTTATGCATATATATCACTCATCTTTATCCATGCATAGGCTTAGTTATGAGCCTACCTCACCAGATATACATATCGGCATCTTTTCAGTGGAAGAGTCACCTACATACAATCCAGAAGTATCAGAGATCTCCTACAGACTTTGTTTTCACAAAACCACCACTTCATTTCTTAAGTGCACAAACTTGCAACACTCTGGCATTTTCAGCTCACTCCTTTACCTGGGAAGCAACCCAGCCCTGCTGCCCATCATCAGCTGCTTCCACCTCCCTTGGGTTCATTCTCAGTGACCAGGCTGAGCCTTGCAGTAACTTCTACATATGGAAAAGGCACGCCACGAAACGTCAATGTTTATTATTGCCATCAACTTATCTGTAATTTTAACATAGTTATCAATCAATAACTTGCACTTCAGCAGGAAGATGAAGTTTGCTTGCTTTCTTTCATTACACAGTATTTTCTTCCCCCTTTCACCTACATCAGAGTGGAAATTCATACATCACACCAATATCTGAAACAGTATTTTCATCTCCACAGGAACATGGTCACATACTGGAAACCTCAGAATTCAGATTTTTACCTGTTTTATTACTACTTGAAAGACTTGGAAGAAAACAAACAAAATAACAAAACCAAACCATTTTAAGCAGAGCAAAGATAAGACAGCAGTGCTTTAAGTTAAAAAAATACAGCACCTTTACAGAAAGGGTAGTTAAGTACTGGAATAGGCTCCCCAGGGAGGTGGTTGAATCGCCATCCCTGGATGTGTTTAAGAGCCCTTTGGATGTAGTGCTCAGGGATATGATTCAGCAGAGGGTTGTTAGAGTTAGGGTACTATGGTTAGGCTGCGGTTGGACTTGATGATCTTCAAGGTCTTTTCCAACCTGGGTAATTCTATGATTCTAAACAAAAACAAACAACAAAAAACAGGAAAAAATATAAAGGTATCCCCACAGGACTCAACACCACCACACAGTTCCAGCTTTTTCTTATCTCCTTTAATATATAATTCCCAAAGTAAAAGTTCAAGACCTGTTACATTACATAAAACAGTCACGGAAGAGGAGATTAGACAGCAAAGGAAGTAATGAAGATCTTTCAATACTCTAGATCTATTAACACTGCATCAACAAATAACTTGGATATGACTCCACCTGCTTTGCAAAGGGTCTGCGAGACACAATCCCCAACAGCAAAATTGGTTCTTTAACATGGCAATACGATGGAAAAACCCAACAGTGAAAGCACAGTAACAAAATCCTAGGCTGCAGCTGGGGATAAAGAAAAAAAGGAAAGAATTTACTTACTTTCAGAAAGCCTCAGGTACTCTGGGATCTCCACATGAGATACCCTCTCCTTCCCTGCCAACCCTTAAATGAGGTTTGGGAAGGAGTGAACCCTGGCTTCAGCCCTTTCAGTCACTCAGATGCATTGCACTGCTTGCACCTTAGCTCCCCTGGGTTGGTCCTGCCTTCCTATCAGGTGTTCAATCACCAGACTCAGCACTTCCACTACAGTTACACAGAATTAGAATTATGCAAATTCCACTTCTACACTGTATTTGATAAGTAGATTAATCTCTGTAGTCCATATATACAGCAGTGCTCTGGCCATCTCTCACAGGCAGTACTTCATCTGTGCAACTTCAGTTGGCTGAAGCAGTGAGGAATGAAAAGAAACACACAGGACTAAATCTTTGATCCACATCAACTAACTTCAAAGCTGTACAACGACAAGAAATTCTGATGTTGAAAGTAATGCAGAAGTCTCTATTTAGTGGCAAAGCACTGGTGATTTTTAGAAGTCATCTTTGACATTCATTTCTATAGAAATGCTGGATGTTCTCCTTTTCCTAAATCCACTTCAAGATGGTAACACCGACACCACAAATGCACATCAGTGGAAGAAGACTGTGTATGTCAAAAAATGTCTGCTACTCAACAGAAGACCTCTGTGAGCTACTCCCCCAAAACTAAACCTGATGAAGGTCAGCTGGGCACACACAGGCATGGGCTCAGCGTGAGACCCACAGAGCACAAAATGCGCAGGAACATCTTCATTCTTAGGAAATGCCCACAGTCAATCCTCAAATTCAAGCCCTGAACAAATATAAAAATAGTACAAGCTGCTATTCCATTTATCTAATGCCTCAAACTGGGAACACCACTGTGATTATCTGAGTGATCGAATACAACTGATGAACATGCACTGAGTAGCCAGTCTTATTATTACTATGTTTTTGTGGCAGGCAGATATACAGATGTTTCCCTGTTCTCCTCCAATCAAGATATCTACTAAGAAGTCTGTTTACAAGCCAGCAACTATGTTATTCAAGCCTTTCTGGTAAGGTCACGTCACTGTTACTGGATGTCTTTCATATTACAACACATCCTAAGCAACAAAACAGCTAAGCAAGTTTCTGGTATTATTACCACGTCCACCAAACTAGTACACGTAATGATCAGGAAAACTTTTGTGAGTGATGTGAAGTTCTCAAATCTCTTCCACAGCACAAAAATAACCCCGTGCTCTCTCTGCATCACCTTCTCATTTGCATCCATGAAGGGAGAATGGTGCAGCTTTTAAATAAATCTACCTTTCACTACTGCATCTTCTCTTTCCCCAGGTCGTAAGATTGGAAGAGCTGCCAAGCTTGCTTTATTTGTCAATTTAAGTATTTCTCGTGGGCTTGCTATGTAAGAATCAGTCAAGTCTGTTTAACTAAGCCAGATGCATGAATTTTAAAAAGCAGACCATACTGAAGTAGTTGCTGCAGAAGGTATTGCCATTTTCAAGAGAATGAACAAACAGCTCAGCGGTCTCTAAGTACAAAACCCTCTAGAAATATATCTTATAGTGACTACACAAGAACTGAAGTACTCCCATACCCATCAAGACAATCATTGATTCTCCCTTCCCAAAGTAAACTCAGAGATTTATCTACAGATATATGACAGCTCAAGCTTTACAAAGCACTTTTACAGTTGTGCAGAAGAAAACTTCAGGATGTACAGTCCAGAAACCACTTGTGAAACTGGAGATAGAAACCAATGAACATACTCCATGGTTAGCTGTCACATATCTGTGATTTACCATGCACACAAGATGCTTGTTTTGCCCAAGTGAGCTGGAAGAAGCAGTATTTTCTTCCAGCCAGGTAAACCTTACATCACTTAAAAGAAGATCCCTTACTAGCTATTTTGTTGGTAGGAATCCTTTTGCTCATCCTGCTGCATAGAAATAGCACCATAGGATGAACTGGCAGAGAACAGGGAGAAAATGACTGCGAGACTTTGGCTTCATCTACCTGAAAAATCAACACCACCATACAATTTTTAAGATAAAACCACTGCACAGCAGGGACTTCATCTGAAAATAGACCTCCTCTGTCAAGCTGTAAAATACTTTGGGGTTCAAAATACACAATACAAGCAGCAAGATCCCTGCAGCGAGTGAGGATCTACTCAGATGCAGTAGTAGCTGGTACAGAAATAAAGGAAAGAAACAGCTGATTTCAGAAGGCCTGTAAGGTCCTCAGGTAGGCAGGGATTTCCAGATGAGATACCGTCACCTCCCCATGCCAACCGTTATACGAGATCTGGGAAGGTGTGGATCCTGGTTCCAGCCCTTCAGTCCCCCAGATACATTACTTGCACTGAACTCACCTGGGCTAGCCCTGCCTTCCTACCATGTGCTCAATCACTGGTTCAAGCTGTGACTCAGCATTTCCACTACATCTTTCATAAACTACTTTCATTCCTTACTTCAGCTTCAAATTTATCCCTCTTTATGCCTTATTATACTCCACTTCTTTGCTTTCTCTAGCAGGGAGAGTGTGAAAAATCAATAAAGAGATGTTGGGTATCAGTAAAGAACTGAGCCAATACATGCAGTCTGGTTTCTTCTTGACTCCAAAACTTGGCATTTCAGCATTAGTCCTTCAGCTTGTGAGATGAAAATCACACACAGTGAAGACAGAAAAGGAACCTTTTGTGTTTAGAGGGTTCAAGTACAAACACAAGGTTCTTATCAGTACAAGTAAACTGTATCATACTATTATATTACTGTATGCATTCTGTTCCTAAGATGTACTTGCACCAGAGAGTATAAAAAATAAATCAGAACAGTGAGCATTGACATGAAAAGAAAGCTTTGAGATTTTACATGATGGAGCAGTTCTGAGGTTTCAGGACAGAGCAGCTCTGACTCCAAAGGAGAAAAATAGACCACTCACCTGCAGAACAGAAGAAGAGGACAGTCAGAAGAGTTAGCAACAGTAAAGCAGTGACAGGCTGGAGATTTTCTGAAAAGCAGTATAAAAGAGCAAGAAACTTCTGCTCTGCCTAAAAATCCTAAACCAAATACCTACCAACCCTAGCACAAAATACACGCGTGCCTTTCTCAGTGGATTTTTATTGCACACAGGGCAAAACACTGTGTCAGCAATAACCAGAATCTGTGGTCTGTGTATACATGGACTGGAGCAACTGAATACAGCTGCTCTTCCAAAGCTGAACACTGCCTGAACAGATTTTCACACTTGGACAATAATAGGTAGGTGTGAGATCCATCATTCTTTTCCTTCCACTAGTCAGAGCTCAACAGCTGAAAATAAAGGTGCAAGGGAAGGAGTGGAGTTGAATCTTCCTCATTTAGGAAACAAATCCAGGAGATTAACAGGAAAAAAAAAAGGTGTAAAGGTCCACCTTTGTTCCATCTGTCAACACACAGACAAGACTTTGTTTCAAGTTTTCTTTTAAATTCCACCCTATCCAGAAGCATGCAGGTTTTTTTTGTTGATGTGGATGTGAAAGGATGACTTATCCCACACAACTGTCTTCCCACAATGCAGGTACAGGAAGGGTTTTTTTCTTCTTACCTCTGCACATTACTATCATCTGTCAATATGCCAACAACAAATTAAACACGTGGGCTGTTTCAACTACCTCTCTCCAGCTCTCACTTTTCATCAAAACATCTAGTTGGTCTTCAGTAAGAATTAATATTTTAAAATCACACCTGCAAAAAGATCAACATTATTATTATCCCTAATTATTGATGTAACAAGTCTAATAGAATAAAATGACTGTATAATAAACACTGGGCTACTACAACACACAAGTTAGCAGCACTGCCTAGAGAACTGTATACTCAGTTCTATGCTGCAGTTCTAGCCACACACCATATGAAGTTACAAATAAGTACTAGTATGCCTCAAACATTTATGCACACCTGCTGCTACAGAACGTGCATAAGCAAAATGAGTGCCTGGGCTCAGTTTCAGACCTAGCAGTATGAAAACTGCTCTAGAGCTAAAATCCATCAGGTAAAGGTAGGTAAAAAGTAATTTCTTCTGAAGAGTGATTAAAATCCAACCAGTTAATATTAAAATATAAGAGTGCAATCAAAATTATCCACTCAAGATAAGAGCAACAAATACCTTCTCCCCATCCTGGACATCCAGTTACCATCTCACAATGTAACAAGCCATGTTTGCAGGTTCTTAATACTTACCCTGGCCCTGGAAGCTGGCTCAGTGAGTCATTACAACTCCTCAGCACGTAACTATGTTCCAGATCACCGTGTTCAATGCAGACTTTATTTCCCACCCTGAATCTGGTCTAAAGAGAGCCCTGGTAATTGCTTCATGTCAGCAAAAATGGGTTGTTTGCTCTGTTCTGAAAACAAAATCTCACCAAAATTGCCATTGAGAAAGGGACCATTCTGGATAGCTAAAATGAGAAGATATTACATCCAGATAACTGACTATCTGGAAAGCTGCCCTAGGGTAGGGAACAGTAGCTGGAATTATATTGTTTAGCATAAATGCTGAAGATAAAAAGCATGAGGATTGACATAGGCACAGCATCTACATTTCTCACCTACAGTAGTATTTATGTGGCTCAGGATCATTCAGTCCATTTAAGAGATTTTCTAATAAGTAAGGAAGCTGAAGTATTATCGATGCAAGGACTCTGTAGGAAAAGTTCTAAGCACAGGTAGAAAGGTACAGAAAGGTCCACAGTACTCTGCACTGACATGATTAAGCTCTGGCTTGAGAGCACCAAGCAGCATACTCCTGAGCCACCTCCTGTTCTCTCACAGCTGCAGAGATGTTCTGCTGCTATTCCACAAATCCATCTTATTAATTAACTCACTAAACAAGTCAGGAAGTTCTTATAATATGGCTTAAATGAATCTGTGGGGGAAAGGAGTTGTTTGGTGGTTTATGTAGAACTCTACAGAATTTACTTATGCATCCCCCTCTGTTCTCATCTTAAAAAAGTTCATATAACAAAGCCATAAAGCTTGCTCTGCAGCCATCCCAGGAGTTTAATGGGATAAACAGGAAAAAAGCTCCTTCGCTCAAACCGGAATAGATATGAGTGGTCTATTCATGTATTTATTGCAGAACTAGAACCGTAACAGCTCACAGAGCATCCAGGTGACCCAGTGCAACAACCAACGATGCCTGAGAGGTGGCAGACACTCCTCTGCCAGGTTACAGGAGTTGCAACACTGCTCCAACGAATTGTTTCAGACAGATGTAAGCTTTCTGATCTCCCCACAAGTTTGTCACTAACTTTACTAGAACCTAAGTCAGTACTTTGAACACAAAGGTAAACACGAATAATGGGCAGACCCTCAATAATTTGGTAACTGAGAGTAAACAAGCATCCAAAGTCTTCACCATGCCCTGATGTCAACTCCCATATCACTTACACATGTGCTGATGAAAACACACAAAACGATTAGAGCAAAAAGAAGGGAGCAGTGACATCAGGTTTTGTTCGTGGAACGCTACAGCCAACCAGCACATCATGGGGCTAAGTTCCCATTCACATACCTATGCCAGTTTCAGATAGCAGTGAAATTAGATCTCTGGTGTCCTAAATGCATCACCCTTCAAATTCTGTGTTACAGCTCCACTTACAGCTCCTGCCTGGGTAACTCCTAGAAAGGAAGATGACTACGGTACATGTTATTGAAGACATGATACTTTACAGCTACCTGCTTCACCAACACACTGATACCTTTTTTCACTGAACCTTTTTAATTCAAGCTTGACTTCAAACCCCACTTTTCCCACCTAACTGATAAAATCGATCTAAACTAATAAATTCCATTTCCAATTCATCCTTCAAACCACAAGACGGAAATTAATAAGATGTAACACCTGTATTTCAGTCAATTTACTCTTTAATGTGTTATGTTACCTTAAACAAAACTCAACAGTAATAATATGCACCAGTTTGAACACACATCAGAGACACAAACAGCACTGCAGTCTCCTTTGTGAAGAAATCCATTCCTTTTCCTTGTCACAGCACATAGTTCAGAAGGAGAGTCCTAAGAATCTGTGCTGAAAAATGCAAAAATCATCATCAGAGAAAACCATTAAACCAGAATATTACTTCAGCCTCTCAGAACTAAAAGAATGTACAATAAATAAAGCACTTGTACATGCCTCGGTGTAGAATCAGAAACTGAGTAGCAGTACAGGTTGCTTAATTTTAATTGTGAATTATTATTCGCAGACCCTTTAAACCAAGGATCTTTTTTGTTAATTGCAGCTAATTGATCAAATATATTATTAAATTAATACTAAAAATCTTCATCTCTGCTTTCCTCTAAGTGTATATAGCTGCCATCTACTTAAGATTTCTATCATCCAAATTTCGAATTACTGCTGTTTATTCAACACAAATAAAATCAGCCCTCAGTGAAACACAGCTTGCTCAAGAAGAGGAACAATAAATAAAGGAAAAAAACACATTCAGGAGTAATATAAGAAGCACATTTAAAGCAGCTGGCCTCCAGTGCTTATTTGTTTTGCATGGAAGTATTTGGCAGCTTGACAGAAAATATTTCTGATTACTTGTTTATGTTTGCACTGTATCACATAGGAGGAAGGAATGGTAGAAGAATTTGCCTCTGGATTAGTTAGGCACATTTCCTCACCTTTTGGCATCACCTCTTCCTCTAGTTATTTTATTACTCACATCCCTGACTCTTCACATTCTCCAGGAAAAGATGAAGTAGAAAAAGAAAAAAAGAATTCAATAAGAAGCTACTTGGTTATTTAATATTTCTTATAAGGACTTAGAAAGACTGATTAGCCACACACTGAAAAGCAGACACGATAATCATTACATATTTTCACCCAAAGACAAGCATGCTTTACACCAGCAAAGCGTAACACAAGCACTGCAAGTTACCTAGTATTTCTTCAGCTTGTTTCATTACCTGATTCATATTTAATCCTATCTGTTATTGTACAAGATGAGCAGAGCGAAAGCTGCCAGTACACAGCCCAGCAACAGATCTCACCCAAAGCCACTTAAGTAGGCAAAGAAAGTACTCCCAACAACTTTATACAAACCCTTCAGCCTTAAAAAGGAAAAACGTGTTTGTAACATGTTACCAGATGTTTGTTTTCAGCCCTTCCTTCCAATAACATATATGACTGAAATTTAAGGCATGCATTAGTCTCTCTATGTAATTGGTAACCTAAGAACAGGACTGTATTTTATGTATCAGAAGCATCAAAAATCATGTTTTAGTTGAAGCTTAATGGCAATTCCATTTACCTCCATGTGATTAACTTAATCCAGACTTAGTTACAAATATTGCATTTAAATTCAAACCCAAACAGCAAAGGAAATCAGATCTAGACATGGAAAACAATCCCAAAATATGCCATTCTCAAGACTACAAGCAGGGAAAAAAATTGCTGATCAGAACCATTGGTCATGGAAGACTTTATGGAAGATAGAAACAATCCCCCCCCCCCAAAAAAATGGCTTTTCTCACCAGACCAACTTGCAAAATGAATAGGCAACATCCTGGAAACACACACATCCCTCCACACTGCTGGGAAATGCATTTTCCATAAGCAAAAACAATACAGCTGGACAGCAAATCAAATTAAGATAAACACAGTTACAATTAGGTTGCTCTAGTTGCTTTCTATGAACAGCAATTGGTATTACTGCTGAGGTGGACCTTCCATAAATGCTAGCTTATGTGGTCCCTTGTTTCCACTGCTAGTACATAAGGGGTTTGCACATTTTTATGCCGGCTTCATGTAGTGTTCTGTGAGCTCCAATACAGGAGCTGTCCGTGTCCATTCAGGCCCATTGCACTCTACCCAATATGCTACTGGTGCTCAATACTGAAGGGAGCGGAGCACATACCTCAGCAATACCAAACGTCATTTTTGCAAGTGTTCACAGCCAGTTTGCAACTCAACGTCTTATACCAAAAGTGAGGACATGGCCCAAACTTTACCAGCATTCCTAAGAAAATATCACAAGGCCAACTTTAAGCAAGCCACACCCATTCAGCCAATAGAAAACCACCTGAGCTCCCTGCCATGAAGTTTGGTCCCTTGACCACAGGCAAATCCAATGAATGCTGCAGACATCAAAGTTATCCCGAAACCCAGAAATTCAGAAGTCTCTTTCCCCCTTCCTATGTTGTGAACTTCTCAGATGAGCAGTATTTTGTATGCAAGTTTTTGGTCCACCTTAAGTGAGCATTATTTGTTAAAGAACTTGTATTTTTCTTGCCAATTTTATTACTTAGGAAAACAGCTGCCTGGGCTCCTACATCAAAAACTGTTGTTGCAGGACTCATCCTACTGCTGGGGAACTGGTCAGCTTCGATGAGAAGCACCACAGCTCTCAGCTCTGTCTGCAAACTCTTGTATATTAATACCTCATTAGAAGCTATTCAACAGAACTTCTTAGAAAGTTACAATGACACACGTACCTACATTAGATCATCTTAATTTGTGTGACTATCTATATGCAGATGGGTGGATTCTTCCTCCCTTCAAGATCTACTAGCCATTTCAGAGCAATATAATTAGCAACCTTCAACTGCATTACCCACAGAATGGCTTAGGGTGGAAGGGACCATAAAGATCACTCAGTTCCAACCCCCAACCACAGGTAGATCTGCCACCCACCAGCTCAGGTTTCCCAGGCCCCATCCAGCCTGATGTTGAACTCCCCCAGGGATGGGGCATCCTCAGCTTCTCTGGGCAGCCTGCTCCAGTGACCACTGTATATTCAGGCACTCATTTCATTCACATTCATTCCCTCAGCACTCCTCAGGAGAAGCAGGACTGTCCAGAGCCATAGTGATGCAAAGTGAGCATGTTAGTCCTTACCATGGAACAAGTGAACACATACTAGCTCAGACAAACAACAACTTCACCAGCACATATGATTAAAAATCTCTACCTATAAATGCAAACCACTTTAATTATGTTGTCAGAAGCCGATAAAGTGATTCAGCTCACTTTAGTGATGAGTTTAGTCAGAATAAACTTTACATGAATAACTTGCTTCAAGGATCTAGTGGGTGGCATCCCTGCTCATGGCGGTGGGGTTGGAACCCATGATCTTTAAGGCCCTTTACAACCCAAGCCATTCTATGGTTCCACGATCATTTCTATGTATGCATGCATGACCTAAAGGATGCAATTCAGCTACAGGTAGACTGATGACAAATCAAATCGCAGGTGGAAAAAAAAACAAACAAAAACTAAAGCATTTATCTTTCTGAACTTCTGAGAACAGCTGAGAAAGTGACCCAAAAGATCACTTGAAACAAGTTAGACTTAAAAGTAATGCTCTGTGGAACCAGAGGTGCTGTTCCATGCATCACAGCCTTATGACACAGTCCTACTTCTGATGAAGGTGGTACCATGACTGCAAAAGTACAACAGAAGTTGTCATAGCTCAATAAAAAGCAGCTATGCTTTTTGCTTGTCTCTCTCCACCCTCCTCCCCCCTCCACTTCTTCACAGTACTCTCTAGTGGAAATAACTGGCTTAAGTCTATCCTACAGTGTGAACCTGGCAAAGAGCAGTAAATTAGGCATTCTGCTCCCACCCAAGCAACATCAGAGAAGTAAACCAGCAACCTGCAAGAGAACAGAGCAGCCAAAAACCAAGAGGCAAGGTGACTGCCTATTAAGGCAGACAAACAGGCCTCTTCTTGGCACACTTGCTGAGAAGGTGGCAGCACTTCAGATTGCATGGACTGGTAGAAAAAGCTCCCAGAGAAGCATCATAAAAATTACTAATCAATGGTTCTGAATCAATGTCCACTTTCAGCTGTGAGCCATATAAAACGCAAATAGAGCACTTTTATAGTCTGTGCTGCTGCAGTTACAGGAGTTCCTTTTGGAGAACATGTTCTCGCTGCAGAGGACACTGTTAGGGCCTTTGGAAAGTCCCAAGAGCTATGCTCCCAAATTAGCTTAACTATTTTAAGTGCAACAGAATAAATAAACGTAATAATTAAATGCAAAAAACAGAAACCAAAGTCAATATGCTGATGGGTCGTCAGCACCATCTCTTACTTGAATGCTTCATCAAACATGCCCAACTCCCCCAAGTTACCAGCACCAATCTTGTTCTTTAATGTAGTGATCATTCACCAGGTGCTTTATACGATGTTAATAAGAGGAGGCAAAAAACAAACACACACACACACAAAAACCCCCACCACTGCACACTGAATGACTTCATTATCATATCATATCATAATTATGAACTCTGTGTTACAAGTAAGGAAAGGAACAGCAGAAACTAAATACATTCCATCCTTGGAATGCCACGAGCCTTTACAGTAAGTTGAGCTTTATTGGCAAGGCTGATGGAAAAGATCCCTGGGTACTTGTTCCCATCTTTTCAGAGATGACATAGCTCAGAAAATGACCAACCTCTCACCAGCACTCTACTGATGGAGCTCCCATTCCACTGCATGCATTGCAGCAACTAAACCTACATGCAGAGACCATCACGAGCCCACACTATGGATGGTATCCCACAGAGCTGTTCACAGCATCAGGCTTGTTATCTGCAGCGTGACACCATTTGCCTTGCAACCTCCCACTTCAGTTTAACAAACAACAGAAAAACAATTGAGTTTCCTTTATTCTCACAGCACACCTGCAACATCTCAAGCAACCCGCGTTTTACACGGTATGTTACTCAGCTCTACATGCCAGAAGCTGCAGTTAACTTTTACTGCTACAAATTTTAGTGCACATTTCTCAACCTGTGTGATAGAAAACACTGGACTCAGTCTGCACCAGACTTATGGAGAAAGCAGGTGTAACCCAAGCACCTATTTGGAGGTTTGCTTCTTCAGTCTAAGGCTGCTGTCAAAAACATTACACACTGCACTCTGGAAGAATCTGCACCTGGTGAGTTTTGGGCTCTGATCCTTCAGGCAGCTCCAGGAGCCCATCACATGCACCAACTTGCACAGCTGAGGCCCGGAGAAGAGAACTGAGATCCACTTGGACATAATAGGTTCAACTCCCTACTGATTTGTCATGCGTTTGATGAAGGTGAACAACACAACATACCTGCATCTTCTATGGTTGAGCAGGTTGCCTTTACCTTACCTGCCACGTGGAGGGAAAATGTTAAAGCACAAGCAGCCTTGTGCTATTTTCCACCAGCCTGCACCCATGACATCCCACAGGCAAAGCTTCAGCTCTGCATACTCCAAGCACTGGCAAACAACATGTTAAACGTAGGTATACACACTGAAACTATACCACTTTCTTGAGACAGGAAAATAAGCAGTGAATATTAAATATGCAACGATCAAGAAACTGCAGCATTTCAGCATGAAATTATCCTCTGTGCAGGAGAGCCGGAGAGCTGCTAACCCCAGATTACACGCCATGTGGGCTGCTCTCTATCTGCCCTGACACCCCACAGGCTGTAGCACCTCCGGGCTGATAACCACTGGAGGGACGTAAGATGACTTGCCAGCTTTCAGTTTGGGTCACCGTTCCCCGACCTTTTCTGTTGCAATGCACGGTGCAGAAGCTCGGCAACTGAGATTCAACAAAAAGCCCCCAAAGCCAGAGCAGTATCACAACTCGCAGCACGCTGAGTCATAAATTACAGAGGGTTGTGGTGTGCGGTTTTGTTACCTCATGCTCAACACGATGGTAATTACGAGCCGCACACCTTCCATCTCCCTGACCCACAGCGCTGCATGAAGGTAATGCCACACATGTGGTTTAAGCCTAATTTTTCAGTCGTTCAGGCCTGTTTATTGGAACTACTCTTGAAACGCACACCATCAGTTTCATCACTTTGTAGCAGCACGTTATTTTGTTACAGTTTCCCTGCAGCGCGGCAGCCCGAAGCCCGTTAGTGCTTAAAACTTCAGTATTTTCTGCCCTGATTTTAGAAGAAACAGCCCCGTTTGGGGCAACTCAAACTCTGCGGCTTCTCCAGAAACGAAGAAACGTGAGAAAGTCGGAGAAGTCACCAGAACTCCGGGCAACACCTGCCGGGGCCGAGCCGTCGGGACAGGCGGCGGCCCACCGGAGTCGCGGAACGATGCTCCGCCAGCGCCAGGCCCGGCGCCGCGCTCCACGCGGGCACGCCTGGGGCCTAGCGGCGGCCCGCAGAAAGTTGGCGTGAAGGGCCGCCGCGCAGCGCCGCACCGCACCGCCCCCTCCCCTCAGCGCCGCCCGCACTGCCGAGGGGCGGCCCGGCGGCCCCTGCGCACGCTCCTTCCCTCCCCTCCCCGCCGCCTGCCCACGAGGCACCCTCCTCGCCGGGAAGGCACTGACGAGTCATCGCCCCGCCGCCCGCAGGCCCCCGCCGGCGCGGCGGGACGGAGGCGCGAGGAGAGCGCGGAGCGAGCCTACAGGTGACGGCTGGGGCTCCGCCGAGCGGATGGCACGGAGTCGCGGCTCGGCCCCAAGAGCTCCGCCGTTCCACGCCCCCCGCCCGCCCGCAGCCGTCCCCCCCGGCGCCTCCCGCGCGGTCGGGCTGCGGCGGGCGAGCCGCGCTCCGCCACACCTAGCAACAGCGCTGACAGGACGCAGCGCGGCGGCGGGAGGAGGAGGAAGCGGAATGGCTGCCGCCGCGGCGGCTCCCTCCCTCCCCGGAGCCCTGACAGCCAGAGCCGGGGCGGAAGCGGCAGGCGGCGCGCTGCGCCCGTCCTCCTCCCTCTCCTCCTCCTCCGAGTCTCCGCGCTCCCCGCTGCCAACGCGAACTCAACTCCCCTCGCCGCGCCCGGCGGGCTGCACGCGCCCACACCCACCGCGCGGCCGCCTCCCCTCGGCCGCCCTCCGCGTCCCCCCGCGGGACCGCACCGCGCCCGCCCGGCTCCCGGCGGCGGTGGCAGCCGCCGCCCCCCCCCGGCTCCCGCTGCACCTTGTGCCGCCGCACACGCGGCCGTGCCCTGCCCTGCTCCGGGCGCTCACCGATGTGGTTGTCCTCGATGTGCTCGATGAGCTCCGCCAGGGTCGGGAAGTGCAGCCCGCAGCCCCCGAACCTGCAGGCGTTGGAGAAGAAGGAGGCGGCGGCGATGCCTGTCATGGTGTTACATCGAGATCCCCCCGCCGTGCCGTGCCTGCTCTGCCAGGGCCGGCGGCGGCGGGGCGGGGAGAGGCGGGGGCAGGGGGGGAACGGGACGGAGCGAGAGATGGGGAGAGAGCGAGGTGGGGGTGGGGAGAGGAGGAGGAGGAGGAGGAGGTGGCGGCGGCGGCGTCGGGAGCGGCGGAGGGGAGGGCCGGGCTGGGTGGGGGGAGATGAGGCAGCCGCAGCTGGGAGGAGGGACCAGCGCCGCTCCGTAACAGCTGTGCAGGGCACCGCGCTCCGCGCCCGCCGCTGGGCTGGGATGGGGGGGGGCTGCCGCCGCCGCCGCCGCCACCGGGGGACACCCGCCCGGGCTCAGCGCGGGGGCGGCGGAAGCGGCGGCACGGAGCTGAGGGCGGAGAGCCGAGGGCGCGCTCGGCCGCCAACTTTCCCCCCTCGGGGGGTGCCGAGGTGAGGGAGCGGGCTGCGGCGGAGAGCTCCGCACACAGCCGCCGCCGCCGCCTCAGCCGCATCGGAAAGCGCAGGGAGCCCTCGGCCGAGGTCACGCAGCCGGGTGGCTGAGGGGAACTGAGGCCGCGGGACCCGGCTCTCACCTGCGCGGGGCCTGGGGCACCTGCGGGCGGGCCCAGGCCTCTGCAGGCAACGAGGTGCCCGGGGGCAGCGCTGGAACGGCACAGCGCGGGGCGGCCCGCGGGCTCTGAAGGCGCAGTGAGGATGGCACCGCGCTCCCGAAACCTGTTTTGACTTTTTGTCTCCGGAAAGCTATTCAGCGGAGAGGCTGACTGATTAATTGATTTTAATGAAGGTCTCCCTAGGCTCAAATTTACAGACAGCTTTATTTAAAATTAAAAGAAAAAAAAAAAAAAAAAAGTGAACATGCTTATCAGGAAAGCTTTTTTTTTTTCCTGCCCTGCTCCAGTTCTCTTACCATCTTTATCTACATCTATGCAGTCCTACAATGTAACTAATGATTTGGAGCAAAAGTGTGACTAAAAAAAACCAACCCTCAAAATCTGCATAGAGCTCTGTTAATTGTACCGACATAAATAATTGCACTGATCCCGCTGACAGTTAACAGCTTCAGACTGTTCTCAGCGCTATAAAATTAAGCATGTGCATAAGAACAAATAGAACCCACATCTGTTTCGCTAACTGTGTTGCAGGTGGGGATGTTCCTGACATCACTGCAGGAGCTGAAGAGTAGCCATCCTGAAAATGCTGATGGATGATCAGTGGATGGAAAATAAGCTTTTGCCCACTTCCAAACAACAATAAAAAAGTGTGAATAATCATCCTGGTTTAAGTTCTCGGTGTCCTACGTATCACAGAGCCTGTTGTTGCTGGTGACAAAACAAGTTTTATCCTTCAAGTTGGATTAGTCATTTTTTTTTACCTTCATTTATTTTTTTTCACGTAGCTTTATGTATTTTTTGTGATATTTCCTCTCTTCTAATTGCATTTTTCTTAATGTTTTCTCTTAGTACAAATGCAAACCCTATTTTTCAGAAAGAAAAAAGAAGTAGCTCATGAAGAAATGTATTACTTCAACACGCAGAGTTTGCAGATAGACTTCAGGTGTTGAACCACAGAACTGCTAACAACATTGAACCACTTCTGGGGGATGCGGGTGGAAATAGGTGACAGACACACAGTGGTCCCCAGAGTTTTGTCAGGGTTGAGGGCTGTAGTGGAAATGCTAAGTGACAGCTTGAAGCAGTGACTGAGCACCTGGTAGGAAGGCAGGGCCAACACAGGGAAGCCCAGGTGCAGGCAATGCACCTGAGTGACTGGAAGGGATGGAGCCAGGATCCACCCCTTCCCAGATCTCATGTAAGGGTTAGCAGGGCAGAGAAGGGTATCTCTCTGGAGATCCCTGCATACCTGCGGTTTTCTGAAGGTAAGCAGCTTCTTTATTGGGTGAATCCTTGCTTGGTGAAGCCTGAGGTCTTGCTGCTGTGCTGTTATCATTGTGCCTTCCACAACTATCTTTCTGTTATCGTAGAAGCTTTGTTACTAAGAGTTAACTTGGCAAAGGAATTGTTCTTGGGTAAAAGTGTGGTCCTGCAACTTCACACCGTGTTGTTGGGAATAATGCTGTGAAATTGAGTACGTGCCCACGTGGTCAAGGCATAAAGCAATAGAGTGTGAAGAAAACAAATTAGTATGGTAAGGAGCATCTTCCCTAAGAAGCCTCCTGGTTTAGTTAAATGTATAGGCCTTTTTAAATCTCTAGTGTTTTTAGTAAGTGTGGATTCTCCATGCTGTCAATAAGATCAGGACTGCAGATTTTGTACTTCTCTTTGCCCATTTAGAGGCACCGTCTCAGTGTAGATCAACCAGCATAAATCAAAGAATATTTCTAAAACAGGGAAGCAAGATTCAATCAAATGTGTATTAAATATAAGAATTTCATGGGGCTGATCTACCACGTTCAGCAGATGTGTGAATAAAGTTTATTATGAAACAGTGCTATGGTAGACGTTAGATTGGTGTCAACAACTTTTAAGAGCTGTTAACTGAACACTTATTGCCTACAAAGAAGTCAGAGCATGCTTGTAGCAATCAAGTAATCATAGAATGGTTTGAATTGGAAGGAGCCTTTGAAATCATCTAGTTCCAACTCCCTGCTATAGGCAGGGATGATAAACATCCATGGTTAACCACCTGCTTGTAGCAGACAATATCACAGTTGCTTTCTGATGTGTTAACTCAGTTGGTTAGCTGCAGGTCTCTTTTCATTCCTTGCTTGTTAAATTCCCTGGATTTTTGAAACCATTTGAGCTAGGGAGAGTACTCAGCTTTTACAGCAGTTGAGCTGGAGAGTTGGGAGCTACTCAGTATCCCACAGAGTAAGGATTCAAGTAGGTATATTTTTCTGTAATCTTTCCTCCTACTCTACAGGGCCTGAATTTGTAGGTATTCAGCTTTAATGGCTTTGCTAGAAAGTTGATAGTTAAACCACTTCATTTATTTTCCCCTACAGTTTAAGCACTCAGAACATGAGAGTTGTGAAGAGGACAAGGGGAAATGGTTTCAGACTAAAAGAGGGGAGATTTGGATTGGATATAAGGAAGAAGTTTTTTATAGTGTGGGTGGTGAGGTACAGGAATTAGTTGACTGGAGAGGTGATGGACACCCCATCCCTGGAGGCATTCAAGGTCAGGCTGGACAGGGCTCTGAGCAACCTCATCTGGCTGTAGGTGTCACTTTTCACTGCAGGGGACTTGGACTAGGTGGCCTGTAAAAGCCCTTTGCATCTTAAAGAATTCTATGATCTGGGAAGTTGAACCATTTTTAACAGACTAGATCACTTACCAAATCCAGTCTACCGTAAGGTCCTTTGTTATGAATAACCATTTTCATATTCAGGCTTTACTGGGATAGAAACAACAGTATTCAGGAACAAACTGAAGGGATGTGGAACTTACTCCCTTGTTGTTTTGTTCTGTGGGAGAAATAAATGCAAATTGGACCCAAATGATTTGTCAAGCTAGAGCTAATTGTTGGGTAAATCTATTTCAGGGGTGATAATAGCTATCTGAAAGGATACTTTAAATAAATGGAGCTTAAAAAAAAAAGCTTAAATGCCTGATAGGCCCTGCTTTATTTATTTTTGAAGCTAATTTGAAGGCCACTAAGACCCTTGGTTCATCAGTTACTTCTGCTTAGGCTGAATCTTGCACACAGCTGAGAGCAGGGTGCGGGTGAGGGAAGGCTGTGCTGCTATTCAGGCCTTATGAGGCTGGGCGGATTGCTAGATCATCTGATTACTTGCTGATAAATGCATACTCTGGGTCTATGTCTGTTCTTCGCTAATGTCACACCTTTAATGTGCTTCATGTAGAGTCCGTTGTGATGAAGAAACGTGCTTCAGGTGATTTTAGATTAGATCTTACTCAGTGCCTTCTGACTGCTGATCTTTCTGATAACCAATTTTTACTAATGTAAAAATGTTGTTTTGTTGTGATAATAACTGCTTGGCCTTATCTGAGGGTAGGTTGCTGCCATCTACTCGCAGTGTTCTGGATCCCTGATTATTATGTCCCAGTGCTTTCTGGGCAGCTAGAGGTGGGAACTGGAGACTCTTGGTAGCTGTCATCTGTGGCATCCTGAGAGTGATAAGGCTTCTGTTAAAAGTATTTCACCCCCCACTAAATAGTAAGAAAAACATAATACTTGGGTCAGAGTTTTATTTACAGTATTATTTATTTCAAGTACTTGGTTTATAGCTGCATTTCTAATAGTGAGGCATTACTGAGAACACTGTTATGACTTGCACGAGAATGATGTGAATATGTGAAACTTCTTAAAATTACAGTCTTAATGCGGTCCTGATTGTTACAGTCTTTAAATCATACTTGAAACATTTACTTAGGGTTGGTTTCTTTTAGGAAAAGAAAAAGAATAGTTTAAGGATAACTGGATGGAACAAAGAAATGTTGCCAGTGCTTTTCCCTAAAGAATCACTCATTAATTTCTCAGTGTAAATCTTTACCATTTTATTTCTCTCAACCTATGCATACTGGCAATGTAAGATGCATCCGATGAGTTGGGAAGGGTTCATAACGGAGACATATCGCTGTTGCAAAATCATTATACAAGTGAAACATATTTATGCAGTTTTTGTCACGAGAATCCTATTTTTAATTTATACTGCTGAATTAGTTTTCTCTTGGCAGTGCACTGTGTAGCTTCAGGGTGCAATGGAAAAATAGAATGTGAAGCTGGGAAAGCACTGTATTCCCCACTAGTTCCAGATGCCCCAAAACAATAGATAGAAATCCTGCTTGGTTGGACTTGAGAGGCTTCCACATTTTCAGAAGGGCAAATCTTCAGATAAACAGGAGATCAAAGCTTCCTCTCTACTTTGGATTACCTGCATCCTAGGGAGAAAAAAAGGTATCTTCTTGTTTTGACCGACTTGGGAAATCAGCTTCCACATTGTTATAGCATAAAGTACGGTTACAGCATTTGCCTGCCTAGGAATTATGAAATACAAGCTGTTTCAGTGGCCTTATTTATTTATTTATTGCAATTAGATGGGTATTGAATAAACTACTCTATTCTACAACAGCCCAGAGAAAGAATGCTCTTCTAAAACATATCTACATATTTTTTTGCATTTGGATCATCAGAGATAGTTAACATATACTTATAAAAACAACCCACAACACTTAGAGAAATAGCAATTTGTAACTCCATCTCAGTGAAAGGTTAACTCATTATTTAATTAAATCTGATAGTGTGTAGTAAAACTCTATGTTAGGTAGTTTTCACAGCATCTCAAAAGCATGTTCTGATTTTCTTACCTGTTCTAGCTACAAGTTGGGTCCTCAGTTCAAAAACTGAAAGTGCCATCACAACTGATAGGACATTGAACTCCCTTACCCTCTGACCCTGTAGTTACAGGGTTACAGGATGATTTAAAGCTATCCTATGTCTGTTCTGTCAGCATCAGTGATCTGCAGACATGAGGTGTGGCAGGGGTTTAATGCCATCTCCCATTTTCCTTCCTGTTCCACTGCCCCAGATCAAAATTTAGCTACTAAACCCCAAATCCTTCATTTCTGGGTCTCCTCACAGAGTGCTGTGTATTTTAGAGCCTACAAATTCAGCACAGACTCCCTTCTGTTTAGCCTGAGAATTTCCCATTTAAAAAATTCTTCATTGAGCCAAGAATACCAGCAATACAGTGATTTCTGCACCAAGGCATAGATTCCAGCAAAAATCCTCTTGCTAAAAAGTATAGAGGGTTAGAGAATCTTCTGTCTTCGAGCAGGAGTGCAAGCAGTTACATAGGGAATTTCTTTTTTTCTTAAAAGACTTTGTCTTTCTGATGTCCTTAAATGAGGTTAGGGAGAAGAAAGCTTTGATGCGAATTGAACTTATAGCACTGGGGATGGTCTGCAGTCTCTAAGAGTAGAAAGACAGGTAACTTTGTTAGCAGGAGGCTTGATACTCATTGAGTATAGATCCTGACAGCACCGGAAAGTTGATGCACAGGACATTGTTCAGAACAAGATCAATCATTAAATAAAAGAAAACCCCATTTTAGTAAGCATCACAAAATAAATAAATAATAATAATAATAATCTCCTGTGACAAACAGGCTGTCAGAAGCTCAGCTTTAAGAATATTGTGAATCGGGGCTATCACAAGTATTACAAATCATAATCGCCACCATTGCTGTCAAATAAGCATGTATTTCTTGCGGCAGCTTACATCAACAATACAAATGATGTGCTCATTATCCTTTTGTTTATCGTGAAGACTGAAAGTCACCACTGCAGTACTGAATCAAATAAGATCTATTAGTGAAAATTTACTATTTTCTAGTAAAAGCCTAGAATCTGCCGACTGGGTTTAAGGAGGAAGTTTTTTTTTACTA
Source organism: Excalfactoria chinensis (assembly GCF_039878825.1). Classification (NCBI taxonomy): domain Eukaryota; kingdom Metazoa; phylum Chordata; class Aves; order Galliformes; family Phasianidae; genus Excalfactoria; species Excalfactoria chinensis. Next base: position 107,607,734 of record NC_092826.1, read on the forward strand.
TAAGGGTAGTGAAACACTGTAACAGGTAACAGAAAAGTGGTGGATGCTGCATCACTGGAGACGTTCAAAGTCAGGCTGGATGGGGTTCTAAGCACACTAATCAGGTTGTAGGTGTCTCTGTTCATTTCAGGGGTGTTGGAATAGATGGCCTTTAAGGGTCCCTTCCAACTCAAATGATTCTATGACATGATTCTGTTCTATGATCTACAGACAAACTTGCCTCTCCATCTAGCAGATTGCTATGTAGGGTTTACTTTGATATTGAAGAAGAATAAGAGAACTGATGTTTCCAGAATGCTAACAGGGAGTGTTAGAATGGTTCTGCACAAAAAATCCAAACTGAAGAAACTTGGGTCAGTAATAAAATATTAAGAAAAAATTAAAAGGAATGAGGAGAAAATGTTTGAAGGGTTATGTGAGAGAAACGTGGAAGAGGAGAGGTGATCAAGAGTAGGGATCCAGTATCTCCTCAAAGAGTATTTATTGTCTGCTGTATTAGGCGAGGGATACAACTCTGTATCAAAGAAAATGTGAATTCCCATTGCCAAGAAGGCCAAAGGATTCCCCCTTTTCCTTCACTGCAGTGCATAGTTGGGAAGGATTCAGAATTCCTCCAATACATTTCATGTGTTTTACATCATAAATATCCAGTTAAAAAAAAATAAAGCTCATATATTTCCATAAAATATCCCCTTTTGTTCATTTGCATAACAATGTGTAAGGGTTTGAAGTTGTGAGATGCTTGATTACTTTGAAATCCTACTCATCGAATGTATGTTCTGACTTGTGTATGCCCACTGTCTGCAGTGTAATTTTAGGTATACAGTGCTTTGCATAATTTCATCTGTAAACAGCTGCAGAAGCTCCTGCTTTACATAAACAACAACCGCTCATCATAGTCTCAGAAAGTCATGGGTCTGTTCTGTAAACAAACAAACAAAAAATGCCTATGCATAATGCAGTATTTGGAAACCAACTTGGACATTGCTCACTCTTCAGAACCTCTCCTAATTTTTGTTACCTTACACAGAAGAAGCTGATGTGCTTCTTCATCAGACGCTCTTAATGAAGGAAAAATTGAAGTAAAAGATTCAAATTCACATTATTTCAACCAAAACAATTTACTGATTGTCCAATAATGACTTTTTCAAACTACAGTATGTAAAAGAAGCTGCAATGCGTAAATACAGAGATACTTAGTCTTCTAGAAGGAAAAATGGCATATCTCAATAGCCCTACTCATTTTTATTATCTTTCTTAGAGAAGTGGTAATGAAAATATATATTTGTAATAATGTCTGTGTATATCTGTCGATAAGAGTCCCAATGTCTTTGGTTATTTTCCCCCATTTCTGTGTATGTAATTGTAAATAACCATGGCCAGCCCCACAAAGGCAATAATCGAACAAGAATCCTTATCCCTGCTTTTCTTCTGCGCAGAGACAAACCAGAACAGATTGTTTTCTTTTTTGGCGAGAGCTCCTCCTTTGCTCTTGGTGTGTGCTCAGGTTACTTGTGTTTAATTTGTTTTCTCTACTGTCTTCCAACATATAACACCCAGAGTTGCACCAAGGAGGGGGAAGAAAATAACTTGTGAGCTCAATAAAAATTGTCTTTTCTCTGAAAGAGGTTCACCAATGCATACATGTGTTAATTCTGTGTTCTACTGTTATTATCAGTATTGCCCTTTCTATAGGCTTGGTTGTAGGGATGTGTAAATCTATTGAAGAGTAGAAATAAGGGCCTCTTATATGTTTAACTGATGCACTGCGACTCCTGGTGATGACAGTAAAAACGTACTCAGAGGCATTGACAAGTTCTCACTTTGTCTTCTGCTGCTGGTTTGTGTGGCATATCACCAGCTTAGCTGCTGCTTGAGATACTGCATACTAACCTTGTGCTGTCTTGGAAGTATACACAAGTACTGTGTCCCAGATTTTGAACCTGAAATGATTTTTCAGTGTATTAATGTAGAAAGGGAGTGTATGTATGTGTATATATATATATATATATATATATACATACATATATATATATATATATGACAAAACAATAATGAACTCTGTAAACTTAGTATGCTGTGTATAGCAGGAGGAATCTTTCAGCTGAAACGATCACAAACTTGTTAGAGCTATCTGAGCTGAAGCAGGATTTCATTTAAGGTAGGATTTCAAAGGAAAGAGTAGGTTTCCTCAGACTGATGTGAAAATGTGGCCATACCTAACCATCCTACTACAGTGTTTCCACCACTGATTCATGCCCTGATCATAGAAAGCAGATGGATTGCTTTCCCCCCTCCTCTTAACCAAGCCCAGCTGAAGTCAGAGGGGTTCCTCACCTAAATGGATTTATAGGCAGTTCACAGCTGCTTCCCCACATTAATGTTTTCTGAGCTGCAGTGTCAAACTTAAAAGGTCAGCACTGGGGGATTTATGATTCACTTTGTTTTACTTTTGTTCAGGTTTTCTTTATTTCTGCTCCTTGGGAAAACAGGAGCCAAATATGTTTTCCTCTCTCCTCTGTGTTTAAGGATTGATAGTACGTAGGCAGCATCCTCAGTTCTGCAGTAGCTGCCTTTGCTCCTTTGAACTTAAACAGCTATGGTGGTGGCTCAACCTAGCTTTTGAGAACATAGAATGACAGAAACCTATGTGTGTAACCTCCATAAGCTAGAAGTCAAAATCAAAATGGAGGGCAGCTGTTTGGTCAGGAGATGTAGATAGATTAATCAAATGGAAGAAAATGAAATGCCCTTTATTTACTAATCATTGTTTCAGATCCAGGTAGGAGCAATTGATGTGGTAGTTTTAAGGAACTTGTTGAGTGTAAGGACTTAAACTGCTGAAATTATTCAGCATGTTTCCAGTGCATATCTTTACTTTATAATGTGGACTTTGCCTTGAGTAAACTATTTTCAGGTATGAGGTCCATCTCATAGAAAGCTCTAGGCTGCATCTATTCCTGGAATCATTGGGCCAGACTGGGAAAATAAAAATAAGGGTGTTAATGCTGTCACTGCAGCATCTGCATAATCACAGTTAACAGATTTTATTTTGCTGGTCAGGTTAGGTCAGTTCAGAGCAGTGTTGCTCACCCAAATTGCTATGCTGTCCTTCACTACAGGAGAGCTGCTCTGTCTCTGTGAGTGATGTTCAGTTCTGTCGGATCTATTTACTTGCAAAGGAGGAGCAGAAGTGTCAAGAGGGGCCACATCCTCATTACTGGAATTTTTCAATAGAATAGCATACATTTTTGGGAACACTTCTGCTGCCCTCTTATGATGCTTAAGACTCATCTCATTTTTACTTCCAGAACTGTATAGAGATATGTTGAGTCTGTTAGTGACAGTATGTGTCAGAGCTTTGTTAAGGGTTATAAACTCCGAATTTCACTCGAAAAGCACATAGTTTCCTTATTTGTTGGTGAAAATCTTGCTAATTATTACCCAATAGTCTTGTTATTACCACACATTTCCTGATGTTTTTCCATTTCAGTTCTGATGCTGTATGGGGGCAATTATCATTTTGTCTTTTAGCCACAATGCTGCTCGACCCAAATTGTTCTGTTTAGTGAGCTGCATAGAGTAGGAATATACTACTGTCTCCTTCTAGAGGTGATTTAGATCTTTGCTGAGCCTCTCACTACCTTGGATTGCAAAACAGTCTTGTTTTCTTTGCTAAATGAAATGAGTGAAGTATCCTTTGGATGGTTGTATTCTCACCTTGATGAGTGTTTCCAGTTGCCAAAGTTCATTTCCTCAATGAGTTTCACACAGTACCTGCTTGTTTCCCTCCATTTGGTGCAGATGTTTAGTCACTGGAGAGTATACATTCAGTTTCTTTGGTACTCAGTGCACTCTGTCAGCTGTGGAAGAAAGCATCCAGGATGGATGAAGATGAACAGTTGTGACTTAGTCATGGTAAGAGCCAAGTGGTACGACCACAAGAAGAGAAGATGATTCCAATTTTATTCTTTTCAGGAGGTTTGGACTACCCTGTTAGACACCTGACTGCTAATTCTTTCCTCTCACATTAGCAGAGATAAATGCTGCCTGTTTAAGGGTGGCTAGATTTTATGTATTGCTTCTGGGCAATCTCTGTGTCTTAAGACATGAGCTTATGGGACAGAGGACCCAGTACAAAGGACTGCAGATGGCTAATATGAAGAAGATTGTGGTCTAATTGTTATAAGTAGGTTTGTTTAGTTCTGCAGTCTGCTGCGCATGCTGCTCATTTTCCCATAGACCTCTCCTTTATGAAACTTCATCTGAAACAGAGGTTGAAGCTACTGTATAAATAAATAAATAAATCAGAGATTTGCTTATTAATGAATGTCACTTTCCTAGTCGCAATAGGAATCTTCCTTATGTTCCTGAGTCGTCTGCCTTCTGGATTGTAGACTAATTTTCGGTTGTTGGTTGTGATCTGTAAAACCAAATGACCAGAGTAGGTAGATTTTCTTGTTTGTTTAGTGTGTCACCAAGGTTTTCCGACAGCATGATGCTTCAAGGTTAAAGCTGCCATTTAACCTAACAGGGAGAGAGGATCACGGTTTATAATTCTGGGCTGCAGAATGTTGCTTTGCTCCTTCTCACAGCACCACGTAAAGAGTCAAGAAATAATCCTATTAGATGGCTTCAGTAATGCCAGAGGCTAAGACATATTAAAACAAAACAAACAGCAGAGCAGTGGTTCTGTAGAGAAAGAAGAATAGGGGTAAAACTTACGTGTACATATGAATAAATCCATATAAAATAATACAAATATATTTTGTTGAATTAGGCTTCTATGTCGCCAAATACAGACAAAACACACCTTAGTTGTATACCATTGTATATCTTGAGAACCTAATTTTGATTTTACTGATTACAAAAGTTCTCCGTGATCCTAAAGCCCTTTAAACAAGAAGGAAAAAATCACTAAGTCTCTATAAAGAGCAGTTCACCTACAGTTGAAGCTGTTTCTTTGAGTTTCATCTCAGACAAAAGGAAGCAATCAGGTTGCACCCTCATGGAGCAATTGGTTACAGCTGTACAGCTTCAGTAGTAGGAAGAGGTGTTTCCTTCCAAATTTGAGGCTTCCTTCTCTGAAAATAAAACTAAGCAGAGGGAATTTGCCCTTCTTAAAATTAGCTTTTGTTATTTTAGCATAAGTTTTTGTGTTGACGCTGCTTTTATTTCAGTATTTAAAGTTTATATAGCTAAAGATTGAAGATTATACCAAAGATTCCAACAGGATTTTCTACTGACCTAAATACATTGTGTTATATTGTGCTTAACTCAAGCCAATGAGACTTCTTTGTGCAAACAATCTTTGTATAATCACAGAATAAGAACAGAGATTAGTAAATACCCAGGCAAGTTGCAATATCCTTTAGAAGTCTTTCTAAAGTGATTGAAGGTTAGATTACTTGTTCATCCAGAAATAGAAAAAGCATTTGGAGAGAGAATTAAATGAAGAAAGAAAATATGCAGAAGCCTGAGTTCTACCTCTAGAAAACTAGCACCTCTACAAATGTCTGCAATATTTTTCTGGCACCATTGTAATTAATGGAAACGATGCATGGATGATAAGCAAATGGAGAAAACAAAACAACAGAGACACCTCTTCAAATAAAACCTCTAGAAGTATCTCGACTTTTTCATGAAGTCAGTGTTAATAGTAACAAGTTTTGATTTTGTTTGTTATGTGTGGTGACTGTATGGATGTTCACTGTGAATGTTCTGGAGTAATGATGTGATTAATGCTAATTTCCCAAACTCTTAATAATTTCTTAAATAATTCAAGTATTTTCGAAGTTTGACTTCCATCTTTCCACCTTCAACTGGGGAAAAACAGTGACAGTATGTATGATTTTTCACCCAGAATTATATTTGTCCACAGTTTAAGAACCGTAACTACCTACTTCTTGATTTTTGTTGTTGCTTTTTTTTTCTCAGATAAAGTAATTTATTTAAAGTTAAATATTCTTACATTTAAATTTCCATTGACAGCAATTGAATATGAGTTATGGTGGGCTAAAAATGAAGATCTAATCAAAAGGCAGTGCTACTATGTAATACAAACTCTATTGCCCTTTCTTCTCCATATAAACATATGTTTATGCATATATATGTGTCAGTCATGTATTTTATTGAATAAGTGCTAGCCTTTCGAATTCTGGGCCCTCCAGTGTGAGGGCATGACACATGTTGATGGGCCCACTGGAGGGCCACCAAACTGATCAGAGACACTGTGTATAGTATGCAAAGAGAGGCTTTCTTCAGCCTGGAGAAGGGAAAACTACAAAGGGACCCTACTGCTGTCATGAACTACCTTGTGGCAGGCTACTGACAGAGTCAGACTCTTCTCAGAAAACTATGGTGACAGGAAATGCTACAGCAGGTGCCAACTGGAATGTAGGAAATGCCAGTTGGATGTTAGGAAAATCTTTTTCACCACGAGGGTAATCAAACACTTGAGCAAGTGCCCAGGGAGGCTGGAGAATCTCTGTCCTTAGAGGTATCCAGAATGGGGCTGAATAGGGCTGCAAGCAACCTACCCTGGCTGGACCTGCTGCTGTGGGGGGAGTGGACTAGCCGGAGAACCTCAATCTCTGTCAGTCTGTGATTTTGTGCTCTTGATGATGGATTACATTTTGCTCTGATCAGCTTTTGAGCCTGAGTAATTAGGCAGTTCTATACGTTGCCTTTTCCTGAAAGGGTTTTTAAAAGTCTCAGAAAAATGAAAAGAGGATTATGATTTGCTGCACAATAAAACTGACCCAGGAAAGATCACGAGCAGTAGTTTACAACGTATCATGAGGAACTGCTGTTTTTTTAAAGTTTAGTTAGGATTTGCAGCCGCTAAAAGGATATCTAATGGTCTGCTTTCAAGACAGGTGGTGGTGTCCTGTTAGTAACCAGGTGAAGACTTATTTCCCAAAGTAACGTTTTCCCTCTGAAAATATTTTTTTCCTTCCAGTGGAAAAGCTGGTCTATGGAACTTTATTTCAGATGTCTGCTGAAATAGTACATTCAGTATACTTCACATTCCTTAAGTGTTGTTCATGCCTGTAGCCCCTGGAAACCATGGGCACTTTCACTGCTATATGGCCTAAGAGTATCAGTTTAAACACACTGTAAGCATAGATTCTTGCCCTTTATATTTTCACTTTAAGTAGCAGATAAAACTAAAATCCTGGCAGGCTTTCTAAACAAGTAAGACTGGTTCTTATTGCGTGTGTGTCTCTGAATGAGATTCTCTAGTATGGAATCTGGACTATAAATGTATTGAATAATGCACTGTTGATCTTACCTTTTTGCCGAAAGGCTGCACTGAATTTCATAGTCCAGTATATTTTACCCCCCTCCTTTCTTCATCCAGGAATGACAGCATGACTGAAGGAAAACCTGCAGTTTACTGCAAATAGGCTATCTAACTCATAGAATCATAGAATTGCTCAGGTTGGAAAACACCATCAAGATCATCAAGTCCAACTAAAACCTAATTGTGCTACCCTAACTCCTATCAACCCACAGCTAAATCGTGTCCCCAAGCACTAAATCATGTCCCTGCTCACACAGAGCATTCAAGGTCAACATTGGCTTGAATCTTCTCTTGTAGAACATACTTTACACTCTTTTGATCTTGGGTTTTTTTTGACTTGATTTTGGTTTTGTAGAGGTTTAAATATGGTTCTGTTTTTCATTTCTCACTCTACCGCTGCTAGAATCTACATCAGAATCACAGGAAAGCACTGCATTTAAAAGTATAAATAAATTCACACATCAGGAATCTATTCTAAGTTTCATTCAGTTCCAGTTCTCATTGTTATGCAATTCCTTGTAAGGAATCTGAAGATGTTCTTTTGTAAGATATGCAACTGCAGAAGAAGAAAATAGGCAAAGTTGTTGTAAAGTATGACTTAGTCCTCTGATACAAGTCACACAAGTCAATGAGTCATTTACCATACTTTTGTATATTAAATATAAGACTGAATTGTCCCTACAGGCAAAATACTTGCCTTAACTCTCAGGGAAATTAAAATTACTAAGTGGTGAGGGAGAACATAGTGCATTCTTTGACCGTTATCTGAGAGCTTTTGTTAATGAGTTATATGGAGCTTGAGGGCTGTACATGGATAAGTGGTTGCACTACAAATTGAGCAACAATGATTTTCTCAGCAGGATCTTGCACAGATTCTTTTTTTTTTTTTTTAACTAACCAAACTCTCTGAGATAGAAGTATTTTCTGTGATCAGTGGTTTAAGGGATACAATCTAACCCCCAGAGCAAGACCACTTCATGAATGGGGGACTCTAAGGAGCTTTGAAGTTGGAGATTATGCAGAGTGAAAAAATAGTAAATCAAATAATATGGTTGAATGATAGAACGTGAGGTGGAAGGGAGCCACAAGGGTCATAGAATCAGAATGGCCTGGGTTGAAAAGAACCATATAGATCATCTAGTTTCAACCCCCCTGCTATGTGCAGGGTCACCAACCACCAGACCAGGCTGCCCAGAGCCACATCCAGCCTGGCCTTGAATGCCTCCAGGGATGGGGCATCCACAACCTCCTTGGGCAACCTGTTCCAGTGTGTCACCACCCTCTGTGTGAAAATCTTCCTCCTAATATCTCACCTAAACCTCCTCTGTCTCAGTTTAAGACCATTCCCCCCTTGTCCTATCACTATTCACCCTCACAAACAGCTGTTCCCCCTCCTGTTTATATGCTCCCTCTAAACTCAGTGTCTGAGTGCACTGTCTGAATGCTCCTTGAGCTGTTACAGGGAATATAGGAAATAATAGGAAACATCACAATTTCTTTCTTTCTTTTTTTTTTTTTTTTCTTGACAACACCTGTCCATTAGTAGCTACCATACTAAACAAAGCTAAACTTGTTCTGTCTATACATAAGAATTTAGGGGTTGCTGTGATTGTCCATAAGTAAAGCAGCTAGTGAAACAGTACCTTGGGGTCACGCTTCTCCAGCTATAAATACTGTAGGCAAAAACATCTGACAGTACAAAAATCACTGAAAAGTTAAATTTCTAAAGTCAGATTTGCCATACTCAGTAAACATCAAAAGGCTGCAACAGACTTCAGTCATTCCATGTTTTTTATCTTGTAGTCTATGAATGGATGAACAATTGCAAAAAATATTCCCCTGGTCTTCCTTATGCATGCAATGAAGCAAGCAAAAGATGCTGACAGCAAATTATCACTGTTTACCTGTTAACTTAGATGTAAAGTGAAACAATTGCGTGGAATTGCTGCAAGAGATGGTCCTAGGATTTGTTTTTCAAGAAACTTTGGTGGTCCTGGGACTAGAATTTAGGAAAAGCACCTTCATGATGTTACCTTGTATAATAGCTTTGTGTCAGAATTAGGAAAGAAGCAGATCTCTTGGAGCCAGCCCAGTACCTTCGAGAGTATTATTTTTTGCCCAATACAATATATGGATTTCAGAAAAAGATATTTTGTGATAGCCTGTTTTCTGCTATACACAGAGGGTCAGAGTTAATTCTGACATTTTTAGTATTTCTTACACAGGCAACTTTAACTTAATTACCGTTGTTTTGACTTCAGCAAAATTATAAGCAACTAAAAGCAAAAATTTGAAACAGAATATTAGGATTGTTTATAAACTTGTTTGTCATGGCCCTATGAGAAAAAGCAAATACAAAAGTACCTGATTTAACTGTTCTGTTAGTAAACCATACTTGCTATCCAACAGATATCCTGTAACTTATATGGATCCAATCTTAGTCCATTTCCTGAGCTAAAGCGTGATCAGCTAGGAAGTGACCAAATGCCAACACTTATAGAAGCTTTCCTTTTTCCCCTTCTCTTTGGATGGAGGACCAAAAGCTGTGTTATGTTTTCTGTACTGCTTGAGAGAGGTCTCTGTGGATCCTTCCCAATTTAGAACTGCTCTGTGTGGGAGCAGAGCAGTGCTGTGATTGCTGTGGGCTCTGTTGTGGTTGTTCTGTGGCAGGAAGGTGTGCAGAACATCCCAGGGAGCTTTTGCTTTCGCTCTGCTGATAAGCGTTCATCAAGCTCAAACTCTCTCAGTCTCCATATGTCCTCCATTGCCCTGGAATAGCTACAATTAACTGAATGTACAGTTTTCCCCCAATTCTATCAGATGTGTCATGGTGATATCTACTGAAATTCCAGATTGTCTGGTGTAGGTCATTTGAATGGAGGTCAGCAACACTGTATTCCCAGTTGCATTGCATTCTGAACTATTCTTTGTCAAATTTGATGTTTAATCAAGCCATGATATAGCTAATGAAATGAAGGCTATTGATTTAGAACCTGATACAACAAGGAAATATCCAGCCTTACACTGCTCTTCAAGCCTACTCTTCATCCTCTGCATCAGAGTACCCATTTCCTTCTGATGGAGCTTCAGGCCAGATTGTCTTAGTAAGAGAATTGCAGGTTTCACTGAGCGAAACCTGATTCGCTCTGTGATTCACTCTGATTTCAGTGCTGGAGAGTAGTTTGAAGTCTCTGTCACAAGACCAGGGACTTAACTGTCACTTTGCTTGCCAGAGCCTGCAGAGAGGCTACGCTGTGTGGGAGCAAAGGTGTAAGTCAGTTGTTCCCATGAATAGCCAGAGGATCTCCAAATATCCATGACCTTTGATAAAACGCTGTTCAGCTACTAAAAAATCCACAGTCTTCAGGTGGAACAAGTAGAATTCCCCTCATGCTCTTAACTTCTACTCTTCTGCATAAAACACTTGATTTCCCAAATGAGGTTTCTCTGAAGAGATGGGACACCTTCCCTTTTTTCCCTTCTGCATTTAATCATTTCATCATCCATTATGTAGTCTATCTGCCCTCTTGTGGTTTCCTTTTTGATCTTTCCACTTTTACTTTGCATTTTTCAGAGATTTCTCGACTATTTTATGCTTCCTGTTCTCTAACTGTGGGATGAGCTCACAAATCAAGTTTCACCTCACTGTGTGTTTTCCTAGTCTAACTATTTCTGAAATCCATTTTTAGCATTAGATGAGGCTGGTAATTCGTGGCAGCTGTGGAAAGAAATCCAGTGTAATGGTCGGTTCTTAGAAATTTTCCCACTTGTTCTAACAGTTGGAGCTGGAAGTCTTTTCTCCTCATTTTAAAAATTCCCTGTTTTCAGTGGATTTTGAGGTGTTTTCCATTGGAATGGTCTCATATGGAGGATGGAAAATAAGTGTTGAGCAAGGCAGCTCTGAGCAGGCTGAAAGCGTGGAGTTATAGAAAGATGGTGTCTATCAGAAACAGAGCATTTGGCTAAGATATAGATTTAACGATCTCTTAGCCTGCATTACTCTTAGCCTGCTGAGCACTATATTCAGTGCAGTAATGTTATTGATATCAATAGGGCTATTTGTTAAAAAATTCCTTTTAAGAGAAGAGGGATTGCGTTCGTATTGACAAATCAGGCCCTGTAGGGCGGTAGGCTTTGCATGCCTGTTTGTACTGTGTGTGACAGCATCATGCAAAGCAGGGATGCTCGTGGTGCCTGTATTGTGATACAGAAGAGTACCCTTGCTTGTTGTCCTGTGCTAATCAAACAGAGTAATTACTAAATTTCAAGCACTATTATCATCACAGAAGGATGTACTTGAGAAGTCCTTCCCAGTGTATTGCTCTCTGGTCTGGCATAAGGGTTGCTGTAAAAGAAACCAAGGATTTGACTCCTGTTTGTGGTTTTGACCTTTGATGATGCTTTTCAGATCTTTTGTTCCAGACTGCAGTAGTTGAGCATGCTCAGGAGGCAGCTGACAGGAGGAAGTTACAAGGGATGAGATCTCTCCGTGGTTCCCTTGCAAATACTGATTTGCACAAGCTGTCTTAACTCAGGGAGATCAGTGGTTTTGTGTGCTACAGTTTGCTGAATGACATACTAAGACTTAACAAATTTGGCATTTATTTTCTTCCTATGTCAGTTTCCAGGAGTGTCTCACTATGATGTGCTTCTGAGTCCCACATCCTACAAAAAGCATGCACAGTGCCGTGAATCTCACCCATTCTCTGAGGCTCCTTTGTGATTCACAAGGAAGCAAAGTGACCCTCTATTTCACTTGATGGGAATTGCAAATTGATGGAAAAGTCAAGTGTTTGTCAAAGGCTCCCGCAACAGAACACAGAAAGTGAGAGAAATAAGAATGGGCTATTGTTGCATTTTGATACTCCTTAGCTTGGAAATAAGAACTGAATATAATGTATAAAAGTACTCCATAGGTATTTGTAAGCTCAAATGAACTCTGAAAATTGAGGAAGCTGGAAGATGCTTCCAGGAAGCCTAAAGGTTTACCTATACAGAGAGCTGCAGTCAGACGAAGGATACTCATCCTAAATTCCACTGCAAGCCAGCTGGGAGCAAGGGCAGATACAGCAATTGGAGCATAGTCCTTGGGGCTGACTGACATGCCTTCTGCCCTGGGCAGTGCTTGTGCCAGTAGGTATTTGTTTCCTTTCATAAATTCCTTGGTTTCATTTGCCATCTCACAGCCACTGAAAGATAAATTTTCACCATTTGCTACTGTATTGCTCATCCAAAGCTTTTCCTTCCCCCTCAGGACTTGTAGTAAATGTAGCTGAAATGTAAGTCAGACTCATTTAAGGCTGTGATGGAGAGCAGAATTGGAAGAGGTCTTCACTACTGATCCCTTGCACAATGAATGTTGTTCTGGCTTCACTAAACACACCTGAAAATATTTGATGACAAAAAGATCTCTTCTTCATTGGCATAGGAAGTTTGCTGTTTCTCATTTGCCAGAGTATTTGTATGCTAAATTGTGATTTAACATGGAAAAACTTTTGAAAACAGAGACATAAGAAAGAAATGATTGGCTTGTATTTGTATTTATCCCCCACTCTATCAGTAAAGTCATTTTCAGTCAAAGTATGACAAATTATCTGAGAGCTGATGCTTGGCCTTCTAGGGGCAAACATACACCTCAAAGTCAGCTTAATGTTAGTAAATTGCAGGCGTCTGCTACCTGTGACTGTTTATTGTTCATGATGAGGACTCATAGGTTGAGCTCCAGAAATAGGGCATGTAATGGTTACTCTTGCCCTTCTTCCCTAAAGCAAATAAACTTATGGCATCATAGTGATACACTCTTGTAAATGAAACTCCTTTGGCTTGAACTATGAAGAGCAACCGATTTTATCTACAGACAGATGCTCCAGTATTGTAGGTGTAGGGTGTCATTCCACTATCTGTGGAACGAGCAAACAAAATTAATCTTGTTTTGGGCCTTGTTTGAGAACTTCTGGACTTGGACTGTTGACTGAGTTAAAACTTTCACTGTCAGTAAGCCATTTCTGCACTCTTCTGCTTCCATCAGAAGTAGAGCATAGAAGGAACCCAAATAAAACTATTCTGTTTTCTCGATCTGTTTTGAAAATCCACAGAGCTTAATTTTTGGAAGAAAAAGTTGTTTGTTTTTTGTTGTTCTTTTCCTGCTTATTTCAGGACAGTTTTATGCCCCACATCTTGGTTACAAATACAACACCTGTTGGTTTTATAAGCTTTTTTCTAAAAGTGAAATTTTACACTGAACTGGAATATTAGAAGCCTGCAGAGGTTTCAGCGTTCATGAGAAGAGATCTGATCAGCAGACGTTACTGAATGTCACACAAAAGTCACAGTCATAGTTAAAAGTTCAGGGCTGAATTTTGTGTTGAGGTAACCGGCACAGTTCTGACTTCTTTCAGAACTCCCCAGTGGCTGCTGCCGTGAGGACCAATCCTGGTTTTACCAATAACCTTCATGTGGCTTCTTGAAACGTGGCACTTTTTGTTTCTAAGCAAAAGTGATGCGTAGTAACATTTAATTTGCCCTGTGGCAGTCCATTGGCTAGGCCTGTGGTTCCACAGATTGGATAATACTTAAATTTAGTTACTGAAAGGTTGGATTGTCTAAGTCATCGCACAGGAGTGAATTAGAATTCCAGGCTCAGGGGGTTTTATTTTTATTATTATTATAAAAGATGCTTAAGTTTAAAAAAAGAAAAAAAAAAGTAGGGACATTTATTTTTCTCAATTGTTCTTGTTAATATATATGAAAAATAAAGGGCTTTTCTTATTATATATTATTTATGCTACATCTTTGGTTCTCAGCTACGGTATTTCTGGTTCAAGCAGATGTAATCTGCTCTTTATTGTACTTGTAAATTATGTAACAAAGATTACGACATCATAATTTAAGTTGGATTAGAGTTACATTTTTGCTGCTTATATGACTTCTGATACAAATGATTCATGGCTTTTGCATACAGAAATGGTTGTATTTAGTTAGCTACATGACATAACAAGAGTCAGAACTCAGTACTGTCCTTTTCAGATGATCCACAGATATCTCAGAATTATCAGATTATTACAGAATGTATGTAATTTTTTAACTGAAGTAACCTTGCTCTTGTAAGACATAAGCATGGAAACAAGAAGTCCTGTTTGAGAAGTCAGAGTAAAGTATACTTGGAGTTTAGTTGACCATGAGATAGGAGATCCAAAACCAACCTCACCTCAAACAGCTGTGATAACTCATAAGTATCCCCAAAACAATGGGAACGTGGTACTAGCAGGGCCCACTTCATTTATATTATGTGTATCAGAATGAAATTTGTATTTTTATAATGGTGAAGTTAAAACTGGAGAACTGTATGTCAGTTTTCATCACCTTGCACTGTTAAGAGTTATAAAGCCGGTATCATCTGTTAGCCTGAGCTGCTATTACTGCCTTTGGCAAGACTGTGAAAATGAACACCAGAAGAGCTTTAAATTTAGCTGGCATCTAATCTGTGTCAAATATTGTTCTTTAAACTCACTCAGGTAAGAACTTACACTAAACAAGTGTTGAAAAATGCCATTATTTTTAGGAGGGCACAGACTACAGCAGTTGAATGTAGATTGAGACTTGAAGTATTTATTTATTTATTTACCTACTGAGATTTAAATACACTTTGAAGAAAATGATCCTAAGAGACGTATTATGAAACAAAGTCTATTTTCTTCTGGGAGTTTCGTGTCGCTTCTAATAGAAGCACTAGTAGTTAAGAGGGGCCAAGCAGAGCATAGTGATAGTAACACCCGGTGGCGCATTGCACTTGTGGACTGAATTCAGCTTGCACTGAAACTGACACAAATGTCTCTGTCTTTGTGAACTTTAATAAAAATAGAAGCTCCATGGTTATTACCCTTTTCCATTTCTTTGAGACACTTTCTAACTCCTAGTGCTTCTCAGAAGCTCATTCTTTCATCTCACCTCCCAGTAATCTTTCTGTTCTAAGTTACTAATTTCTCCTTGATCCAATACTGAGGGATGAAGTGGGACCTTCTGGACTTCTCATTCTAATGGGCTGATCAAATTATTAGAATCATTAATGTTTTCAGTGCAGCTATGTAGTGTTTATCCAGATGATCCTGGAACAGCTCCAAAAGATTGACAAGAAAACAAATTCTGTTTAGTCTGTTTTTGATGCATTTTAGAACAGTGTTATATTTAAAATATATTCACCAAGATCATTTTTAAAGGTCACTGTTTGAAAGTGCACAATATGTAACACTAAAATCAATGGACTTGCATTTCTTTGGTATCTGTTTTCATGGCATGTGTAGTATTTTGTGTTTTTGTTTTTTTTTCCTTTCTATTGAGAGACTTAAGATGTTGGCAGTGGGAATTCTTCTGATTATGTTGAAAATGTGAGTAATGCTATGAAAAAGTGCTATTACACCTCCTTATCCAACTGAGCAATAACATCCCTGGAGCCCTGGCACTGCTGTTTCATTGTTGATGTTTTGTCCTTCCAAACGATCAGAATATTAAAAAGACATTTACCCCAAATACAAATGTGGGAAACATCCCCTTATGCTGTCACCTCACAGGCTGGGCTGGGTGCAGCCCCTGGGGTCCCAGTAGAAGAAAAGCTTAATGCAAGCCGGCAGCATGCTCTTATAGCTTGAATGGCCAAATGCATCCTGGACTGCAACAGAAGTGGGATTGCCAGCAGAGCTGGGAGGGAATTGTCCCTCTCTGCCCTTTTGAGGCTCCATTTGCAGTACTGCATACAGGTCTGGAGCTGCTGGCACAAGGAGATGTGAGCTGCTTGTGAGTGTCCTTATCTTTGAGCTCACCTAGTTTACAGGCAGATAAAGCACCTGCAGCTTTGGATTAACTTAACTAAATCAGTAAGACCCCGTGAAAAGTCTAAAGCCAATGAACAAGCAAGAGCAAACTGAAAAACAGCAGAGAGCCAAAGTCTTGTTAATACTGGTGTATGCAGATTTATTTGGGGAAAAAAACAAAACATCCAGAAAGGAAACATGGCCACTAACTGTTTCAGCACCGAAATCAAACCCTTCATGAAAACTCCACCCTTTCATCATGGTGTGAGTTTGGGTCATGACTAAAGTAGGTTGGAAAGGAAGGGAGAGATTTCCTTGTGCTATCCTAAGATGAACCATTAGAAAGCCTTGCCTTCAGAGTGAGGAGGAGGGAACCTCTGCCTTGTAAAAAGCAACAAGAACAGCCTGCCTTTTGCTGTAAACAAGTGTAACTCTTGTAGTAAATTTGGTCATGTTGTGAGTGCAGCAAAACAAATCTGATATGACACTATTGGAGTCTTTAGAACACCAGCTGAGGACTTGCTCCAGCTGCTACATTCACACAAAGAAGCAGTATAAATGATATCTTTACTGCTACCAGTCATCAAACCATGAAGGAGCTTCTGTCTGCTCTGAATGCCAGGGGGAACAAACGTTGGTCACTATTGTGTACTGTATTTTTAATGTTTACAACTGTCAGTGCCACAATTTTGAATAGATTAGGACAAGAGGAATAATAAAAACCAGAACAACTTTGCCAAAGATGTCCTGGTTTTTGTAACCACACGTGTTTTCTCTATTTACTGTTTTGCCAATGCTTCCACGAGGAGGCTGATCCACCTCTTAGACTGACTTCAGGTTATTTTTATACTGGCCAAGGGAGACAAATCTTCTAAACAGTAAGTAATACATTCAGTCAGCAAAATGCTATCTCAGAACCAGATTTGGGCTGAGTAAGAAGAAGGGACAAACTGGAAGCATTCCTGGGAGAAAGGACAAAGAAGCAGCATTTCTAACTCAACAGTTTTTTCTTGCATCCACCTTAACACCATTATCTCCTTCCCCCTTGTCTTCTTATGAGCACAGTGACCCCTGAGCAGCCAAATCATTTTGGTTTGGAATGGGTGGATATTCTTGTGTGGGCACACCTTGGTTTCCTTGAAATATATGTCAGCATCTTAGTGCTATTTAACTAAGTCATTATTCTGTTTCCCAGAACCAGCATGTATATAAATCAATGTGGTTGAACAGTAAACATCACAATAGAGAGCTGGACACCTCTGTCATCAGCTCTGCCACCACAGGAAGTATGACTGAACTTCCAACATTACTCACAAATGCTGCATTAACACAGGGCATTGTTTCATTATAGAAAGGGACAGATGTTGACATATCTACAGAGGAGAGGATCAAGTCTGGATGAAGATCTTGCTTTATGAGTCATTCAAATAGGAGGCAAGAGTGAACTGTACTACCACTCAGGCCAAGCAGCTTCAAATCACTGAAGATGCGTATCTAAATAGATGGTTCCCAATTTCCTGCTCCTGCTGTACCCAGAAACATTATAATACAAGCTGATGCTCTAGGCATGAGAGAATTGTTGGCCACCATTTGGAAACAACAGAAGGAAATTCTACCTGAAAAAATATTTGGTTTTACTGTATTTATCTTATTATACTGTATGTATCTCCTATATCAGAGATCATTGAATTGAACTGAACACTCCCTTCTTGCATGAGATGTCACAATAAAGCTGAAAGAGCACTCATAGCTCATGACTGAATGCAGATGTGATCTAAAAATCAGCAGTGTATTTTCTTGAAGTTACTGCTTGTTAAGTCACCTTGCATCTAACAATGTATTTCTAAAACAAAGCAGGCATTTATAAATTTATACAGAGATCCCAGTCATGTGTGTTCACTACTGCACGTTTGGGTCAGACTAAGCAATATGCCCAAGAGATAATGGCCTTCAAAACTGAACATATAAATCCTGAGTGGTCTGCTCAGTACTTGTCAAACTTTTGCCAGGAATTGATGTTTCTTTAATAAAGTGACTCCATGGACTGGTCTTGAATATCAAATATAGACATGGTTTTAAATCGCCTGAGTCTGCCATCTGAATTAGTCCAGTTAGAAATGACATTTCCCACTCCCCCTTAAAAATATCTAAAAGTAGGTTTCTGCTATAGTTAGTGGGATCTCCTGTAATTGCTATTCTTTTGCCTATGGACGGATGGAGAGAGGACACGAGGCAGACCCAAGGTCTCCAGGCCCATGTGCTGTCCGCTTGGTCACATGCAGCACCATGCAGAAACACTGGCAGTATTTGTCTGGGTTGTCAGAGGTACGTCCTAAACTGAACACACCACAGTGTTCCTGAAAAAACAGCAAGTGCTTGGCCTTGAACTTTGCCAGGAGTAACAAACAGGAAAGCATAGGCAAGGCTGCTGGAGCTTCTTGGTCTCTGTGGTGAAAGCACACCCCACTGCCTGAAGGAGTGACTGAGTGGTTGTCCCCCTCTTGATTTCATGCAGGGTTTTGACAAAGGCAATTGAAAAAGTAAAGCTTTGTAAGCGGCTTACTTCAGTGGGATAAATATTGAGAAGGAAATTAACTGTAGTTTAAAGAACTGTCAGCATCTTTAAAGAACTCGTCTTGGATGCTTTAAGAAAACTCTCATGATTTGAGAAGCCACCTAAGAATGATTTAAAAGTGAACTTTTAACTTGAAGAAAAGTAGTGAAAGAAAAAAAAAGGGGGGGGAGGGAGGGAGAATTTAAATTTGCTAAAACCAAAATAAAGGAAGTCTTGAAAAAGTAGATGTTCCTTCTTTATCAAAATTTAATCTTACTTTTAATCCTTTGGCCATCAGTGTGAAGTACCGTGTGGTCTTCTGAATGTAAAATGTAAAATTACCTCCTGCTGCAGAGGTCTTCAGAATCGTAATGCGCAGTCCAGCTATATTCATATGCCACAAGCTGTCAAAATACTGATGAGGGATACTGACCCTGAGATCCCTGATTGGAAAAAAAATGTTGCCACTAAATGGCTGTGCTATAAATAGTTAAAGCTGACTATATTTCTGCAGGGAGGCTTTTGCCGGCTCTCCGTGAGCTGCCTTTGAACAACGTTTCACACAAGGTGCTCTCCTGCTCCCATGCCAAGAAGCAAGGAGCCTGGGGGCCTCCAAGGGCCACCAGAAGAGGTTGCCACTGGGTGTAGTGGAAAATATCTTGGCTGCTATTACTGGAGAGAATTTATTACCCAATAATATACAGCTATTCACAGCTATTCCAAAGAAAGTTGCCTATAGTGTTGTCAGAGAGTCACTGCTATTGTTTTCCCAGGTGTTTTACAAAGTTAAAGCCTTAATAAACAAGCTGCCATGAGATTTAGTTTCTTTTACAGGAAAATCATTTGTTAAAGGCATGCTTTTTAATGGGGTGTTTTAAATTAAGAAAATATATCTAGAAATAACACCAAAATATTAAGCGAACGACTGCCAAAGCCCAGAACAATTGCTGTCATCTTAAGTTAATTTCTGTTGTACTTCCCCTCCTCCCATTTCAACGCCACATAAATCCAGAGTAGGATCTAACATGGGATGAGGCACCCACAGTTCTGACACACTCTAAACTTGTGTTATTCATCTTTCTTGGAAGCGAAGTTGTTTCTGTCTTGAGTGTTGAGGAAAAGAAAAGAGTTACTCCTGCTGCTGAGTTCATGCCCTTTATATATCCCATGTGCTACAGTTAGAATTTTACACAAATAGGAATGGAGGACCCTAGAGAGTTTGGTAGACGTGTGAGACACCGGATCAGGACTCAAATAACCTTGTTAAGATCTGAGCTTTATTGCAGTCTTTATTTGCTACACCGGGCAAAGCACTGAGTGTGCTTCTATCTGGAGGTATAATTGCAGCTTGAGTTTGCTTACGTGGTTAACTCTAAATTAGTTCAAGCAGTCATAGCTGATGAGAATGGCAGCATAGACTTCAGTGCACCAGCAAAACCCCCCAGGGTCCGTGGATAGATGGTCAGCAAGTAATGTGTAATTTAAGTGCTGTGCACCAGAAACCACGCAACCTAGTTTAAAGATCTGATCTGGTGCAGCTGTAATTGGAAAAGTTTTTTAGGACTAAAATGGATTCCACCATTTGTTGCTACAATTCCTAACTGTGTTAAGGAAACAAAAATATTATTCTTGCCCAAGCTTTTGCCTGTCTTGTCTGTTTAAATGGTGACCTCTTCATGTTTACCATTTCATGTTTATAGAGCCAATAAAGCTTGGATCTTCACTTTGATTTGGAACTCTTACTGAAGTTATGGAGACATCTCTTGTCTACATCTGAGAGTATATCGTTTCATGAGTCTGTTGCATGAAGCTTTCAATGGGATAAATAGCTGAACACCTTTCTTCATGGAAATGCTCTGGACAAGGGGAAATCATCCTCACCTTTCTCAGGATCACCAGGCAGGAGATTTTGGCTGCCTGTTGTTACAACCCCTGCCTAAATGAAATGGAGACTTCTGGCTTCAGTGAACCAGGTGATGTCTGATTCTTAAGCCTTTGGCTGTAAATGGAAAGCTCTGTGCTATCAGTGGTCAATGCCTTTTCAATGTGAGTGCTGTGACCCAGAAAATGAGTGGTGGAATTCTGTAGCAGCCAAGCTAAACCCTCTTGTAAAGTTCTCAGATTGCAAATGCAAGGGTAAGCTTTATGTTATTGGACGATATACTGCTACACTGCACAAGATTGGAATGTAGACATTTTGCAGTACTTCCTCACTTCTGGTTCTTAGGCCAACTTTGAATTCTGTGATGTTCATGGTTGCCAACAGCAGATACCCTCTGTTGAAGAAACAATATATCTGGTGGGGGCGGTATATGTCTGATAGGGGTAGATAACCGCAGGTCAAGGGGAAATGGTTTTAAGTTGAAGAAGGGAAGATTTAGGTTGGGTGTCAGGTGTGACTGCCAAATCATGTACAGAAGGTTCCTTTTGTCTGGGCAGTGCCCTCTTGTCAACAGCAGTGCAACAAGTGACAGTACTTGAAAGGCTGTTCTTGCAGAATTCTGAGTGAAAGTGGTGGTGCTTTTCCATTTTCTTCTCTTTTTAGCTGCAGTTCAATGGAGATTTTAATGCAAAACAGCACAAGGTGATAATGTGACTAAAAAAAGCACTGAAGACTGGAGGCATGACCAGTTCTGCTGGAATGTGGTGTTTTAGAACTTCTGAAGGGTGTTTTTAAGGAAGGGAAAATTTATAGCAGTTGTGTATGCATATGGAGAGAATAGGTAGATTGAATTCTTTGTGATTGCCATTTTCCTTCCATTAAATTCTCCTCCAAGAATCCATTCTCTTATCACTCTACATGAATTCTCCCATCTCATCCTTCTACCACAGAAACTTCCCTTAGCTGCTCTCCTCTAAATATTAGTTGCTATCACCTCTTTTTATAGTGCCTTCTCTAGATGGAAAAAACAGTGCTGTCTCTTCCAAGTCCTTATTTTCTTAAAGCCCAGAAAATCCATTTTTACCTCCTTCTACTACCCTCACATTACACAAAACCCTCATCATTTCTGAGGAAGACTTCTGCATCTTTTCATCTCTTTCCTCCTTGGTAGCTTGGTTTTCCTACCCAAAGAAAGGAAATGAAAGCACTGGTTGCACTCAACAGTGAAAAAGCAGCCTACACAATTAACAGTTTTAATTAGAAGTTGTATAATAAAAAATGTGTGCTGTTCTGAATAGATCCTAGTTGCATACTGGTTCAGATTATCTTTATATATTGTTAATTCCAACAGAAAAATAAAATGAAATGTTTCCATTTCAACTACTTACGAGAAGAAGGATTCAAAATTATTAGTGGGACAAATCACGTGACGCAGCGATATGTGTTGTTCAGTAGGTTATCATGGTGTAGCTGTGCCATTGCAAACAGTTGACTATAGTTAGGAATAGAAATCTCTGTGGGCCACAGGTTATGGTGGATAGGCAATGACAAAAGATCTGAATTTACAACCGATCATTTGTATTGCAAATGATTTGGAACAGATTCAGATTTGGACAGGCATGGGTCAGACTGAAAGAGCCAGTATCCACCCATGGCTGCACTTTTTGTTGGGAGGACTGGCATTCACATAAATTTAATAAAATGTTTCTGATGAAGCTGCTATCCAAAGCAATGAAAGATTTGCCAGGTACAACACACTTCAGCTTTTGCATAAAGCTCAAGCCCTTGAATAGATTTAGGGTTTGTGGGTATCTGAAGTCATCACAGCCGCTAGTGTCAGCATCAGCCTTGGTTTGCTCACTGCTGTTGCTCTGTAAATGAAGTACACTGGGTGTTCATTTTACACAGAGATGGTGTTTGGTATTTACAGGGGTATCTTTTTCACATAAATTGTAAAGGATTTATATAACAGCATTTAAACTGCAGAGTAACCACAGCCGTGTCTTGCAGGAAAGACAAAACAATACATTTTTTATTTTGGATTGTAGAAGAGTGAGATAAAGCTCCGGATTTGTTATCTCTAGAGATGCATGAATTGTCTATTTGCTTTATGCTATCGCTTTGAATTGAGTTGTTGCCACTACTGTAACTTGATTTGCACTGACAGGTTCAGTAACACCATATTATGTCAATGCTTGGACAGCATACTTTAAAGGAAATTCTATAACAAGAGGCCTTACTCTATGGCCTGTGCTGCTGGAAACAGGCATGAAGATTGCTCACCAGGAACATGCATTACAACTGTCTTCAGATGATGAAGTTCACACTTATTCTCTACTTTCTCAACTACTTAATAGAATGACCTGTCATGGGTTAACCATGACATGTCCTTATTACTCTTAACTGCTCATTAAGTTTCTTATGCTATCTCAAAGTAGGCAGAATGAATGCTTCTTAGAGATGTCCATCTTGTTGTATGTTTTTCCCTCAGAGCTTAAGACTTTTGAATTAAACATATTACACAGATCTATAGAACTGTTACAAGATGATGACTTTGGTCTAACGCCTTGAGTCTTCTAAAAATATTGGAACAAATTAGCTGCATAATTTAATTTCCGTGGTCATCATCTCTATAAACTAAAGTAGCTTTGAGTTTTGGTTGTTCTTGCTTGCAGGTAGAAGTCTGAAGCCAGACTTGTGCTTATCTATTCTGAAATTCAACATTGAATACTGAATAAAAAAATAATCAAAAAGTGGAAGGAAAGAATTTCACATCCAAGTTTTGTCAAAACATGAAAAATTTCTGAGAAATTTTAGAGAAAACAGTATCCCAGAAAAATCACTGTTTTACTGCTGTTGTTTATTAATTAAGCATTAAGTTCTTAAGCACAGTGCTGCTGTGAGATTGTTATTAAAACTAAAAGATGCTGTTATTTAGAAGAAGCCTTTCTACAGAGCGAGAAAGCGGAAAGAAAGCTTTTGGAAATTTCATTGTCTCCTCCACAGATTATGACCCAAATTAACCTGTTTTACTCTCCTGTGAGCATTCACAATGTCAGGTTATGTGTCTTGGGAAGTAGAGGCCATCTGCTTTGGAGCCAGTAATTCACAGGTAAACAGAATAACTTCATATGCTGTTCTAAGTCAAGTCACAGGTCTCCTAGTCTGCCTTGTATCTTGTTAATTGCAACTTGCAGGCAAAAATCAAGTCTGACTATTGTAGTTAAGGACATTTAAATATTTATGTATACATATGTATAATAAAAAGATGTTATTAAGGCTTATGATAATGATACCACTCCTCATGTTGTCTTATTATATTTCATGATGTGTGCTGGTGGGTGTTTTGAACAAACAAAACGAGACTCACCCAAAAATGAAATATAAAGGAAAAATCCTCTGTTGTAAAGTGCTGCTTTACATTGCACATTACTGCTGGGTATTTATGGCAGTTTGCAGAAATTAGTTAACACGGGAAAAAATAACACTTGCAATGCAAGGAAATACCACTGTTCTGTAAAAATCATGTGTCATTACTTTACCTGTGCAGATTGTCCTGGAAAATGAAAGAACTGGAATTAAATGCTTATTACTTGTGTTTACTCTATCATGCACCAACCTTGATGCTTATTCTCCAAGGACTTTTTATTCTTCAAATGTGTGATCAAAGTCACTTATTATCAAGCCCCTGCTGAATTTAAATGTTTGGTCACGTGTATTACGAGCCCACAGCAAATGCAAGGTGATATACCTACTGAGAATGGAGAGAGTTGCATCATCCTATGTTGGCTGAGGACCAGGAGTGTCTGTGTATGTTGATAGCACAGTTCTGCTGATGTGCAGTAACTTCCCAAATCCTCCTAACTTGATTATATTCTTGATTTGGCTGCTGATAAATTATTTCTTTTGTGTTTGTTTTTCAGCAGTTTAGGAAGAGAAATGGTACATCATAGAGTTTCTATCCTATATAGCCATTAACTACATCATTTTTTTAATGTGTATGAGGTATTTACAGTTTTGTCATGACCAAATGTTTGCAGTCTTAACATAACCTGCACTCTTCTATGTGGCTGTCCAGGTCTAACATTTCAAAGGTTTGCAAAGTTCTCCTTGTGTTTTAGAGGATATAAGCAACATTCAGTTTAATTAACATCGGTGAAGGTGTGCTGTGGATAGATTTCCTCTGCTACTGGCTTTCTCAATGTTCTTAGTTTCAAGATGTTAAGATTTCCAAAATAAATATATCCTGTTTTTCTCTAAAGAGGAATTGTTTCAGCTGGAATGTTCATCATCTTGGTGAGAAAGTAATGAGGAAGAGGTTGCTGTGATTGACTATGGATGCAAAATAGACAAGATTGTATGAAGAAATGAGGTAGTGCTTCACACAGTGGTATCATATAATTACCACATTCCCTCACAAACTTCTTGCTCTTAAGATATATTTTCTTCCTTTTGTAGCACCATTTAGAAAAGGCAAAAAAGAAGACAAGTCCTGGGCCCATTAACACATCTGAAGGTCTTGTGTGATAAACCAGAGAAAGCATCCATAGAGACAGAGGGCTTGGCATTCTTGATTCTAGAGAGAGTAGGTGCCAATCAAAATCTCATCATAATTTAAACCAGTTTGGAAGCTGTTTCCAATTGCAGCAGTTGGTGTTGAACTATGTTTCTTTCCCTGCCTACATCCCCTCCTGGTCACGGAGGAGCGGGGATGTCACCAGAGCATCTTCATACAGACCCCAAACTGCTTCTGTGCTGATGGCTCTCACATGGCATGGGAGGAAGTGCTCTCCTGTGGGTAAGGGATTGAGTGCACAGTTGCAATCCTGAGTTGCAACTGAAAAGTTACTGAGGAGGCAAGTGCTCCAGTTTCCCAACAGCAGCCTTAAAAGGCTATAGGGTACATTTTCAATGCACTGCGCAGGATTTCAGCCATGTGACTCATTCATGTCAATGAGAATCATGTTAAAACTTTGTGCAGTGCTTTGAAAATACATCATTATATGCCGGTTCTCTTTTCTGGATAAAATTATCAAAAACAGGCCTTGTGGGCTATGTTTTTTCAAAGGAAGTTTTCAACATTATATGCTAATAAATCAATGGTTTAGCAGGCTTGATCTTTGCTTGTTCCTTCCTCCTCCCCTCCACACTTTCCATTTTATCATTGACTTTGATTTTGTGCAGTGGTGGTAACATATAGCTTTTCCAGACATCGCCTGAAGGAAGAGTGCTGGAGTCTCAGAGGCTGGACAGCAAATTGTACAAAAAGCAACAATGGTGATGTAGAGGTATAACAATATTTGTTGCATCATTCAGGCTATAAGGCAGAATCAGTAAGGTGAAAGAATCTACTTAGATTTATTATTTTTTTTAAGTCTGTTGTAATTAGCAAATTAGAATAAAGTATCTCTTAGTTAGAAAAAAAAAATAGTTATAAGTATTTGCATTTCTGTTTTCAGAGTAACCCTGGGATCTGCTAATTACAAAATATCAGGTATCAGGAACATGTGCTAAGCAACAAAAAACAAACTAAAATGATGAGATCTCTCATTTCCCACAAAGAATTATGCTTCCCTTGGTTCCACTGAGTACTGTGGGAATTACCCTGAAATGCTGGTAAGCTCCAGTAACTACAACAGAGGAGTGAATTGTGTGCTCCTGATAGCTGCATTTCACATTTGTTCAGCACACATTGCAATGCTTTTCGTTCTTCCTGCAGGAGTTAGAGACATCTCCAACATGCAGTTCGTTACTCGCTCAGTGAAGAGCTGCATCGTTTCTATAAGCTCCAAAGCTTTTCACCTTTAGACCACGAGTTCATGTCTGTCCTTGGAACCGTATCTTAATTTGAATTAATCCCTGGAATAAAATGATTGCTCTCTGTATGGACAGCATATCATATGCTTCTGCAGCTCCATTTCTCAGTCAGCAGCTGTTCCATTCAATAACCATGCTTTTACAAGTCTCAGCAAAGATAGAGGACTGGAATTACACCCTCTTTCTCTCTTGAAAGTCACTGTTGTGGAACTGTTTTGAGATAGCACTGCTAAGAAGGTTTGTCTGCTGCTGCTTTGTACGTGGCAACTAGTAGGCAGCCAGAGCAGGAATCTCTCCTAGATAATCTGAGCTGAAAATAAGAGATCTGTCTTGACAATTGCCAAATAAGGGAATAAGGGAATGACACGTTTCTCCCACTGATTAGATAAAGGTAAATGGAAGTACTCTTTGAGAGGGTAAACAAAATACACCCATCTGCTTACCTGCTAGTTTTGTCTTTATTCTTCCATTCCAGGAATAAATCACATTTTTGTGCCATTTGCTATTTTCCTTAACTTCCTGACAATGTTGGGTGTTAGTTTATGTAATGTCCTAACTTAAAAGAGTAGAATCATTTTATTTAATGATGTTTTTATGTAACGATGTCCTTCTGTATTCCAAGAGCCCACTATTTATATAGCTTAGAACATACTCCCTCTTATGACTTCACAGAAGATGGCATTGTGCCACTAAAAAGGGGATATCTGGATTATAACACAAAATACAAGAATGCCACAAAAATTACTTTGGGAAAGATGTACATTTTCCAGTAGTTGCATTTCCTCCTGTGTCATTTCTAACACTATTTTTTTTCTGCCTGCTGTGGGAATTAGAGCTGTTCTGTTATGGCAGCAGTCTATGTAAGAAAATTGAAGCAAAGGAATGTCTGATTCTGCCTAAGAATATCCTGTTCCTAGAGACAAGCTGGCATCCAAAAGCATTTAAATACGCCCACCCCGAAGTGTTCAGGGAAGTCTAGCTTCTGAATTATATTGAGGCATCATATTGATTTGCAGGAAGACAATAGTCAAGGAGAGAGTCAGTGTATATAACATTGTCCACGAAGATTAGGAACTCTGCTCTAAAGATAGTGGCCATCCAAAGTAACATGCTTGGGAAAAATCTGAGTTAGAAGAATTGTTTTTGTTTTATCTAATGTGAAGTATGTTCAGTAGCAATTATTCCAATGTAAACTGAAAACGAGAGAGTAGGTTGAGAAGATTGGTACACCTTCTTCAAATTGATGTCTGAGGATTCGCTGAGTAAGCAGCACTATGAAAACAACAACGGGCTATTTTGCCTTTTTCCCTTCGCTATCTTGACTATCATTAGGAGGGCAATAGCTTTTATTTCCATAATAATTATTCTCTGTAAAGCTCAAAGCACGCTAGAAAAGTTGGTTGAGCTTTGTGAGCTCTTTATTCAGGTGGAAAACCTGATACACAGAGAGGTCTGTCTTCAGCACGGTGCCCTGACATCCTTCTTTTCCCTGGTGCTCTCATTAGCATCCTCATTCTCACCCTTCCTGTACTCACAGGGCTTCTGTTTTGTTCTCTGCTGAACACCAAAATCTCCTATAGAGAGATTTAAAAAATCCTTTGTATTTGGATACACCGGTGATAAATGGGGTATAAAACTTTGTTGGGAGAAACAGTGCCAAGAGTTTCTAAAAGTTAGTGGGGTTGTTGTTGTGGTTGTTTTGATTTCTTTTTCTTTGCTTTTAACTTACCAATAAATTGAAATACATTTCTATTCACAAGGGTGGTAAAGTCACTATTCTACACTAAGTTGATGTACTGTGAATCTCTTTACAGTCATTGCCATTATGATTAATTAATCTTACTGGAATATTTTCCATATTGAGACTAGAGGAATTCTATTTTAATGATGATGGAACTGGTTACTTTCAACTACATGCCTTTAGCGGAAACAGGATAGAAAAGCTCTAGCAATGACAATGAAATGCATATATTGAAACTTTAGAAACAATTTTAAATCATGAATGCTGTTTCCCTGTAGATTTTCAGTCTCTTACAAAGTGACCCTGTTGCCTCATTGCCTCCTTCTCCAATGATAGAGGATTTCAGTCTCTAACACTCACGAGGAAGCAAAATCTCTGAATCTTTAAGTAAATCCTAGGCAAGCCATATTTGATCTAATTAAGCCCAGTTAGTAGAACCAACATGATAAACATTTTCCTTAGTCTTTCCTCGGGTCAGTTGTTCCATGTTTCTCATATACACTTCCTCTGACAGAACACCAAGGTATGTAACTTCTGTTATTTTTATTGTTCAGGTAAATTAAGATTATACTTTGAGTTTGTTTATTTTTCTGTCTGGTGGAGGAAAAATAATATCTTTTGTATTTGTCTTCTGGGTTTAAAGCCTTCTTTCCCATGATCCTCTGAATGCACACTGACAACTCTTCTTGGGCAGTTATACTGCTTTCCCTTGGGGCTGGGAGCTGGGTTTGTCAAAACTAGATTGCTCCACATGATGTATGATTAGACTGATACAAAAACTGAACACAAGAGCTGAGGATCACCACAGCCCAGTTTTACATCATATCATACCTGTACAAGTCATTAACCTCTAGTTAATAAGAGAGAGTGAACACTGGGCCTATCACCACCAGCTTGACAGGAAGGCTTCAGAAGCCTCAGAGTTATCTCTGTATCTTCATCAATGACCTGGATGAAGGGGTAGAGTCTACCTCAGCAAGTCTGATGATGATACAATGCTGGGAAGAGTAGCTGACACACTGGGAGGCTGTGCTGCCATTCAGTGAAGCCTGGACAGGCTGAAGAATTGGATGGAAAGGAACCTGATGAGCTTGAACAAGAACAAGTGTATGGCTTTGAACCTGGGGAGGAATAACCACATGTACCAGTACAGATTAGGAGGTAAACTATTGGAGAGAAGCTCTGCAGGGAAGGACCTGGGGAAGAATAACCACTTGCATCAGTACAGATTAGGAGGTAACCTATTGGAAAGGAGCTCTGCAGGGAAGGACCTATTTGTCCTGGTGGATAACAGGTTGGCCATGAGCTGGTAGTTCACCCTTGTGGCCCAGAAAGCCAATGGTATCCTGGGGTGCATCAAAAGAGGAGTAGCCAGTAGGTTGAGGAAGGTTCTTCTCCCTCTCTGCTCTGCCCTGATGAGCCCACATCTGGAGTACTGCGTCCAGTTCTGTGCTCCCCAGTTCAAGAAAGATGGAATGTCTGGAAAGAAACCAGTGGAGGGCTACAAAGAATATCAGGGGTCTGGAGAATCGTCCTTGTGAGGAAAGGCTGAGAGACCTGGGACTGTTCTGCCTGAAGAAGAGGAGACTGGGAGAGGACCTTATTAATGCTTATAGATATCTAAAGCATGGAAGTCAAGTACTTGGGGCAAGGCTCTTCTCAATGGTGTTCAGCAACAGAACAAGGAGAAACAGGCATAAATCGAAACAGGGGAAGTTCCAAACAAACAGGAGGAAGAACTTCTTTTCTATGAGAGTGGCAGAGCACTGGAACAGGCTGTCCACGGAGGTTATGGAGTCTTCTCTATTCAAAACCCATCTGGATACTTCATGTTGCAGTCTACTGCACTTTATGATTCTGTGATTCTGTGTGTATCTGTGAGGAACAACTACACTGCCCGTGTAAGTGGAGCAAATTGAACAGGAGATGCCAACTGAGCTTCCAGTTTGATCAAAAGCGTGACTGAATCAGGTACCAGAGCAGCAGATGGAAAGACTGACACACAACTGTTTGGTGAGAGCCCATGAATAACCTATTATTGAGAGAACTGTATTAGGTACTGAGTTTAGTCAAGTTTGTTGTTGTTGTTGTTGTTGTTGTTTTTCTTTATTTTAATTTTTATAGAGAACATAATGAAAAGGGAAAATTAGCTCAAAACCAGTCACCTCTTTGGTAAATTCAATTTAACCTCACTTCAATGGAAGACCTAGGGAGGCAGGGAGAGCTCCCACACTTTGAAGTCCCACAGACCCAGGGGTCTGCCAAGGTCTGGCACTTTGCCTGTGCTAATAAACTCTCTGACAAGTGGGAGCACTGGGGATCTGTGTGCTGAGATACCCCTGTGGCCCATGTCTGGCAGAACTTAATGACTCAGGTTCAGCATCGTGTGAGAGCAGCTGCATCGCTGCTGGACCTGGTCCCAGAACCAGCTCCAAGTTCCTCAGCAGCACAATGACTCAGTCTTGCAGTGGTGCCTGAGAAACTTTGTAGCAGGTAAAGGAGTGGGGGGTAGGGTGGGAAGGAGGGCTGGATACGATGGGGGGGGGGCCCTGCTGCCCCTTGCTTCCTGACTGGGGTGGTGAGAGGGAAGCAGCTGAGGTGTGGGAGCGAGCTCACTGCTCAGGCTGTGTGCCCACATCCCTCCCTAACTGCAGGGTAACTCAAGGTTGTTTCCCTTACATTGATTATAAATGATTTTTAAATGCCAGCAAATCCACTTTAAAGCATTTTCCTAAATAAAGCTGGAAAATTTATGGAGTCATTTCAGATTCAGGATTATCTCAGCTTTCGGTACCTACAATATTTATCATATTTCTAGACACTCATGAAAACAGCCATTGTTGCCTTACGTTTTTTTTTTCCTGTGTCACATTTTATTTTTCTTTTGGATTCTGTGGCTATTTTTTATCTTCATTTTTTTCTTCTAGATTTTACTTTCTTTGCAAGATTTATTTCTCTCCATTATCTTAATACTTTCATTGAGCGTGTGTGTGTTCATTTGCCTGGATGTGGTGCTGAGGGAAAGGGTTCAGTGGTATGGTGGGATTGGGTTGATGGTTGGACTAAACAACTTCAGCAGTCTTTTCCAAACTTAATGACTCTACGATTCAGTGATTTATCTGCAAATATTCTTAATTACTATTTTGAAACAACTTTCTCTAGTTACATCTTTTTCTTTTACTTTTTATTTTTTTTCCTCTCTCCATAATAAACTAGGAAAGGAAATAAAGGTGAGGGACAACATTTCAGTAAATTTTCAGTGAAAAATAGACAAAGTGATTTGTGTTGGTGCAAAATTGTGTGAAGTGAAGCGCAGACTCCTTTTAGCTGTAGAGCACAGTGAATAAAACTCAGCCCTTTGGGAAAGGTGAGCAGAAGGTCAATGGAAATCCCTCTCTGACT
Organism: Excalfactoria chinensis; assembly: GCF_039878825.1. Lineage (NCBI taxonomy): Eukaryota > Metazoa > Chordata > Aves > Galliformes > Phasianidae > Excalfactoria > Excalfactoria chinensis. Next base: position 107,639,243 of record NC_092826.1, read on the forward strand.
TCAAAAAATAGAGTTTAAGATGAAATGTCACCTCATACGTAGATATTACATTAGTTTTTTCTTTGTTCTTTTATTTTAGACGTTGCTGTCTCATTTGTTTCTTCTCACTTGCTTTCATTTCCTATTTCATGTACAGTTGGTTCTTTTGTCCCACCTTCTGTTTTCCTCCACATTTCTTTCCTGACTGATCTGTTCTAGAGATAAATGCTGTATAAGAGATACATGATGCTTGCTCCAAATAGAAAGAAGCATTGATTTTGCTGTTAGTTAAATAAATAGATTCCGGCAAACAAACATATTCTTATTCTTGTGAAAACAGCTTTCACACCCCCAAATCACAAGGAGACCGTTCGACTAGGATCTGGAGGAATGAAGGTTTTGATTCAGTGCTGTGTGGGTTGAGTAACATAATTACACTTATTTTATTTTCAGTGCCAGTTTTCCTCTGTATGTGTTAATTTTACCAATCTGTTTTTGTTTCAGGTGCCTCCAAGTACTGTTTTCAGTAATAGTGTTATTACATTTAAGTTCTTTCCTCATATTTCATGAAAACTACCAGCCAAAAGATCAAAAGCTTTCATTGCAAAACAGATTGTTTAAACAGCTGAAATACTTCTTACACGTGTCTGCATCTACTGCATCTTTCTATGAAGTACTAAGTATCACACATTTAGGCATCTGCCATCTTAGAAGTGATTTCTGAGTAATGGATGTGAACAAGTCATCTCTTCAGATGGCAGCTTTCCATAACTGCATTCAATTTCAGGAGTTCTGTTATTTGATATTACTTCTTTTTCTGGTAAATTTTATTCCCAAATTTCATTTTCACTATGTTTCTTTTTTATACCATTCCATTATCTACCCCCGGGAGAAACCAAGACAAGTACTTGTGAAATAATAATAACACAGAAACTGCATTTGTATTCTTCTAAAGTTGTAATTTATATCCTCTCGCACAAATAATGGGAATTCATAACAATAGGCCCATCCGAGTTCAAGACGAATAGAGAAACATTCCATTGACTTCAGAAAGTTTTGAAACAGGACTTGTATTATGTTCTCTGAGGCATCACTGAAGCATTTATGCTTTTAAACTTTCCTGTATCTTTTTTCTTGCAATGGTGTTTTTATTTCCTTTCTGAATTTTTGGCTTCAGAAAGTTCCACAGACATACTGTGCATGGATTAACTTCCATTCTAAAACAGACTAACTTGACACGACTTACTAACTTAAACTTACTGCCTTTCATTTTTATTGATTGCCTCCTTGGTCTTGTCTAGTATTAATTAAAGTCCATTCTTAGTCCTTCTAGGTGACTAATATTATCTTATCATGCCTTGTAGCTGGTTTTCTCTCTGTGGCAGACAGCTGCAACACCTTCACTTTCTCTTAACATGTGGTCTTTCTTCATGTCCTTTTTCTCTTCCAGTTCTTAATTTCACACTACCTTTCTCGTAATAGCATAGTTTTAAATACTTCTCACAACAACCAGTCAACAAACATCCTGAGCTGGTGGGAAGACCTTACTCCTGAGAGAGAAAGAACAATATATTCTTCATAGGTTAATATGTTTTCTAACAGTGTTAGGCATGAGGGTGTTGTACTCAATTCTAATTCAGTAGTCTGTTTTCTCACGTGTTAAAATAAAGTTTGTTTTAGGTCATCAGTAGCTCATTTACAAAATGAAGTTGAAGTGATTGCTTTCCTGTGTAGGTGTTGATTACAAAAATATGATTATTTTTTATGTTTGTTGAAGATGTGGGAGAGGAATCAAAATAGGCACAAGGATTTGCAGGTTTTCATCTGTGCACATGTAGCTAAAATTAAAACTGAGCAGAGAAAGTCCTTTTTCATTTTTCCCAGAATATGAGGGAAGTAAGTTCTGTCCAGCTGAAAGCACAATAAATAGATTGCATTCCTGAAGGGAATTTCTATTCCCAATGCCTAACATTGGAGAAACACACCAATCCTCTCTCTGAAGGCTGGAATTTAGTCATTAATTTTATTTATTTATTTATTTATTTATTTTGGAGAGCTGGGGAGAACCATCTCACTTGTTGTGTGTGACTTGGCCTATTCAGTTCCTTTAGAGATTAACCACCCTCCTCAGTGCTAATGGTCAGATTTCCCTGATACCAGCTCTGTGTGGCAGTGTCCTCTGCATGGTTTAACGCTGCTGTACATTTACTGAAGACAAAGAAAGAGCAAATTGCCCAACACTGATGCAACAGCGCTGTTTCAAGATGGACTGATGAAGAGTTGCAAATAATGGTTCTATGAACTAAATTCCAATTTCAGTTAAATCAGCTTAAATTTTCCCCGAAAGCTGGGCAGTGATTTCAGCTACACCAACACAGCAGAGAGGAATTTGGCTACAGGTCTGACTTTGGCTAACATACTGTAATGTAATTAGTTACGGAAACTCTAAAAATAATAACAGATGCTTTACCATTTCTTTAACCAGTAGATTTTGGAATGTCGGTTTCTTTCAGAACGAAACAATCTGAAACTTCTTAGAAACTATTTTGTCTTATCTGGTGAAAAAAAAACAAAACACATCTCATTTTCACTTGGAACTGCTATCAGTGTCTGACAGGGCAGCTTCATCTGAGAACCAGCTTGTCTGGCTTCTTATAACTTGGCCATAGGTTTTGGATGACATCTGCAAATCATTGCATGAATCAGAAAAGTACAAATTCACAGCAGTTCTACTCTCTTAAGTTGCGTTTGACATTTCCTGTTTTTTAAGGTTTCCTTGGTACCTAATACATAGGCTGCTAAACACCAGCTGCTCCCAGTGACTCAGATATGTGACCTTTGATCAATTTATCTTGTCCCAATTAATCTATTTCAATGTTGGAGGGAGGGACATTACTATTTATTGTGAATAGAAATACTGAGCAAACATCCTCTTCCTTTCCGTGCAGCACAAATCCCAGTCTTCTGTGGGTAGCAACCCTGCCCATGGCAGAGGGTTGGAACTTGATGATCTTCAAGGTCGCTTCCAAACTAAGCCACTCAATGATTCTATGGCCTGTGGCTTAGTTATGTCTTCTGTATCTCAGGATGGTTTGTTTTAACTGCAAACTTGCCTCCTTTCTCCTCATTTTCCTGCCAAGGATACACTTAGCAAAGTTTTATTCTGGACCTAAGATACTGTCAGTAATGGAATTGGGGCTCTATGGAAGCTCGGCTGCTTTTTTCTTTTCTTTTTTTTTTTTTTTGAACATACATTTTCTTCTAAAGTTATTTCAGTGTTTTAATTTATTTACTCTTTTTGAAAGCTCAGTAGAGGAAAGAATAGCAACAAAACAGTTATGGTGCGTTGAATTTAATCTGCATCTCTTTAGAAAATAAGACATCTTACTCTGTTCATCAGGTGCCTATGTGGGGTGGGGTTCAACCATTTCTTTTTTTTATCTAATGAGCATGGAGATCACTTTACAATTACAAGAAATACTTCTTTGTGCCACATTGTGTACGATACCAGTAGACTATGGTTCTACATATAGATTTATGTAAGTATACATATGCACATGTATTCTACCTGTTAATCATTTTCCATGAGATTTTGTAAATTCCAAGACTCTTGAAATTCCAAAAGGTTAGAGATTGTAGAGGTAACAGTATGTATGTTAAACCTCTTCCCCTTCCAGGCCTGTGTACAAGCTTACTTCTGTTTGGATTATGTCAGACAAGATCAAGAGGGGCATAAGAGGATACAATCATTTTTTTTCTGTGCCACAGATCTAGTAACCCACCACTCACACTTAAGTGAGAAGAAGATATCTAGTTTTCCTTGTGATATTTAAAAGTCATCCAGTATCATTCCAGGTTGCTGCTTGTTTTTGGTTTTAAAACAATGGCTTTAAACTAATGGCTTTAAACTAAGACAGGAGAGGTTTACAGATATTAGGATGAAGTTTTTCACACAGAGGGTGGTGACGCACTGGAACAGGTTACCCAGGGAGGTTGTGGATGCCTCATCCCTGGAGGCATTCAAGACCAGGCTGGATGTGGCTCTGGGCAGTCTGGTCTGCTGGCTGCACATAGCAGAGGGGTTGAAACTACATGATCATTGTGGTTCTTTACAATCCAAGCCATTCTGTGTTCTTCAGGCAGCATGCATCTGTTCAAAGTCTCTCTTTTACTGTGTGATTCTGTGAAGACATTTATTCATTTATTTTTGAGCATATTTGGTATGTGATAATTCAATTGTCACATTACACAAAACCTATCTTCAAAGCAACAGTGCACTAGTGTTCATATTGTTCCAAATACTAGATTTTACAATATGACCATTTGATGTGGCTGTATGATGAAACCTTTTTTCATTTGGAAGATTGATTTATTTATACGTTAGCCATACCACTCCCTAGAATGGTCATTAGCTCAGAATGCAAAGGTTTCAAGAAAGCAAAAAGAAAAACCCACAGGATTATGCTGGAAATCCAGTCCATAAAAGATATGGAATGACTACAACGTGTTAGCTGTGCCAAAGCTTTCAAAGGTCATATCTGGGACACTTGCTTGATCCATGATGAATGTCATAATTACAGGCTAAGCCTTCATTCCACGAGTTCAGCTCTCAGGTGATGGGCTCAGCTCCCAGCATGATGGAGGAATGCCTCTTCCTTTTCTTTCCTCATCCCAGGACTGAGCTGCTGAACAGCAGTCTTCCCACTTCTCAGTCACTGCAAACTGCACCAAGAGCTGCTAGCAGAAGTCGTCTTTGCTTGGAAGTCTGTGACCTGTCCATATGTTGTGCTCACAGCAAGCTATTATTTGTATTTCTAGAAGTATCTGTGGGGGACAATAAAATAAAATAAAATAAAATAAAATAACATAAAATAACATAAAATAACATAAAATAACATAAAATAAATAAAATGTGAAATCAATGGATTATTTACCAAATCTTATTTTTTCATTGTAAAGGCTGGTGAAATCTGCTTAGGTGATAAATATAGTCACTTCTGCCTAGCAAATGTCATCTCAGTGTTAGTTACCTTTCCCGCTTCCATCTTAGTTCGGCTTTTAATTTTGTTTTGTTATATATAATTTTAAGTTAGGGTGTACTGTTTTAGGCCCAAGACAAATAAATATTACAGGGAGGGAGTATTTATCCAGAAATATTTTTCCTGATGTACCTTAAAAACTGTCTCTTGTTTTCTGCTTTTAGCTACCTTTTCAAACTGTGCTCCGTGTAGGCAAGCAGGTCACTAATAAAGAATCTTCAGAATATTAATTAAAAAATGATAAAGTGGCTTCATTTATTCCCATTTTTCCCCCTTTTCCTTCTCTTTATCTTCCTGTAGTGAAAAGACCAAAACAGAGTTGGCTCTTTAAGGAATTCCTGGCTCTTCAACCCCAGCTGGGGTATCTGCTGTTGTTTTCATATGCTTTTTCACCTGATTCATCCCATGTTTGACTATCCAACTGTATTTTGAAAGACTGTTATTAGATCCCTTCTTTTGATGCAAACATTAGCCTGTAAAATGCATCATAAACATTGTAATTGCATTTTAAACATTGGTACTATACCAGGGTTTACTTCCTCAGGCATAGAATATTTTCTATTCTGATCAAAATATGTCTTGTGCAAACGTGAGCTGAAGAGTACTTCTGCTGAAGTGCTGGTTTATATTAGTGTAACACAAAGGCACATGGGTAGATGAGAAAATGTTTCTTAGATTTTGGCGGGTCTTATGAGAGCTCTACGACTTGGTTGGGTCACCTTATTGCATCTAGTTTGTTATTCTTGCATAGTTTTTGGAGGATGGGGATGTAGACAGACAAAGAAATAATATACAAGAATTTTGATACTACTTAGGCATGCTGCTAAATGAAAAGATATATATTAATTTATTTCTAACCTAGCAAATTTCCAATTCACAGGTGGAATAATTCATTTCAGTTGTTTTATCATTCCCCATCCACTAAGTCAGTCGTGTGCTTGAACACTTCTTAAATGTCAACCTCATACTTCTTTCTTTTTAAAAATTGAGATATGCCAATAAAAATGCTCTCATCCCTCCCAAAAGATAGGCAGTCCAGATGTTGAGAAGCAGCTGAAGAACAGGGGGTCGACTAGATGATCTCCAGAGGTCCCTTACAACCCCTGTGACTCTGAGATTTGGTGAACACTTGTATTCAGTATACAAAGCCAGGAAAATGAGAAGATCTGCACAGATTCTGAAAGATGATGGTTCAGATTGAGTGTCCCAGAAGCCTTCACACCGTAATTTCTAATCTATGTCCACCAGCACCATAAGTTACACATCAGTAGATCTGATTTATTTATTTATTTTTCATAACTTATGCATTGCATCCCTTCCTTCTGAGAAAAGGCATTCTCAGCCAACAGCAAGAAGCAGGAGAAACATGGAGCGTATTTGCCTGCTACATTCTCCTTGAGAAAGCAGTTTTTCAGGAGATGCCCATGTTTTTTGAAGTCCTCCTCCTACTTCAGGATTATTTCCCAGCTATGGTTGGTTCCCATAGCCAGCTTCTCTGTCAGTTGTTTTATCTATCTCCTGAAGTAATCACTAGTATTCAGCATTCTCTGAAGATCTGTTATTACTGAATGCGTATCTCTTGCCGTAATAAAACAGTTTTCAATGAAACATCATCATCTGCTTATCTTGGCAACAATATGCAGATGATCTTGGAATTAGTAGGTTTGTTTTTCCTTCGTGGTGCCTATTCCATGAATGTGAATTTAAAATGAAGAGATGGGGAATATCTCTGAAAACTGTTCATGACAGTTTTGCTTGTTTCTGTCAGTGATCATATGATATTGTCAACATTTCTCACTTTTGCAGTCATCTTCACATTGTTAGATTCATATTAGACAACTTCTACCAGAAATTCCCAGCAAAACAATGTTCTTGGTAGTTTACTCTTCTGATTGTTACGTTACACTGCATCTTCCATGGGAAGAAATCAGCACAAGGCATTTCAAATGGTTGACGTTCATATCGTATCCATCATACTACTTTGCTTTCATGCTTGGTTTCTTGAGGGCTTTGGCAAAAAAAGAAATGTAAATCAGATTTGCTCTGATAAGAAGTTTGCCAATAGTCACATATGATGGGGCTGTAAAACAGGCTCCCATGAGTGCAGCACTCTCACAGAATCAAGAGGCAGCCATGTGTGTGCGTGATTCAGCCAGGTGTATCAGATATCTTTATTACTTTTGTCACACATTAGCTTATTTAAGCAGAACCTTTTAACGGTTGTCTGTTGGTCTCATTGTTTTAAAGGGCTCTGCAAATGCTGATGGGAAGCGAGAATTCAAAGGAAAAGAACATTCAGACTATTGGATATCAGTGCAGGCTTTTCATACTTCTCTTTACCAGGTCACATTAATTCACTTTAGATTTTGTTACACTATAATGATCTGCAGGAATTTGTCTAAAATTAGACCTGCAGAAATATTTGATGTGAAATTGCTTAGATTTAAACACATTTTGGACAATGTCCTGCAATGTCTGTGAAAAAAAAAGTCTGTCAGAGCTGGGCATGAATATCATTTTACATTGTCTGGAAGTCTGGAAACATTTATAAGTATATTATATTGACGCATTTGAATTGCAGTGTTTGGGAAGGGAGTGGTCGAGTGACAGAAATTGCCGATCTAAAGCTACATGTTACCCATTTCAAACCTACCTGCTCTCAGGAATGGTTGCTGAAGGTTACTTGATTTCTTTTTTATTTTTTTTTCCATGGAAATAGCAGATGGGATTTTTATAATCTGATTAACAAAAATAAGCAAGGAACAGTGAATGTATTTTTTTCAGATATTTTTAAGAGACAGTGAAAGAGGCACAGAGGATCTGTCACCTAGATGCCAGTCATCCTGCAGTGAAGCAATCAAGAGTATTGTTTTGCTTTCTATTGTAAAGTATCTACCAGTGAAGGGAGGGAAGAAGGAAGTAATGGAATTGGCCTACTCTTGGCTAAAGTGAGTTACAATGGATGAAGTTGATCTATTCCTGCACTCAAGCACTTTCACCACTGGACACTGGTGATGGGAATGGGTGAGAACAAGGAAGCTCCAGGGAAGAGGCATGATATTCCATTCTGAATCTTTACAGATACATAAAAATATTTAGATTTTCCTTCAAAATAAGCTTTGAATCCTTCATACTTTCATCTGATTCATATACATAGCTGAGTATAAGTGAAGCATCTCCTTTCCAAAATGCTCAGCATGTCTTTAAAGACAAATACTTTCTGCACTGTTAAAAAATGGAATGAGGAGCAATGCATTTTGGGATTCAGGGCAAAGGAAACTATATACAGCCTTTTAAAAAGAAAAAGCTTACGTAAAAGCTGCCTTTCCTTCTGCTACTGCTCCCTGGGTCTTCTCAAAGGAGCACATGACTTCTGTGAATGGACAGGTCATGCACTGAGTCATGCCTTGGCTCCGTGCTTACAATGGAGGCAATGGATCCTGGCAGGGGAGCCCTCCAGGAGATCTGTTCCATCTGTTAGGATCGCTATAGACAGTATGGAGATAGCTCGGCGTATGATCTTTCTATGAATCATCATTGCTTCTCTAGCAATGTGCAGAATTCAGTTCATCATAGCTGGTAGCGTTTTGGGGACACATTAGGTAAGAAAGCTATTTTCTACAGTTCCTGCTCTCTGCTTCAATTCACCCTTACCTGCTTCTCATTACAGATCTGCTGCTGTGCTACCTTCTAGAGGAGGCTGGTAGCAGCAGAACAAGTTCCTGGCAGCTTAAGAAAAGGACTTGCAACATAATACCCTTTCTTTGTTCTACTTTTACTTGATTCTAAGCAAATGTAATCATTCTCAGTGACTTCTCCCCAAGTTTGAGCATACCAGGAGTGAATTTGGCCTGAAGACAGCATGTAATATAATGGACAGAATGTGAATTATTAACTTGGAGGTTAATGAAATGTGAATGACCAGTGGAGTTTCTCCAAACACACTTTTTAAATATAAAAAGTGGGTTCTTGCTCTCTTTAATCAGATTATTGGCTAAGGTTCAGGAATCATTTGGCAAAATTATGTAGCTTATTCAAGCTAGGTTTACATAATAGTTCATAATGGAGGAAAAACCTTGTATCGTGATCAACCTCCAAAATCACCATGAGCCTTCAAAATTCCAGTCTAAAGTATAAAGAACCACAGAAACGGATATAGTAATACCCAGAGAAATACCTTTATTCCCAAATAGCCCAGCTGCAATAAGCAGAGCTCGTTGTTTTAAACAGAAGATTTTAACCTCCGGAAGACTGTGACCTTAATAAGAAACTTTCATCTTGTTTTGTCTTTGAGGAATTCAGTTCTTTTCCTAAGAAAATTAGGGTTTGGGTTTTGTTTTTGGTTATCTGGTTTTTTAATAGGTAAATATTAATTTATATTTGCTTACAATTAAATCTTGCTTTTATGATTCAACTGATAGTTATTTTTTTTTGCTTACCATCAGAATGGGTTGGGAGGGTTGGGTGTTGTTTTTTTGTGTATAACTGAAAACAAAACTTTGCCTTTTAGAGCTTAAACAAAATTCCTAAGTGTTATTAGGCTATAAAATGCTAAATGATATCTCTCATTTATTGGAATACTAGTTCTTATTCATGGTTGGGTAGAAATGGCTTTGGAAAGATAGTGAAATTAAATTAACAGTACAGAAAAATAATCTAATCTGCCAAAACAAAACAAAACAAGTGTGTGGAATGAGTTGGACGCATTAAAAAATATGAGTCATTTAAATCTGATTTCTCTTAAAGATATTTTACCAGTAAGCAGTCAACTTATCATTTCTGGTCATGAAGTCCTTCAGAATTTAAGAATTAAGACATATACACCCCTCAGAGTTTTTATTCATAGCTTGGAAGAGGAAAATGAGTTTTCCTGCTTTTCCAATCCAAATTGGTATCTGTCTTTGAAGAAACTCACTGCTGGCTGAGTAGAACTGAATGAATGGGAATGAAGAGAATGTTCTCGCCCACACCGGCCACTCAGAAGCTTACTAAAACCTCCGAAAGCACTCAGCAGCCATGGACAGGCAGAGAGGCCTTCAGTATTTCTGTACCAAAAGGAATTACCAGCTTGTGCATTAGGTGTCACTGCTGCCTAATGACTTGAGATGGACCTTCCTGTGTGACGAACGAAGATTGAGTACGGTAGCACAAGAGAGATGCTGCATGCAGGCTGTGGACAGCATTTTTCCTTTTTTGCCCTTCCTGCTCTTCTCTGCAGCTCTTCCTGAAGCCAGATTTACTTGCATCGGATTGGCCATTTTTTCAGTTAATGGTCTTGAGCTAAGTGTGTCCCAGGTGTGATGCTCTAAAAAGGTTCTAGATGCACGGATTCTCATTGCCACGGCCTGGGAGGTCTGTGCAGTGCTGCATGACCACCTGAGAGTTTTTGCAAGAGGGACAGCACCCCAGCGAGTCAAAAGTTATTGCATCCCTACTAAGGAGGCTTACACTAAATAAATCACACCAACACAGTTAAGTGATGAGAGCAACATTCAGCTCCAAGAGAAAAAAGATGAGGCAAAAAGGGACAGCCGCATGTAGGAATAGTATAGCATCAGAAGGCGCTTTCCTTAGCGCCATAAACATTTCCTTAGCTTCCCACAATTCCTCTGGAGCTGTGTTTTCCCGACCCCTTCTTGTTCTCTGTTTACAGGTACATCTGCCATGTCACTGAGGCAGTACAGCGTTCAGTGTTTCTGCACAAGTCTTTAATGGAGCTGGCTTTGAGAAGCCTGCTTCTCACACACTGCTAGCTAACCAGGGGCTTGACCCTGGGGCTGGGTGGGCTTCTGGAGGTGACTCAATACAAGGGATAGCAGCTGACCATCAGCATGTCAGCTAGGATGTCTTCAATTAACTGTAGCAAAGGCAGATTCAGTAGGTAACAGTTCAGTGCAGCAAAAGAGCAACAGAAAATGGAATGTGTGTGTTTAAAAACAAAAGATATATATACATAAATATAATTTCTTTATTGAAGTTAAATCAAAGGACACTGAACATTTTGGCCCAGAAAAGTATAATTAAAACAGTGCCTTTAATCATCTAATTCCTTACTTGATTTTTCATTTTCTTTCCTTCATGAACATGTGTTTCACAGACACAGCCCTTAAAGCTAGCTGCAGACGTTAGAGCTTTTTTTTTCCACCAGAGTTTAAATCTCTTTGCTTCTTTAAGCATTACATTAACCATGCAGTCTGTACACGTGAGCATGGATGCGTGGCTGTGAACGAGAGCCAAGTGTGCTCCCAGATGCTGTAAGGAGATGGGTCCTTCTGTTCTTATCTCACCCAAAGGTGAGAGTTCTGTCTTGTCATGTGCTCCTAGGGCCAGGCCATACAAAGGAATGTCCCTGGGGCAACTGGGAATCTAGTATTGAGTTAGAAACTGTTTTAAGAATCTCATCATGATTTTGTCCTCGCCAGTGTTAGGGACATTTGCCGCTGCCACCCAGCCTGCAGTGCATAGCACTTGATAGGATGGGTCCGTGCCAACCAGCGTGGCTCTTGCATGTCCTGGAGCTGTAGCAGATGCCTGCCTCAGAGAGAGAGGAAGAGGGAGAAGTGTTGGGACCCCTGTTTGGGAAGGCAGGAAGAGTTTGGGAAGCCAGAGAGGGGATTCAAAATGCTTTGGAAGCTGATGAAACACAAGCTAACAAAAGGTGGGGATCTCTCTCTATTCTGGTGTATTTGGGAATATCTGATCTGCTGAATATCATAAAAGTTTGTGTATAGTATTCACGGCATTTCTGGCCAGGAACAGGCTTACTGTACTGTGGTAGCTCATCGCTTTATAAATCCCCTCCAAGAGCATCTTTTCATCTTTTGCTGTGATTCTCTTTTCTCTCCTTACCCCATTAGTAGTTACTTCCTTTAGCAAGTTTATCCTGCTTCAGGGCAGAAAACGGAGCTGATTTACCTGATGTTTCTTACTGCTGTGGAATTATATTGTTTTGTAATTCTTCTTTGCTATTGTATTGTTTTATCTTTTAGACTGTATAGCTTTAATATTAGATATCTCATCTGGCTTAAGATATCTACCTTTGGAAAGAGGAGTTGAGCCCTAAAAGTGCCTCTTTCTTCCCAGTGAATGTCAGAGCCCTTTAAACTCAGATACGTATCAGAGGAATCCCATACTTGGTAATTTGAATCGCCAGTTTTAACAATGATATAAGCAGTACGCTTCTATTTTTATAATAGTGATGTTTAAACTTGCTCTATTTTTTTTTTCCTTAGTGCTTTTCCTATAAAAGGTTCATTTTCATTGGCTAGAAAAGTAATTAAGACAAATGAACACGCCATGTTTAATTTGGTACAGGGGATTTTTTTGTTTGTTTTTAGCAAGAGAGGACACACTATGCCTCAAAATATTAATTTAAGCAATTAAACTGCTTGAGATTCTCAGTGTTTATATTTTCCCATTATAAAGAATGACGAGTGAAATGCTACTTATTTACTGAACTGCAGTTTTTACTGTGGGGTTTATCAATCCGCATTCAGCTGGAAACTGTAACATGACTGTCAATGCTGTCAATGGCCAAAGCAAAACAGTACTAATGTTAGTAATTTATTTGTCAGAAAATATTGAGAAAGAAAATAATTTATGAAATCACTGTTTTGCATATAAAGCTAATAAAACTCATGCTTGTGTGAAAGAAGCAATAACTGCAGTGAATGGCATTACAGGCTAGGTCTGTGCACCACAGACACAATGTCTGAGCAGTAGTCTCTGTCCTCAGAAGGACTTCTGAAGGAGCTCAGTAGCTTTAGTGCCCAACCTCTTTGAATCAATGAGGATTCAGTGTAAATCATACATTCTGAGATCCTTGTGCCTTCTGATGCCTTTGAAAAACAGATGCCTTTTCACCAAGATCTAATTGTGATGGAGGTTAGATTCCAGGTTGATTTCACCAGGGAAATAATTTTTCTTTATTCCTTACCCCCTTTTCCATTCCTTTTACCATTCCTTGACTTTTTCCTTGCCTTATTCCTTTTATCTTGCCTTCTTGCCTTCTAGTTTCCCTTCCCTTCCCTTCCCTTCCCTTCCCTTCCCTTCCCTTCCCTTCCCTTCCCTTCCCTTCCCTTCCCTTCCCTTCCCTTCCCTTCCCTTCCCTTCCCTTCCCTTCCCTTCCCTTCCCTTCCCTTCCCTTTCTTTTTTCTAATACATTTATTTTCTTCAAACAACAGAGTCTGAAAGTGCTTTTGGTCAGGAGAAATGTAAATATCAGAACTTGCTCAATTGCAGAGAATGAAAATATTGTAAATATTTAATGTAGTGCATGACTTTGCAATATATTTATAAGGTGAGCTGACCTCAAAAGTTTCCTTAACTACATATAACTAAAGAATAGCGCCTTTTATCTCATTAGAGTTTAAGGGAAGCTCATTGATTCAGAATATTTTCGAAGTCTACTGAAACAGTTTTCAGGTATTAAATCTTGGCCTTAATATAGGGTGTTATAAAATCAAATGTAAGTTTAAGCAGGCCTATTTTTTAATAATAAAAATATGTTTAAACAGGAAAAATACTAGCTGCGATGAAGCATCAAATGTTATCCATCCTGCTAGAAGTGCTTAAAAATGCATCAGGTTTATGGGTTATTTTGGCTCATGTAAATTAAAGTTCTTTGGGCTTACTGAGGTGTGTGTTGCTGATAGCCTGTGCCCTTCTGTCCATGGGACTGCAGGTCTGGTAGTCAGATGGTTGGTTTTAGTATGGGGGTTTTTAGCATGGAGACTCTTTTGGTGGAAGTTCTCAGACAAAGAGGCCGTTTTTTGCCTTAGCCAGGAAAATGAGAAAGTGTAGTGGAAGATGATAGACTGGCTGGAAAAGCAGAGGCTGTTTTCTTGGCTTCCAAGGGGATCAGATTCCCACCTTCTTGACAAGAGGTGATTGGTCAGATTGGAAGCCAACCTATGTCTTCATCCTTGGAAGAGCAAGAATATGCCATGTGAGTCCTGGTGGGCTGTGGAGGCTCAGGCTGAGTAAATTCCTCATCTTCCTCTTGAGCTGCAGTATCAGTTGGGGCCGTTGCTCTGGGGATGTATTTCCTTGGGAAAGGCCAGCCTGAAGATTGTTATGTCTGGAGAAAAGACTGTTTTTCTTTGCAGACATTCCTTTTAAGAGAAAGGTGTTTCGCAGAAAAGTTAAACTCAGCATATTAAGCCTGCCTCAAATGGATGTGTCACTTTTATTGGAATTCTAATTAAATGTAGACTCATAAAAGTATACCTTCCCAATTTAAATATGGCTGGCTCTCACATCTCTACAATTCCAAAACTTACGATGACAGATTAATGACTAGGCTGAAAGTCTGTCATAACCTGGTAGGATAAAGCTAATCCAAATTGACTATATGCCATGATTTTATGACACAATGTTATTGAAAAGTACAAGAATAATTAAGTGGAAATATAATAGAGGAAGCATTTTCCGAGCTCTGGCTCTGTGGCAGAGACTGCCACCTGATATGGTTGGTTAGAATTGTGGGGCTAGAGTAATAATACATTTTATTCTACTTTTTAAAGAAACTGTGGCTTGAGTAGTCCATCACTGAAAGTCATTCTGAAAACAAGAAGTGTGGCAGCTTTGGCAGTTATAAAACAGAGGTGCCTTGTTTAGCTGGGTGACACTAATTATAGGTAAGAGCTCTATAAACACTCTCCTTTGTTCTCTGGGAGCTGGACAGCATATAATAAAACCCTGGCATAGCAAAAATGTCGTCTATAAATAAATAGAAAATAATTGTTCTCACTTTCAGTAATGCTACTTAAATGATTTTTGGAGTACCTGCAGCCTCCTGTGGCATTACTCACATACAGGTTCAGCTGTGCACTCATGCAAACTGGTCAGTTTCATAAGCTCAAGGCAGTGACTCTGGTCCAAACTTCAGTGTCTGTTTTAGTCTGGCTCCACGTATCTTGTAGATGCTTGGGCTGATGTTGACCACTGCCTGAACCAATGCATCCCAGCAGGGCTGAGTTTACAGTTTTCACATGGTTACGAGACAAAGCTAGGATCCTTGAGTGGTGTCTGTTTACCAGTCTGTGCAAACATCCCAGTTTAGGTAATGCTATCTGGGTTTGCATTTGTGTGCCTTTCCATTGCAGAGAAGAGATTCATCCTAAATGCATTCCTGCTTGGAAGTAAGAGTGGCCAAATATAGCTGTCTGTTGATACAGATAGGTCAAATTTTAAGGAACAGATTAGTTGTGTGTGTGTATTATGTCAGCTCCAGGTGAGATTTGTCTCCACTATCCTGTCTGAAACCTGTGGGAAATTCATCTGTATTATTCATTCAGACTTCTCTGTGGTTGCTGGAGAGAGCAGTGCTCTTCCAGAGGATGAACTGCCGTGAGCCAGTACCTGAAAGGTTCTTACAGTGAGAGTGGGGCAGGTCTCTTCTCACTAGTGACATGTGACAGGATGAGGGGAAATGGCCTCAAGTTGCGTCAGGGCAAGTTCAGGTTGGATATTAGGAAGAACTTCTTTACAGAAAGGGTGGTTAGGTACTGGAATAGGCTCCCCAGGGAGGTGGTTGAATCGCCATCCCTGGATGTGTTTAATAGCCGTTTGGATGTGGTACTCAGGGATGTGATTTAGCAGAGGTTTTTTTAGAGATAGGGTACTGGTTAGGCTGCGGTTGGACTTGATGATCTTCAAGGTCTTTTCCAACCTGGATAATTCTATGATTTTATGCTTCTATGAGCCGAGAGCAGTTGTGCTGCACTGTGGGCTCATAGCAGCGGCAGCATTTGCAATGATGGAAGCAGATACGCTGGTATCAAAAGAGCCCAAGCAATCCTAGAAAACGTTTTTTTTTTTTTAAAGTACTTGAAAATGCCTCAAGTACTGTAGGTATGACAAGCTTTATTTTCTTGTCACAACATTTATGATGATGGTTCCTTCAGCCCCTCCAGACCAGAGCCAAGAGGGCTCTTCGCTCCTTCCCACCCAGGAGGAGCAGCTGACGGGGACGCTGCCCTTGGCCTTACGCAGGTGCGGCTGCTGGGTGAAGGTCGGGTTGCCGGCATTGCCCCGAGCTGCCTCTAGAGGGCGCTGGCTGACGGGGAACGGCACGGAAGGCGGCGCGGAACCGCGTCCAGACGCACGGCTTCCCTAACGCGCCCCAGCCCTGCGGCGAGCCCACCGTCCCGTGCTCGAAGTATATGGCGTTATGGCCCTTCATTTAGGATTGCCGAGGCATCCGAGACATTCTAAAACTGGGAATGTCGTTATGATTTTAAGTTAGTTAAGTTAGTAAGAAAGTAGCGTTTGTGTGGAGGTGGTCGCTGCGCGAGTTCAGGGGTAGAGCAGACAGTGTGATGCGCTCACATTCCGAGAGCGAGGCAGAGGGTCAGAAGCCAAGAGGCTTTAATTTGCGATTGCAGGAGAACAGTTGGCAGCCAGAGTGCTGCCCTGGGATTCAGAAATACGCTGGCATTCCTAGGGAAGGATATAGACAGAGGTGTTTAACAAGTTAGTTTGCAAAAAGACCTGTATTTTGAGAGTGCGTTGGTAGAATCCTAGAATTGTTTGAGCTGGGAGGGACCTGTACGGGTCACTTAGTGCCATGCCATTGCAATTAGTGTGCTTAAAAGAACAGCTATATGTATCTTTTCATTATCTAGTTTACAGATAATATGCACTGATATTTAGTTTCTTTTAAACTCCTTACTCCAGAGCAATAACAAAATGTTAGGATAACTTTATAAAGCAGAGCTGAAGTAGGTAGCCCCTAGGCCTTCCAATAGTTGAAGGGAGCATATAAACAGAAGGGGGAACAGCTGTTTACAAGGGTGAATAGTGATAGGACAAAAGGGAATGGTTTTAAACTGAGACAGAGGAGATTTAGGTGAGATATTAGGAGGAAGTTTTTCACACAGACAGTGGTGAAGCACTGGCACAGGTTGCCCAAGGAGGTTGTGGATGTCCCATCCCTGGAGGCATTCAAGGTCAGGCTGGATGTGGCTCTGGGCAGCCTGGTCTGGTGGTTGGTGACCCTGCACATAGCAGGGGGGTTGAAGCTAGATGGGCATTGTAGTGCTTTTCAACCCAGGCCATTCTATGATTCTGTGATTTATGATTCTATGATTCTATGAAATGAAGGAGGTACTGGCAGCTAAGCAGCTTGCAAAAAGTGTGCCACTTAGGTCTTTGCAACGTGGAAATTAATGTGAAGTTTTATGTGCCTTTCCTATATTATTGAGGAGCTCATTTTAAAACTCCAGTTTGCCCCGGAGTTGTGAAGGACGTTAAAATGTTGCCAATTGGAAATATGACTGTTTACTTTAGGTGGCACCTGTAAATTAAAAGGAGAAAAAAAAAAAATCAAGCTGAAAAGAGAAATTCATTACATTGAAATAAGCCTGAGTGAATAAGGGCAGTATCTCACCCAAATGAAGAAGCACAGGGCAAGGTCTTGTTTGCTGGATACTTTCTGGCCTCCCTATGTAACTTTGCTATGTTTCTAAGTGGCGTAAATACTTAAAAGTTCTGGGTATTTTCAATTACTATTGTTAGAGAGAAAACAAGCTTCGGTTTCTTCAAACCTTGTTTCATTGAATGTGTCTGAGTCATTGGAAAAGTCATTCCATCATGTCTAGAGACTGTTTTTATTCAGAGCACTTGTCAGGAAAGAAAATAAACAAGTATTGGTTCCTGCCACCATTCATTTCAGAACAGCTACAGCTGATATAATTAGGTCTCAGATTAAAAAGAAAAAAAGAAAAAGAAACAACAACAACAAAAAAAAAATGGGGGAATGAAAAGATATAGGATTATATATGTCAGTCGCTGAGCATTTGGCATGAACAGCTTTTCCAACACTTGCTCTGGTTATTATAAGTTTTGAGCTGTAAATGACTGCATTCAGCAGCAAACCCGGCAGGCTGGAGAGTTTTTCATTAAATGTTTGATCTAGAAGTTTTTAATCAGCGCACAAATAAAACAAATTACTAAAGCACTACATCAGCTACGGTGTATGTAATTGGGATGAATGGGTGATGTAAGCGGTGGGGAACAGCGCGAGCATTCTTAGCGGAGGGCCTGGGGCTGCAGAACTTGTTACCACTAGAGACGGAGGAGCCTGAGTCCTAACCTGTATCTTGAACATGGTGAGATGCACCTATTAAGGACATTTCCAGAGAACCTACTGATAAATCATGCATGCTGTACAGCTTTACTGGGGAGGGACCAAGTCCTGGAACAATAACTTGTGCTCATGTAATAATGCTGTGATGGGGTGTGTCCCGAAAACCGAGCAGATTTTATCTTCTGAAGGAAAAATGAGCATTTTACATTCTCAAGTTTTCATCGCTGTTCTCCGTCCTCCATGAAGGCAAGTCCAGAGGACCTACCTTAAGGGCTTATCTGATGAAAAACATTTTGTGACTTCAATATATTAATCCAGGTTAGAAATTGTAACTGTGCTGAAATGAATGGACCTGCTCTGACTCTGTAACCGAGGCTCTGACACAAGGGTTACTGACCTTTTAGCTTGAAAACAGCCGTTCTTTTAGCTGGTCTGGTTAGTGAAATTTTGGAAAATGTCAGCAGCAAGGTGTTGCAACCAGATGAACAATTCAAAGAGGAGGTTAAAAAGCAGCAGCACACAATGATCAGGAGCACCGTTACCGTGCTCATCCTAGCAGTGTGGATTTCTTAGGGCGGTTTTGTTTGATGTTTTTTCTCTAGCCTAAGATAGAACGCTGCTGTTTATTTAATTTTGGTTTCCTGCTTTTGAAGAAACTAACCTAGGGAAACTAATACAACCGCAGGGGCTTATGCTGTGCTCTGAAGGCTGCCATGGAGCTAAAGTTTCATGGCTGACAGCCTGCCTTATGTCAGCCCGTCGCTAGTTGGGAATGAGACCGTTGCCTGCAGGTTCGTGTGCTGCAGCTGAGGCAGGTTATATTCCGACAACCCAGCTTGGTGATGAAAGCTCACCTCTATCTGGATCTCTGGAAACATTACGGTAGTTTCAATGGATCCAGAACTGCTCCTCAAAGTATCTGATTGAGCAGGCAGGAGTGGCAGCAGTCCACATACTGTGGGGGCTGCGCTAACCCAGCGTCTGTCAGCTTCATGTGGGCTGTGCAGGCAAATGTTCACATGTTTTCAGATATGGCATATGTGGAAAAAAGCTCCACTTCTGATCCGGAGCCTCACAAGCTCTGAAGCAACAGGAGAGGAAATATGTTCTGAAAATGATCAAAAGCCTCCTGACAAAAACTCAGCACAACAAACAAATCTGGCTCTTGCTCTTGAGCCGTGTATGTTAGCTAATGCTTGTCAGAAGGAAGGCACCAAAGATAAAGGAAAGCAATCTTTGCTATAGAACCTTGATTCTGCTTCTTCTTTCATCCCTCTCCTCCCCCTTTTATTTTAATCCCTTGCATTTCAAATAGCAATTTATATCAATTTATATCCTGTGTGTATCCTGTGTGCCTTATCTCAGGTAAGATAAAAACAGTGGCTTCACTCCATCAGCATAATCAGTTGTGTTAATATTGCTGATAGCAGGCCTGGCTCAGCACTTACATTGCCCCATGTAGGCTGTGTCTGTGCAGGCACAGCCAAGAGATTCTTCTAAAAACTACCATACATTTACAAAAAGAAAACATTAAAAAAACCCTCATGAGGAGATATAGTTTAAAAAATGAGAAAACTAAACCTGTTCTCTTTCAATTTTCAATAGTCTTTAAAACACGAGGAACTTGTCTCAAACTGAACAACTTACTGCGTTTTGTTTCATTTTTGTTCTGCTTTCTGAAGACCGGCAAAGTTCAAGCTAGTGCTTATAGACACTGAAAAGAAGTTCTTGGTTGCAAAGTGTGAAAAACTGTCACGTGTTTTTCTAAATATGGTAAACAAAATTAGAATTAGATGCTGCCATTCATCGTCTTTGAAGAAGGAGGACTTTGGTACAGCCAAGTATCTAACAGTCCCTGTCAGCTCTGATGAGCTGCATTTCTTCTCTGTGATTCCCCAAAGACATCTTTACGCATTACATCTCATGGCTGGCCCAGCTATTTTCTGCTCTACTTTCAAGCCTAATGCTTCCAAGAGAAAATTAAACTCCTTAGGAAATGCTCAGCTCCCTTTTCCAATGATGCTCTCATCCGGAGTCTTTCTCTTCTGGAAATATTTAACAACGGTCTTTGAGACAGACTTTCTCTTCTTAATTTCATTCCTGAGTCATCCGTGGCCTCGGCATATATCTGTGTGTATGTTCCAGCAACCCACAGCACTTCTTCCGTGTCTCTGATCCCCTTACCTGGTGAGTCCCATGTGTCCTCCTCGGGGCAAAATGAGGGAGTGAACACTGAGCCAGCAATTAATAGCAAAACACGTATGAGCATCACTGGCTCTAGGATTTCAGCGTGAGCGTTTTTCCCCTCGTGTTTCCAGCAGGCATTTTGCCACCCCTTAGGGCTTTCCACAAACAAATTGATGTCTCAATCAACTGAGATCACATTGTTTCTATTCTACCGTCCTGCACACAAATAAGCTGATGTTTTTGTACCCAGGTATTTTTCCTATCGTTGTCTGACCATTTAATTTCCACCCTCCCCTCGTGATCTTTTCAGTGCTGCCTACCTCATGCCAGGTTGTGCTGAGTGTCATTGGATCTTCTGGCAGCACTTGCATCAGTTTTCTCTCTTGACATGAGCTATTTATCTCTGCTACGAAAACAATGCCTGAAACAGTTTAGAATTACAGCTTCAGAAAAGCAAGTTCTCTCTTTTTCCACGATGCACCTGTACTTCCTAAAGGTGTTTCTAGTCAGCCTTGCTGTAACTGAATGATTTTTAATGGCCCTGTTTGCTTAAAGGAACTAGGTAATCCATCCTAAATATTTAAGCTCATTCGTCTTTTCTAGGAGCATGGAATCAAAAAACATGTCTTATTCTCCATTCTGATTCCACTTCAAACTCTTGTATGTCCCTTTTCTTGAAAAGGGTAGATGTGGCACTGAGGGACATGGTTAGTGGGCACGGTGGGGATGGGTTGGTGGTTGGACTGCATGATCTTAGAGGTCTTTTCCAACCTTAATGATCCCATGATTCTGTGATCCCAGCTATATGAGTGAGGGTCATGAGTACCATGTGCATATTTAATACAGTGGTAATTAAGGTCAAGTTTCCCTTCATATGAATGGACTTCTATTGACCTGGAAGAATGAGATTTAATTTCCACATTTCCCTATTTTTATGCTCATATAGAACATCCCTTTCACGTGTGCTTCCTTTAAAGCCTTGAAAGACTGTTACAATGACAAATATACTGGGAATTTGGTTTTATTGTTGCTCTTAGGAATGAAATGCATCACTTTCAAAAGCAGGAATTAATTTACTGTGTCATTTCAATTTACTTGGTTATCCAGAGAGAAGTCTGAATCAGAATTCTTTGTTTATTTACATAACATTAATTTGGCTGCTCGTGTTGCTGTTAGCTAAAGTTCAGCTGTATCTGAATGTCTTACCTGTTGCTCTGTGTAATATGTAAGAAAAAACTCTCTTTGCAGCTTTCACAGCACCTCACGTTCTGTGTATTATAGAAACCCTGTGCAGCCTCTTCAGTTTTCATGCCTTAAATATTATGTAAGTCCTAGGGACATGGGGTGTGTTGCTTGATCTGTGATAGATGGGGGAGGAGAAGAGGAAATCAGGGTTCATGCCATGTACTTTGTCTGTTGTTGTACTTCTCAATTTTCTGTCACTTTCATATGTCATTTCTTCTTTTCCATATTAGCGTACTGATCTTTAGAGACAAACTTAATGGATGGCAAGATAAAATTTATTACCTCCAAATACGTATCTGAGTTTCTCTTTCTAGAAGTTTAAGAGATCTTCCTCCTCTTCAACCAAAAGATAAACTGTGCAAAAGAAGCTTATAGAAGTGACAAGGGAATCATTGAGAAAGACACGAAGCTAAAACCAGTGTATTTTTAAATGTCAAATATAGAGCAAGCTTTGCAAATCCAATCTGGAAATCACCTACGTACGAGCACTGGTTTTGTAAATGTTTTTCTAGGAGTAACTAGGAGAGGCGTTATTGCCTGAGTCTCAAGTCTCTAAAATATTTGCAAACTACTCAAAGTATTCTGCTGCAATTTTTTTCCTGTGTAGTCACTCATTGGAGCCGGCTGCGTTTTAATGATTGATTGCAGACACGGGATGAGTGTTGGCCTCATTGAATCCATGGGAGTTTTCCTATTGACTTCGTCGAGGCCAGCATTTTACCCGTGGATTCACAGCAGCGAAATGCAACAAACACGACTCTGTACTTCAGCTAAAATGAAACACGTGACACATCCTGCATTGCAAGAATGAAAGCAAAGCTATACCCTTTCTAAAAGCAGTGTTGTGCATCTATGAGCTTTTCATTAAACCAATGTTTTTGCACCTGTTGGGGGTAAATGTACTAAAAAGTCAAACTGCTGTTGCTGTTTTGGGATGTGTATCTAATTTTATAATGCATACTGCAGTAGTGCATTCTAAATTAAAAATTAAAAGTTAAAGGGTTTTTCTTTTTTTTTTTTCATGCACTTGTAATATAATCTCTAAGTCACATGTAAAAGTACCGTGTAATTTATATCGTCATGATGTCAGCAGTATATTATGTAAGTTCTTAGTGGCAGATGAGATCTAGTAGTGCAGACTGATTTTTGCTTTCTCTTAATGTGATTTTTAGTCGTTTTGTTCTAGAAAATGTCATGTTAACCCTTTGGCTGCTGTGTGGCTTTTTATTTCGTCTTGATAGGACTGCTTTTTATGTGTGTCTGAGTCAAATCCTACTGGAAAGTCATTATTAATGTCCTCGCCCGCATTTGTGTGAAATCCTGACACTGCAGCCTGGTAGCAAACACTTCACTTTCTCCTGCTGCATTGCCACAATTAGTAACTTTGCAATTGCTTGGGAACTCTGAGAATTATTACTTGTCATCTCCTTTGCTACTCTTAGACTGAAAAATAAGGCAGAAATGTGACTCTCCCTGCACAAGTCTTAACTAAGCAGGCTATGCAGGAAACTGCAATGGGTGTTATGAACTGGGCTGTGGAAGGCTCCGTTACCATCCTTGTGCAGCCCTCATCGCTGAGCCCCCTTGATACAACTTGAGTAACAGCAGGATTTCTCTGTTAAGGACCATTCACATATTTCTTCCCCTCTCTTGGGTTTTTAAGCATCCTGATATAACTGACGATGTTAGAAGAAGCATTTGAAAAAGAGTATCTGCAGATTCTTCTTAATAATATTTCCCCCCTTTTTTTTTGTTTCAAGCAGCAGAGAAGTTAAAGTAAGTCGTATGAAGGTGTGAGCAAATCATCTCGGTAGCATATTTAAAGATGGAAGAGCAACTTTTGTACCTCTGATATTCCTGATATCCCCACAGACAGAACAGGTAAGACAGAGTCTCTTTAAAAAATAATGGCACTTAAAATGTCTTTAATATCTTTTTGTTGCATGAGCCTGTGATTCTTTTTTAATGCAAAAATATAGCTGTTATTCCAGTCTATGAAAAAGGGCTGTGACAAAATGGGGCAAATTAGAATTTCTTTTTTTCTCCACTCTTAAATATTATTGCAAAACTAGACTTTCAGAAGCATACAGAAATGGCATCTCCTTCACACCTTATTTCCCATTCTGCTCCCAAGGCTAAAAATACCCAATAACCCGATACAACAAAAAAGACCC
The DNA here is from genome assembly GCF_039878825.1 of Excalfactoria chinensis. Taxonomy (NCBI): domain Eukaryota; kingdom Metazoa; phylum Chordata; class Aves; order Galliformes; family Phasianidae; genus Excalfactoria; species Excalfactoria chinensis. The sequence continues at coordinate 107,662,957 of NC_092826.1, forward strand.
TGAAGCCCAGCCAAACAGAAACAAGTTATATGCCTCTATATGTGTCTGACTGGAGCCATGTTCTCCAGAAAATATGTTCCAAACCAGACTTCCACATTCATGCACTGAACAACAGTCTCAGTTCAGTTATAGCTAGGAGTATTCCAAGATGCATAGCATTTTTTTTACCAAGAATGAGGAGTAACGTGGAATAAAACTCATTTGGGGTAACTCAAGAAGAGCTCAAAGCAATTGTTAAAGCATTGCTTAAAGTTCAGTTAGATCGATGCAATCAGCACATCTCTGCCATGAGTTAAAAGTCAACCAAGTGCCTCCTCCTAGCGCTGAGCTTTGGTTGCTTCTCAGCAGCAGTGTGCACTGGCTTTGTCATGCCATCACTTGGAAGTTGAATTCAGGTGGGGAGTTTAATATTGTCCTTCACAGGTAAACTTCCAGGGAATGAAAAAAATATATATATATGGCAAAAGTTCTGGGCTGTGGCAAAAAGAAGTGAAGAGAAATGTGCAAAAGAAAATAGTGATCCTTTATTAGGTCCCATCTCATGGTCACACGGTATCTGTCATTGAGCCACAGCCTGGGGCATCATTCACAGATCAGAGAGAGGTGACATTTCAATTTGATGTTGCAAGAAACAAGAGGTGCTGGTAGGCGTCTTTATTTTCCAGAATCAGAAAGCTGTGGCTTTTAGTACTATCACAGGATCAAACGCACTCTCCTGTTAATCCATGTTATCGATGTATGTAGAAGGAATGGGGCTAGTCAGTTTTCTCTCATGAAGTTCTCCTCTTGCATTGCAGTGGCTCCTCAGGACAGAGGAATGCCGTGCAGGGCAGGTGGGACCATCAGATGGAGAGACGTGCTGCAAGTGAAGAAATGCAGATGTGACGTGCTCAACATCCCACACGGCTGTTTCACATCCCTGTGAGGTATCACACTTCCTTTCCTCTCCAGCCCGCTGGAGAAATGACAGTGTTGAACAGAAACACTGCTTTCTGTTTGAATTGCAGCTAATAGAAGGGTTTTTTGGTATTTTTTTTTTCCTAATGCTGAATACTCCCCAACTTCTGGTTAATTCTAATTATTCTCCCATTTCTGCCTCAGATGTAAGACTAATCTGGTACTTCCTAGCGAGCCCCTGAAACCACAGCATGTACTTGGTTCCCTGTGCTCATATCCCTTTCAGTATGTTACTAAAATAAGTAGGGATGGGATCTGAACAGAGACGTAATAATTAAGGAACCGAGTGTTGCATTAAAAGTGCCAGATTTACATTTGTTCAGGATATTACTAGCATTACTATACATTAAATAGCATAATTTGTGTCCCCTTTTAAAATGCATTTTACTATGGCCATGGATTAAAGAATATGTTAAGATCCAGAAATCAATTCTTATCATTTCATTTCCAAGGCTCAGTTGCTGTGAGTAGCATAGATCTTTATTAAAGAGAAAAGAACTCTGAATTAAATGGGTAGGTTGTGTTTTGTTTTGTTTTGACTTTTTGTGGATAGTTTTACACATCAGTTGTGGAGATCTGAAGTGTTTAGCAGAGTGTAAGGAGGTGTATAAATTACTGTTTGATTAGAGCAAAAGATATTGCTGAAAGGTACTTGTAATGAGATAATTCCAAGGGCCAAAGCTGTGCTGGCAGCAGCTCGGTTAAACATGTGGTTAACGACGTTATAGGAAGAAGAGGTATGTAAAATATTAAACTGTTCCAGCAGTAAATATTAATTTAATGTGACAGCAATAGTGTCTTACTGAGACTGATATGTGACATGCAAAAGTCCTGTAATTATTTTAATATCTTTACTTATCAGTGATTTTAATGACATGACAAAGATTTGAGGTGTTTGCTGAAACAGCACTGCTGTCATTTACCATCAGTCAAACAAAACGTCATTCTAATTCACTTCACTGCTAAAGTCTGAGTAGCTGTGCAGGGTATGTTCTTCCTGGGTGTTGTAATTAAACAAAATCAAAATGGCAGAGAGTCTCTGGAAACATTTATTAGGAGATGAATGCAGAGAAGTATTTAAGAGAAGTATTTAAGTAGTGATTCTGCCATTAGAAGAAAGTGGTTTTATAAAAATAGAAGAGGCGTGTGACATCAAAGAATCATAGAAACATGAAGGTTGGAAGAGACCGCCGAAGTCATTGAGTCCAACCACCGACCCACCCCCATCATGCCCACTGACCACATCCCTCAGTGCCACATCCCCACCGTTCATGAACACCTCCAGGGATGGTGATGCACCACCTCCCTGGGCAGCCTGTGCCACTGCATCACCGCTCTTTCTGAGATGTTTTTCCCAATATCCAACCTGAAATGACTTCATACCTTAAACTTAATTATGAGACAGATAAAACAAGTAGTGTCCCATGTAGCTGATTACTTAGTGCTTCACATTACAAGCTTCTTCAATCACTACAAGACATTGCCAAGTTTGAAGCCATTCAGGATGAGGATTTCCGTACCAGGTGCCTGCCCCAGGCTGGAGTCTTTTGGAAAGCTTCTTCAAAAAATTTGGCCATTCCAGAAACAATATACCAGAGAAAGTAAATTTCCTTGCCTAACATTATCCCACCCCCTACATTCGTTGCTGGAACCTCTATTGCTTTTGGAGCAGGAATCTGAAGTGGTGCAGACTGGACCCCATTGTCCCAGGCTGTGCCTTTGATGAGCCTCTAAGATTTGCCCAAATTTGTCCCCCGTACAGAGCAGGTTCTCAAGTTACAGCTTGTCAGCGGGGCTGTGCTCACTGACTCCGCACACATTTCTGATTTGCTGAGTCCATTATGCTAATCTAAACCACCTTGATAGGAGCTGCTATTACAGAGCTGCTCAGTGCATTGCCCGCACGCCAACACGCCTCGGCTCAGCGGGAGGTGGCCGCTCCGCTGGCAGAGCCTTCCCTGCCATAGGGCACCCTGCAGCTTGCACCAGCGGCTCAGCAGCTACATTCCCTGAATGTCCCCTCTCTGAAGGCAGAACCAAACAGAGCTGTGCCTCGCGGTGCTGCTTTTCACATCCCCATCCAGAGGTCAGTGCAGAGTAAGAAACTGGTTGGCTGAGGATAGAGAGAAGGCTGCTGACAGATAAGGGGAGATAAGACGCAGACGGGATGAACAGGAAGAGGGCAACAGGAGCTGCTGAGAAGTGCAACAGGAACTGGGCAGGGGGGGAAGTGGCAATCTGTGCCACACAGTGCAGTGGATTTCAGCTGGAGAGGAACTGGAGCTCTGCCTGTGCTCAGCCCCCAGCACCCACAGCTCATTTCAGGAGTCAAGAACCTTCCTTTGGGACCGGAGAGTCATCTCAGGAACACAGCATCTCTCTACTTTGCAGTCAGCACAATTCAGCAAAACCACCTGTCATGAACACAGAGCAGAGTCAAGTCAGGAACTCTGACCCAGTGTACACTCAAAGCGTTACTTAGTCTTGTAATCTGTGTACATGTCACTGAGAGGCTGCAATATGATTCATAAGAAAGCAATCTCAGTAGATCGGTAATATAAAACTGTGGCTAATACTTAGAATTATAGAATTGTAGAAGCATTTGTGTTGGAAGCGACCCTTAAAGGCCACCTAGTCCAACTCCTCTGCAGTAAACAGGGACACCTACAGCTAAATGCTCAGTGCCTGGTCCAGCCTGGCATTCAGTGTCTCCAAGGATGAGGCTTCCACTATGCCTCTGGGCAACTTGTTCCAGTATCTCACCACTGTCATTGTGAAACACTTTTTCCTTATATCCATTCTAAATCTCCCTCCTTTCAGTTTGAAATCATTTCCCCTTGTCCTATCACAGCACTCTCTGCTAAAGTGTCTGTCCTTTCTTACAGTCCCCCCTTTAGATACTGAAAGGCTGCACTCGGGTCTCCCGAGAGCCTTCTCTTCTCCAGGCTGAACAGTTCCAGCTCTCTCAGCCTGTCCTTGTAGGGGAGGTGTTCCATCCCTTGGGACATTTTTGTGGCCCTTCTCTGGATGTTCTCCAAGAGCTCTGTGTCTCTCCTGTACTGAGGGCTCCACATCTGGACATAGTACTCCAGGTGAGGTCTCACCAGCACAGAGCAGAGGGGCAGGATCACCTTGTTGGCCGTGCTGCTTTCGATGCAGCCCAGGATACGGTTGTCTTTCTGATCTGCGAGGGCTCACTGCTGGCTCCTGTCCACCAGCTCTCCCAGGTCCTTTTCGGCAGGGCTGCGCTCCATCCTTACATCCCCCAGCACGTTCAACCCCGGTCACGGCACCTGAGTCCCGCTCTCTGTGTCCCCCATTCTCCGGGGCGCGGAGCACCACGGGGCCGCCCCATCCCGGCCGCGCGGTGGCGGACCCCTCCGCTGTCCCGGTGCGGGGCGGGGCCTCCGGGAGCGGTGACTCACCCCGGCCCGCCCCGTGCTCCGCTGCGCTGTGCTGTGCTGTGCTGTGCCGCCGGAGGTGGGACCGTCCGAGGCCGCGCCCCCGCCCCCGCCCCACGCTCCCGGCAACCCCCCCCCCCTCCCTCCCGGCACGGACTGCAATGATTTAGAAGTTCAGGAATCCCACGTGACGTCACGGAGGGTGATGTAATGCTTCTCTAAATAGAACGTATTGTAACCTTCCCTCAGTCCAACGTGGTTCCTCCGGCCGCGCTGCCGGTCCCGTCCCCGCCGCGCCGCGCTGCGCCGGGCGGTAAGTTGCTAAAAACGCAGGGCTGCCCCGGGAAAGCGCTCGGCGCGGCGCGGCACGGAGCGAGCGCTGCGGGGCTGGAGAAGGGGCAGCCCCGCGCCTGGGGACGCGTCTCCCCGCCGCCGGGTACCGCACGGGTCGGTGTCCGCCGCCGTCTCCGCTGATCCGCTGGGACGGTGCGGGGAGAGGAGCGTGAGCGGATCCGGACGGGGCAGAGCTCGGGGCGGGCATGGCACGGAGCGGGATGCTGCGGGATGGGATGCCGTGCGATGGGATGGGGAAGGGGCGCGGGCAACGCCGCCCCGAGCGGGATGCGGGCGCAGCTCCGCGTCTCCGCGCTCCCTGGCTGTGACAGCTTCCCCGTCGCTTCGCAAAGTTGCGGGAGAGTCGGGCTGCCGGGTCTCGCAGCCCCTCCGGTGGGCTCAGAGCCCGATGCACCGCTGCTGCCGGAGGGCCGGTGCTGCGCTGCTGCTCCGCTTGGGATGCGCTGTCCCCCCGCTGCAGCCGCCCGCAGCTGCCCGCTCTCACGGGGCTCTCTCTCTCCCCAGCGAAGTTTGCAGGACGCTCAGAGCTTCGGGAGTGTAAGGGGAATACTTGCTAAACTCTGCCTGCTCTATTATTTATGTCCCGGCATGGTGAGTGATCCTTCATCTCCGGGGCTCTCTCTCTTTGAGAGACGTCGTGCAGAGGCGGGGGTAAGGATAAAGGAACGTCCCTATGCTGAAGTCCAGAGCGATGTTTGGAGCGCGCTAAGCAGCCCGATGAGATTTCCCTGTTTTATCTGCGCTTAGCTAGGGGAAGTTCGAGAGGGAAGAGCGGGCTGCTGACTGCGGGGCGGCATCTCCGGGCTTCCTTGCGCGGCTCCCAGAGCCCCCCAGCCCGGCGCCGTGCCCCGGCCCTTCCCCGTCCGAACAGAGCGCAGTGCGTCAGGGAACAGCGGCGGAGGGAAAGTTTATTGTAAGAAAGTGTCACGCAGAAATAAGCCAGAAACCGCGCAGAAAGAGAATCGGGAGTCGGAGGGTGAAGGCTGGATGTAAGCGCACCGCCTAAATCACGGGGCCGGGGCGGGGGGGGGTGTTGAGGGGGGGTTGTTGGTGAAAGATAGTCGGCTTTCAGCAGAAGAGTGTCGTTGAAAGTCGTCGCTTTGGTATTTTGTAACTTTCATGCGGTGAATGCGGTTGCCGTTTTCAAAAGCTGGAAGTTCTTTAAGAGAAATGGCTGAGATCCTTATTTGTGACTCCTTAATCCCGAGGGGAGCTGCGAGGGTCGCAAAGCACAGGGGAGAAGTGTGATTAATGATCGGTGATTAGCGATAAGTGATTAGTGGTTTTATTCAAACTGTTACCTCTGACCAGAAGCACGCATCAGAGGATTAACGGGCTCTTTAGATAAATGCTCATTAGTGGAAGGGGGAAAGCAGAGATAATAGGCATGCACACAGGGACAACTTTCTAGGAAAATCAGTCCCGTCTCTGGCATAATAAGCTCTATTAGCAGAGGGGCGCTTTAATTTAAAAGTTGCTTTTATCTTGTAAATGAAAGATGGATGCAGAAGTTCGCCGCGCTATTATAGCCTAAATTTTCCCATATCCACTGGATGTGGATTATCTCAGTAGTGATACCTTATTAAAGAAAAAAAAAAAAAGAAAGAAAAAGAAAACACACTATGCAAACCAATGGCATCTTTGAGAGCCGCAGCCCCGCATCCCGCGGCATCCATCCATCCGTTCATCCATCCATCCATCCACCCGCCCGTCCATCTATCCATCCATCCCTCCCGCGGGCGGAGCGAACTAGAGGGCGCAGCGCTGCGCTGGGTTCTGATCCCAGCAAGTAGCAGCTTGCGAGGTGTCCTTCAGCACTCACCACAAAGTTGGTTCCGTGCTGGGTTGGAGGCTAGACAGCGCTACAAGTTTGTAGTCACTTTTTCCACGTCGGTTAATCTGGGGAGTTAAAGGCTATTGGAAAAATTAGGCTCATTTACTCGCAGCCACGGGGAGCGAGGGAGAGGGGCAAACCCTGCAGCCTGGGACCTGAGTCCTAACCGTGCTGTTTTCCCCTGCTTTAACGAAGCCCCGTTCTGATGGCCTTACTTGCTGAAGCCTGAGAGCTCTCGGTAGTTTCTCCACAGCTATCACTGTGAAGGGGGGTGGTTTTGTTTTTGTTTTATTTTTAAAGTCACTAAACAGAAAGAGCAGCTGGTGGTGGCTGAACAAAACGGCTTGGACCTGACTGTGCTCTACAGATAATGGTAAGGAGCCTCTTTCTATGATAACTAACCAGGGATTTCTCCTTCATCTGTACTGTGCGTGGCTCTTGTAGAACCGGTGCCTGCTGCTGCCCACAGGCTTTGGGACATTTCTGTTTGTCCCGTTTGCTTAAATGGGATTTGTGTTTGCTTGCATCTGCTGGGATCATAAAAGTTTCAAAACTTTAAAATGAAACACTTGACTGAAGCAGGAAATAGAAATAATGAGTTTATGGCTTAAAAAAAAAAAAGAAAAGAAACTGCTGCAGTCTCCAGTTGCTACAGTTTTGATTGGAGACTCGCAGACCGATGCTTGAAATCAGAAGGTTTCATGAGAGCACATATAAAAAGCAATAAGCTCCATTTGCCACTCTCGGATATTGGGTGGCACTCTTCCAGAAGTTAAAATTGTGGTATTTTTAAAGCTTTCTGCATTTTGGATGGTCAGAACCCTCTCCCCCTCATCAATGTAGTCACGTAGAGTTTAGCCTCAATTAATTGAACTCTACCTCTGCTAATTCAAGCTGAGTTATATAAAGGGAAGCGAACTTTGTATGTGGGTGAATAGGAAAGATAGGAGTGATTGTGCTTGCCGTTATATATATATTTATAATGCCATTTATCAGAACGACTTTCACAGGGAAAGAGCAGTACGTGCTTTTTCATTTGATCTTCACTTCCTCACTTTGAGAATGTCAAATGCGCTGCAACCGCTCACATTTACCCCAGGCACTTTGGAGGGGTCTTCTGTAAGAGATTACTTCTGGCAGAGCTGGAGTTCTCTCTGGAGTTGATAAAGCAGAGGAAATCTCAGATTGCCTTCGGAAGGTAACTTAAAGTACTGCAACTTTTGGCTCTGTGTGGGCAGAGCCCTGCCTGCCATCAGTGAGTATCATGGAATGATTTGAGACTGACTTAGCAACCCGCCTGCTCTGTAAAAATCTGAGACCCCAACCAAGGCAGGTCTTCAGTATTAGAGGAGCTCCTTCAAGGGTGTTGTTGCTTCTAAAGTGGTTCATTTAATCAAAGACATTCTTAGCCCTGATCTTAGCCATCTCTTTTCTCTACTTTGTGCCGTTAGCAAACTTTTGGGATTTTCTGTGAACCTGTTGCTTTCAGGACTTAGTCTTTTCCTTACATACTATTAGACACGTTTAAAGAAAAATATTTCTGGACAAGATTTTGCAATAAAAAGAAGAAAATGTTTCAGCTTTAAGCATCTCTTAATTAAGGATAATGTGATTTACGCGTGGAGATAAGCAGTACATTTTCTCAGGGCCCACAAATACGGATTTTTCTTGCAGCTTGTTACGGGAGAGCCATACTTGGTAGATGCAGCTGCTTGAATCACAGATACGTGTGTAAAGCAACAGGTCTGGCAGTTCTGCTTCGTGCATCCAAGCAGTTCTTCTGTTTTGGTGTTGGCATCCCATACTAACCAATTTAATAAGTATATATATATACATATATAATTAAGAGAGCTTATTTGGTGTAGTGTTTCATGCATAAACTCTCACTGCAATGAACGCACATGAGTCCTAGTGCAAATATTTGCAGTATTTATAGTTTCTGTCAGTCGTGGGCACTCAATGCCAGGGCTGATCAGGGAGCCCAGTGTGTTGCTGCCACTCTGCACCACCTCACAGCGATTCCTGTTGCTTTGCCCCCTCCATATCACTGTTCACCCCCTGAAAAAGATGATTTATGAGTAAACTTCTTCAAATACCTCTCTGTTTGGGGGGCTTTTGCATTCTTCTGCTTTGAAAAATGCTTAAAGTTGATCACGAAATTAATGCAACAGTTTGGAGTAAGAACGATGGGAACACTTTTCCTCTTGCTAAGAACTGCATTACTGCGTTAAGTTGAAATTTTGATGGCGTAGTATTCTTTGATACAGACAAAACAATGATCTCAGACGGTATCTTACCATGCTGCATTTGAACGTGAGCCATACTGCAGGAACAAATGCAGAAATCAGCTTTTGTAGACTTGACACATGAAAACAAATTGCTGCTATGGAAGTACTTGTTGTTGTTGTTGTTGTTGTACTCAAAGAAACAACTTAAGTCATCTCAGGTGCACATAACAAGCACACATAACGTACACACGGCAATTATGTCAGGGGTGCAATAAAAGGACTTGTTGGAGCAGAAAGCTGTTGCGCCCCGTTGCATCCAGGAGCTGTTCTGCTGCTCCGCGCGCTGTTTGCTCACGTCGTGCCTCAGGTTGAAGGGGCAACCCCCGTACTTTCAAATAATACTGTGCCTACTATATTGCATTCACGTGTTATTTTACTCTGTAATTAAAACTGGGGAGAGTCAGCACTTCTTTTATTAGCCGCCACATGGGAAATGCAGCTGTTATTTGGCTTTCGAGAGTTTCGGAAGGGTTGCTTGCACTGCTTTGTAGGTTTCTAGATGGTGATATCAAATGCTATTTTATAAACACGGGGAGATTTTCCAAGGATTTTGCTGAAGGCTGTAGGATTTTCAAAGTAAAACATTGAAAGCTTACTACAATTTCCTTAGCTTAAAAGATGTTTTGCTTTTGGTTCTCTTTTCTATATCCCCCCTTTTTTGAGAATTTGTTCCAGAAGTCAGTCCTGCACACAACTTCCAAATAGATGGCTCTGAACATTGCAATTAGTGCTGTTTGTGTAGGTGTAGGTATCCTGCTTTTTTAATCAGTCTTTTGAGGCAGTTGGTGTCGCCGTTGTGAGACTGTTCCCTATAAGGGGATGTGAAGGTGTGGTGTTCAGCCTCGGTGCTGCACTCCGTGGGTGATAGAAAGGGCAACATCTTTAGAAGAAGGAGGGAAGAAGGAGATTCAGATTTAATTGGGGGAAAATACTACAAATCCTCTGCTGCCTTTGCCAGAACCGGGAGTCAGTGCTGCTTTTCTTTGGCTCTGAATGCTTTCATTACTCTTACTAGGGTTCCGAGAGCTCTGGTAATAACTCAGGATCTGGGCATCGTTTGGTCTCACCCTCAGCTTTCTGCCCCCATAAACTCTACAAATGGTTTCTATTGCCTTCTTTTCATTTGCAGTGTTTTCTCAGAGGGTTTTCTTCACATGCCCCTTTCTCAGCTTCTCACCAAGGTCTCTGTCTTTGGGTGTCCCCATCCCTGAACAGCCTCGCACATGTTTGGAGTCTCAGCGTATTTGTGTCCTTTGGAGTTTTTTGTCCAAGAGTGTGCTGAGCTTAAGCCAGTTGAGCTCACTCCCTAAATCTAATACAATAACTATTAGAGAAATTTATTTAATTAGGGTATTTTTTTTTTTTTCTTATTTGGAAGGAGAAATGACTTCTTTGCCCGTTTCCTCTGTGGCCTTATGCCTTCAGTTACTCACTGCATGTAGCACAGCACTGTTCAGAGCCATTTTTTTCTGAGCTGTTCACAAGTATCTAGGAGCCACTTTGCTGAGGATGAGAATTTCCCCTTGACCAGTGGTTCCTAGTTGTAAGACATGAGTTATCCAAGTGTAGGTAACATTACTTACCATTGATGCTCAACACAGGGGGCTCTGCAGCACAACAAATGCAATTTGAGATTGGGATTGGAACGTGTTGCATGGAGTGGCTACATCAGTAAGCATTAAATGGAGGTGTTTTCACATCACACTCTGTATGTATTTTTTCTTTTATTGTGCTTTAAATCTTTCAGTTCTGGAGTGCAGAGTAGGCATGCTGGTTGCCCATGGAGTAGCACTTAGCCTAAGAAAGCAAAGCAGCCCTCCAAGGTACAGGTGATGCTCTTACCAGGTCGCTCTGTTGTGCAATGATACTGCAAACCAGCTGCCAGTAACTCAGTGCTGTGTGAACTGGTTTAACATTATTCCCAGTCCAAATATTCCTCTTATTTAACTTAAGAAAAACTTTGTATTTAATAGGAATAGTTGAGAATAGGAATAGAATAGGTGAGGAGCTTCAGACTGTGAATAGTAAACCCTGCCTCAAAGGGATTTACTTTCAAATGATTTTGGTCAGTGGGTTTAATCTTGGCCTGGTTTTGGTCAGATCAGTGAATGAGTTTGCCACTTTTAGGAGCCCGGCAGGAACTCCAAAGGTGCCCTGAGCGTGTGATGGCAAAGCACTTGGAATGTGCTTTGCCCCAAAATGAGCACTGTTGATGTTAGAAATCTAGGAATGGGAATACCTCACTCATAGGAAACCTTTGTTCTTGGAATGGAAGTACATGTTAACCTGCAGAAGCTGGAAGTTGAGCAAAGGGGTACGGAAAATTCAACCAATTGCTTTGTTCAGGGCTGTCTTTTACTACCTGCTATTTAACTTCATTTCTGAGTGAACGTTTTAGGATGAAGAATTTCTTTTTTAAGGTTTTGTGAGCTTCTCAACCATCCTATTTTGTGGCTTAGAAAACAACAACTACAAGCAAAACAAACTCCTCTTGCTGGTGATAATTGGTGCAGTTTTTCTTTTTAAGGTTGACAAGATCTGTATCCATAGAACTTTCCTTCATTTCCCAGGCAATATGCACAATAAGTGAAAAGAATAGATTTTGTAGTTAAAGACAAGTTAAGGAACTTTCCTTCTTTTCTCACTTCTATATCCTTTAGTGTGTCGGTGTAGCACTTTAATGTTATCTTATGCCTGTTGTTAAATGAGGTCAGTGTTTGGGTTTTTTTACTGGCTGTGCGATGGAAAGGTATTAAAAAAGGCAGTGAGGGAAAAAAATGAGTGACGTAGGAACTTAAAGACTTTCTAAAGTCCTTGTACTGCCCTTTTAGTCCCCAGTGCAAATGAAGCAGTATATGGTCTCAAGCATAGAAATGGGTAAAATTTGAGTAATTGCTGGTTTAACACAAGGAGTGAGAGAAAGCAGTAACTTAGCTGTTCTGATGTGAATATTTGAAAGACAAGTTTATCTAGACAAGTGAAAAAGATCAGAAGAGTTTGACTGGGTGAGGAGAATCAGACCCTTGTGGGTAAAAAAAAAATGATCACAGCAGAACCTAATTTTCTACTTACGCTGATACAGACCTCTGCTAACGTGGAGTTATAGGCAGTTATAACACTCATTGAGAAGAAAAATTAGATTCCTGGGGTCTATTCTGCATGCAGCCCATTGGCTGTGCGCTGTGCAGATCCCAGTACCAAGGCAGTGGTCTGACGTTACAGGCGGCTCGTTCCCCAGGATGAACGTGTTTGCAGCTCTCCTTGTCTTGCGGCCACTTTTCAGGGGGCAGGGGGGGATATTGAGAATTCTTATTTTGCTCTCAATTAATATTCCTTCCGTGCACTCTCCTTCCTCTCACGAGCTTTATGTGTGGGTGCGCAGTCTGCACTCTCCATCATCTATCTGTCTGCGTCTCGCTGGCTGTGACAGTCACCGCTCCGGCCTTGGGCTTGCACAGCACAGGGGAAAAGCCCACCAAGATTTCCAGTGAGACGTGGCACTGCTGAATTCCAGTGTTGATGGGTCTTTTCTCTCTTATTTGTGCTGCTGTCAATTGGGAGTAACACCTCAGCCTGTTGGATTCTATGGGCTTTTTCCTTTTTCCTTTCTCTTTAAAGAAAGAGAGCGGAGAGGGGGGAGTGGGGGTTTGGTAGAGAAATGTGAAGACAGAGAAGTCCCTCAGTTTTAATAATGTTGGTAATAAGGCACAGGACACTTCAGCATCTGGCACTGTTCATAGCCTGCAAGTGAGGGCAGACAAAGTCTTTCCAAGATTGTGAAAAAATCTTTTCACATCCTGAGCCATTCTGATTTTTTACAAGATTCATCAAGTGGGAATTTTGATCAAGAAAAACACCGTAAAGAGTGGTAAACAGGCAGCATTGAGTGCACAACCCGCGCCTCTCCCCCCCCTCCTTCCCAAAGCCCTAATGGTATACACTTGCTTTCAATTTTCTTAATGTGACCCAGGATATATGGGGTCAGCTCTGAAACTTCTGAAATCAATACTGCTCCATTGACCCCACTGAAGCTGTGCAGGTGGGGTATGGCCCACCCTCATTTGATAAGGGCATGAGGCAGGCAGCATCTGCTTGTCACCTTTGTAGGAGGATGCAATAAAAAAGTTTCGGGCCTTACAACTGGCTGTGGTGTGGAAAGGTTCTCTGCACCCTTAACAATCCAGAGGTTAATTTATAAAAAAATGAAACAAAACCACAACTATTATTTCATTGCCAAACATTTTTAAAAAGCACTATTTATGTAGGGCCTATATAAGCAGACATTGTTTTATGTTCCTTCTGCTGGCTTTGCACTTGACTAAACCATTATTCTCGGAGCTCTGCTGTGCTGAGATCATCAGCGATGATGGTGTGAAAACAAACAAGTTTTAGCAGGAGAAGTCACTCTATAATTTGACAGGGACGGTGTTGGCATCAAAACATCTACATTAATTTTATCTCTAGTCAAAGCAAAATAAAAATCAGATGGGGAGTAGAAAAAATTCTTAGCTCGAAGGAGGGAAAGGGGATTGCACTGATTCAGCAAGGTGCCGTGTCAGTTCAAATGAGGACCTTCCTCAACCTCCGTTGAAGTCAATGGGCATTGAGGGCAATTGGGGACTGGTGGCATCGGGTCCTTTTTCTCTAAGGTTTAGAGAGACTGCTGAGATGAAACTCAGTTCCTTGTTAATTCAAACTCTAGCAAGTTCTTGGGAAAAAAAAAAACTTTATTTATTAGACACTGAGGTACTCTCCATCTCTTCAACAGGGCAGTAAAAAAGTACATGCTTTAATTGTGAAGCCTTCGAGGTGTCCTTCAGCACAATAAGCATCGAAAGCTGATATTCTGCAGGTACCTTAAAGATGCAAAAATGGTGCTTGGGAGGAAAACATTTCTGGCTTCTGTTATGTTATGGAAAATAAGGACACAGATGGCTATTTTGTACAATCGAAAGTCATCTTTAATGTCAACAAGGATGATTTTGCATTCCCCAATGGAAATTAAACAGCTTTGTGAGTAATGACTACAGTTACACGTAGTCATATAGGTGTTGTGAAAAGTAAATGCGCATATTCTCTCCCTTTTTTCCTTCCTCAGTAATGTTCTTTTTTGTTATTATTATTTTTTATAATATAAATGCTAGAAGTCAATGAATCCCAGATGAGTCACTGAACTTATTAACATCCAAAAATTTAGGGGTTCCAGATATTTCATTTTACTGCAGTACTGTGGCCATACACTTGAACCTCTTACAGGATTATCTAAATTGAGTGAGGCTTGCAGGATACACACTGAAACACTATGAAAGTGTTGCTCCCTCTGTAGCAGTTAGGTTGCTATGTTCTGTATTTCCTCTTCTGCACTGTTTGATTCTATATGCTTTTTTCCTTGCCAAAAAGCTAGCATCCCAAATTATAAGGGTAGCCTATTTCTAGGCTGTCAGTCTTCCAGTTTTCTGTTCAGTTTTCAGTCCATGCACTGTCAGCCAAATGCTTTTCAGCAGACTCAAAGTTTTTAAGCCCAGAATAAGCCGAGGAGAAATATTTTGAGCATTGTAATTAATGCCAAATTAATTTATAATGAGGACAGCAAGAGATACAACAATGATTGTCTTATGAAGCAAGTCATGAAAATAGATTTTTTTTTTGTTTGTTTGTTTTCGGATTTGAATTTTCTAAGTTGGCTTCGGATAGCTTAAATGTAGTGAGTATGCCTTGTGATGAAGTGTGGGTTTGGCACACTGCATATCATGAGGTAAAAAGGATGATCCTTTTGGTGCCCACTGACATTCTGCTTCCTTGTCCACCTGAAGACCACTTCTGCTTAGAGCGTGGCATGTGTGAGATGGCCTCCCGGGTGTAAGGTGCTGAGAGAACCTCCTCTCTCTTGCCAAGCCCCAGATTAAACGCAGAGGGGATTTCTTCCTGTCTGTGCAGAAGAGGTTGGGCTGCACAGTTACTGTAGCCCCATCCCATCCTGAGTTAAAACCAGCAGCAGATGCCAAAGATAAGGTCAGTGCCCTGTGGATGGGAAGGAATAGAATAGTTTTACTACATACTCTGTGAACAGTTTTCTTGGTTATGCTGCTGTCTTAGGTTTTTAGGGTCTTCTCTTTTAACAACCTCTTTAGAGGAAATGTGGGTGTCTGAAGTGGAAAGCTATTATTGGGAATTAGCATCTGGTGGGAATTCTGCTAAGAGGTTAGATTTATTTGAATACTCAAAAAATGGATCAAAATGGCAATAAAGGAGCAATTTACATTTTGTAGGTATTTTTTGTTTATTGTTCTGTAAGTTAGCCTCTTAATTTTTATCATTAGGTGTCTTAAGTCTTTTGGAGAAGAAATTCTTAGTTATTCTTAAGTGTGAAATGGCATTTCTTGCAGCTTTTCTTGAATCAAGTGAATTATTTAATCTCCATGTGATGGCTCTTTAACATGTCTTTTCAAGTGTGCTTTTTGGTGGCTAGATGGTATGTAGAACATTTCCTTCCTGTACTCCAGCATTTCTAACCAAAATCTGAGTATGTCTGAAACCTCAGCTTATTCACACTTCCTAATCATAATCCCCTTGGTTTCCTTGTCAGCACCTTTTTGTGGTATTTCTCTGGACACCTCTATCTAATATCTCCAGAGGTTATTCTACAGAGTAACCTTTGACAAGATCTATTACTTACTACTTACTGCTTTTAACAAGGTGAAAAGAGGTCAGCCCCTGTAAAGGCAGGCATTATTAGAAGGCTGCTGTGGAGTCCCAAAGTGGCTTGTCCATCTCTTCTGGCAGAACTGTCTGCAAATCAGCTTAGGAGCCTCCTCTAAAGCATGAGGAAAATACATTTATGGTTGGATATGAGCATATGAAGATAAGGTATATCCTTGGGAAAGCAGTTACCACAGGCATTACAGAGCTCCAGGCTGTTCCTCTGTCAAGGTCACTGACTGCTGTTGGACCCTCTGGAATCTGAAAGAGTTCTGCTGTCAGCTTCAAGTGTAACAGGATTTAAGGCTATTAGTTTTGTGTGATCCATTTAATTGAGCCTCATGACCGATGCTAATGACTTTTGCTGCTGGAAGAGGTGAATTGGTAATTTGGTTACCCCTCTTGCTAGAAGTCGGAGTTTGTCTATTTCTGTACTCAAATTTAGATGCAAAATCTACCTCTTAATGATTGAGGGGAGGGAGGGAAGACTGCAAAATCTCACATTGTCAAGATAGTAACTGTAAGATCCTTTCAGTTGACACAGAAAATCTTAGAAATTAGAGAAAACACATTTTCTCCCAAATTAATAAAAGCTGATAAATAGTGCAGGAGAGTTTAGACAGATTCCAGAAGTATTTAAAATAGCATTTAAAACAACAGCTTCTTGATTTATCTGTATGTGCCTATTTACAAATGAATGAGAAATCTTCCTAGGGTGCTTTGAAATATCTTAGTCTGGCATTCCTTGTCAATGAAGAAAGGTCATTTTTTAAGGTGGGTCTGTCATTTGCTTACCATGGCTTACTCCTTCATGATTTCTGTACATGCAGAACCTACAAAAATTGCTAGTGTACCTTTTGGATGCAAACAGACAACCACGACAAAAAAAGACCAAAAAAACCTGATCTGATGCTTAACAGTAAATTGTAATGATTTTTCCTCTCACCTCAAACACCGAAGGCAAGACTAACTTGTTGCTAACACAACTTTCACTTTCTATCCAGAGTCGAACGATTAATCACATGCAGCCAGTGACTGGAGTGCTCTGTCTGGGGTAGCATTTAAATTTGATTTACGTAATGGGAACTGATTGCCACATGACTCCTGTATGAGTACGGCTGGGGCTGAGCCCTCTGCAGAAAGTAGGCATGATAACTGTCCTGAGAGTGTCCGAAGATGCACAGGGAGTGCAGGACGTAAATGGGAAATATAGATTGCTTGTTTTGGCTTCAAACATAAAAATGAAAAATGGAAAGCCTTTTTTTCTTTCTTTTTTTTTTTAATCAATGTGATCACATTGTTGTTACAACATGTACTGTCCATGCAAAACCATTGTATGCGAGGTGTAGAAGATGCTTCCTTGGCATGTTACAATTCCTTATGTTCTGTTTGTTTCCCATGTCAGCAACATCCCAAAAGTTTGTTCACTAAGAATTTATATATAGGAGTGTCTTGGCATATTCCCTTTTGCTCAGCTCACCCTTTAATTTTCAGTATACTGGCAAAGAGGCAAGTTAGAGCTGGGTCTCATGGCCATAGGGTGGGATTTGCTTTCCTCTCAAAGCCTTCTAGTTTTGTGAAGGTCTTTGAGGTACAATATGAAGTCAGCCTCTGCAGGTTCAACCTATCCCTGCTGGAAACTGCTAACCTTTTAGAGTAAACATAAGCCTTAATACAAGTTTAGTGAATCTAATATTAGGATTTGTGCATTTTAAATTGCAGCTGCAAGAGTAAAGTGCTACCAAAGTACAAAGGAATTACTTTCCTCTCTTTACCCTGTTATGTATCTGATCTAACACACAGTTGATGAATGATGTCTGATTCACAATCTGTCAGAGAAGAGTGTATATGTGCTTCCTTTGTTTATTTTCCCCATAAACTGTCCATAAACTGCTCATCTTTGTAAAACTGTATTGGCTTAAAGGGGAGTTCTATGTAGAATTTTGCAGACAAAAAAGATGCAGAGGCTGTCGTATGTTGGTGTCTCACACCAAAAAGGGACACACTTTCTCCTCACTTCTGCTTTCATGCTTCCTTATATTCAAGATTTTCAAGATTTCAATAAGAAATGGTAGATGCAAGAGTGTAGAAAATGGGTAAATTATCCCTGAAAAACAAGTTCTAGGTGGCACTCAGCCTGTAGCAGGGTGTCTGCAAAGCCTCTCCTCTGTACCACCAAACTCTTGGTTAGGCGTAGAGGGCTCTGAAGCTGTAAATACAAAGGGAGTGAGTGCTTGGAGCAGTAGTTAAAGGTCAAAGAAATTTAGGAAAGCTCAACAAGTCCTTATGGGTGTGGTGGCTGAGTAGAAAAAGTCCTTTGACTGTTAAATTTTATTTGTTTATAGTCTGATCGAGAATCCAGCTCTATTTAAATGCACTTTATATTTTCTGTGAGGTACCCACTTGAGGGCCCGCTCTGTGCTGATGAAAAATCCATCTACCAATCTGCCCCCAGTTGAGAAACTCACAGGTGACCAACCCCCCTTCTGTGCTGAAAAACCAAACAAACAAAAGGAACAACCAACAGTTACAGGGCTTTCAGTCCAAACTCTTTGCTTTCGTTTTGTTTTGAAACTTGGAAACGAGAGGCCTGCTTGGCCCAGCCACCATGGGTATGGTGTTTTCATAGAATCCTCTGGGATAGAAAAGACCTCTGCGATTGCCTTAGTCCAACTGTAAGCCATCCCCACCACACCCACTGACCACGTCCCTCAGTGCCACATCTCCATGTTTCTTGAACACCTCCAGGGATGGCGACTCCACCACCTCCCTGGGCAGCCTGTGCCACTGCATCACCACTCTTTCTGACAAGAATCACCCCTTAATATCCAACCTGAACCTCCCCTGGGGCAAAGCCATTACCTCTTACCCTATCATTGCTACCTGGGAGTGGGACCCCCACTGCTCTACAACCTCCCTTCAGGCAGCTGTAGAGAGCAATAAGGTCTCCCCTGAGCGTCCCCTTCTCCAGACTGAACAATCTGAGTTCCCTCAGCTGCTCCTCATAAGATATGTGCTCCAGACCCTTCACAGCTTCGTTGCCATTCTCTGGACACTAGTGGTGGCTGAGGGTGTGCTCTGTTTGCATCTGCTAGAGCTGAGACCTGCGGCCTGTGAGGAGCTGAGGCTCATCCCACCTATGTGAATCCTGCTGAGGAGACCTGTGAGTGCACCTGCCCTCCAGTCACCGTGCTGGGTAGGGAGGAGGCAACTCTCCTGCCCTAGCAGGATTCACTCATCTTCTCCTATTCCTTTTCCTCTTAACATTTAGATATTCCCTCTGGAGCATCACGGTACCAGGCCTCTATGAGGAAAGGCTGTCGTGACTCCCACACAGCAGGGAATGTTCTCAGCAAATGGTCTGCCTGGGCACCCTGCATGAGTGTGAGCAGTGGCACGCATGTAAGGAAATCCCCCGAGTTCAGAGTCATCAAAATGACATGTAAACAGGGTTCTGTGGCGTTTCTAACAGGAAACGTCATGTATCAGAGCAAGAGGGCTATCTGCATGTCTCGACAGTTGGAGCTGAGGTAGGTGGAGAGAAAAAACTGATGCAGGGGATGTGGAAGAGGGGTGAAAGCACAGGAGGGTGCTATTTCCCATCAGTAATTGCAAAGCAAATGGAAAATGCTCATTCAGGCGAACCTGTTAAGTCAGCGAAGGTGGTTTTCATTCAAAAAACGAGTTCTTTTCTGGCTGCAGGTGTTGCTGCACCATTTGTGATCCAATACAACTTTTTACATTGTGTTTTTGTCTATTAGAGCAAATTTTCTTTCAAGATGATGGCATGCTTTGTGTGTGTGTGTGTGTGTGTGTTTCACCTGGTTGCAGACTGAGGGTGATTTCTGATGGTATAAATACTTTGGGTTGGGTGGTTCTGCTGTGCCAGAGGGAGGAAGAGCAACCTGGCAGTGGATCAGCCTGGCATTAAGGCAGATTGTTGCTGTTCCTGCTGCTGCGTGGGGCCTCTGCTCCAAGGCACTTGTCCTTCCTGCATTTCCAAAGGCTTGGGAAAATACTCTTGTGAAAAACTAAACACGGTGGGTAGTGAAGTCTAAAATTGTTTGTGCGGATCACATCAGTTGGAAAATGATCATCACTCAGCAACTGTTACCAGCAAATCAAGGCAGCAGTGTGTGTTGGTGCTGAGGACCGGGTTCCTCTCCAGCAGATTTGCATGGGCTCCTGCGCTGTGCTCTGCACCCAAGCAGTCCAAGTGCTTCTTCTTTTCCCCTGGGGAAGAGCTTTTTCTCTCAGCTGTGTAAGGAAATTAATACGTAATTTGCTGTAGTTTATTCAGAAGAAGTCGAGGTTAGTTGCCTTTGCACCTAACGAGTGGCTGCAGCAACATGCACTTACCCCTTGGCATCCCCCGTCGCAGTTCCCTATTACCTCTGGCAAGTTCCTTGAGATGAAGATTGGAAACCCGTTGGGTTCATCGCCGTGCTCCCCGCCCCGGTCCGCCCTGCATCCCGCATGGATCCCGCTGCCTTGCGTACGGCTCCCGCTCGCCGCGCACTCACCAGCAGAGGCTGCTGCCAGCCCGCGCTTGGCGCCGGGCGCGGGCACGGGGCGCGGGGGCGCGGGCAGAGCCGAAGCCGTCCGCGGGGTCGCGCTTCTGCGAACTACCGTCCCCTTCCCCGGCCGCGGGGGCGCGCCGGCAGCTTCGGCCCCGCTCCGGCACCCGCGGGCTGGGTCTGCTCCCGTGTAAGTGAGCGGGTGGATGAGCTGCCATGAGGCACTGCGAGCAGTGCGACTTTTGTGGCCGTCGTGTTACTTCTGTGGCAGCACACTGTGTTCCAAGTAACTCAGCATTACAGGTGTAAGTGATTATTTCCTACCGACTTGCCAGAGCTCTGGTTTTCCCAGGAGTGCCTCCGTGTGCAGTCAGCAAGAGTCAGGCCCTGGGCTGTTCCCTCAGCATGGTTGTACGTTATCCCTAAAGCTTAAGGAGATGCTCCTGAATTCTGCTGTCTGTCAGTGCAAGGCTTCATGTCCAACAACACTGATTTATTTATGTATAGCTTTTGTGCCTTTTAAGAGCACACCGTCTGCTTAAACTGTGTTTACTCTATGTAAGAAGTCAGCGTTTTACAGGTGAGCTGTGGAGATATGATAGCCCAACTTATCCTCTCAGTGATACCTGTTTGGGAGTAATTTGCTAATTGCCGCTTTGAGGTTGATTCTTCTGTTTTTCAAATGTGTGGTTAATATTACGCAGTAATTTACTGAATCGCTGCCCACTGTAATGCAGCAGCAATACCTGGTAATTACCTGCTACAGTTACCCCATCCCGCCTGCAGCTCTGGGGGAGGGGGTGTGGAATGGAGGAGGTTGGATTCTTTGCTGGTGTAAAGCCGTGCCAAGAGGCTGCAGTCTGTAAATCCATCGCCCACTTGCCCTGTGCTGAAAGCCTCTCGCAGCAGGAGCTCTGGCGTGGTGCAGCCCTGGCATCCCACAAACAGGGCTTGTCGGAGTCAGCGGTGCCACTGTTTGCACAACTGCAGCTCTGAAGCATGTAACAGATACCTTTTAGTCTAATTACAATTTTTACAGCTGGCCCATGCTGAAAATGATTGGAAATTTTTCCTAATGAGATAAGGGGAGTTAAATTTGTTTTTGCAAAATAGTCCTGCATGTTTTATTACTAAGTGCAGGTCAAGCCAGCATATGTATTTGACATTCTAGCAGGCTGTACATACATATGCGGCTATGTACCTCTGCTAATGTTGTTTTCTTAGCGTACATGGAAATTTCACAGCTCGGGCTGTGAGGCTTCAAAGGAGAATGGGGCACAGGAGCAAAGAATGAAGGCACAGTGCAGGGTGCACCCCGCTCACACTGTGCCCGGCTGCTGCAGGCCACAGTCCTGGACAGGAACATGGAAACAGATGTATGTAAATCTATGTGAAAACAGAGCAGTACGTACAGGAGAGCAGCAATTGCAGTGTTTGCCATTAGTTTCCCAGTAGTTTTATGATGGTATCACACTTGGCACTACAGAGGGACAGAAAACCTGTTATACAGCTCATCCTTTTCTGTACAGGATGTACCACTAGGTAATGAGAAGGATGTTCCTGCTGCGGAGAGGTAGTGGCTACTCCAGTGCATGTGAGTATTGTACTTCCTGTACAATGTTCTGTGTATTAACAGGAGCAAACGCTGCTGCTCCTCATGCCTGTGGTACTTTAAAGCTGGCATCTCACAGCCACTTTTGCCTTCTTTCCCCCTGCTTTGACTTCCAGGCACACCCCGCTCCCCCCATGCATTTTGGTGATTAATCGAGTAAAAGCATCTCATCACTGATGCATAGCAAATCTGGAACGATGGCTATACACTCTACTCACTAGTGTTTGGGTGCTTCTTGGAGGTTTTGGATTTCTTTGGATTTAGCCTTGAGTCCCCATGTCTAAAGCAGGAAGTCACATTGCTTTTCCATTTCAGCTTACCAGTTTTCAACCTCCTGCTCCACTTTTGTTTAAGAATAACTGAAACCAGTTCTTACAGTGCTGAAATGCCTGTTGCTTAACATCTTCAGCAGTGAGAGCAACACTGACATTGTGAGTCCATTCTTGTGTCAGGTTCAATTTACAGTGAGGATGGCTGGTGCCCTGGGGTTTATATTTGGTAGCTAATTATGCAGCAATGTCTCAGACTTACTTTTGTCAGCCTAGACAAGTATGCCCCAGATACATCTTGGTAGTATTGCCTCTATTGGTGCTAATGGCTTTTGACCTCTTCATTGTGCCTTTTTTTCCTCTCAGCTTTTTTGAATCAGCGTACAGCCTCTGATTTATTATAATTTCCTTATTTTTTTCTTTTCTGATCTAGTTTCTGCAGGTATAATGCCTTTTTGCAGGGTTTCTGGATTCAATCTACTAAATCTACTAATCTACTAAAACATGAAAAGCTCTTCATTTCAGTTTGTACTTGTCTCTACCGTATTTTCTAAGTGTCCTTGTCTTTGAAACTTAACCTATATATTCAGTCAGAGCTCTGGGTGACCCACAGTGGCTGTTCATCCTCAGGGTATGAGATGAAGGAGCCACGGTGTTGTGTTGCATTCAGATCCATGCCTCCCTCTGCCCCAGTACCCAGAGGTGGGTGGTACTGCTCTGAGTCATCTGCTATAAATTCCAAATGATAACATCTTCTGCTTCACGATGCTCTTATTGGCAGCATCGTGCATCACCAGTGCTTGGTCACATTTCTTCAGTCTAATATTGCTGCTCATCACGATTGTGGAGATCATATTGCAGCTGGCTCTGCAATCCAGCTGGAATCCAGCTAGCTGTTTGATCCAGTGACACGGTTATGGATATGGCTGATAGTTTTCCTGTATAGCATTAGTATGTGGACAGTCTTTGCTTAAGTTACGTGCTGTAATTTGTGCTCCTATAGGAAATTTTTCTGTCCTCAATCACTGTCAGTACAACTCCCTGTGCTCTGCTCTTGCCACCCACCCTGGGATTACTGCAGCATTAGTATAATAAGCAGTTCTGTTTCCCACAGTTGTCCTTAGTCTGTGTGTTTTTTTCTTTCCATCTTTCCTGATGCTTCCCAGATCCTGTGCATAGGATCAGGGTGCCAGCAAGCTCAGTCTGTCTTTGTTTTGTCCCCCTAAATTCTTCAGACGTATCTCTATGTACTTCATCTTCACTAGAATTTGTCATTGTTTTCATCCTTTCCCCGTGTAATTCAGCTGCCTGTGTTGTTTGCAGATATTTAGCTTGGGTTATATTTGTTTCTCTCTATTGATTGTTCCACGAGTGGTCTTGCCCTGATTAATCATTTTTCTCTTTCTAAACTTGAAGAGGGTGGAAGCAATCCTAGTTCTCTAATTCAAGCATCTACTTGTACTAAATAAACATCTCATGGCATAAGGTTAAATGTTTTTTGTTGGTTTTTTTCTAAAGTATCATTTTTTGGGGGAATCACTGAACTCACTGTGAACATCTCATCACCTTTTCCAACATTTCCAGAATGTTTAAAACAATTTTCTCATTCGATATTTGTTCATTTCTTCCCTATATTCTTCACCATAGGGCTGAGAAAGTAATGGGACAATAAAGTAAATGACCTTCTAAAATACATTGCCCATGCTTAAGAGCAAGACCCGAATCTGTACAAAGGTCTAATTTTTTCTGTTAAGTCTGTATCCCTCGAAGCTGCCAATACTTTCTGGTTGTAAAAGCTGGTTTTCAGCTCCATCCCTTTCAACTACCCCACTAGTCTGGTTGCTGCCAAGTTTTTCATATGTTGGGCCATGGTTATTAATGCCAGAGGACTGTATTAAAAAAATCAAGCTTGTTAAAAATTTAAAATAGACTGCTGCTTTTGGTAACGCAAAATGCTACATTATGATTCTCCAACTTTGTAAACAGGTGGATGATTTTGATAAAGTCAGTGGGAGTCAATGGTTCTTCATTTTCTGGCCTATAGTTTCATACCTCTATGCTGTCCATGCGCTGATGCAGGGATACTGCAGTGATTTCGCACAGGGAGAATCAGGTCTGCGTGACTTGTGATGAGCCACACCAGTGCAGGCCTGGCTGTGGCAGAGCTGCTCAGGTTTTGGGGCTCTGTTTCTTGGTACTCTGATTTTGACAGGAATAAGTTTGATGTTGTGCAAAGTTTCAACTTGGCGTGTTGATACACCTACCTGTTCAGATCTCATAGGAACCTGGAGTTTCTGGGAAATGCAGTGCAGGCAGACAATAGCATGGTTTCTCTGGAGTCAGCTCTGGTCCACTCAGGCAACTTCCACCCATGCTGGACCCCAGGTCATGCTTCCACTGTTCCTGGCTATGGTGTTTCTTCGCCTGAATCACAGTTAATCCTCTGAATCTGGTTAAACCTCCCATGAATAATTGAGAGTTGAGAGTGCCTGTGTGTACTGAAACTTCAGCATGCCACGGAGTGCTTTGATGAACTGGAGCACTAGTGATTGCTGAGAGTGGGGAACTGAACCAGGATTCTTGGGACTTCAGTGGGGACATGAAGAAAGCAAAGCAAGTGACCAGCTTAAAGCTGATTTACAGGAGCAGATGTGCAAGTCCTGCATCCAGCAGCCCCCTTAGTCATGCTGTTAGGTTGGGAAGACAAAGGTGCCAACAATACTATTGACCTTTCTGTAAACTTTCCCCCTCCCCCTTTTTTTAAACTTTGAAACCTATCTATCTCATTGGTATCTTCTGTGAACACAAGAGTCTGTGGTTCATCATTTGTTGTTTAGCTTGTCCTGATACTGACACCATCCCCTATCAGTAGAACAGAGATAATACCACCTGCATGCCTTCCTGATGCCTGAAGGGAGCTCTCTGCAACTGAAAAGTGCTTATTGTTATTGCAGCATGATTTTACTGTGAGTAAAGTTTTTAATTTTTCCAAATGATTTCCAAACTCGCATTTCTCCTGTATTTGCCAAATCTTGAGACTCATTCCAGGTTCAGAGCCAATGACATTATCTCTACTAGTCAGAACTTGCTCGGAAAGGTGATTTCTTCCATGTTGGCCTACACTCTGTCATGGCATCGAACTCTTGGAACGCCTTGGCCCCTTCTCTGAGCCCTGTTTCAAACATGTTTGTGCCAAAGGAAGGAAAGTAATTGGCTAAAAGCAAGCGATTATAGTATCCTAAAAAAGAAAAAAAAAAAGTTATTATGTTAATTTTCCTTGAGGGATTTCTCCTTGGATTGTTCTGAAACTTAGTAAAAAAAAATCACGGTTCAAAAGCTCATTCACTGTTTATGAAGGGATTGGCACTTTGCTTATAGTTATTATTATTTTTCCCTCTTTTTGGTGACTAACAGTATTTTTATACATTAAAGACAAATGAAGAAAATATTCCCTTGTTTTGGAGGATATATTTCCGGGGAGAAACCAGGCCAGGAGTGGCTTTCAGACTTCTAAATCTGTTTTATGTGGTGTATAAGAGATCGCTGTCATCACCCAGACGCAGGAAATACCAGTGCTAGACTTAAGGGGGACAAAGTAAACTCGACAATGGACTGAAAAGAAAAATAAACAATCAACCAACCATTTTTATAGCTTGTTTTTTTCTCCTGCCTTAACAGTAACATTCACCTTCACTTACCAGAGTTCTGTGAAACATCTGTATCAAGCCTTAAACTTGCTTGACCTTAGTTGAGGTTCAAGGTTCAATATATTCCATGTGCATGGATGATTTTACAAATCCATGAGAGCTCCAACTCTATGCAAGCCCTTTTTCCCTGTCCCAGTATTGGCCTCTTTCTTGCTAAACAAATCCAAGGACAACTTTCTCCCTCTGTCTTTCTTTCTCCAAAGACTGCTGCAGGGATGCCCTTGGGGCTTGCAGGGTGTTACAGAGTTTAACAATAAAGAAGGAAAGTAACCTTGGAGGATGATGTCGACCTACCATAACTGCTTCCCCAGATGGAGTACTTCATTACTTGAAGAATGATACGTAAAGGGTTCATTTTGCTAAATCTCCTAAAACAAATGGCTCAGCATTTGTATAATTTTAAAATCTGTGCTTCTTATCTCATTTGTATAATCAGGACAGATCTCTAAATGGCTCTGAACAAGCGAGTCTCAGTGCTGGATGATTTCTCTCTTCCAGCTGCCTGGCTGTGTTTCTTCTCAGGGCTCCTGCAGGTTACTTTGAAGCCACGTAATGAATATTTGCATGTATAGAGTACAAAATCTGGGACAAATGTGGAAGGGTCTTACGGAACCTCATGGCAGCCAAACAAGGCTGGAAATAGGAATTGTTATACATTTGTTACGACTTCCCAGCACGAGTTATATTGATGACATTATCATTTAGATATACTTAAAAGTAACTTCTGTCTGCTGTAAATTAAGAGCAAAAGCTCACAAGCTCTGTTGCTATCATGTCTTTTCCAGCAATTATCTGACAGGAAAGCTGTAGAGTGAGAAAGCAGTACTTGTTGTCTGTGGTTCACGCAGTCTCTGTGCTGGATTGCCCCTGTAGGCACCTCAGGATCCCTCACTGCAGCCATGCCCATGAGAGGAAGGTCTGCCCACACTCCTCTGGAGGGCTGCTCTTACTTGATCAGGCAGGTCACGGTGAGCTCTGCGAAGCATTCCTTTCCCCTTGGATGGTGTAGGATATTTCCTCTTGCTAATTCTAGCCAGTCCCGGAGGCTGGAAGTGCCAAGAGAACACAAGTGCAGATATTGGAGCCAGCTTTCTACTCCAGCAGCAGCAAAACATGATCTGGCTGGAAAAAAAAAAAAAAAAAAAAAAAAAAGGAAAAAAAAGGAAAAAAACGAAGTGATGGATCTTGTCTTTCTTATCTCTTTCTCTCTAACTTGTGCTTCAAGAATATGAATAGCAACAGCGTCATGCCCTTTTTTCTCTTTTTTTTCAGCATGTTGCCATCCAGAGGTTTAAAAGCACTGTAGCAGTAGGCAGGTAGTGTTACCCTAGCTCAGACACCTGCTATAACTTCAGGAATGGAGGAATAGGGTTTTCTGATCACATACAGGCATCTGTGTGATATCCGAGGTGATCTTCCATGCATCTTCCAGACCTAGTAGAGTGAAAGTGGCACTTACATCTCATGATTCCTCTGTTTGCAACATAGATGTCTACATCAGATGTGTTGTTTTCATGTGCCTGTTTCTCTCCACTGATTATGGAGAGACTGAGGTGGAGGTGCTGAGGATGTTTGGAGTAAAGTTGGTTATGTGTACATCATGCAGTGCAGGACCTCTCAGATTTGTGTGGGTGAGCAGACATAGGGTTGGAAGAGCACATCACCTCAACAGAGTTTTGTGTGTGGTGAAAGGCATGGCAGTTTAGCACAGGAGCAATGCCATTTCTTCCAGCATGTGAGTGTATCTCTGTCCAGATCTGCATGGTGCCGGGTACTTAGGCATAGTATTTTGTGTGGCACAGCTGAGACATACAGTTGGCCAAGTCATAATGTCTGGAGGCAGCAAACTGAAAAGCCAGCATGTGATTTTATGTACCTATAGGCATGTTGTTAAATCAGAGACTTTCTCTCCAGGGGGCAGGAGTATTTTGCAGAAGTAGATAGTACACTGGTAATTGTTCTTCAACCCCCAGGTGCAAAAATCATAGAATGGATTGGGTTGGAAGGGACTTGAAAGATCATCTACTTAAAACCTTCTGCTGTGGGCAGGGTTGCCACCTACTAAATCAGGCACTAGATGAAGCTGCCCAGGGCCCCATCCAGCCTGGCCTGGAACACTTGCAGGGATAGGGCATCCACAAATGTCTTCTTGCAAGTTGGCAGAGGACAATTCTCCTCCTGCAATGATTTTGATATAAGGTGCAAGTCTTATTTGTCAACACACCTCTGGGAAACAACAAGATCTTCCCTCTTCTTTTCCCCCAGACCAGTTCACCTCTTTTCTTGAAGTAAATAAACTTTTTGAGCAACTGGTTTTTATGGAAGAAGGTTCATGGAGCTGTGATAAAGCACTTCAGGCTGTAACTTACACTTGTTTCTGGCGCTTCACTTTTATTGCTTTAAAAAGTTCTCATATGAGCTCATTTTAGAATTGAGTACTTCAAAGGTTGTTCGGTCCATGTTTCTTTGAGGGTGCCTGTGCAGCCCTATAATTTTTTCCCATGTTCTATTCTCTCTCTCTCTCTTTTTTTTCCCCTTTCATCCTTATTAACTGGAAAACACCAAAGGGATTTTCACACACCAAAATGAGTAGTCATGCAATATTCTGGCCATGCTTCTTTTTACTTTGAAATCACAGTCCATGGTGGATATACATTTTCATGTTCGTACTCTATCAGGAGTTCCATGAGCTACATTGGATTGCTCACTGTAGATCTGCAGGCAGAACTGTTCTGATGAAGCCCTCCAAAAAGGATTTGAGATAAATGAGAAAGAATTGTTTAACCAACTATGATTTATCACACAGGTAAAGTCTCCCATCAAAAACCACAGGCTATAGAGTTTTTGAAAAGGAGTGATGGGAAGAAGGGATCATTGCCAGCCTGTATGCAGTCTGATAGTTTCTGCTTCCTCCTCCCTTTCTACCAAATATAAGGGCATATCCAGTAGAGAGATGGGCTTGATCTCTGTAACACATCTTCAAACTGGTTTCCTCACCACTGCGAGGTTTGACTGCCTTAGTTGTGGGACTGCATTCTCTGTTTAGAAATTGTATTAACATTGCCTTATCAACTCCTGCAAAATGGATTTTGCAGTCAGTCTTATCACATGTGTGAACAGAAGAGCTAGAATGGAATTATAAAATTCCCTAAAGTGTGCACTGAGGAAGAAACCTAAATATTTCCATAATTCTACACTCAAACGGTAACACAAACACCATCCTCAGAGTAATTTTTTCCTGTGGCTTCAGCTTATTTTATTATTATTATTATTATTTTTCACTGAAAAGAGGTTGCCAGAAGAAGTCATTAAGAAAAGAAGGCAGGAAGGTCTTGATTGAAAAATTAAGTACATAAGAAAGCAGTAGTCACTATCTGAAACTTCATAGAAATAGCCCTCTCTATGAAGAAAACCTAACCTTTGCCTATAGAGTTGCATAGTAAATTGTCAGGGAAAATTATCACAGCTAGAGTACACGGTTCCAATGGCCTTCATAGTATTAGCATGTACTTGGAAAGAGGAATCCTGTAGTAATACAGCTTTCTGAGAGCAACTCCTGACTCTCCTCAGATGCCTGATCTGAGGCAGGTGGTGCACTGTGAGGATCTGTTAAGCTCTTAGGGTGAAAGTTTCTTTCCAAAAGTGCTCTGTGTTTCCAAACACCAAAGCCATAACCCATAAACACTTGATTGGAAGCAGTCATTGATATTGCTAACCAAAAAAACCTGCCTTTGCAGGAATTCAGTTACCTCAATTGTATGGTTATGTTGTGATGACGATTGCTGCTGTAGCCTGGGTGCTGTGAGGTATAAGTAGACCCCTTCAGTTGATACAAGGCACCTAAAGCATGTTTGCTGTACAGGCAGGTAAACTGCAATAAGTTTGGTGTTTCTGTATGCAAATATTATTGGGTTGACTCTTTGGGCTTTCTGTGTATTGGATTGTATTATCTATAGCATTAGAAGATGTTAACCTTACATTCTGATTAATTTTGAAATAAGGGTATTTTTTCACTGTTCTGGTACAAATCTCAGTGAACTTTACTTCCTCCATGAGGGGTCAAAGGAATTATATATTCATACGCTTACTAGACCATCCAAAGAGCTTATGTAAGAAATACTCATTTTAGGAACTGTCAGTTTTATGTTGATAGCTTATTTTTTTTTTAAAAAATCAAACTTCTCATACAAAGAATTCATTATTCATGACTCTCTTCTCAGTAATTGAAAATGAGATAAATTGTATTAATTAAAAATGCAAAAATCAGGATCCGTCTGTGCTGTCCAGTCCCAAAAGAATGACCTTGTAGTTACAAAGTACGCTGCGGATATAAATACATATGTGTTTATGTCCTGGCTTTTCCATCAACTTTGCATGACTTGGGATCTATCGTGTCAGCTGGGATTTTAAAGAAGAGGCCACGGGTCTAACACACTTAAAGGTCACTGTGGTTAGTGAGATTTTGGGCATCTCCAGACTCTGTTTAGAAAATTCACACTTCAAATTTGTCCTCTTTATCTTCTTGTCTGTAATTTCAAAACAATATTACATCTGTGTAGGTAAGAATCCTGAGAGCAGAATGAGCAAAATAATGTGCATGTGTCTGACTTTTCCTTATTTGCTTGCTTTTTAAGATAAATATTCCCTAAAGGGGTATGATGCAAAGAAGGCGTGTGCAGCATGGCTTGAAATTGAAGTCCTTTTAAAGCATTTCTGATTGGACACCTAAAAAATGAAGGCAGTCAGTATCACTACTTGCTCTTGGAAACCTCAGCCAAGATTTTTTCATTTTTCCCAGAAGAGCTATGGCCAAGATGGCTGAGGCTTGAAAGCTGTGTATTTACATAAGCGCAAGTTACAAATCTGTGGTTTTTAGGGATGTTTGAATTTCACCGCTTTACACTTGCAGCATGTTACAAGTTGCTGTGAGTTGTTCGCAGATTGTGAATGTACAGCCTATGGAGAATTACTCCTTCCTTTGCCTCCTTCTTTTTTGGAAAGTCATATTTTTTCATGTCTGCTGGATTGTAGTATTCTTGTTTGAAGCTGTGGATAGGTCACTGCTAGAAATTAGTGGCTGGTAACTGACTGGGAATTGTTTCATCTCGATGCACGGCCTCCTTAATGGAGGCAATAATCCACCAGCCAGAAAAGATGCTTTCTTTAATGCAGTGTGGAAGTCTTTTTCAAGATGGGTTCTGGAGAGTTTCATCCTGAGACGTGTGTGCGGTCCTTTAGGAAGGAAAGAAACGTCAGGAGCATTCCCCACTGTTTGCATATGCATTTGCCTGCTGGCAGGTGCTGCTCAATTGATTCTGAAGAGCATGGTCACAGCCATGCTTGTCTTGGGGCTTCTCTAAGATGCTGCTGCTTGAACTGCCGTTTGGGAGTATGGATACAGGCAGGTTGTCGTTTCTCACTTTCACACAGCAGATGTACTGCAGGGTGCAGCTTGTGTCACAGGCTAGGAGGTGTGAACACATTGTGAGTACCTCTGGATGCTTTTCCTTTTCACCCAAATGCTGGGGAAGGTTGGGATCACTGCTTCCATGCTCAGGGGAGGCAGACACGTGAGAAAAAGTCTTCAGAGACCTCATTTAGACCCTCTTCAGTGGGAGAAGAGTGTCAGTATGGCTGAGGTTTCAGAGCCACCACTGTACATGGCTCACTTCAGGCTCCAGGCCTTAGTGATGGCTCCTGCTTTCACAACACCTCAGAAGCAGTCACAGATGAGTATGGCTTCCCTTCCTGGTGATATCTGCAGCTCCCTGGGGACTGCAGGGGGCTGTGTTGGGGCCACTGTTCCAGCCTCAGAAGGCCCACGTGTGCCACTAAACTCCTCCACGAGGAGGATGCTGGGCAGGTGTCCAGCTCCTGACTTCCTAAGAAGAGTGATCCTCCTCAGGAAGCAAAACGTGTTTCATACAGTGGTGGTTGGGCAATGCCGTCTCGATAAGATCCTGAACAAGCTGCGAAGGGCCCAATTTGTTGATGGTATCTGCAGCAGATTCTAATTTGTTGGCGATACCTGCAGTACACACAACCCACGACTGCTGGTGTACCTTCAGGTTCTCCAGCAGATACAGACTAAAATACCTGGCCTCAAAAAGGGCTTTGTTTAACTTTCTGAAGCTGCACTTTTGGTCCATAGTTATAGTTGTTTCGGCAGGGTGAAAGCCTCTAGTCTGAAGAAGGAGCTGGTTGTAACCTGTAACAGGGCCACAGGAATACAGGAGCTCTCACTTTAATATCTGCAACTTCTCTTAGTATATTTTTTTTTCTAAGCTGCTGATAAGATTGAGAAAAACCTTGCTTACTTCTTATGGCCCTTTTAAAGTCTAGTAGTGTTGTGCTACACGAGGATGAAGTGGAAAGAGCTTTTAAACTTAATTCCAAAATTCAAAGACTCTTATTTTAACAGTAGGATGACTCCATCGTTGTGTTCATAAAAGCACACAGAAGAGCCTAAATCCAAATGAAACTCAGCTGAAATTGGTCGTTAAGCTGCTGTCAGTAAATCTCGTTACAGGATGGTGAGAAACTAAGAGTGTCTGAAGATAAGGGTTATGTAGTGGAGATTTCCAGTAGTAGTTTTGCACATTTGCAGTTCGAAGTGCTGCAGATCAGTTTGCCCTTGATGGCTAGGGCTGAAGAGAAGAGTCTTCAGTTTTTAATGTCTATGACTTTCTTGTGCTGAGTGCTGCCTGAGGGGACGTGCGAGCTGCCAGTGTTCCCAGCAGAGATTTGTTACCCCAGAGGATTTTATCTTTCACTAAGAACAGTGAATGCTGAGGCTTGATTCAGGAATTCTGGTCATTTTGAAGAAAGAGAAGTTCGCAACTATAAAAAAAAAATCCTTACAAAATTTAATTATGAAAGGGTGAAAGTTAATAATTAATGGCTTGTAGCAGAGTTATTAATGGCCTCATTTTTCTGTGTAATGAAAGTCTTAAGTTGTCCTGTGTGTTAGTTATGAAGCCAAAAAAAAAAGTAAAAAGCAAGATTGATCTTAATTTCAAATTATTTTAAATACATGGAATTGCAAAATTGTATCTATAAAGTGTAGAAAGTTGGTTTACAGAGATCTAGTTTAAGGATTATTTTATATAATAAAATGGAAGGGGAATTTGGGCTGGCTGAATTTTCAAAGCCCATCTTGAAGCCCCTAACTGCTTCTGGTATGAAAGTCAGCTAAGCAGCTTTGTGTTATTGTTTCCCCCAGGATGTCTTTTATGCTTTCTTTTTTTCTTCCTTCCCTTTGGAAGTCCAAGTGTTTATTTGCATGCAAGGTAGGTGAATTCTTTTATCTATTTGTGTATCATAAACCAAAGCAATTAGCATACTGCAGTTACAGTACACTTAAAAAACAAAACAACCCTTCAAAACCCTCAGTCAATATTATTCCTGGAGGGAAAACTCTTAATTAAATTGTATGCAAACTATAACAATAGGCAAAGTTGTTTGGTGTTTAATAATAACTGTTGGGGGCGGGAAGGGAGGAGGGGGAGCGAGGGGGAAAGAGGGAAAAAAGTAACTGTAGCATGGAGCTTTGCATGCCATTAACCCAAGGATAGAAATGAGGTCAGCCTTTGAAGGGACAGACAACATGCTTATCTGCCAACATTGGAAAGTCCCAAAAGATTAGCTTATTTGCCAGATGTTACTGGGAGTTCATCATTGACACCCTCTATTTCATGGGCTTCATTTCTTGCCAAAGTTGCAGTTGCCTTTTCTGCCCTTCATAGGCTTCCTGTAGATCTTCTCCAGTACATCGCACTCGAATTTTTCCTTGGAGTTGTTGTGTGTTGTGTTTTTTTAATTTTTTTTTTTTTACTTCACAGCATTAGGCATGATAAACCATCTTAACTTGCGAAGATGATCTGCAGACTCTTTGTTTTCCTTTCATACACCCACGATAAAGCTCTTGGCATAAGAACTACTGACAAGAAGCATAGCAGCTTCCACAGCTCTGGGAATGGCGCCGTGCTTGTGAAAGGGTTTGCAGAAGATAGAGGACCCACCTCACTTAACACTATTAACCTTTGGGAGATGAGTGAAAATTGGGGCAGACTGACAAGCCATGCGTTTTCTGTCCTTTTTCCCTTTTCCTGGCAAATAGCTGTAGATACAATTCTAAGCATCCTGTACTTAGTGATTAGTAACTCACTAGGGCATCACATATTGCATTGCAGTGGTGTTAAGTGTGTAACCCTCTAAAAACCTAGTAATGAGAGAGCAGGTGCAATTGGATCTGTGTTAATAATGTCTGTAAGAGTCTGGAATGGAGTTCTCTGCATGTATCTTCTCCTTTAAATCTTGTGTTTGCTGGTAAATATTGATTTCAGCTAATGGTGGTTTTAACTTCTATGTGCATGTTCTGTGCCCCAAGGGACCATGTCCCAAACAGGGAGAAGCCAAGACTTGCTCATAAAGAAAGAACAGAGCAAATACATTTTTCGTTTAAAACACTAGCTCTTAGTGTTTGTCTCTTGAAGCAAGATTCCTGCCACAGCTGTTACTGTAGTTTTTTGCAGTTCTTCCCGCCTCTCTTTGTGCAGAACAATTTGAGATGGACGGTGACTTATGTAGACAG
This sequence comes from Excalfactoria chinensis, assembly GCF_039878825.1. NCBI lineage: Eukaryota > Metazoa > Chordata > Aves > Galliformes > Phasianidae > Excalfactoria > Excalfactoria chinensis. Next base: position 107,697,188 of record NC_092826.1, read on the forward strand.
AGATATTATCACCACTCTGAACAACCAATCAAAGGTTGATTGACTCTTTGAGATAGTAGAGTTTTCTTCAGACTATTTAAGGTGTCTTTTTGAATCCTTCTCTAAGATAGATTTTCTCCCCTCCTTTCTCTCTTCCTTTCTCTCTCCCTTTCTGCCTTCCTTTCTCCCTCCCTTTATCTCTTTCTCTCTTTTTACTATCCCAAGACCCACAGCAGTTTAAATCTTCTAGAATAAGCACTTAAGTTGAACACCTAATGGGATAGTTATTCATGTTGGGATAAATGTGAAATCGACTAGCCATAGACACTTGACATTCTCCTTAACATTTGGCATGTTGCATCTGTAGACTCAGATTTTGGTTTTGTTTAGCAGGTCTGGGCTTTTCCAGCAGCAAAGAAGCTTGCAGAAAAACTAATTGTAGGTAAAACAGAGAAGTGATACAAGTGTCATTTCTGTCTGCCAGTGTGTGAAATGTTCATGGTCAAACAGTGACTTTTCCTTGCATTGCCTGTGTTTGTGGTTATATTGCTACAGCCTGTGTTGCTGCTGCTGCATGTGCTGTGAAGCAAACCTCTGCATTGTCAGCAAAGTTGCAGTCAGGTCTTGTGCTGTTTCAAACTAGTAACGAGGGAAAGCAGGTATTACGGCTGTAATCAGTGGGGGACAGTTGCAAAGCTACAAGCTTGGAAAGCTTCCAGGGGAGGCAGTCCCTACTTGGTCAGTTGCAGAGTGTAAAAGAACCATAATATTCCTGGAAGTGCTTTTCCAGAGTTGAAGTAATAGATATCTTTCCCTATAAAGATCTGATTTAACCTATAGAATACTTCTGTGCTGAGATAACTTTCATGAACTTTTAAGTCCTTTTTTTTTATTTTTTATTTTTTATTATTTTTTTTATTTTTTTAATTTGCTCTCCACTTTTGTTCTCCTATTTCCTTTTATTTTGTCTTCTATTGCTTGTGCTTAATAACCCCATGGTTATTTCCATAAGACAGCAAATCCTCTACACCAAGAAAATCCATGCTGGATTTCACATACTGATGTGGAGAGCCTAGGAAATGACTATTGATAATCTAAACTTGTGCTCATCCAGTACTGAGGACAAGTTGTGCCCTCTACCAAATGTTCCTGTCTTGATTGGTTGGAATACAGTGTTGGGCTCTAACTGCTGTTACATGGGAAGACAGCAGGCCAACTGCTCTCTATTTTGAGTTTATTTTTCAGAACTATCCTTTTACTTTCTTCCTCTTTCCTTTGTTCTGTACCCAGAGGTCTGCAGGCCTCATTTCCACTATCTTCTTCCACCTCATTTCCACTTGTGGCTCCTTGTCCTCTGCCCTTTTGGGGCTCTGCTTTCCCCCAGTTTCCCTGCTCCTTGACTCTTGAGTTTTTCAAACTTTATTCTTTCTCCCTTTGGAAACTTCCTATCTTTGTTTCCCTTTTCTGCTTGGTTACCCTCAGCTCTATTTCTTCTCTCGTTCTTTAGAAGAAAGCAGAAGATCTGCAAGAGACACTTATTTGGTTTTCCTTGATTGCAGAAACTGTTTTACAGTGGCCAAATGCTGAGTGGGGAAGTGAGAACACTTCTGCCTCTGTCGATCTGGAGACAGATGGGTATACCTGGAAGAGAGAGAGATGGGGAAAGCCTTTAGACTGTTGGGGAACCTTCCCAGAACTGAGTTTTGTTCATACAGGCAATAAACAAACTGAGGAACTGTTTTAAAAGAACAGGGTGTTTGGCAAGTATGAAAATGCAGTCTTTTTGGTACTCTGTTTGAAGCTGATCCTAAAGTATACTGCTGACCAGCACAGGTGGCAGGAGACATCCATACCAGCAAGGCACCCTGTGCCACACAGATGGTGATCTCTGCTGCCAGCCATGGGGATGGAACCCAGTGCCACTCGCTGTTGAGGCAATTCACACATCAACCACTTTTTGAGAGCACTCCATTCTGCCTGAAGATTTATGGGGCTCTCCTTTTTTAAAACAAATGAATAAAGGCCCAAGCTGAGTGTTTTTCCACATATAAATGTCATAAATGTAATGACAAAGACTTCACTGGAGTACCAGTGAGGGCTCAAGCCCCAGCTCAAATGTGTATCACATTAAAGGCCTTCTTGGGGACTCCAGACACAAATTACTTTCCAGCATCCAGAACCATTTGGAAATGCTTTAATCCTGAAACTGGAGGGGAGGGGGGGTTCTAATGGAAATGCTGACAGACCCTCTGTTGTAGCAGCTGGAGCGGGCAGGGCCGTGATAATGAGCCCTGTATGTGTGCATGTGGAAAGCATGATGCTAGCCTTAAAAACAAGCACTTCCACTGGGCGCTCCACAAAGATGAAAACACCATGCACCGTTTCAGCACAACAATACTTAACTTTGGTTTGCTCATGCAGGGGCATACTGGGAACAACTGTAGGCATTAACCCTGCGCGTGCTACACTTCCAAAACCAACAAGTCATAATAGCGTTTGCAATAACCCTGTAATTATCTGTAAATAGTCCCGTGCTGAAGAGCTGCCACTAGCATTTTAAAATGCTGCATACATCGATGGTGTGCTTTGATATTCACAAGTGCACCATAACTACATCTCCTCTCACTTCTTGTACACTGTGGCCGTGACCCTAAGAAATAGGTGATGCTTCATTTATCGCTCATGTCTCTGCATAGTGGCTGCAGATTTTGTGCTTGTGTTTAGCAATTTCAGTGACCTGGGTCACAGCAGCCTGAAGAAACCTGTCCTGCAAACGTGCCCAGGTGATTAATTTCAACAAACAGGTTGCTCATATGAGCATAATTACTCACTCGTGCAAATGACAGGATTGGTGCTCTGACCTGTACCAGGCACATGGTAGTACACCTCCCCACCGGTTCTTTTTCACTGTTAATCAGAGGACTGAAAACCTTGCAACGTTTAGACAGCTTGAGGTTGGAGGCTGAAATGTCACTTTTAAAAGAGGGTTAAAAAGGTCGCACAGCTGCAAATAATAATAGCCCAATGAAAATCAGACTCTTACTGCAGCCCACTTCAAGAATAACATTGAAACAGGAAACAAGCCTGCTTGATGTTTTTACCAGTAAGGCAATAAGATTACTGCTGAGTTTAAAAAGGGGGAGAGGGAGTCAGAAAGGACTGTGTTTTCTTGGCATCCATTGTTAGAAGTATTTTTCTGATCCAAAAGGGATGGTTGTGCGCTTCTGCTTGAAGAGTGTAAGGGCACGGGGTGCTTCCCCTCGATGCTGCTGGGAGGGGATCTAACTCGTTTCTGTGCTCCGAGAGTGGTTTTGTTTCTTCTGTTTGCTTTATATTTCTTCTTGTATGCCTCACTGCAGGCTTCAGTTTTATCATTTACAATAAAAAATGTTTAGAAGCATCTTATGCAGAAATCAAGCAATAGAAGAACATGTTGGCTTGCTGCAGTGCTTACTTTCTCATAGATGTGGTATGGCTTGGAGGAATCTTTCTATGTTTCTTCTATATTTTTGTTTATTTATTTTATAGCTGGAATACCTTAGCTGTTTCTGAGCAGGGTGATATTTCAGAAGAGTGGCAGGCTACAACAGTGTAGCAGATTTCCTCGCTTCTATATTCAGCCAATAAGGCTCTTTACATGGTCACAATAGGGCAATAAATGCTGACAGATGTTGTTAACATCTCTATTAAAATTCAACCCCCTTTTCTGCTGCATTAAGCATTCATATCTATTGTTAATAACACCAGGGCTAATGCAGACAAATCAACATTATTGCTCACTTATGTTTGTAACTCTTATATATCTCTTTGAAGAGGCCATGCAGTTGCGATAGGCTGTTATCAATAAATGAATACAAATAAGGCAGAGCAATTCTTAACCTTTTCAGTCATCACAGATTTGCCTGATATTCTTTGTGTGCATTCATTGTGGCAGTCATGTGTAGTACTGTGAAAGGTGCGTGAGTGTAACTTGAATATTTAAGACCCTAAAGGTTAATAAGCGCCTTAATTTAGATGGAAAGGTTGCTGTGATTTATTTTTATTAGGTGCAGTAGATATGTTGCCATTGGTTGTGTGATTTCCTTCGTACATGCTGAACCACCTGCACAGGCTGTAGGAGAAGGGGACTTGAGTTGTATGGCCCTGCACACTTTCTCTAGAGGCAGCAAGCAGCTTCTTTCACTCATTTACTCTTCTAAGTGAGTCAACGTAATTACAGCCACAACCGCAGTGATGGTGTTAGATATGAATTCTGCGTAGTGCAACTTGACTTGAGGGCATCTGATAACTTGTTTTATGGGTCAAGTCACACGAGGCAGTATCCCGGAGGGCATACATGATAGGGCCATTCTGGATTATTTATTTTGTTTTCTTTTTCTTAACATTAGCCTCTAAAATAGTCTGCAAAGACTGGTTCTGGGGAACTGGCAATTGCTCATACCTTTGTGGTAAAAAATTACTTGATGTTGAATCCTTCTTGAAGTACTGAGAATAAAATCCAAGTCCATGTTTCCCTCAGTCAATTCCAACACTCCAGATGCTGATGTGCACCATGTGTACTATTTTGGTGCTTGCCCCATGTTGTCTACCTAGATAACCCTGGTAATTATATAGTTGTATGAATTTATGGATTTAGGGATTAAATCGCAGTGCTCAGAGAGAGCAAAGAAGTCTTATGTGTTCAGTACTCAATTAGAAAACAAAATCCAAATAATTTATGGCAACATATTAAAATTCACTTGGACGCTTGGGACCAGAATTGTTGCTCTCTGTTTTCTCTAACTGAGTACCATCTATTGTTCTGCTATTGAAAATGCAGTTGTCACTGTCCCCTGAGGAGGGGAGGAAGAGGTAACATAAACATTTGGCAGAGCTTCAGTTGCAGGAGTAATTGAGATCTCAGATAAAGCCTTTTTTTCCCTTTTTATTCTGTGAAAAGGTCTTTAGGAAAGACAACATTGCAGGGTCACATACCATAAATAGAGGTGGATTTAAAAATCAAACTAGCTGGGGGTTTTGTTTTTGTTTTTGTGGGGGTTTGTTTGTTTTGTCAGTTATCTCTCTGCTGGCTGTTTCTGTTCGGCAGGATAGCATTAATTCTGAGATCTTTTATTGCTTCACCTCTGAAGAGCCTGTCTATGCATGGACTGGAACTGAAATAGCTGAAATTAGAAGTAACTTTACACTTTAAGTTATTTTAATGTAAGTCTTGATGTAAACACGCTCTTTCATTTCTGATTATGAGTGTCCTATTTCAGTTTAACAGAGATGTAAGTTAAATCAAAACAGGATATGAATAATCTTGAGGGAGTAAATCAGGTACAACTGTAGCTATTTCAGTTCTAGCTGGATAGCTGAGCTGGGGTCTTCCTTACCACCTGATTGTATTTGGTTCAATGAATCGTCTGTCTTAGGCCACATTTTGGTGGAGATATTTGTATCAAGAAAACTAGTTGGTGCTAATCAGTTGATCACATTGAGGGGCAGGATCCTTGCAGAGGGTAAAGGTGAAATGAAATAGGAATGGGAGTCAGTGGAGGTGGTAAAGGAAGCTCTGTTGAATATCTTTTCTTTTTTGGGGCGTAGGTAGGAAATATACTCTTAGTCCACTGCTGTCCACTGGAGTAAACTATAATAAAAAAGAAATAGTTATCGTCCAAAAGTTTTGTTGCTACAGGAAACTTACATTACTGAAGATAATCGCTATAATTACAGGTCTGGGCTGATGTTTGAGTTAACAGTACCTTTGTTGTTTGCTCTTGGAAATAACGTCTACCTAATAACAAGATTAAGTGTGGTTAAAATATTCCTGGTAACCAGAAGTGACACACTGATTTTAGAGATTGATGGCAAAATAGACTAATTTTAGTACTTGTACGGTACATTCTTGTGGCTTTAGGATCAATTTCTGCTTCTCTACTAAGATACTCATTTTTGTTCTATAAGAGATTCACACAAACACAACTCTAATATTTGTGTCAGTGGGGTTATGGTGAGACTGAATTTTAAGGGATTTAAAGCCAAAGTCATAGATGGTGCTCTAAGGTGGGTCAGCTATTTCCAAATCGTAGTGCCAATTGTAACAACAGGCTCCAAAGATTTAGCAAGAAGAGATTTGTTTATTTTAAGTCCTATGCCGTTGCTAACAAATGATTTTTGCTCATGCTGGTCAGGGCCACACCGGGAATATTGACCCAAATCAGCCGCATCGCTGCCTTCTGAGGGCAAACGCTTTCTTCTTGCCATGTTTACTTAAGACCCAGGAGCTCTTCCCCAGGCTTTGGAGCTTAATTATGGGTCTGGGACTGCTACGGTGAAGTTGCAGTTTTAGTCAAAGCTTCTGGAGCTCCTTAAGATCTAGTTGATCTTTTTAAGGGTGTTGATGCATCTTAGTCTGGTTCATATCCAGAGCCTGCATATAATATATTTAAGTTATGAATACTGAACAATATGGGCAAAGAACTTCAAAAAGTGGTCTCTTTCTCAGAAATAACCTAGACGTCTGGTTTTAATGTTGTTCAGGAGGAACTGAAGAAGGAAAGGTAAAAACCTTTAATTCGGGATATTTCTGAGCAGACACGGTCTTATCTAATAACAACATTGAACATATGCTTTTTCTCTGAGGTGGGATTTCTGCTTCTAAAGCCTAATGGACATTCTTTTCTTTCTTCAGAGAAAATGTATGCTCAGGAAGGAGTAATTAGAGCTTAGACTTAGGGAGCCTGCTAAGTATTAGCAAATGCAGTACTGTAAGGATGAAACTTTGCTTTTTTCTGGGGGGGATTTTGAAATAAAAACAAAAACTGTCAAGATTGCACGTTGCATATATTCGTGATATTTAGAATGCATATATTCATAGGTTCCCTTTCTTTCCCCTTCCCCCTTTTAACATGTAGATTTATGAGGAATCAAAGATGAACTTGGAGCAGGAGAGGCCTTTTGTCTGCAGTGCCCCAGGCTGCTCACAGGTGAGTGGAGTCAGCGGTGATATTAATTGAGTCCTCAGCACTAGCTCTGGCTTGCATAATGCCTCCTGATATATTAGCACTTGTCTAATAATAATGTAGGTTGTTTTTTTTAAAGTCCTTCCTGCCCCTCAATTCCCTCCTTGCTCCACGTGATGTTACTAAAAAATATTTAAGGTAGACATAACATCCATTTAAGAGTGAGTTGGTAGAATGCTTCTCAAGCTTCTTCTGTGCCTTCCCTTGTCCCCTAATTTTTCAAGCCAGCTATTGCAAATTCCTTAATGGCTAGTATGAGGGGACACACTAAGCGACATGCATTTGTCTTTTTTCTGCTCGTATGTAGGATGCAATATGTTATGCTTCTTACTATATTGATACTGAATTGAATTTCTCCTGATGTTTCTAAATACTTAAATACAACACTATTTTTTTTTATTTTTTTTTTTAAATCTTGGTGAGATTTACTCTACTAAATATTCTCCATTGAAAATGCAGCCTATAGATGAATTCTGCCCCAGGATGCACATGTGGGATTCCTGTTGACTGGCAACCTGCCATGTGCTTCTGAGGATATAATCTGACCTGTAACATGAGATGTTTTATTAAAAAAATCCACAAAAAAAACAACAAAAAACCCCAACAACCTGAAGTGACAAGGATTTAACCTGCTAAGCTGTTTAATTTGACTTATGGATTTCTTCTGCAGAACCAATACCATCATCTCTTCCTGTTCAGTGCCAAGGGAAGTTCCATGTGTGGCACTTCCCATCCTAATTGGTTTAGTGAAGATCTTGCAGGGAAAACTTTGAGGCAAAGACATATTTTGTGCTTTTGCCACAGGCTTCCTGTATGCATCTGTTTTAAGTGATTTAGCTTACCATTTCTCAGATTCCTCGTCTCTTAATGAGGGTAATATTTCCCTCTATATTGAAGGTTTTCAGCTGGCTCATATTTTTACAATCCCGTAGGTTCTTGGGGTGAAACAATGGGCTAACAAAGTACTATGTGAGTATTACCAGAGTGTAGGCATTTCTGTCAGCAGCTGAACTAAGAAAAAGGAGAATTCTGAGATCCTTTGAATGAAGGCTGAGCAGCTTTGCTGTTTCTCTAAATGGGAGCCTTTCTGTAGATGCTGGATTGCATCTTTCTGATTGTCCCTCTGACCAAGGCCCTCCACAGGCAGAGTTAAGCTCCCACTGGACTATTCTGTCACAGAGATAGTATAATAATATCTGAGTCTTATGGTCAAAGTTGAACTTTTTATTGAATTCTTAAACAAACTTCCACTCAAGTCAGTGGACTTAAGTGTTTTCAGTCAGTGGAGGGGAGATATAAGCTCATTTAGGCGCTCAGAGGCATTATTTTGTTGTATGCGGTTGCGATTTGGGAAGGCAGTAAGTGTAGGTGTGACTACATCATAAGAAGCATTTAATTTCCCATTCTGAAGCATGATCTCTGATTGCTGTGAATGAGGAATCGATAAGAGTATGTGCTGTAGCACTGCTATCCAGCCAAGATGCCGGATGGCTTCTTCACCACCAGTGAGTGTAGATGTGCATCTGAGGATGCTGATGTTCTGCCTAAGAAAGTAGTTTACTGAAAAAAGAATCAAGAACCTGGGCTGGAGGGATAGTTTCATCTCATTCACATGAAACCCCCTTTAAGCTTGGCTGCTTTTACTTTGGAGACAAAGTTTAGTGTTCCATGAAGGGAAATATTTCTATTTATTTATTTATTTATTTGTTCTCTCACAATTTCACTGAGCAAAAGTCTTTCACAAATTCCGTTTGTTTTTAACATAAATTTCTAGTGCTCTGTTTCTTCCAGATGAGTAAGCAATGAATCAGCATTTCACAGTGAGGAAAAGGTCCAGAGGTATTTTTTTTTTCCAGGGAACTCATTTCCATTGCTTTAAAAAGCTGCCTTTAATATATAATATAGCTTAGAGTATATATATATATATATATATATATACATATGTATATATGTGTAATCGGGTTATCTAGATTTATCTGTGATAGAGGCTGCTGCCCCTAGAAGGGGAGAAATGAACAAAAACAACGGCAGCAATCTAGGGAAAGAAATTATTTTACTAAATACGAGACACAATATGATACAATATAACTACAACTACTATATCAAACAAGGCAGAGAAAAAGAAAGAGAGAAAAAAGAGTCCCGGAGAACCGGGGGCCTACTGCAATCTCTAGGCGACAGGCTGGAACGTTGCTGATAGAGCGAGACGGCAGGGATGGAGCGCTCCAAAGCGATAGACAGGGCGAAAAGAGGGACGTTCCAGCCTGGGAGCGAGATTATATGTGTGTCCTCCTCCTCTGGTGATTCATCTCTGACCGCGTTGTCCCCTGGGATATGTAGTTTCCTCCAAGGGCTGAGTACTCGGGATGCTGCCATTCCACAGATCTGGAGCATGAACCTTCCACACTTCCGCATACCCTCTGTTACACTTCCACATACCCTCTGTTACACTTCCACATACCCTCTATTACACTTCCACATACCCTCTGTTACACTTCCACATACCCTCTGTTACACTTCCACATACCCTCTGTTACACTTTCTTATACCACCAAAACAGTTCATACCGCACATGGTGTCATGATGTAGAATATTGACAGCACAAAACCATGACAATATGTATTTCCCCAAGCCATGGTGAAACACCTCTTGCTCTTTACTAGTCCTGAAGTCAACCTGTTAAAACTACTACAGTAGTTAGCATCAAAGTTCTGCAGATGCACTTAGTGAAGGGAACTTAACTGAATTTTAACTTAGCAAACTATGTATTCAAATGTTCCAACATCTTCCAGCTTTCTCTCCTTTGTCCTGATCAAAATGAGCTGTTTGTTGTAAAATACTGCTATCAGATCCTATTAGCACACCTATTAATTGCATACAAAACAGAGCACTTCTCTGCCTGACAAAAGGGAGGAAGATAATTTAGTATTGTAAAGGAGCATCAATAATTGTAAGGTACTTAGCACCTTTGCATGGACAGTTTGATGTTAGTGTATTGGTTTTCCACAAATAAAAAAACATTTTGCCTGAATGCTTCTAGGTAGGGAAGAGCTGGCTTTTATGAGCATTTTTATGGCTGTTCAGGAGATAGGTTGCAGAAAGACACAAAAGCAGAAAAATCCAGTGAAGTGATTTAAGATATGCTCATTACTTTGCATTTGCTGTGGGCTAAAAGCATACACAATAGCAGTTATCACAGTTCCTCAGGCACGTGGTGATTTGTACAGATGTGGTAGTGGAGTGTGTGTCCGAGACTCTTATAACCCCAAACTTGATCTTGCAGCATTTTAAAGCAAATGCATGACCCCTCACTGTTTGTAACCCCAGTGAATCCTGCATATGTTTCTAAGGAGAGTACTGATAGTTGTTCCTTATGCTCACTTGCATTTACAAAATAGTCTATGGCTGTTCTTGTGCCATTTCTGGTAGGATCCATTTCTTTCAAACTCTCGTTTGTAAAATTCTGACTAATGCCAAAAGTTTATTAGAGAATTAAATTCTTTTTTTTTTTTTTTTTTTTTTTTTTTTTTTTTTTTTTTTCCTTTCTTCCTCTCTCTGTGTTTGCCTGACAGCGATTTCCAACAGAGGATCATCTGATGATTCACAGGCACAAACATGAAATGACTTTGAAGTTTCCTTCAATAAAAACAGATAATATGTTATCAGGTAAGAAGACATGAATTCAAGAGTCAAGATAACTATTCAGATGATGTTAAAAGTATGACTTCTACTGGAGAGCTGGTGGCAAAATACCTCTGAGGTTGTTCTTTTCTTCTTTAAAAAAAAAAAAGCTCCAATGAAATAACAAGTAGAGGTAAAATAAGCTACAATGTGTATCTTTGGACAAAAAGATGGCTGCCGTTCTTAATGCCATCCCACAGGTATGGCAAAAGAGGAAAGGAGATTGTTGAACCTCAGCCACGCTGGCAGCTCTATCAGTGACTCCCTTGTCAACATGCCAATGAAATACGGGCACTTAAGTGCATGTCACCTGGGAGCCAGCAGTGAGTGTGTTAATGAAGTGCATTTGTGCCGTTCCTGTAAGACTCACTATTTTAAGTTTGACAGGCTCTCTTCAGCAGCTGGAACAGGCCACATCACGTGAATTACCTTTATAAAGGCCTGCCCACTGTAAATAGCTGTAAATCCTTCAGCTGAAGAAAGGTAAATCAGGGGGTGATATCCAGTATTCTTTCTCCCTAGAATTAAGCCTTTCTCTCAGCACTTCCCCCCATCATATACAGAGGTTACTTGGTGCAGAATTATCCTTATGTACAATTACTGCCATTAGTTTCTTAAGTGGTTTTCTTATACTTGTCTGAATAACCACAAATTGGTTGCTTTCTGACATTCAACAACTGCCAGGTAAGGTCAAACTAACTTTAGTCTTGCCATTTCTCTCTTTGCCTATTCACTTTCCTATTGTATATTCCTTGGGCTATCATAACAGATTCTTAAGAATAATATCATTAGAATTTGTCAGGCTTTGAAGTAGAAAAAGACTGCAATGGATGTGCGTGTGGATGTTAACCTATTTTTTTTTTAAAAAATCTTGTTTGAAATAGGCTTTTTCAAGGTTAATTGTTCTTATCACTGTCAAGGAGTGTCTACTTAGCAGAAATTCCTCCATCTATTGCAATTTCAGGTACTCCTGTATCATGATTAAGAGGTTCTTCCTCACTGATGGATTAGACACTTAATTGTTATGAAAACTATAGTTCGCTAGCAGTGGCTTGCAAATATTTGATTTGGATTTTGTCTTATTGGCATTTTGTGCCTGTGAGAAATCAGAGATCTAATCCCAGATAGATTTTATTTTTTTCCTCTCTTATTCTTGAAGATACCATAGTGGACTAAGATTAGTAAGAACCGGTATTCAGCTCATGGAGGAGTAGGGCTAGTGCAGCAGGTGCATACCAGTTGTGCCCACAGAATCCTGTGTTTGCCAGCACATGTGAGAAAGTGCTGCTCTTGCACTAGACGGTGTCCTCTGGCACTGAAACTGCTTGAAGACATCTGTACTGTGAGCATGTTCGCTCTGTGAAAGTGCTCAGTTTTGTTAGAACTTAGTTTGGCAAGAGTTTTGCTCTAGGGCAGTTTCTAAGGAGTATATTTGGTCCTCTGGGTAGGGTAGCTCCATTTATGTTTGGTAACTTTTGTGATCTTGCTCCTTCCAATGGATTGCTTTCCAAGGCAAAATGCATGAACTGCTTTCCACCACTTCTACCAATAGTGAGGCCCCTTGATATGCAGACAGCCAACTAAGTACGTAAAAGTGCAGAATTTTATGACCATTCTGGCTACAGACTGTTTCTGAGGGTTATGTTTGTGCTTTGTGCATGAATATCCTCTATGATAATGAGAGTGAAAAGCTGTACGTGTTCACGGAGGCTATGGCAAATATGTCAGCAACTTGATACTTTACTGTATGGCTTTTATTTTTGTGTTCTTTGGGTGAATTTGTCTGTCATTATGCAGTCTTTGGTATCGAAGCATTGCAGACCTCCTCTCTCCAGAGAGACATTGAAAAATGTTTGCTTCGTTACCCACCTAAACCCTGGGGAAATCTACATACCTTGAAGTTTAAGATGTTTTATTCTTAGATTTCATAATGAAAAATTAATGATATATGGGAAAAAAAGAGACAGGCATTTTTTTTCTTAGACATTTGTCTTCATCCTCCTGCTTTATTTATTTTAAGTTTTGCTCATTCTATTTTATGATATCATATTTTTTTTTTCTTTAAATTTTCTGTCATCAGTAGTTTCAAAGAACTGCAGCAGCAATTGCCCTATAATAAGCAAAGTGCAGTGTTACTAACGCCTCTGTTTTTTTCCCTTCCTTTTTTTAAGCTGCCTAGAAGTGAGTCTTTTCTTTATTTTTTTCTTCCCCCTCTCCCCCCCCCAATTGTGTACTATTGTTTGACATATTACTTTGTGTTAGATTCCATTCATTATCTCAAAAAGAATGTGAAAAAAACCTGTAAGTAATTAAGTGCATAGAAACTAATGGGCTCTATGATTTCAGGTAGCCATTACATTATCTTCTGTGTTCAGGACATAGTTCATCACCCATTCTGACGGCTAATCTAATATCAGTGATACTTAGTATGCACTAAGCGCATCTTACAAGAACCATTATTGGCAATGGACACTAAAATTGAGGGGTTCTTGATCTTGTACCTACACAGCATCTTGGAAAACAAACAAAATATGATTCAGGAAGTAGGAACGTGTTTCTTATGTGAAATCTGCTGAGATATGGAATATTGATTTGCACGTGAGAGTTAAAATTAAATGTTATATTTAAAGATAGTTATGTAGGTGGAGTCAGTGTTTAATAAAAAAGGTTCTATGACCTGGTTGAAATTACTGATTCTGTTCTGACTCATTTAGTGTGTATAGCAAAGAGCTCACTTTGTTATCAACTAGCTCCACCACATTTATTTCAGTTTTTTTAATGCTGGCTTACGAACAAATTTTATGGTATCTGTCAAGTTTTGAACTAACTCAAAAACTTCAGGTACATTCAGGATCACACAGCATCACAGAATTGCAGAGGTTTGAAAGGACCTCAAAAGATCATTGAGTTCAACCCCTCTTCTAAAGCAGGTAGCCTACAATAGGCTGCACAGGTGGGCATCCAGATAAGTCTTTGAATGTCTCCATAGAAGAAGATTACACACCCTCTCTGAGCAGCCTGTTCAGTGCTCTGTCATTCTTACCATTATTAAACAGGTTTATGTTCTCCGATGGTGTAAATGGATAGAAGGTTCTTAAGAGGCATTTCATTAGAATCAAGCAATTTTTTCTGTTGGACAATTTGACAATCATTTAAAAAGACAGGAGAAAAAAAGGAAAAAAGAAAAAAAAAAGAGTAATGTTACTTGTTCCTTTGTATGTGCATTTTATTTTATTTTTATTTTTTAAACCTCACTGTAGAGAGTCATGGACAGTTTTCACTTCCAGCCTTATTAGCCAAAGGAGAGCTGTTCAAGTTAACATGGAATATCTTGTGTAACATTTTTAAGTTAGTCATCCCTGTAGGAAACTTTGTAGTTAGGTTGATTGAAATAGATGTCATCTTTTTGCTGTTGTGCTAACTGCACATTACATTGCTTTGAAACTCTGTAGTTTGTTGTGCGTGTCAAAACTTTTTTGCTTTTGAAATATTAATGCCTGGTGATGGATTGTTCCCTCCAGGTAAGTTCTGACAGCTGTGTGAGACTGAACATTGGGAGGGAAGGACACCGAGATTCTCTACATATCAAATTTTAGAAGGGTCTGAAACCTTACCACCTCTGTGGGGGGAAATTGTCTTCCCCAAAGTGCTGCTACCAGATGAAGGGGAGGCTCAGTTTACGTGTATGGAAACTGTTTTATTTCTGAGTTTTTGGTGGTAAAGCCTACTGTAGAAACATAAACAATCTCTAGACAAAAAGAATATCTGCTAAAGGCAGTGCGAATGTATTACTTTTCCAGGCAGTGCCTGTGCTAGTGAGGTAATTTATGTCATCCTTGATCAACTTATTCTCTTTCTCATTGTGATTTTCTTGGAGAGATTTATCCAGACATGAATTTAGTAGAGTGCAAAATGACTGGATATAAGGAAAGATGATTTCATTTGATTTCTTGTTCACTTCTTTTTTCCTCACTTTATCTAACAATGAAATTGTTATCAGTTGCACTTTTTTCTTCTAAAACTCACATGAGCAAGCTCTGAGAAGAGGTTGAAGATGTGTTGTACCTGTTATGTTCACTCTTACAGAAAGTCCAATCAGCACTTTAAATAGTTAATCTTTTAGCAGTAAAGTTCGTGGGGAGACCTCTACTGTGAGGGTAGTTTGGCCAGGTGCACCTGGGCCCACTTCTTCCTCTTCTTCTTACCCTTGTCACATACTTGAGGTCTTATGACCTTGAGCTTTTTAGTACACTTGGGTGGTAGTCTGCTGCATTGATGAAGAAACTTTCTTGAATTTCTCAGGACGTTAGTCTTTCCTTGTCGCTGCTTGATGGGCAGCCCTTCAAATTTCATTGCTAGTCCTGTTACTCAGACTTTGTTATCATTGTGTGAAAGTATAACATGGGTAAGTATATAACTTCAACAAAGCCCACAGCTGAACAAGCCAAATGGCTGTTATTACTGCACATCAGACTAAACATTTTCTTTTTTTTTTCCAAGATGAAGAATCAAGTTACACTTCGGAGCTGTGCTGTTAGATTGCTTTTATTGAGGATGAATAATGTTTGCAGTAGTTTAATGTTCAATACAAACTCTAAACTTATGAAAGTTTTTCTTTTTTATTTTCTTCTATTTTATTTTTTTATCTTTCAAAACAAAGCACATTTCACATTGCTGTCCATTTGGTTCTTCAGTTCTTTTCTTAATGGGTATCATGTTTTATAGTTTTCATTTGTGCTTTGAGGGGTAGAAATCTGGGATTTGATAGTTTTACAAAATGATGATTTACTTGATGATATAAATGAACTGCAAACTAACATTGCATTTCCTGGGATCATACTTAGAAAGGTTGTTATTTTGAAAGTAAAATATTGAGACTGTTATCTTATCTGAGACTGTTATCTTGGTAATTAAAATGAAAACAAACCAACCAACACACACGCAAACTCAGCCACACAGACAAACACGGTGAATACCTAAAGGATTCTTTTTCTTTATTAAAGAAAAAATTCCTATTGCCTTACAGTGCATATTTTCAGTATGTTCAGAGAACAAAGATGCGTCACTCCAAACACTGAAGACATATTTTTCAAAATGTTCAGCAGCCCAAATATATTCTGTGTGAGAAGTTGAAGTCAAAATCTGATTGCTGACCTTTCTGCTTTAAGAAGGAATAGGTTGGCCTGGGATTTGCATAGGTTAGACCTTCTGGTCTTGCTCTGATACTTCTATGTTGTCTACTTACACTTTTGGGGTTTATTTAAACTTTGTTTCTTGAAGCTTTTCTGTCTATGGCTATGTTATTAGAGAGGCTGATTGTTCATCTGAGTAATATGCTGAACAAAATATTCATTGCCCAGTTTGAAGCTCGGTGGGTTCTGTGTTCAAGCTAGTGGTAAAGGCTAGATAGAATTAACTTGCTAACTAACAGTCTGATAGCACACATAGGTAGATGAGATGCCTGAAAGCCAAGGAAATGAGTGCTGGTGGCAGCTGGGATGGAAAGACTTTTGTTTGAACAATGGGACTGGATTGGGATGGCTGGTTAATTTAATAGCTAGATATCTAGGGTTAACCCCAAGTGAGCCAAATCCCAAGATGCTCAGTTAAAAATGCAGCATGGGCCATTGAAAGTCAGGGCTGTGTGGATAACACTGTGCATGCAGGACAGCTTTGTACAGTAATGCGTGTCCTCAGCAGGAATGCTGAGCGTAGTGCTAGCTCTGTCTGAGTTTTAGTCCAGATGGGTCTGGCACATCTACTTGCTGAATTACAACAAATCAGAGCCCTGTTCTCAGTGAGCCTCCAATAGTTGTGGGCGCTAGTGATAGCAACAAAAGGTTTGTTTGTACCAAACAGGGAACAGTGAGGTCAGGCACAAGCTGTTGGAACTATTAATGCATTTTTAAGTGCTGAGAATTAGGAATATTTTATTAATTCTAGGAGACCTGAATGTGTAACTTATGCTAGGGTCTCCTTTGTAATATTGTTCTCAATTAAAACAAGGGCACACCTAATTTATGCTTAAGGATAATTGTGGTGTTGAGTAAACTCTTCTACAAATTCTCCTACCACCTGAGGAAGAGCTTGTTTTCCAGGGGCTAAATAGTTGTGTTAGGAGCAAAGAAAGTCCAATGGGTTTGGTAGCCATGAAGTCTTGAAATAAGTGGATGTGTAGTATAATTATTGTGCAAAGTCTCAGTGCTTTAGAGTCTGGATCCTGATCAGTTTTGCTGTCATACAAACAGAGAGGTTTCATGGACTTCTGGTTTCTACAGATGCTAAAGGGTGAACAAGGCAGAAAGTTGTCTCTTGGTTTACACCTGGCTGAGCTGTCTTCCAGAAGCTTTTGTGAATGGAGTTCATGATGGTAGTTTCATGGTATTTTTTTTTCCCCTTCCTTGACAGAGAGGTGAGGAGAGGGGGACAGTCTGTTTAATAAAAGCACATTTAGAATTCATGCCAGTCTGATTTTTGAATCAAAGAAGCTATGGCAACTGTATAGGAAGACTGATGCAGTCACTGAAGATTACCATGTCAATATGTTGGTGATCTAAATAATGTAGTTCAACTACCAGCTTTAATGCTTTTAGATAATGAAGCAGTGAATTGAGAAGACTGGGTGTGGCCCACTGCAGATAACAAAACAGAGCAGATTATCTCAGTCTGCTTGTGATGCAGAAGATACACTCTTCGTACACATAGAAGAAAGCAATATGAAGCCTTTGTATGTTTCCTCTGGGTGTTTTGTTTTCACTGTTCAAATGGATTTATTTAATGGAGGTTTAAAGAAAACTTGGTTTCTCACCTCAGTCATGAAAACGATACCTTACTTATTTGATATGAATATGCCACTTCTAAAAATAAGGTGTTTCATGTATTTGCCTCACATTCAAATACCTATATGCCCTTTATGCCCGACTTGGCAAAGATTACTTTTGTATTTTTTCTACAAAGCAATCGTGTTTTTTTTTCTTCACTAAAGTAATACTTGTTTTATCTCTCCTTTTCAGTACACTTCACTTCCACTGCAAATTCTAGTCCATAGTCAAAAGGCATTCCCGGTGAAAATCTACTGGGATCAGTAAGGTTACCCTCAGTTTAGGGTATGGATCTGTAAAGTGCCAAGTACCCTCAGGCCCCATGGTGTCAGCACCTCACTGACTTGGCTCCTTATGCTGAGTTCTTGTAAGATTCTTGGGAAGCCTTGTGCTTCTGCCTGGTAATGCAGTAATCAAAAAACTGCGAAAACTAATAGATAAATATGTGTGCATTCCCAAATGCTTCAGTTTTGTTTCCTTTACGCTCACAAGTATAATGCTCAAGCCAAAACAAACAAACCAGAATTTTAACATTAAGGATTTGCCTTCTGTGTTACCTCAGTTTGTTTCATCAGAACTATAAATGTAAACCAGTGTGTTAGCCCTTATATTATTTAAGAAAGTCAAACTTGTAGAACCATGCCTTCTACAGGTGAAAATCAGCTTCACTGTGGTTTTACAGGGGAGAAGATGGATCCCAATCGCTTAGTTTCCAAGTGGAAACTGCATTTCCTCTTGAATGCATTCCTTTCTTGCTGCCTTTTGTTTAGGGTTTGCTGTGTGTTTCTATTCTGATCATGTGATGTTTATTGTGTCTGGTAACTGTTCCCTGTAGTGATGAAATACTGGAACTTGATTGAGCTTCGCAAAGCTCACTGAAGTGGGAAGCTTTCTTCTGAGGTCAGAATTGGCCCGGTATAGGCAACTGGGATTAGCATGACACAGTTTTCATTCTTTAAAGAATGAGTTTCAGACAATAGGGTAGTTGTCTATGACTATGCAGAAGTTGATTTTTGAAGACAGCTCAGTCTTTCCATAAAATTGGGTACTACAAAGAAGTTTGAGATGGAACATGAAACTGAGAATATGAAACTAGCGTGCAAGAGAAGGTTTTGTCAATAAGCTTTTGTTAATGTGGTTCTGTACTGTAGTTCTGGGTGGATGCTGATGTGCAGTAGTGAAGAACTTGTCTCAGACTAAATGGTGTTGCCTCAGAACTGGTCTTGGAAGAGTCCATGGTTCCCAGGTTTTGGCTTAATCTTTCATATCCTGGGCAAGGACCAGCCAAAGTCACTGCTCAAGCAGTGCTCTACAGGGCACTTTAGCTCATCTGTCGTGCAGGTTTTTGAAAAGAAGGATGAAAATCTTGTACCTGCTTGGGTTTCTACAACTTGTGAGATTCAAAATAATCTTATCCTTCCCTGGATTTTTTGAAAGGGCAAAAAAATTCCTAGAGATGTAGAAAAAAGTCCAGATCTCATAGCTTATATGTATTATCAGCAACTTCTAGGTATAAAACAGATATGGATGCTTATTTGTCGTCAAAGTTCATTTTTTCTTGATGTCGTTTTGTTTCTTTGAAAATTGCAGTAGAAGCAGAACTTCATACCGTGACTAACGCCCCATGTGTTTCAGAGCGCGTGCTCTTTGGAAGTGTTTTTTCAAGCTCTGAAGGCATGAATTAGTGCATGCCTGCCACAGTTACCTGCATACTGCAGTATAAATGTGCATTATAATGCGGTCTGTCCGCTGTTTTGCACGCACCTTTTATTGGAGGTTTATGCATAGTTATAATGACCATTTCCACATGTTAAGGATATACATTTGTGTTACATGCTCTGTGAAAATCTGGCCTGTTTTCTTTCTGGTTGAACGATGACTGCTGCCTGCTTTCAGACACTGCTGGCAAGAGTTGTCTGTCTGCAGTATACAATGTCAGACTTCAGTGCTGTGTGGTTTGCTTTTAATGATGGTGCGGTAGGAGTGGGGCAGCCTGGAAAGGTTAGCTAGAACCTCTCTTTTTATTTATTTTTTTGCTGGCAGACTGTCTCCCTTTACTTCAAATAGTAAATATCAGCAATCATTTCTTTTCATATTCTCAGATCAGACTCCTACACCGACACGCTTTCTGAAGAACTGTGAGGAAGTGGGCCTCTTCAACGACATCGACTGCTCCTTAGAGCACGAGTTTAGGAAGGCACAAGAAGAAGAAAACAACAAAAGGGTGAGTGTCAGCAGGCAGAACCTTTCCTTCCCTTAATAGTCACAGTGAAAGCAGACTGAACCCTGTTAACAGCTCGTAACCTTTGAGTTAGAAACTAGGTGGCACTCTAAGTTGTGACATGCTTTTCAAAGGATCCTAACAGTTGACAAAAGAAACCCCAAACCAACAACAGCAACAAAAAAAGAAAAGCCAGCATTAAGTTTCTAAAAGTGTGTAATGTGTTTGCCAGCGTTTGATTCCAAGTCTCTGCTTTTAAGTAAACTATAATAAAAACCACACACCTCTTGAGGGAGAGGCTTGGGAAAATTATATCATCTTTTGAAGTGAGGATTGCAGACTTGCTGAAATACATTATGGGGAAGTGCAGATTATGAGGAGACATTTAGTTTAAAAAGCAGTGTTGATCTTTTCTCTGCATCACAATGGATCCTTGGATTTAGTTGTCATTCTTGTAAGCTTTGTTGTATGTCTTTATTTATCACAAAGTATTCATGCTGGGGTTGGGAGATGGGAATTTAACTTAGCAAATAATGTATCAGTTTTGAAGTAGTTATTCTATTACTTTTAGTGTCTGTAAGTTCATGTTGAGTTCTGTAGACCACTTTCTACGGGGTTGTGTATGTTTATGTGCCTGAAGGTTATTACAGTGTTTTGAGGCATCCTAAAGAGATGCTAAAACTTTCAAGGAACTGTGAAATAGCTCAATGTACTACAGAGCAAAGAGGTAATGCATGAAGTTTTAACATTTCAAATAAGCATCCAAAGATCTGGTTGCTTCTGAGAACTGAAACATATTAATCGTGGGGGCTTCTCACATCCCATCAGCCCTCAGCAAGCTGCCCAGTGCCTCCCCATCACAGTGTTGCCTTTTGTGCCTCTGTTTTCTCTCTTCTCCTTTCTGCAGCCCTTGGAAATTCATATGCTCCATCCCCTGCCATTGAGGTTCTCCACCTATTGGGTGTTGTGTTGTTTGACTTAATTCTCACAGTAATCTCTGTCTAACTTGAATACCATAGACTAAAAGTAGGAAAGAAAGGTCACACAGCAGCTATGGTGCTACAGCTGGAAGGCACTTCTCCTTAGTGCGTGCCTCAGCATTAGTTTCATGTGTCTTTGTCTCCAGCTGCAAATGCATCATGTATAGGTGTTGCTTCTTGTAGTTGCTGTGTTGTGTCACTTGCTTTGCTGTCCAGTTCAAAATTCACACATGTGAGATGATGCTGGGGACTGTGAAATCTGGAGGTAGCAGCATTTAGGGATCTCTGAAGTACTTTGACTTTGATGTCTGCAAAGTGAAGGCATTAGAGGGCTTTTTAGAAGAAGTGGGAACACTGGCTGCTGAGATAAAGGAAGAGGAGGCATATAGAAAGAATATGGGAAAGGAATCTAGAAATTTGTGGCTTATAAGGAGGGAGATTGGGGAAGATACAAGAGAAGAGGAGAGAGACTGTGACATAGTAAGATGAGCAAAAAAGAAGTCCAAATATGAGAGCCCAAGTTGTGGTCAAAGGCTGGGAAAATATCCCAGACTGACCACTGACCCTCACAACTTCACATGTATAATGAATGTGAGGAAACAGTAATGTAATATAATAAATGTATCTAATTATAAATTTTAGTAGTTTCTTGTGTGCTGAAGAGTGGAGAACTGGCCAACATCAAGGAACATCTACATATTCCTATATCTCTGCAAATCATCAGTACTGAAGAGGATTCCTAGGTGGTTCTTTTTATGTGGCACTTGTTTTTGGGAACTGGAAATGGGTAGAAATCTCCTGATATGAACTTCTGTGCAACTAGCTTTAAGTTATGAGGTTTGGTGTTGCAGAGTCCATTTCAGCTCACAAAAAGTAGTTGCATAATGTGATTAAAGCCTACAAAAGGGCATCAGGTTACCTGATGATACTAGGTGTCTAGTGGCCTCTGGATGTTCTGCACTCCTTCTACCTATCTGCTCAGCTGGCATTGGTGATCTTAAGGGTGCAAATGGATGATGGGAGGAGGGAGAGAGAAATCATTTAAATAAAAATATAAGGAAAGGCTAAATTCGTACTGGCTAGCTAACCTGTAACATTCATTCTGTGTTTTCAATTAGTCTGCTCTATGTTCATTCTTATGTTACCAACTGACAGATAGGAATTTGAAGCAGGCCCCAGCAGGGCTTTATGCAAATGCAAGAGACAAAGGCCACAAATGAAAAGGAACTCCTCTGTAACTATTGCTAACAAAATGCTTCTAGCAGCCTGTACCTGGAGTAAGTGCAAAGTAGTATTTTCCTAATGGACCTACCAGTGCTTGGAGATCAACACCAGCAACATAGAAAACTTACTCATGGCACAGAAAAGTCTTGCAAAAATATTTTTGTCAGGTTAATTTCTTTGCGCTCTGAAAGAAAGTTTTGTTTATTTTAGTATATCGCTGTGGCTTAGCACACAGCATGACACTGAAATCTTGTAAGAGAAAAACACTTTTTTTCCCCCCGTCCTTGGGAGTCATCATTTGAAAACTCAAAGATATGATACAAATCCGAGGATGTGGGAGCCCATCAGCAATCCATGAGAATTTGTTGTGATTAAACTGGTTATGTGGGCTGGTGACAATCCAAATTAGCTGTGAAGTGCTGAACGAAAACTTTTAGGAACAATGTGTGTACCTGTAGCAGAAATGCTAACGGCTCAAACCAGTGATTGAGCACCTGGTGGGAAGGAAGGCCAATCTAGGGGAGCTCAGATGCAAGTAATACACTTGAATGAGCCAGGATCTACCTCTCCCCAGACTGTATTTATGGGTTGGCAGTGGAGACAAGGGTGTTTCTCTGGAGATTCCTGTGTACCTGAGATCTGAAGGTGAGCAACTTCTTTCTTTATTTCTGTGCCCATGGATGTTGCATTTGAGCAGATGCTCATTTGCTGAAGCCTGGGATCTTACTGCTGTGCTGTCATTGCTGTGCATTCCATTACAGTACTCTTCTGGAAAAGGTGGTACTGAGCGGAAAGCATGTGCATTAATATCCCACTTGTTTAACCTGGAACAAATCACTTTCTCTTTGTGTTAAGTGGAGGTAGTGTCTCTTTTTGCCTCTCATATTTTATATGTCTTACCTGCAAAGACTGTAAGCTCATCTATGAAGAGTCATCTTTTAAAATACATTTGGATTAGTCTTCTGCTTAGGGACTGAGTGGACTTAAGTAATAGTAACGATGATGATGCCCTGGACCTGAACTGAAATGAGAATCACATAATCACTAAGGTTGGACAAGACCCACAGGATCACTCAGTCCAACCAATCACCAATAGTTTGCACTAAACCGTGTCCCTCAATCAAATGTTTAAACATTCCTTGAACACCTCCATGGCTGGTGACTCCACCACCTCCCTGGACAGTCCATTCCAGTGCCTGACCACTCTTTCAGTGAAGTAGTATTTCCTGTCCAGCCTGGGCCTCCCCTAGTGCAGCTTGAAGCCATTCCCTCTAGCCTTATCACCAGTTACACAAGAGAAGAGGCACCCACTACAACCTCCCTTCAGGTAGTTATAGAGAACAATAAGGTCTCCCCTGAGCCTCCTCTTCTCCAGACAGAACAATCCCAGTTCCCTCAGCTGCTCCTCATAATGCCTGTACTCCAGACCCCTTACCAGCTTTGTTTCCCCCTACAAGGGAAGGTGACCCTGCCCATGGCAAATGGTTGGAATTAGATGGTCTTTATATGTCCTTCTAGCCTTTACAATTCTGTGAAATGAGGCTGTCAGCTTGTTTTGTCACTTTGATTACTCATACCATTAAATATTAGCACGAGGTCTCTTCCAAGAAAGACCCAATGCTTGAAGGCAAAGAATGTAGATTAGAAATAAACATGTTGGTAATCATATGGGAGAAGCTTTTTGCAGTATCTTAACAGTACTCTTCCTGACACAAAGATGTTGTCAAATTCACTACTGAAATTAATATAGGTAAAAGCTATAAAGCTTCTACTTTCAAAACAGTAAATACTACAGCTCTTAGGAGCTTGAGGTTTGCAGCACTGACAGCTCTGCCAAAGACAAAATTTACAACCCAAGTCAACAAGTTAGAATATGCTGGCACCTCTTCCTGCTAGCTGCCTGTTTTGGGCTTACACTGCTCTGAGCTTTTAAGTATCTAAAGAACTTCTGACGGGTTATACCTGAAAATACGGCCTTTTCTGCTGCTGGATAGACCTTCCTGTCACATCATGCTTTAAGTGTTTGGGTCTGAGGGAATTGTCAAAGAAGGGAGGAAGCAGGATTCATTTCTGAACAATTGGACCTGATTCATTATAATGCATTATGCCTCACCTTCCTGCATGGAACAAGAAATAATGGAATTACACTCAGCGTGACATGTAAAATATCATATAAAGTAACCTTTAGAAGTAGTGAGTTGAACATTTTCAACATGGAAATATTTTTAAAGTAACATTCTAACTCCTGCTGGAATTTGCATGCATTACTTGCGAAGGCTTATCCTGCCATTTTGCAATCTTCTAATTAGTATTCAGCACATCAAGATAATATGTAAACAGCTACTTATATATAGAGCTTGACTATAATGTGGGAAGTTCACAGCCAGTTCTGAAAGCTCATAGCCAGCAAGTTCTCTGCTTGGCTTAATGCTCCTGTTCTAGGCGTGCTGCTCCACAGTAGGCACCTTGCTGCTAGAGAAGTATCAGCAAAATGAAATAGTCCAGTGGAGAAATAAATTATGGCTGAATATGTTCATGTGATTAAAGTGCAGCACAGAACAATGTTTTTTGTTTGTTTGTTTGTTTGTTTTTAGTTCAGTTTCTAGTATTGCAGCATAAGGTACCTGCAAGTTGAACTCCTTTTAAGTGTGGTCTTGTGGGAGGTAGTGTCAATGCTGTAGCGTGCTGATGAAGAATGGTATAACTTTTGAGCTTGTGCCCTGCCTCTACAGCAATCCCATTAGCTCCTTTCTTACCTTGTGAATATGCTAAAACCCCACGGGACTGGTTGAGATGAAACAAGAATATTGTGCTGGTATACATTTCAGTGACAAGTGCTTAGAAACAGCTGTATTTCACTCATGAAATAATACAAACCAACACACTCATAAGCCTTCTTCCAGAACAATTCTCATTGACTGACATTATACAGCAGAAAGCTTGTATTTAAATGCTTCCTAATAGTATTTAAACTATGCAATCATAAACGCACATACACACATTTATCTAAACATGTAAGGAGAATCATACTTTTTTCAAGTCGATGTTCCTTCTGACTACCCATTTTCCTCTTGTGATTGAATATATTATATGGTGGGTCTTATAACAAGAGGAAAATAAGACTAGGAATGATTTATGTTAATACAGCACTTAAATGCTAGGGTACCATTGTTGTAGGAATGAATAGTAATAGCTTCAACCTGTTGCTTTATCAATCAGTTAAGCTGTTGTCAAGGCAATTATTCAAAATTCTTAAATTCAAAGTCCAAAATATTACCCGAGACTCAGACTGAAATATAGCAGTTCCCAAACTTTGAATGTAACATCTGTATGTGTGTCAAAGTGAGTATCTTAATTTCATAGCATTTCTTCTGTGTGGTACATTCAGGTACTGTAAAGATACACTATCACCCTGTATCAGAAGTTTTCCAATGGGTTTAGCTTTCATATGTGCTAATTCCATCAAGTTAAAAAGACTTACTGATCTTCTTTTGGACTTACTGTTGGTTTATAGTCACCTTTTATTAACTTTTGCAGCATTCCTATGGAGAATAGGAACGCTCTTTTTCTTACCTTCTAAGGAAAAGGAGATTGCAGAAGATGTTATTTTCCAGAGCTCTTTCATAGTAGTACACCAGGCTCCTGAAAGAATTGCAAGCACTGAGTGCTATTTCCAAGGCAGTTGGGTCCCTTCCACTGTTCCACCAAGCAAGCAGTTTTCTGTATCTTTTGGTTCTTAAACATCTTTAGCACTGTAGCCTCAAAAGATTGATAGGGATCTTCAAAGGCATTTTGGTGTCTTGCTCTCACTGAAATAAAGCAGGAGCAAATCACTGAGCTACCATAAGGGATCTGGACTCAAGTGATGTGCTAAAAATTGCAGAGGAAGTCTGTGGCAGAGCCTCGGATTGATTCCATATCTCCTCAGTCTCAGCACAGGGCATCGCGCAAACCATGTGTTGTTAAAGATTTATCAGCTGTTGTTCAGTGTTGCTAAAGACAGGAAGAATGCTCTCCTCCTCTCTCCAGATGGGTAGACTTGCTATACTTCAGCTGCTTTTCTTAACGTGTGGAGCTTTCATGGTAGACATGTGGCGATATATTTTATACAGGAATTCTGCAGTTGGCACTTTGGTCCACTGACTTTGAGAGTTATGTTTTGAGCATATATCTGTAGTTCAGACACTTACTCCAAGCACTTTGTTAGCACGCTGAACTGTTACAGAACCGCACAGAAAAACTTTCAGGAGAACAGAGTTCATAACATGACCTTTCAAAAATATTTGGAGGAATGGACTTTAACTTCGCTTGCTTCTGTCAGTACATTTTTTTTCTGCTGGCAGGCAGGTCTGTCTTATCTTCTTCTGTTGCAATGGAGTATATTTGAATGGATTTTTGAATTTAGATCCTCATGCTCTGAGGGAAGATCTGAGTGTTTTTCCAGCCTATATCATGCAGAAAGACAATATTTGAGGGCATACGTTTTTGATTGAGCTAAATCTCCTTAGCCATAATCCTTCCATGTTCTTCTGAATTCCAGCTGATGAATCATCCTGCAGAGCTCAGTAAGGACAGTCCACTTTCCTTCTGCTTCATATTGTTTCTGTCCCAATGAAGTTGAGTCACTCTCTTGTAATGTTTGGGTTTTAGTTGCGTTTTGTATATTTTGGCTATCCCCAAAAAAGGAAGACTGCCTGATTTCATTCTGATATTTCCTTCAGAACAACACTGCATAGCTGTTGTGCATTTTGCCTTGGTCTTCCTATGAATGTTTTTAATGGCACAGCTTTCTTGGTACATGCTCAGATTTCAGCAGCATGGACTCTATGGCATACGATGAAGGGATAAACCTTGCTCCTAGTAGTGTTTTCAGTAAGTCTGTCTTTAGGTAAAGCCTGTAAATCTTGGCAATCTCTTTAGAGCTTACACTCTGCAATTAAATACAAACTCTGCTCCCAAGAGCCAAATTTTAAGTGGACTGCAGCCTATTGGGTTGGTTAGGTAATAAGATACTGCTGATATATTTCAGAGCAAGGTGCACTCTTATTTTATTTATGAAGATAGACATGCTGGTTGAGGGCTTAATCACAGCTGATAAATCATTTTAAGAAAGCCTATTAGAACCATATGCTTATTCCTTGTATTAATATGCTGTGTCTGTTTTTAGTCTAATAATTCAGGGTCTCTTCCCCTCTTCCTTCTCCCTGTCCGGTGTGTGAACTGTTTATCTGTTTAACTGATATTCCTTGCTTGGGGGCACTTCTCCCTTTAAGAGGTATCATTAATAAAAGGTGAGCAGAGGAGAGAGAAATTCCTACTCTCCAGTGAGATTGGGAGAGCTGCACATTTTTGGTTATCTTTGTTTAGGTGGAATTCCAGAGCAAAGGTCCAAAAGCTGAGAACAGGAAACCTATCAATTAAAGACTGGAGAACCATGGCATGGCGTTCACTCAGCATAAGGTTGTCATTTTGGCCCAGGTGGTTGCAATCCTGCAGCTCCAGAGCTGTGAGGGGGTGGATATGCAGACATTTTGGTTACCTCACCTTTCCCTGCCTCTGAAAGGGCTGCTGCAGGAACAGGTTCCATGGTCATCTAATGAGATCCACATTGGCAGTTATTTTGTGCCAAGTCCTATTTATCATTAATTGGTGGGTTCACTTGCGGCTCTTTCCTATTATTTATTGATTATACCCCTACATATTTATTATTTTGCCAAAATTCAAATGCTAATAATTTCCTGACTTACTATTTGCTTATAACTTTTTCTACTGTCAAAGTGGACACAGAAGATTTCAAAATGGCAATGAGTTGTAATTCTGACTGGGTTTCTTTCACGTTTTGCACATGGCAGTCGTCTATTTATAAACATCCGTAGGGACTCCTAAACCTTTACAGTTGGGTTTCTCCCACTTCAGCCCCTTTTCTCCCTTGCTCCCCCAAGGCAAATCTTATGTTTTTGGCATATAGACAATGATGGTGATTGTTACGTGGATAAAATATCTACACGCTAAGTACTGTGGGTGAGGTTTTTTTTTTAAAAAGAATTGTACCTCAAGCAAAATAAATTGGAAGTCAGAAACATTCAAGAGAATAAGGGTATTTTAACTCTACGGTAGGAGGTCCTGATGTGAGTTTCTGGTAGCCTTTAGTGCTACAAAATGAAAAACTGGAAACTGTCTTTCTACCAGTTGTGAGAACCCTGTAGCATGACCCTTTTCCAGTACTGCACAAAATTACTCTTTCACTAAAAGCCACCAAACTTGACCGTTAGACCTGAAGTGCTTCAGAGTAACTGAAGGAGTAGTGCTTAAGCCAGAATAACTGAGCATGTGCCACAGTAGTTAATGATTACTACTTTTGGGTGTATAATCTCATACCTTGTGGGGGCAGCTCCGCTGACTTTAATAGAATTTGAATTTTTTTTTATAGCCTTTAGCAGCTAGGCAAAGATCTGAAGGAAGAAAATGCCTTTCCTCAGAGATGAGAAAAAAATCTCAGTTCATAGAGAGATGTGAAGAAACTGATTACTTAGCTGGGGTCCTGATAATATGTCAGGGTCTTTTAAAAACAGTATCAGGGATGGAAAATTGAACATTTTAACTATTATTCTGATTTCTCTCGCATGCTTCTTTACAGAAGTTGCCAAATCCTCTCTTATCAAATAAATACCAGTTTGCTTTCTTCCTTGAAATGTGTGTGGCTTGCTCGGTCCCTGAGAGGATAACAGACATTAGTTTGCCACGTGAGTGTACATGTCAAAGTGCAGATCTGCCAGCCAGTCTGGGGCTGGGCAGGGAGAATGAACTCAGTGTTACAAACAGCCTCTTTTGAATTTCTACAACCTATTAGTCACAGCAAGCTGCCCTTATTGATTTTGGTAAGAGAGGTCACTTTTAATCCTCTAAAGTGGAGAGAGCTACATGCACTCTCCATAGCATAACATTAAAATTGACACAGCTCTGCATCACTTCTATGAAAATGCCTTAGACCTAGATGGATTATTGCCTTGCTTTTCAATGGCTACAAGCTGCTAAGAAGACTGTGCTAACCCAGAATTTGTATAAAAGCTTGATAAGGAAAGCACAGCCAAAAAAAAAAAAAAAAAGCTGTCCCTGCAGAAAATGGCCATTAGTCTTAAGAAAGTTTAATTTCACCTTTAAAAAATAATTAAAAATCAGTGGAGGAGTTGCTATTGTCATACAAAGGAATTAACAAGAACTGACCTTATTTCATTATTTCATGATTATGAGGAGAACTTTTTCTGGTTGATGGCCCTTGCCAGATTTGTTTGTATTTTAAAGAACTAAATCTTTGAATACAATGAGCGTAGTCCCACTTGAATCCTAAGGGTGCCTCAAAATAAACAGCAGAGGTGAACTCTCAGCAGTTTTCTTTTTCATCTTTGTTATCCCTGTCCTGACCCTTTTTTTCCTGCCTAATGATTGTTTGTAGTGTACTCTTATTAAGTGAAATCATCTTGAGGGAAAAATATGCTCAGTGGGGATAGAAAAATTGTTGTGTTTCTGGAGAAGTCTTTTTTTTTTTTTTTTTCCTTTCTTTAGAATTCTGGAAGATGATTACTGCCCCTCTTGATTTTATGCCACAAGTTATTTGGAAACTCTTATTTTTTTATGCTTTATTTTCTAAAGGTCTGTTCTGATATCAACTGAAAGAAGCTGTAGTTCAGGTAGAAATGCCCAAGTTACAATCACAAAGCAAACCGTATTCTGTATTTCTGCATGCAAGTATGTTTTCCTCCCTCTCCTCCTAGAAAACCTGAGAGATGGGTGAGAGGGAAGGCTGGTAAAAACCTGGGATGCTGTTCACCGATGAAGAAAAGACACACAGGCTCAAGTGTACTTGATTCTTTATTAGAAAGGGAATTTCTAACCTGAAGTGAGAACTGCAAAGGGAAGTGCAGTTAAAAAACAAACAAACGTGAACGAACACAAAAATAGTTCACTGCCATCAACATAAAAAGACACACATTAAGAGACTATGTCAGGCTCTGAACTATACAGGCTCCAATTGTAATGCATGTGATGATGGAGGTTCTTGACTTCCATGCCACAGCACCTTTTGGTAGGCTAAAAGTGCCCTGCAGTCATTAGCTAATTAGGTCACTCAGCTCTTTCTCAACATACATTAAAGTGAATGTGTGTGTGCAGAGTGGCTTGCCCTCTTACATTAAGAGAGATTTGTCCTTTCTCTTCTTCCCTCATTTGAGGAGAGGTTTTTCTTCATTTTTTGTTTTGTTCTCTGTGCTTGCTGTTGAGACAGAAAGGCAGCTGGGTAGCTTTTGGCTTCACCACTCTCACAGAGAAGTGGTGCAGCAATGGCACCTGGAAGAAAGCTGCCCCACCTGCTCATTCTGTGTTTTTATCTGCAGCAGTTTTTCCTTTGTCTCAGACCTGATTTTTCTAGCAATGGGGAAAATTGCCTGTCATTCCTACTGATGGCAGAGTCTGATTTTGGAGTCTTCCCTCATGTCCTAACACTGTATGGGAGAGAGGAGACAGGAAAGTATGGGTTGCTGAAAAGGGGAAAGGCGTGAAAAGAAGTACCAATCACCAATACTTATATAAAACACTTAGTCAGGACCTGGTTAAGAAAATGGAAAGGAGCATTCACAATGAAGAAGTGAACATCAGTTATACAGAGGGAGAGCTGAGGAGTATCCATAAAAATAAGAAATTTGAGTATCATAGAATTCATAGATGCTTTGGGCTTCTCTGTGACACTGATTTTTCACCCGTTTCCCATTCACCAGCACTGCCACAGTTTCATCATATGCTCCTTCCTTCCTTGTAGTTCATTTCCAGATAGGCCTTGTCCCTGGAGTGGAGCATGGTTAGATGGCTGACTTTGCTGAAGGGGTGCATGATTTTTGTGATGTCTTGATCTGAAAAGCTATTGTCTGGTAAGCTGGATATCTGAAGGACTGTCCCACAGTTCAGCAATTCCTCTCTCAACAGCCGGATATATGGAGCAGCCTGAGGCCTGCTGGGCACTGCAGGTGGATGATTTGATGATGAAATTATGTCTCATGGAAATGGAGTCAGTTTTTCCTCTTAATGTTGAGAAAAGATGTAGAAATGCATCCCTTGACAAGAGGAGAGGTGGAGATGCTCATCTGATAAGTATTAGAATATTTTTCTGAATAAGAGAAAGAAGGGATATTGTCGTTTCTGCTTTCAGTTGTTTTGAAATGTATTTGATTTTCCTCATACTCTTATCTCTGAAGTCTTCACATCCCATGGCACATAATATTGATGTAAGGCTTGGTTCTCTAATGACAAGTAGTTACCATAGTTATCATTAATACTATTTTTTCGTTCCAATACAGTAAACTCATGCAGATGTGAATGCCAACATAGGCATTTCAGAAAAACTAGGAAAGCCATTAAGTGTATTACGCCTCCACACATAAGTTCTTATTTTATGGATTATTGTTTGGCCTGAATCTTTTTCAGGTACACTTCCCCTATCCCAGTGTCTTTTCTTTGCTTCATCGATCTCAGACAGTTAAATGTGTATATAAATGCTTTTCTGAAATGAGGCCAAAGACCATCTACTTCAATAGTTCTTAAACATGTGGCTAACTTCAAGCATGTGTGTAGGGGCTTGTTGAATAGAGATAGTTTGCTGAATCAGGACTTCCCAAATTGCAACCAATCCTCTGTTTTAATCTTTGTTACTGCCTTGCATTGAATATGGGTAACTATTGTTACTTGAACTCTGTAGGTGAAGAAAGCTGCAGTTTAGTTGATGGTTTGTCTAAGAATAAAAATAATCTTTTGAAAACTCTTGTTACAACTTTCTTTTTTAAAATCCCTTCTAATAAATGATTTCTTTTCATTCATGAAATGTAATTAATTATAATTTCATGTTGTGATTAAAAACTTATTTCTCTAGTGAAATGCTCATTAACCCGCTCATTAAAAGCGTAATTTCTTTCAGCTTTTTTTTTTTCTTGAGATTTCATTTTCTAACAAAACTTGGCACAAAGGCAGTAGTATATATGCATTATTATTGACCAAATTAATGTGAAGCATATATCCAGTCTACTGCATACGTAAATTTTTTGTCATATCCTCAGAAAATACTTTTAAAGAACAATAAAATTAATATCTCACCAGCTTTTTATTTCATTCACTGGCATCCTTCTGTATGCAAATGAAATAAGGATGCCTGCCCCATGTTGTTTTGGTTTGTTTTTTCATCTAGGATTGCAGGTAGTGTGGGATGGAAAACAGGTTCCATGGAGCTGATGCATCTGCTGGAAGATGAAGGCAAGGGAAAAGGGACAATGAAGGAAATGTTTCAAAGTGCTTCTTAGTATATATACTCTTAGCAATGGATGGCTCAAACTGTCTTCCTGATGGCAGTCTGAGTAAAAACAAGACCAAACATTTGTATTTGAGTCACTTAATACAGTGTTTCACAACACAGTGCACTTCCCTTGTATTTATGTAAGACGGTAAGACTTAAAAAATATAATTGGGCTTTCCTTCTCTTTTCTCGATGCTTTTCAATATTCACTTCCTTGCATTCCATCTTGAAAACAGTTAATCCGTATCCCCTTCTTGAATAGCATTATCGTGACAACACAGCAATGAAAAGAACCAAGACTGCAGGACTTCTAATAATACCAGAGGAACAGGAATGCCCTGAAAAAAATGTGCTCTCATCCAGCTGCCCTTCATATTGTTGTCTCCCTATCCAATTTACTAGAGAATTTCCCACTGGCTCTTGGCTCATTCCCAAATGAGAATGTAATCTTTTAAAGATTACACTCCATAATGGAGGGACAAGGAGCTCTTTATTAACTGGGATGGGGAGTCACTTGCTATTAGGAAAGGCAGAGGGATGGACTGTAGCAGTGTTTTGTGAGCTCTGCTTTCTGCCCCTTCTTGTCTCCTCAGTGATAGGATGGCAGGTTAGTAGTGGGAAACTGCCACAGCTGCACTGTAGAAAAATAACTGAATGTAGGTTATGATTATGGCAATTACTTTCATAATGCAGGGGATTATACCATGACTATTACATTGCCAACAAGATTAAATTACTAACCTAATTCTGCAGCATGTTTTGTTTGGTTTTGTTTTTCTTAAAAAAAATAAAATAATAATAATAAAATATATATATATATATATAAATAAAATTAAATAATCTCTGCTTGTTCCAAAGTTGATACATTTAAAGACTATTAATGCAGTGTAAAAGAGCCGAGAAACTAAGGAACTTGAAGTGCTGCCTGTATAGGTACTGTTTGGATCAGATCCTTGTCACTTTGACTTCAGTGAGTAACTCTAGCTAGACACCCTCAACCCCTTTTGCTGTGAAAAGCAATGTAATACTCCAGTAATTTTAAATACTCCCTCTCTGCTATCAGGCAGAGAGGATTCCACCACTTACAGTTAATTCAGAGAGCATTAAAAGTTTTACTTGTAATAGAGAATTTACAAAACTTGGTGAATGGACCGCTTTTTTTCTTACGTGGACTCATTGAACTGATTGGAAGGCCTTAGCAGCCAATTGTTTTCACACTATACTCTCCTTTTACTGTGTATTTAAAAAATGTGGTTTAATACAGAGGATATATGTACATAAAGTAATCAGGGTTTGATCACTTCTAGCATGGAGTGAAATTTTCTGAACCTGGTAGAGTCTACATGATGTAATTCATCCCTGCATCCATAGGAAGGTCACAGATAAGATTTTTTCATAAAAGTAGTCTGGAGATAGCCTTGTATGTGCTGCTCATGGTAGGAGTATAAGCCATGTTAATTATGCAGCAAGAGCAGTTTCCTTTTGTTCATCAACTGGAAAATGAGTAGAAAATTAAATTTTGCAGACATCAGAAATATATCACATGTTGGTCATTAGCAGAAAATTAAGTGGTTTCATGGAAGATCTAATGTTCTGAATCTGAAAATAAATGTAGATGAACTATATATATATATATATATTCTGTACATTATTTTTTTGTGCTATGTCCTGAATGGTAACTTTTGTTGTATATACATTTAAGTTTTCTCACATTACTCTGCCTTACAAAAATACCTATTACCACACAAAACTAGTCAGTATGTTGGGAAAGATGAGATGTACGTTTATAAATCAATCCATTCTTCTTTTATTTTTTAATGAAGATCTAGGATTGTGGATAAAAAGTTTAAGTCAAGCAGGAATGGTCAGTTTACTGTTGTTATTGGCAGGATATGAAAATCCTGAATGGCAGGCTATACCTTATTTTATTCTTTCTTTAAAAAATAGTTATTGTTATTATTTTTTTGTTTCCATTCTTTCTGGGTGTGTCATATACAGAAGAAGGAAATCTGATTCTGTGGTACTCTTGTGTTGAATCTTTTTCTCGCAGATTGCAGATCTGACGTGCCACATATGAGTGGTTTGCCACCACTTTGTTTTCTGGCCTTACTGCTCATATGGGCTTGAAAGAGTCATCTTAGACAGAAGATGGCTCTCAGTTATCTTCTGGAATGGAGAGTACTGAGCACTTTGCTTGTATAAAGAAGTCGATATTTACAGGTGGTTTCGTAATTTTCTTGTGGTCTCTGCCTATTGTAACAAGCTCTTTTCTCTAACTGTGAAGTGCCATTGGCAGTATCTTTTCATTCCCTCCCTCACTTCTGTACACAGACCTAAGGGCTTTTTAGGTTTGTTGCTTTGCACTAAATCCTTCCTGGTAGGAACAGTTGCATGAGGAATCAACTTTTCTTATGTCCCTTATGCCCAGGCAACTTGGGAAGTCTTTGCTTGTTGCCTTCTTTTAGAAGGAAGATGAAGAGCCAGAGGACAGTATGGGCTTACTGTGTATCTACCATTATGCTAATGCTAAATATAGTGATATGTGGGCCCAACAAGCAAATGCTGCCTTATACAGACTGTGCAGAGGTAATTATAACCAATAGAAGGGAGTGGTCCAGATGTCTGAGGGCTGTACTTCAGTTTGACAAAGTAGTTTCACTAGTTCTTGCTCTTCATTGACTTTCCTGACCTCTGTGTACCATGTGCTTAAGCACCTTCTTAAAAGTACTTAGCAGAATATGGGGAGGGTGTTGTGCAGTGTGAGCTATTGGAAACTGTATAGTCAGTAATACAGATTTCTGTGCATTTCTATAGATGTCCAATCTCTGTTAATGTTAAAACAGTAACACTTGAGTGTGGTGGGGGATTTTTTGTGCATTACCTTGTATTTAACTGCCATAAAGATACAGCTGTAAAGTTTTTCAAACTATATGAGAGGCATTCTAATACTACCTAGAGATACTACTATGTTCAGGAGCTCTTAGAGAACAGTTTGGGTGATTTTCATGATGATGTGGATCTTAGAACATAAACTAAGTTGAAAGAAATTCTTTTTCTTTCTTTTCTGCGGACATCTTTCTGAGATTATTTTGGGGGCCAGAAGGAAATTTCTGTAAGAACTCCTCAGAAGATATTTATGGAGGCTTTTCTGCTCTCCTCTTGAACTGTAATTTCACTGTAATTTTTAAAACACTTTCAGTTTTTTTTCTTTTTGCATGTAAGTTTTTTATGTAGTTACTGCTTAAATGAGCTTTAAAACCACAAGTGCAACTTTTATTTACTAAAGTATTTAGCTTTCAGTTTAGTCTGGCCGAAGACTGTGCACATCTGGGATAAAGTAGCCCAAAAAGTTAGCTTCTTTTTTTTCTTCTTTAAAGTGCAACTTACTGCAGATAGACTTAGCTTGCCATAAATATGACAGAGAATGTATTTGCTTAAACCATCAATACAAAGGGAGAAAAGCATGTAAGGCCAATTACTACGGTTTACTTGATGGACAGTAGTTTATTAAACTGCTGTGACACAATTATTTTCTGTTGGTCTAGTTGCAATCGAAACATGTTAGGAAAACTTCTGATCTCACCAGCAGTTAAAAGAAGCAGATCTCATGGGTCTTTCTTATGATGCAATATGAACTACAAAGTACTTGCATGAAATATGGTATGTCTGTAGAAGACCAGTGTTTTGATTCCATCTTTAACTAATACTGTAGTGCACAGAAATCCTAAATTATGAGCCTTACTTTTACGTTGAATGTTTTCAGCTGGGTGATCTTTTTTGTTGCTTTGAAACAATACTTATTTTTGTAATACATGGGTATAACTTGGAAAACATATTGCAGCTCCTTTCAATGATTTTGTTGCTTCATGTTGTGACATGGCACTAGTGTCTAGCAAGCGAATCCATTCCTGTGGTGTTTTCAAAAGCATATGAGAAACCATATGTTTTCATAGGAAAACAGCTGTTACTAAGCATATGCTTTCTTAGATAGAGTGACAGTTATTA
This sequence comes from Excalfactoria chinensis, assembly GCF_039878825.1. Taxonomy (NCBI): domain Eukaryota; kingdom Metazoa; phylum Chordata; class Aves; order Galliformes; family Phasianidae; genus Excalfactoria; species Excalfactoria chinensis. The sequence goes on from NC_092826.1 coordinate 107,733,436, forward strand.
AAAGAGCAAGATATGGTCATGACTTGTCTTTTAAGTTGAGTAAAGCTGGTGGGAACTGTTGCTTTGAATGTGAAGTGGTTCTGCATGTAGATATTGCCATGTAGAATTGTAACTGGAAGGAGAAAGAGAGATTAATGTTTGTAGTCTGCAGCTTGGAAGAGACAGTATAAATCTCTGTCCTGTTTTGAGCTGTGAATGCCTCTGTAGGAGTTATAGTAACAGACAAATTAGCATAATGTAATTGGTTGGCAAGGTCAGCCCCTCTCTAGGAGCATTAGTAATGTTTACTGCAAGAAGAAACATACCAAGTATTGTAGGGTAGTGCGTTGTCTGTCCTTTTTGAAAGAAGAACAATCATTTTGGACTCCCTGCATCACTGACTCTAATCATATCTTATTAGAATTCAGACTATCATATTTCTGCCTTAAAGCAAATATTCTACAAGAACAACAATATTCTCTACTATCACACAAATTTTTATTTTTTTATTTTTTTATTTTTTTTTAAACTTTGAACTTTGGGTTTACATCTCTTTTGTTTCTCTCTGTAATGAATAGATTTCCTTTCAATGATAAACTTATGCATCACTGGCAATACTTAATAAATCTTACTGGGATTGTTAAAGTTTCTGGGCTTATTGTATGAGACATAATTATTAAATATGGATAAGCTCATTGACTTTTTTTTTGTTGTTGATATATTTTGAAAGCATGAAACTAGGTAGAATTCTGGGCCAACTCAAGTAATCCAACCTCAATGCTTTAAGCTTTGCAAACACTTTCACAACTGTGTGTCAGAAATGTGTGTTGGTGTCCCGCATTTTAGAGAAGACCTTGTGCTGAGTCACAGATAGAATTGGCTTTTGAGGTTTTGATCTTGAATCTGATAATTTGTGCCAAGTATTTGAGAAGAATTTAAGCATTCAGTTGTAAGATAATTGAGAAATGACTGTTGCAGTATCACACAGGGGTTGCATTACTTATTACCGGGAATGCTGAAGGTTATTATATTTAGAAACAATCTTCAGGTTAAGTTTTAAAAATACTGTCTGTGATGAGGCATTATACCACAGTAATTTTCCTAGAGAGCTGATAGACAGTCTAAAACATGCACAATATCACCTTTAGGGTGTTATCTTATTAGAAAACCTATTTCCTTGTGCTCAGACAATGGAACCAAATGGATTTCCAGACTATAGTCCTTTCTGTGGTCTTCTGATAATGAAAAAAAATCCAGCAGTAATTCCTGGAGTCCACAGCAGTTATGCTTTATGCCTTGTGTAGTGATAACTTCCAGTCTTACTTTGGCTAAGTGGATTTACAATGAGTAGGGTTGTTACTGTGTTCCAGGGTAAGATATTCATTAATGCCAGTACACTATTAGCTAGCCACTTGTGAGAATGGGGTTTTGGTGCTACTTACTCCCTTTCCTCTGTCCCTTAGCTTTCAGGTGTTGAGTAGCATCAGTTTTAGACATACCATTGACATTCTGTTTATAGGCAAAAGCTGCTGTGTGAAGAAAAGCGTTCAGGAAAAATAACATGTCTCTGTGTGTGCTTCACTTGCTCTTCAAGGATGAATTCTTGCCCCGTTTCCTTCATGGCTCAGCTGAAACTCCTGCTTTCCATTGCTTAAATTAAGTTTTGCCTCCTAACACAATGCTATCTGTCCAGCTGGATTACATCATTACAAGTGGGCCAATTACTTGGGAAAGGAAAGAAAGATGAGCATTCTGGCTCCTCAGGTAGAGCAAAGCCTCACCAAAGCCTTTCAGAAGTGTATAATACTCTGAAGGAACTTAATAATTTCTCCAGGATGGCTCCACACTGCATTTAATTAGTATGACTGGAAGCGTGTACATCTGGATGATTGTCTGGTAGCATTATCAAATATAGTGCTGCTTGTTTGTTCTCTCTGTTTACTCCAGTGAAAAGAGAAGCAGAGCAAAATGTGTCCTACTTTGCGAATTCACTCCCTCCACTACCACCACCATGTAACCTCAGTAAGATTTTTTAGTCTTGTGATTTTTGGTGCCCAGATTTGGATGTAGAACCAGAATTGCTTAAATTGGATACAATTTTCTGCAGATGATCTGAAGAATAGATCTTGCAATGCTATCTGGATTTAAGCATGCCACTTTTTTTACATGTCATTCTATGTGTTCCTGTTTCTAATCACCAAAGGACTGTTGTTTATTTTTGCTGGTTTGCTTAGGTACTGGTGTCTGGGTTATGATCTTGTCATTTCTGTGATGCTGGAGTTTGAATGCATTCTACTCTGAATTTCTGTGGAGGTGTGTGTACTTGTTTCTTTCCCCTTCAAAATTCCTTCCATTCTGCAGCTGCTCTATTATTTTGCCTTTCTAGGTGTATACTGTCTTTAAAAGCTATTCTCTTGTCACTTCCAAGCGCTCTCTAGGTGGAGATACTCATCCTGTATTACATGTAAGGCAGAGGAATATGAAGTAATTTGAAGTTATGCAGAAATCCTTGTAGAATGAGGAAGACAGCTCAGCAGTTCTCAGTGTACCTGACCTACAGAGCACCTCTGGAGCCCAAAGAATTGCATTTCTGATCTCTTTCTCTTGTCTTGAGATTTCCAGCTTCACTAGTGGTGAACCAGCTACCTTGGTCACCAAGTTTACTTGCTGTAACTCTTCTTTAAACAGTCCCTGCAAGCTGCAACTTTCATACCAAAGTTGCATGCCTTTGTGGACAACAAACCCTGTTTTTTCCAGGACCCTTGTTGGCTTCTTGCTCTTCTGCTCTTGTTGGTTGTTTATCATGTCTGTCTGCAGGTACAGAAGGTAACTGCCTGAACGGCTTCCAAATAATGAACCTAGTTCTCTAGATTCTTTCAGTCCAAGATCTAGACTGCACTAGTTTTCGTCTCCTGAAATGTCAGCCTAAAGTTGGTAGAAACAGCTGTGGATACCACAAAATGCGTGCTTGCCACTGTCATTATCTCCCAGAAGGTTTGTTGCATTAACTTGGTTAACTTGGCTTGATGCTCTGGTGTTTCTTGTATAATTTGTACTGATCAAAACTGTTTGCTTCTTACCTGTTCACTTGCCAACCCAAATGACACCCTTTGTGAAGCAGATGCTCTGTCTGGATATTTTTTGATACCACCATTGACCTTGATTCCTGGGCCTTCCCCAGTAGTTTGTGTTATTTTTCACATCGAGCTATCCAGGCAGGCCCAGCATTAACTGTTGCAGTGGATGTGAGTTAAAAGAATATTTTGGAGGTGTATTTTATTACCAAGGTAGCAGCATTTCCACTTGACTTCTTAGCAGAAAAATTAAGCCTTCTGGTTTTCTGCTTGAAACTGCCTGAATGGAAAATCACTGGCTGTTTCGTTGCTACCATCCTTGCTCTCCTTTACCAAGTGCTCTGTCTAAAAAAATGTTCTAGTTATTGAATGCAGTCAAGCAGCCACTGCTGTAACTCATGCATGATGCCAATAACTTATGCCAGTGAAATCAATGATGAGAATTTCAAAGAAGCTTTAAATAAAATATAACAAATTTAAATGCCAAAGTGCTGTCTCTGGGAATTTGCTATTAACAGATTATAAATGGTTTGCATAATGTTGAAAAGCCTAGTGCTTTCAGTTAGTGTTATCAAAGGCTTGTTTAAAGCAGTTGCTGGAGGACTGCCGCCCTCCCCCTCAGCTTTCTGTTTCATGACGGATAAAAACAAAACTCCTTACAATAAAGAAAGGAAAGCCAGGTTTCCAACTACCCTCTGACTGGCCTCCAAATCTGGCAGCTGCTTTTGGGTGTCTAATAGCCTCTCCGTCAAAACTTGACATGCACCTACTTTAAGAAAGTTCTTTGGGTGCCTATTTTATATGTGCATTGTTCCCAATTAACAGAAATTAAATGATAATGTAGGAAAATAAATCTGAGTTGAGCTTATAATACTGTTTCTGACCTTTGCTTTTCCTAAAAAACTCAACCAACCAAACAAACAAACAAAATCACCACCACCAAAATAACGCCCTTCTTTTCTGAATTCATGGTAAAGTATTAGATATAGAAAAAACTGTGCAAAGTAGTGGATAAGACATTGGACTGGGAGAAAAGAGCCCTTCCATCAAGTCCTGAGTTTTGGCTACACATACTGCTTTTTCCTCATTTCTCTGTCCTTGCTTTGTGTTTGGACTCCAAGACTTGTGTGCAAGTGTAGCCCATCAATGTGTCTATAACCCAGATTTCCACACAATAAGGTCTTATTTTTAGTTAAGGCCTCTAGGAACTGCACCTAGTAAGTTTACTAACAAATTTCTGTTTTAAGGTTTCTTACTAGCCTTTCTCCATTTGAGATTCATGGCAAGCTCCCTTGTTTATGGCAATCTAATGGGACCGTAATTGAGTCCCCAAGACACATTACAGATATAAGCCAGTTTTTACTGAGACAGAGTTCTACGGAGAATGTATTTGCTTCTAAACATACTCTATGAAAGGGCTTGTTGCTTTGTGTTTATTGGTGTTCCATCTGCTCTAGAGAATACGTTTGAGAAAAACTAGCTCCAGCATGGCATATAATGTTTCATTAGCAGGCATAACTTTGTTTATTTGCTTTTTAAAATTGTATTTAGAAAAGGAAATCAGTTTGCACCATTGACATGCTGCCAGGTTCCTGTTTATAAAAGTCACAATAGGCAACTTGGAAGAAACAAAATAGTCAGTTTATGGCTTTTGCATAAAGTATTACTGAAACTATATAGGGCTAAGCAGCCAGTTGTGATTCACCTATTTTGCATCCTCCCAATTAGCAGGATGGGATGTAGTGTTAGCAGTGTAAAATGCCTCAAGTGACCCAAACGAGGCTATGGACACTTAGTGTTACTGACGTTTATTTGAACAGAAGAAGCTCTTTGTGCTATAATGCTTAAATTGCTATCTTGGGCAAGTAATTGTATCTGAAATGAGCAACGCTGAGGAAAACGCGATATATTTGTAGGAAACTTCAAGACATAAGCATGCAATCTGATGTCATCTTTTCCCACAGAGAAACTATTTCCTTTCAAACTCTGATGACACCAGTCTTCCAAAATTTCCTTCTCCCTTAAAATATGTTCATTGCATTTCCTTTATATCACATTTTTTTATTTTATTTTTTTCCTCTAGTGAATGGTTTATCGTGGATACATCTGGTACACACCACATACTGCTTGCAGTGTGTGTAAAGAAGGCCTGGTGTGCCAAAAGCTCATCCTGAAACAGGCATGATGAAGAGGGCATGAGGAGGGTAGTGGGGGGAGAGGGGATGGAATCCTGGAAGACAAGGGTCATCTTTCAGTATTCATTTCTTCTGGTAATTAGAGGGCACCACTGAATGTCTGTAATTAGATCATGTCACAAAAATTAAGACAAAGGACCAAAAATTCTAGATCCCCTGCATTTTGTTCATAATATCAGAAGAGTCGGAGCGTTTGTTTAAACCAGCAGCCAAAGTGGTGGATAGGCAGGGGGGCTTAACAAGACCCTGCAAGAAGTTCATATGCATTTTCCTCAGAAGGTGGAAGGAAGAGAGCATAGGAGGTGACTGTGCACTTCAGGTACTGAGGGGCAGAGGCAAAGAGGAAGGGCACATCAGAGGTCAGCTGTGTTGTATTGACTTTGTGCAGAGCTGTCACCCATGAGGCAACGGTGTTAAGGGGGATTTGTAGTGCTTACATGGGCCCTGTGGACTTCAAGGCATGGTGGTGACTGCCGCAGCCTTGAGATGGCTTGGCTTAGCACTTCATAGCCTGTCTTGCATCTTGTGCCATGCTTCTCAGCAGCACTGCATAGTTTGCTGGGGATTAATGGGCTGAGATAATATTTGAATCATGCATTGTATCTCAGAACGTCTTGCTAATACCATAACAACAGCTATTAAAAGAAATCAGGATAAAAAGAATGAAATGGTTGCTTATGAAGGTTTTTGTTTGGTTGGTTTTGTGCCTCTGTAGTAGCAATGTTGCATCTACATTAAATATTAATTATTATTATTATTAATTATACTCATTTTAAGTTAAAGGAAAAAAAGAAAGTGTCCGAGTTTTTGAGTGTAGATATTCAGGATAAAATTTTATAAAGCTCCTGCCAGCCTGACCTATTAATTAACATTAATTATCCACTAAGGCTTCAAAATGCCAAAGACATTTTTATAAAAGGACTTGGGCTGCCTAAATCCATGGATGCTTTTAGAAATGTTATCTTTGTTGTCAGGAAATTCTAGCCACGGTGCTCTAAAGCGGCATGTGGGCAGCATTTAAACTCTGGCCTGTGAACCGCTGGTGGTCGCAAAGCTGTGGTAAGTCATCTGCAGCTGCTCTGCGGAGTCATCTTGCCTTAATTACACAACTTATGATAAGAGTACGGAGTGGTCTGTGAGAAATTCAGAGGGTTGACAGAGGTCTCTGATCCAAAAAATTGGAATTCAGTGGCAGAGACTGATAAGTACAGATTCAAAGCTTTATGATTTCAGGGAGGGCAATGTTTCCCTTTTTTCCCCATCTGCCTGTCATTACTTGTCATTTTTAAGTAAAGAGTTTAATTTTTTCTTTAAACTTTTTTACCCCTAAGGAGATCAGCCTGATAACTTTTGACTGAGTGGTGCTCGGGGTTACTCTCAGTGCTCCTGCCCTCTGAGTTCTTGCACAGAGGGGACAGCGAGCAATGTGGAGAAAGCAACAGCCAAAAGAGATCTGGGGATGGGGAAAAGTCCTTCTGCATATGTCATGCCTGCTTTATTTTTGTTTGTTTGTTTATTTTTTAAATGTGCCAGTTCTATCAGGTAGCTGCTGCGTGGGCATTTGCCTGCCTTTGAAAATCCTTTGGCATGTGTGAGCCTCATTCAGTGACTTCATACCTCTCGCTAAGTGAGAAAGTTAAATGGATTTTAGTAGGCTGCGATAAGATCTTCCTAGTGCTTTGTCCCTGTGCTTAGTGTTATTACACAGCATTTTCCAATAGTTCTTTTCTGTGTCCTTTCCCTGCCTTAGTGCTTTTTCTCATTCAAGCCATACAGATATTGCAGTTTAAAAAAAGTATTGCATTTCATTTTCCAGCAAGCTTTCTCTCACTCATCTCTTGCACAGTGATCCTCCTTCTTTTAAATTTATGTATTTGTAATACATGTTTTTTCCCCCTTCTCTATAATCCCTTAACTGCTTTAGTAACCTTACCCCCCCCTTCCAGATCCTCTGCTGTGTTTATTGGAGTCATGTGGGCAATGTGCTTAGCTTTATACTTAGGGATATTGCATGTTAGTAGAAGATGAAATAGTGAAATAGTTGTGATGAACTGGTGCGAGGATGTTTTCCATTCGTGTTGATTTGAATAATGAGAAAATTGTTCGGTTCTGTTTCTGGAGAGATTTGATAACTTTTGTTTTGAGATGATCCTTCCCTTTTGTCAGGACTGAATTCATGAAGGATCAGCAATTTTGACAAGAATCTCTGTATGATTAAAATAATTTTGAAATGAGCTGTTTTTTCCCATATTCAGCCTATTATTTTCTTTATTACTATGTCATAAATTTGACGCTATTTGTCTTGAACTATTTGAAAAATCTTTAAAGTTGCTGTTTGGGAAAGCAGAGGTAAAGGATTTTTTTTTGCAGAAAATTGAAAAAATGCAAAAAGATGCTTTTGTCTTAATTTAGATCAGTTGGATTCTTTCTCTCTTTTTTTTTCTGCATCACATACTTTCTGACTTCAGAGTTTTTATGATAGTCTGGAAAATGGGCTTTCTGTATTATCGGCATTAGGTCACAGATCTATTGATCTGGGAACTCAGAACAAATCTGAATGGCTTATCAGTTTCTATCAAAGTGGTATTTATAATTTTCATTAAACTTCATTAAGAAAGAGTCAGGAAAATATGACACGGCTTCAGTTCAGAAACTGGTTCTAATAGTTTAAAAGCACAACAAACAGTTTGAAATTTAGAATACTCCAATGGATAGTCACAGGTTGATCCATTTTCTTTATCCTGTGCCATCAGAAGATGGGGATGTGTGATTATGAGTGTTGTTGTAAAATGGATGGATGTTTCTCTGGAAGAGACAGGATTCAGCAGAAATTGTGACTGCCCAGAGCCATGGGATGTATTTTGCCTATGTCTACAGAGCCATCATTTCTCTTCTGTGCTTGCCAACAGGGCGTGTGTTCTTGTGGAGTGATGTGTAATTCTCTCCATGAGCACATGGAAGCATGACTTTAAGAAGTTTTTAGTCTTAAAGAAGAAAAAAGGAGAACTGCCTATCCAAAGTTAAATGGTTGCATGTGGGAGAAAAATGCTGAAGTGTTCTCTTGATTGAAGCTAAAAGGAGAAATACTCTCAAACTGGTGAGAAGTTAAGCTGATGATGATCTATTCCCTTTCCTCTTGCAGTTGGAAAGGTTGAGAATGAATATATCTTAGCAGTTTGTGGAAGTCTTTTGTTTTTCCTTCGCATTATTTATTTCAACTTGAATGTTAAATACTGCACGAGAGTACAATTTAGGCACACTGGCAAAGGGAGCATTTCTATGAAAGTTCTTAAGTGTCATAATCCTAGTTTCTGCTTCAGTGGGAGTGGCTGGGAACTTTGGTGCGGTATGAAACTTAGTCCTAGAGGAAATAAATTCCCAGCTCCTGTCATTAGTGGCGCGTTCCCTATGTGAACACTTGTAATAAAAGTGTAATAAAATGAATAATAGTAGTAAGCCCAAATGACCTCTTCAAGGACAGTTATGAAGGCCTCTGAGAAAACTCCAAATGTCATATTCTCTCTGAGTATGCACAGGCCTCAGGAGTGTTAGAGTCAGGAGGAAAGCTCTGTGTCATGGCTCCTGTTGACAGCTCTTCCCCACTGGTGTGAAGGGAGCTTCCCCCCTTGTATGAACACAACCATCATCTCAAGAGCTAGGAGGGAATGCAAAGGGCAGTAAAAGGGAGAGGTTATTCATGGATCTCTGGTGGAAGAGCATGTAGAACTCCTAAAAAGTAGAAGCAGCCTACTGTTTAACTATGTTGTAAAGGTCTCGTTTCAGTCAGTGCTGAATTTTACCTTCTTCTATGAGGTCCAAAAATCATGCCTGGACTACCATGTCCATATTCTCTCAGAACTCACACCATGCATAAGTCCATTTCAAGAACTTTGAAGGTCATCTGCATCATACGTGCAATGGGCCTAGTCTTAAGTGTCATTCTGTATGTTGTGATGCATGTGACCAAATCAGACAGGCTTAGGATCAGAGATGTTGTGCATTATCTCTCTGCTGTCTTTCAGAGTGTAGGCCTTGTCCTAGATACAAACTTGCTTGAATTTTTCTGCAAATTCACAAGCATCTTACCAATGTAAATTGTTCTGAGATTGCCAAATCCCTTTCCTGTGAATGCGAGAGTCATGCAGAGTTTGACATCTTGTTGGGAAATCTTAGGCTTTCTCTTGGCAACTCTGTATATACTAAGTATAGTTCCTACCTAACAAAAGCATTTGTATTACTAAGAAGAATGGAGATGTGAATGTACCAACAAATTTTCTCTTTGTTTTTGCTTCCCAAGTTCAGCCTACTTGCTGAAGAAACAGTGTATTGGAATTGGCTAAAATTTTGAGATAGAATCACAAGAATATGCTTGTAAGCCAGCAATTACAATGTCTTGTGTGCTATCAAAATTTTTTGTATCTATGTAAATCAAACCACTTACACTTTTGAGAGATCTGAAATCAGGAATGAAAGAATGTGAAATTAAATCTTTAATTCTGCCAGTTTTGAATCCTGAAGTAGATGTGGCTGTGATTTTTCTTTTTTCTTTTTCTTTCTTTCTTCCTTTTTTTTTTTCTTTTTCTTTTTTTTTTTTTTTTCCTCATCAGAAAACACAAATCCGCTGAAGAAGAGACATTTTTATAGGAATGTGTTAGGTCAGAGGGAGCTAATTTTGAAAAAGATTCAATATATCTAAGTTTCTTCTCTCTTACTACTTGATGGTCGTAATATATTATTGGGCTGTGAAAAACTGTAGTTGAAATCCTTGATCTGAATTCCTCTTGCAATCCATGCTCCAAAGTGAATACTGGCTATCCTCCTGCTGGCCCTGATTCATAACATGTAAATTATTTACTAGAACAGGAGCTCAGATGGGTGAGTAATCTGACTGTGTGGCTTTAGGAAGTCCCTCTGCTTCTTTATTTAAAATAAGACAGTCAGTTCATCAGTAAATCAACCTATCTATCTATCTATCCAAAAATGAACTGGGAGATAGGAGCATGACAGCTATGGACTTCCATGTGTGGACCTTTTGTTTATTATGTCCTTTTCCATTAAGAATATCACTTGGAGGGCTTGCTTTTGTTTTGGTTCAAAATCCAATATTTCATTTAGCTATGGAATTCAATACATTGTTTATCTTGCCTGTCCCCCAGATTTGAGCAGAGATTTGAGTTTCATTTTTCACCAGCTTTTTCTGTCACTACCTTGTGTGACAGAAAACATACATTCTGTCTTAAATTGGAATTTTGAATGAAATTTAACCTTTGTTTTCAAACCTGAATATTGCAATGGTCAAGAAGTGAGCCTTGGTGGCAGTGTGTGGATGTAAAGATATTTTTATTTTTTCCTTATCTTCAGCCTTGCATTAGGTGGCAATGGAAATTTTCCTTTCCTCTTGCTGCTAAAAACCCACAAGTTGATACCTGATAGGAAAAAAAAAAAAGCTATTAAGACTGCTGTATTTTTCATATACATACACTGTGGGTTATCTCTGGCTTGAGATTTTTGTTTGTTTTTAAATGCAGGCCAAGTCAAACCTTGTGGTTTAGCAACAGTGTGTATTATGTATGTAGGGATAATAAAAGACAAGTTTCATTCTGGTGTTCCTTCCTTAGTATCATTCTGTTCTCCTGTGGCTTGTTCACTGTGTAGATATGAATTATCTGTGATTTTTTTCCCTAAGAACTTCTGAAGGTCTCCAAGCTACCTGAAGCAAAGGTTATACATGTGAAAATACAGTGCTATTATTCCAGACCTTTGGAATATTATTGCTCTAGAAAATATATGTAGGCTATTAGAAATGGCTGTTTCATGATATACTACGTACTGCTTGTTACTTCAGGACTATAAAGCTTGATCTGCTTGTCAGTCTGAGCAGACCTAGTACACAGTAAACAACCCACACAGTAAATCAAAGTGCCGTGCACTTACCACAGAAGTCATTTTCAAACAAAACATATATCACATTCAGTCAAAAGAATGTGTGTTAAATGTCCCCGTTATAAATCAGAAGTCAGAATCGCAGAAGCGTGATTAGTCAACTTGCAGGTATTTTTCCATTTATATTGCCAGTAAAAGTAAATACAAACAATATACATTTTTGTCTGCAATCTCCCTTTTCCTTTCCTTTCACAGAATATCTCCATGCATAACACAGTTGGAGGAGCAATGGCAGGACCTGGATCTCACCAGCTGACAAATACAAGGATGCCAAACCACGACACCAGTGTTGTGATTCAACAAGCCATGCCATCTCCACAGTCCAGTTCTGTCATTACACAAGCACCTTCCACAAATCGACAGATTGGGTAAGTCTGTTCCCCTTTTTTCATTTCTCCATTTTTCTGGATCCAGCATTTGCATTCAGGACAAGATGCTGTCCTATTGGTTTCTAAGGAGTTTGCACTTGATCCTGCCAGCATACAGCAAGAATCACTCTAGTATACATTCCTGTGGGGAAACAGGCATAACACGACATCTACTGTAGACCTGTCACTTTGGTTCAGAAGGGGCAGAGTTCTGTACTTGTAGGAAAGTTCTACTTTCTCCTTTAAAAAATAAGAATAAAAAAAATCTGCTTAAAGTCAAAGTTCCTGTTCTTATAACTGTTCTGGGCAGGCAGATGCAGAATTTCTGAAGATGATCATTCCACTTCTTTCAGCAGGAGTTCTGGGTGTAGGTAATGCTGTATATAAAGAGGGCTGCCAGAAATTTAAATACACAAAAAACCAGTTCATTAGGATAAACAGATTTTGGTAGAAAGACCTCCGTGAGCAGTTTGCAACTGTGGATCTGAATTTATTCCTTCAGATTGACAGTATGGATGCTCACTCTATTGGCTTGAATGTCTTCTTCTAGCAGACGCGAGGTCTTCATAAATCATGATAACTTGTTTTTAATTATACAGAAACTGCCCAGACAGTTTGAGGATATATATATATTTTTATTATTTTTTATTTTTTTAGATGTCACACAATTCTAGGAATTTAGACTTTTTTATGCATGAAAACATGTGGAGAAGAAGATAAATCAGTGGACTGAGAATGAGGCAGCTGTCTAGATTCATTAACTGTCATTTGTAACTTGGTCACATCCATTATATGATAAGTGCAAAAGCAGGCTCCATCCCCAGTCATTGTCTAAATAATTGATGAGCAACTTGCTGTTTCTTTGGAGTAAGACTGAAAAGTGAAATCCTGGCACTGAAATCTCAAAGTCCAGTTATTCTTCGGTTTTCTTTCAAGATTCTCTGTGGCTGGGGCAGAATACAGACCTCAGGCTCTTCATCTCCCAGCCCTGGTGGCAGGGATAGTTGCAGCACCGTCTGCTCCAGAAATGTTACATACACAACATAATCCACAGTTCCAGTTTGCCAGCACTCACGGCAAGGCTACTTTACTTCCCCTTTTCCTATTGTTTCAGGATTTGGTTACTAATACAGAAATCAGTCAGTATAGGTGTGGTAAAAATATCTGATAGTTGTGCCTTCTTACATGTTATGTATCAACAAAATAGTATGTTCACTGCAATAGTTTTCGCTTGTGAAACCAAAAGTTTTAATCTTATGCATGTGCTGCTCTGTTTGAAGATGGGCTGACAGAGGGGAGGAGAAAGAAACAGTTTATTTTCCAGTTTCAGAAAGAAAAGCAGCTAATTCCATTATCTGGGTTAAAGCTGATAAAGCTCTTATTCTAATTGTGAATTAATAGGTCTAGTGGTAATAATGATCCAAATTAAAAACAAGAATAAAACCCAATTTTTAATACTAGTAATGAGGTGTTTTATATGAGACTTTGTTTGGCTTCCAAACAATTGTTTCTATGTAATGAGAAAAAAACTGCATGTGGTTTTGCAAGACCCTGCCAGTCAGGTTTTAGGATTGCATTGTTTCAGGGCCATGGTGATTAGAATCTCCAGAGCTGGAAGTATTGAGGATAAAAAAGGTCTGTTTCCTAGTCACTGGTGAGTGTCTCGTTTGGGAAACTTTTGTCATGACATATCTTAATTCTCCATGTGACTGATTCCCACAGATGTTTCCAAACTCTGAGTCTAAAGCTGCTCTATTAGGAGGCAATTGTCAGTGTTTAGTCTCTGTGTGAGCTGGTGTGTGAATGAGACTTATGGTATGACCTCCAGCACACTCCCTTCCCCATTCTTCCCTCTTCCTAGGAGGTTTTGGTTTTTTTTTTCATGGTGTGTCCTAGGAGATAATTGCTGCATTTTGGACTTCATCTACTTGCCAAACTGTTGAGCATCCCTGTTTGTCTTCTTTTCCTTCACTCTTTTCCCTGTGGTGTCTGCTTTATTTATTCAAAGAACGTATCTTGTCATTTCCATTTATCTTCATCTTATCCTTCTAAATGTGCTAAGAATTATATCCAGGAATCATTGCGGGGAATATGGGCTTGACAGTGGTTCCAATATGAGGCAATTGAAGATAAATCCAGACGGATTCAGAAAATGTTTATGAGTACTGCAAAGTTTGGTGGTTTGAGTTTGGTCTTAAAAAGTTGCAATGGCTCTTTTTTTTTTTTTTTATTTTTATTTTTTAACAAGCTTGAATTCTGAGTGCTCAAGTAAGTGGTTTTGGGCTGGGCACTCCCTCTTTTTTAAGACATATGAAGCTGCCCCAAAGGGTAGATGAGACTTTACCACGGAGAAATGTGCCAGGGATTGGCCTTTTTAGTGAGCAATAAAAACAGCAGAGAGCAACTGGAGCACTGAGTTCTGTAAGAGCAGGATCAAGACCTAAGGGTTATATAGAACCATCTTGTAGCAATATTCTGATTTTTATCACAACCACAAATATTTTAGTGTCAGACTACAGCCAAGCCACCTGCAAATGTTTGTGATGGCCTAACTCCAATGAAAACAGGGAACAGCAATGAAAGTCTTCATTGAGACCCTGCTCATAGGCTGTGCTCCAGAGAATGGGACCCACCTGTGCCCCCACACAGCTCACTTCATGGGGGAGGAATTGGGTGAGTTTGCAGCAGTTGAAGTTCCTGAGGGATATCATTTTCCCTTCCTTTCTCCTCCCTCCCTTTCTCTCCATGCTTCTCTTTTTCCTGTCTTCTACTCTGGCTCTGAGGGATTGCCTATAAAACGAGATATTAACACAAGGCATGGGAAAACATGACAGAATGAGTGCTGTTGGGCAAGCCTTACTGGCACAGGGCATATACACATATTGTTTCAGGTATTACGCTTCAGCTACTACTGAACAGGCATCCAGCCAGATTAATCAGAGAAAGGGAAGAGCATGAAGAGTAATAACTTAAAACAGGGTGCAGTCCCACTTTCCTCTCAGCATATACCTGATGGAGAGCAAGCAGCAATGTTATCCACCAGCTTGCTACAACAGTAAGTGTAAATGTCTGAGGTGGTATTTAAATGGTGAGGTAGCCTCCTGGCCACTGCTCCTCCCTCCCCCAACAAGTTTTTAGCATGTGGGAGGAATGCTGCAACTAGTAACTACTTGTGCTGATGAAAAATCAGTTGAGGAACACTTAGCAGTGAAGGGTGTCTCTGGCTGATTAATTGTACATCATTTGAAGATAAGATACATTGAGGAAAAGCAGTAAAAGGCATATGGAGGAAGGGGAGAAAAAATGATGTGAGACGTGCATTTGTCAAAGGTATAGAAAAGCAGATAAACCAAATCAGCTCAAGATACAGGACTCTGAATTGGTGTGTACGATAGCTATGTTTGTCTCCCTTTAAAAAAAGCAAATTCATTATTTTCAGTGACAAAGCATTCAGCAATGGATTTGAAAACTATGGTTAGACAAATTAGCCAACACAGTACTCTAATTGTTTTATCTGAGCATACCTTTTGCTAGGTAAGGTGTCTTGAAAACCTGTGAGGGCTTTCTAGGCTGTTGCAGCCTAACAGCTCTGCTTTACTGGAGAAAGTAAACTGCTGCTGTTTTTCAATTTAGTAGCAGACATAACAACTAGTAATCATTCCAGCATAAAACACATTGATACAGCTCTATAGCTAAAAGGGAACACAGGAGGATTCATGGTTGTCACAGATCCAGTAAGTTGTTAACACTGTACTTAAGGCAGAGGGAGATGTGAGTCCAGCTTCAGTGAACTCAGACTCCAAAGTGGACATAGAGCATTAGCCATGTGATGCAGATTATCTGTTTTCAAAGTGGTGCAGAACATTTTAATCAAGATAAGATGGTCTTTTGGCAAAGCATCAGAAGGAAAAAATTGCAACCACATTTGATGATATGCAAGCAGGTAGGAGAAGGCAACAGGAGGAACTCTGGAGATGTCTTTGGTTCCCTTATGTACTGAAGAATATGGTACCAATGGGAGCACAGCCTTTTAGTCCCCATGTGCAGCATAGATTTTAACACCTATGCATTTCCTTCCTGTTCCTCTCTTCTTTCAGGCTGCCTTACACCTCTCTTTGTTTCCATTTTATAATCCCAGGAAGTTTGGGAGAAATGCTTCTGTTCCAATAAATGTATGTGAACTGAAGCACCATAGTCTCTTGTGAGATGAGAAGAAAATGGGAGAGATGATGTACTAAATGTTCTTTTGACTATTTGATTAAGTCCATTCTGTAGCTTTGGTTGTAAAAGTTGTAAGAACAGCCAGCAGATTGGTGGAAGGGGAGGAAGAGGTGGGAAAAGAAAGCATCTAACAGTGTTATTCTGTCCAAGAATATATATCTTTTGTCTTTGTACTGGAGGTTGGAGCTATATTTGCTGTTTCAGTGCTTCTGCAATTTAAAAATTCTGTTTGTTTATGCCATTGAACATTTTTTTGTAGTTCTTTTTACTACACTGGCCTCAGCCAACCTTACCATGGAATCCTATCATGCCACATGTGCACAACAGCCACAAAACTGTGAACCCCAGTTTCATTTCCTAGGAAGCAATTACCAGTGAGCCATTTGCAGAAACAAACTGTCTCCTAGCTGATGGCTAGTCAGCAGTGATGTGGGAGAAAAACGTTGCCTGATAGATAGATCCCTTTGAGCTATTCCCTTTTGGCTAGCTGCTGCCCAGGGCCACATGTTTACCTGCACACTTAGCTGTGCTGGTTTGCGTGTGACATTGGGAAGCTCTGTTTGCTCCCCAGCTTCTCCTGCTGTTGTTTACATTGACGTGTTCAGGAGAGCTGCTGACTCGATCTCTCCTGACACTGCTGAGTCAGTAGGATAAAGGAAAAATAGCACCAATATTTCACACACAGCACAAAGGGGTGATTGTTAATGACATCTCCGATATCCCAAAGCGCATACTCCCGTGCCCTCCCAAAAACTGGTTCTTGCTGTGAGAACTGGGGAGAGGTTGGAACTACTGATATATATCAAGATGACTTTCAGGAGACTGAAAGGAAGATCATTAGCTATGTAATAAATAGCCTGTCAGCCAGGAATGGAGGCAGTTTAGTGTGCTTCTTATTTGACTTTTGAAGTCAACTCTTATCCTGGAAATTACATGCTAGTTATACATGTTGGTTAAATTTATTAATGCATGAGGTATGGCATGTCCTGCGCTTTCTGTTTAACAAAAGTCCTAAGCTTGTTAGAAATATTACTTGTTCATAGCAACAATAGAAACTGTGTCAAGGATATTGTGTGACTTCCTGGCATTTCTATCTCCTGATGATTGTTTCAGGAAGGTAGTGACACCACATTATAGAGAATTTCTATATTATTTTTTTCTGAGGAATGGATCGTGAAAATTTGTCCAATCCAAGAACCGTAGGAGAACAAAGTCAGAATAGGTGGCTGCTCCCATAACTGTGCCTGAACAAAAATACCAAGCTTTCACAGGCACAGATTGACTCTTGTATCAAAGAAAATTATAGAATCATAGAATGGCTTAGGTTGGAAGGAACCTTAAAAACCACCCAGTTCCATCCTCCTGCTGTGGGCAGGGCTGCCCCTCACCAGCTCAGGCTGCCCAGGGCCACATCCAACCTGGACTTGAGCATCTCCAGGGATGGGGCATCCACAGCATCCCTGGGTAGCCTGTGCCAGTGCCTCTTTGCTCTCTGTGAGAAGAATTTTTTCCTAACATCTAACCTAAACCTGCCCTCTTTCAGTTTGAAGCTGTTACACCTCGATCTATCACTATCAGGCCATGTGAAAAGGCACTTTCACCCTTGGTTATAAGCTCCTTTTGAGTACTAGAAAGCAGCAATGAGATCTCCCTGGAAACTTCTTTACACCAAGCTAAACATGCCCAGGTCCCTCAGCCATTCTTCACTGGGGAGGAATTCTAGCCCTCAAGATAGGACTTCATAGATAGGACTTAAATATGATATACAGAGAATATAGCATTGATTGCTTAGTTTTAGTGGTTAGTATCTCTTATGTACATACCTCCAGTGTATACATATCTATTATACACAGCGTATAAATCTTATTTAAAGGCGTCATCAAAATTTATTGTCAGATATTCTGATTTATGTAACTCTTTGAACTGAAACAGATGTAAAATCATTTTCGGATAGAAGAGGATCTCAGAGTTGCAGTGGGTTTGATACAACAGATCAAGCTTTCCTAGACCAGAAATGATCATTAGAGTTCTGCACAGCCAAATCACATAGCTCTGTTCTTCATCACAAGTTTGCACTTAATCTTCCCTGATGCATGGTTCCAGTGTGTGTTTTATCCAAGTGTCAGCATGTTTGACAGGTAACTAAGCTGCAATAAAACACTAACTAAAACAATACAGACCTTGTTTGGTGTAAGTTTTTATTTTCTTTTTATTAAGAGAATAATGTTCATGTTCCAGAGGAAAAAAACCTGCGTTTGAGATGCTCCATCATGCCATGTCACTTCAGCAAAGGGCTTAAGTGTTTGGTGAGGGTGGCAAAATGACTATCAGTGACTAAAAAGTGAAGCGCTTTATGTACAAACAACTACGATAAATATCATTGCTCACTAACAGGTGATAGCTGTGTCTCTTTCAAAAAGGGAATTGGCATCAATGTGGCAAACAGAAACCTCATTTTTAAATGCTTTGTCTTGTCAGTGTATTTCTTGAATGCCTTCAGAGGGATAAAAAACAGTGAAAAACAGCATTAATGAGTATTTTTTTTTCTTTTTGAAGCTGGAAGTTGGCTGAAAAGCAATGACAAGTGCTTGTGGGCAAACACAGAAATTGTAGACTATGCGTGTAGACAATTTTGCCATCTGTGAAAGTACACCTCCCTGTTAATTGATGAGTTAAGTTTAGAAATCAGTGGTATGGTATATATTTTGAGCAATGTTCAGTAACAGTCTGCCCAGATCAGCAAGGAAATGGTGATTTGGTAGAACCAGCAGGTAGACTGAGAAGCGTTCACTTTGAGTGCAGCAAGAGTATTCCTTGGAATAGGAAATAAATTAGTGAACGTGCTTTAGAAACATTTACTGTTATGAGCATCTGTATTCTGCCAACAGAGACCTTTATTCTGAGCTCATATAAATGAAGTGGAATTTTGCCAGTAAAAAAGAGGGAGTTGTGTTAGTCCAGTTGTAGGATCCAGGTCCTAATTGGTTTATGAAATGTAGGGGGCAATCTTTGAGCTATTACCAGCTTCCTCTGCTGTAAGTGAAGTGAATCACAGCTGTTCTGATAGGGTCCATAAAAACTTGGCAAGGTAATAAATGCTTTCAGTGGACAATTCTCCAAATGAGCAGAATCCAGATCTCTGGCTTATTGGACAGTCTTTATAGAATTGTATATACTTCCTGGGGAATTCTGATTTATATTTATAGTACTTTTATCTAATTCACTAACCATAGCATCTAGACTGACCAGTGCTGTAAACATTAGGACAGTGAGTAACATTCATGGCTTTAACTACAAATTGAGGCACATTGTGTCTGTATCAAATGTCATATAAGAAAAAGATTGTGCATGTTGTTTCTTTTCTCCCTTTCTTTGCTCATATTTTTTTCACTTTCTGTCTTCATCTCTATTTTTTTTTTCTTTTTTGAGATTATAAAAAAAGCACAGCACAAAAAGGTCCTAGATACATTTTCTCCCCCCAATGTTTCTAACCCTACAGTTTATGTTATGCAAATGCTAACTTTCAGGCTTTTGTAAATTATCTTCAAAAAACTTGCAGTTTTCTGGAGCTGGTCAGATATGTCAATCCTGACTTCTCAGTAGAGCTGTTGTTCTGAATGATTTGTTCAGCTCATGGGAAGGGATTGAGAGTGTTTATTTACATCTAAGAGTCGAAGATACCACTCCCTAAAGATGCTAGGCACAGGTTCAAGTCCAAACTGATGTTTCTGAAGTTGTTATATATGTTGAGGAATTCACCATTTTCCAGGAAAACCATTCAGGGGTTGTTTAGAAATCTGTACTGCTTCTTGCCTTTGCTGGCATTAAATGTTTTTACTTAGCAGCTGGATGTCTTTACATTTATATATTTTTAATTGTTTCCAGAAACGTCTAATTTTCCAGGCTAAGATAAAATGACCCCACTTTTAAAAGTAAGGTGACCTAAAAATAACACAAATAGAGAGCATCATGAGAAGCTTCTGAAAAAATAAAGAGTTGGGTTTCTGTTGTTGCCTGGCCTCGGAGCTCATGCTGTTATGAGCTTCCATTTTCATATCTGTATCTGAGCATTTATACAACATACTGACTGAAGTTTCTCTCTGTGTATTGGTCCGCATATGCCAGATGTTGGTTTCACATCTTAGACTTATAGAATCAAAGAATGGCCTGGGTTGAAAAGGACCACGATGATCATGTAGTTTCAATCCCCCTGCTACATGCAGGGTTGCCAACCAACCAGACCAGGCTGCCCAGAGCCACTTCCAGCCTGGCCTTGAATGCCTCGAGGCACAACCTCCTCGGGTAACCTGTTCCAATGTGTCACCACCCTCTGTGTGAAAAACTTCCTTCTAATATCTAATCTAAACCTCCCCTGTCTCAATATAAGACCATTTCCCCTTGTTCTATCACTATCCAACCTTGTAAACAGTCATGGAGACTTCTGTCTCTTGTGTCTAGAGAGCAGCCATGCCACTGCACTTCAGGTGCAAGATGATGTCTCTGATGTCTCTGATGCAGGCAGGAAGAAAGTGAATATCTATATCTTCTGACATGTGGTTTCTCACGCCATATGTGCATGTAATATGCTTTAAGGTTGTTCCATGTACTGCATAGGAAGAGGGATGACCATATCTGAATGGTGCTGTCATGGAGCACCTGGACAGAGCTGTGCAGGAAAAGCATCCCTGACATGCTCATGGACAATGCTTGTGTTCTCACTAAGTGTTTTTGCACTACCACTGGCAGCTGCAACTGGTGACATGAACAGCTGACTGTTCCTGAAGGAGACTCTTAGATAAGCTGGACTTCATTAATTCATTATTACTGCAAGTTGTTGATGCATCTTCTTGGGGTGGCACAAATAAATAAGCATTCTGAAAGTGATGAAAAGTATCAATAGTCTTCGGGTATTCAGTCAAACAATAAACTCAGTTAAAATCAACAGGCTGCAATGGATGGCTGACTCTGGATGAATTACTGATTTGAAGAAACGAGCTGGAACTGATAAATAAGACCAATTTTGAACCAATTTCCTATTATTTCTCTCACATAATACTCGCAATTTTTGCTTGTTTCAAGTGGTTCCATTTGCCGGAGGTTACATGGCACAGGTATTAAGCTAAGTCTGTACATGATTTGTACATGTGAAATCAGAGCTGGTTATTGTGTCCAACAAAAGGAAGGGTCTTGTGGATAACATTACTTCTTTACAATTAATTTCCTCTCTAGCCTCATTTAATTTCTTCTTTCTCTGAGTCCATCCCAGGCTCACAGACAAAGGAGACCTAGAACACCTTTGAGTTGTCTGTCACCTGTGGGGAAGTAAAATATGAAGCTTAGTAATGTTTTTAATGTGAATTAGTGAAGAAAGCTGGAAGGATGCATTAATTGAGTTCCCTTTATGCCATACTAATATGATGTGGAGAATGATAGGGATTCTGGGCTCCACAACAGGGAAGAATCTATTCTTGCTTCCAATTTTTTCCCTGGCTTCTATATAATTATGTTGTTCCAGCGAGAAAGTTGTGACTCAAAGAATTTATTCTAAATCTATATAAAACACAATTAGTAACGTTCATCCAGAAGCCATCAAGTGAAAGTATATTTATCTGTGGGGAAAACTGGGGTCCCTTCCAGTCTGGTCTTTTTTTATATACAACCTAGGAGTGTGAATTATTCTGCTGTATGTTAATGAAACATCAAGGGTTGTGGGCCCTTAACTCTTATAAAGCAGATGAGAGAAGAAATACTGAACCTAAGCAGAATCCATAAATGTAGGGAGAAGAAGAAAAAATAAATAAATAAATAAATAAATTAATAATAATAATAATAATAATTTAAACTTAATTTTAAACCTCAAATGGAAAAAGTCGATTTAGAAACATCGTAGAATATTCAGTGTTCCTTATGACCAAATTGGGAAGCTGTTAAGATGTGTCCTTGATGACAATGTAAATGACTCCAAGCCAAAAAAACTATGTTGACAATAAAAACTTACTACTGAGTGTACGTTTTCTTCTTGCTCCTTCTGCTTGCTCATTATATGAACAGAAAAATGGAGACACCCCTGCTATGTTTACAGGCCCTTCCTTGTTATTTGTATGATGTACAGAGAGTTGAAAGCTGTATAGCCATCACTGCTTATTGGAAAATCCTGGAACTAATTAAGGGACCTCATTTGTTATTGCTTGTGTGTTTGGTGTTGGAAATAAATGGAGAGAATGGTTCCACCAGTGAAGAAGAGTGCTTTGTAATAGAACTACAGAAAAATGACAAAAGCAGCAACAGTTTTGGGGCATTAGCATGAAAAATATTAACTTGGAAAAGTTTATTACATTGGTTTGTAAGGTTTTTTTATCTGGTGGGGAAAAGACAATTTGATTCATCTGAAATAGATGATGGCTTGTAATGTTTTTGCTTGTTAATGATTTAATTTCTTGACTGAAACTTACGAATTGCAGTGAAAGTTTCAGTTAAGTGATTTTCAGTGTTGTGCATATCATTGTATTACTAGGTCTACTTTGGTCCTTTCTGTGACGTTTTCTTCAAGGAATTATGAGAACTGTGTATTCTTTTCATGCTACTTTTTCAAAATCTATACTGTGCATTCCAAAACCAAGAAAGCAAGCTAGGCAAGCAAAGGGACTTATTTTGCTACTCCTTTTCTCCCAGCAGTTCTTCTAGCTGTCTGCTTAATGCTGAACTTTAGAAGAGCTGCTCTTACAAGTTTTAATAGGTTTTTGTTTACAAGTTGGGTCACAGGGCACAAGGTGAGCATATTAAGTCCAGTTTTACAGTGCCTTCCTTACTGTTGCTGCGTTGCAGTTTTTTGGGTGGGAAGCAATAGTAATGCCACTGCAATGCAGAAAGGCATAGTTGGTGAGTAAATGAGAAGTCACTGTCATTAAGACATCTTAGTGTGTTGTGTAAAAAGACCAACCAAACAACAACAAAAATACAAACAAAAAACCCAACCAACCAAACCCAACAATCTCAAATCAGGTGAAGATCAGTCTTGGAAGATTTCATGTTTTCTTGTAGTTTCTGTTTGCGGCTCCTTCCATGTTCTGTACCATGTCCTGGGTACGTTTTTTTGTCTGACATTTGATGTGACAGCATAAGGCATTTGTGTGTATGTGCACATGCTCCTGCAAGTTTTTTAAGATACCAGAGCAGTTAAGGCTGTTCCTAGATGCTCATCCCCTCCAGCCCTCTAGTTTTGCAGTTTCAAGGGGACGTGATCTAGAAGTTGTGACACTTCCATTCCCAGTTTAGTGGTGGCTCCAGGGTTCAGACTTGCAGCCTCAAAATAAACTAGACTAAAGGGTCGTTACTGTCAAGAATAAAGCCATGTATTGTAACTGAGAGTAATCAGTTTGGAACACATTTGCAGATTCTTTGTATTAGCTTTATCAAGTCGGGCCATCAGAGAGCAGATAGACAGGTAAGACTGAAAGACCTCTGAACCCAATTAAGATTGTACCACAAAGAAATCAAATTCATGTGGTTTACATTTCAGAAAGTTACATTTGGTGGGCTGCACTTACTTTTATTCTGTAACCTAATGCAGACCATGTGAACATTTGAAACGCTTTTAACAGTTAAACCAGCTCAAATAACACAGAACCAGAGCAGCAATAAAGAATGAATTAAGACTGATTGCAACTACAGCCAATTTTTTTTTTTTTCTGCTTAAAGAAATATAAATGAGTGATATATTTAAAAACTACATTATATATAGTAATTTTGTCTTCAGGTTTTAGGACTACAATGGCCATTCTCTTATCTTTTAAAGCAAATGTTTTGTTTAAAAAGCAATTCTAAACCCACAGGCTTTTATTTGCGGTGTAAGAGTAATTTTGGATGTTCGGTGGAACCACTGCTATTCCCACTGATGCACATAGTTTGGGGATTGGTCATACAGCTCTTAGATAATTCTGAGGAGCTGACATTTAAAATACTTGGCAGAGCAAGGCCATGAGTATGTGAGGATAAGAAAATAGGTGTTTTATTTGCAGTCCCTTTTGTGAAAACCAATAGACGTGTTCATTCACGAACACTCTCCGCTCGCTGACATTAGATAGGCATTATGTGTGGAGCAAGCATTCGGCTGGTGCAGCCTGGTATGTGTTTAGTTCCTCTGTTTTCTGAACAAAGAGTCCTGAAGCCTTCAGAATATTGGGCTGGAGGTGGCAGCATCAAGTGTGCCTAAATGCTCTGTCTAACTTCAGAAGAATGATACTGTTTGTATTTAGGGGGAAGAAAATGGCCTACTTAGTTAGCGCTCAGACCATTCAGTAGATCAGTCTTCTCATTGTTTCCTTCATAACAACAATTTTCCAGGACATTGGGAGGTCTTCCTGGCATTGGGGAAGGCGATCAAGCCAACAGCTGTTGTCTGTGTTGCATTCTGTTCTAGCGGAAGAACTTCCTAGGGCCCCAACCCTTTCCTTGCATCTCCAAGACACTGAAAAGCAAATCCCGTGCCATTCTATTTCTTGGCACACAGCCACCTGGCTATCAGCAGCTGAGCCCAGCTTCCTGGCTTCATCCTACAACTGCTGTCCTGAGTGGATATAGCTCGTTTTCCCCAGCAGCTGTCCTGATGTGTCCATGTAGCAGCTTTCCTCACTGTTTCTGGCTGCTCTGTCTTATTTGCAGCCCCTCTATTCCATAAGATTTTGGGACTGATGTGGTGGGGCTCTTGGTCTGGCCTCACTGATACCATAAGGCTGTGTAACACCCAGATTATTTTTGTGACTACTCGTCTTTCCACGGGATGTGGAACTCAATTAGCATTCAGGAGGGCTCTCGCCCTCTCTGGGGGGATCATCCTGAAGATCTGCTGTCATGATTGCTTTCCAGAGGAAGATCATTAAAGAGGAAAGATCTGTATTAATTGAAAAAAAAACAACAAACAAAACTATGTTTAAAATCTCAATTTAGCATGTTTCACATATATACTTTTTTTCTTTAAAGAAATATTGGCTTTATCACCATTCCTAATCAGTGGCTGATGCACTGTTCCTGAAGTGCAAGCTCTTTTAAGGTGTTAATGTGGGGAGCTTGGACTGCTGTGGCCCCTTCTCAGAAATGGTGGGACTTGAAGAAAATATTCATCTAAACAGATATGTAGATATTGTTCTACAGATGGGATCCAAAACCATCAGAATGGAGAAGAATCTATACCCTGCACTCTCGCTTCTGTTTAACACTGAGCTTGGCAGCTAGTTCAGGATACTTGTGCTGATTCTCTGGGAGAGGTATCTCAGTCCCAGCAAATATTCTTTTCTATTATTTATTTATTTATTTATTTATTTTCCAGTTTTAATCGTGGTTGCTCTTGTTGGAGAGTTGTTGGAGCCTGCAATTGAGATTTTTCTCTGTAAGGATTAGAAAGATACTGAAAATAGGAGATAGATAGACATCTCTTGCAGGTGCAGAAACATAGGAGCTGGGACTAGTAGCTATTCCATTGTTCTCTTTTGGCTGTACAAGGAGTAACAATGGGCTTACTTTGAAAGGAGAAAATCTGTGTTTTGTAAGGCAGTTTGTGGCAGTTATTTTCCTTCTGAAAATAACGAGATTAATGAAAGGTTCTAAACTCCGTTTTATGCTTTCTTTGATACATAAAGAAATGACTCTTCACAGTGTCTATATAAAGCAGATAGAGAGTGGAAGTGGGGCTGGACCCAGGCCCAGAGCATTGAAATGAGAAGCCCACACAACTAGCCATTCAAGTCTCCGGCAGCGAAGTGGTGCTGCAGCACTGCAGCCTGTAGTTGTGAGCTCTGTATCCACTGTTCTATGGCTCTTTCTAAGCACGATCACTTCTTGTACGCCCATGCTGGTTTACTATTTCTGCACAGTACATAAATAGGCAATAGACAACACTCAGTCGCATTGTATTTTTTTTTGTGTGGGCTGACTTTGTTCAACAATTGGCAATTTTACTTATCCAAATATAATAATAAATAGTGGGAGTCTAAATGATTAATAGCAGTGCTTGTTGAAACGCAAGCAGTGTTAGGAATTAGTGTGTTTTCTCTTTCCCTATAATGATCCAAAATTCAAGACTGTGACAAAGAATGAGCACAAGGGATGATCTGGCTCGTGCCTTCCTTTTCAACAGATGCATCCTTGGGGATAATTTAAATATCATATTTCATCCTTGTTCTGCACAAAGAGTACAGTGGAAAGTAACTGCTGTTTTTGTATCGAAGGTGGGGGATACGATGGGGGAATAGCTTTGCTTATTCTTCATTTCAGCCTAGCTGAAGCTTCCTATGTCTGTGAGCCCAGAAAACACTGTTGCCTGGTTCCCACACTGAATGACCTGGCTCTCTGGGAAATCTTTGAACTGCATCTCTTTCAGCACCTCTCTGACAGTGCCTTCTGGCAAGCTGTCCTGACCGAGACCTAATGCATGAGAAACACTGCGATGGGACATGCAGGTTTCTATGAAGGCAGAAGGCTTCCTTCTCGCCTGGATGCCTGAGCTCAGTGTCTGATTTTATATGGAGGGAGTGGTGATAGGGTGGAGGGTGAGAACTGATAAATGCGTTGACTGTGAAACATTTGGAAACACTTGAGCATGAGCACTTTTCCATTCTTACCCGTCTGCTGCTTTCTCTGAGTGCAGGGAAGTGATGGGACTGAGTTTGATTCCTGAAGTTTCCACTTAGCAAAGATGAAGGGTCAGATCCAGGGAAAGCCCAAAGAAAACATCTTTTTCAGTTTCTTTCCCTTTCATTTCTTTCTTCTTTATTAGACAGTTTAGTAATCACTCCAAACTATGGAAAGAAGTTTCGCCTCATTATTCTTTACTTCTCCCAGCACCAACCTATTTACTTACCACTAGTCTGAGGCAATGGTTCAGTCCCTGTACCTGCCATGCAGGGGCCATGTGCCTCATGATGCTTAAATCTCTACCTCCTGCCTATCCCTCTGGGAGGGACACAGAGGCAGAGTGTACTTTCCTTCTGGGCAGCAATGGGGAGTGAGCCTTGTTGCTCTTCCACCTCAGGATCTGGTGCTTGGCATGGTGTGTGCAGATGGATATCTTTCTCTTGTTTGAAAGGAGCAAAGTGCAATTCTCAACATTTGAATTTATACCCAACACGTTAATCTTACTGCCGAGGTTATAAGTTCACAGAATCCAAACTAAGATGTCAGGTAATGTGTTCACTTCAGCCTTGCTATCTCTTTTTCTTTTTTTTTTTTTTTGTTTTCTTTTCTTCCTTCTTTCACCAAACTTTAAAGAAATAATGTCTGCTTAACAAAGCAGCATTTCATTCCTAGTGTTGTAATGCATGCAGCAGTCATGAGCAGGCAGATATAGGATTTTAGAGACCCTCAGGGAAGGAGGGAGGGCTGCACAGAGAGCCAGGTCTATACTCTCTGCCTCCAGAAAACTTATTGCAGAATAGGTTCAGAAATTTCTATTTGAAGTATATTTGGGGAAGGCATGAGAAGACAGCAGACTTCACAGAAAAGCCAGAGTCCGTGCTGGTGCAGAATATTCCCTCCCTCTCAAGCCTAATGTGTGTAGTCAGCATGTAGATTCACTCCAAGCCTTGGTAGGGAACTTGAACTCCTTGACCTGCTGGCCCAGAGATGAGTGTGCAACTAAGTGACTCTGACAATAAACAGAGAAACTATTAATAAAATTTACTCTCTGGCACAAGCAACCCCAGCAACTATTTTAGATGAGAGCAAGAAGAGAATAGTGGTGACTAAGGGTTAAATAAATGTGGACTGGGCAGGATCCTGATTCTTTTCCATTGTTTGCTGATGAGGTGCAGACGCTTGGCTGTCTTTAAGCAACCTGGAATCTGGGAATACACTGCATTTAAATGGGGAAAACTGATCTTTAGAGATACCTTCCCTCACAGCTTCATTTTTGAATACTTAAAGAAATATGTATTTTACGTAATATCAGTTTTAATTGGAGCAAAAACTTGATCACAGGACCTCTGTGAATCTGCAGTAAGTAGAGGAAGAGGCGATGGTGTGAACTGCTTGTTTTAGCAGTCCTGAAGAAAGCAAGCATGGATGGGCTGGCAGTCACTGAGCTAGAAACTGGCATGAAAAATAAGTAGGTGCTAAAAAAGGTTCTCAAGGTAGTATAAATGCTTTGCAGGCCATTACCTGTCCAACCAAGGGCACCTTTGAAAGGATGCCTGCTGGGAGGGAGTTGGGGCAGTACCCATTGGAACAGCATGCTTGATCTTGTTTCCAGAATAGGCAGCCTGGTATTCCATTTTTAATACTGGAAGTCAAGAAGGGCACAGTAAAAGCTTGTTCCTTGGAGGTAATCTACTCTCCTGCTACAGTTTCCTGGTGGGACACCCAGTAAAACAGACTGGGCATCCAGCAAAGGCAATCTGACAGCCAGCATGCCTGAAAGGTCAGGTTAGATTGAACACTTAGCCTTTATCCATTAGCATAAGCTAATAAATCAGGGAAACCAGCAATGGCCAAGAAATAGCTGTGTCTTTGTAACATAACCATGTCTTAAACCAGATGGAAAGGGCTCCAGGAAATCTGAGGACTCTAGATAATACTCTAGATAATTTGAGAGCTGCTTCTCAGTGACCTCTTTGATAACCTTCACCACATAAGGATGTTTACGGGCTAAGATGTTTAGCTATGCTGAGATGACAACTTTATGGGGTAAGAAAAATAGCACAGTGTTTTATTGTTGTTGTTCGGATGTGGGTGCAGCTTTGAAAGGTTACTGCAGCCTTTCTGTCAATAGGACTTCTTGGAAATAATGATTTTCTGGTTAGGCCTTGGGCTGCATTGATTGTTTGTAGGGTGTTAGTCTTCATCTGTTGTTAATAGGTTGTTAAAAATGAAAAAGATGTGTTCTCGAAGCAGTCTGTTCCACTAGCCTAGAAAGTGCACCAGGTGGAAGTTATTTTACAAAGGTTTTACTTTGAAGGGCTGCTGGACAATCTAGTGTTTGCTGATGTGAGAGCATATGCAGTGCCTTCCCATAGTCTCTAAACACCTTTCCAGCTATGCCTTGAGGCCATCATGCTGTCCACTAAAGGCCAAGGAATTCAGTGTAGCCTTTCCATTGGGGAAAGTTAGAGGGAGTTCCTCTTGATCTACATGGAAAACTTTATTCTCTTCTTTTTAAAAACACTTTGTCTAATTTAAATAGTCTGCGTGGATATGCCTCCAAAATTGGCAGTGCAATATTTTACATATGGCAAATCCACATTGTCCCATGGAAGGAGAGTGGTTAAGTGCATTACTTTCATTTTATGTCTGTTGCACAAGCACTATGAACACTGGCAGTATTTCATAACTTTCCATTAATGAAAGGAATCAGGATGGAAAACTTCCTCAGATTCTGTCTGCCAATAAGACCCAGTATAGAGAAAACAAGGAAAATGCACACTATCTGATGAATGAATGAATACCTTCTAAAGAGATAGAAGAAAGCCTGTGAAAACAAAGTTGAAAACAAGGGAGAGAACTGTAGGTTTGTACTTCTCTTGCTATGAAACTCATTTTCTGAGCATTTTGGAAAGAACGGAGTCTTGATTTAGAGTCTTCTATGGCTATTGTAGTAGAAACAATTAACCAGAATGAGAAAAAAAAAAGTGTAGCCTAATACTGTACTGTAGAATAATAATACTACTGTAATCTAGAGTAAGACACAAATGTTCATAAAAATGCTAATAGGTGTCCTTTTCTGCTTGACATCTGTTTTTTGATCCGGTGGGAGTATGCCAAGACATGTTTTCAAGACATGCTGCAAAGGTTTTTTTCTCTGTCTGTGAGGGCTAGTAATGTCAGTTTTCTTTTTAAATGGAACGTTAAAGTCGCTTTTTTTCCAAAGCCACTATTCTAAGAACTGAAAACACTGTGAGGCTCATAGTCATTCAAATTCAAGAGATAATAGTGGGAGGAAGAAGAGGTCTCTTATGATTGTGGCAGTATTCTATTTGCTCCTCTATGCTGTGGTTCCTTTCCAGCTCTGCTGTGTGGCTTCTTAGATCTTTTAAGCAGGTGGCAGAACCTAATAAACCATTGTAGAAGGGTTGCAGAGAAAATAGAATGTCATGTCTCTGAGATGTCAGAATATGTTTGTAGTTTTGGTGTGGGCATTCCAGTAAAGTACCTGTGTTTGCTCTCCCTGTGGCAGCTGCAGCCTGAGGATGCCTGATTTCACCTGGAATTACATGTAAAGGAAAACAGGGAGACTTCTATTTGTAATACAAATAGACTTAACATCTTAACTGTTGATGTAATGGTAAGCATAGGATGTATATATACATTATTAGTCTCCAAAAGTGTTGAATTGCAGTTGGAAAGGTTAACATAAAAAAAAAAAAAGAATAACGATAGCTATTGTCAAGTACCTGTCTGCATCAGCTTGAAAGCAAATTTGGGTACTTGCTTCTCTTGTCTGCCACAGAGTTTTCAACCCACTGGAGATGACAGAATGGAAAAGATGGTGACCCTGCTTTAATACGTGCTCTTTCAAAGAAAAAAAAATACTGGTAACTAATCCTCACCCTGGCACAGCTGGCGTGGCAGCAAGTACACTCTGCCCCTTTGGGCAGGGAGGGACACGTCTGGCTGATGTGCTGGCACTGGCAGGCTGCCGGGGACCTGCGTCCAGCACTCCTGGGCTGAGGGAATGTGCTATGAGAGTCATAGGGCCTTTGGGGATGGGTGGGAGGAAGGAATGGCCTGGTAGCAAATGCGTAGTGAAAGACTTCCACCTCTCAGCTTTGGAAAAGTCTTGGAAAGCAAAGTCCCATACGTTCACGTCATAATATATGAAGTACAACAAACTTGGCTGTGATATAAGTGAGTGCTTCTGTTTAGTGAACGAATGTGTTTTTGAAACTCAAAGGAAGAGTTTGGAGAATAATTAATGTAGGCCTAATAAATATCTCAGCATTAGGTTAAAGAAATGATTTGGAAGCTGTCATCTTCAACTGCTATTTAGTCACAGTGAAGCTGTTAGCAAAACTTCTATTGGTTTCAGCATAACTAATACATCTCCATTACATACTACATCCTTGATGTGTAGTATTTGCACGTAATCTTTTTGCAGAAAAAGTCGCAACAGACACAATTACCGAAAATGTCCATTTCTGTGAAAGCGGAGGAACAGCACATGCATTCTATGAGTCAGTGCACCTTTAAAGAATGTTTTGTGCCAAATTAAACGAATTTTTCAGTAGTTGCTTGATTTGTTAGAAATATGACAGTATTATTCACAGCATTCTGTTTTTGGTCTTTTATTCAGAATGTGCTCTGTGAGAAACCAAATCAGTACAGAATTGTCTGGGCTATGTCACTAGTTGAGAACACTGTTTATCAGTTCTGACACAGGAGCATAGAGATTTTCTGTCATTTCTTCCTCTTCTCCTATGCAGGTTTCCCTGAGCCCCCTCTGCTTTTCCTCTCCATTCTTGTCTGCCCTTCCTCTTTAGCTGGAATCAGGACATTGATTCCTTCCAAGCACCTTTAACATTCTTTCCCTCTTGCCTCCCCTTTTATTCTTGTTGCTTCTTTAGAGGTGATAAACATGAAAGTCAGAAGGGATGAGAATATTGATATTAAGCTGCATTGTATCCCAGTCACAATGAAGGTGAATTGCTTATTTATTAAAAACAAAACAAAACAAAAAACAAGCAAACAAAAAAAGGAAGATCATTTCTGTAAAATGTAATAAATGATTTTGATAAACGCTACCCAATTTGGGAACAGAAGAAAGCATTAAGAAAAGTTACACTGGAGAATTACTTTTGATCTGTCACTAAATTTACCATTGCTGATTTC
This sequence comes from Excalfactoria chinensis, assembly GCF_039878825.1. Classification (NCBI taxonomy): domain Eukaryota; kingdom Metazoa; phylum Chordata; class Aves; order Galliformes; family Phasianidae; genus Excalfactoria; species Excalfactoria chinensis. The sequence continues at coordinate 107,765,029 of NC_092826.1, forward strand.
TTCTGCTTGCATCATGTTTCAATTCTACTTTCTCCCTTCCCTAAAGGTCAGGTCGAGGACGGGCATGTGTGGCACATGTCAAGACCTGTGTCTAAAGATTGAGACTAAGCCACCACAGCACCTCATTCTCCCCTGTTCACTGCCATTGCCTATTTAACACCACTTCTCTGACCTTAACTGTGCCCAGTGTTTTGCCACAAAATTGGTGACTGAACCTATTCTCTTTGCTTCATGTCTTGCTTGCCAAAATGTTGGTGAAAACTTAAAGAGAGTTTTATTACAGGCTGAAATTTGTCAGAAAAGGGAAAGCAAGTAAGATGTTGTAAGATTTAAGTCCGAACTATTTTTGAGGTCATGACAAATCTGTCTCGTGGAATCTTTTTCTCTCCAGGCTATCAGAGAGGCAGGTCTGTGTGCAGGTACAATGCAGCTGAAATAGGCTACGTCAGTTTCTGTACACTGCAAATGCTTTGGGATGTGCAAACTTTACCCATTAGCTAGCTTTGCTGGCTGTGCAACATGACTTACGTGCTCTTGGTGAAACCCAAGCTGTACTCACTTAAATTCAAAGCTACACCCTACTGTTTAGCAAGAACTCAAGATATGCACACTTACTTGTGATTAGTGTCACGGCCTCAGGTCTTTCAAAAGACTCACTTGAAGTATATTCTTGAGGGGTATTTGACAATTTAAAGAAATGTATCAATTTCACATAAAATGGAGTATATTCCTAAATAAATTCTGAAAATGATTGTACTTAAGTCTACTGAACCACGACTCTAGTCCTCTATTTACAAGGACAAGGGAACTGAATTAAAGTCAGGCAGCTGCTTACTACCTCCCTTTAAGTAATGAAATAGAAAAATGCCTTGGCAGTACCAGTGGGATGTGTACCCAGGTGTCCGTGATGGCACACAGCTGCTGCAGAGCACTGTGCCCTGTGCAGGCAGTGCTTTCCTCCCCTATGCTGTCCTTTCTCTCCTGATAGCTGGGTCAGGCTGGTGCAGTGCAGCACACTCTGCCAGCCCCAGCCCCAGCCCCAGCCCCAGCCCCAGCAGTCTCTGACCTTTTCCAGACCTGATGTTCCTGAGCTGACAGCAACTTAGGCCCAGCTTGTGCCAGACTGGTTGTTTTGCTCTGTGATGTTGGATAAAACACAATGCAGCTCTGATCTGTATAGTGAGCGACATGGCTTGTCAGAGATATGAGAGCATAGAATTGATTTGTAAATAATGGGAACAGTACTAATAGCAATTAAATAGTGTATTTCTTGCAAATCTGTCTTTTTTTCTTTTTTCTTTTTTTTCTTCTTTACCTTTCTACCGTCTCAAATCAGAAACTGGTTAATAAGTAAAGCAGCAGATTTCTGCTACAACACTTCTGGTAAGGAAACATTCAATTCCTGAATTAACAGTCTTTAAAACATTGGCTGCTGTGTGCGTTATTTGGGTTTATGGCATCTATTGGACTTCTTTAAACATAACCTGTATCAAAATGCCAGTTTTCTCTTTTTGTCCAGTAACCCCCACTGCGCAATCCTGCAGGGCTATTGGCTCTGTGCAGTAGAGCTGATACCTGGGTGGCCCCAGTCCACGGCTGTGGCTGTAGGGCTTAAGCTGGAGAGTGGGATGCGGGTGACCTGGTGGCGATAGCCAGGGGCAGGAGTGGCGATGCAGCAGGAGGAGGACGCCAGGGCTGGCTGTGGCTGTGCTCCGTCATACCGCAGGAATCTCTGCCCTGGGTGACGGTCAGCGCCGATTAGGAAAAGGCTAAATGTCAACATTGTTCTGAACTGCTAACTGGAAATATTCCAAGAGCATTTCAGACACGAGACTTTGGAGGTTTTCTCCTCCCAGGCTGCTCTCCCTCCTCCTCCTCCTTCCCCGTCCAACTGCAGTAACTCATTCTGTCAAGGCCTGAGTGCTGTCCCTTCAGACCTTCAGATAAATCCTTTATAGCAACGACTCTAAAAGCTGCCGTAGTGTCTCTTTCTGTGTGTCTGTCTTTCTGTCTTCCTTTCGTCTTCACTAATTTATATGGTGGAGAGTGTCAGCCTGGTAAGGGGACGCCAGCCCTGTGTACAAGGTGGGGGGAGCGGAGCGGGGGCTGAGAGCCCTGCTTTGACACATGGGGCTTTGCTTTTTCACAGAGGTCGTTAGTGCTCTGCTTGGTGACCACAGCTCGATTACGAACACTGTGGAGTGGTGACACTGTGCCAAACTGTTTGGAGAGGAGGCCTGTGTTTTTGCTCCCCTTGTCTGATTTGTTTTAAAATATATTAGTACCAAAAAAGATTTAAAGAAAAATTTATTGCTAGCAAAGAGGGAACAAAGTCCCCGGGGTAGAATAAATAAAATAAAAACATGAGAAGTGCATTTATAGTCCTCCTGAAAATAAGAGTGCAGTCTTAAAAAGGTTTCCTTAAAATGAAAAATGGATGACTGAGTCGCCAACTGCTACTAATCTCAAAGTTAGTGCTTTTGATAGTGACGGCTGTGCTGCTAACTCTTCGTTAGCAAGGGTATTTAGTTGTAGGATAAGAGGGCTTTAGAAAACATTTGCTCCCCTGTGGTTTAGAAATTAGCTTGTGTGTGGAATAAGTGAGCGAAGATGGAACGTATTTTCCATTGCCCCAGTTATTCCTATGCACGTGTGTGTGCTGGTGTGCTTTTGCATCTGCGTGCACACACTAATAGCTTTGCGGTGATGATGGAAGCGATCAAGATGATATAGAATGGAAATACTGTGTGATATTCTGGAGTCAGCCTTTTAGGACACCCTTGAAATGGGAAAGGCAATGATTTCTGGAAAGCGGGTTTGCCAGCAGGCTGCAGTTAAGATCCTCAGATGGTATTTACTACAGAAATGCATGTTACTGCGATGTGTTTGAATCTGGAAATGCTTTTTCCCACCAGGGAGAAAACACCTTGTAATAAAACATCTTGTATTTTACTTGTTTATTCAGTGTTATGCCTTTCTAATAAATGGTGGGCTTAGTCTTGTTTGCATTTCTGCGAGTGGAAGATTTTCACTTGACTTCTGTCTAATAAAATCAACAGCATCTAACTCTGATGCCCAGCATATTTGCCATACAATGCTCTGATGGGTATCTCTGGTAGTCAGGAGGTGCAGCTGTTTATCAGGCGATCAGCAGAGTTGTGAGTCCCAGCAGCAAACGTATAAAACTGCTCTTCCATCCTTAATTGCTGCTTTTTTGGCCCGCATCATACTTTGCCTGAGGGATATATTCAGTGGTCTCCAGAGAGCAGGAATAGAGACACTAAGGTAGAATTACACCAGAGCTGTCCTCCAAGTCTTGCAGAGAAGTAATGCACACCAGCGGGGTGAAGAGCCAGGGAACCCCATGGGCAGGACTTTGCAGCTCAGCTGCCAGATCTGTTTTTTTTTTTAAGAGAGGCTGGTGATGGGGAAATGAGGCTTTTGAACTGATGACGGTTCCTGCTTATACTCCAGAAAACTGGACTATTTACATCTAACTGTGCTCTGCTGAAGGGAGTTTTGTTTCCTGCTCTTTCCTGGAAGATGTAAGAGAAATTCCTTTTCCTGTATTGTTTGTTGAGCAGTTCTCTCTGTAGGTGAAGTCCTTTGCTGTGACACCGTACACTTAACTCACCTCACCACTTTTTGTCAGTTGTTTATGCAGTGTTGAACTCATTAGTGGCTTGTGCCCCTGAGCAATTTCTCAATGCTATTAATAATAATCCTTCATGCAAAATTTATATTTTTAAAACTGAGAGTGCTGATAGCAATTAGGCAAACCTCTCATTAGGAACCACAGTGGCGTAAAGCCTCAGGAAGAGTGGGAGGAAGTCTCTTGAAGTAGAGATTGTAGGGTTTTAGTCAGTCACATATGCCGGTTTTAGTTATTTTGCCTCAGAGTAACACTGGGCATCCTTGGCAGAATGATAGAGCGAGCCTTACTTGTTGAAACCCCTCCCAGCACTGCGGCCATGAGAACACCCCAAGTATTTTAAGTTAGCTACGTAGGTCCTATTCTTAACTTTTCATCTCATCAGATACTTTTCTTATTAGAGCTCAAGAGCCTTCCCTCTAAGGTAATGATGATGTATGTTAAGCCTCACTGTTCAAGTCCTAGCTTGTGCATTTCTAATGTGTTATGACTGTGATCCATGCAATAGCTGTGCTCAAGTCTTTTTGGGCCACGTGACTTAATGGCGGTTTTAATTTCCTTCTTCCAGTCCCGTAGCCTGTTCATGTGTAGGAAATTACTTTGTTTTTCATGTTAATTGATAGCATGACCTGTTTCAGCAATTCACCATCTCAAAGGTATGTCTGAGATCTCCGAATGACTCACTGACATAAATGCACATGAGCTAAAGCCACTTGTGTTACAGAAGGGCCGAAAGCCAAAGCAGAGTGTCTTGCTTTCCAAGATAGCCTTTTAGCCTGTAGGACTGTGAGCCCCGTGGCCCTCTTTGTTAATGACTGCATTGAAGTCTTGTGGCAAATGGTAGGTTGTAAGAGGCGGCCCGCAGGAAGAGTCATGTTAAATTCATGGCCTCTAACTCACTTGATCAATTGCGAGCTGGTAGACATTTATTTAAAATTTATACCACATGAATGTCTGAGGTAATAGGTGAATACTGTAAAGGGTTTATTTAAAAAAATATTTTACCAGTAGGGTCTTTGGAGATCAAATATTTCATTTTCAAGGGTGTCCTGAGTATTCAAAGAAGAGGAGGGGGAAGTAAAGAGGGATTTGGATAATGCAAAATACCACAAAAAGCAAGATTTTCCAAGGAAAACACCAGGAAGCTTGGTATGAGCATTTAATGTATGCTTGAGTTTTTAAAAGGAAACATTAATGGTGAAACATGCCCTCAAAGGACAAGCAGGCAATAAATTTTGTGTCACAAAATTACCTGTCAGTGAGATTATGTTTAAATAAAGTGGAATTGTTCCTGCTTCTTGAGGGGTTGGGAGAAACTTCACGGGAGAGTGTTCAAAGTATTCAGAATTATGTGCAGAAATCCCATTAACAATAATGGGATTTGTGTGTTCAGCCCTGCTCAAATGGCATTGAATGATGTGACTGTTGCTTGTTCTTCCCCAAAGCACAGAGATAACAAGGGAGGAATGAAATCTATAATATTTTTTCTCAAGATTTTTTTTTATTACCTTCCAGACACAGAGCATCTCACTAGTAGCCTGTGTGTACTTCATCATGATTAAAACCTACCAGCAATTCTCTCTCTCTCTTTTTTTTTCTTTTATTTTTTTTTTTATTTTTCTTTTCAACCCCCTTGGTCAAGGATAGGGTGGGAAATGGCAGCAACAACAAAAACCAAATGGATTTGGCATGTCAGTGTTGCCAAAATCTGTGACAACGGAGAACGTTATTGCATACAAATTCAATGAGACAGTGAACATTCTGAATCTCTGAATACCAGTGAAGGACTTTGGTGGTTTTGTTTCGTTTACTGTTGTTGTTGTTGTTGTTGTTGTTGTTGTTTTTCCTGACTTCCTTGTGGACCTGCTTAAAAAATCAGATTCTGTGTTTTGACATATTGTAGATGAATGAAAATGAGCCCTCATAAATTAACAAACAGCACAGGGAAGAAAATCCTCCAAAGGTGGAAGGCAGAGGAAGAAAGGGTAAAAATGCACAATTAAAGCTTAAATATGACTGAACATGTTGCCATGGGATTTGATCTTATCCTATTTACAAGAGAAAACTTATGACTCATGGGTGCTAAATGATCAAGTCATTACTCATGTATGGAGTAAAAAAAAAAGGATACCTTTTATGGGATTTTTAAAAAATAATGATTACTTCCCCATATTTGTGAATACAGAGACATGCTACAGTTTTAAAGCTTACTGCATGCTCAGCTTCTGTGCAGGCTTTTTGAAACGTGTTTAGCATTCACTGATTTTTTTCCCCCCTCTCTTCAGAGCTTTATTCTGTGTCTTTTTCTTATTGTCCATCCTGTCTTGTAAATCTTATTTCACAAAATCACAGTGGTATAGCCAAAGCCCAGGTAGGTTCCATCTAAAGAATCCATAGTGCCTTTCAGGAGGGACATGTAAAAGGCTTTTTTGAGCCATTTTCTTTCCATTTAGCCTCTGCAGGACCCAGCACTGTCAGTAGCCAGCGGTCTCCTGTGGAGGTCATGGTACTGCTCACCACATACTTTTGATATTGAAGACTTTTCAGCTGTGCCTCAGGAGCCTAAAAGACATTAGTCTAGCCCTGCACCCTTTCAGTATACTCTTGACTCTGGGTTATCACCTTGAGGCTATCTGGTCCAGCTTTAGTGCTCTTTTCTCCTGCTGGTTACTGCTAAGTACAGTTGACACTTTTCTTTTATCACTACCACTGCGCTCACTTACAGGGTTATTAAAGGGTGAACACTTTAATCCTTTTTTGAACTCTAGCTTTTTGTGCTAGGAGGGATCCATGCTTTTATCATGGTGTATGTAAAGCATTAACTTTCTGTACTGCTAACCCTCCAGTGTGGGTTTTAAGAAGTGGATGTAACCATCAATAGGAAAGAAGTATCTGCATACCAAGTTGTAATCTGATTCAGTGATAGAGGAATCTGTCTAAGAGTTTAGATAATGTAGACACAGTCTCAGAAAAAAACGACTATGCTTTGTATAGTAGCTGGGTGGATGTACAAAGATGGGTTTATTGAGTGGAGTAATGATATTTTTATTTCATTTGATGCATACTTTCTGTAGTACCATGTCTCCTTGGATGGTTAGTAATTTTATGATGGCCCAAATTGGATTCTGACTGAGCTTAAGATCAGGGGTGCTCAGGATCCCTGAGGTCAAACTGAAAAATTAGCCTTGCATTAGAAGTTATGCAAGTTTATTTGAGGTAGCATATATGAAGTTGCGAGGATCTGGGAGTAGTGAGTGGCACATTCAAATATTGAACTACAGTCTACTTTAGATTACAAGTGGTGTTTGAATATCCTTTTTCTTCATGGCTATGAAAGTATTTCTCTGGAAATCAGAATCTGCAAAGAATTCATGGAAATCCTGAAGCAGAGTATGCTCATAGAACAAAGGCATCACATAGATATACAGAAATGCACAGGATGAATTTTTAGCTAAGTGAATGCCAGAAGAAAAGGTCTCTACTTTATTGTTAATTTTGCTTCTATGCCAAACTATAAAAGTGTGTGTGGGGGATTATGGCTTTTCACATACTGGGCAATAAAATTTAGTGTTTCACTTGGTATGACTCTAGCTGGCCTGTGTCATCCTAAGCATTACAATAATATTCACACGTTTCAGTGGTTGCTTCAGTTCTTACAGCCAGACAAGGAGAGCTGCATGCTGCCTCTGACTCCTTGGAACTCTCTTATTTAAAACGAGCATCAGACATTATGTTCCCTCCTCTGAATACATGCCTGTATTTCTTTGGATTGCAAACCCTAGGGAATCCTTTGAAGTAAATGGAAACAACAGAAAGTGTGATACATTTGTAGAAAAACAAAGAGTTCTTGCAGCCTGACTTGAACAGAAGATGTATGAGATGTTCATGGAGACTTACTACAGTTCTACTCTCAAAATTCTGTCAACAGTGTTCTCTTCCATGGGGCACATCTGTTATCAGTTCTATCAGACTTTTGCTGTGCTAGGTGAAAAAATGGCTATTACTAAACTGGAGTTTGTTGCTTTTAGCACATGCAGCCCATGCACAGTGCATTGTCCTTACACCTGTTGATGCTGCTGATAGTTTCCTATGGGATTTATGTTATGCTGTTCTGTCCTCACAGCAGGTCTGACCCACTTACCTCGGGAGCTCTGCTGGCTGGTGATCACATTGGCTTTCTGAACACAATTCTAGAGGAGCTGCAAAATCTCTGTTAACCATTATGTAATGGGAGGACATGAGATGGCATTTAGGAAACAGTACAGGAATAAGTTGTAGTGTGGGAGTGAAGGGGACCCACAATTTTCATGGACTAACTTCACAGTGGGAGAGCCATGGGATTTGGAGATGTCATCCAAAATCCATTTGAGATCAAGGGGCTTTATCAGGATAGAAAATATTGAGGGAGTCCCTTGTTCAGTGTTGGCAGAACATCACTGTAGCCATGTCATCTGTAGATCAGAGGCCCTGAGAAATTATTCCTTAGCAAATGCTTTTTAGTTCTAGTATTCTTTCCCTGCGACTACTCAGTACTCAAAGAGCCTTTTTGTAAGTAAAAGAAGCATTAAAACTTCACACATGCTTTAACTTGAGGATGTGGAGAGAATTCTGGATGGCTGCATTGTTCCTGTGAATGAAGCCAATAAACTATTATCCAAACTGTTCTGCTTTGGTGTCGTAGAAGGAAATCAGCCAAACTGCTGGACTTATCTGGCCCGTATTGGGTGTCAGCTATGAACAAAATTTTAATTCCAGCTACCAGAGCCATATCTCATATCTGTTTTCAATGAGTTAGATCAAGAAAGTTTTTTTGCTTCTTTCTTTCTTTCCTTTTTTTTTTTAATCATTCTGCTCTGTGCAAGTGAACTAATGTTAGTTGCGTTCTGGATGGCTGGTGGACGTTACAGCTGTAACAACAAAAAGTAAGATTTTCTTTTTAACATCATACTTCAAAAGTTAAATTAAAAATTCTCTTGCAAAAATAAGACTGTAATAAATAGAGTGTGCATCAATAAATGTACCAAGGAAGGTCAGTCTGCACCTGATATAATAAAAGTATTTCTCACAAAACCACTGTTCAAAGAAGTTCAGCATTTTTTAGTGACTGGTGACTTTTCTACAGAATTTTAGAATTCACCTATGAGTGGAATTTCTGTAATGTTAATGTCCCATTTACACCACTTCACCTTCATAAAAGATGTTTGTGTATATATGAAAATCTGGCCTATTGAAACTTTTGTGCTCTAAGATTGGTTATTTGTTAAGTTTTACAGGGTGCCATAATTTTTAGGTCTTGTCCTGAAGAATTTAGAAGTTTTAATAATTATTAGACACCTGTTGCTTTAATTAACAACATTTAACACTTTCAGCTGTGTAATTATGCTTAGATTTATGTTTACAGTTCTACAGAAAGCTGCTAAATTGCAGTGCAAACACCTGTCAACATCTGAACATACTTCTGACATACTTCTTCTGGGTTGTGATAACTTAACAGGCTGGTAAAATCACTGCCTGACTGAGGACTGCACTTGTGATAAAGGCATCTGGCCTTGAACTAAGCTGGTGTTGTAAGCGAGCTTTTGTTTTCTTTCTGTCTCTCCTTCCCTCCTTGTGGTTTTCTAAATGCTTTTATTTAGCTCGTCACTCACAGATAATAATGTTTTAGTTTACTGTCTTTTAAAAACACTGTGGTTTTAAACTTACGGATTGTGTGTATGAATAATTGACTATTTTGCACAAGATTTCCAATTCCCTTATTTCCAGAGAAATTGTGTATTTCCTTATAAATGAATACATTTTGTTATTATAATTCTAAGATGCTAATTGGCTACCGCAGCACACTCTGTTGTGAACAAATTGCATGTGTTCACGTTCTGTGATTTGGAAAATGTCTTTTTAAAGTGAACGGGGTGTTTTGGATTTTGAAGATACACATGGTTCTGCAAAGCGAGACAGAAGGATCTAGCACCTTTTAATTGAGTCACAGAGCAGTCACTGCAATAATTGCTCTTTTTGGCAATTATCAGGTGTGCTGCATTATCTCCTGTAGCAGCATTAAATACTGTATCATGAAAAACAAAGATATAACTTTGATGTGTTGCAAAAAGTCATGCTTTGATAAGAGAAATGACTTCTCAGGTATCATGAGATTTGGGTGCCAGTTATCAAACTCTGAATGATGGAGATCTATTGCCTCTACCTATTCACTTGCATAGCCTATGTAAGCAGTAAAAATGGATATGCTGATTTCTGCCCCTTAGACTGGAGCCATTGCTACATGAACAGCACAAAAAAGTGTGAGGTTCTGCTATCTTGAAGCAGATTATACACCATCTGCTAACCCTTTGATGTGCTTGCAGTCTCACTGCTGATCTTGAAGAAGGTTGTTTTTTTTAAGACAAGAGAGGTAATTATCTAGTGGTGTAGCAGGCTAAGTAAAGGGTGATGAGGAGCCATATCTATTGTCAGAACTGGAGAGACTGTCCACTCTACATCTCCCTTGGCTCCTGCCTGTTACGACCCAGCTCCTGCCATGGCATCGCCTTTGTTAATCCCTGTATTTTCAGTTGTAGGGCAATGTAGTAAACTTCTGATTTATTAGTTATTATTCTTATTTATCATTATTATTCTGTCTTTCTACTATTGCTACCTCTTTATCACAGAAAAAGCAATGCTCAGAAGAAGCTGGTTTTCCTCCCCTCACTTAAGGATTTCTCTGTCTCTGTCCTTTCATTTCCTGTGTCCCCGTATGTATTGGCATGCTGCACAAAAAAAAAAAGAAAAAAAGAAAAAAAAAGAAAAAGAAAAAGAAAAGAAAAAAATGTCTCTTCTTTCTACAGAGATAGCATTTAATTCAGGGAGAGGTTTACTTCATAGCCTAAAAATGGCTCATACTCCTTGATCTGACTCACTGAGTTATAGTACAATTGCTTATAGATCGATTTATTTTTAGAGCCTTGTACATGGCTTCTATGGGCAGCATTTGTTTCTGATCAAGAGAGGGCTCCAAACTGAAGTATGCTGCTGGAGGGAATATCCTTTCAACTTGACCCCTAATATAAGGACCCTCTGACAGTGTTGGTTTTTTCTGCACAAGAGTGCAACAGACATTGGAAAGGCAAATGTTTTGTGATCAGCTGGAACAAAAAAGGGGCAAATGTGAGCACTCCTATGTCCCATGAATCACAGGAGTTTTTTTCTTGCTGCCTTCCATTCTGTTTCATTGGAGGTGGATGATTTTGCTCTTCTCTTGGATTTTTTTTTCTTCTGCGAGGGGAGCTGGCTTTGTGGGGAAAAAATTTGCATCAACATCTGTATCACCATCAAGCAACTTCTGTATCACCATCAAGTCATCACTAGCTTTGGAAGTGGTTTTCTTTGTTTTTCTACCCAGAATCAGAAGGGTTAGAAGCAGTGCTTCCAGCTCTGTACTCACTCAGTCAATGGAACAGGTGAACTAATACTTCTTACTAATACTTCTTTGTGCGTTATCTGACATTTATGTTTTTCTGGATGGGTGGTAAATACTGCGAAGAGTTTATACTGGCATATAGTCATTGTGACTTTAGCATGTTAGCTCTGTATTCCCCTTTGTTTTTTTTTTTATATATATATATATATTTATTTATTTTTGTAATGAGAAAATATTAGCATGCACAGTAAAGTAACAATATGCAGATATTGTCTGAAAGGATCAGGAATACGTGGGCTTCTCATGGACTTCTCATTCAGCCTGACCCCATCCAGATGGTAATACACGATCAGATGTTTCTGTATGCTGGATTTCACACAGCCAATGAAAATGCCATTCTGTGCAGAAGATCCACTGGGGAGAAATGTTAATATCTGTAAAAAAATGGAAAATAAACCCCCCAAACCAACTAACCCTGATTATAATTCTGCAGCATTGCCTCTTAACTGAGAGTTGTGTGCTGTTGTGTAAGGAGTGTTGTAACTTTATTTAGTATTATTATTCTTCTGGGTGGACATATACTATGCTTGCTGCAGGTGATGTTGTTGCCCTGGGCTGTACTACTGATGATAAGAGTTACTACAAAAGTGAAATGTAAGGAAATGCTGCCTTGTATCTATCCATATAGAATTATTATTCTCATAATTTAATGTTAGATTTAAAATGTTATTCTCAATACATACCAGGTTAAGGCCAAGACAAACTAATTTTACCTCTTGTAGAAACTATCCCTTCTGCCTTGAACTGTGAACTCATTTTAAATACCAGCGAGACACTCAGGAGTCAACAGCTAAAACTGTTGAAGAGAGAAAGGAAAAATAAAAGTAACAAAACAAAAAAGAGGATGAGAGCATCTAGAAATATAACTCCCACAGAAAGTCTTCCTTCACATCTTCTTGGTGAAAGGCCATGAGTTGTGCTTCTGTCAGGGAACAGCAAAGAAATGAAGCTCTTTTCAGTTCAACAGCTTCTCTATATGGGTTCAGTCTTCAGGAAATAAGAACCTAAAAAGCAGCACTTTGGGTTAGCTAGAAGTTAGCTTAGGAATGTGTTCCCATTGTTGCTAGGCATAGCCTGCTAGTGATGAGTGAATCTGGCATGTCCTTTAAAACTTACCAGCCTTCAAATGGAGATTGAAGGCTTTCTTGTAGTGGGACACTGCCTTGTGAATCTAAGTCATTCATAAATGATCTGCACCAGTGAAGATTAAGCACATGAGACGCTAATGTGATATTTCTAGAATTACATGGTTAAACTGTAGTAGCTGTCAAGCTATTGTTATAAATTGGACAATATAAATACAGGATTAATCCTTGTGTGATAGGATATCAGTCATCATCAACAATTAATTGATTCCTCACTTCTTGAATTTTAATGTCAGTAAAGAATATCAGTGATTCTGTAGATCTTTGACTACCTATTAAGTGACCAGAGGATGTAAACTTGAGATTGTTAGTGCCTAGGATTCCTCTAAGCACTGTACCTGCAGCAGCACAAGGATTGTTTTACTGTTGTTCTCTTTGGCTGACTAATAAGATCTTGAATGAAAAACCAAAGCCAAAATTGCTCTATGAAATGTGCAGTGCAGGTAGTAGTTTTTCTTTACGATGTTTTTTGGGCACGCACACATTTTTAGATATAATTTCTTACAGACATCTTTTATTCTTCTTGGGCCTTGCTTTTTCCTCATGCACGCAACTGCAGAGAAACATTAGCTTTATAAATATGACTTTGAAAGCATTTATTTTCTGTAAAAAACAAGGGAACAAAAACCCATATAAAGATGTTAGGGAGAACACATATTGATTTGCATTCTTTTATATTGTCCTGTGGTCCCTCTGGCTTTTGCAGGAGCTATTCCCTCCCTCAAATGTTTGGACTGAGGAATCTGCTGGGGCTGCCCCATGCTGACATGCAGTCAGTGAGGTTAGAATGAAGCACTTCAGCATCACACAACACGTGCTCCACAGATAACCCAGGAGGAATTTTGGCTGAGTTAGGGTTGTCCTTAGGCTATTCTTACAGCTTACTCCCTATACTCTTTTCAGCTATTTGTGAGAGATAATGCTCTCTCCAGACTTTTAGTCTTTTTGTGTATCCCCATAAGAGAACCTGATTAATGCCTATTATAGCATTTCTTCTGTGAGAAGTCATTTAAATCAGGCTATCAATCTGCTGTCCAGCTGTTAATGATTCAAGCTGAATGTAGACTGACAGCATAGCTTGAGAAGAGCTGCTTATCCATTTACCAGTTTCCTATGCATCACTTTGAAAGTGCTTGTGACAATACACGGGGTTACCAAATCTGTGTATAGGGACTTGACTTCCAGTGGAGACAAATATCTGCAGCTTTCATCAGGTTGTGCTAAAACTGCAGATAACGGCCCTGCAGATAAAGCCCATTTGAATTCTTGAAACAGATTTTCAGATGTATGCTCTGTGGGCAACTACTACCAGGAATACTTCTTGATCACCTTTGCCTCTCACGTACAGCAGTGGGCTGACCACAACCACCTTCTTCCTTCTCAATTTAAAATGGGAACTGATATCCCCAACAAGCAATCCAGCTTCCTCTTCAGATGACTAAAGCTTCCTTGATGTGATGGTTGCATACTCAAAGAGTAGTGTGACCACCTTCCTTCCTGACCACACTTCATTAAGGACTCCTTTCACATAATACACTCATTTTTGAGTGAAAAGGGAACTCACAGAGGTTTAGGAAGGTCAAGGCTGTAAGCCAACAATGTAATAAATTTCCCTTCAAGCAGGGGCTATGGAAAGGAGATCCAGTAGGATGTCAGAAATAACTGGGCAATGGAAAGCACTTTGAAGTTTGAAACAAATTGATGTAGTTACAAGGTTGCATATATTTTGACCCCTTGGTAGTGGGAGAGGGCAATGGAGGAGGAGAAAGTGTAGGAAGCATGTGAATACCTTAAAAAAGATTTCGTTCATTCCTAAACTATGGTATTTTTCAGTGGTCATAATTCAGCTACAGTTCATGTGCTAGTGCTTCAAGCATATGGCATTTGTCATTTGCAGTGATCCATTTCATAATATCCATTATATTTTCTGTCTGTAATGTGCTTCTAGGGTTAAGCTTTGGGAATGTACTTTGGGAATTGTTTAGGAACAATTTAACATCTTCAAGCCATAGGCAGCTACTGAGGCAGGGGTGGTTTTTGAGTCTCATTACTCTCTGGCTGTGATCTAAAGCCTGTTGAAGTGAATGGGAGTCTTTTCACTTACTCCAATACATTTTAGATCTGAATCCTCCTCTGTAAGTTGTTACATCTTAAACACTGACTATTTGGAAGAAGATAGTAACACAGCTTACATTTCCTGGCTCTGGAGTTTCCTTTAGGCTATCCTCAGGTCAAAACTTGTCTTCAAATTGTATCTCTGCAGTGTTTATTCCCACAAAAGGAGATAAAGCTCTTTGTTCCTCTAGAGGTCCCTAGGTGACTAGATTGAACAAACAGAGCAGTAATGTTCTCACTGTTTTCCATCACCTACTAAAGTGCAGAACCTTCTGCCTCCCCCAGCGTTTCCATTTCCTCTACTTCCTGTCCTTGCAGATTGAGTAACAAATGCTGAATATTTCCTGAAGTTGACTAATGACGGGACATTGATGTCTGCAGCTGAGCCGTCTGTTTAATGCTGGGATGAATTCTTGACTGAAAGGAGGTGCTATGGTTGTGTTTACAGAGGCCAGAAACCCCCAAACCAACAATATACTTGTGTCATTTTAATACCTTTAGTGTATTGAATCAGCTTAGTCTAAACACCCTGCAGCAAATATACTTCAAATGTCTCTTTATCATTGGCCAACTCAAGAGAGGGTACTGTGGTTATAAATTCTTTTTCTCATGTTCTGCTCAATGAAGACCATTAATGATTGGGAAAACCCAGTATTTGAAAGGAATTAACTTTAAAATTAAGAGGAAAAGAAAACAGGTGGTAATTAGATTGGGTTCAGTTTACATAAAGTTAGGCTATGCATCCTCTAAGCTAAGAAAGTTTAGAGCAGTGTTTCTTCAGTCTCCCAGCTATCTTTTATGCTGAGGGTATAAATGCCAAGAAGGGAAAAGAATTTCATGTATTTTAGTTTATAGCTGGACTGTCTCTCCTTTTGGCTGTGGGATTTCTTTCTCATAATGTCATTAAAACTTCACTTGCCTTCATTCCTTTTGTGTTGACTGAGATGCATAGATCTCTGTTTCTGCATGTATCAAGTTATAATGAATTTCTGTAATAAAGAAGTCTAGTAGTGTTATCACTGTACATCTCGACCTGATTAGTAATGGTACTGATGTGAGCAGAGAGGGTCTGGTAACAAAGGAAAACAGTCTTACACATTGCTTCCTTAGCTATGCAATAGCTAAGTTGTTTATTTTGATTCTTATGTACTTGAGCTCTATCATTTATGTTTGCTTTAGAGTTAGAAACACCTCTTCAAAGTTGGAAAAAGACCAGAAACCACACACACACACACACACACACAAAAAAAAAAAAAAAAAAAAAAAAAAAAGTGGGCAACTAAAAAATTTAAGCTTTTGAACATGGAAGGGAGAAAGATGGGAGAGAAATTAGTTACGTACTTATGTGATCAAGGAATCACTCCCATGTGATAGCAATGCTATATGGATCTTCAGTACAAAATCAGATGGTTATTTTATATGTGAATTTAGTTGATGTAAGCCACACCCAAATACATGAATATGGCCCCCAGAAAAAAAACAAACAACCTTAAATGGGATTAACTGCTGACATGCATCAGAAAGCTGTTACTTTAACACATATGGTTCTTTTGGTGACACTGGCTTGTTTTTGACTAAAATAGTGCCTTATCCTTATATGGTAAATGACAGTAGAAGACAGATGTGGGCTGTTGTGTAAATAGTGAAGGATGGAAGCCCTCTGACTTTGTGATGCACATCGAACTCTTATGACTACTTCTAGAGCCTGTTTTTACTTGCTGTAATCACCCAATATTTTAAAACTGAATAATGTATTTGCCTTTAAATAGATTAATTTTTTATATGATGAATGTTGCAAAACTAGGAAAAATAGACAGTTTCAAGATAAAAGAGGAAAAAAAAAAAAAAAAAAAAAAAAGGAATGAAACCAAAAAAGCAACACACCAAACAAATCACATAACCCACAATTCTTTTCTTTGTTTCTTTTTTTTTTTTTTTTTTTTTTTTTTTTTTTTCTCTCTCCATCTCTTCCATTGCTATTATTATTTTTTCCCTCACTGTTCTGACCCTCCAGTGTGGAGACTTCAATTGAAAGTTAACAGATGCTATTCCACACAATCTGACTGCTCCTGTGGGGAGCTTGTTTCCACCAGACATTTTACAACATCTGTTTGAAGCTGACTTCTTGCTCCTTCTGTTCCATCTCAAATTGGTAGTCTCGATGAGAAGAGATGAGAAGGTACACGTACCAAGTGCGGGCTTTGACCCCTGATGCCACACACTGACTGACATTTGCACTTACATTGAGACATGCTGCTCTCAGATATGTGGTAGTAAACAGGACTGTTCAGCTGGCTAGGAGAGATGCTGTTGAGACAACAGGAAAAAAAAATAACTTCACCTTTGTTAGTAGAAATTTCCTGTTTTGTTGTTTAATTTTTTTTTTTTTCATAAAACTCAGAAATATTTTAAATTGTTTGTACAGCCTGTTGAGTCTTCAGTATTTTATTCATCTGCAGCATAAAACTTCATGACTTTATTAATATACTAGCACTCTTTTCCCATTGGGCTTACTGGAGTTACTAGCCAGAGCTCCAGGATTTTTCTCTATACCCAGATTAGTCACTTCAAATTTATGATATTATAATGTGCATATATGAATTTTTCTTTGTTAAAGTAATACAAACCTTTCTGTACATATTAAATTTTGTCAAACTAACAATTCTTTCCATTCTCAATTAAAAACTCTTCCATTTGAAATGATAATGCTACCTCTTTAAATTATAGGGAAACAAATGTTTTCAGAGGGGGTAGGATATTGCATAATCATTTTCATAATTTTTCAATAGCTAAAAATATAAAACTGTGGAAGCAAAGAAACGATTTAATTTCAGTGACACATAACACTAAGATCTGAAGTTAACTCATATTTATCTACTAATACAATGAGCAGAGTCCTCTAGAGCCATCTCTCCTTTTTTTTACTGTTTTCTTTTGAATGCTGACTGGTGATAATTAAGTCACTTCGTGCAGCAGTTATTAAGCTTTGATAAGATGTAGCTTCTTTTCCTTTTTTCCTCCCTGGAAACTGTATGTTTTGTTGTTTTAATCAGTAGGCAGAATGCTATAGAAAAATGGTGAGAAACTTTACTTACAGACATATCAAGGATAGAATCTGAAGGTCCATAAAAAATTCTATACTTTGAATTGTACCTGAAGACTTCTCCCGGGCTACTAAGCATGTCATCTATTCTGTTCTGGCTCTTCATAAGCTATTGAATATTTAGCCCTCCGAGACAAGATGTTAGAAATAAATCGGGTTATCTTTCAATGCAGTTATGCTGACCAATTAATAATTTGGACAAGATTTTAATAATCCTACACAAGATTCTCTAAAGCTATAATGAGAATGTGGTTCTTGTTCAAACTGGGTTTGTAATATCTTGAGATAAGATATGCATGCTCTTTAGGACGAGGAAAGGTAATTGGAAGAGAGAACACTGTATTGTTAGAGTTCAAGCTTTAGGGATACTCAAAGATATGTTATAGCCAACTCAAATATTTTAACTTTTGAAGATGCATCAAAAGGAAAATGTGATCTGAGACTTGTTTCTTTCCTTGCTGAACTTGATTTATCTTTCTGGAATTTGAGGTTGTACAAAACATACAGAAAATACCAATATACTACTTTTGTTGTTGTTCTCACTCTTTTTCTAATATTAGTAATCTTCCTCTATTATAACCTGCATTGGTTGCTCTGAAAGTATTGTCTCCTGCTTACTTCCATAGAAACGACAACAGTTATAAAAAGCACACTAACACTATTTGAAAGTTCTCAGCTACAAAATGCCATTTTTCTACAGCCACCACCATTAACTATGTGTTTGCAACTGCAACAAACAAAAGCCTGCATGCTGTGCTCATAAAATGTAGGTGACTGTAGGTGACCCTCTGTTTCAAAGATGCCATGTTGAGGTTACTCTAGGAAAATGTTGCCCATTTGGTCCATATTTCATCAGCCTGAACAGATGGGAGTCAGAAGGTGCCAAATCTGGACTATAGAGTGAGTGTGGAAGAACAGTCCAACCAACACTGACAACGTGCTCCACAGTTTTCAAACTGGGCAGGGGCCTGGTGTAAGCATGTTGTGAGGGAAAACTTACCTTAATCTGTGACCTGACTCTGGAAGTTGAAGCCTTCAACTGAGTCAGCATCACTATAGCCATTAAGGACAGCAACTTCTTCTACGGGGAGTTCACATATCTCCATTACATGGTCTTCTGTTTTGAAGAACTACTTTTGAAGAACTACTGCTAGTGATGCAATCCAGGAAACTGTCACCTTCAGCCCTGCATTGTTTCAATAAGTCCTGACAAACCTGCATACAGTGTTCTTTCTTTTCGCGTGTGAGCATTCATGGGACCTACCATTATGATATTCAAATGCTGCCACCATTGAAGCCAAGAAATTGATGCTGATATTGAGCCATGTGGACACTTTCCTGGTCATAATTTAATGATTCGTGTGGATGAGCTGATTGTGATGCTCTTCATTTTTTTTTGATGTGACAGCTGGCATAGCAGTCCAGAATATGGCTTGTCTTCACACTGCTTTCACCACTGCCTAAATGCACCACTCTCCACCTCACTGTGCTGACATCCTCTTTTTAGTCTCCATAAACGTTCAGCCAGCATTGATAAATATCCATGGGTGCAATATTTTCTGCATAGAGGAATTTAATTACATGCCTTTTCTTCATATGCACTTCCATATCACTGCACCTCTGCTGCCATCTATTGCGTGGCAACAAAATTAAATATTTTTGGGAAAGTCCAACCTTTACTGCCATACTACCAATATGTGCCTCTGACATTGTGGACCAACATTATAAATAGGAGGCATTAGTTTCGGAGCAGCCTTTCATTGCACTGTGTTGGTAGTTTCTGGAAACAGGACTCAGTCAATTAAGTAACAACCCTGCCATTCTTGTAAGTGTCACTCTATTTTCCAGAATGAATATCTGAGCTGCCTCTGATTGAGATTACCTGTTTTAAGTTGTCTCCAAAAAGGTTTGAACACATACTCAAGGATCTGCAGTTGCTTATATACTCTATTGCATGCATAGCTTGATTGACAGCGTATCTACCTGGAGATCATCACTTTGTCTCAACCTGATGGACACCAAGGGTCAAAAGAAATCCAAGGAACTCTCTTACTCTGTTCTGCAAGCCAAAGAGATTGGCACAGTGGACAAATCATTAGTGCCAAATCACTGAGCTAGCCAACCAGGGAGGTTGCTCCCAGCCATGTGATCATAGTATGAGAGTTCCCCCCTAATATTTTAGGCAACTCACATTTACTCTCTACATATTTGGAAAGATTCTGAACCTGGGCTTTGAAGGCACCTAGAACCTTAATGGAAACATCTCTTAAAATGAGGCCTATGTGAATTTCCCCATCCTCTTCCAGGCATTTTGTGTAGTGCCATATCATGGCAGAGAGAAAGTATATTGTTAGTTTCTCATCAAGATTCAGCCTGCACAACCCACAGCTCCTTCCCTTTCTAGAAGGTTCACTCCATGAAAGCTTGGATGTTTAGACAGTCTGGTCACATCATTTCAGATTCATAGTGGTAGGTCTAGCATCAGTGACATGGATGAATGACTTCAATAAAAAAGTACAGTGAAACAGCATCTTCCACAAACCTATTTGTACCATATGTTATGCCCCCAAATGCTCTTCTAGTAGAACACCCAACCTTGGGGCCTTCTGTTTGTTATTAGTAACATTTGCTTTCAGTTTCTCGCCATTTTTTTCTGTGAAGAGGGGGAGGTGTGTGGAATATCTGAAAACAATAACTCTTGTTCATTGACATAAACCGGCTGTCAGTTCCTTGTGGGACCTGGGCTGATAAAATCCAGGGGAAAACTATTTTATTTGCAATGTAAGGAATTTTAGCCTGTGGAGATTTTTAGTTCAACAGCAGTAAAGGTAGGGACAGCAACCCGTGAGGCTGTTAAAGGTTACATTCCCTTCCACCCTCTTTTTTTTCCCAGTCCCTTGAGTCATAATTAAAACTCCAGAAAGTGAGAAGCTGTTACTAATACTAACATACAGTTTGGCACAACAGAATCATGCATTTACTGACTCGTGTTTTTTATTTAATTTCATTTTTTATAGGTCATGCTTAAATTTTACTTTACTATTTGGTTTACAAAGGGCTTTTCTGAATCTGAAACTTTTAATTTGACTTGAGAGTTTCCCAGGTATAACAATTATGGAAACAAACACCTTTTTCAGCTGCCTGATGATAATTGTCTCTTAATGGAACAATCAGGCATGTTAATCAGATGTGCATTTGGTACTCTCAAACTGAAAATGTTGGAGATGGTCTCTTGTGCTTTCTACTGCTTAGGATTTTTCCCAAGAGATTAGCTGGACCCAGAGATGAGCTAATTAATTACCTTTTGTA
Organism: Excalfactoria chinensis; assembly: GCF_039878825.1. Lineage (NCBI taxonomy): Eukaryota > Metazoa > Chordata > Aves > Galliformes > Phasianidae > Excalfactoria > Excalfactoria chinensis. The sequence goes on from NC_092826.1 coordinate 107,785,824, forward strand.
TCTTTCTGAGAGTGATCCAGATTTGAAGAAGCTGCTACATAACAATATTTGCACACTGTCTTTTCCAGGACTGAAATAGCATTTCAGTCTGAAACCCTGCACAGTGTTAGTTAGAAGACCCCCAGTCAGAAAAGAACTAATGAATTTGGTGGATATAGGCTGAGAATCAACCACGTAGTTCATGCTTGTTTGTAAGAAGGACCCTCTGCCAACATAGGGTTCTTTTGGGTATCTGTGTTTTATTTACAAGTCTGTACCCAGCCATGTCTTAGCTAACATTCCCCGAGTCTTTGTAAGCCATTCCTCATCAGATGATGATCATATTTTCAAGATAAGTTGAAGTGAAAGTTTTACTTAACCTGAGTCAGTAGTGTAAGAGCTTATAATTCCCATGCACACATTCTATTGAGGCAATTTAAACTGGCCAGTGAAATCCTTGGAAGGTCCCTCAGTGAAAGAGAAAGAATTATTGGTACCTGTTGAATTGTCATTTCATAAAATACATTGCCCCTTTTAAGGTCATCTGTTTAATTGCTGATCACCCTTGACCTTGCAGTCCCATGTAATTGCAGCCTAAGGTAACATGAAGTGATAGACTGAAAAAGAAGTGCCTCCTCAGATGCATCTCAATGCTTAAAAGACATTAGAGTTGTCTTTTTTTTTCCTTTCTTGTCAATGGGGTAGCAACATTCAATCTCAGAAAGCCTGGAAAGATGTGTGTCAATTCATGTGAGGCTATACTCTACTCTGTTTTTCCTGCTAGTTTTCAGTTTTTCTTGTGTACCGAGATCACAAAGTTTAGGTCAACCATTCCCTCTTCTCTGTTGAGATGTTGGTGAGCAAAATATGGCTTACTCTGAAGCAAGAAGTTTTTTGGACTGCAATACCTTGTGCCTGTGTAAGAGCCCAGAAAAAAATAAATATCTCTTGAAAGGAAGCTATAATCCTTGGAAAGTACTTTATCAGATGCTGTCCTCACAGTATTTCTTGGTGCTGTTGTCTGTCCAGCACAACATAAGAAATGAGAATTGGAGAGAAAACTTGCTTTGTTTTCATCTGAAGAATAGAACACAAGCGCTAAATCTTCTCTATAAATTGCAAGTAACCAATTCATATTCACAAAGAACAAGATGATGTAAATTGTCAAAATCAAGAGTACTCTCCTTCTAGATAACACAACAGTGTATGTCTATTGTCATATTTAATAAGGTAGAACTGAAATTTTGCATTAAATTACAAGAAAGAAGCCTGAATATAAGTGCTTTTTATTGGCTTAGTCACTGAGATTGGAAAGGAGAATAGAATTACCTGAGAAATTTACCTGTGCTGTTGCTTTTTGAATATACTATTTTTATGCTCATTTTCTATACTACCCAGTCATTCATTTTTAGTAAGAGCAAAATGCAGACCAAGATACCAACTTTGTATCTTTGGTTGCATTTTTTGCTATTCTGGGGAATGTTTATTTTCATTTTGAAACAAAGTGAACTCCAATAATATTTTAAATTTAAAGAAAAAAATCTTAAATAGTGTATTGACATGATGCACTTGTTTCTAAAACCTCAGAAGAAATCGAATAAGTATCCAGACTGAATAAACAGCTTATTTGCTTTCTGAGTATTTTTAGCTCCTGCATCTGCCCTCAGTTTGATCTCAGGCTTCTTGATTATTGAATCCTGAGGGTAGGGTCAGAGAACCAGATGTTCTCTCTCTTGCTTTCGGACAGGAGTTGGGAATACTTCTTTCATGTCTCCATAGTTTGTGACCTGTAGACATCACTATAACATAAGTAATAATAAACACACTGGTGTGCGCCTGATGGAACTACTCTGATACTTGTATTAGTATAAGGTAAAAATTTTGTTGATTATCTGCCATCGAAACATCCTACATTCTATGCATGTGTAAATATTTCTAGTAATTAATATGTGTGTTTTCAGAGTTGTTCCTACAATGCAGCTGCAGGAGCTTTTTCTAGTGGTTTTCCTGTTTGTCTATGTCAAAAGGGATATTTAAATGTATGCCATCATGGGGAAGTATTAGCAAACCTCTGATACTGCTGAGCATCTTCTTTTGCTGTGCAGCAGCATTATAGATGACAGTCTTCAGAGCCATTTACTGTACTGCATCCCAAGCTCCTAGAGCTGCTTGTCTACATGGCATGGCAGGAAATGGTGCTTGGATTGACATTCCACCACCTTTCTTGTCCATACAGCAGAGCTCCAGCACTGCCAGCTGACACTTTCTTTTCACACTGGAATCCTGTAGTTATAACTCAGTCTGTTTGCACGTCTCAGATTCTATTTTTAAGCACCACTAATCCTCAGCTAAGGGCCAGCCTCCATCTGGCCTTACAAGGTTGTGTGGAGGTGAGGGAGGAACCTTTCCAGGCCTTGTGCAGTCTGCTCCAGAGCTGAGAGCAGTCACTGCCTTAAAAGCAGGAACATCTTGCCTGGTCTGCCTGGAGTGCAGAGATGATGTGTGGCTAGAGAAAACATGTCCCACATCCCACGTGTGCAGCAGAGACTGTGTTTCCTCTGTGAAGAACACTTCTCAAATGGCAGTATTCGAGCTTCATCTGAAATGTGCGGCTGAACTTTGAGGCTTTTAAAATACTTTGAAGGCCCTTACTTCATATGCTTTCCCTCAAGTTAATAGTTGACAGCTCAGTCAAGGAAATTAGGATTGTAGTCATTACAGCCTTGTGTTTCCCTAAACAGCAGGAAAACAGTGATAATAGTGTGGAAGTCCTGGTATGAGCTGGGCAGCAGACTGAGTGTGCTGAAATGGGTGAGGAAACAGACTTCTGCCTGCTAGAGGAATATTTTTTCTGCTTGAACACAGGGGAGAAGGAATCAGGTATCAGTATTCCCAAGATGGGAATACTTAAGCAAACAAAAAGTTGTTCATTGAGAGGACTGTCTACCAGCTCAGTGAGGAAGTGGAAAGAGACTTTTCTACTGCAGATTGCTCAGGTGCTGTTGCATCCAAATAGACCGTGAAGACTGTTTTACAATCTTTTGAAATAACTGGTTTATTGAAGCAAGACAGGATCAAGCCTGTTTTCTTGTTACACTTGGGAATGTTGAAAACCATTCTGAGAGTGTCTACAGGTAAAGAATTATGTTATATTTTCCAAAGAATAGATGGTTAGAACGTGTAATTGCTTCCCATTGAAGGTTGTTGTTTGTTAAATAACCAGCAGAAATATGAGCTCTGTGGCCTGGAGAGGACATAGTTTCATGATGCTTTTACAGTCATCATAGCTGAGAGTGATGTGGTCTTGGGGGCTTTTTATTGAACTTCTATTTGCTTGATAATCTTTGCTCAAGTGTTGAGTAAAGGATTGTCAGTTGAATCTGTCTCCTGTTAAGTCTGTAGGCAGCCCATCTAGGTCCTGAGCAACGAGTTTTTAGCAGGATAAGGCCTTTGGCTAAAGGCAGTTGCAAGAAGGATGGTGACTTGGCAGCCATACAGAAGGAAGACCTATCTCACAGTGGTAGTGAAGGATGTCAGTCTCCTAGGAGGCACAGTGGCTTTCAGACATGGTGCTGCTGTGCTGAAAGAGCCTCAGGCAGTTGCTCTGTGTCTAGGATTAGAAGCCTCCATCCATTGCCAATAACATTTTGCACAAAAGTAAAAGAAAAGTTAACTCTTTTTTAATGTCAAGAATTCACAATTTAATGGGTTCTCATCTCTCTATTTATATATGTTAGGGTCCGCTTTACATCTCATTCCTATATCCCTGGTATCTTTGAACACCAGCTGGGAAAGTCTTCTCCAATGCAATCTCACATATCACATATTATATACATTCAAAATTGGAGGACCAGTATGTCCTGTGCATGTTAAATTACGCTTGTTTTCCAATAAATATTTTCCAGCAAGTACCAAGCAAATAATTTGCAGGACCCCAATCCTACATTTAATCACTTGCACAGATACTCTGCAGGAGGGTAAAGGCACTTGTGTTGATGTTGTTTCATTTAATTCATTAGTTTCAATTACATTATTTCTTTAACTAATGCTAACCCTGTATGAAACTGCAATAGGCTTATTAGTATCTGCATCAAATCAATTTGAGCAGTGAGTAACAAACAGTGTTCTGGAAGTCTCAAGTATTTTAACTCTGTTGTTTTCATGTTTAGCAATAGAAATGAGAAGAGTAAATAACTGGAACCCCGTGTGTGAAGAAGCTATTAACAGTGTTTTGTTCTGTTACTATTTTTCTTTATTACTGGAGAATCAAAATACACTATATATTTTGTATTTCATATAATTATGTAGGCAGTAAAACTTTATGAACAAAGAAACACAGTTTGCACTAATTCCACAGCTCTTCTGTTTCATTTTATGGTATGCATTTTTGTTTTGCTTCAGAGAGTACTTCTATTGAATTGGTAGAACAGTAGGAAACCCACCCACCAGCTAATTTAACCTGTAAAAACTGTCTTACTGCAAGTGAAATAAAAAAAGAAGTAGCCTACTGACTACTTCATAGACCTCATTTTTGTTTCCAAGATTATCATTTATATCCTGTTGAACACTGATTTTATTTTATTTTTTTTTTGTTAATTTTATAACATAGTTCTGCTACTACACTAAACATGGAGAGAAGTGGAAAATTATTTATGTGCTTTGAAAATTGATCAGCATATTTATTTAAAAAGAATAAAAATGAATTAGACATATCCAGATCTGTTTTAAACAAAGTAAAGAAAAAGGCCAGCTTTTTTATTGTGGTCAAACTCAAAAGGACAAAATCAGATGGGGGGTGGGATTCTATAAACTAATACATATAGTCATTAACAAGCAACAGGGCTTGTGAAGGGCCTGGAGAATATGCCTATGTGGAGTGTCTGAAGGAACTGGGGCTGTTTAGTCTGGGGAAGAGGAGGCTGAGGGGACACCTTATTTCTCTCTTCAAATACCTGTAAAGTGATTGCAGAGAGAGCGGGGTTGGTCTCCCCAGGGAGGTGGTTGAGTCACCATCCCTGGATGTGTTTAAAAACCATCTGGACATGGCGCTCAAGGACATGATTTAGCGGAGGGTTGTTAGGGTAGTATTGTTAGGTTGTGGTTGGACTTGATGATCTTGAAGGTGCTTTCCAACCTGAGCAATTCTATGATTCTATTTAACCCTGTGCTTGATCTTGAGGAGAGTGAGACTTTATTGACATTCCTCCTTATCTAGGTAAGGCATCTTGATTTGGCTTAATTGCCCTTTTACCTGTTGTCTTTGAAACCTCCACATGTGATCTATTTTTGATCAACTACGTCTCATCTGTTATGGCCCTGCTTGATGCTTATCTCATTTAGAAAGCCTGACTGGGAAGTGACTGTAATCTTTTAATTTACCTCATGATGATTTTACACAAATGTTGGGGTTATTTGTTCAGAGCAGAGTTCTCCATTATCTGTTTTCTTCATTCAGTTGCAAATAAGGAATTACAGAGCAAAGTGATGAACTGAATTATTTGAATCCAGAAGAGTGTAAGTTTTGTATTTTTTTTTTTGGCATTTTTATACATCCCTTTTAATTACTGTGCTTTAGTTCTCGATTGCAATTCATTTAATCTAATATTAGAAAAAATACTTTTTGTCCTTGTCCTGTTCCTCTTAAATACACACATTTTTAAGGCTCTGAGCCATCATGTCCTTTCACATTATTTATGAACTGAAGAAAACATGCTTATTTAGAAAGAATACTTAAGTGAGCTAGACAGCAAAAAGTAAGTTGTAGAGACAAAAGCATTCTGATTTACAAAAGGATACATCTGAGAGGATATTTCATTCTTGAAAAATATCTCTTCATTCTTCTCATTCCTGAAAAATTCTCATTGTTGGGTTAAATTTAAATAAGTATTTGACAGCATAGAAATGTGCATCATTTGCACATGCAGTTACTTTGGCCAACTAATTTCTGTCTGTGTTTGCACTGAAATGGTGAATAAAAGTCTGTATTTATTTATTAGTGCATGTGTAACGGGTGGAGTCTTGGTCCAATCAGTTACACATGTGATATTAATATAAGATGGACTCTGCACTGAACTTCTTACAGGAGTCGGGGATTTATCCTTGTGACAAGGATGTATTTCAGAGTGAGTTATGGCATGGTTCCTGTCTAGGTTTTATCTTTGCTTTTATTGTGTCAGTCTTCTTCCTTTTTCACTTCAGGACAGCCGTGTAGCCGGCCCTACTGTTTATCAGCCCTACAGTAAAAGTTCATGTTTTGTCAATACTTGAGTATCTGGCCTAGGACATGACACAGAAAGAATGATATTTCTCCCTTTTCCCAGCATTCTGCCCTGGACTTGGGTCAAGGTAATCATAGGGTAATAGCAAAGGAGCCTTGCAGAAAAGAAACAATCATCTGCTACTCTTGCACACAAATTTGGCTGAGCATTGAGAGTTTCTGTATTTGAGTTTTGGCTATCCACTCCATCTAATTTATGTAACTTATTTTGTGCCCACTCCTCACCTTCATTCCATTCTATTATCTAGTGTTGTATAGAGGAAGCTCTGTGTGACTTCTCTGTGGAATGGGAGGTAGTGGATCACTCAACATCAACACTTTAAAATCTGTGATTAAGGGCAATGTTGTATTTAATGTACTTACAGAAGAACTGTGTGAACTGAAAAAGTTAAGTGAACTGCTCTTTTACACTGAGAATCAAGTTTTAGTTCTTTGTTTTATGAAAAACGATGGAGGAGAAGCTCTCAGTGATGTGGACTTCACGAGTAATCTTGCAGAGCCCTGCCAAAGAGCTCCAAATACCAATACATGAACTGGATTTGCAGTCAGTTGACATTCAGCCAGTTTTGACTCAGAGGGTACAGTGCTGCTAACTGAATTGTTAACACTGAGCAGTTGGGTTTTCCTAGGAGGCCACTAAGCCAAAAATGTGATCTTGCACAGCAATGCAATACCTAATGAAGCATGATGAAATCATAATTTTATATGCTGTGATTTCCTTGTGCCTGATCACTTTTACTACTTAGTTGGCCATCAGATCTGGGCTAATTAACTATGCTTCCTAGGCTATGAATTGTGATGATTGCAACATTTGTTTTCTCACTATTTGCAGCTGTTGTCCAACTATGACTGTTATCTGTGGGCTGGGAACATCCATTCTGCAGCTCATGTTAGCTAGTACAGGCTGGCTGAGCTCCTGTTTCCCTGCAGTCTGTGCAGCACAGGGGTTGAACAAGTGAAGATTCAAACTAACTCTGCTGTCGTGTCTGTTTTGCTTACAGAGCTTGGCCAACATCACGTCAAACTAACTTGGCATACATAGTAACTTCAGTCAGCACTGTAGAGACTTAATTCATGGCTATCTGCAAGAATCCAACTCTAGTATCAGTGTAGCCTGGTAGCTCGAAATACTCACTTTTAAAACCAAATGTATTGGCTTTGCCATGTCTAAACTGTTTCTTCTATGGTTCATTCTATGACATGGTTTTTCAGTCAGCAGCGCACACAAGGGCAAAGTAGATGTATTATATACTGACGTATATTCAGTACTTCTTCCTTTTTACAAATTCCCCATCATTGCAGTGCAACCTTTTTGGCATCTCAGGCATTTTTCCATACTGTGCAGAATAAGTAAGTAATATTCAGAATCAGCAGAACATTGATCTTCAACTACAGCTTGGCAGATCTAAAACAGAGCCTAAACTCCTACCTCCTGCTACTTTCCCCTCAGTGCCCGAAGGTCTGCTTTGGACTGAGCATCTGTCTCATGTTATGGTGATAGGGGGATAGTTACTGATATTTGAGGCTCTCTGTTTTTTGCCTGTATAATTCATTTTACAAAATTCTGGCTGGTCAGTCTTCTGTGTAATATAGTGGAACCAATCAGCCATCTTAAACTGGCTGGTTAGATACATGGAGGCACAGCTATTAGTGCAGTCACACACTCATTCACTGGTGTATCTTGGAAGATGTTTTTATTGCTTTATTATGTTTGTAAATCTCATTGTTTGCACACTCTGAACACTGATTGAGCAGAATGATCAACTGGTAGTTATAATTTGCTGGCCATTTGCTGAGCAGGTATAATAGCCTGGCTAATGCTTTTAAATCTGCTACTACTGGCATCACTCATTCTGCACTTCTTTAATGAAAAATAAGGCACAAAATAAGGGATGCGGACAAGACCATGTCATGTGCGGCTTGAACACTGCCAGTAGTTCCTGCTAATGACATAATACTTGATACCAATTTTCTGGCTTGCCACCAGCTCTGCGGGCAGTTTTCCAGAGACATGCTTTCCTGTACCCAAATACATCAAAGGCTGCACTGGAATATTTTGCAGCAATGGATAACAGTAGCAGCCACATTCTATATGTAACACTTTGGGGAATGCTACTCAAATATTTCATCACATCTGGCTGCTGGTTGCTTTTTGCTCTGCACCTAGGGAGTGTGTACACATTTGAATGCATCTTTTCCTTTCTATGCACTCTGTATCATCTTTAAAAAAGAAGATCATTCAGATCTCACAGCTGTGTTGAAGAGCTCCAGCATGTACCAAAAAAAAAAGCATGTCTGTGCAGATTCACACAGAAATATAGAAGACGGTATCAGATTGACAGCTCAAGGAGGTCTAGCCTGCTGGCCCACATGCAGCTCAGAGTGCTCCCGGGAGAACTTAGGCTGGGTTTCTCAGGCTCCAAGCTGATTAAAATGAGAGGTAATGCTAAGGCCATATCAAGTCTCGATGTTGGGGTTAGGGAAATAAGCTGACAGCTGTCTTGCAACTGGAGGTAAAAGGGGCACAGATAGCAACCGCAAGTATGGGAAAATCAACTTTAGGGAGAGATAGTAAAGAACAAATTAAATACTAGTGTGCCTGTCTGTGTTTTAATTCAGGGCATGCATAAATTCACAAAATGAACATTAAATTCCTGAGTAGACTTCAAAGGCCAAAATTAGGCACTATGCTTACTGTTTCTCTAAACAGGACCTTTCCAGTTAGCTAATTTTGGGTGTAATTATTACTTATGTTCTGAACACTATGAGTGCTCACTGCTCTAGGAAACAGTTGATATAGGCAGCTGCTGTCCTAAAGACCCAGTCACACAAGCAACACCTGACTCAAAACAAGCAGAACTCACTGTGAATAACAAGGATGCGTACCTAGGCATATCAGTGTTTGTTTATATACTCGTATAATTGCGTTTAGAATTGTCACAGGTGATCCTTTTGAAAAAAGTACTCTGTGTGGCTTGTCCTTCACTGTCATGTAAAAGAATCACCTTCTTTTGAGCAGTATGGGTAAAGGTAAGCAGTATGCTGGGAACTAGAAATAATGTACTGATATGTGGACACAAAGGGATGCCAGTGGGAAAAGTAGGCTGAATCTTAATGCCGTTGGTGTATAATAGAGATAACTGTCACATCATCACATTATCACAACAAAAATCTGGGTTTCATCCCAAATTGCATAATTCCTATTTGAGATTTCTTGAAATCTTTCGGACCAAAAATATACATATAAACTGTAGAAAGCTCAGAACTGAAGTTTTACCTATCGAGGCATGGTATTTTTGTACTGCCATTTCTTTTCCTAAAATGTTATTGTTACCTTGCAAAGTGCCACAGAGCAGTTTCCAAAGCTCTGGGCAGAACTTTAATTGAAGTTTGTTGAAAATATATGAATGGGTTTTAAGGCCCAGTTTAGTTCATGTTCAGTCTTGTAAGGTCAGAATCTTTCTGAGAATTTTTAATGCTGAATCTGAGGAATGTAGGAAGTTCAGAGGCTTTCAGAGAGGGCAATGATTCTATAATAGAATGTAAAGCTACCATATTGTCAAACTTGACAATTGTGTACTGTGTGACAGAGTCACCACTGACTTTAGTCAAGAAGACTTGAAATAAACATTCAAAGAACACTGAATTTTTTATCCCTTGTGGATTTTTTTTAGTTTTCTTTTGTTTTTGTTTGTTTGTTTGTTTTTCCTTCTTAAAAAGCTGGTATCTTAAATTAATTCTTGAAAGCGACAATACGATATAGGTCCTCCAAAAGGTATGATGTTAAGTGTGGTGATATATTTTCTGAATGTATTGTTTAATCAATGTATTACACTGAGTTTTTCCAGTGTCCTTTAAGTTCTCCACTCTGAAGACTGTTTTTGGTGCTAATATGGAGATTGTGTGGCTTGAGTGTGTTTACTGCACAGTTTGCAGTTAAGGATGGGCTGAAGTCACTTGGGCTGTAGCTCTGAACTTAGCACATTGCCCACGCAGTCCAAACTTTATCAGAAAATTTGGAAATGCAAGGCATATAGTATCATCTTCCTTAATTGCCTTACCTGTCCTTTAGCTGACTGTGTAGGGAAAAAGAAGAAGAATATTGACTTCACCTCTTTCCAATAACCTCTTGCTTATAAAATGAAGTGCCTTAAGATACTGAAAATGAACTACACAGCTTGAATGTCTTTTGTAGCACGCAGATCAGCAACTGCTCTGTCAGGTTGCAGGTACTTAGAACAATGCATAAAATACTTCTTTCTCCACCATTGCTAAAATGACACTGAAATCTAGAGTCATTCCACCAGTAATTAAGCAAGCTTCATGTCAGCTCTTCTAACAATAACATTATTTTACAATAAATATATGAATAAAAATCCATAATTATCCCATAGGATCTATAGATGAGTTGCTAGTTTAATAAAATGCTGGTATTAGAAGACCAAAACTACTCTTTGGCTGAGTAGAATGCAAATTTCTACTGTGCTCTGCATACATTCCTATTAATTACTTCAGGTTCTAAAACAATGGTCAGTTTTGCGTGCTTAGTTTAAGTTCTTTTTGACACAGAAGTAGAAGCAATTTGGCCACGTAAACCCAGTTGTAGACCGCTGCTAGCATTATGAATTCTCCAAAGCAGCATTCATGACTGGTAATAGCAAACTCAAGTAACAACGTGAAGGAATTTTAGGAGTGCTTATTCCAGGGAGTATAGTTTCCAGGGATTTGAATGTGGGCTGTGGTATCAATATGAGTATTCCAGAACAGTGGTGTAATAATGGGTTCTATTGCTGAAAAAAGTGCATATTTCTAATATTGTTCAGATTTTTATTTATTTATTTATTTTTTAGGAATAAAATAAAGCAAAAAATGTTAATGGGGAATATCAGACTTCTCATTTGATGCACCAAAATATTCCACTGTTGGTTTTATGTTGGACTGAGAAAATAAATCCTGATATTCTCACAGAAAACAATTTTTTTTTGAGTGTGTGAAAATGACAAATCAGAAAAGTTCTAGTTTTTCAAAGCTCCTCTCCCACATTTGGTAAAATATTTTTAACCACTCCTCACCTACACTTATTAATATTGGTGAGGGTTATTTAGAGATCGCAGATAGACTCCATGGCAACTAATGGACAATGTGGCTGAAATGCTTTTTTTCCCCTCTAATTTAATCTCTTTTCTGGTAACTTAGTATCTTTCCTGATATTGTGTTCTGAAAGGACACCAATCGTTTCTGCTGAGTCTGTGCATGCATGAGTCTGATTGATGTGGCTGACATTTCTGTCAGAAGCAGATTTGAGGAATGGGAAATGCTGCAGATGAGAACTGTTGCCAGCAGGGATGAGATGTACGTATTCGGGGGATAAAGGAGTGGCTAAGCTGCTTCCTTAAAAGGGAAACTATACCTCCACAGTGATTTTTACAAGCTGTCATCCTGAAAGGAGTCATGCGTCATTTAGAACATCGGTCTTTAAATGCAATAAACCTGAGAGAAGGTCTATGCCTCGGACTGTACGGAGCATAGAAAAGACTGAAATAGGGCTGAGAGACTGAGTGTTGCTTGAAAGAACTTGGGACTTTTTGTTACTGATAGAACTTCTCTGGAGGCTGAAATAAACCTCTCTCTGAAGGCCCGTAGTAAATCTGACCTAATTAGTTGAATCTAGAAGTGTACTGAAATCCTATGAAAATGTGGTGCTGCAATTGTGGTCTTATTTAATTAGCAGATCCTTGGGAATAAGAAAGACCTTTCCCCTTTGCATGCTGTACACTGACATGAGATATGCTTGGGGGAAAGTAATTACAGTCATGTTGTGCTATAGGTGTAATTTCACTGCAAAGTTCAGTATGAAAGAGTGGTCCCCATTTCTTTAAAACCAGCAAGTATGAAAACACTTGGAGTTTTTTTTTAAAAAAGATGCTTATTTTAAGAGACATCGTATGTTGAATTGTGGAAGCATAGTCATCGAATCATTGCTATGTAGCTGGGTTTGCACAGTCATATTGGCTGTTTCTACATGTGCAAGCATTTTTGGTGCACTGCCCCTTTTGCTTTTATGGAAGAGCAGGCAGTAGTGTTCTCACACATGAACTCTATCGCTGTAAGCATGAGCAATTGTCTGCAAAACCATGGAAGAAACATGGGGTGCACGCTTACCTGGCTGCCTTGGCTTCTTCACAGATGTCAGCGGAAGATTTAGCCAGTATGATGAAGTTACTCTTCTCCTGACTTCCCACGGCAGTTCCCCAATTGTATATTCTGATGTTGCTGGGCATTCTTTGTGCTTATTTTGAGGATTATTCCCCCTCAATAACAGAAGGGTAAAGCTATTCTGCAGGACGAGTTGCATAAGTGTTGAGAGGGAGGAAATTAGTTTGAGGGCCCATAAAAAGCAGAACATTATTGAAGTGAGTTTGAGTAAAAAGAAAGTAAGAACTTGCCTTGCACATTTCTTCTTACTTTGTTTACATTAAAAACCAACAAATTGATTTGTATTTGTGTTTTGTGGTGACTGGACTCTATTTTTCTCACTAGTGTGGCAGCACAGGTCATATTTTTCTTTTGTCAGTTTTGAATTGCTACTCATTTTATGCTACAAGCTTTCCAAAGCACGTGGTAAGATAAGCACTTTGTATTAAAAACAAAGGAAGGATCCCACATGCATGGACGTGCGTATAAAAGCACTGAAAAAAAGAAAGTTAAGAGCACATGATAGTTGCCCCTGAAACAACAGGCAAAGCAGCCAGCTGTGAAGGAAACTAACATGATGTACTAAAGCAGAAACACAATATAATGGGGAAATGCGGTTCTTTGTTCAGATCCGTTTCCTATTAACACTTATAATGTTATGCTTGTGCAAGCCATCCCCTGAGGACCACTTGGTCAACCTTAAATGAATAACAGTGGAATATGTAAAAACTGCTAGATGCATAAAACTTCTGTGCACCCATAGTTTGTTGTGTGTATGTGTTCCTTTAAAGGAAATCTGAGCTATTTATTGCATGGAAGTTTGAGTTAAAATACTGTTGTGTTGCCAGGGGCCGGCCACTAACAGTGATTTTAAAAGGTGAGAGCAGAGTGAGATGAGGGCAATTTGAGCATGATACTTAAGGTCTCTCTGGCTATTAATGAGGAGAAAACTTTTTAGAATCGAGGAGGGGGAAGAGAAATTGACCTGGTTCTCAGCTGTCTGCAGCAGCAGGACAGACTTCTGTGAGGAGCTGCAAATAGGATGCCCTGTTGAAGTCATCCGTTTCTGTGCTCTGTGGCATATCAGGTGTGTGATGGAAGTTCATGGGGAAGGCTGCGATGAAGCCCTCTTTCCTGCTGATAAGGAGTTGTGGTGGAAGATTTAAAAATAACAGTTCATATACCAGATCTCACATCCTTGGGCTAATTTGGGGATAGTTGTTTAAGTCAGAGGAGAAAATGCTTGCAGTTTATGAAAAATGTGTTCAACTGAGTAGTGTGGGCATGCAAATAAAGAGAAGATAATGTGGATTGATTAGCTGGACTTTATGATCTTGGTGGTCTTTTCTAACACAGATGATTCCATCGACTACTTATGTACATAACTTGCCCTGTGTAACGAGATCATTTCTTCAGACACTTAAGCATCTTCTGTACATTACAAAAGGAATACTGTATGCAGTACTGTATACAATACTGTATAGCAAGGCTGCAAAATAATTGTGAACAAAGCTGAATGTAACAACCCAGACTGTCTTTGACACAGGAGTTAGCAATTACATTCCCAAGAAGTAAACAAGTTTGTTAACTGACGCCTCGGTTTCTGCACAGTAGGGATGTTTCACTGGCTGTGGACTATTTCCCAAGTTTGCTCAGAGTTTTTTTGGACTGTCCGACTCAGAGCATCACCAACACTGTTTGATACAGGCCTCTCTCATCAGGACAAGAGGATATAACACCTATGATCTAGATGTAAATTGGAATTAAAAAGAGAGAATTTTTCTTGTGTTAGACAGCTGTATGACTTACAAGAATAATTGCTGGCCTTTACATTTGAGTGAAAATGAATTCATAATATACTTAGATAATAAAGTCCTATGCTGGTGAGGGAGGGAACTGGGAAAGGAAGGAACAACAGACTCTTCTGGGAGAAACAAACCGGGTATCTCTGTCACCATAAGGGCAACAGAAATGCATTTTGCATCTCAGCTTTTTAGCCATCCTGTTTGTATTCCTCTCAAAGCACAGCTTCGGTGCAGCTGTGATTAAGCAGAACTATTCCCTTCTAAGAATCTATTACAAAACGTTGCCTCAGTGTCTCCAGGCATAATATTTCTGAACACTCATCATGTCCGTTTCCCCACCCTGAGGTCTGAAGAGTGGAGACTGATGAAGTCTGAGCGCAGACTTCGAGGGATTTCTAATGGGATGATCAGGCGGTGGGTGTTGAGCTTCAGCACATAAGTCATTTCCAGACTTTAGTTGTTTTAAATCCTAAAGGGCACCTTAGGATTCGTGAAAGATTAGCGAGCAGGGCCTCCCAAATCTGTGCTAATGCTCTTTTTTGACAAAATTGACAGCACCATCAAGAACCTGTCGAGTGAGAGAGATAAATACAATGGAAGAGCAAGCATGGGGAGAAAGCAAGAACTTCTGTGATAACATATTCCCCCTAGATGTCATAGACCATGTACAAATAATGAGCACACTGAAAGAAAGACAGAACCTGGTTAAGTATTGTGTCAGGAGAGCCTGTGATCTCAGGCTATTAAATACTACAGCACTCTTTCAGAGCATCATAATTCAAAAGGAAGGTGACAGTGCGGTAGCTGTGGGCTGCCGCCTGCACGAGGCTGGAATGGAGGGGGGACGTGATCAGAGCATGCTTTGGGATGAAAGGAGGTTATCTCATTTTCATAGGGAAGATAGCTCAAATACCTGCCTTGACCTCTTGTGCTGGAGCGTGAATTTCAATGAAGGGATAAATGGTGACATCTCACCCGTTCTCCGGTTTTAAGGCTTGGGTTATGTTACATTAAATCGTGCTTGGAAATCTCTGGTTAATACATTTAGAGAAACAACTCCCGGGAACATCTACCTCCCTTCCTTCCTCCTTAAAACAGTAACGAATCCAAATTGCTAATAAAACATAAGAGCTCAAGGATGTTGTACACAGACCATGTTTCTGGGCTGGTTATATTTTTAATGTCAGTTTTCCCACAGCTGTTGGCGTGTTACGGTCATTAAGGTATCAAAACTGTCGAGCCAAGAAGAGGAGAGACTTTTTTTTAATTTGGGATCTTAAATTGTTTGAATATTTTCTTTAGCAGAGCTCCGTTCTTTGTTGCTTTCTGCAGAGAAAGTAAAGCTTGTAATCTGTCCACACCGTAAATCTCAGTTAAGAGCCATTCATTGAAGAATAAACTGTGCTTTCTCCTGTGAGGCTGTTTTTCTACCAAATCTGATGTTGTGCCTGCAGACTAACAAAGGTGGTGAGCAGATACATGTAGTCCTAACTATGTTTTGAAACTCTTACTAAATAGTAGAAAAGATGCCTTTTAAAGTTCACAAGGAGTCAAACTTCTATGGCCTTTTTCTGGTTTGAGACATTTTCTAAGTAAAAACGGAGGGGCTGTATTTTTGTTGGGAATTAGAAAAGGAATTGTGGAAGGGAACAGGAATGTTTTGAAGTAGATATAATACAGGAAACGAGGTCCTTTTCTCTTGAACATGGGAGCAATCAAACGACCAAGGATGGCTTTCTCTCCACAGCCCCAAGTCCCTGTGCTCAGCATCCTGACCACAAAGCATGTTTTTTCTCAGGGCCACAAGCCAGACTGTATTAAACTCTCTTCTCCTTATAGGTAAGCTGCCTCTTCATCTTTTGCCAGTACGGCAATGATCTACCCATGAGATCTTCCCCCCCAAAAAATGACTTGGCAAAAATTTTCTACCGAGATTATCTGAATTACTGAGTAGCTCTGTGCTATTTTTAGACTCTATATTCGAAGGAGGGAAAAAAAAAAAAAAAAGGAATAAAGAGAAAACAGGGAGAGGAAGCTTCAAGGGTATTTAACCTGAAATTTAGTAATATATTCTGTTGGGTTATGTACATCTTTATCTTTCAAGCGCAGAGTGTAAGAGGCCTTGTCAGCTGAAGGGTTGTGAACACTGCAACTTCTGTACTGCAGAGGCACTCAAAATGCCTACAACTCTGCAGCTCAGTAGGTTGGTGAGGAAACTCCAAGAAAAGCTGCTGTGTTTGCTGAAGTTGTGTTTGTGCTTCAGGGATGGCCTCTTCTTTGTCCCTTAATTATCTCATTTTTAAATAAATTAAAATACGATGCGATACTTCTCCAAACTTAAGCAGATTCTTCATAGTTTGTGGCACTGTTTGTTGATTCAGATGTGAAACTCAGCTTTTCTACGTGACTTTCCAAGGAAAGAAGAGTTCAAACCTCTGGTTATGCCCATATGGGAAAAAAAAAGAAAAAGAAAAAAAGAATAAGATTACAAAATGTATTTTGCATAAATTTTTCAGAAGTGTGTAATTTTAGCTGTAATTCCCCTAAAATCCCAGCATGGTTTCCAGACGATATCAACTGTGATGTACTTTAAGATTTATTTTTGCTAGGTGTGGACTAGAAACATTATTATTTTAAACTTGATACAAATAGGAAGAAATCTGTAATACCAAAGCCATAAATATTTTCCTTTCATAAAAGTTATGGCATCACTGAACAATTTAGCTGCAGGGGACTTCAAGTGTCCATCTAATCCTCTACGCAAAGTAGAATTAAGTAACATCTACATCATTTCTGACAGAAATATCTCTAATGTGTTTTTGACAAGCTCCAGAAATGGAGGGCACACATCCCAACATTCAATTGCTGTACTTAACTGCATTTACTTTGAGATAATTTTTTCTTTGATTTGAACCTGGACACTCCTTGAAGCACATACAAGCTCATATTATTTTTGGTTCTACTCAGTATAGATGGGAAAAAATATTGTATTCCTTCTTTCTGTCTTCAGCAGCCTCTTGTGTATTTGAAAATGTGTGATGTCCATTCTCTGTCTCATCTTAAATAGACTAACTAAGCTGCTCTTGCTCTCTTTTCTCAACTCTCAAGTGTTTCGCTGGAGTTGTCTCTGGCTGGCTGAATGTTAACTAGGAACAATGCTTGAAAGTGGATGTGGTGCTTCAGATGGAGCTACCAGTGCTTGGGCAAAGGAAGGAATTTGCACACCGAGGGAATCACTTTGTTTAACAGTGTGGGTAGGAGGCAAAAAATTCACTCCGTGTTGGTGAGGATCAAGAAGTACAGCAGCATTTACACATGGTTCCCATTTGAAACAAAACATTTGCAACTGAAAAACTTAGAAATAAATTCTGTCAACTTCTCCAAACTAAATGAGCTCTGCAGAAGGAGGACTGCTCAGCAGTGACTCCTTTTATTTTTCTTTATTTTCTTCATTCTTTATTTTTGTTAATTGCAGAATCTATAGCATCCCTAATAAATCATGACAGTGTGACAAATGGCCAGTCTCAGCCTGAAATCCCATTTGGTTAATTGTGTTGCACCTACCAACACTTCCCTCACAGTTGCTTCAGTTCTGACTCCAGGGGAAGTATGCCACCTACTGAATCACCAGCTCTGCTTCCTGAAGCACCCTGGGATTTCCTTGGAGAGCTCCCAAATGCATTTGGCCAAGACTAACCCTGTTTAGCTTATGAGAGCAGACCAGATCACAGCCTGAGGCTGTTATGGCTGCTAGCCATATTACTCATTGGGGATGTTTAGTCATGTATCTCTATGAAGGGAAACCATATTGCATTAAATGTCTCAAGTTAGCTCTGTATATATTGTTTGTAAATTGCTTTGTGACCCTTTCTGAGTGGAAAGAGCTGCATGTGTATAAAATATTAAGACTTAATGGAGTGTCTATAACATGTATGGATACTTTCAGGTCATTTTTATAATAACCTTTCATGTTATAGCTATATGATTGAAAATGTAATAAAACAGACTGAGAAGGCAGCCTCTTTTAAGTCCTGCTGTTCTGGTACTCATTTATTCTGATTTCATTGTTGGAAGTCTGTTTTTGAAACTTAAATAGTGGTAAATCTTCACCAACGTGGTTGTTTAACAGTAGTGAGCGCTAGGATCAACACTGTCCATCCAGAATGAATAGAACATTTGCCTGCAATAAGTCCTAATGGACATTTTAATATTAATAGATTTAGAAATGGCAGATGGCTTTGCATAACACACCTCATTTTCTCATTTGGGTTCAGACCTCTGGTAGGTAGCTTCCAGTAATATTGTGCAAACATTAGGAGGGGTCATAATCCAAAGAGAGTGCTTATAGCTATACTGTATGAGGTATTTACTCCCTCATACTAATATTTGTAGAGGATAAGATCTAGGTAAAACTAAATTGGTAGCTGAATATCCTCACTGCAGGCTGAGCTACGAGGGCTGCTCTGAAAGTAATGCCTCCTATTTTGTATGTTGGCATACAACATCAGAGGTAGATGCTGGTGGTATGGCAGTAGACATCAAAACTTCACACCAGTATCCTATTACATTTTGTTTCTGCCTGGCAGATGGCAGCTGAGGGGCAGTATGACAAAATGGTATCTGACATGAAAGTATGCATGAAGCAGAGGTGTGTAATTGAATTTCTGCATGCAGAAAAAAATGTTCCCATTGATATTCATTGATGCTTGCTGGGAGTTTATGGAGACCAAACAGTGGATGTGAGCACAGTTCAGTGGCGGGTGGTGATAGTGATTTCAGCAGTAGTGATAGTGACATGAAAGATAAACCATGTTCTGGATGGCTATGAAGATTTTTATGAGGTTGGCATTCAGGTTCTTCTACATGACTGACAAAAATGCACAGCTAATGGTGGTGACTATGCTGAAAAATAGTGTTTTGTAATGGAGTTATTGTTCTCTTCGTATCTGATGTAGTCTGCATGGAAATAGATTGGAGGCATTAGTTTCAGAGCAACGACATAAATAGTTGATCTGGTTTCAGAAGTTCAGACAAACCCTAAGTGACCACAGACTGACATGCTTCATATTTCTGTGCAAATAACTCAATCTTTGTCTTCATTTTTCTTTTGAAGTTACTATTATGCATGTAGGATCTTGTTCTCTATCAGTGGTCTCTGATCCTGGCATTAATGTTCCTTATGACTTTACTGCCTAAAGTCTTTTCCACATTGTACCACTGCTTTGAATACATACTGAAGGAAGTGAAAATAATAATAATAAAAAAGCATTAAAGAACTGCTGGCACCTTGTGGTAAATGTTTGAAAAACATTTTAAAATAAATTCATACTGTAAAAAGGAATTTTGTATTTACTCAGCCATTAAGACTATTTCAGTGAGGGAAAAATAAATAAATAAAAAAGAAGGATTCTTGTTGTTTTGTTCTATTTATATCCCTTTGACCCTCTGGTCTATTTTCAACCTGCTGCCTGCAGTGCTATCTGGCTAAAAAACATGCTTCCTAAAGCAGTTTGTAAAGATGCATTGGTCCTGGTTATTTCCAACTGAGATAATTTTGTTAGCAAGCCTCCTGAATGGGAGGCATGACACCTGAGCAGGAGCACATTCATGTGCAGGTGAGAAAGCTGAGCTCAGTGGAAACATGTTTGAACAGAGGAGATAACACAGATGGTCACTTGTGCTGGTTCTACTGCTTATTAGCTCTATACAAATAGGCAATATGGGGTTTGTGAGCTGGTGGGATTTGAGAAAAGACAAGCTGTGTTGGGAATTTCTGCTCTGAAAAAGGAAATCGCTATGGGCTGGTATTTTTACTGGACAGGAAGTGATAGGGTAGAATGGAGCAGGAGGACCAGGGAGGTCACAGATGTAGCCTGGAGAAGGCTGAGTAAGTGAGAACAGGAAGAATAAAATTGGTATCATAGACTGAGAGAGCCAACAGATTAGATCAAATGTATGTGTGAGAAGACAAAACAGAGAGCTCTTGTATGAAAGCATTTCTTGTGAATTCGCTGAGCTGAGCTCCAGACAGCATATTAGACTGTCTCTCATCTGTGCTTCTTTCTAAATTCCCTAGCACTCTGCAGGTTACAGACCTTTTTCTTAGTCCCTATGAATTTTTTATGGAAGCTGAGCTAGCTGAAATGAAAAATAGAGTTGTTTTTCTAAGGTGCATGATTTAAAAGCTTAGCAAGAAAACCTGCGGAAAACATAATTGCCCTAAACAAAACAAAACAAAACTTTGAAAGACTTCACCAAATGAAACCTAATTTCTATCAATACCCTCTACAGCCTTTTTTTTTTTTTCTTCTTTTTTCTTTTTCTTCAAGTGGACTGTTTTCATGGAAAAGTTCAACTTTTCCCAGCGTTCCTAAGTGTAGAACTCTTTACACTTTTCACTGCCCTTATAAAAAGCAGACAAAATGGTTCAAGGAAATATTTTTTTAAATATTCATTAATTGGCAAAGATCGGGCCTTCAGTATTTAGCCTAAAAAGGGAACACTTTGCAAGGTTTCAAAAGTAACTTAGGAAAAAAGAAAAAAGAGGAGGGGGTTAGAATGAAAATGAAGATGCATTAATAGAATAAATTTTAATGCCATTCATTCATCCTCCAATTTTCTTTTAAATCAGCTTTATCTTTTACATAGTTACACTTCTAATAAATATATAATGCCTTCTGTGTGATAATATCTGTTATCTCGGTATGTGCTGGTGAGATGCGTGCCTGTACGTATGTGTATTATCAGCATAACAGCTAGGTAGATGAAATCACACCAGTGATCCTGGAATGAAGTCTGAGCTTGAGCTGTGTTTACCTGATCAGCTACCATTTGACTAAATCCCTGCGGATGCTTTTGGGTACTTGCAGTTTCCTTTTCTTTCTTTGAATAGTTAATACCTTTTGTTTGAATGCTATGAAAATGTTGACCAACTAAGGAATCAGATGAAATCAAACAGAGATTTCATAAATTGGCCTCCAAAATAGGGAGGAACAAGAACCATATTGGTAGCAGTTAGATGCTGACTGTGGTGGCTGCCCCTAGCTCATCCTCACATCTCTTCAAGCCGGAGATACAGAATAGATGACACTAACAACCAAAGTGAAATTAAAACAAAACAAAGTGAAAACATATTAACTGAACCAATAAAAATAATAACATTAATGATAATCAAGCAACCCGACTGCAGTTTGTGCTCTGAACCTTGCCAAATTTGGGGCTGCTGGCAGGCCACCAAGAACAGCAAATTCAACAGACAAGGGCCCCTCATTTGAGAAAGCCTTGCTGCAGTCCCCAGAGAGCTTTTCCCTCCGAACTGACTGCAGAGCATCCCAGCCGGTCCAAACAGACACTGAGGAATTAAAGCATGAGATTTCTGTGAAGTGAGATTAAGCTAAACTTGAATCTTGTGTGAATTCAGATTAAATGAAGGGACTCTGTTGTTATTTAGCAAAAACAGTTTCCTTGGTAACCTCAGAGTAAATTTTACTGTGTTGGTGTGATGTAATCTGCTGGTTTAACATTTAGAGCTAGTAAAACATGTGCATATAATTTTTTTATTTTTATTTTTTTTAAAGATGTGCCTAAACACTTTCATTTTGCACTCACTTAGTGCAAACTCAATAGTAATAGCTTGCATTGGCTGAGGATTTACAAACAGGCCATGGAGCATAGCAGTCGAGATTTCAGCATGCGATGGCCTGAAAGCTAAAAGGAGTGAAGTTTTGTCAGACTCCTATATCTTTCCTCCCACACACGCTGGCCACCAGATAAATCATATGTGTGAGTTTATAGTGGAGTTGGTGCTGGATGTTAAGCAACACCCACAAGTGAATTTTGTGAAATAATTTCCTGAGAAAGCAACAGTGGACAGATTGGCAACGATAGATCGCAACATTAATCAAGTAGGCAAACCATACATTTTTGTGGCATTCCTGAAAGCTCTTTTAGGAACATCAAAAATTGTACAGAATGATACTTCCCAGTAATGAGGGTAATCAGTACAGAATGGCAGCCTTAGAGGACTTCTTGGTTCTTTGGGGTACAGATGCAGAGTTCTTCTAATATAGATATGAAAGTCAGTAGACATCTGAAATGTCTTAAATGTTTCAGTAGTATTTGTGGTACTTATTTACACTGTAATTAAAACATTTATTTTAAAGCCTGCCAGAAATGTTGCTGATATCATTGTATCAGCAAAGAAAAATCTCAAATACAGGTGCTTCTTGAAATCTCAAGAACCACAACTAACATGAGGGAGTGTCGTCTAGGAAACAGGGCAGGTAGGTGTCATTTAGCATGCTTAAAATGAAGGTACAGGTAGTAGGAAGAACCAGGATGGAGTTGAATGGGAAGGTGTTGGGTTGGAAGAGGTTACTTGTGGAGTTTCATGAAGTTCAGTGCAGATGCAATTTTGTTTAGCGCTTTCATTAATGACTGTAATGCAAGTGCAACAAGTGCTGCTGGCAATGTGGGGTTTGGAGACATTGGTAATACAGAGAAGGACCTGGATGTTATACAGAAAAAAAGAAAAGGAGGAAAAAAAAAAAAACACCAACAAAAAAAAACCTGGATGATCTCTGAGTACTGAACTAATGGAAATGGAATGAAATTCAGTATTAAAAAATGCAAGTCTGTGCCTGGGGGAACTAATAAAAATTTCTTGAAGAAGAAGCAGTTCATCATCTCAGTACGGTGATGCAGAAGGAGGGTTTGTGAGTAGTTGTAAGTGGTGACGGGCTGACAGCAAACTTCTGCAATGATCTGCTTGCTTTCAAGGTACAGGCAGTCTTAAATAAAGTTGTGTCAGGAAGATGGCTTTGCAGGGGCATTGAGAAGTGTTAGGCTGGCATGGTGGATTGATCTATTAAGAAAACATGCTGGGGAAGGTGTGGGGAGGATGGTTACAAGTGCCTAGAAATATGAAAGAAAACAGCTTTTCAGGAGGAAGTTCTGACTGTGCTAATTAAAGGACAAAGAAAGAACTGCCACGTTCAAGGCAAAGTGTTAGAAAAATGGTCTTTGCAGCAGCAGTCTGGACAGATATGAAAGAGGTAGAATTGCATTGGTAAAAGCCAGAGAAAATGATGTTGCAACTACTGACGTGCAGGGTGGTGAGACACATGTTCCTGTTATGAAGCAATTACAAGAATATATAAGCCCTGAAGTGGTTTCAGGCTGAATTCAGATTGGCATCTCTGTGCAGAATAATTAACACGTGGAAATATGAACATGAGGGACAAAGGCAGCAGAAAGTTTCAGAACCCTGAGAAACTAAGGAATAAGTTTGGGGGATATGGGTAAGAAATGGTGCAGTCTCAGGGTCTGGAAGGTTAAACACATAACATCCCAGTTAAGCTGGGAAACAGATCTAGGTGCTGCTGCTTTTGCATCAAAGCCATTCAGATATATTCACAGAAGTTTCCACTCACGCTAGAGGGAATCTTGGGCCGTACGTGAACTCTGCAGGTTCTCAGATGGGTTAGTCATCATTGTTTTAATTTGTTTATTCTGTTTCCATAATAAATCTTTTTTTTTTTTTTTTTTTTTTTTTTTTTTTTCTAATTTAAACAAATTAAAGTCTAGTTTCTTGGGATTTATAAAATTGAGCTGACTGTGGTTCATTCTTTAGCAGAAAGTTAATCTTCTATCCTTATGTGAAAAATCACCAGGGATGCCAGCGCGCCAGTGCGATTTTTCCAGTACAGAATTTGCAGGACTGCCTCACTGACACAGACTGTGGTCAGTAAGGATAAACATGCAGAATCTGGGGTTGCACAGTGGTAGGAGCAGGCTAGTGTCCAAACAGATGCCTGTTCCCAAGTGTAAATTCAGTAGGCACAGTTTGTGTGGAATACACTCCTATTCCCTGCGTATTTCCATGTTCGTGCATGTTTTGTAGCTAGATTTCATTCTGTTTTTCAGGGCAAGACTGGAAAAGCTGTTCATTTTGATTCATAGAAACTGGCATTATAAGCAAAGCGGCATCCTGCACCACCAAATGGGGAAGTCAAGATAGAAATATTTTCTCTTTCATTTATCATCAAAGCAAAACTGATGGTGTAACTCTGGCTCCGAAGTCAGTAAATGCAGATACTTTCCTTTTAGAGTCTTGAAAGTCTGAATGAGTGTATGAGAAGCCTGTTTATTTTGAATATATTTAGAGATAATAGGTTGCCATTCTTTTCCAGAAGAAAAGCTTCAGAGGACTAAGCATTGCATGAAAATCCTAAAAACATAAGTGAGTACAGATGGACCTCACTCAGTTTCAGAAAGGATCTCTCAGATAATGAGTCTGTGACTGGAGAAGTTGCTGTGAAGGATATCGAACTCGTATTTCCTGTTTAACTCTCATTACAGAAAAGAAATGCACCACCAAAAATAGAAAAAAAAATCAGAAAAGACAGTAATTTTTCCCTTTTAAATGAAACGTCTAATCAAGTAATTGCTTTATGTCATCAGCATTAGAGTTTTAATTCTTGTGGCTGACTTCCTACACTGGAAACCTTTTGTTACACTTCAGTTGGATCCTGCAGAACAGGGAATTGCAGGCTGGCCCTGAGTTGGGACTCAGTCTCAGTCTCCTCGTTGCGGACTCCTTTGTTTTGTAAAAAATACGTAAAAATTCTAACCTATACTAGAAGAAGCTGTAGTTTCGATGTCAAGATTCTGCATATAGAGTAAATTGAGACCTTTGGATGGAGCCAAGTTGCAAACGGTACCACTAGTATATTAAGTTCTCAGTATCCTGATAGCAATAAATGGTGTTCACTGTGTACCTGAGGATGAGCTGGGGCCAAGAGGATTGCTCAGCTACCCGAAATCCATGGGGCTTCAAAACTAAAGCCAATTTGTCCAGCAAGAGTACAGCAAATATTTCCCAGTGATCAGATACATCTGTTTACTTACATGAAGAAAATATTGAACTGTCAGCTGGATTACTAAAAGAAAGGACTCATCTTTAGGAACAAGTGACCTTGTGTACCTTTCTATCAGATAGCACTGTAAATCAGTGCTGCTGTGTCGAGGGTGATCTGAGTCCTGGAATTCTCCTTTCCCAAATTCAGCTGGGTCCCAAAGCTTTGCCTATTTTTAAAAAGCTTCATTAGAATGTTGATTATTTTTATCATGCTGGAAAAATAAAAAAGAGGCTACCAAAAAATAATAATAATAATAATAATAATAATAATAAAAGCATGAAGATGACAGAGATGATCGTATTAGAGCTTCTCTGTACTATTATTCAGTGCTTACCACAGAGTGCTCCATAGCACAGATTTCATTTCAGCGTATGAGTTTGCTCTTTTAATCCACACTTTGCAATTTCAGCTTACTTTTGCGTCTTTTAGAAACACAACAAAAAGAACATAGAAAAACAGACCCGTTTTCCTTCTACAGGAGCTGAAATGTAACTATATTGGATGTGGTGCTCAGGGATATGATTTAGCAGAGGGTTGTTGGAGTTAGGGTTAGGTTGGACTTGATTGTTGTTGTTAGGCTGCTGTTGGACTTGATGATCTTCAAGGTCTTTTCCAACCTGGGTAATTCTATGATTCTATGATTCCATATGGGAAGCAAGTTTTAAACTAGGTCGAAGATAAAACCTGTCAAGTTTCACCTTGAATATTAAGATATCTGAAGTGCGGGATCAAAATATTTAGGATACACAAATATCTGGTCTTTGTGCAGCACTAAAAATAGTGATGGCATCACTCTTCACCAAGCATGGACTAATTATCCATTAGAGTAATCAGAATCACACTGGGGGGAAGAGAATCTTCTTTTCATTATGGATGAACAGTAAAGATTACACAGCATTTTTAAAATAATTGCAGCTGTTTACTTTTGTCCTTAGTCAACATCTCTCCTCTGCACTCCTATGCAGGTGACTGGCGGGCTGCCATCACCCACGTCAAGGGTGATTGCATTGCATTACTTTTTATGGCTTGCCTGGGATGTGCTTTGGGATCTTTTAGGACGAAAGGTTCTATAGAGATGTAAAACGTTATTTATTATTTTGCATAAATTGCTGCATTATTTGTCTATGGTATTTGTGGTTTACAGCTGTAATAAAATAGCTGGCTCCTTGGACTGGATGACTCACTGATACATAATTGGGTACAGAGCTCTTCACTTCCAGGTCAGCTGCTCATCGCTGGCCCACAGCTCTTTGGCGAAGGTATATATGCAACGTTCCATTCTATTTTCTTGTGGTTTAATGACCCACGTGCTAAAAACATGATCCCAAGTGGCATTAACCTGCTTCAGAGCATCACCTGAGAAGTTCTTGTCTTCAGATTGTTCTGGTAAATTCTGGTTAAGGTTCATTTCAAGAATGCAGAGAAGTCCCACTGCCATCACACTCATTGTGCATATACATGGTTTGCTGCAGAACATTTGTCTCCAGAGCTCTTCTACCCAAAATTCTTTTTCCTTTAATATTTTCAATAGTGCATTTCTAACCTAGCAGCACGTTTGGGCATATAAATGAGAGGGGGAGATCTTTGTTCCAGGATTCATTTAGACTTAGAATACAGAATTATAGACTATCCAGAGTTGGAAGGGACCAGTAAGGATCACTGAGTCCAATCCATTTTATTACAGTGCTCAAGTACAAGAAGTATGGGGCATTTCTCACACACCACATTTCTAGATACTTTGGATAGCTCATGGAAAAACTTGTTCTACTTCTGCCACAGCTCAGTGCTGAGCACTCGGAGTTGTGTGTCCTTGAAGGAGAGAAGCTTTTTCAGAAGCACCTGAGTGACTTGGGAGTACGTGTCCCACTATCACATTAGTGATCTGAAAAATATGCTCATTGCTGAACTTGATGGGTCTCTGCTTTCTTATGTCCTCGCTGGTGACTGCTGGCAGGCTCAGAACCCACAGCCTCCCCGTGTAGGCTCTTGTGAAGATGGTCCCCCTGTCCATTTCACAAACATGGGACACCCAAGTTGAACTGAACGCTGAGTAACACCACATGGGTTTGCAGTGGTCTGTAACTGAAAAGGTTCACTGGAAGCAATTTGTAAAGAAATCCTTAGGAAACCACCTGGACGGTTATTTTAAATTAAAAAAGGAAGAGATGCCACTTTAAAAAAAAATAATTTTTAATACTAGGTTTAAGGTTCCATACATGTGATAGTCATTAAAGCTTGTTTAACCCTGAAATTATCTGGCCTCTTCAATTCCACAGGGACTGTAAGGCTCTTGGGTTAGAAATGAAAAATAATGTAGGAATGAAAATGAGACTTTCCTGAGTGTAGGACCATTATTACAGAATATTTTCTTAATCAAGCCTCTTTAGGAGCCAAGGAGTAGAGAGAAAAATAATCAGGCTACACTGCTTTCATCCCCAGACACTGTCGTAGTGCTTGGGGCCACTGATCAAAATAGGCACAGGTCAGTCCCAAACGCTGTGTGTGACACACTCACCTAAAATGCACATATAGCCGATGATTTGTTTGCCAGCCATCTCAGCTGCAGTACACCCAGTTCCTTGTTGCAATATGCTTGTGAGATAATCCCAGTGTGCACTGACATTTGGGCCCTCGAAGTATAGAGCTTTCTGGTTGTTCAGAGTGGAAACTTTCAGCAGGAGCAGTGATTCTGTGGAGTTTCTGTTACACCAAACATCTGTGGTGTGCCCCACCACCCTTTCCCTAAGGATGAAACATGCTGCAGGGAGGGTGTTGCAAGCATTCCTGAACGAGACAGCTAAGCTGGAGTCATAACTGTGCTGGCCAGGGCGCTACTTTGAAGAAGGCTCCCATTAGAATTAAAACATCCCACAACTCCCATCACAACAGCCCTATTCTTGAGTGTGGCTGAGCATGGAAATTTAAGGATAGGGGCAGAGAGGGGGGAGAAAGGACAGAAGAGTAAACAGATAAAGAGGGAGCTCTTGAATGCAAGCGGAATTTCCTTTGAGCACAGGACATTCTTTATCATTAACTGGTCTGTCACAGGAAGGAAAATGGGAAAACAGTGTTTCCTGTTAGGGGGAAGAAAAAATCAATAGGCCTTGGAAATACCTGCCTGGAAAGAGCCTTTTGTATTCCCACTAGCAAGCACAAATAATTTTTAACTCCTTTGGAGCAAAAGCTCTGTTTTAAAGCTGCATGCTTCTTGAAATGGTATTTGGTGTAAATACGTTATTTAGAAATTAAGAGCAGATCAGGCTGCTGGAATCTTTCTCCTTCGTGTCAGAAAATGCTTGAATTAAAAAAAAAAAAAAATCTATAATGCAGAGACTGATTTTTACGCACTTTAAGTCTTTTGAGGTTGTGTCTATGTGACTAATAATAATTAACAAATCCAGTCAGTCCTGTTATATGGTGATTAGGATGCTCACTGATGGACAATGGGTCTGCTCTTGATGATGGTAAAACAGAGTTTTCTTTTGTGAAGGGAACATTTGCCAGAGAAATGCTTGAAGCAGGATGGTAGCACTGCACCATCTTTTAGGTTGCACTTTGCTTTCCATCCAGCAGGCTGCTGGTTGTGTGGGTCTTCCAGAGGAGTGAGAAGAGGCCAGTTCATTTCTAAGGGCGACAGAAATGAATGCATATGGTCAAGCAGTCCCAGAATAACCTCCTTTCCTCAGGGCAATAGTTTTTCGCTGTGGTGGCAGCTTCCTTCCTTCCAGAGGTAGGCCTGGTGATCTATGTTTGTGCATAGGATGTAGCCATATTTCCCATCAGTTTGAAGCTGTTCTGAGCCAGGGATCTGTCCTGAGCTGATGAAAAACTTCACGGCAATGCTGATGGCGTAAGTGGACGATGAATGCTGAACCCTAAGCTGTGCAGTCCAGCAGTATAAACATAAGAAGACAAAATAAAAAGAAGAGGGGGAGAGGGAAGGTGACCTCCTAGACATGCACAGAAAAAGGACTGGAAGTCACTTTTTTTTTATAATGGAGAGAGAGAAGTGAGCTGAGCTTAAAGCAAAACTATCAGCAAAGCTGGAATTAAAAGAAAGCTTTAAGAATGATCTAACTTTTATTTTATTACATTACAGAAGACAAAAAATCAATAGCTGGTAATTCAGACATAAATGAGTTATACGGGCCATTGACACAATGGACCAAACTTTATAACAACCACATCTGATGCTGTCAAGCCACAGGCTTCAGTGGCGCCAGTAATAATTATGGCCGATCACCTCTAATTCAGAGCTGCCTCGCTTGATAAAGGTGTCACTCTGAGTGGCTGCAGCATCAATATCAATTGAGAGTGTCACCCAGCAGGTCAGTCTGCTGCAGAGATCTGCTCTTTTTAAACCGAATAGGAGAAACCCTTCGTTTCTTTCCTCCTCTCGCTCTATCTTTGAAAATCATATGTACCTTAAACACAAATCATTTGAGTTCATCTCTGAAACTACTTGAATTCAAGACTGAACCATGACTGAAGCTAGCTGTGCTGATCCATAGAAGCACATTCTGGAGATAATTTATAACCCTAAGAGCATCTCAGGGAGCAAACTTTGCTACTTTACAATAATCTTTGTTGCCTTGTTGTATAAGGAACATTAAATCACTGCTGGAATCAACTAATGAATCCCTCCCCACAAACTCTTGTTGATAAAATGCAGCTAAGCAATAGAAATTACTTTTCTGTAAACTCCATTGTTATAAGGAAGAAAACGCATTGACTGATATGTTTTCCTGTTGCTTCCTGAATGTGGGGGATAGATGTTTTCACTGACTGTTCTAAAACTGAATTTCACTCTGAGACAGTGGATGAGTTTGTAAAATATGCTGAAATCCTTGATCTATAAAGCAAGGAGCCACCTTTAAGCACCTCTCCGGCATTTCAAGTGCCATTAATGCTTGCATCTCTGTTGTCCGGCAATACAAACTGATACGCATGTCAGCACCTGTATGTGTATCGAGGTATTCTCATGTATTGCTGTTATTGCTCACGCTTTGCATTCTTGTGCAGAATGGCCACTTTTTTACAGTTGAATACAATTAATTGTAAGTAATGAACGGTGAAAAAACTTCTGTGGGAGAGGACACGTGAGGCATTTCAGCTATGGCTGATGCAGAGTATAATGTTAGCAGGAGTTGGACTCTGCCACTCAATGCTGAGCATTCAGCACCATGATAGCTGATGCCGGTGCACGTGAAAGGTTTTGTTTTCAAAAGTTGTCACTGGTTTCACTTATAAACATTCTCTACCCTTAAAAAAAAACGCTATGCATGTCAGACTTGTGAAATAAACACCAGAAAGGAATCGTTTCAGATGCGAGGTAAACAATAGCAGCACTGCAGCTCAGTGGTTCAGAAGTTCACAGTTCTGTATGGCTTGTGGCTTTCCTGCTACTACTGAAGTAGCAGAGAAAGTGCCTTGCACCGCTAAGTCTACAGATGCACCAAGAAACAGACCCGTAGTCCTCATTCAAAAACACAGGGCTCATTTCCAGCCCTTCATGTGCCAGCTCCGTGCAGTTAAGGGGGAGAAAGCCCAGCGCTGTGACACAACCTGCAAAATCAGTGCCGTGCACTCTCCTGGACCCAAACAAACACGCTGCGTGCTCTTCCAATCTTCTCCACTGCTCTCCAGCTCTATCTCCTCCTCTCCCAGTTGCTGGATCTTCTTGAAGTCTGGAACACGTGGGCATCCGAGCGCGAGTACGTTTTGTGTAGGATCTCCTGGTCAGCTCCGTCAATCAAGCCAGCCCCGTCCCCGGGCTTCCCTGCGATCCCGCAGGCAGCTGCGCAGGCCGTTCAGAGGCGGCACTGTTTCTTTCTCTGTTTACTCGTTTCCAATGGCAATTGCACCACCAAGTCTCAGTACGTCTGGAACTTGGCCTGGGGCTGTTTTGGTTACATTGAAGTTTTTGCTTCAGCTCTGCCAGATTTAAATGGTGACTTCACCAGCACTGAGCTAAAAAGGAGAAAAGGGGAGGAGGGAGGCAGTGCAGTGAGCGGGAGCGAACGAGGGAGAGGGCCAGCGCATTACATCATCATTTGGACGGGAATCAAATGGGAAGGATATGACTCACTCGGGCTAGTTAAGCTTTGGCTCAAGTTCTACATACACTCATTCCAGGGCTCTCATGTTCTGCACCTCAGCAGGGAATTCAGGCTCAGTGATGTCCATGAGGTTTGTTTTTAATTTTCTTTTCCTTTTCTGATTCCTATATACTTTTCCCCCCCCACCCCCGTCGCCTTCCTCCTCCTCTTCTCCTCCCCTCCCTCGTCCCCCTTTCCCACTCTCTTCCACTTCAGCAGAGTTTGTTTTCTGGTGTGTGTAACCCCGACTGTTAGCAGCAGAAGCTGGTTCTTAACCCAACCAAACCCAAACAAGGAGCGCAGCAAACTTGAGAGAAGTTTTTTTTTTTCTTCCTAAATATATATATATTTTTTTTCCCCATCATTGTGTGGGTTCTAATCGGAGGAGACGGAGAGAGAGTTAAAACGCAGGAACCAATCGCTTCAATGGTGATGTAATGCTGGAACTGCAGGGTTGTTAAGTAATGTGAGAGGAAGGGGGTCAGGGTTGCAAAGCATTTACCTGCTGTCAAGGGGGTTTAAGTTTATTATCAATTGCAGTGACTGTAACTGGCTTCAGACTGCCCTCTCTAATTATTCACAGACTCCCCTTTTTTTATCTTTTATTATTAAAAGTAAAACTATATCACTGTATTTTTTAAAAATGTGATATTATCACAGCTGCAAATTATTTTCCACTACTTTTTTTTTTTTTTTTTTTTTTTTTTTTTAAATTTTATAAATGGTTTGAAACCGGGGGTGTCCCTTTCACAAAAAGCCCAAAGAGAGCAAAAAGAAAAAAGAAAGGCAAAGAGAAAAGGGGTGGTTCTCTGAGCGTAGTGCCGAATTTGAAAGTGCATGAAGAGACAGCAGTTCAGCCTCTGCCTGGCAGTGAGTAAAGGGTCCTATCGCTGGAGTTCCGCAGCGGAGAATGTAACATGAAAGGAGGCAATTTGCAAAGCTTGTCCTGAGGAGCCTCAGTGATTTGTGTCTAACACTTGTCAGCATCTTTCTTATGGTTAGTTCAGCCTGGACTCACTGCTTTCTCACAGTGTCTGGGACCTCCGAGGTCCCGGTCATGTGCAGCAGATCGGGACGCAATGGGTCTGCCCTTCAGAAGCACCTGCAGTTGGGATGTCTGCCCACGGCGGTTTCCTTTGCAGGACAGAGCACTGTGCTTGTCTTTTTGAATCTATTTCCCTGCAGACCTTTCAGCCTTTTGTCCACATTTCCAACAACTTCTGGGGCTGAGAGCAGAGAAAAAGTTACCTCCTCCCCAAGCTCGCACATTAGCATTAGGGTGGGGAATGAGGAGTATAACGTCGAGACCCCTCTTGGACTGTGCTTGTGTGTAGTTGTGGGGTGAATGAGAGATGCCAGGTGGTGTCCTCGGGACATCCGCTCTGCCTGAATCAGGTTTCTGTGTCAGGAGCTGCTCCTGGGATCCTGATCTCGGAAGTGCCCCCTTCAGGGAATTCCTCTCACAGAGTGAAGTGCTGCATCTGTGTCCACTGGAACGGCAACGCTCCGGAGATTTACTTGGCTAACTACAAATAGCCTAAAATGCTGCTCCTGGGGAGTTGGTGATTTTACTTATTTGTTTATTTGTTTATTTATTTATTTATTTTCAAACTTGTGTTGGCCCCTGCATTGGTCCCCAGAATACCCCAAAGCATTGCTTTGCTGGGATCACAGACCCTCCCCTATGAGCAGGACAAGAGCCAGTACCCTTGCAAAGCCATCTCGCACCTAGCAGTAACCCACAGGTTTTCCTAAATGCTCTGATTTCCAGGCTCCTCAGTCAACTGCTCAAGCACAAACAGTTGCTCATGTGCCAAACTTTTTATCATTTGAGAGCTGAATGTAAGGCCGCACCCGGCTCTGGCCCACACTGCAGTGCAGATATACCATATGGGTTAGATTGCGCAGTGCTCTGCTGAGGATGTGTGGGTTGTGGAGGGAACTGTGCTGCTGCAGGAGTTCCCGTAGGATTTCTGACTCATATTTTCTCCTAGAAATGTTGGGAAGTGCAACTCCACGAACCATCAGAGTAAAGCAGTGCAGATTCTTCTCCTTGCCTGCCTTTGGATGCTGGTTGGACTGTACTCTTTCTTTTCCTGGCTCTTCTAGTTGGACGCTTAGTGAAGGAAGTCTGTCAATGTTGCCCTAGGACAGTGTCTAGCCATATTGGCAAGGTGCTAGGCAGAAGATGACAGGCTTTGTCATGCTCCATCTTTACCTGTGCATCTTTGCTACTTCTCTATCGATATCCATACAAAGTGCACAGTGCAGTATGCCCTGCAAGTCTGTAGAGATTGGTTTATCATTGTCTGGTACTATCCATGTTTCACCTGAGAGGGAGAGCAGCCGAGGAGAAGAATGTATTGATGCTTGGGATGCTTTGGCTGACTGATTACCCTTCCTTATGCTCACAGCCTTCACAAAGCTGCCATGTCTTCCCACCCCACTGATTCCTGTTTGGAGAAGCTAGGTAGAGGGTGTAAAGATGTAAGTCCATCCCTTCCAAAAATGCACTGCATCTATAAGTTCCGATTTATTTCTGCTACTTAACTGATTTCAACACGCTACTATAGAGGGAACAGTTTAAAGGGCTTCTTTTAAAAAAATTACAGTTGTAAATTCCATATGCATATGTACATGTGTATGTATAAAAATCTCCTGTGCCTATTGAAGCAATAAAGTGTATAATTAATGAGGTATAACTGTTCTGTAGAGAGCCAGACAGCTCTGACAAGTGCTTTTAAACTACACATCCGTTATGGACAAAAAAATTACAGTCGCTGTCCCTTTAGGATTCCTCCATTGCCTGTCTTGCACTGCACAGAGCCACATGCAGGTACGGCCGTGGGCTCACAGCTCTGTGACCAGAGGTTGGCGGCTCTGGCTGTCAGCCTCACCGTGTTTGAAGCTGGGCCTTCTGGCAAGAGGATTTTCTCATTGAAGGATGATATCTTTAGAGACCTGATTTTTTAAAAAGCAGCCAAGAGAAATGTTAGCAGCGCTCTGTAAACGAGCATCAGAAGATATATTCAGAAGCACATGTAACCTGTCAAACAAACCAGAGGCCAAACACACCAAAGCTCGTAAGCGGTGTTTGCACTGGAGGCTGACCGCGCGTGGTCGGCCTCTGAAGAAAGGCAGTTTGCTCTAAGCAGGGCCTGGCTGGAAGAGTACCAATACATTTTCCCCACCATGATCCCAAGGAACATTTCCGCCTTTGTTGTTTTATGTGTGCGTTGGCAGACTATCCTCTCTATACGCTGTGTGATCTTAAGCAGTAATTTGGTGCTCCTTAGCTGGTCTCTGCATGCACAAAGGAATTGACTCTGTAGTTGCTGTACAAAAGCATGAGGTGCAAGTAAGAAGATATATTTTCAGTTCACTGAGCGTGATTCACTCCATCCTTGTGCTCTTCAGTTTTCTTAGCTCTGCAGTAAGACAATTTCCTTTAAATAGTTTAGGAAGACTCCTCATATTTGTGAAGCCCAATGAAATTTTCAAACACAGGGTACTGAAGAAAGCGTATGTAATTTTCAGAGATATTGCAGAGTGTTTTCACCATGTATAATATGTGTTGAACAAGAATTGTAAGCAGTGGTGGACTGCCTTCCCCAGTGAAGCCAAGACATGAGATCTGTATGTTTAACATGCTGCCTTGCTCTGAGTTGAGCTAGGTGTGCTCCACAGTAAGCCTTCTTCCAAGCATTGCCCCTCCAAAGGGAGCTTCATTAAGTCCTACTCTAAAAATGTGTGCCTAGACCTGCATGTGGCTGGGCATGATGCTGGGATGAGTGCTTGGGTCAGAGCAGGATACTTCTAGGGAACAGGTGGCTCTAGCAGTGGTGGCTTCATGTCACATTTTGGACACAGGGGCACAAGGACTAAGTTGCCTTGCACTTCAGTGAACATGCTGGGGCAGTAGGGGGCTTAGCCTGCCCTTCCCTGTTTCTCTCTGTTCTCCTTCGCACCCATCTTTTGCTTGTCCTGCACATGCCTGGGCCATGTTCAGACCAAACTGTTGAGATCAGCTTTGCTGAAAATTACACTTCAGATTAAAATACGAATTACGTTGCTCCAGTTTGAACTGAATTTTGGTTCTTTCTCTGCAGCTACAGATAAGCCAGATATGAAGGTAATTACATCTCATTCCTATCTGACTCTCTTATTTGCTGTAATCTCTTTTAATCCCTTTGATACTCATCATAATAATGTTAATCTTAATGAACTCATTTGGTATTAATGCGGATGTGATTTGTAAGTTCAGAACAGGTTTGCAATCCTTGCTTAGAGTTCATTAATATCCACTTAACTGTGTTTACACTCTCTTTCTCCTGCAAATGGAGTTGCATATCTTTGTCTTTCACCTAGTTGATGTGGCAGTTTCCTCAGTGGAACTCTGTTTCCATACTCACGTTTGTGTTTCCTTTCTATTTCTCTTCCTATTTATACAATCCCAAGGAGAGGAGTGATGGAAACACTGCATCCATCTGCTAATGACTCTTACCCCATTGCTTACTCAGTTCTTCCACCTTCACATCAAAATTGAAAGAACCCTTATCCTCTTGGTTCTTATTCATGTAGCGTTTCTTTTCAGATTGCCTCAGAGATATTACCTTACTACAGCCTTCATTTTATTCTCTCAGAGGGTGAATAAGGAGGTGACACAACCCCTACTCTTGGCAAAGAGACAAACTTCACTGCTTACTACTATATTCTCCCCAAGTGCTCTGTTTATGGGTGGGGTACCTTGCCCAAACAGTTTCCGTTGTGACCAGCCAATTCTAGTGAGGGAGGACTACGTTCAGAGTTTGAACCCAACCCAAAGCTTATTGCAGTGGATGGGAGTGCGGCTTTGACGGGCTCTGGATAAAGTCTGTATCACTCCTTTGAGCACCCACGTACTTTTCAACATCTCTAGTTTTAGGACGTGCTCTCCTGAAAAACTACTTCTTCTGCCATGGTAACTCCGGGGACTGATGAATCTTGGATTCCCATTATGAGGTGATTTCCTCCTCACGTGGGTGCTTGAATTTGTTTTTAAATGCGGCATGGAATTTCTGTGTTGCAGAGCTTGCTGTCTATTCACTCTGCTTCCTCCAAGCACATTTTTAAGGCCTTGATTGTCAAATAGCATGAAAGATTTTTCATCCCTTGTGGTACAAATTTTACTTCTTAGGGCTTTTGGATTCCAGCACAGCCAGAAAAGTATCACTTACTTAACAGAACATTGTTTATTCTGTGACTGCTTCTGTTCTTTATTTTATGTCTTGATATTTCCTTGTAGGTTTCTATGTTAAAATGACTAACTGTACTGAAAGCTTCTTGTTTCCAATTTACTGAAAGATTTCTGCACATTATAATAAAACCAGCCATCAGTTAAGTTAACTTACAAGTCAAGTGTGAGAATTGTAGTCTCTGAGATCAGCGTAAGCTGTATGTGTGTGGTGGTCTTTATTCTAGCATAGAATCTTTCATTCAGGGCATCACA
This sequence comes from Excalfactoria chinensis, assembly GCF_039878825.1. Classification (NCBI taxonomy): domain Eukaryota; kingdom Metazoa; phylum Chordata; class Aves; order Galliformes; family Phasianidae; genus Excalfactoria; species Excalfactoria chinensis. The sequence continues at coordinate 107,822,585 of NC_092826.1, forward strand.
GGATGGTTTGCGCATTGCAGTCATTACTCAAACATTAAGTCAAACATATTAAAGTTCTTTATTAGTATGAAACAACAAAGTGGAGGGTGTTATTACAGGTATGTGCAGCTCTTGTGCCGCTATGTGACTGTGAAGAATAGGGGCCAATTTGGTTCAGACGGACACTGCTTTCTACAGATCAGTAAATCTGTACCCACTCACGGCACCTAAGTAATAATAATAAAAGTTCATTACATGTTCTCTAAATGTCAACTAATTATCACAAGTCCTGTCAAAAATAAAGTTAGTAGAAGGTTTTACCATGCTGGAAGGGCCCATCAGAGACAGTAATTTTATATGTCAGTTTAAACATGAGGTATTTTTTTCCAAACTGAGTCTTAAAAACCAGAACAGAAAAAAAAACTTACTGCTTACTGGACCAGATCCTCTCTTGACCTCAGCTTGAGTGCACTCAGCATCATATGAAAAAAAAAAAGTTCCAGTATGTTTTTTATCTGTTGTCATTCAGTTTCCAGATCTGCGTGTATTTTTTCTTTATTGCAGTTAAGGTTGTGATCTGTATTTCTGCTGTACTATCACTGCAGGAGGTCTCATTTTTGTAGATACTATTTAGCTTTCTGATGTACTGTAAGTGAATATATTTTTAAATTCATTTAGAAGATTGACTGAAAAATCAAAATAGAGACTTAGATATGGTTCTTTAGAGACAGATTGAAGAGGCAGATTCCTTGCCATTGGAATCCTCTGATGACTGATATCTCCTGTGGCCATTTGTATGAGACAGTCATGTGTTGAACGAAGTGCAGTTTAGCACAGAAATCCCTCTGTGTGCTTCTATATATATGCATATATGGACACACACACATGTGTTTGAGGATGCAAAGCCAAATGAACTAATGTAATTCCTAAAGTATCCTACCAGAAATGATCTATCACAAGAACAAGATTCCAAGTTTCATGACTTAAGGCAGTGAAGTTTATGTAAATGCAAATGTGAATGACAGTTTCTTTCTTTCTTTTTTGAAACTGAAATCTGTCAACGCTGCGTCCCATTTCAAGTTAATGCAGAATGAGAAATGAAATCTTGGGCAAAAAATTAGACAGCAGCTAAAAGGGGACACTGCTCTGTATGAGTGTTTTGTTTGGGTTTTACTTGCTAATTCTGTGTTGCATGGAACTTTCTCAGTTCAGGGGAAAACCTGCTACTACTATGGCAAGTTGGTAGTTATTGTAATGTATTGAATGAACAAACAGAGTATGAAGTTACTTCCCTTTTAGTGATTACTGTTGTCATTTTCTCGTTCAAGGTATTTTGACAAGACTTTGTAGTTCCCTCTGAAAGTGCTACAACACTTAATGGAATGTACAGAATCCTACCAGTGCCGGTTATAAAGTTATAGGGAGAAAAGAAATTAACATTATAGAAAAGAATGAGTTGGAAAAGCATGAAGTAATAGAGATCTATTTAGAAAAGTGAAACGTGCTTGACTGAAATGTTTCAGTTTTGGTTCAGTATTGCTACAAGATGGTCTTTTGACAGTTAACAATTGTTTCAAAAGAAATTAAGAATTGTTTCGAGGGAAAATACTTTCCCTTTGCAAATCTGGAATTGTTACTGCTGAGAAATACCTTTGTGTGTGTGTGTGTGTGTGTGTTTCTCACTTGGCTGTGCACTGGAAAATGATCGAGCTTTGTACATTTTATTTTCTGCTTGATTTCTAGGGTCTATTCTAAATATTTCTGTTGCTTCTGGTTATTACTGTATTTCTGTTGGAAGATGCCTGGGAGGTGTGGGGAACTGCAAACGGTAGAACAGGCAGTAATACTGTGGCAGTCACATGTGGTATACATTCTGGACTTTTAAACGTCAGTCTCAGGTTGTTCATCTAGCGCCTGAGACAAACTCCTGACTGATAGAGCAGCCAGCACCAGCGCTATCTGATGTCTCCTTTTCTTTCCTTAAAAACCATCTCTTTATCTCAGGGAGACTTGATTTAAGGAAGCAATGCTCCAAGAGGGGGATGTTTTTGAGTGCAGGTCTGATCAAGCCATCTGGAGGAAGGATGTGAGCCTGCTGCTTCCCCACACACCACTGAGCACTGGGTGCTGGATTGCAGCAGCACATCTGCATTGGCACGTGTCTCCCGTGCACAGTAATTATCAAATAGGACAAACATAAGATATAATAATTAACTGATTGGCTCAGGGTAAGATATTTGGGTTGGCCTACAAAAGCCCCAGAGGACTCAGAAAGACTGTAGGGAGAAGAAAAACATTTTGCAGTCAGAGAAACTCTAGGTCAGTGTAGGATGAAGTCTGCTCTGTCTGTCGAATGGCTCTGAGCAGGTTGTACCCCTAGACATGTTCCTGAGTGATAACGCTCCAAGAAACCTGCTCCAAAAATTCAGATCCTATGCACCCAGTAGAAGAATTTTAACTGTGGACTCTGAATTGCTGTTATTGAGGATAGGATGAGCTGCACTTCACAATTCTTCATTTCCTAGGTTTCCCATCATTCTGTAAGGGCCATTCACCTAGGCTGCAGCTGATAAACCAGTGAAGATAAGACAGGAATCCTGACACTGACCTTTTTTTGGCTGAAATGGGAACTTAAATGAATCAAAATATATTTTTTGGTTTACAAACATCCATTTGAATAAGCATTTGTATTTAATGCTCATAGTCTCAACTTCTAAAACAAAAATTCTAAAAGAAAAGGTTTGAGAAAATCCATTTCTTAGGTATTTACAAACCAATAAGCTGCTTCAAGTACCTTTTTTTTTTTTTTTTTTTTTTTTTTTTTTGCTTTTTTGCTTTTTTTCTTTTTACAAAAACCATAACAAGCAGAACAGGACTTTATGGTATTTTTCAGCATATTTTGCAAAAACAAGGAGATAGGGTAATTTTTCAGCCTTCTGAGCTTTGTCCATCACTATGTAGGGGATCCATTTGCTAATATTCCTGTAAGCTCAAAGGTATTTTTTACAGGAGCTTAGCTAGCAAAAGCTGTTCCCACTTTAAAAGTAATGGTACATTAATGCCTTTTTGCAGTTAACTCCCTATATACCTCATACTTGTCCATTAACTAATGACCATCCAATATGCTGTCACTAATACCACAGATAAAATCATGCCTTGCCGTTCTGAATGCTCCCCTATTTTATTATTGCAAAATTAATTATTTATTGGGGAACATAATGTAAGGACTGTGAAACAGTCACTGGACATGAGTGTCCACTGACACTCTGCCTCAACCTCGTGGTCACCTTGAGTTAAAAGGCTCGGAGAATGCTATTGTTCATAATAATGACATTACAGAAAGCGCAACCTACAGCAGGCAGCCTGGCTCTCAGTACACCTCTGTCACCTTGTTTACTGCCATCCTTTCACCTTGTTTGCATCCTCTTTGGTTGTAATGAGGGCAAGATTTGCTCTTTTAAAGGGCTGTGTCTGATGGTTCTGTAAATGTCAAAGACGGTTTTGTAGCGCTGTCAGGAGAGTGGCAAAAATGTCCTGGCTGGAGGAGCTAATCCTGCGGAAAACAAAACAGAAAGTCCCATACTTTCCTGCAGAATATACTATTTTCCCTTTTCATTAAAAATGTCATTCCCACCCAGTTAATTTATTAAGGAAGCTAATCAGTCGTTCACTAAGATAGTTTTGAAAACATCCAAGTTACTTTTTTATTAATTCATTGGTATTAATGCTCAGGTTTATAACAAGCTGTTAAAACCATTAGAAAAAATCACAAAGAAGGGAGAGAGAAAAATAAAAAAAAAGAAAAAAAGGAAAAAAGAATCATTTGGAATATCAGCTTGTTTTTAACAGAAGAGGAAATGAAGGAACGCTGACAGATTTAAGGGTTCTTTTGTGTCATTGGTGTGTCTGTGGAAGGTGAGCTGTATCTTATTCTCCATGGAGAACAACGTGGTTGACTTAGAGACTGAAATTAAAAATAACAGTTTAAGTTAACTCAACTTTACTTAATTTTGCAATTATTTTTTGTAAAAAAATAATTAAAAAAAAAACACATAGAAAAAGAAAAAAACCCACAGGAATTTTAAAAATTAACTCTCTAAAATTAGGTAAATGTCCAAATTAATGCATCATTAATTCATTATTGAATTACTAGAGCACTAGAAAAGCTTGCTTTTCCAAATATCAGTTATCTATCTGTATCATTTAGTAGTTTTTTTATTTTTATTTTTTTAAGTGAATTTAATATTTTTGGTTAATCTGAAAATGCTGCATTTGGCAAATTTTGTTATTTGTCCAGGAAAAAGAAAAGTTCAGCTGTGGCTTTTGAGCTCGGCTGTGATTTTCTGGGTAAATCATGTCTGTTACAATGCAAGTGAATTCACTGTGGTAAAGGAAGTATGTTTAATTTTCATGTACTCTGTACATTACTGAATTTTCTGTCCTAGTATGACTTCAGGTTGATACCCGAAGCCTCTAGAAAAGCTTTTTGTTATTTCTAACACAAGCATAGCACCATTCTTTTTTGGCAAAACTAAGGGGTTTAGTTCAGAACACACTTTTGCAATTTGATTTTTTCCATCGAACTCTTGTCCTCACATAGTGTGGGCTGGAGGGCCAGCAGTGCACTGTGCTATACTTTGCCATCTATTCTGTTGGTAGGACGAGTTATAATTGCCAAAGATGCAAGGTTTGTAGGATTCAAGAATGTTAAAAGGGGCAGTGTACATTTGTGGAGCTAAATGCTCACAGGACTGGAGATTAGATGTCCATAGAGGATGTCTGAAAAATCTTATTTTCTTGTCAATGACAGGTTGGAAATGATCTGTTTGGTGACTGTATACCCTGGAGTTTAGATGACTTACTCTTTTTTCTACCTGGGGTCTTGATAACTTGAAACACCAATGGGAGCTGAAGTGGTTTTATTGTCACATAGTCTGGAGGACCGGTGCTCAGTAGGGCAAGTATCAGTGGATGCCCAAAATGCACACTGAATTTGAAAATCATGTTTCTGATCTGATGGGAAAATTTGTAATATTTTTTCTACCATTTTCCTTCAGAGAAAAGCCAGAAGTTAATGAGAAAGCCCAGAAAACTCCATTTTAAGGTTGCATTCTTGTAGTCATAAATGAAGGTCCTTTGGGTGAGAGAGACTAAGTGTATTAAATATTAAACAGGGCGTTTAGGATGGATTATTGTTTTTTAATGGTCATTTCCCCTGGAAAAGAACATAGCTGAAAAATATGTAACCCTGGGTACGTCTAGAGAAATCTGTCAAAACCTGTAAAATTTGTGCCAGTTTTTGTGTTTCGTGAGTAGCACAGTTCTGGCTGCGATACATTTTGATTGCTATCATTTTTACCCAGTAATGTGGGGTTCTCATTTGGTTATTTCTCCTTGCACTGATCCTTGATACTCTGCTTAAAAAAGAAGACTGGGTAGTTGAACCGTATGTTTATATCATAGCTCTTAATGTCAAAATTTTAATTGATTTTCCCATATTCGGGGTTAGGAGGGGGCTGTATCATGTTCCACGACGTCATAAAAACAAAAATATTTAAAATATGTTTCAAATAAAGTGAGGGGGGAGAAGAAAAAATGCTTAACTTAGAAAAGATGTGGGATTCATTAACAAAGGAAAATACTGGCCACGGACCAACGGCAAGCCAAATGTTTTGCCAGCAGTTTGCAGTTCACAGTCATCATTGCATGTCACTCTGCCTCCTGCACCAGCCCCTCCAACCATATATGCCTTCCTTTTAAAGAGAAACCTGTCTGGTTTGAGTTGAATAAATTAATTTGGGTTTACTTAGTTTAAAAACAAAAATATAGAGGGCCCAATTTTATTTCATTATGCCCGTGGGTAAAGCAGTCCAAGGTAATTACAACCACAGTGCTGGTTGCTCTATCTTAATTAAAGAGGGGTTTTTGCACATAGGCTTTTGCACGCCATAATAAAATAGTTTGTGGTCTGGCTAGGCTCAGTATCACAAGAGCGTACTCACTTTAGAAATTGTCCGGCTTTTCCAAAAGCTGAGGCCCTTCCATGCAAGAGGAAGCATAGAGGTGCTCAGCAGAGAACAGGTAGTTTACAGTCCTTCCTATTTAATGTAAGGGCACAATCATAAATCATGCAGTGAACATTTCATACAGTCTCTTGCACTAAGTAGCATGCTTGTCAGCAGCAGTGAATGTGGGCTTCAGTAAGACTTCAAACAATCATATGCATTGGTTACACACCTGTGACTGAACCTCTTATTTCTGCAAACCTTTCTAGTAATGTTTTGGGTTCTTTGGATTTTTTTTGTTTTGTTTTGTTTGTTTTGCTTTGCTTTGTTTCCTTTTCAAATAAATATGATTTATTGCCTAGCAAATCCTTTTACAGAAAAGGTATCAAAGGCTTAAATAATGCATTTGGGATAGTGATTAAAACAACAAAAAAACCACCAACTCAAATCCCAACAAGCAAGTCTGAGATGCCCTGTTATTAGAAAAGTCAAAGGAGGTATGCTTAGAGCTTGCATAAATCATATAGTGTTGTAAAAACACTGTCTCAGGGATGATTAAGGGTAAGTGATTTTCATTACTACATTAAGTTCTCCTTTCTATTGCGGTTCTTTTTATATCACATCAAGCTTGGCTATTTACTTATGCTGCTTTAAAAAGCACCAATGCCTCAATTACTTAAATCATGACCCAGAACACTGATTCAGAAAGATGGCAACATAAGCCAGCTTTATTTAATGTTCGTGAACCTGATTGGCACACATTCTTCCTTGGGTGCTCTGTCTTGAGCAGTTGGTAAAAATGGTTGAATTCATTTTTGCAAATAATCATGAGCCAAACCCTTAGAGTGCTCAAGTGAGTAGAATGTCCTTTCCCCCAACAAGTTCTCTCTGCACACCTGGAGGTAGCACCTTCACACAAGTTCCCTTGTCTTGGATGCCCATACTCATTATTGACACGACAACCCCATCTGCCTTCACTGAGTATAAATCAAATTGGATAGTGAGAGCTACTGCCTGTCCTTCACCCAGCTCACAGGTGTGCTGCCTTGCTCATTTGCAAGGACAAGGTTCACAATATTTCTGAACCTCACAAGAAAAGCCTCAAGGTTGGAATAAGGAGCATCCAGACATTTTGCTCAGTGACCAGCAGTGAATGGTCTGCCCAGGGAGGTGGTGGAGTCACCATCCCTGGCAGTGTTCAAGAGACATCTGGATGAGGAGCTTTGAGATATGGCTTAGTGGCTTGTGCTAGTAATGGTAAGGGGAGGACGGTTGGACTAGATGGTCTTGTAGGTCCTTTCCAACCTTGTGATTCTCTGATTTTATGATTGTATGATTTCCTTTCTCTCTGTTGGGAACATGGATTCTCCTGTGGTGAATTTAGCTTCAGCTGCTCAGGCTGACACAGTTTCACACAAACTTGCATTTATGGAACAGTGTTGTACCCTGTGCCAGGACTGCAGATGAGGGGAGGGCAGCCCTCAGCAGCATATGGATTGCTCTACAGCACTGCTTGCGGAGGCTTCCCTTGGGATATGGAGAAGTAGAACGTGTGGTGCTTGATAAAGCTGAAGTCTCCCCTGGCCTCTCAAGGCATGGACTGGATCCTTGGCATCAATGGCTGTGTAGGATTGGGACCATGATGATAGATGTCTGAGATTTCTAGAGGTCTTCATACCAAGAATTATAGGTGTGTAAATGGAGGGAATTAGCCTAGGGGTGGACCAGAGAAACGTTTAACCCTACACATAAATTCAGAACATGAACAAACTGATTTACTTCCCTCTCTGTGGTGATACTGAAACAACAATATCCAAACACTCTCTGATTGTATAGCTGCCAAAGAAGCACTTCACAACGAACTCAGAGGGGCATCTCTGTGGCAGCCTCAGCTGAGGTGCTAATGATTTCATAACCTGGGCTTTTACTATGCAAGCTATAAAACCTGCTGAGATGGCTCAGCATGATGGTGCTTGCTGCCAGGGCAGGAGTCAGGGTGAAGTGGTGGATCAATAACAGGTTTCCGTGTGGAACAGATCTGTACTGGATGTTTTACATACATGGGTTTGAAAATACAAGAAAACAGCCACTTTTCATTTCCATTTGTATTAGAGACTTCTCATGAATATCTGAAATAGACATTTATTGTGACCATAACCCTACCACAAATTAAAATCAGATTTCAAGTCCCCTGTGAAAAAGAAGCTCACGATAATGTATGGAGATGTCAGAAATGATAGTAAATGACACTTAACTCTAAACCCCAAGTACTGTGCTTATCCATGGCTTAGAGTTAAATCTACAGTGTAAATCAGACCAGGAGCTGTGCAAAGTTTACAGAAGTGTGGGCGAGGTTCCCAATAGGTGTACAACCATGAGCTAAAGAATAAACAGCTGGTAGTATGTGTTTGTGAAATGCAAAGTATCTTGCATATATACTGCTGCATTTTCTTCTCTTAAGCCATAGATTACCTTTGTTGCATATCCTACACGGCCTGGGCCAGATTTATTTGGTGTGTGATGCTGTTGATTCTGACTGTTGATTTGTTGCTATAGGGAAAGAAATAAAAGATAAATTTCTGAGTTGCTCTAATAGGCACACCTCTGAGTCACTATCCTTAAACTCTTAATTTCTCATCAAATTTTATGTGGAGCTATTTAGAGGACTTGCTATCTGGTAGGCTGACACCAGTCTTAAACCCAGGCTTCCTAAACTGGAGACCATGAAAAAAGAAAAAAGTAAGCAACAAACAAAAACAAAACGAAACTGATCCAAAATCCAACTTTGCTGCTATTCTTTGCACTCATCATATTTGCCTTTCTTAATGAAAATAAATGAAGAAAGAATGAAAGAGAACAACAACAGAAAACACAAAGTGGAGCGAGTAAGCCCTGGCTTCCGACACTTGGATGTGAGCCACACTCACTGCTGTGCAAATTCCTGCTGCTCTCTGAGCTGAGATCATATTGTTGGAGATGGCAAGTGTATAGAGCACAGATCTGTATCTTTCCTCCATTGCTAAATATTAACAGTAAAAAATAAATGCAGGTGATGCAACAGGCTTTGTCCAGGCCTATTTCTGTGACTGCTGGGATATTTTAACCAGATCGGTCAAATGTCTGGCTTTCTGAGGGCCAAACCAAATAGATTTTATGTTATTGTAATCTGAGTGGAGCTGCCACTTTTTTGTTTAGGTAAATTTAACATTTTTCACACATTCATTTGCATCTTATAGACGTGTGTTAGGCTGCGTGTGTGACAAACGCTGCGCTTATGTTATGGAAGACCTAAAGAAAACAGCAGGTTGTCTTCTTTCTGTTCTCCTCCTTCTTTCTCTTTCCCTTCCTTAGCTAACAAATAATCCTTTTTCTCTGCCCTTCCAACAGCTCCAAGCAAAGAACTTAAAAAAAAAAAAAGAAGAAAAAAAGAAGGAAAAAAATCCCATACAACTAATGTTTTTTGAATGTCAACATGTCAGGCCAGCAGGAGAAACAAATTGCATTGTCAAAGGCTTTCCACTGACAACTCCAGGGTAGCAATTCCCACAGTTTAAATCTGGAAACTCTTAAGGCAAACGCTGCAGTTGATTTCAGTGGTTGTGGTGGCACTCCACTGAAAAGCAGCTCTTTGGTTTCACAGCGTTGGTTGGACAGCGTAAGGCACAGCTACAACTACGCTTATGTTCCTGGAAGGGCCAATGTCAGACCTGCAGACTTGGTCTGGGCTGGCCAGACAAGTGGGGTCACTTCAGCCCTGCAGATGCATATGGAGAAGTCCTTCCAGCCTAGTAGGTTTGGATTCTTCAAACTGTTGTATACAAAGATAGTTTCTCCTTGCCTTGCAGTGCTGAAAAATTGGAGTGAATGAGAAAAATGTGTAAAATCTCAAGGTTATCCAGTACATTCAGAGTTATAAATTCCATCTTTGAATGCTTTCTTTGCTGTTTGTATCACTGATTCCTTTCCTTCCTGCAATAGGTTTGTTTGTTTGCTTTTTTAGCTAAAGCTCTGTTTCAGCAGAAGTCTTCAATGGGGAAAGTGGGGAGAAAAAATGAAACACTGCAAACTCAGAGTCTTCATGGAGTCTGTGAACACTTACTGTTCACATTAAAGACATGTGAGGTTAAAAAAAAAAATCAAGAAAAAAAACCCGGCCAGTGTGTTAGTTCATACTACAGACTCTTGGAAGTTGATGAGATGACCTCAGCTTACTACACGACTGATTCTCAGTTATTAAACTCTTCACTGTAAATTGGTGCAGGAGATGTTCTGCTAGTCTTCCACCAGAGTTCAGTTTGGGGAAAGCATTTCCTCTTTAACCCAAATTTTTTCTCATGGCAAAAATGAAACAACAACAAACAAACCAACAAAGCAGCTACAAAACACCAAACCAGAAATATAAATACAAATTGGAATGTAAAGTTTTAAAATAAACTTTGGGTTGTTCATTTGTTTTTCTTGGTGCAATGTAGTGTGTCATTACCTCACGTCAGTCGGCACTTCAGGGTATAATTTAAGAAGATATCTTCATAGATGTCATACATTTTTTAGGCCTTATTTGGTCCTAAATGAATGCAACAGCAGCTCTCCCATGAGCTTCAATGGCAAGAGCATCATGTCCAAGGAAACATCTGCCCCACTGGGACCAACCTCTCCTCATTTTTCTCTACTGCATGGGCTGTACAACTCAAATAGGATGGAAAGATGGACTGCAGGTTAGCATATTTGCTTCAGTGACAATATCAAGAAGAGCAGCAAGGGTAGCATTTGGCCAACACTTGCAAGAAAATTGCCATGAATGTTGTAGTGATCCTTTTGCTTCACTTTAGAAACTAATTGCCACAAGAGGTCAGGAGAAATTGCTCGGTAGTAGTCTACAGATATCAAGGTGTAAGGCAGGGATTTTTGTTTTCTTTTGAAGCATACAGCATTGATCACTGTCAAGGCTTGTTTTACAACTAGACATAATGCATGTTATATACTGTGTGTTTATGGAGTGTGCGTGCATTTGGGTATACGAGTGAGATTCCCAATTGATTTAAATCCACTGTCTTTGGCAAAGCTACATGTTTTACACCACTGAGAATTGGCTCTACTGCAGTTGATGGATCCAAGCTTCTCTTATTGTTTTCTCAAATGATTGTGTTAACTGTGTTACAGCTTGTGAACTCTCTTTATTTTAAAGTTTATATTTCCTCCATGATATTTGGTTCATAAACAAGCACATTTTGAAGTCACCAGGTAGACCATTATTCAGAGGTGTTTAGGGGAAAAGTTTTGCATATTCTGGCTGAAAAGAAGAAAATGTTGAAATACTTTTGATTCTCATTCTAAAGAACTTTTCAAGAGAGGCAACAAATTCCTGTTTAAAAACAAACCAAAGCAGAAGTTTTATATATTCACCTTTCCGTGTTTTATCTCATTTCCACTCACTTTTATTTAAAAGATTTCAGAATAGTAACAATCCTTTCTGCCTTAATCTGGAGATTACTAAAAAAAAAAGTGCTTGGTATCTGACTGACATTATGGACTATTCGGAATTACTGTTTTTTATTACGAATTTTGGCTGGTTTGTATGCATATTTTTAAAACTAAGATTTAAGATTTACATGTTATCTGGAACCTGATCTGTAGCTTGAAAGGCTACTGTAGCCACAATAAGAATGAAAATAACCCCAAACTGATGAAAATTCAACTCTGAGCACCCAAAGTGGTAATGACTGCAGTAGTAGTTTTGTCGATATTTATAAATCAGAGCAAACCAGAACTGGATGTTTTAATTTACTACAGTTTCAATGTAACTGATACTCTCAAGTTTAGAGCTTTAAGCTTTGTGAAGTGCAATGTTATTTCAGGGCATGCATCCAATTTTTAAAACATTATATAGATTGAAGACAGATGAGCTTTTCAGAATTTTTTTAGGCCTATTTTGATTGAATGCCTGAGATGCAGTTTCCAGTGGAAATTAATTGCATTGATGTGAAAACAAATGAACTCTAACCTCAAAATTAGCTGCAGGTTCATGCTCAAAACAGTGCTTTAAAAGGGAGAGAGTGGGCGCAGATAGCGGCTGGAAGTCACAGTGACAATGTACATTTTGTTGCAAGAATAAAATAACCTTTTTTTTTCACTGGCTGCTCTCTTTTGCTGTCTCTGTGTGCATACATGCATAGAGAGGGAAATTTCCCCAGTGGTTTGTGGCTGCACATGTGGACAATGGCCGCAATGTGCTGTCACTTTTTCCCCTTGCACACTGCTGGAAAACAGGGCACATTCTTGCAGGGCTGTGTCAGCAGCTGAACTTGGGTGAAATCTGCAGCCACTGCTACACCTGTACCACTTCTGTCATTGGCATATAGAATTTTGGAGCATACTGTCCTGTAATACATGCTTTTCTGGGGGATTTTGAGTAGCAGCTAAGATGGTTTCTAGCCTTTAGTAAGTTTGTCCATGCTATGGAAAAAATGCTGAAGATGAGTTTGGGATTCCTGTTTACTCGACAGATGTTTTCAATCTGTATCACCTCTGGGTGATATGCAGGAAGAGAGGGCAGTGTGTCCTTAAATGAGGAGAACAGTCAAGTGTTAGCTTGGAGCTGAAGCATTCTCAGTGACTTTGTTCCTTCTGCATTAAGATTCACCTCCCTCCTGTGCTTCTCATCATCTTCACTGATGCAGGGGTAGGGTAGGAATTTTAGCATGTTTAAAAGATGAAGCATGTGCAAAGGTTCCTTCCAGAAGTGTCGTATGTTCATTTTGGTCTTTATGAATGTTTGAAAGGAATCAGTGTGTGGGCTGAGGTGGAAAGAAGGTTACTGAAGATACAGAGCTATGAGCTGCGATAGGATATTTTCACACCTGTAGGTGACTTGCAAAAAAGTTAACTGAGAGTCCCCCTTTACATATGTACTCCTCTCCTTTATCTTCCAGTGCCATCCCTGAAATGACAGATTTGAGACACTGAAAAAGCGTGGGGCAGTTAGCACACAGGTGCTGACTTTATTTGTGGCTATAGTGAGAGCCTGACTGTACAAGAGCATGTGCAAGTGGCTGAAGGGAAGTAGTGAGCACAAAGGACTGTGTGTGCTATTTCAGTGGTATTCTTGTTAAAGGATGAGATTAAGGACTGGATTTTGGTCTGCTGCTCATTGCATATCAACTTTTCCAAGCTTCTAATTTTCTTTTACATGTTTGGTATGGCATTTAAGAAGTTGAGCTTGTATTTTCTTAATAATGTCTTCTTAAAAAATTATAAGATATGTGTTAAATTTGTATTATTTTGAATGTTCAGGATAGAATTTGATTCTCAACTCATATGAAAATACCTACTTGATTTTCCTCACTCGTGACTATGGGGAAAAATACAGTTCCATACTGCATACAGCACATCTGTGTCTTGTCAGCTTTAAAAGTGAATCTGTTGAAGTCAGATGCTGTCACTTTTCACAGAGACTGTTTTGACTAGTTAGCCTTTCTTCTGGCAAAATTGTGGACAAAAATGGTGATACAGGTCCTACAGTAATGTTATGCCAGCATAGATAGCCAGCTTTATCCCAGCATGACCTTCAGACTCAGCAACATCCAGAGTCACTACCTTTGGCTTTGTACCAGTTCTAGATGACAAAAATGAGTGAGAAGCTGATGGATAAAGTTTTATTTAGTTTCATGGATATGGTATGGAAGAAATGTAAAGATTCCCAAAATCACGGAGTGTTTGAGGCTGGAAGGGACCTCAGGAGGCCATCTGGTCCAATAGTCCTGCTCATGTGGCATTGCCTAGAGCTGCTTCACCTAGGGCCATGACCAAATAGCTTTTGAATATCTCCAAGATTTGTCCCAGACTTTAATAAAGTTGCTGAATGTTTCTTTTGGGGTGGCCCTGGTCTTTCTGTTAACCACCCAGGGCAAATTTGTTTCTGTGCAGACTTGAGTTGGATGCCTGAAGTGAGTTGCCCGTGATTGGAAACCAGTCTGGGGTTTTAGGCCAGTCCCTTGAGCAGCAACCCACTGTTTTAACTCAGGACTTTCTCTTTGGGCACATCAGACAATTTTCTCTAACTTTTACACCATTGGATATGGGGGCACACAAGAAGACTTTGAGGAACAGAAAGTCACAAGATGTTAAACCATCCAGTGCATAAAATGTTCAAGTAGTCCTTTCTGCCTGCGGATGTATGAGAAGATCAGCAAGTACATCTTAGACACCCAGGCAGGCAAACATCTCTGGAGCACAGAGGCATGAAACTGCTGCTGTAGCATCCATCATTCTGTTGAGGACAGTGAAAACAAGCGCTGTCATCTTTGACATTTTAATTGAAAAGAAAGCTTACACAGATTTCAACCTTAAGCAGTGTGTTTATACAAGTGTATACAGAGAAATAATCTGTCAGTTCAGAGAAGGCTCACTGCTATAGGAGTTGGTTCAGTAACCGAACAATCCAACATTAGCTCACACACCTTGCCCTGTTCCATGCCTCAATAATTTTTAGTAGAAATACTTTGCCTAGAGGCATGCAGTTATTAAAAAAGAGGCTCAGCTTGCTTAAAGTCTGGAATTATTAGCTCATGGTAACAAGCCTGCACTGGAGAAACTGTTGGTTCTTTGTTTTCATGACTCTGCTGTAATTCACCATCTTATTTTCAGACACAAAATTCTGCTTTGTTTGGGAAGTTTTTTTTTTTTCCTTAAAAAAAAAAAAAAAAGGGAACTAAAAAAAGGGGAAAAACAGTCACTTCAAAAAGATTCTTTTTTCATTTTTATTATAAAGCAGGGTTTACAAAGAACTTTTATCTTACTATTTCGATTAAATTTCACTGCTCTGAATAGTAAGTGTGAATAGAAACAGAAATATAATTATTTGTTTTGTTTTGTTGCATTTTCAATGTTGGAATCTGCTGGTATGTCCCACTCACTAAGATCTCTTCAGATAGTCTCTCAACCCAATAGTATTAAAAGGCATTTTTTTACCATCCTGCTTGTGACCTATTATCCTTTTCACACACAGAGTTATGAATGTTGAGTAAAAGCCATTTGCACTGCTAGGAAGTGTCTGTGAATGTCCTGCTGCTGCAGTCAGTTGAGCAAAGAAGTCTCCCACACCTTCACGTAGCAACCTGGCAAGCAGTTGTTTGGTGCTCAGTTGTCACTTTTGTCTGGATAGGGGATAGGACTCTTTGCAGTCTTTTAATCTGGTGATATTTTTTCTCAATGAGCCTTACATTTTCAACTTTTCATGAATTTTCCAGGCTGAATCCTTAAGCCTAATCCTTAAAAAGAACAGACATATTAGAAAGCATTTGTGCAAGTTTTATGGCTGCTATTATTCCTGTTTTTAGGTCAGCTGCCATTACCTGCCTTTTCAGTATTACTGCCACCGTTTTCTTCAATGAAAACCGATTCACTTTTATTTGTGGTGATACAGAGTCATTTATTTTCCTGAAGAACTAAGCTTTTGGTCCTGCTTGAGCTGGGAGAACGTGACAGAAATGGGATTGGTCTGGCATTGTGGCTTGCCTTCATGATTAAGTGTTCTTCATGTTTATGCTGCAGGTTTTTTGTTTTTATCCCATGTTTTTTTTTTTTTTATTATTACGAGAATATGTTTTTATATGAGGTAGCTCTTTATAATCGCTCGAACCTGCCTTTCACTGTGTTTCCTTATTTTGCTTTAACTATGTCATTATCCTCCACATATCATTTGTGAGTTCCAGCTGTGTGCATAACATTGTGTGGAACATAAACTTCTCAGAGGAGCCTGTAGTCTAAGAAACCATTCTAGCTTTCCTTATTTTTCTAGTAATGGGTCAGGCAATAAGACCCAGTGAAATATTTAGAGGGAGAGGAAGATTGAAACCAGCAGTTTCTAAGACCTGTGAGAGCCAAAAGGCAAATGTTAATGGGTTCTCTGAGGCTTCCAAGGACCTGCTGGTCCTTCTACTCATGCTTAATTTGCAGAGGTTCCTTGAACACGTGTTCAGGAAGTATAGGTGGCATTAACGCAATTGGAGTTTCTAAAGGCAAGTTTTATCATTGACTAAATCCCTAAACAGAGTTTGGGCCACTGAATACATTACAGCAGCGGGGCTACTGATTTGAAGGGCTTCTCTCCTACAGACTCAGCTGAAAAGTACAGCATTCTTAGCATATTTTGGAGGCATTTTTGCACGGATTTCTTGTATCTTCCTGTACACACATCCATTCTTTATTGCTGCCTTCTTTCCCTTCATGTTCTGTTCCTGTGGATTAAAACTGTTGAGCAAGAATGCATTTCTGATGGAGCTGCTTTCTTCCCACTGAACACCTACTCACACGACATCAAAGAATATATGAACTGAGAAGAAACATCTCTTTGCTGGCATTTGACTATGTACATAACATTTCATATGTCTACCCGGTTACTGCATTCCTTCTACCTCTGTGACAGTGTACAGCTTGTTACCTTAATTGTGCCAGCTCTCCTCAAACACTTAAGTTGACTTTCTCTTCACTTCTGAATGAAGCTTCTTGTCTTTAAGCCTTTTCGCAGCTTAGCCTTATCTTATCTCACTCCTCCAGTTTCTCATTACAGTGTCAAGCATCACTTTCCCTTTGCCAGTGTATTTACCATCAGCTAGTTTCCCAGGCTGTGATCTCTTCTTGTCCAACCTTGGGAAAATCCTTAAGGTAACACCAATGCAAAAACATATACACACGGTTTAAAAAACAGAAGCATTGCAAAATCTTCGAAGTTATGAGCCACGATTTTCCCTCTCTGTAGTATTGCCCTTCCTGTGTCTCAATCTGAGTTACTCCCTTCCTCTTACAAACTTCCTCAGCCCTAACATATCTGAGCTTATACAAGTGAAATAAAAAAACATACAAAGAAGTGGTAAAACAAGCAGAGGAGTGCCACTAAACTGTCTCCATCTCTCTAGCATATTTATTCGCCTCCGTGCTCTGTCTCTGTCTTCAGCTTTTCATCTGTTTTGTGTCTCTAGATTGTAAACACACTGTGTAAGAATTGCCGCTTATCTGTGTTTGTACAGTGCCAGGCTCAATGGGGTCCCGGTCCCAGCTGGGACCTTTGGGCACCACCACAGTATAAATGTCTGCTCCTGATAATAATAATCTACCCACATCATGCAGATGTCTGAATTGTCTGAGAAATACAAACAAGGATCTTTACTAGGTTGGCAAAGATCCAGTAATTTTAGGTGCCAGTTTTCTCCTGAACATGATTTGGCTCTCTGGAAAAAAACAAAACTGGTGACATAAGGCTGCTATTTCTTGGAAAGCTTGGCTCTCTGATGATGCTGTGATTAAATAGTTGTTAAACGTGGGATATGGCAGGTCAGGTGAGGTCCCTGGAACTATGCGAGATATTCCAAGTACTTGTCTGAAGCTTTGTTCTTGCTTTCCTTTGTGTTTGTTTTTGCTTTCCTACTCTGAATGACAAATGAATACACTGAAATTAGACAGAGCCATCCTATTTTCTGGGGGAGAGTCCATCTCAATTAATGGACCACAAATGAGAAAAGCCATAGTTGGATTGATAAACTTAAGTAATGGCGCTGTGCAGGTGAGCCAGTTCCTCTAATCAGAATGCTTCTCTCATGTTAAAACATCCCCTCCACCTCTTTGCTCTCTAGCTAATTTTTTAAATATAGACGACCAAGGACAGTGTTCAGGTTTGCTACTCTGACCTCAGCATCTGCTGTGGAAGTGGTCTGCAACTTCCAGTTAGCTTCCAGGCACTGTTGTAATAATTATGTGTGTATATACATATGTATATGTATGTGTACATATGTATATATAAAGAAACACTGAAGTCTGAGCAAGTCTATGTTGTGTAACGAGTGTGGTGCAGAAATCCCTGAGCCAGTGCTGACCCGGCGTGGCAAATTGCCACGGCACAGCCAGCCATTTATGGGCTCTTCTGTATGAGCTGGCTGGGTCTGGAGGCCATAGAAAATCAAGAGAAGAGTTCATTTGCTCAAGTGCTCCTCCAAATATGTATGTTTTTTGTGAAGAGCTAGGTATGCTGAAACAAGCTGGGTGGTGGTGTAGCTATTCTTGCTGACCTTGCATAAATACTACACGCAGGAGGGTAAAGAGTGGGAGAGGGGGCGTGGTAGGACCCACTGACCAGGAGTGCTGTGTCTTAATAGAAAACATATGGCAGTGATGCTTTAAATAGCATTCGCCCTCTGCAAGTTGGCCTGAATGATCTGGGTCAGTACTGACCTAATCTCATGGGAGCTCAGCACCAAATTGTCATCTGCAGAAATTATCCTTGATGAGCACAAGTTAAAGGAAGCCTGGTCTTTTAATAGACAAATGTAGTGTTTAGTCATTGGACAATCTAAAATACTGGGTCAGAGAGGAGTTGCATCATAGCAGTAAGAATATTTGGTATTAATCAAGAAGACACATAGCAAAGCATATAACATGAATATTTGATTACATTAGTGGATTTATCTTTAATTGTTGGATAGAGTCATATGAAGGAACACAAGCGAGTCACCATAGCTTAGCAGGGTACCGCCCATCTGCTTAAATGTTAGCAGCGATGAGTCACGGTGTTAGCACAACTGTGTGGAGGGAGCAGAGCCAACGTGGTCAGTTAGAGCAGCCCAGCTAACATGTGGTATTCTACTAAGCCACCATACAGATATCCATCCAGGCCCAAAGAGATGGCATACAAGTCCAGACTGAGATCTCATTGTGTCCAACAGCAGGATCCTGTGGGAACAAGATGAAATTTCTTAAAAGTTGGGAAAAAAACCCACAGATGGCCAGTTTTTTTCAGTGAGGTTGAGTGCTTGCCAGTTCTCTATCTTATCCGTCCTTTATTTGTGGGCTGTTTGCCCAACAACCCTATTTATTTAGCTGCACAGGTGCCAAGGAATTAAAACCCTTAGGTCAGCAGTTTTGATGGACAGGCTGCAGGCTGCATGATGCACCTTCTCAGCATTTGTGAAGAGAGAAGCAGTCAATGTGTCCAACATTAAATAACAATTATAAACTCTTATTGACACTCTTTGCTGCAGGTTAGAAAGCTACAACAAAAGAGATTGTGTTGTCCTTGGAAGAAGAAAAAATGCCTTAGAACTAGACAAATTGAGTTTCTCAGCCTGTATACGTAGGTTCTGTGCCATAAATGTTCCCTGAGCTCACAGTGCAAGTGCATGTGAGTTCATATTAATCAATGGCCTGTGCTCAGTGTGGAAGCAGCAGAAGTATCCATAAGCACTGGCCAATGTTAGGGCTGCCTCAATAGAGAGCTGAGCCTGGTGTGTATTATGTAGCGCTTTCACTGGTGTCAGGAGTGGTGCAGACTTTTTGACAAGGAGGTCAACTTTGAAGCACGGGGTTTCTCTGACTATTCTTCAGCTCTTTGCAAAAACACACTTGGGAGCAGATCTGTGGTTTAGAAAGAAGAAATACCTGAAGTACAGGATTTTTTTTTCTTTTTTTTTTCTCTAGCTGAGTGTAAAGCATATACAGATCCCCAAAGCAAAGCAGTTTTAAAGGTGAAACTGGGGACAGAGAAGAAGCTTCTTTGCCATTTTAATAAATACTAATAATTCCCTTTTGCCCGAGTCCCACATTCCCAAACTCATTAAAGCAATTTTGGAAATGTTTTTGGCTCTGTGACTTATTTAAGCAAGACTCAAACCGTGCAGTCCCTTGAGGATCACGTGCGCAAATTACATAGGTCAGGCAAAGCTAAGTTTCTGTCAAACAGCCTAACACCTAAGGTTATTACGAAACCAGTGAGCTGTACAAGAGGTCCGTATGTGGAACAGTCTCTGAATGACTAAGTGAGGAGGGGGCTGTTGTCATGGCATTTGTTTTACTTCGATCACACAAAAGCTAAAGGGATATTTTTGTGATGTTTTCCTCCTATTACCCAGTGCAGTTCCCTGTAGGCTGTGTCTCAGCTGGTGGACCCATGTGGCAGTGCAACAGCGCTATCCCTTCTTGTTCTTGTCAGCTATCCTTGAGAGAAAGTCCAAGGCTTGTTCCCTGCAGTGGTTGTAGCAAATCTGATATCCTTCTCACGTTCAAACTGGAATTTTCCTCCTTTCCCTCTTCCCTTATCCTAGCACTGAATCTACTTTTCTGACCCTGTCCTAATTATTTGTTGTCCCCTTTACTCAAATGAGTGCTGGTGCAGGAAGCAGCTGCATTTTTGTTGGAGAGTGGGAAAGGTTGAGGACCATGTTCATTATTTTCTGAGCTCTTTTTCCTGCACAAGACCCATTCCACCTACAGTACCTCCACAGCACCCCTGGCTCAGTGATGTGATGACAGACCATAGTGTTCCTTCACCCAGAAGGTGATCTGCATTTGATGACAGTACTTCTTGCACATGCACCCCTCACAGGGTTATACCACATATTTGGGAGACACTGTCTTGAGTTTCTTTGGGTGTATGAAGATGTAATGCACATCATGTTCCTCCAGCAGATAACCAGGGACAGCTTCTTGTCTATATGTAAGCTACTTTTGTTACTATTGTGTTGTAGTTTTGTTTTATGTTTTCTTCTGAATAAGTACTATATGTGTCTGGAAGGATTTTTTAAATGTCCTTGAAAACACAGGCTGCTTCTCTTCATGGAGAAACAGGACAAAAGGATGGGTTCATGATTTGCAGCTGCCAAGGAGAGGGCATCTGAGGACAGACGAGTAGGACACAAGGGTGTCTGGTGCAAGGGAGTGAGCAGGACAAGGTCTTGGTAGTGGCATTGTGTGGATTGAAATGCTTCTGAGGGAGAGTGAGCTTTAAAAGAGGAGGGCTGAAGGACTGAAAATCCAGGGATGATACTGGGAAGCTCTGGGCAAATGAGTTTGTGTGGTTTGAACTCTGGGCAGGAGAGGATGAGACCTGCAGGTCAGAGGAAGCTGATGTTTCCGTGAGACAGACACCACTGTTTTGGGAAGCTGGATATGGTTTCTTCCATTTGGGATGTCCGAATGCCATTGCTTACTGTCTTTGGCCTCTTTGCTTGTTGCTAGATAAATGGTAGGACAGCTAATGTCAGAAGAGAGGTGAATCCATTCATAGTTTCTAGTGTTGCCTACAATTGAAAGAGCAAGAAGTCCCACTGTTGGGTGTGGTGTGGTTCAGTTAAGTGGGAGAAGCAATCTTCCCCTTCGCAGCTCTGAGGCTATGACTCCACTTTCCTGACCAGCCCAGCCTGAGTTTGAGGCTTTTGTGGCTAGATATAGTTTTGTCTCTGAAGCAAAAGATGCTTTTGCCATGGGTGAAAAGCATCTCTGATATTCAAAGATTTCAGACACCTTCAGACTCTTCCCTTGCTCCCCCCTGCAGAGGCTCTTCAAACTGCCCAGTTTTGTCCTCTTCTCTCTGTTCCTTCCTGTACCTTTACGGGTATCTCTTGCCTAATGAGCAGTGTAAGCAATGTATTACAATGCAGTGTTTTACTCTGTGTGACTTCAACATGTTTAAATAGTAGTCCCAGCTTTGTTTAATCCATTAATTTTATGGTTCTTCTATGTTAGTAGGCGTACATGTACTTTTTCCCTCTGCTGTACTTAAAAAATATATTTCTAAATCTGTTAAACTCCTTCTGCCAAAATATCTAGCTCTTATTTTTTATGTTCTTTACTTTTTGCCTTTACAAGCTATTTAATCCGAATGTAATTTTACTGATTAATTTTACTAATTTCCCTTCTTTCCCATTCTCTGCCCCCATTTCTGTGTCCTGGTGACATTCTAGCTGGACCTCACTTTGGAGCAAATGCTTGGTAGAATTTTACAAGAGAGAATGTCAAGAGATGAGATGACATGCTCATTTTGGAATAGTTTATTTACAAGTGGTAAAGCTTCAAAATTAATATGTGTGCTAAATTTTCTGTCGTGGCCTGCAAAATGGTCATCCAAATATCTTCATTGCTGGGGACAGAATTTACAGAAATATACTGATGTAGATCACAAGGAAATTGCCATGTTTTACCAGTAGAAATCTACTGACCACTGTGCAGTGCAAAGGTGCATAGGCTCAGGACTGCTGTCAGGTTTATATTCATGTTCTCTCCAATTCTTTATTCAGTATATAGTAAGGGGAGTGTGAGTTATCTGTTTCTTGAATACTTTCTGTCCTACTGATTTGTGCAGGAGAGGAAAATGCTGGAGTGCCTTATCTATGCCTGCTTGTCTAAAATGATCTTTTCCCACCAGTGGCTGGCAGCGTAAGGCTTGTTTAGGTCTCTATAGCCCTTAACAGTTTTCTTTCCTTTTCTCCTAGGCCTGTCCCAGGTTCTCTGTCTTCACTATTGCATCTACACAACCGACAAAGACAGCCTATGCCAGCCTCTATGCCTGGCACCCTGCCCAATCCTACCATGCCCGGATCTTCTGCTGTACTCATGCCTGTAAGTTTTGTGGTTTATTTTCCTTTCGTTTCAGCCTTTGAAGAGATGAAAGTGTTGGATTGTAAAATAAATAAATAAATAAATAAAATTAAAAAATCAGTGTAGTGAAGCTAAAGAAGCTGAAGAAGCTGGACCATTTTCTCTGCTTCATCTTGCGCAAGAGCATTTCTTATGCAGTTAATGGAATGTTAATTAGTGTGAGAGCGATTAGAAACAGTTTACACGATACTACAGTTTCTGGTTCTCACACTTGGTCGTTTTTGAGATCAGTATGTCTGTGCTGGAACAAAAAGATTTTACTAAAGTCAGACAAAATTGAAAAAGTTGTGTGCGCGGGTTATGCTAACAAACTCAGAAGTAATCCTCTTCAGGAGTAGTAACCTGCACTCAATTTTAATGGCCCTTTCAGTATAAGACGTTTGGGCAGATAAGGGATGGAAATGTGTAAAGGTGGCCTGGGGAAGAGAGGAGTGTTTAAGGAGAAGTTTCTGCTTCATCACATGATGTTCAGTTTAGAAGGCAATTTGAGAGTAAGCAGATAGGAGTAAGAGGCAAGTGCTGCTTGTTCTGGCAATGCTGGGGCAAGGGGAACATTCTGGAGGTAAGAAGATTCAGGTCAGCTGGTATGTGAGCAGTAGTTAATAAGTTGTAAATTAGTAACTTACCAATAACATTTTTCTGGAGTATCGACCAGGAAGTTCAACTCAAAAATGTAAGAAATGCCTCTGTGGACAGTTCTGATTTTTAGGATTTTTTTTTGGGCATAATTGCTGATGAACCTGAAATGGAATAAACATCCCAATTTAGGGTAGGCTCAGGGCATTGGGGTACTGTTGGGGAGCTCTTTGATCTGCTGTGCTTGCACAGAAGCAGGAGAAAACCTCTCAGACATGATTCCTCCTGTCCACAGCCCTTCCAGAGGGAATTTGGACTAGATCACTGTGGGGACTGCTTCTGTCCTGGACACAGTGTTGTGACCTGTTGTAGAGCCAGTGGGAATTGGCTACTAGGGCTTCTTCCACAGGTGACCAGCACACATCTGTGCTGAGGTCATGGAGAATGGGAGTCACTACCTGATCACGGTGCACAAAAAGAAGCTCCCCTATCTGGAATAGCTGAGGAGGCTCCATGAACTGCTTTCTTCCGTGATCTGACGATTCAAAGATTGGGCTGAGTTGAGGCAGGATGATACAGCACCTGCCTGAAAGCAGCACCGTAACCCTACTTGTCACCTCGACCCTTCTGCGTGAAGACCAGTGGTGTAACAGCAGTATTTTGAAGGATAGCACTACAGGATTATTTTATCCAGACTTTATTGCTGTTAGGTTTCAATTGAAAACTGTCTCCCTCACTCACATGGTGAATTTAACTTGCAGAAAGTGCTCTGCATAGCCAGAAGGAGTCCTGCTTTTTTTTTTTGCTGCATCAGCAGTACATGAAAGCTTCCTGTACAAGACATATGGAAAAGTCCGCTCAGCTGGTCAATCTGAGTGGAGGAAAATGAGCCAATTCACTTTCCATATACTCAAGATTGTAGATTTTTATTTATGTTTTTAACAGTCTAAGTTGGGCTGCAATGACAGGAGAACCCACAGCTTTATACAGTGATGCTTTTAAAACCACTTAACTCCAAGTGTTGTTATACTGAAAGGAAGAAAATCATTACAAAAAAGCACAAACTTGGGGTGTCTGCTACATTTGTTTAGTAAAGAATCCTTTTCCTTATAATTGGCTGTGAGTTTTCAGGGCCGACTCTGATGAAACACATGCCTGAGCGTATACACACATGCAATTCACGACACAGATTGTTATTTTTCCAGTCTTGACTTGAAGAAATAAAGCTGAGTCCATTTAAGTAGAAACCGGGCATAAATTCTTGCAAATGTCTGTAGACACTTTGAAACCTTTCTTTTTTTTCTTTTTCTTTTAAAAGATGGAGCGACAAATGTCAATGAACTCCAACATCATGGGAATGCAGGGGCCAAACCTCAACAACCCTTGTGCTTCACCTCAAGTCCCCCCAATGCATTCGGAAGCCAAAATGGTAAAATGGAAAATTTTTTGAAATTATTTTGTTTTCTTATGCTCCTCCTGCACACTGGCTACCCAGACAGTGGGGGATGTAGCCAGACACTGCTTACTTCATTCTTAGTCATACGTTACACTCTTTTTAATACGCTGCAGTAAATTGCCTTTGTGTCAGTTTAGTCTGTGAACTTTCAAGATGTTACCAGTCCTAGCTGAACTCTCAGCGAGAGAACTGAATTAAAGAGCGGGCTCTCTGATCCGAACCGTGTTAAATGGGATTTTTGGTGCAGATTAGTGGAATTTAAGCGAATGATCTGGCTGGTTCTCTGGTGGTGTCTGTACTCCAAGACTTGGCTTGGAGAAAATTCCCAGTCAAAAGCGATGCAAAAGGTGTCTGATGTGGAGTGTAGAATGTATGTATTCCTTGTTTTTTCCAGATAAGCACATAGTGTGTCAGTGTAGCACTAGAGTTAGAAAAGCAGACCAAATGATATATGTAAAAATACAGTATTCTCTTTTGCTTAATTGCAACAAAGATGTTCCCATCAGAAAGAATTACCAGAATTCAGACTAAAGTAATTTATTGATCGGATCTAAATGTCATAGTGTTTTTCAAAGTTGCGTATCTTAAGAGGTCAAGACCTCTTGGATGTATGCAGTGGTATAAGATTAATGTAGGTAAACTAAGCTACAAGTGGGAAGTTTTCTTCAGTTTTATATGCACTTTCATTGAGGAACTTGGCACTGATAACCTGGGACTGAGTTCCTTAGTGTTGAAACACATAGGCTTTTCTAGTTTCAGAACTGCCATTTACGGGTTAGTAGAAATATGAGGACAGAGATTTGCAGTTTAACTCTGTAGGGCTTTTATCCTCTCAAGATATCTCATTGTAGTGGAAAATAAGAGTGATTTCACTGAAGTTCTTTCAGTGGCGTTATGCCAAGGTAAAATTGTCATAAGTGAGAGAATGAAATCAAGCTGACAAAGATTAAGCAACCACATGTTTTTATATATTTCTACTTTGCATGATTGGTACAGCTTTTAATGTTGTCATCTATCCCGAGGCAAAGAAAAATATCTTCTTGTCTCTAGGCATGGTGCATGCAAGAGACTCTTGGTTAAGAGCAGCAAAATATACAGTCTCTGTTTTCTTAGATCGGATAGGTCACGCCTTCACCTCGCTGTTGGTCTGGGTTAGGCTGTTAACCCAACCTCTGTTAACACCCCGTCTAAAACCGCACTCCGTAAACATGCAGCCAGTTGGCCAGCAGAGCAGCAATGGCCAAAAACTCTGGCTGTCCCAGCCAAGGAAAACCTGTGGTCAAGAGTTCTCTCTGCGCTGTACCACACAGTGACGGTGACATGCCAAATGGCAACAGCATCTGCAGCAGAGCTTGTTAAAAACTTTTTGGAATAGGCAAGTGTTTTTTCAACTTGAGCAAAGCTGAGCCAAGCTAAATACTCCTTGGCTGAATAAATCCCAAACTGGCATCTGTTTTGGGGACTAAAGTTTCTGTAGTTTACTCCCCCATTCCCACAACCCCTGCCTTTTCTTTACTGGAAATGTGTGGCTACTTAAGAACAAGATTAAGTTATTGGTGTGTGTGATGAAAACTCTGCACTTTAACATTTGAAACTGTACATTAATGCAAATTACTTTTTAATCTGAATAAACAGGTTTTGTCCCTAAACCTAACATATATACGTATGGCTCTTTCAGATAGAAAGGGCCATCAGTTCCAAAACACTGTGTGGTGAACACACAGCGCATTTGCTTCCAGGGGGTTTTCTAGCGCTATTCCAGGGATGGAAAAAATCCACACACATTAACTCTTTAAAGTAAGAGGCATAATCCAGAGTTCCAGAACCATTCTTGTGTAGTGCAGTTTTGATGTTGTTGTTGGTTGGTTGATTTTATAGTTGTCTGCATTTTATTTTTACACTTCATCTTTATGTGAGCACACCTACAATGTGAAAAGCTTCTTCATTTATCCCGTGCTTTGAAAAGTGTGAACCTATCAGTAATATCCTGCATGAGCTTAAGGTGGAAAAATATAGAATATTTAGAGTGAAATTGTTTCTTATATGTGTACTCATGAATTGCAAATTTGAATAATCAGTATTATAGGCATCTTTGCTCTTATTATTTACTATTTCACTTTCACTCAAAGAATGAGAGTTTGCATATTCAGGTGCTTTTTTTATTAAAGTGGAAAATGAGAGTTCTTAGTACCTTACTGGATTGCATTGTGCATTAGGAAGGAATTTTAGATTTCATTAGGCTCTGCTAGTGCCATTACTGATGGTGAATCCAGTGCTGCACATGTTCTATTTGGCTGGCCACACACGGATCAGAATATGTATGTGCTGAGCACTGAGCGAAGCCATCTATACTGCACACAGCTAATGACTGCAGTAACTGGAGAACTCTGGGGGAGTGTGAGCCTGATTTATCAGTCATCCAAATCTGTGGCAGAGGGATCAGCATTTTCTTTGTGCTTACATGAAAGAAAGCAGGATGGGCTACTCTGGATGGAAGACCCAGATGTGATACCAAATCCTTCTGTCCTCACGCACGTGAACATATGTACCGAGCCATGCAAGCTCTGTTTAGTATGCAGGCATAACTTGGTGACTTGTGTGATTGAATTTGCTTCTTTAAAATAAATATGAACAAATAATGTAATTATGGATACCATATGATGCCAGGTTTTCCAGAAGCAGCATATAGATAGCAAAGTCTTTACTCCCTTGATTGATCCATAATCAGTTTGTAGAAGGAAGTGGAAGTAAGCCTGTTAGATACATACATATATGGACAGGTACACACACATATAATGTGTTGTATTAATTTCATGTTTCTATATAAGCAATTTATTTATTGATCTGTATTATCTGGCATTTATAGAAAGTCATAGGACTGCCACCAAATATGCTTGTTTACTGTTCTCGTGTTTATTCTGGAGAATGTTACTAAAGTATGTCACCTAAAATATTGTAGGTGACATTCCAGAACTGATTTAATTTATCATAACAATCTCAGTTCCTCTCACAGCGTGCCTCTCCTAATCTCCTGATGCCTTAAAGCTGTCCTGGTGAATGAGTGGGTGAACATTTAAGTCAGTACTGCTTTCTTCTTAGATTCATAGTGGAGAGCATAAGACTTTTATGCTGCCCACCAAAGACAACCATTGATTTTGTATTAAAATATACTGCATTGGAAAGGAGAGGAAACATATAGCCATAAGTGTATGTGGTAAAAATATGCAGAATAGTACATGTAACATATTAACATGTGGTTCAGTAGGCTGAGGATATTAGGAGCTCAGAGTTGTTGGCTCTGCCTTTCCTTTAATATATTACTGACATATAGTTAGGTTTGCAGTTTCAGAGTATCCTAGGTTTTATAACTGGGAAGTGTAATACCATGTGGGTTACCTGAGTGAAAGATAAACAGTATGCATGAGACCACTGGAAAGCAATGTGACCACAGTTCTTTTCAGTGGAGCCGATACCTCTCTATCTGAACCTTGAAAGGCATGGGTCTTTAGTTACAGAGATTTATGAGCTCTGAAAGGAAACGTAAGAGGCGGGCTGGCAATGAAAATATTCTGACTTTATAATACAGTTTTTGGTTTGACCTGTTCACTTTTTCTTTTCCCCCCTCCCTCTGCCCCTGTCCAGATACGTAGTTTTGTAAAATTTGAATAAAATGTAATATGTGTTCTTTGGCTGTGCCTGCCTTCCTAACAGAATCCATGCAGTTCTTCTGAAGAAAAGTTCTTTTCACATCAGAAGTTACACAGACTGGTGATTTTACCATGCACACATTTCTAGTTTGAGCAGTAATGATAAGAAAATTAATTTGAAATTGTCTATCGGGTGTAAGAGGGAAAACATAACAAGAAAAGAAAAATAATGAACCAATAATGGGCATGCTCATAATTAGACTGGTAATATATTCATATTAATTGAACCTTCTAATTTGCCTAAGAACGTTGAGCAACTCTGGGGGAAGAGAAGGAGGCAAAAGGTAGAAGAAACAATGGTTAGCCATTTGTCATCAGAGCTATATTTTATTCAATTTGAGGTGAGTCCAGGTCCCAGGTGGTGGCTGTGAAAATCCCAGTCCATGTGTTGCTTAGCTGCCCATCCCTTGGAAAGGCAGACTTGACTCAGCTACCTTTGATATTTTAGAAGTAACTTCTGCTTCCGTGCCTGTGAGCTGTGGTGGGAGCAAAGGGAGAACACATTAGGGTATGCTCTTACCCCTGCCCCTGATGATGCTCAGCTAAGCCATTCCTGCTTGTGCGCAGGGAAACAAGAACTCTGTTTCTGTAGCATTGACATCTTGAGACAGCTCATGAGACTGTTTGGGAAGGAAATTTTGGCTGGTTTCAAACAGTCTGGCCAGGTCTGTGAGGTTTCGATGCTGATTTCAGGCTGAAGGCTAGTGCAGAAATGCAAGATCAGGGCCACTGAGGTTCTAGGTACAGCTGTTGGTATTTCATGGCTGGAAGCATTTTGTTATCTCTAATAAACGGTTTGAAGTCTATGTTTTCATATCAAGCTGAGTGGGAAAGGAATTGCTTAAACTGAGCAAAACACACTGCTTTGGGGCCAGGAGATTTTACCTAGCATGGGTTCTGAACCACTGAGCAGAAAGAAAAATGTCATATCTCTGTAGAGCTCTCAACAGCAATTTCTCATGGTGTCCTTCTCAACAAAGCAATAAAAGCTGTATAAGGGAAGAAACACAAAAGAAAGTCTTTCAATAAAAAAAAGAGTTGTCAAAATTTCCTCTGTCAGTAACTGAGAAATGTTTTCACGAAAGAAGAGATAGTTAAACTGTTGACAAAACTCACTGTTCTGAAACTGTATATCCTATTACATTGGCACTTATGTTTGTAAGTCGCCAAAGCCAAGCTTTCAGCATGCTCCTGATCTACACTTCAAATCCTCCCTGGGCAGTAGCTTTGCTTGCAGACAGTATGCCTTGCTGTGGATTAAGGTATTAATGTTATGGGTGAAGCTATTCATATTTTGTTTTGTTTACTGAAACAGGACCTCGTAGCCGTCATGCCTAAATGCTGGATTATGAACTAGACTCAGTAGAAACTAATTCTTCTTAAGCTGTCAATGGCTCAGTCAGTGAAATAGAGAAGAGAGCTGATTCATTTGCTCATAGCTGCTGCGGATACGTGTTGAATATTTGATCTTGCTTCCACTGAGTGCAAACGAATCGCGCAAGTTGTAACAATTCCTTGCATTTTTCTTTCTTTGTGTCACTGTACCCCGCAGTGATCTTATCGGTGCTATTTCCCTAGAAGAACTTAGATTTTTATTATTTTGTTTGCCTTGATTCAGCTGGGTGTTTAAATGATCTCTCTCCCCCACCCAGACTCCCTCACCAACTGTCCTCCCTTTCTCCTTCGTCCCATTCCTCCACCACCCTCTCTTTCCTCCTAGGATTTACTGTCTTCGTACATTTGTTTCTCTTTTTTCCCTTTCCCTCCGGTGTCCACCCTGATTTTGTAACCATAGCAATAATTGAAATACAATCCTAATGTTTGCTTGCCGTAGCTATCGGCTACCCCACACATGAACTGCTGGGTCTGGTTCTCTTGTGTTTGTTGTAGGGTTTAGAAACTTAAGTCAGATGCATCTGTATACGTGAGGGTGACTTGTTTGGTGCTGAGCTGTCCCTTCCAGAAAAGATTTTGTTTGTGTAAACTTGTGTGTCAGTGGGAGCTGGTACAAATTAAAGCAAATCCTTACAGTACTGAGACCAGAGAAAAAGGAAATTATAAAAATAAAAACAAGATTGTGTTACAGGGAAGTTCTGCTTCGTGAAGATAGATTTCAGTCTTTTGCTTGGAATTTGTACAGCTTTTACTCTCCTAGCTTTATTCAAGAGCCACAAATAATGGAAGTTTTTTTGCACTTTGAGCTGCCATGCCTTCAGTCTCGTGTTTGCTTGAGATGTGCATGTGCACTTCGTTACAAGCAATGGACGGTAGGTTGAGGGGTTGCTGTTAGAGCCTTTACCAACAAGGACATGAGAGCTGGAAGCAAAATCTCATGGCAGTAAATCTCTTCTTCATGGACAGGTTTAAAAGGCATTTTCGAAAAACTGCAGTAGCTAATGAAGGAGTTTGTTAATTATGATAGCATTCCTGAGAGATAAATAATTGTAGTCTGTTGAAGAACTGAAAGAGAAAAGTGAAGTGACTTGCTTGAGGCCACGCAATCTGTCAGTGGAAGAATGGAAACAAATACTGAAGAATTTCTGTCTGCTGCTTCCAGAAAATGCAGCCTCTGTCTGAATTTATGTACATAAATTAGTGTAAGTTAATGTTCATTATGAATCCTTCCTTATTAATATGGTTATTGAAATTCAGAGGACTTAGAGGAGATGCAGACTCATATTTGGGGCTAAAATCCACATAGCGGTGATGGTTTATGTTTGAATCCAATGCCCCTGAAATTTCCTGAACTTTGCTGATGAGATTCTGGCTCAGAATGACAAAAATTAACTGATCTTCTGAGACTTCTGTCATCCGAGATGATGGAAGCCTTGTGAGATCAGCTTCTCTGGCACTGTGGCTTTCACTGAAGTCTCGGGAGAGCATTTACTTTCACATAATGTCAACCATATCCAAACCAGGACTAGCGGATGCCCCTGTAGAGCTCATTCGAAGATCACAGGCATATTTGAAATACTGCAACAAGCTGTGTTCAGCCTGAGGAAATGCTCTCAGCATTTGTTGTTTCTTCTGTCAAATGTGGCCAGTGACACTTTTCAGCAGTGAGAGGGTTATATACTGTCTTCCAGATGTTCATTAGTACAACTTTTCTGATTTACGTCTGGAGAGTTATCAAGGAGGTAATTTAAAAAGTGGGGCAGACGGGGTCTCCCACCCTGGAAACACTTAGGCTGCAAACTTTGCTCCACTTGTGGTTTTCGCTAGCAAATTTCTGGCCAGTAACATTTATCTGAGATTTTAGAGCGTGAAAAGCCATGAATAATCTTCCCAAATGGGCTCTGTAGCCAGACTGTATGGGAGTGTAATATGGCTGGTCATGTTCTCTCTGAGGTCTGTATTCCACTTATGCTACAAGTCCTTCATAGCTCACCTGTGGGACCAGATTATCGTTACTCCACATATTTTGCTTATGCACTGAGAACTGTTTGCAATTTGTCTGGCAGTGTGGTTACCTCCACATTACTCTGCTTCAGAGAATTTACTCCACTTATGTGACTTACGTGACAAAGAAGACAGAAAACAAAGTACTTGCGATAACCGGGATTATTTCCCTTGCATATTGCAGAGGCATGGGAACGTGGACTTTGACCAGCTAAAGGTGAACTTCAAAGCTTTGATTAAAGGGCTATCAGTCTTTTAGGAATAGAACTCAGTTTATAGAAAACCTCTTTCCCTTAGCCATGGGTGTATTATTTTTTCTCCTATTTAATACACTGAAGACACACTGATACCTAATAATTATTGTATTGAAAAAGATCCCAAAAATCTTATTTTAATATGGTATCAAATTATTCATTTAGTAGCAATATGGCTACAGAAGCACTTTAATTCAGGGCTGTTACTTTCATTATCTTGCATTTTCATTTATGAAATCTCAGCTTTAAATAATGCTCTTACAAAAAAAGAAAAAGAAAAAGATGATTCTGTTAAAAAAAAAAAAAAGTCACAATTCTTCAGTCTTTCAGTTTATTTCTCAGTCTTATAGACTGAGAAAACAGAATCCTAGTCACTATTTCTCAGTCTAACAGAAATCATTAAAAACAAAAT
Organism: Excalfactoria chinensis; assembly: GCF_039878825.1. Classification (NCBI taxonomy): domain Eukaryota; kingdom Metazoa; phylum Chordata; class Aves; order Galliformes; family Phasianidae; genus Excalfactoria; species Excalfactoria chinensis. The sequence goes on from NC_092826.1 coordinate 107,854,792, forward strand.
TATCACCTTTACCCTACAGCTCAACTTCCTCTCTGCTCTCTTCTCCTGTATGTTTTAATATTCCAGAAGAAGTGTTCAGAAAGGAAACAAGCACCATAAGCAGCTTAAAATAAACAGAATTTCATATTCCTCTGAAAAATCAGAGGTAATAATTTGGGGATAGTTGATGAATACTATTAAAATTTAGTCCTGATCCTCAGTGGCTGTAAACCTGTGTAAATTCATTGACTTCAAAGAAACTGAATTTTCCGTCAACTGGAGATCCAGTTTACATTTCTCAGTCTCAGAATCTTCCTTTAGGCAGGCTCTGGACTTACCAGAGTTTGATACTGCCAGATAAGTGTTTCTTTTGGTTTTAAGGTTATTCTTTTGTTTGGATACAGCATATATTTGACTCTTGTTTTTAGCATGCTTATATTTGCTTCCATAATCTTCCAGCTCTGCTTCCTACAAGCATTTATTACATAATATTTAAAGATAAATTACTTTAGTTCCCCAAACAATATCAGATCACTTTATAACTGATTCATCATACCAAGCAGTCGCTGGGTGGCTTGACTCTGCTCTGTCAGTTGGTGACAAGTATTGATACCTGTCCCTGGTGACTCATAATGAAAAATTGCCAGATATTTCTTTGAAGCTGGTGGATGATTCATGATATTATATTTAGGCCACATTATTTTGGAATGCTTAAATTAGGCTAAAAGCCACCTCTGAGTATACATGTGCAAACATAGACTACATTTTTATTTTCCCATCTGGAAAGACCTATGAAGTCCAGCGCTGTTTTCAAGTCGCAAGAAATATTGTTATATTTTTATTATGATATTTCAGTTCACACTCATGCTAATATGAAACGTTTAGTAATGGCATATCCTCAACGCTGCCCTCAAATGCCAAGGTTACACATGAAGTCCAATGGGATCTTGCAAATGTTTAAACTTTTATTAAAGCCCAAAGCCCAAAATAGACTTTACTAGACCTGTACAAATTATTTTAAATTATGTAAATATTTTTAATATGTCTGGCTTCTGACAGAACACTACTATGCACCAAAGTATGACATTTGCCTTACCGTGCCAACTTTCACTTTTTTTTTTTCTTCCCAAAATACCTAGCATCATTACTGGGTTTGACTAGAGACTGCTTTATGTGCTGCTGGTAGTTCAGGAGAAATATATGCAAAGTGAATGGACCGTGTTCCGTGACTGTTAACAGTGGCTCTTTAGGATAAGCTTAAGTATGAACTTCAGTTTGGCTGCCAATACCGCAGCCAGGAGACACCCAAGATAAGGTGGGGGGTGAAATCTTCATCTGTTTTTGATCTGATGGATGCATACAGCTGCTCTGAAGGCTGGTGCTGGTGTTCAGGCCATGTGTGTGTCAGAGAAAGCCATTTATTTCTGTGGATTTTTTTTTTGTGTGTGGCAGATACTGCTCTAGCTTCATTGCTAAAGTGAATATTCTTCCAGGATTCCTCTTAAATTAAATAAATCCCAGCATTAATATCTGAATGTGTATGAAATCTGGTCTGCCTGGAAACTCAATTTAAACAAGAAGCAGCGGGAGGAGGAGCATTAGTGCTAACAATCTGAAGAGCTGTCAAATGTCAGCAGGTGTACCTGTTTGTGCACTCACGCATGTGTGTAACTTTATTCTTTCCTGTCTGTCTTTTTTCTTCTTTATTCCATGCACATATACCGGACAGGTATAATTTTATCTGTGCCTATGTGACTAACTTTGCTTATCTCTTTCTTTGTGCACATTCTTATCTTTCATTAAAAAAACACTTTTCCTGAAATACTTTAGAACGTTGAAGAACAATAAATAACTGAAAATACACATATATTACCCAGAAATCATTTAAAAATGCTTATTGGGGATGACTACCATTTGCACAAATAATGGGAAATGTGTTCTGCCGCATCAGTTTGCAGAGAGTTGTCAGTCTCCTAAATGATGTTAGTGGTGGATTAGTTTGATTGGAAACTTGATCAAGCGATGTTTGAATTAGTTAAATAAAGAAATCCCAGAGGTAGTCTAGGGTTTATGCTAGAATTTGTATATTGCTACATTTCTGTCTGAGAACTGAAGTATGAATGAATTTCTCTGGGTGAATTTGTGGTTACTGGGATTGTCCAAGGAAACCCAAATCCTTCATTTCAGAAAACAAGGTAGCTTGATCCTATTTTACAGGCTTTAGAAAGTAAATACTTCCATTTCTACTACACTTAAAATTCAAGATGTTATGCTAGTCTTCGTAAAACTTGTAAATATGAGGCTAGCTCAGTACTACCCACAAAAATCCCAATAAAGCCACTTTGACTCGTAGTACTTGCCTTGCATGTACTCCTCTCTCAGGTGAGGGCTTTTGACCACCCCAACCTGGGCAAAAACCAGCTGGATTAATTCACTGCTCCTTACTTGAATAGTCCACTTTTTGGGTTGTCCCTTCCACAAAGAAAACAACAAACACCAGAAATATGTATTTCACTGGTGTGAGTGAGATTTTTATGGTCTCAAGCAGAAGTGAAACTCTCTTGAGCTTGACACATGACAGTAAGCAGCCAGAATGGTATCCCAGATATCTTTAACTGTGGGTGGTGTAGATTGTGCTGACCTGAGTTGTCTTGCTTTCAGAAACACATGTTCCAGCCATAACAGGAGAGGAGAAATGATACTTACATGGCTGAGAAGTGGCATTTGCCTGAAATGATACTGTCTCTTCTCCTTGTTTCTTGGTGGGATGCTTTCATCATATGTGGAGAACTGATACCAACAGTGTCATGTCCAGTCTCAGTAATCCCAAGGCCAGTGCTGGACAGCTGTGGTCCAGAGTTAGGAGAGAGCATCCCTAAGACCCTCTGCTCTTCATTTACACACCCAACAGGTACCGTCAACGTGGTATCAATAAATGCTGTACCTGCCCACTCACCCTCATGTGCCATGTGATCTCCCATAATAAATTATGCACTTAAAGGAGCAATAACAATAGCTGAGATTCTTGCGACGAGGAGAATCGCATTACCAGAAGTACCAAAAAGGCTGATTAAAATTAAATTGTAGCAGACAGCAATTGTGTTACAAAGGAAAGCTCTATTACAGCCGACTCACTTTCTTTGCTAACCTCTGACTTATTTATTTCTCCTGCATGCTGCAGTCTGCATGCTCTTTCTGGTTGTAATGAACATTAATTGATTAGCTGGATCTATGAAGAGCTTGAGCACTCGTAAGTACCATCCCAGTGGGTACACAACTGAATAGTTTATGAGGTAATTAGTATTTCAATGCCTTTTCTAATGAGCCTTTTCAGTAATGAAATCTCATGAGAACATTATTGGTTCATATATATTTCTTCAGACACAACAGAAGGTAAGCTAATGCTATTAAGAGATTTTAAAGCTAGTTTATAAGATGTTTTTTAGTAACTTATTTTTGAATACATGCCTTGGTTCATTTTGCTTTATTAAAAACAAAGCCATCTTAATTTTTCTTGCTGCTCTGTCTCTTGAACTCTTCAATCCTGACAGAATTGTTACAATATACTGCAATTTCAAATAATTGGGATAATTTCTCAGGCTGCTACCCGATATCCTCCGCTCAGCTGTAAGTAAATAATACCGTACTGTCTGAGCGTGTTGTTTCAGATGTGTTCCCATCCTGGAAAAAAAAACAACTCGGTGCCTGGCTGCACAGCACCTAGGATTTATGACTGTGTCAAGTTTGAGAGAATAACCAACCTCTACAAAGATTTTCAGTGTCAAGTTGAGCCTGGAAGGCAGCACAGAGCTTGCAGTCCTACAGGCAATCTTACTTAACCTCCTTCTTTAGGTTCACTGGATGGACACTGTTTTACCCACAGTTTGAAGGACAAGTGTTTTGCATTGCATTTTCTTTTTCTGGTATTTGAAAGAACAGGAAGAGATGGGAAGAGTTTTTTGGTGTGTAAATGGATTATTTTGTAGTTGGTCCTGGAGACTTAATTTTGCTTTCAGGAGATCATGAGGCATCAACAGCTTTTCATGTTCTCATGTATTAGGACTTACTTCATCCTTGTGGGAAGTGCAGCCCTATCCTGAGTGGGGCTGTTGCAGCAATTTAACAGCACATAGCAATGCTGTGAAACAGCCTAGGCCAATGGATGAAGCATGTATATTTTGGAAACCTGTTTCACAAATTAGTTTTTCATAGTTTAAGTGATATACGCCTTAAAATACTTTGGAAAATTAATTTGGAGTTACAGACGTACAAGTTCTATTTAACTCAAGGAACTGTAGCAGTAAAGCTCTAAGAAATTCCCTTGTATGGATCTTATTATATAATGTAAGATGTAATGGGTCTAATTCACCCTTTGGGTATCTTTAATGGTGTCAGCACAGCTTTGCAAAGGATGGATTTGGCCAGGGGACACCAACACTATAAAACCTTACTGTCTTCCATTGGTATTTCTCCAAGGCTTTACTGAGATGTGTCGCTGTGATATATTAATGTCCTTGTACTTTTTGATGACTCTGACTTAGTAGCAGTATGCATGTTGTTTTGTCAAGTGAATACATACTGCCAGACTTCCAGTTAGGCTAGCTGTAAAAGCCCCTCCTTCCCCAACATACAGAAATGGTGTCATTTGACTACATATATTTGATCTTTCAATAACACAAAGAATTAGCAACACTTAGGAAATGAAGAACACCCAAAGCTGACCGCTGCTTTCCACATCTCCTGCCATCTCCACACCCTTTTGCAACATGAGCTCGGAGGGCCCAACAGCTCAGGAGAGGGCTAGAACTCGTCTGTCAGCCCCAGGCAGCACCCATAGTGCATGTTGCTCACCCATATGGCATGGTGGAGCCCTCTTGCTCATGCACAGTGAGAGATGGGCTCTTGGGATGGAAACTGAGCAGCCTGATCTGTTTCTTCTGCTGAGATGTGGTGGCCTGTTGCATCAATTGAATATGCAAAATAGATCGGTTTTGACTGCATTGCCCTCAGGGGTCAGCCAGCCACCCCTAGTGCTCTAGGTCCCTTGGCAGTGTCAACCGAACAAGAGCCTGAGTCTCCATAGCATCAAGAGAAGGAAGTTTAAGGAGGAAAGTGCACATCAGGTTACCAGCCCAAGAGCAGAAGAAATGTATTCACAGAGAAATATTTTGTTTTCCATTCTGGAAACTTCATAGTGGGTGTTTCTGTTCTGTATTCAGAAGCTTCCTTTGGGGAGAAATGACCTGTAAGTTGTCTGAGGATAAGAGCTCTGAGCTCTTTTCCTCTGATGGCCTTTGAACTTTGTTAAAGCCGTCTTCAAGCATTAAAGGAGAACAGTCAGGATTAAACTGGGAGAGAGGTAAACCAGTTGTCAGATCTTGCTTTTGATTTTGGTAATACTTTTTAAAACTTGAAGTAGACTGGAATTGTTTTGCTTGCTTTTTCAGAGTCTGTGTTTTTGTTTGGTCCTTTCTGAGTCATCACCTGTCTTTGCCAAGACTTTATTGCATCTAGGAAAAGGTATACTAGTGATGCACCATGGAATGCACAAAGCTTTTATGTCAACTGCACTGACATGATCCTTCCAGCTTCATTTTTTCCCCCCATATCTCAATGTACTATTTCAGATATATTTAGATTCATCCTTTTACCTTTCATTAAGGTACATAATATGTAGTATGTATAAATATATACATAATCTCTTCAGAGATTGCCATAAGAAAAGGGGAAAGAGAAGTAGACACTAAAGAAATATCTTGCCTCTACGAGGGATACGTGAAAGAGCAAAAGGTGCTAAGAGAAAAGAAAGTTTGGCACTTTCTATTTCCTTCTCCTCCTTGTGTGTGCCATGAGGTCATGATTAATGGCTTTTGTGATGTTCAGAGGGCAAGAATCAAGTCTATATCCAATTCAGGGAGACCTCTGAATTGGCTGGACCCAGGGGAACCCGCAGCTCAGGTCTGGAAGGACCCGTGATGTCATTTTGTGTGCCAGGAGGAACACAGCTATTGCTTTTTTAGGCTTTATTCTTGGATAGTATTAAGGTGTGTGGGGATATTTTTTGTCCTCCCAGACACATTTGAAAGATTAATTCTGCTCTGAGCAATGGAAAGATTCTCCATTCCTCGAGGGAGGCTTATTTGAACTGGGGGACTCTCCATTTCTTGTTGAGGGTGTGAATGCAGTGGTACCACCAGAAAGACTCCAGACTTTGCTGATGCACTTCTAGTGATGCAAACTGAGTTCAAAGGAATGGAAAACTGTAATTGAAGTTTACTTGAAATAAAACTACTCTGAGATAGAGAAATTTGCACAGCGGAGAAATAGGATATTTTGACATTTATTCATGGCTTTCCTGGGGTGTCTTGGACTGTATAAACTGACTGCTATTGTGTTAGTGAAATCCTAGATTCCCTGAAGCCATAACTGTGACTGGGATTTAACTTACTTTGCTTTGAAGAAAGAAGAGAAAAAGTAAATTTATTACACCACCAGTGTAGCTCTCATCAGTTCCACACATAAAGGAATTAGGAACAAACAGAATAAATGGCGGACAAAAGCGTAATTTCTTTCCAAATTATGTGCATTTTAAAGATATGTTTTTTTATATAGAAGGGGGAGTGGGGCCGAATGCTCTCTTTTTCTTCGGTCCTTTTGTTTCAGTATAAGAAGATGCTATTGAAGACATGCTGGGTATTCTGTCTGGTGTCACTGAAGTGCTGTACAAGAGATACGCTATCTCTTTTTTTGCTTTTAAGCTAAGTGAATACATTTAAAATTCATGGATAGTATAAGCAGTGTGTTCTCAGTGTATTTTATTTTCTAGCATGCCACTGAGCTTAGATTCAGAATAGTTGTGTGCTGTGTTTATAGTTCAAACCAGATAACATTTAGTTATTTTTACCTATTATGCTTGGCTAATAGATGACAGACTGAAATTAAAACATGGGGAACCCAGACAATAAGCATCCCAATTCACAGTCAGACTATGAGTCTTTGTGCTTCTTTATGGTGTGATTTCAGCATCTAATTAAGCAGATTCTCAAGTAGTTTTGGGACCCGTGATTTAAATTAGTATATTAAACTACTGTGCCCTATCAGCACGAGTTCCAGAGCCAAAAGGTAAATTTATAGTAAGGAGCAAATATTTGGGATGAAAAATATGGCATAAATTAAACCACCTTGAATAAAGTGTTACCAAGCTGAAAATGCAGGAAATGGCTATACATCTTACAATGGGGCTGCCAACTTCAGAGAAGACAGAGCAAAGAGTATGTGAGAATTTCATCATCAGAGATGAATTATTTTCTGGAAATATGTAGCTGTTTTGCATTCAGGCATTATCCTTATTACTAAACTGGAACGTATCCTCTCTTATCAGGAATGTTCAAGTCAAGTGTTTGTCCCAGTGCATTTTTGGGCATGAGGAATAGCTAGTGGTATATAGTCTAAATGACATGAATGTGCTAACTGATGTGTAAATGATGTAAAAATCAGAAATGTCTTACGTGACAAGTTGCATTACAAATTTAACTCCCTTAATTTGCTAACTATTTTACTCCTGAGCAAAGAAAAAGATTTCTGGGTTTGTAAATGGAGCTGAAACCTCTGGGTTCGCAGTATGAGGGCCACCCCGAGCACAATGTTCACATTAATCTTTGCTCCTTACACAGCCTGCTGGAGCTGCCTGCCAGAGCTAATGAATGGATTCTGACTCTACCACGTTAGGCTGCTACAAAATACAAAGGCTGGTCACAAATTATCGTTTGTCTGATGGCTTTAGATATAAGCATTAGAAAAACATTTGCTGAACGGCAATAATTAGTTGGCTATCAAGGCAAGTTTTACAGATTGCTATGGAGCATTGAGGCAAACATGGCGTTATGTGGGAGGAAGTCTGTTGCCTGTCTACTAATTAAAAAAAAGCAAAAAAACGATGCTTGAGTAGCATGACTTCTAAAGATGAGACCAAAACACAGCATTACTACAAAACCCAAATAACCTCAGTCTTTACTGCAAACACTGTAGTGCTTCAGGAACACTGTTTTTCCTTAATCAAGCAACAAAAGAGATCTCAGCAAAGAGATGTTCCTGGCTTGGACTGTGCCTGCACAGATACAGCACTAGAGCGAGTCGATTCTATTTTAGCTTAAACCTTAACAGTTAAATGAGAAGAAGACTCACAACTGGCGCAGAGGAGCTCAGCAAATCACCAGGCAGCCTCAGCTGCTGAGATGCTTTCGTTCTTTAGCAATGAACTCATACCTTGTGCTTTTGTATTCTCGGGGAGAAGAATCCGTAGTTCAGAGAGCTGCTAGAAACAGCATGGTTAAATGAAGCCCAACAGTAAGCAATTCGTGTTACCGAAGCATGTCATTGAAACTTGGCACAAGTGCTGGCTCTGAGCTTGTGCTGTAGGCTTGTTTTAAGTGCTTGTCATCCCATAGATACTGCTGCAAATGTTCTGTACTGTCTCTCCTTTCCTGCGCTGTCCGGGAGAGTGAGTAAAATAATAAGTCTCTGCGTTTTCATTTGTTTTACTTTGAATTTTCTGTGCTTTTGTTTCAGTAGCATGGCTATCAGATGAATGAGGTTGTATCCGTGCCAGGATAGATGCAAAACAGCCCATTACTTCATTGTGTGGTTGGTTTGCTTGTTTGTTTTAAAAGTTTGCATGTACTCATGAATGCAAGGGGATGATAGCATCTAATAACTGTAGTGCTGGCGGGAGGGATACAAACTCGCTCGCACAGCCTGCCAAGGTGCCTCTCGTCTGGCTGCAACTCCTGTTTACCCCACACTTGTCCTGCTGCTGCAGCACGGAACTAGAGAGCAGCTTTAAGGCTCTCAGACCTGGCATATGCGGCGAGACCACCAAATTAATCTTCCTTTCTGATGAGATTAGGTTTTGACTGCTGTGTTGACATCTCTGGTGCCAAGCCATTGAGCAGGGGTTTCCTGCTGTGAAAGTCCCCGACTCCACTTCTGCATTAGTGCAATGGGAGGGATTTTATTCCCTTCCCAAGCTGATCGTTCTGGGAAAGATTTTAAGAGGGAACTGCCAAGAGCAGAAAGTATGAATAGATTAACAAACACTGGTAATCCCTGATTTGCAGAAAGAAGGGCTTGGTTGCTTTATATTTAGATGCTTGTGTCAATAGTACAGAGGAATGTAAGAATATCCTAGAAAGCTGGTAACGGTTTCAGTGTTTCACTGTCTTATACCTATAGCTCAGAGTATTAACTGAAGGTGTTGTGATGAGGGTTTCACTGGGTGCCCATATCCTGAAGGCACAGAGTCAGGCATTGTGCAGGATTTCTGCAAGGCAGCTGGTGGTGTGACTTCTGTGACCCAGGCAGGGGCTGGCTGGTTGCTCATTAAACCACCCATTTTTAAAGGGTGTATTTACCAACACTAATTAAAATACCTGTAGTTACTAAATTATCTCATTAGTTAAGATAATCTGCAAGGTTATTTTCTGTTTACTGGGTTGCTAGGGGTACATAATGCATCAATACGTGTAGAAGTGTTCAATGAGATTGCCAGATTTTTTGAAAGATAAATAGTTTTACATGCTTCAGAAGTAGAATCCAATTGGCTAAGGAATTGGCCAAAGTCTACAAATGTGACATCATTCTTGGCAACCGATAAAGATATATTTATGCTAACAGACACTATATAAAAAGTGCACTATACTACCTCTAAGCGAAAAATGTGTCTGAGAATAATGAAATGCCTTTTAATTGAGAAGAGTTTTTAAAAGAAGTGCAATTTACTGACCAGCCTTGTGTGAGCCCACTTAATACTATGAATTTGTTCTTTTCTGTTTTTTATTTAAATGCATTCAGTACATGTGAGGTATGGATACTTTTAAATCAATACCATTGTTTAGTAGATAAATATAATTATTGCTCATTAATTCTTCCATCAAATCCATGTCTGTGTAATAGACATACTGTAATTGTCTTCTTGAGTCCAATGACATACTTTGACTTTCAGCAATTACGTTTTAACTTAATTCCAATGGCTGATTAAAACCATGTGCATTCAGGTTTAGATAGATGTGCTTGCTATGGGGTTGTTAAACCTGCAGAAAATATGTTTTTAATAATCCATTAGTATTTAATTAGCATGCAGTAACTGTCTTATTAAATCTGAATTAAATCTTTATTTGAGGCATGTAATTGAAAGCGCCACTGGGTAAAATCTAATCTGTCAGGGATGAATTTGTTTGGAATAACAACTTCAGATTTTTCTTTTCTGAAGTTTCCTGGGTCGTCCCAAACATTTGCTTAATCATCACAGTGGAATCTTGCAACAATCAGTTTTTTTGCAACTGCAGCATTTGAAATGCTTTTTGGGTCAGAGTTGTCATCTTCTGAGAGTTCCTCTTGATTTGAAAGATGATTCTCTGCGTGGAAGATGAAGAATTCCTAAACCTTTACCAGATGCCAAAATGTGTGTAGGGACCGAGTGAAATGTTCCCCACCAGCCAGGGAAGGAGGGGATCTCATTTGCAGCACACACCATGTGGTTAGGTGTCCCTCTGTGCCTGAGCCCACACTCAAAAACATGAAAGCGAGAAGTTTTTTTGGTGACTGTACCTCTTCATAACAGCAGAGTTATTAGCACATGTTGCTGTGTTTGAGCGATCACAGAGCACAGCTGGTGGGAGCAAATTGCAGTAAATGGGACTATTTACTTTACAGAAATTATAACACTTTTCACTGTTCGGCAATAAGAGTGATCCAGAATCCATCCAGAAATGTGAATTCATAACTACTACTCGTGGAGTTGCTTCAGCAAGGCAGCTGTAGGCGTCCGTGTAAATTATCAAACTGTACTGCTTGTAAAATTCTAAACATCATTGGTTTGAGATTAATAGCTACTCAGATCCCTGTAAAGATGTGTTTAATTAACTGGCTAGCAAATTTATAGCAAAAATCTCCTCTCAGATGTGCTTTGCAGAATCCAAGTCTGCTATTCCCCTTTCTCATTACAACCCTGTCTCTCTTTGACAGTAAGTAGGAAACTGGGAACATGGAAAGTGCAGGATATGAGGTCTGTAATTCACCAGGTGAAGCATAGAAGATGATAATTTTTCTGAGATGGTATATATCAGCTTCAGTCTGCTTTGGATGATAGTCTCCATGGACATCAAGGTCCCAGTTGGGAACTAACCATTACCTTGTTCATGTAATTCCTGTTGTCTTGGTACTGTGAGTGTTCTTGTGAACCTAAGAAGGCTCAGCAGATAGGGATTTGGCTGCAAGGAATCGGGTAGATTCCAGATACCAATGGGACTGTCTGGGGAAAGCAGTGGGCGCAAGACTGTGGTTAGGGATGGAGTAACATTGATGTGGCTGGAGGGCCGGAAGAAGCAGCAAAATATTTTCCTGATTTCCCAGCCAGTGTTGGCCAGCAACAACTCAACTAATGACAGACCTCAGTTCCTGAGTTGTGATGGACAGACAGACAACGGGGCAGGGGCGGGAAAGGGGGGGGGGGGGGGGAGGGGGGAGTCAGTTCTGTCCCTTCCCTATCTGCCTGCGGGATGGAAATTCGACTCACTCTTCCATTTTTATTTACAAGCTGAAGAGAATGAAGGTAAAAGAGCATCAAAGAAAGATGGAAAGAGGGAAACTTCCAAGGGGAAGGAATATGCGTGTGAGGAGATACAGGCAGAAATGTGAACTTTGGAGGATGGAAATTTGTGTAGAAACTGGCCACAAGGAGAAGTGAACACACAAGGGCGTCAAGGCTCACTTGAATTAGGCCAAAAAAAATTATGTGTCAGTGATGGCAACAATCCTTAGGACTACCAAAGACAGATGAAATTATTCCTTTTATTTGTGTACATTTGTGACAAGGTCATGACAAATGTACAGTGAACATAAAATGAGATCAGTTTGTCTGACCTCAGACACTGCTACTAGACACCCATGCAAATCAGACCACTCTCTGGAGCAATGAAAAGTCTCACAGTTTTTGTAAATAGTTCTATTTTGCTGCAATTTTCTTCCACCAGCTGTGTTATATGATTGGTTACGTGGAGCAAAGTGTGATAGAAACATCAAAAACATGGGTAGTAGAATTCAGTAAGGTCACCTAAGCCCTGTGGTAGTAACCACCCAAGCACATGTGATACCCTTCACTCAAATGACTAAACTCCATGAAGCTGTCTAGAGTCAACACTGAGATACTGGCAGGGAGATAGGTAGGCAGAGAATGGCTGAGCAGAGGAAATAGGGTGCAAAATTATTTAATTGCTCATCTTCATTTGAAATTGATGTGTGTGTCAGGTCTAGCAATGCAATCTATCTGGGGTTTATTTACACAGCCCAATTTGAGACACCTGCCTAAATCAGAAACCAAAGCTGTATAATATAGTTAATGGAGCACTTAGATTAAGAGTTAATTACAGTTTAGGTTCTATTCAGAGCTCTCTGGTGGCACCAGGAGACCAGTGGCAGCTGGGCCTCCCAGCCAGGTGGCTGAGTCCAGTGGTGTGAATACACTCTTAGCCCTGCTTCGGAAGGTTCATCAGTGGGACATTCTGCTGTGTTCATCACTGCATGTGGCTGAAAACTGCACGTCTCTCGGAGGGACACAGTAACTGCTTAATGAGATACCATACATTTCTTAGTACATTTGAATGTGCTCTCTTTCCCATTTTGGCTAATATTTTTAAGCAAAAGAAGCTGCTGTGGGATCACTGAGGCCAAGGATATTAACGAGGTTATCAAAGAAACCACTGCACGTGGTTCATTATATATATGTTATTTTCACTGTTAGCCTATAAAATCAGGATTATTTAAAAAAAAAAAAAAAAAAAAAAAAGGAAAGAAAAAAAGAAAAAAAAAAGTCTCTCCCAGATTGCAAAAAGTAGAAGAATTTGGCTTTCATTTCTAATCAAACAGTCTAAATATTCATGTTTATGTGCCTAAATGAAACTTTTGTATGCAGTCTTCCACCCCATCTGCATGAATAGTAGCATTGTAACAGGATGAGGTCACTGCAGAAGGGAAAGTGAGGTAAGAACACAGCTGAATCTACAGCCTCTCTGCTACATGGTGCACCAGCTTGTGCTTGAAGGCGCACAGCGTTTTGCCTGAGCCAGAGCCACTGCGGGCACTGCCTGCAGAGCCGAATACCTCTCACAGAGCTCTAGATGCATTCCTGACTCTACTGTATGGTCTGATGCACAGTATATGGTTTCCTCTGCTTTTACAAACTGCTCTTCAGAGACCTCTTTACACATCTAATATAAGTGAAAATCCATATGGTTTATTTTAAAGCCTTCATTTTAAAAAAATAAACAGTTATCAGGCCTCATTCTGCTCTGACTTATGTGGCGTAAATCCTGAGCAGTCCCTTTGTAATGTTCACTGAAGTTCAGGATTTATGCCAGCATCAGGGGAATAGCGTTGGGCCCATCAAAGGTTTCTTTCCCCCACACTCTTTTAAAAAGAAATGACTCAACTATATAAGGACTGATGGCTTCCTATTGGCGTCACCTTTGTACCCAGTGGGAACTCTTACAGATATACAGTGTGGCACATCCTGGTGTGCATGTCTGAGAACCGGGCAGGGGAAGGGTGACATAGCAAAGCAGTAGTCAAAAGAGTGTGAGATTTGCTAAATCCGTATGTCACTTCATATTTTACCTATTCCTTGTATTAACTTTAAAAGTCACATAAACAGGTTGCCAAGGGTACTCTGGCAAACTGCCTCTCCTCACCCACCATCGTAATTAGAGCTCTGAGAGCTTGGAAAAACCTGCCTGGTGAGCAAGTCCTTCTTGCCCTTTTTCCACAAGTCTCTCCAAGCTCACAAACCTGGGTAGAACTTGGAGCAGCTGCTGTTTCCAACAGGACTGTCCATCCTGCTTCACCACCCAGCGTGGGAGCCAAAGGGGCTCTGCTTTCATCCCACGCTGCCTCTTGCCGCTTCAGTTTCCCGGTATGGCTCCATGGGTTCCCAATGTATTTGGAAAGGAAACAGCATCTTACTCAAGGTCTTCTCTGCCTCCCCATGTGGCAACAAACCCACTGCTCTTCTTTACTTGGATTTACAGGAGCTACTTCTTTCTGTCTCACATATTCAAACTCTAAACTCATGGTCAGACTCGTACACCACTTGTGTACTCAAGAGCAGGCACTCCATGTATTCCTGCTGCAGATGGTTTCTGACTGAACTATTCACCAATCTTGGTTCTTTGTTTTTTCCTTTGGTTTTGTTATCTCTTGATTGGTTGGGTTTTTTTTTGTTTGGTTAGTTGGTTAGTTGCTTTATTTTTTTTCCCCACCACCTCACAGATAATGCATTGAGTCACTTAAAAATATTTTCAAAGTAAATTCAAGAAAGTTTTAGAAAAATCTTTCAGGCTAATTTGGTACCCTCATCTTTTTCAGCACTGAAAAACCAGCTCAGAGCTGTTGAGGCAGACAAAAAAACTGGGATATTTCCCTAGAAAAATGCTTTTCCTAGCTGTTGTGTATATCCCTGATCCCAGACCTCGTTCAGCTTGGGTTGCCAAGGAGGACTTCTCTGAAAGGAGGTTTGAGAGAGGTCGGGTTTGGCCTCTTTTCCCAGGTTATGTCAATAGGACGAGAGGTAATGGGCTTAAGTTGAGCCAGGGAAGGTTCTGGTTGTATATTAGGAAAACTTTCATCTCAGAAAGAGAGGCGATGCATCGGAACAGGCTACCCAGGAAGGTGGTGCAGTCACCATCCATGGAGGTGTTCAAGAACCATGGAGATGTGGTACTGAGGGACATAGTTAGTGGGCATGGTGAAGATGCATAGGTGGCTGGACTATATGATCTTAGTGGTCTTTTCCAACCTAAATGATTCTATGATTCTATGACTGGTGTATACAAGTACTCTCTAAACAGGTCTAAGAGGTCTTTTATTTCTAGTCTATGTCTTCCTGAAACATCAACAACACTTTTGCTTTTTTCTCCCCTACCAAGTCTGATTTACTGAACAGCACTGGTGCCAGCCCCCTCTCACGTATAGTTTCAGACCCAGTTAGGGTCAGAAAATATGAATGTCAGTTAGCTGCAAACAGTTGGCTGTGAGTAGCTTTGGTACTCCTGACATCTGCACTTCTCCTCTTGGAGGGAACTTTTCGGGGGCCTGGGATCATACTGACACAGGAGAAGAGGGAGTGAGAGAGATGAGCCAAGAGATAAAAAGAGAGTGGGTGAATGAGGGACTAGTGGAGGGTTGAGAAATACCTAGAAATTGGGTAACAAGTGAAGCAGGAACTAGAAAAGAAGAAAGTGTAATTGTATAACACCCTGCAAAAGGAAAAGAGACTCCAGAAGGATCAGCACGTAGATGAAGCATCTGAGTAATGCATCAAATAGCTACGTTCACTATCTGAAACCTGGATGTTCAGAAGAAGATGTTTTTAGAGAGTGTAATGCTTGTGCTTCTTTCCAGTCCTCCTCTTTGGTGTAACTTGCCTCTGACCAGCTGAGGAAGAGAAAGGTTATAGGGCAGAAGGGAGAGGAAATTCGTGTGGCTGGTGGAAGGAGTGGGTGCTGCATTCCCCTTCCTCTCCTTCCTCTTCCTGCCCTTGGCCACCTGTCAGCTTTCCCTCTCCCCCCACGCTCACCCTCATCCACTCCAAACCCTCCTTTGGTCCTAAAATGCTTTTTCAAGCCCTGCCGTTTTGTACTCTAATTGTATTTTCTGGTGACTGTTTCTTTTTTCCCAACTGCCTGTGTCCTGTTTTCCTCTGACTTTGGCACGTCTGGGAGGAATTCAGACACTCACAGCCTGAGCACAAATGAGCCTTTTGCTTCCAGGTCAGTAGTTCAACTTCAGCCCGCAGTTCACAAGCTGGAAAGGGTTTGGTGCTCTTGAGCCTGTACCCAAAGCACTGGTTGGTGGTCCTGATGGGCTCCAGAGCAGACAGGTGTCCAAAGGGTCATTGGTCCTAATTAGCATCCTTGCTGGCAGCCCCACAGTGGGGCCAAGGGCTGCATGGGCACTGAGCCGACTGTACCATGCCTGGGTGGTCCGGGAGCTGGCTGGCAAGGGGACTGCTGTCATGTTGTGCCTGCTCCGTAAACAGAGACATTCAGCTTTGAGCTGCTGCTCCCACAGCTTTGATTTCACTTGTTGTTGTTTCTTTTTCCTTTTTGTGCCCTTTTTTATTTGTTATTATTATTATTTTACCTTGAAGTAATTAAACTTGAAGGAAACTAGTGGATTAGACATGTGGAGCATTTATAAAGACACATTTCAGAGAGGGGAGTCTCATTTAGGGGCCAGGTGGAGATGGGCAAACTGGTGTTCCAGGGGACTCCAAACTGTTGAATTTAAATGATTTTTGTCTCCCAAGCACTGGCAGGCAAGCTGCCTGTCTGTTCTCAGTGCAGTGCAGGATCAGTGAATGCAACTTGGAGCAGGGCTGTGTGTTGGTTTATGATGTTCCTGCACCACCTATCTGTTTCTACCTGCATGATAGTTTCCAAAAACTAAAGCTCTGTATGATTTTTACAAGCATCTCTGGAAGGATTATTATTTTAAAGGACCCTTATTTTAAATAGGTGTGCTTGCATCCTTCTAGGAGCTTCTCCCTTTCCAAGTGATTTGCATTCATGCAATTTCCAGGCACTCTGATCCCATGGTGGGAGAGGGTCCTATGGTGCTGCAGAGCAGAATTGTGTCTGCTGGTGGTTGCTGCACGATGCTCCTTTCCTTCTCCTGCTCCAGCCCTTTGCATGTGTAATGCAGCAGCTCAGGTAGAACTGTTCTGAGTTGGAATGGTCATCTGGTCCCACTACCCTGCAGTGAACAGAGACACCTACAGCCAGATCATGTTGCCCAGAGCCCCCTCCAGCCTGACCTCGAATGTCTCCAAGGACAGGGCGTCCACCACATCTCCAGGCAACCTGTTCCAGTGCCTCACCACCCTTACTGAAAAAAACTACCTTATATCAGGTAGCTGAAGGTGAGACCAGGAGCCAGAGAACTGCAGCAGTGCCCAGTTCTCTGTGCTCACAAAAGCAGCTTGAGTAGAACGTGAGCGTTAAAGAAGGAGTGCTCAGAAATGTCCTGCCTGATGTGCTCACAGTCTTCAGCCATTCTGTCAAGTCATACATCATGTTTTCATATTCTTGAGGCAAATCTCAGATGTCACTGCCCAACTTCAGTGGGGAGTGTACTTTTGTGCACTGTTGTCCAGTTGTTCCAGCTGCGACTCTGCCCCATCATCTTTCAAGCGGTAAAAACAAACCCACAAACTGTTCCCCACCTTTGTTCTGCTTTTGTGATGCTGTTAATCCAAATTCTGCCAAGGCCCCCCTGTGTCCAGCTGCTGCTGTTGGATTGTTTAACTGTTACCGTGGTGCTGCCATTGCAGGATACTGTAAAATTTGCTTTTTGCCTTAGCCCAGGTTCTCACTGCTAATTGTACGTTTTCATCCACGAGTGCCAAGTGCCTGCTTTGAAAAATAAAAACATGACACCCTCCCCCAGCCCCCCCAGCCCCCATATGCTAAATTCCTAGCTACATAGTAAAGATTGATTGCACGTGTTTATGTGTAATTTTAAAATGGTTCTTTCAGGAAGTGTATGGTCTCTTAGTGGCAAGTTTAAAACCCTTTAATTTTACATAAGTTTATTTATATTAGGGAAAAGGGCCTAGAGTACTGAGCGAAACCCCATGATATATAGGGTTCACCCTGAGAATTCTCAGAACAATTTTATATATTTTTATTCCATCAATATGTTCTTTCACAGCTACTAATTAGCTTTGTTAGTTGACTTACAGAAAGGCGTATATAAAATGAGCAGTAAGTAATTCCACAGCCCTAATAGTATTAATGAAAAGCACGAGGTCTGGAGGCAATTGTAAAAACAGTGCTTCAACCAAAAAGTAATTCTCATTTGAATTAGCATGATTAATTACATAGCTTTTCCTTGTCACAGTGCACTGAAATCAAAACAGTCAGGAGGTTTTAAAGCTTTCGGTGCATAATTCTGGTATATGTTAGATAAATTAGAAAAAAAAAAGTATATATAGACTAGGTACATATACGTAAAACTATAAATAAACAGGAAACAGTAAAATGCAGTTCTACTTCTTGTTGAATTTTCTTTTTTTTCTGTTTCCTTTAATTGCCTAGGAAACAAAATGTGAATGCAAATTGGCTTTGGTTGCTTGTATGTCATGTAGAGGGCTATTAGGATACCACAGCTTTCACACTAAGTGCCCAATTGGCTTACATTCCCTATGCATTCATGCGGCTTGAGCTATTTTGCCTGGAGGGCTGAAAAATGGATCGCTTTGGTTGTTTCTTTCACAGTACTAACTAACTATAGTATTTGCTTTCTAAATACTCTGACTATACATACATCACTATTTGCTGCTGCTGAACATGGGCTGAAGAAGCGTTTGCTGATACATAGAGAGTTAGAGGATGGCAGAGGGTGTCATCACTTCTTGTCCATGCATGTGTAGACCCGGATCATGATTTTTTCTGCTTTCAAATACCACGCATCCTTTCAGTGTTCCTGACATGCCCAGGTTTCTGTAGGCCTGCGGTATGCCATGGGTGTTTATTATGTGGAAAAAAAGGAAATCCTGCCAATCCACATCACTAATGCAAGTTTGTCAAATGACATCAGCAGCGGAGGAGAATTTAGTTCTTAACCACATGCAAATAGGTCCCAGACTGTTGGTTATGCCATGATGTCAGCTCTGATTTCTCATCCATTATTTGATGGGCTTCAATGTGTAAATGCCAGATATGTTCTCCTTTCCTTTTCTTCCCCTCCCACACAGAACTTCTGGGTTTGTTTTGATTTTATTTGTAGAAAACGTGTTTTAAACAACAAACATACCTCCTCAGAAGTTTGTCTCTTGGATGGTTTCCTACACCAGGTCTCCTAGTCTTTGCTGTAATACAGCGTAGTTAATTACTAAAACAGTTTCAATGGTATTTTCCCAAGTGACTAAACTAAGTATTTATAACAGCTCCAGTGTTCTTTATTATGAGTTCACATTATCTTTGTTAATACAATTTACCGTATCAGCTTGGCCATGAAAAGCATTCAGGCACGTCAGCCTGCAGGTACATAATGACATGACAGCAAATCAAGTTGTGTTGTGCTGGTGAGAGTCAGGTTAGATTTTACAGCATGTCTATCTGTTTAAAACGACACAGGCCTCCAGACTATATAATTTGGAGTGCTGGGACATGGAAGTTGTCTCTGCCAGGTCTAGAGATCACAGCCTGCAGAGCTATTAAAGGAGTGACTCTTGTCACCTAGCACTATGTGTCTAGTTCATCCTGCACTAGACTCCTCCAGTAACCTGTGATAACTTGCAAGGGATAATTAATCCCTGAGACATGGGATGATTTGCCCTGTGCAGAGATATTCTAGACATACTTTAGACTACTGACCCTAATTTTAGATTAATTCTGACCTTTATGATCAAGTAGTTATTACTCTCTAAATGGTGTTCACTGCCACTTGAAAAACATTTCATACCGCTTTCCTTTTTGCTGATGCCTTTCCCACAGGCACAAGAAGGGCATTGACATCTGATGCCCTTCTGAGCATGGGGTGTACCCTTCTGCCAGCATGTCCTTGGGGCTCTATTGCCCTATGTGTTGCACTTTCGGTGATAAGACTGAGATTTGAACCTGGGACATCTTTATGACATCTGAATGTAGCTTGGCTCGATTTTTTTCTGATGAGAGTTTAGAGAAGGTGGGAAATGGGAAATGGGAAAACTTATACCCATGTCACTGTCAATTTGATTGCTTTCTCAACCAGAGGTCTCTGGGTCTCTTAATTTCACACAATCATGCATACATCAGTTTGAACCATTTCCTTATAAGGTATGTAAATAATATTTCCAACACAAGGGAATATAACTCTGTTTGCAAAGGCTCTGAGTAAATATACAGTACCAACAAAAAAATCAAATTACAGAGATTGATGTCTCTCTAATCATTCTCAGTTTAAGTAACTGAGGTATTACGGGCAAGTGAGAGATCCCCCCTAAATCTCACAGATGTAATTAATTAATGTCTGCATTGCCAAATAAAGGAAAGTATTTTGACAACAATTGTTTGCAACAATTATGAATTGTTCTATCTCACAGCCCCAAAAGGCAAAAGCAGGAATGTAACTACAATACATGGCAGTTTTTTCCCTTATTTTTGCTTTCTGATCAAGTCCTAGCACTCACATAATCTCTTTCACTGGGAGAGAAGCCAGAAACATTCCCTTTACAAGTGACTTTAAACTATGCATGAGGTGTGTTTTTTCCTTTTGTTTCATGGAAACATCTCTGTGCTGGCAAAGGGTTCAAGTTGAGAGAGTTGTTCTATAAATGCTGTGTTGCCAAGGTTTCAAGACCAGGCCTAGATGGTCCATAAAATGATTTCCTCTTAAACATGCATTCTGCCTTATTAAAAACAGAGGTCGTGGCCATCCGCTGCATTGCCATGATGGCAAATCCCTCTCCCTGGGGGATTTGCATGTTGTGGAGGGATCAAATGCATACTATTCCTTTCCCTGTCTGCAACTCCAGCATGGCGGCAAGACGGGGCCTCAGCGCTGGCTGGCAGGTAGCATGGGGAGGTGTGGGGATGTGCTTCTGGGCGTCTCCTGCATCTGCATCTGCTGTTGAGCAGTCATGACGGGGACTGTGCCAAGAGCAGTCTGCTTATAGGGAGTGTGCTGCTATGAAAGCTGATGGGGGACAAATTTGTGGTGGGCCCTTCCCTTCACACCCTGGGACAGTTCAGGAGGGAATGCTCATACCTCCAGCTCCCAATGGGAGGGGGTCTGATGGAAAATGTTTGAGGCGAAAGTCTGTGAGCAGCAGGGTGTACACCGAGCAGGACTTGGCCTTTAGCTGCAATGTGCAGATACCTGGAGTCATATTCTGAGAATTTAGTGCAAGTCCTGGCTGGAGAACTACACATTGCTCACTGCATGACAGCCGGCTGCACCATGACTCGCACTGAGCTTGGCACCCAGCACATGGGTCTTTGCTGTTGCGGAGATGGACAGGCACAGGTCTATGAAATCGTGGTCAGCCTGGATGGGTTGAGCTGTCCTTCAGCAAAGAAGCCACTACTTTATAACACAGACCCTACAGGGGACTGTATCCCTCCTTCCCTTTGCACATAAAGTTGAGAGAAGAACTTTGGTCTCTCTTCATGTACCACCCCCCCAGCTCTCAAAACATCTTTGCAAATTGGTAAATAATTGCTGGTCTTGAACAAATCTCTGCGGATTATTGGTTTGAGTAATTCAATATAAATAATCCTCGTGATTAAATGAGTGTTTATATAAGTTCCAGAACAGTGAATGGGGAGGTTGGATGTTTATTTCACAAACTTTATATGGTAAAGATATAGATTGCTGGAGGCTAAAAGGAGAATGCAATTAACCAAGGAAAGGAATTCAGAGCAAGAATTACTCTTGTGCCTGTTTCAAAACTACCTGGAAAAGCTTGTTGGGCACTTTAATTGAAAGCAATGTTCTCATGGGTATTTATTCTGATCTCAACAAATCAACTTGGTGTGGCACATGTTATGTAGATTGAGGTTGCTCAGTGCATCTGTTAGGCAGCTGTATTTTAACTTCTCAGGTGTATAAAGTCAGTTACACTTACATACATCGAGACAAATTTTCATCTGACCCTGTTTTTACATGTTTGGAGCCTCACTGCAATTCTGGATTAGTTCTATCCCAAATAAAATTCACATCCTATTTGTGACATGAGCTGAGATGAAAATATTACTTCTTTCTTTACTTTGAGGGGGAGGAAGGGGAAGGCCAGTTGACACTGGGCTTGATCCACCTTGAAACGTAATGGCATTGTTCCTCTTTATTTTATGCCAGAGGCATATTAAAAACACACTTGCTATCATATTTTTCAAAATATGTTTCCCCTTTCATTCATTTTGTTATCCTCGGGAAAAATTTTGGTACTTAAAGGAGTGGAAAACACGAATAAGACTGCACAACACTGTACAAAGTGGTTTCTTTGCAAATATAGGCAAATTATAGCTGACCAAAGTAGTTGCTAGTTCCTCTTCCTTAGTTCCTTCTCTGCCATAGGGCTGGGCACAGCTTGTGACTTGCTGCATTCCAACAGCAAATGCTCTGAATGACAGGATGAAGGACATGTCAGAAACAGGAGGGGTTAATAATTCTTTGAAAATGCTTGTCTCTTGCAGGGGCTATAAAGGATGTGTAGGCAGCAGATTCCAACAAACATTTTGGTTGAGGAAGTCAAGGAAGATATGAGTGATGATATGTGAGTGATGCTGAATAAAGTGGCCTTAAACAGCACATTTTACCTCAGCACAGACTGGCTGTTAATACAGAGTATGTCTGTACAGGAAACAATTCCAGCATGATTCTATTCTGGGGATATGGTGTGATTGCCCATTAATTTTCATTGGAGTTCTAGGTGTTTCATTGGAGTTCAAAGAGAGTGAATGCTGTACACGGTATCAAAATTGTGGGCTTTTTAAAAAAATCTATCTATATGTATGAATACAGGAGAATACACGTTTTTAGAGTCACTCTGCTAAGAGTCTTAGCAGTAATTTAATAGTACTTCTCAGCATCTTAGAAAGGCTGTGTTAAAAAGTAGTTAGTAAATACACATTCAAGAGTAATTTATTTCATGTGTTATTTGACTTATTACCTTTCCACAAGGGTTAGAGGCAAAATGCATGTGGATGACAATGGGAACATGGACAAGTTTATTGTTGAGAATTCAGACCCAAATTTCACTTCCTGCTAATAAGAAAAGAAGTTCAAAGCAGTAGATTATAAAGTCTTTACCTACCATATTACTCACTATTTTCGCTGATGCTTTTGTCATTTAATAAAAAAATCTTTCATACTTTACCTAGAGTAATTGGAGACTGGAGATCCATAATGCTCCTGCTATTTCCGTGTTTAAGTTGTCACCTAGGAATTTATATCTGTACTTAGGATAATGAGATTTAGTGGGGTCATTTTCACTCAGTGAGAATTATATAAATTGTGATTACCCACTTACGTTTTATGTGGCTTTTACCTTTTCTTTCATAGATAAATATTTTATTTTGTGTGTTAGTACCCATATTCTCTTTATAAAATTGAGCATATGCTATTCATTTAGACGATGGCAACAGCAAGAGATAATATCATTTTTTTTTGCTATCCTTATATTATTCATTGGAGTGCTGTTAGGGGTTTCTAAATCAAAAAGAGCTGAAAGCGTAAGTTGCATTTCAGGGCTGTATTTACTATTTTCTGATGCTAAAATTGCTCTTGCTGTAATACAAACAATGGCAGCAACAGTGGCCATCACAAGAGGCAGTTAAAGCAATTGCATTATCAAAACTACATTTTAAAATTCAAAGCAACATAAGTTGCAGCATATTTGATCGTTGCCTGAGTGTCTTTTTAAATGTCCATTGCAATCCACGTATGCTCAGCTTTTTTAATTTCCCTTTTTTCCTTCAAATGTAAGGAATTAGAACCTTTCTTTTCTCTCTCTAATATTCTTAAGTAAACTCAGCAAGTCACTGCTTTAAGCTGCTTGTTCAGTTTTATGAGTCTGACCCTAGTAAAGCAAGCTGATAAACCAACTGGGACTTTCATCAATTCCATTTAATGCATTTATCCTTCTTGGTCTGGAATCTAATTTATAGATGAGCTGTGCTTTACCACCACTTCTCCAGACACTGTGGCACGTTGAAACACTAATTTCGACTGGGGCTACATAGACTCATACAGGAAAACATTTGCTAGCAGGAAAGATGAGTCCTTCAGTCTTCTCGGATCTACGCACTGTCATTACTAGAAACTTCGGTGTTGGTCAGCCTCCCAGTGAGCACGTAAGCCCCACTGGTGGGCAGCTTTAGGGATTTTGACATTCCTTTTTGATTTGTAACTTGAAACTTTATCTGCTCCTACATGTTCCCAACACTAGACTAAAGGATCTGAGTTCAACGCACAAATGACACTGGGAATCCAGGACAGAGAGGAAAATACTCTGCCCAATGCGAAGTAGATGAGGGACTGTATTGGAACCACCGCAGATACCAACTCTTTGTATGATTTTATTTAAAATGCTATCTCCAAGCCAGCCTGATTAACCAAGGTCAGAAGGATATACTAGAGTGGTGATGAGGAAAACTCCATCCTTTCTGTGAGGGTGGCTTCTTTTTGGATGCCCCCAGTGGGTTTTTCCTCTGATTCAAGAGGACCACACTGCACCGGGTGGGGAGATGTTAAATACTTGATATGCTGACCATAACCATAGTATCTTACTATATCATCTAGCTGTGACCTTGTGTCCTGACCCTGCTCAGCCCTCCCAGATCTACCAGTCCCAGCTGGAGTGAAGTAAGGAGCGTTGCCCTTGACCTTTGTGCTTTGTACTGCTGGTGATCTGTGGTGCTTTGAGCAAGGTACTTCCTGAAACTTTGCCATCCAGTTTGTAGCAACAAAGAAGGAGAAAGTATTGTGCAAAAAAGCATGCACTGACAAACATTCAAAGGATCCGAAACTCCTGCTTGCATTGTGTTTTGACAATAGCCCTATTAAATGTGAATCATTCTGTGTATTATTCTTACTACTCATTTACCTCGTATAACAGGTTTGGTCCAGGCACTGCTGAACTCTTTCCACTGACTTTACTGGCATTAAGATCAGGTCCACAGCACCACATTAACTGCATGCCTTCGTGGCCATTGTTCCACATAACATAGAACTAAAACACTGAAAACTCATCTCTCAATATGAGCTAGTTTATTTTTACTTTCTTTAGCTTGGCTTTTTGTTTTCTTTCATTTTGTTTTGTTCCAATGAAGATTGATTAATATTGCTAATAACAAGGACTTGTATCTTCATAATGATCAAGTTGTTTTAAGTATTACAAAGTATAAAAAGCAATGTAATGACCTTTGGGGAGGAAGTGGGTACTTTTGTTTCTTACCATGTCCTGCTTTGACCTCTGGAGACAAAAACCAAAAGGTTCTGGATGAACACACTCAAATTTTGAAAATGTTGCACTGGAATTAATCTATTGAAAGTATATATTTGGAAGTATTCAAATATAGCTGTTAAGTGGAAATGGCTCGAGTCTCTTCACAGTATAAATACCACATGCAAGAATGAAGCCATGTTAATTCAAATTCATGTATACTTCAGTAACATCTCCATGAGACATCTCTGCATGGAATATCCTGAGTGTGTGTCTTTCTTTTCATAAAATATGACCAAGGAATTGTGCCCATTAAATGCTAAATTTACTAGCTGGTGTTTTCTGAATCTGGCCCTTATTAAATGTCCAGACAAGCTTGCTGTAGTTTATTTTGTAGGACGTCTGGTTAGAGCATTAAATACAACAAGGAAAAATAAACTTTAAAGTAAAATGGTTCAACCCTTGCCCTACTGGGATTTTCTCTCATTGATTCGATGGAAGCAGAAACAGGTCACTCTTTCCAAATGAATTAATCCAAATTTAAAAATTGGATAAAATCATTTTTTGCAAGAATAAGCCTTACCAAGAAATGCTAACATTATTATTTGGATGGTTCGTGTTCATGTGAAGTGGATTGGATTAACACAATACCTCAAAATTTTTCTTAGTTTCTTCAGAAGAGGGGACTTTCCTATTACAGTTAGCATTTACTTGTGGGAAGGGTTTTTAATAACTTTGCAGCATCATTCAGTGTAAGCTCTTGCTTCCATTTCTTTGGTTGTTTTTGTTTTTTTTTAAATATGTGATGATGACCAATCTTCTTTTCCCCTAACCAGGTATTCTAACTATAGTCCCTCTTCAAACATCATGTGAAAATTGTAGACTTTAAAAGACAGTTTTGCATAGTAGAGCATCACAGACTGTGCATGTCCCACTGGAGGAAAAAAAAAAGAAAATCTGTTTCTTTAATTAATTTTTCTCTTTTTCCCATGCTCTGATGCCCTCAGCAAATTCTTAACTTATCATCAGAGTCAGCAGTGTTAGCAAGTAGCTTCTTTATTTCTTAAGCAGCCTTGAGTCTAGCAGTAATTTCCACATTAATTTTAATTACTCGCAGGTTTTTAACAATCTGAGATCACTGAAAGTCAGTGTTTTCCCCTGTTACTACACAGTAACAGCGATAATATCGTGATAGTTCTCAAGCTTTGCATTTCTCTGTATGATAATGATTGGATCGTCTTTGGTGCCCGGACATCTGAAATATGTCTGTAATACAAGTGTTGTAGTGAAATTTTTGAGAAGTCCTCAGAAATAGAGAGTTACTAAAAACTTCATATGCACTAGGACTCAGCAAGCCGTGATGTTTTCAATAATGTGCTTCTGGTACATTGTGTGCTAAGGTTCACTGAATCCCAAAGCAAAAGGCATCAGAACGGTCGGGGGAAGGGATTGCCTGTTTTGTCACCCTCTCTCCTTCCCAATTTGGATTTTAGTCCAGAGGACTTGTTTGGTTTTGGTTGTTTTGAAGTGGCAGGTTTTGTTAACTTATTGCTCCATTCAGTCTTAATACACATCAGCTGTCAGCCACTATCCTGCCAGGCTCTTGCCATCTTCCTTTTCCTAATCTTCATGATGTCTTTAATGCTCTGCCTACAGTTGCAAGCACTGTCACGTCATGTTGAGTAAACTGGGTGAAATGTAACCATTCCATGGTTTTGATTAGTCAAAAAACAAAGTTAAAGGCTTCTATCAAGAAATGGGCTTCTGAGCCACACTTTACTGAAAATGAAATGTTTTTCCCTTTAATGGAAATGGAAAAAGAATGAAAATATATGCAGTGATAATTGCTGTGGTGTTTGGTTTGTTTTTTTTTTTTGTTTTTTTTTTTTTCCCATACACACTTGCCCCATACAGCAGTGGGAGCAAAGTAGCATCCTTGGCTGGCCATAATGTGGTTCTGTTGATAGAGCTCAGAGCTGTTCCAGCTCAGGAGTTGCTTGAAGAAGGCAGGATGGTTATGCAAATGTATAGTAATGTAATTATTATGTATCAGTATTGTCATAGTGCCTGAAGAGCCCAATATATTGTTCAGAGAGTGTGGGTGGATGCTGAAGTAATAGGAGTTTAACAATGACTGTGGGTGGTAAAACAGAAACCTAGAGGTACAAATTCCATACAGCGGGAGATGTTCATACTGGCAGGATGAACCAGCAACACAAGCCCATACTAAATCATCCCCAGAATATGTATGTAGAACAACAATTCTTCACATTTTTAAACAAGAATGACATCTCACAGCTGTGAAAAACTGCACAGATAATATTGCATTCAATTACTGTATAGATGGTAGGTAGGCAAGGAGGTGGTGGTAGTGGTGTGACTGATAGGTGAGATGAGCAGCAATTATTGTAAAGTAAGTAGACCTTTATGAAATTATAACTTTGTAGTTCTAATTACAAATACACTAATTAGGCACTAAAATGAACTGGACGCTGACTCACAATTAGAGCCCTACCTATAGACACTGACCTCCCAGATGCACAAGAGCAAACGCATGTGTTTTCATTTCAAGGATCTCCTTTCAGACTACTGGTTGACTAACACTGCTTCAGGATTTACTGGGTCTCATTCTATGGATGTCTGGAATTGACTTTTTACACCTATGTAAAATGAAACCTTCATTTCTCAGGTGGAAGCATGTTGCATTTTACACAAGGTCCAAATGACTACATGAGATGGAAAGGGAGTTTGACGTGCTGTACTTGATGCCAAAGCCTTTAGTGAGCTTGAGTGACTTTTTATACTAAAACCCTTTGAGGTGAAATGTAGCTTTGTACAGAGATTTCCAAACCCACTCAATACCTTAAAACTGGAAAGAGCAGATGCTAGGGAGTTGCAAGCACAATCAGGTTTGATTTTCACAGGGATGTCTCTTCTGTGTGACTGTTCCAGGTAAACTTTTACGGTCCTTCAGTGAATATCAGTGATCCAGGTTTGGTTCAAAAGAAGTAAAATGCTTTTTACCACAGGATTCCTGCCCCCTCACCCATCGCACAGTGCTGTATTTTTTGCTAAAAAAGAAAGAAGCATGCCAGCTGGATTTATTCCTGTGGCAGTTAGGTTTTCCTTGGAGATTTCCTGTCTATATACTAACTAGGTTTGACTACTCTTGGCTTATGAGCTTTTACAGACATCCTTGCCAAGGTGGAATGACTGCAGGCAAAATGAGTGCAGCAGGGAGACAGAGGCAAATAAGTAGGAGTGATCAAAGTCTAGAGATTTGCTGGCAGACGCACCTCCTTCCTACGCTCTCCGTCCAGTGGGTCCAGTGCTTTCCCTTCTCCTATGTATGAATCAACACATCAACACGCATGGTGCCAGAGCAGGGGGTGGGTAGGAGACAGCCTTAGCACTGTACGACAGCTGTTGTTTTGCCAATATTTTCAGTAGGAAATTCAGGAGAAAACTCGCTTTTTGGACCACAGATCTCATTCAAGTTCACTAATGGCACTAGAAAAGAGAGAACTTAAAAGGGTTCCCTGTGTTTTTATTTTATTATTATTTTTTTTATTACCTTAAATGCTATTAGGATAGAAGACGCTATGTAGATGTTATAAAAGGCTGGCTTTAAGGTTTGGTGAAGTTGTCTGCTGCCAGTTCTAGTGAGACACAAGAGGTGGTAAAAAAGTAAATTTGCCAGCAAGAAACATTTATTACTCCGTAGCAGAAACTGCTTCCTGTTGAAATGTCAGATTGGCAGAAACTCTGAAGCTAATTCTCCTCGTTTTCTTCACCAGGGTTTTACAGGAAGGTACTGGTGGGAGCTGATAGACGGCAGGGTAATGTTGCTGTTCTCTTAGAGTCTCTTTATTCTTGCTGTCCTCTCCCAAAGTAAGCAGCACGTACACATACTTCTAAGATTTGATTTTCTGACAAAGACCCTAGAAAACAAAGTTAACCCAAAACGTCCAAGGAGGTCTTTATCTGGCACCGTGTGTAACATTACAGTGCCAGCTGCCAATTTGCAGGGTGGTTTGTGCCTGATTTATAGTTTCACATATGGGCTTGAGTGGGTGGGTCACAGCCTTTTGGTGCCTTATTTTCCTTATTTTGTAACTCTGATTAATCATTTCGCTGGCTGTAGTCACCGTGTCCATCAGCAGGCTCCTGCCCTTGATGGGCGGTATGTTGGTAAATCCTCAAGTGCTGAGCTCCTCTGCAGTGGTCGCTCTCCACCCTCTCCCCCCGGTTTCTATAATGTCTTTTCCTTGCCATGCTGGAGGAGGAGACCCTGTGCCAACTCTTTGAGCTATCCCTCAGCTGCTTGCCTTCACAACAACTATAAACGTTACCAAGCACCCCCGTTGTTTTTTTACTCCATCCATATACTCTATGCTTGCTTGGAAGTGAACCTTGTGGAAATTTCAGGCTTGTGAAAGCTCTCGCAGATATTTCCATTCAAACTGCCATGGTAGCAATAACACAACGTGCTTGCAGCCTGCTGTCCACCTACTGACCTTGATCTGCTTCACAAAGGCTGTGGCCCGACATGCTGAGTTCCCAACTCTGGGAGCAGCGAGAGTCTGCTGCTGGATTTGACAGGAGCCAAATGGGGTTCAGAGGGGGATCTGACAGGTATGCTGGTCCAAATAAGGCACACGTGTGGGTGTTTGCACAAGTGTGCTGTTTTGAGCCTGGTCAATAAAACATGAAAGAAAAGATGGAGAGAGAGACTTAGTTCAACGAATGTCAGACACACATGCAGCAATTCAGCTCTGTAATCTGTGCAGTCAGTGACAACACAAATCACCCATTGTCCTTCACTGTCCTAAATGCCACAATCAGCATTTGCAATCTAGTATCGTATCTCAGTGTCCTTCCAATGTTAATGCAAAACCACTTCAGAGTCACATGCAAGGTGACCTGCAAAATGCATATCTGTATTATGCCATTAGTATAACCAGTTGAATTTCTGTGATGCTTTGGGTTTGGACATTTTGGACTTGAAGGGACATTTGTAGTAGAGAAACATAACCTAGCTGAAAATGTCATTCTTGTGGGAATAGCACACGTGTATGCATAAGCCCATTCAGTTTGCTGCACGTCTTGCATGTACTTTACACAGTTCAGAGTGCAAAAACATAGCTTGTGTGAAATAAGCACAATCATGCTCAAATTCTATGGACTACGTAAAGCCTATTACCCGGATTATTAATGTTATCTAGTTCATTCCTGTTTCTTGGTCAGGATACTGCTTTAGCACAGTATGTTGAGGAAGAAATTGAAATAAGGGAAGATAAAAGGTGTTCTGTGGTTTCTTTTTAATTGGAGACTGGAGGCAAAGTGCCTCCAGATAATTTCTCAAAGAAAAGTCATTGTCTTCTCCCACTCTTGTCATTAATCTCTGAAATTATTGCACAATTTCTGTTTAATGTGTTAAGATTTCTTAATATGTTAAGACAATGTGGAAGGACAGATTTGAACAGGAGGGAGCATGTTTCTTTGAATGCATAATTTTTTAATCTTTGTCTGAAGTCTTCATTTGTCTTGCCAGAACTTCTGCTGTTAAAATCTTAATCAAACTCAGAATAACTAAAAGTATGTATTTTTGTAAGGATGATTCATCAAAAAATATGGAAACGGCT
This sequence comes from Excalfactoria chinensis, assembly GCF_039878825.1. Lineage (NCBI taxonomy): Eukaryota > Metazoa > Chordata > Aves > Galliformes > Phasianidae > Excalfactoria > Excalfactoria chinensis. The sequence goes on from NC_092826.1 coordinate 107,885,392, forward strand.
ACAAATATTAAGAGTGATGGTCATTCAGACTTTGTCAAAATGTGGATGATTTAATGCTTGTAGATGCCCTAACTAACAGCAGAATCAGGGATTCCCCATAGATGGCTCCCAATATATTTGCGGTTCCCCAGTGTTTTATGTATTGAAGTGGCCTTAATATTTCACAACAGAATTCACAACAGAAAAATGTAAAGGTAGTGAAATGTACTTAAATGTAACAGAACACCTAAACCTCCTGCAGGGCATATGCTTTTCTGCATTGCATGAAATCCATTGTATTGCTTCCACAAAGTTTAGGATCCCTTTTTCTAAATGATTTCAGGTTCCATAATTTCCTTTTAAGATGCACTAGTACGGCCCCTTTTCAATACACAGAGTCAACTGGCATAATTCTGAAGAAATGTGTTAATCTGTGGAGTCCTCGTGCAAGTTTTTTTTCTTGGTTGGGTTCATGAAGACTTAAAGGAAGGATAGAAATTAAATCAAAATATAAAAGAACCTATAAAACTGTCACTTTAATGTGGAAATAACTCAAGCCACTCTATGGTATTTCCCAGGTATTTCTTTATATTTACACCTACTCCAGATTATTTCCATTGGTTGATCACAATGGAGTTTCCTACTTTACTATCAAGCTTTTGTCAGCTCTCTTGCTATGCTTTTTGCACTGCAGTCACCAGGTATAGCCACTAGAACTGATTTGTGGATAGATTTGACCCCCGTACTAGCATGGAATAACTCACTTAGGTAGCCTTGTTGATAGATTCCCAGTTTCCCATTAGGAGGGTCACTAGCTAGCTTTGATTTTCCATTCCAGTTGGGGTGTCAGAGTCTGAGCAGTCTCCTACTTTTTGTCCACAAATCATTCTAAAGTTTTATAAGTAAGTCTATGCAGGTACATGTGTTGATGATCTGAAATTGAGCACTGCATCAGAAACTCCAGCTATTTGAATGCGACGGCAGCATCATTTGTGAAAGCATTTTTTTGTTTTGTTTTTCAGATCACTCTCTCTTTCCCCAGATGGTTCCACATCTAGCTCAGAAGGACATATTTATGAGACTTGTTGTTCTGACTCACTTGGCTGAACAGTATTACACAACTATTTTCTGTCAGTCATGGGATAATGTTGCCAAAACCTCTCTGTATCTTTTCCTATACATTTGCTGGTTTTGATGGATAGTCTGCTAATCAGCAAGGTGGGAAGTACTGAAGGGGCATCAAAATACAGCCGCTACTGCTGCAGAGGGTTACTCAAGCAACACTCCATAATTTAGATGCTTGGTAATCAGCTCAGAGCATTGCGACAGTTTGAGTTGTTTTTGTTAATAGAGATGAAATTATGGGTGTAACTAGCTGGCAGTCTTCAAACAGGCTTTTGCAAGCTGTTTACTCAGCTGTCTCAGGGCAACAACTTCATACGTGAAGTGAATTCTTCCAGTATCTCTGCTGTAGTGTATTTAATTTAGCCCGTTTTGCCTCAGTGCAAGTGAAACACGCTTTGGAAAAAGCAGAATTCACGTCAGATATTGCGCTGTTAGATAGGCTGTGACATGAGCTGTGTGGATTGACACCGTAGGCGAAGATTTTGTTACTTCAAATTACATTCTTATTTATTTTCCAGTAGGGATCAAAAATCCAGAAAAAATAATAATAATAATAATCACAGTATATCTAGTGTATGAACAAAGATGAGTTTTAGTTGTAAGTCAATAACTTACTTGTTGACTTGTTGTCAACAAACAACAGTAAGACATGGCTTCTGCAATTTGTCTACATCTAGTTTAAACTAGCATATGCCTAGCTTGAGTGGATATCATTTAGTCCAAAGAGCACGCATCAGTTTGTCTACAGTTTTAAAGTAAACCATTATTATTCCTTTGGTGGACAAATCCTATGGGATATATGCTGCTTTTGATAGTGTTAATTCTTACTCATAAAACAACACGTTTCTCTCTGCCTCAGTGGTTTTTAGCTGGAAGAAAATAAGGGAAAAGATGGCTTTTGGAAAGTATGGAGTTTGAAGACAAATGAAATGATACTGGACTCTCCTTTAAAGATCAAGGATGTTAAACAAGTGAATGAAGTCATCTCTGAATCGTACTAAAATATTACAGAATGCTACTGTACAGGAACAGAAATGTACTGAATAGGAAAAAGAATGCTGATAAAATTAATGGCAAGGAATTAGGGAGAATTTTAAACAGCTTGCAAGTAGCTTTAGCCACCGCTTTTCATGTCCCCTCGACCTCAAATGTAATGTGAAATAAAATGATAATGCAGCTCTTCTAGCAACTGCAACAGAGAAGGAAATGATTTTATGGTCTGATTCAGAGATGTGCAGGACAAAACTGGCTGTAGTAGTCAATCACAGAGCATGAAGCCAGCCTGCTGTCCTGCAAAGCAGGAAGCATTGCTTTTGGCTAGAAGTGTCTGTGCAACTTGATGAATACGACAGTCTGATCCACTTCTGGGGCAGGGAGAGAGGAGAAGGAAGGAGAAGGAGAAGGCGAGGCAATTGCACAGAGTGAGGTGAGGTGAGAGATCAATCTATCACTCCCATCAGCTGCACAGAAGACTAACTGCTTTACAATTCACTGGTGTATATAGTATGTCACATCCCTCAGCTCCAGAATAAGAATGTGTAGCACTGAGAGAAGCTTTCTGTCTTTGCTTCGTAATGGAGTACATCTGAGCATTTAAAGTTATTTTTGCTTAAAAAAATTAAAATAAAATAATAAAGTTTACTGGGTTGCTTTTAATATTTTATTATTATTTTTTTTTAAGTTGGTAATGTCTAGACTGATTTCTTGTGTTGCAAAACATGACGAGTGTCCCTCATGCTGCAAAATGTTTCTTGTGATTCATAGTTCCTGGGCACATGCTTTAAGAACTGGAGCACTTGAGCTATAGATTTTCTCTATCATAAAAGTGATAGAATGTATTAACCTAAACAAAACCGCCTCTGGCTGGCTTCTGAGAGCTCAAACACAACCAGCTGCTCTGCTAACCAGCAGTGCTGATATGGTTGGCAATTGGCAGGGTGCAGGTTCTCAGCTGCTTCATACCAGCACAGCCCCTGCAGCATATCTCCTTAGCATCCTGTGAGCAGGGGCAGGAGGGGAGGGGGCTGCCTGCTTCCTGCTGCCCTCCTGCCTGCCGAAACTCTTCTGGCAGCACCAGCTCTAGAGAAGAAAACAAATTGGCAGCAAAAGATATGGGCTACTTTTGTAGCTTCGCTTTTCTGTGTGAACAATTTATGAGCTGAGTTTTGACTGTTGAGCAGTTGTTTATAAACCAGGGAGAGAGGAGAGGCAAGCAAAATGAAAAGAAAAAAAAGGAATCGAATAGCCAACCACTCAAATTCAGAGTGCCTCTATCACGCCAGGTGATGACAGAGTTGCTTCAGACTTTCCCTTTGAAAGTGTGCAGCTTGCTGCACTGGCCAGCAGAGGAATGAATTTATTAGCTGCTGAGAAGCAGGAGTACCTCTTTAAGAAGAAATAAACTGGCAATCAGATGTAAAGATGTGAGAGATTTCTCTTATGCCTTAAAAATGAAGCTTCTGATCAAGACCATCTTAGAGCTCTAGGGAAGCAACTGCTGAGCTAAAAGTATAGCAGGCAAGAGAATTCTTTTATTGACCTATAGGACAAGGTGCATCCCTATGTACACCCACGTGTCCTTATCAATATCCCTTATGTACGCGATCTACTTATCTGAGAAATTTGTTTCATATCAGTGAACATGTGATGTGAGAATAATTACGTTTAGTGATTTCTTAGATAAGTAGCTTCCTTATATTTTTGTTTGTTTGGTGTTAGCTTCCAAAAACTGACCGTGTAGTTGAAGCTTACACATATGTATTCTACTGTCATAGAAGTATGAAGAGATGTTGCACCTAATAACATGCAGGGAAGCAGATCATTACTGCATCCAGGGCACGGACAATACAGAAGGCAAGAGAGAGTTAAAGTGAGCAGGGCTATTCCCTGTTTGTAAGCGAGTCAGCTCTTGGATTGGGTTTCTGGCTCAGCCACTATGGGTTTATATAATATTGAGGCAATCTCAGAGTTTTAGTTCATTAATCTATAAACTGGGTCTCACACCACATTTAGTGACACCCAGGGAACTGCCCAGGGCCATCGTCTGTACACCAGCACAAAGTGCTGGGGCATGGACCCATGCAAAGAGACCAGTCAGCCTCCGCGGCTGGGTCCAATGTTTACAGAATGCTTTGGGATTCCTGGAAAGCATGAAGTATTATTGTTTAATCACTGCAGATTGTGTCACCGATTTCCAGGCCTGTTGCCTCACAGACCTGAATTAACAAACCGAGTTCTCAGAATATAAAATATTTTGAGTGGCGTGAAATTGTGCCTACTATTAGGGAAGGCTGAGAAACATTCCAACAGGGACTCATGCTCTGTGACTGCAGGGAGGTTTGTTTTTGCTTGTTACAGAACAGCATGTTTGTATCTGAAGATGGTGGTCTCCACCTTCCTCACATATGTTAGTTCTTTGCTACACGGCTCTTTATTTTTCCTTGTTGCCTGCATGATGTTTGACAGAGCCGTAGGATTGCATGTGAGTTTATCGAAAACCCAGGTTGCTGCTATACTGAATAAAATCAGCACAAACACAGAATTACACAGGACAGCTTTTTATTGAAATTTAATAGTTTAATTTCGTCTTATGCTGCCACACATAGCAGAGTTTCTCCAACATGACAGTCAGCGCTCGTTTTTATTCTTTTTCTGCTCTTGGCAAAGCAAGACCTGCACACTTATGGTTTCTTTTTTTTTTTTCGTGACGGTTGCTTATATTTATGATGGCAAGGAGTAAAACATATTGAAACAGTCGTGGTTACATTATTTATAGATGCTGAATGAATATTAAATTAGAAGCAAAGGGGAAACAGAATCACATTTGTTTTGTAACATTGTACAGTTAAGGCCAGGACTGTTCCTGCCAATGCATCTGCAAATGTTTTAGCTCGTAACTGAGACTCGGAGCAGCATTGCTAAACATGGGTGGATGGTATAGTACAGCTTAAGTGTCACCCATTGAATGAAGAACCCCACAGAGAATCTGGCTGGAGTAATTAATGAATCCATTTGGAAAAGTCAGTGCCCTTCAATTAGCCTGAATGTAGTGAAGCAGATGGGATCCAATCCTCCAGGGAGAAAATTGAGAAAGATCCTAAGAAATACTGCATAGGACTGATTTATCTGGGTAATTATAAGCCTCATTTGCACAAAACTGTTCAATATGGCTGCAGTGAGAAAATTAAGAATTTATAAAATGTTGATATGTGGCCTAAACTATCAGTGGGAGTGGAGTCATCTGTCAGGCAGGATCTCAATTCAGAATGTCAAGCTAATCATCGGCAGGAGAGGCTGAAAGGCAAACATGGACATGGGGCCGAGGGGTGGAGGGGATGCATTTCGAGGGAACCCTTTGTTAAAGGCTCCCCTGAGCTCATCTCAGTTGAAACGTTCACTGCCGTCTTGATTTGATGGGGTGTCCTGCCTTGAAACATCCTGTCTCTAAAGAAACTTAAAGAAAGCAAAAAGAAAACAACCCAAATTTTCTTTAAATTCTGGTGCGATGATAGCAGTATTTAATAGTGTGTGCATCCTGTCCTTATTCCAAGGAGACCCTCTAGCTTCATGAGAAGTCTAGTGTTTATGCTGAGGCGCTGCAGGCTCATTTGTATGAATGGGAAACTGCACCCTCTCTTTTAAAGGCTAAGCTGGAAGCCAGCACATCCATGTTGTAACCGTGTTTATGTGTGATAGGGAAGGAAGCCTGACATTTTATAGAAGCCGCAAGAGAAAAATAAATGCTATTTATGATAGCATTGAAATCATGCTGAAATTATGCTCTATGGTTTCTTGGACTGAAAGGGATTTTAGCTTGCTAGGAATCTGCACTCCATTGCTTGGGTTTTTCATCATTTGGTGTTGTTGGAAACACTTCAGCTCAGGTATCTCCAAGCAGCATTTTGTTCAACATCTGCATCTAGAGCCTCAGCAGCCTCAGCAGCATTTCTGTGCCAGTCCAAGGCCAGCTCTGGTTGTCCCCTCTGTTTCCCTCTGTTGCCTTCCCTGTGCAATCAGTGGTGAGCGAGATGTATGCTGTGAAATTCTGTGTCCTGAACAGCATGGTGATGAGCTCTGCCTGAGCCACCAGGGTGACATGCTCTCACACAGGCCTCCTCCCGGCCCACCAGCACACAGCCTGAGACCGGCATGGTGTAGCCTTTGATGGCATCTTCCAGGACTCTGCTGATAAATAAACCGGCTAATTGAGTTAATAAAAAGATAGCTCTTTTCCCTGCCAGCTGGAGTGCCACCAGAATGTGATAAATTATCTGATGCTGCTTTAACCACAGAGAAAAAAATCAGCTATTTTTACTTCCCTTTTCCTAATCTCCGTATTTTCTCTCCCTTGGTCCCACCAAGTCCCTGGTTTGGTCAGCATCCATCCTGCTCTCACCTGGTCTTTCACTCTTTGTCAGAACTCCAGGGAGAAGTAGCTGTGAGACAGGAGCTTATGTGGCCACACCACTAGTGGGTTATTAAATTGGTGGTGGGATGTTGAAAATCCCACTGCTCGGTGGACAGGAGAGATGGACACTGTGGGACACAGGGATTTGTTAGAGGAGCAGGGGTGAAGTGGTTTGCACACACAGGTATGCATTAGAGGGAGAAGGGTTCCCCAGCTCTGTCCTAACAGCCGACATGTCTGGGGAGGGTGCCTATGCCCCATCTTCCAGAACACAGCCATCTCCAGCCAACCCTGAGATGCACACTGCTGCAGCTGAGACTGACGTAGCATCCAGGGAGTAATGAGAGGTGCGGTTACCCATGAGGAGACCAGACAGCTGTAAGTCCTAAACTGACTGGTTGGTGTGCCAGCTGAAGGGAGAAACTTAGTCATAACTCTTACCTGAATTTCACAGAATGTGGTGGGCATGAGGCTTTTTTCACTTCAAATGAGAGGGAAATAATGGGGCATGTGGGCTCAGTGATTTCTCCTCCATAAACTTCACAGTGAGAAAGCTGGAAAACTCACCAGCCCCTGAGAGACTGAGAGCTGAGAGGTGCTGTGAAGTGCAGTCAGTGAGGAGACTGAGACACAAATGAGATCACAGAGCTGTGATCTTGTTCGGAACATGACTTTTCTTTCTGGTACATATGTCAAATGAATCAGACAATGGTGGTGTCAGGAAGATGGATAATGCTGCTGGCAAGGCTGGCAGAGGAGACAGGAAGATGTGTTAAGCACCAAAACAGGATGGTATTTATGCCTTTCTTCTGTGCTCATTACAAATACACAAGAAATATTTAAAAAGGAAGATAGAGCAATATCAGGAGCAGCTTGACATGCTTTTTAAAATACTCGGTTGTGCTGAGGAGGACAGTGGGAAAGGACAGGAGTCCTGCCCTGTGAACCCACATCCCTCTGCACCTGGCCATTGCTTCTGGCAGGCGACTTGTGCATGGAAAGGTGTCCATGTCTGTGGGAGATGCTGAGTGTCCTTGCCAAAATCCATAGTGCCACAATCAAGCGAGGCAGGATGCTCTCCGTACCTGTCGCTTAGTGCTGGAAAGGAAATCCTGGTCCCGTTCAGCCACCACAGCTGTGAGTCTAGCCAGGTCCCTGAGCCATGGAAATTTGTTCTGTGTCCTGTGGTGTGTGCTGTAGGACAGCCCAGACCAGCGACCAGCTGTCAAGAAATGGCTGGATGAGTCAATGGCTTACCAAGCAGACGGCATCCTTCCCTTCCCTTCCCCAGGGAAGGCTGTTTTCTGGTTTGCTCTGACACATTGCTCTGAAAAGTAGTAGTGCCAAAGAGTAATTCAATGGAACAGAAGAGAGTGAGAAGCTGAAATACTGTGTTTTAATAAGTCATTGCTTGTCAGCTTAGCCACAGTGAGAGTGCTGGGATATATTCCTAGCCTCTTCAAACACAAAGTAGAACCTATTAGCATAAAGCACTGCCATGATTTTTTTTATTATTTTTTATTTTTTTCTAATAAAAAGAACATTTCTGAGAGTTTTTTCTTCTTATTATTTTAATTGTTTCTCATTTTACACAGTAGCTGTGATAAAGTGTTAAAAATCCTCAACAAACTGATAGAGTAGCCAGCTGGTACAGAGAAGAAATGTTTCTTGAGTAGTTTAGTTAAGAAGCTCCTCTTTCTGGATCCTCAGGTAGCCTTGAAACTCAACAACTTTGACTCATGCCACTGCTTAAAAACAGCTGATCTGTGTCTGATGGTGAAAAGTAAGGCAGCAACTTGAGCTGCACATGAATAAAGAGAGATGGCATTAGGGATGGAGAACAAATGGGGCTTGGTGAAGGGCAGCAGTCTAGTGGTTGAGGTCAGGGTAGAGCACTGGGAAACATGGGAAAGTATGAGAGACCTTGCATGAAGCTGCGAAAGAGCAGTACATGTCAACACCAATACGTTCAATGCTGAATATTCATTGTATTCTTGCAGGTATCTTTCATTATAGATTACACTCCTTTCTTCTCCTCTTCTCTCTTCTTTCTCTTTTTCATCAAATGCTGGAACTCAGCTTTAGAAAAGTGTGAAGTAACCTTTAAGCACGTTCTCATTTTATACGTCACTATTCTGTACTTCAAGTTCTAGTCTTTTCTTCAGAATAAAAAGATTGAGGAATGCTTGAAAAATGTGAATAACTTAATTTTAGAATTGAAGGGAAAAAATAACTTCATCTGAAACTAAGTGGCAATGAAACAAAGTCTAATTACCTGCATTCAATTCTCCAATCAGGCCAATAGACTAATGAACATCAATACTCTTTCACAAAGTGCCCTGGGATCCCTAATGACTCTAAGTGGTCAGGCCTTCGGTTTTGCATTTCAGAGTCTGGTTGGTATAATCTTGAAGCAAAATCTGCAGATCAAATCATAGCCTATACTCAGTCTCTGGATTACTTTGTGTGTGTGTGTGTGTGTGTGTGTGTGTGTGTGTGTGTGTGTGTGTGTGTGTGTACGCCCTTGAGCACTGCACATCTGGGATGAAATCAAAGCACTTTTAACTGCACATGTATCCCATTTCTGGCTTGCTAGTAGCCCTTTAAATGTGCTGGGTTTAATCCAGGAAAAACGAGTATTCAAAATCACACTAGTGAAGGGGAAAAGAAAAAAAAAACACACACACAAAAACCAACCCAAGTTTTATATACTTGGATGGCATTTTTCTTTGAATATGAGTGACTTAATCATGATCAGCCTTAGTGAGAGGTGGGTGATGAAAGTTCAGAAATCTTCAGACAGAGAAAGACTTTGAACCTGTTTCTCTCATGTCGTTGGTGTGTACATTATGCCTGTGAGAGGGAAAAAGCAAGCAAGCAGCTTGCATTCTCTGCAAGAAACTGAAATAACTCTTTCAGGGGTCTTGAGGCTTCAGAGCAGTATTCTGCTGAGAGGAATTTGTACAGTGCTAATCCACTCTGATCTTTGAGTATGGATTAAAATGCCCAAACCTACAGCGCTGTTCTCAGTGTTAAAGAGCACTCTGATTTGAGGCTTTGCTCTGTATCTGACTTGTATAGGCAAATCCCAAACTTCCTCTGAATTCAATTCCCACTTTTCTCATTTAATACATTTGCAAGTGTTCATTATGTGTTGAAGCAAGATATATATAGCAGTATGAGCACCGTGCAAGTACTTCCTGCTTTCATTGTACTAGAAGATGGGAACATGGTTTTCAAAACCTGGATACAGACTTTGCTTGCAGGAGCAAGGAAGACATGAGCTCCAGCACCTTGTCAGAGATTTTGCTCACGTCCAGTGTGGGGAAAGGTTTCTTGTTTTCAACTCTAGAATATGCTGTAATACAGGCATTGCAGGACACATCTGGACACTGCAGGTTCAGGTTCCCTTGACCCCCAGTTTTGCCATTTCTTTGTAGGATGTTACACTGAAAAAATTTTATTGCCACCTCCTTTTCTATTTTTTTTGCAGGTGATAACTTGACAGGTATGATATGGGAAAACAGCACTGATAAATCTAGCAGAGTAACTAAGCAAAAGACTGTCTATTTGGAGAATGAGGATGGAGATGAGATACGTGCTTGCCTACTGACAGCAGGCACAGGCCATTAATCCCCATAGTGTCAGGCATTTTGCAGTCAGAAACCTGCCTCTCCAGGGGTAGGTAGCAAGCAAGTAGCTGCTTCACTTCTGGACTCTGGCACACAGAGGGGAAATGAGACAGAAACTGGTTGTATTTTTTGGATCCTTTCATTGGTATTGTATGTTGAAATTATATGACACCATTTGCCAGTAATAAATCATTTCGCTGTCTGTTGTGTGATTACATAATTAAATATCCCTTGTCATGGATACAAATGCAGGGGTTGACTTAGACTTTGTGGGAATTAGGGGTTTGATTTTTTGAACTTTACGTTTCCTGACTCGTGTGCAAATCAAACCCAGTTGTTTAACACTACACTGAGAAATGATTCATGCAAGTAGTCGTTTATGGTGAGAAGTGCAAACTGTATTTTCAGGGTATTTTCTGTCTTGCTCACAATTTATTTATTCAGTAAAATACATGTAGAATAAACACGGAGAATTTACCATTTATCTACTGTTCATCCTTATGAAGGTGGTGCATTGCACAGGGATAATGATGTTTATCTCCTTGGTAAGCAGCTTTGAGATGAAGAGAAGGAAACTTATAGGCAAAGATGGGATGTGATCTCCCGTGCTTTCTGCTGTTCCTGAGCTGTTTCCATTCTCAATGAAATGCCATCACCAGAAGACGGTTCTGGCCAAGAACCCCAGGGCCACTCTAGTTGCAACCTATATTGTATTATTTGAAACTGGCACTAGTCTGAAGTGGCGTCATTTGTCTTGATGTCACTGGGAAGCCAGACTCCTCCAAGTGCAGCAGCTTTTACAGCTGACCCGTCCTTGAGCAGCATGATGTCTATTAGTTGTATTGTTGGTTTGATTGTTTGCAGTTGATTTTAGCTGCTTTCTGCTGAGGTTTAATTCTGTTTGTGTTTGGAAGGACAAGGGAGCAAATTTGTTGTTTTTGTTAGAAGCAAAGCTGTGCTGAAGTTTTGATAACGATCCATTGTTAGTGGTGTTACAAAATCCGACTAAGTGGGCAAGGAAGCACAAAGGAAAGGAAAAGTACAATTCAGATTTGCCAAGAAACGTGAAAATAATTAGAAGATTAGCACTTTGGCACTGTTTACCAGCAAGCTGTGAATTAAATGCATCCCCCTTTTCTCTTTTCATTAGTGTACGTGTCACTTCAGTTCTGGATTTCATGTCCTTCTCACACCTCTCACTCCTCCCTCAGTCAGAATGCAGGACTTTATTTTATTGCAGGAGAAATAAAGGAGCAAGCAGTTAATGTGGCATCGGAGACTTTCTAATCACCAGTCTCTGAAATGCGGTCATAAGTATCTGCAGTTCACTTACTGGGTGGAGATGAATCGCCTCCAATTTGCTTTTACGAATGCGAGTGGAACATTTGGGAACAGTGGTTTCTGTTATTGACACTGTGAAGTGCTTGTAAGCAGCCAGCTATAAAAGACCAGAGTGACATTTACACGTAAGTTCTCTCATCACCGTCATTGAAGAAAGGATTAAATTCAGTGTGATGCCATGGCATATGCTGAGTGATGTTCTGTTCTTGGCTCTAGCTTCTACCAGCTTAATTCCATGTATTCATCTTTGGTCTGAGAACTGGTTTTAAAAGAAAACTTGACTGTCACAGATGAGAAAACAATATTGGTGTCACTGAAGTCATAGTCTATGGGATTCTTGCCATAAAGTTTGAGGTTACTACCTAATTGCAGGAGTGTAGGGATGTTTATGCCTGTATTGTTCTGATTTCTAATCCCTCTCTAGTCTCTTCCCTGCAGGGAACTTTTTGCATCCCTGCATAATGGGGACTAGAATTACAGCCACTAACCAGTGCAAGAAAATATCTTTGATAGTATATTCCATCTGACTTCAGGGACCTGATAAAATCTCCTGATACAAATACACCAGACATTAAGCTGATACTACAGCTGCTCTTGTCTCTAATTCATCAGGATTTGGGCACAGGGGCTCCAAGGGGAAGAGAGACTTCTCTGAGTGCAGAGATTCAGGGCAAAATTGTTCAGGGCAATTCAGTCCTATTCAAAACCCGATCTCGTGTCTGTCCCAACATAAAATCCATCTGGATGATATAATAGTTTATTGCCTGATGCAGTCATAGAACACTCAAGTAATAACATCTATAAAACTGGGGGGGATTTTTTGTTGCTGTTGTTTCCCCACAAATAAATTATTTATTTATTTTCATGTATATATGATGGCATATACTGTAATATTTATAGTCTAGTGCACTCTAAATATAACTTGTTAAAGTGTTATAAGTATTTATATAAATATGAAACTCCCAGAGTGATTTGAATTGTGAGAAATCAACCTCCAAAACAATACTTCTAATTATCCTTCTTTTTTTTTCCCTCCTCCTTCTAACCAATTGAATAATCCTGGTAATTTTTGCTAGCAATTTTGGAGAAAGAAAAGTGGGGCTAAAACTAAGACAACTCTGAAATCCATGCCACGATTGAGACGTATTACAAAAACAGCAAGATCTTGAACTGCAGGAGTGTTTGGAAAGCTGATACTCTTTTTCATTCATGATCTGAAATTCTTGAAGCCTGTTTCTGGCAGACCACAAATATATTGTGGTTAATGTTGATACAGAGAAAGACACCAAGCAATTCACTGCACCATAATGTCAGGTTTTAGGATCAGAACAAGCTGTTTCCAGAAAACAGTATTTCTGTCTCAGTGATAGCTTATTTGAGGTGTTAACTTTATATGATATACAGTGGGATGGCTTTAAACTAGATGTGTCAGTTAAGTGCATAACCACGAGCAATAGCAAAGGGAGCACTATACTCGTAATATTATCCATTGTTTCCATTTCCTCCTAAACATCAAATGTGAGAGTTTATGTGCTTCTGGCTTCCTGTAAGATCAAAAGGGAATTTGCTTTATTTACTTGATCAGAGCCAAAGCAGACTGTGCTCTGTGAAACAGTGTCTTGTCTCGTCTGTGCCAATGGCAATCGTGAATGGAAATGCCATGATCAGGTGGAAATCTGCTGTAACTGATGTTGGTTGGCGTGTCATTTTGATCAACTAACAATAATAGTAAATCAGCAAGGGCCCAAAGATTGATGAGTAGCTGCATTTCTTGTTGGCTTGAGTGGGAACTCCAAGCCAGTGGGGATTTTTTTAAGACCATACTTTAGAAAGGTGTGAAGAGGAGAACATTGTAAAGAACACTGTCACTGAGGTTGACAGGAGTTTTGCTTTTTGGTGACAACAGATCTGAGTGATGAGTCCTCCATCTGGCCCCACTGTGCTGCTGAGTGTCCCCAGGCCCCAGTGTGGTCAGTGACACACTTCCCAAAAACCTGAACATCCACAGGATTCAGTCCTTGGTTATAATTTCATTCTAGCTTTATTTCACACTAAAATAAAACAGCTGTTTGCAATTAGCACACATAAAAAGAACAATAACAAAAATGCAGCCTTCGCTTCCAGCTCTACATATACCCTGTGCAAAGAGCTCACTAAGTTCTGGTGATTTTCTTTTTTTCCCCCATGCTCCAACTGAAGCATCAAAACCAATTGATCTCACTGAAAACTGAATGAAGAAAGAAAGAAAGAAAGAAAGAAAGAAAGAAAGAAAGAAAGAAAGAAAGAAAGAAAGAAAGAAAGAAAGAAAGAAAGAAAGAAAGAAAGAAAGAAAGAAAGAAAGAAAGAAAGAAGAAAGAAAGAAAGAAAGAAAGAGAAGGAAGGAAGAAGGAAGGAAGGAAGGAAGGAAGGAAGGAAGGAAGGAAGGAAGGAAGGAAGGAAGGAAGGAAGGAAGGAAGGAAGGAAGGAAGGAAGGAAGGAAGGAAGGAAGGAAGGAAGGAAGGAAGGAAGGAAGGAAGGAAGGAAGGAAGGAAGGAAGGAAGGAAGGAAGAAGGAAGGAAGGAAGGAAAGAAGGAAGGAAAGAAAGAAAGAAAGAAAGAAAGAAAGAAAGAAAGAAAGAAAGAAAGAAAGAAAGAAAGAAAGAAAGAAAGAAAGAAAGAAAGAAAGAAAGAAAGAAAGAAAGAAAGAAAGAAAGAAAGAAAGAAAGAAAGAAAGAAAGTTTATGGTTCCTCAAATGTTTCTGATTGGCAGCAGCAACTTGGTAATGAAAGATAAATGCTGCCCTGGGTGCGTGTGTGTGCCAGGCTCTCGCTGCTGCAGAGCTGATCTAAGCTACAAAGACACAAGGGCTGGGCAGTGGCTGCTGCTGTGCTGGGACAGGGTGAGGTAGATGACTGGTTTCTGACCAGGACTCTGATCCAGGGCAGCTGGCCCACCCTCCCGTTGGGAACAGTGAAGAAGGAGCTTGTAAAATACACAGACCAAATGGAAATGACCCCCATTGACTGAAACCAGCTGCACGTCAGACCTCTCACTGTCTCTCTTGATTTGCTATCTCAAATAAATGGATGTGGTAAAAGGGACTGTGGAAAGAAAACAAAATAATTTATCCTCCTTGAAGTCACGCCACACTAGTAAGCCACAGTTTTTACAGCTGAAAAAAAAAAAATGCTTCTTCACACATTGAGTTTTTTCTTCTTTTCTTTTTCTTTTTTACTTTGAAAGTCTGCAGTTCAGAATGCACCATGCTGCAGGTCAGTTTCTGAGCTTTGTGACAAATACAGCGTTGGTAGATTTTGTTAGGTGTTCATCCTTTGCAAAATGCTGGATAACGAGAGTCTGGTTTTGCACTGTGATTCAGAAAACAGAGTTAGGACAGCTTTTGCTTTGTCTTAGAGCTGAGTGCTGCTTCAGGCTCACAATAAAGGTCTTGATTAGTTCTGAAGAAGAACGATGTGCAGAGTGACTTAGCTGATTCACGTGTTGTTTTCCATATTTTTCTGAATACGTTCCAGAGTAGCATCTGATATCTGGAGCACTGTGAAGATCTGTTTGGGATAACCAGGGTAGCACTTGTACTCAGAAATATGGAGGATGAGAGCTACTCAAGATTTCATTTATACCCAGGACAGGTTACTGCTGTGGATGTTAGACTGAGCTCGGTTTGGACTTAGGGAATAAGTGCTTGGCTGTAGGGTAGGAGGTACTTAACTTTGCTGCTACAATTGCATCAGTGTGAGAAGATTGTCAGGTGTCATAATGTAGCAACAGTCTGAGAGGCTTTCTGTGAAGAAGCTTCTTTAAGCCAGCGATCTATTTTTCCATAATACAACTGAGACATAGTTATGTCCTACAAAGTACTTGTATGTTCTCTTTCTTTTTTAAACTCTCATTCAGCCCATTGATCGTTAGTGAAGCAGCGTACTGAACTTTACCCATTACCTTGCAATAGAGTTGCACAGACAGATGTTATTTCAATACAGACTGAAATTCTTATATACACATCCTGTGTTCCCTGACAAGTTGGTTTTTCTTTGAAGACAAAACCAAAATGCAGTTCACTGCTGGAACAGGCTGCCCAGAGGGGTTGTGGATGCCCCATCCCTTAAGGTGTTCAAGGCCAGGTTGGATGGGGACCTGGGCAGCCTGGTCTAGTATTTGATATGGGGGTTAGAGGCCCTGCCTTCAGCTGGGGGTTTGGAGCTTGATGATCCTCGAGGTCCCTTCCATGCCAAGGCATTCTGTTATTCTGTGACTCTATAATATTGTGATTACTCTTCCACTTGGCAAGAGTTATCCACATTGGCTGTAGGATCTTCTGACTGCTATCTGTGACCCACAATGGTTGCCACAGGGAAATGTACACCTCTGTTCCTTGTATCACTACCATTTCTTGCTGGCTTTCCTGCAGATGATCACTCTTAATGATGAGATGTCTGCTCCTCATTACACTGTCTGGCTAGATAATGAATTATCAACTACTTCATGGGTTATTCAGAACATGCTAGTCTGGCATCAAGTAATACCATGGAACTCCTTCCTTGCATTTTCTTCCTGCTATTTTTCTGCTGACTAATTACTTGCATTAGTGAGAGTTGAGCAAGTGCACATTGGCTTCTTCAAAGTGAGATCTTGGGTGTCTGTCTGGAAAGAATGATCTACATTCAGCAATACATGGAGTTACGGGTATGAAGGAAGTTTCTCTGTGTTAAAAAGGAGCCCTTTTCCTATCTGACACCTGTCAGGCTGTAACTTTAGCACACTTGTCTAAAACACTGGTACTTTCAGTAGTCTGAAGGGCAGGATTACATCAGCGAGGTGGCTGTGTTCCAGTATAATTCGCAGCTTTGGGGTGACCCTGCAACTGTGTTGAATGGGAAACTTTTTATTTCTTTGTATTTCAGTTATTTATCATCTTGGTACACAGGGACCATACCTCGTAGCTCAAAATCTAGCAGCCTTTCCCATTACTCTTTGGTGGTTTGTGACAGAATCCCACTGATGTTAAGGAAAGCATTGTCCTCGTCAGAGCTCCAGGACCCAGCAAAACATGAGGAGAAAAGAGTTTAGTGCATGATAACATGGCACACGTTTGAACTTTCAGCAAAGAAAAAGGATCAGGTTGAGACCACCCTTATAATTTTCTTGTCTTTCTAATGAAGAAAAAATAACACAGGTTAAGTGCTATTACAATTGTAGAATACTTCAAACTTAAACTTTAAAAACACGTCAATGCAATGTATTTCTAAGCGGTCTTTTAAATAAAATCTAGAGTCCAAAGGAGAGGAGAACTAAATATCAGACTTTGTTTCGCCTGACCTTTCTTTTTAAAACTCAATGAATAACAACTTGATGAAACTAAGGGTACTGAGCTGGTCAAACAGAAAAGGAGGAAAGCAAGTTATTTCTCTTCAGCAGCACAGTAGGAAATGTGCAAATGTTAAGTTTTAATTCATGTGTTTGCATCTCTGCATACTAATGGTGAAAAATTAGATTAGAGACCAAGAATATGTTCCTTCTCAAACTGAAATAAGATGTGTTTTACCAAGGGAACAACAAGAAAAATAATCTAAAAACACAAGGCACCATTTCTACAACAGAAATCTTATTCTGAATGCTCTGAACTCCACATATAAATTTTCTTCCTTGCTTTGTTCCAGAGATTGAAGGCAGCACTGACTCATCACCCTGCCGCCATGTCGAATGGGAATATGAACACCATGGGCCACATGATGGAAATGATGAGCTCGCGGCAGGACCAGACGCCACACCATCATATGCACTCACATCCTCATCAACACCAGACACTGCCACCTCACCACTCCTACCCCCACCAGCACCAGCACCCAGCGCACCATCCTCATCCTCAGCCTCATCACCAGCAGAATCACCCCCACCACCACTCCCACTCGCACCTTCACGCACACCCGGCACATCACCAGACCTCGCCGCACCCTCCGCTGCATTCGGGCGGACAAGCACAGGTAGACCTTTATGCCGTGTTACATCTCTGAGTCTTGCTGTTATGTGGAATAAAAATCTCATGCCTGAGTTGCATTGTCTTGCAAACATCAGATTAGATCCAAGCCCCTCCAGCTACTTAAAAATGCTGGCTACTGGTGGCAGAGAAGCATGGACTTTACTAAGAAAATTGTGTGAATCAACAACTTATTTTTCTTCTTAAGATTCTAGGCACTTGTAATGTCTTACTTAATAAGGAGCTCCAAGGTTTTTCTGTACACTGATCTCTGCAAATTGCCACATTATTCTTTAATGAACGAAGTATATTATGATTCTGTGTAATTGCATACATTGTACAATGCGCTTGAACCTAAACTTCTCAGGCCAAGATTTAAAGAATTGTATGTGTTCTGTCTACAGAAACAGATAGCACAATCTTTAGTGAAGTAAAATGGCCACACATACGCATAATCAAAATAAGGAATTTATGTATGTGTGTGCATGTGATTGATGCGTAAAGGAACAACCTCAGTGAACTCAATGGCATATTTATTTCCTGTCTAGATTGCAGATAGTAGAGATAGATCGTTTTAAGGTACACTGGCTAAGAGGAAGAGAAAAAGGATTCCAGATCTTGGGAGTAGGATTGCAGCTCCTAGCTGAGGTGTATGATTAGGTAACAGTGTAGGCAATAGTGGGCAGATGTCATGTCAGAAGAAAGAGACGATGAAGCCAGTTCAAGGATTTAAATTAGGAAAGGAGTTCTGAACTGCATTCATATGATGTTAAATCAATGCAGATCTTCACTGAATGAGATGGAGGTCTCCACATTTGGACCAGGTATATTTTCTTCCTCAATCTGGATAATTCAATATCTGAAAGGCTTCTTGAACTAATGAACTAAGCAAGGACTTTGGCAGGTAATTTTAGGAGGAATCCTGGTAATGCTTTAGATGATAGGCTTCTGTATCAAGGGGATTGCACAAGAACAATAAAACTCTGGGTCCAGTGAATGTAGCGTGTCAGGTCTAGGGAGCAAATGTAAGGTGTGCAGGTGGGTAGTACATACAATCAGGACAATGAGCCAGCCATAAGAATTTCAATCTGTGAAGTATTGCATTGCTTGCAAATACCTTTCAGACAAGCTCTTAGAAAACATTAAAGAAAATGAGAAGATTTGGCTGACATCCCAGTGTCCCACAACATTAACTATTTACTAATATCTAGCTTTATTATTGCAGAAACTGCAAGCACATGGCATTTCCCCAAAGCATTTGCTAATGTAAAATGAATTGTCGGCATTAGAGAAACAGTCTAAATAAGAGATCAGCAGACTCCCCTGTGAGAAGGTGTCCAGAGCTTTCCTTAGTTTAGTTCAGTTTTTACTTTGTGAATTCATTTATTTTCCCATCTGTTAATGAGTTATTTTCCTTAGAGTTGTTTAAAAACTCCAATAAAAAGATGCTATCTCATACCATAGAAACCAAAAGTAAGAGGATGGCTCTCTAGGAGATCCATGAGAGAGTAAACACTCCATGCATCAAATAAAGGCAACAGGTGAAATCTCACCTTAAGGATAAGGCACCAGTCAATGAGCCAATGTCTTAGCTGCCTTTCCTTCTTAACTTCTGTGCTGCTGATGCCATTTTTTATTCTTCCTGTTTGGAACAGCCTAGATTCCTTGTGCTTTGCATTCACTGCTAGCTGGGTACTCCAAAAGTCTTGCAGTCAAGCACTAGGGCAGGCAGGCCAACTGGCAGCAACAAAGCTGTGTCAGATGTGTCCTGGGGCCTCTGAGACTCTGTAGCAGGCTCTTTGTGGTAACGTGAGCTTTGCAGGGAACACAGTGTCACTGAAGGCAATGGGCCCCAGTAGGGACCAAGTAGGTCTTCACCTTGACCTGAGGTGTAAGTGTCACCAAAAGGTTGTGGATGAAGACAACAGCTGATGGATCTGAGTAGGACTCCTGGGATCATCTGCTTCCCCAGACTGCAGAGCTTTTTCTGCTTGCCTGTTCTCATGGTGCAAAGACAAGACTGATTTCTGAATGGACACATGAGGAGAAAACAAGAGTTTACTGGGTAATAAACATAATTATTACTTTCTAAACTCATCTGTAGTCTCCATGGTATTGACTGCCCTCTGTGGAGATCAGATTGCTCCAGCAGATGTTGATTTTACGGTGAATTTTACTAGTTCTTAACCTCCTTATTCTTCTGAGACGGACTCTTTAGTTCTAAGCCACCTGCCAAGCAGCATCATGGTCCATGTTGCTGTGGGCCATGTGTTCCAATGACATAAATTTCATTGTTTCACCCCACGCTATTCTGTAATGTCAGTATTCATATCATGCTTTTCACCTACCACTTTGATGCACAGGAGCCCAGTGAGCTATATCTTCACAGGATGAATGGATAGATATTAATTTTGTAGTATGGTGCAAAGAGTGGAGATGAGCATTAGATCAAGGCTAAGAATAGAAATAATCTTCTAATATATGTATTTCTGAGAAAGAGCTATTTTGCCAAGCTGTAACTGTATTGCTTCAGCTAGTGCAAAAATTGATACTATTACTGCCACTTTGGCCACATGAACACTTCTTCATATCAAACTTACCAGAGAGATAGCTTACGTAGAGCTGAGTTTGGGATGTTTCATTTTATTGCCTGTCCTACATTTGTCTTGATTATGGATATATGACAGGCATTTTATTAAAAATAGTTGACATTAATATATGTTCTTTACCTTTCTTACTAGAGTGCGTTTGTCCATAGGCGATGGGGACCTCCTATTAGAGAATGATGCTTAGACAGTTACTAAGATATATGCTAACAGAATGTAGGGCTAAAGTGTTTAGCACACTCGGCCTCAGAGGACGGAGGGCAGCTGGTATCCCTAAGTGGGCATCTCCTGTGGCAGAGACGGAGGCTGCAACATAGGAAAAACGCCCCGTGTCATCAGTGGATTGAAAGCTCTAATTGCAAATGGGAGGACTTCATACAAGCTAAAATGTTAAGAATCAGGCAGAAAGTGCAAGGTGACTTATTTAGTTTTGAAAGTTTGTTGGTTTGGTTTTATTTTTTTCTGCTCCTACAGAAGAGGAATTACCTGACTGTGCAACAGAAAGCCTAGAGTAAATTTGGCTTTATGTGAAAGGCATTATCAGATGCATGGTATAATTATACATAAAATTGCCACTCTAACTGACACAAGTCAGCTGGGAAAAGGAGCAAGTTCTGCTTCAAAGTTGTGGTGAGATTCTAGACAGAAAAGAAACCTTGCAAGCTGATAGTATCATTTTAATTGAGACAGACAGGTGTGTTAACCAAACAAATGTTAATTGCTGCAGTTGAAATTCAGGACTCCATCTGACAAAGCACTGAGTACGTCCATTCCCTAAAGTCAAAAGGAAGCACCTTGGAGGTTTGGGCCTTTGCCAGAATAGCAAGGTTAATTTTGAGTCAACAATTCATGTTTCTGGACTGTTCCAGACTCCACTGGTGTAGGAGTTGCAGGAATAGCAGAAGTGTCTCCAGCTGTGCTCCAGCAACCAGATCCAAACACCAAGAGAAACCCAAAGCACAAGGGTGTAGGCGCCATGGTATGGCAGGCAAGCAGTCAGAGAGCTTGTTATTCCCAGGTAGCACAGCACCTATTGCTTTTAGAAATGCTGAACATGAAGTCTGATACTCATTTCTTAAATGTTCATAAGCGAACATTTTGTCCAGAAAAGTCAGAGTACAGTCTGGTGGGGGCTGGCTCCATCACAAGCTTCCTCTGTAAGGGCATAGGCAAATTACTTTCAGGAGCAAGGCTGATACTCTCCTTCACTTGAAAGGGTATAAATATGTGGCTTCCCATATTTTCATAGCAGAGGGGTTGTGAGTGGATTTCATGATTGCTGTCAAATAAATGACAATAAAAAGAAGTATAGCATGTGTTCAAGAAACAATTAGATGTTGTACCGAGGGACATGATTTAGTGGGAAATATTGGTGATAGGTGGATGGTTGGACTGGATGATCTTAGAGGTCTTTTCCAACCTTGGTGATTCTATGATTCTTTGATCAAAATCCACACGTGTGAACACCTAAATCCTTTATTCCAACTACATCTTATGGGCATTGAGGTCTCCTGGCTCACCACCCTTGCCCATAGCTTCCCAGGTGCGCACAGATGGCAGAGTACTTGTATTTCCCATCTCTAGAGGTTATGAGATACTGAGCAGAGGTGGAAGAGCATGTGTAAAAGAAATGTCCCAAAATTTCAGAAGTAATTACCAAAAAACAAGAAGAAAGAAAAGAGACAGAAATAAGGCCTCTACAGTCTTCTCCTTTGATTAAAAGGGCTGCTGAGGGAAACTTGACATTTCAGCTTTGAAATAGATGGTGGCAGAGAAAGTACCTTAGTGAAAAGTTTTTAATGACTAGCTGTAAGGGAAAAATATTTTTCCTACTAATATTCAGAGAATCATTTAAAAAAAAAAATCTCCCCTTCAACCAGAGCATCCCTTTGCCAGCAGCTAACATTAGTGGCGTCAGGCAGTGTCTTTCAACACGTGCCTCTCCTGGCCCGCCATCCAACCAGGCGACTGTGGGAGATACTCCCCATGCCTCAGCCTCCTTCCCTCTTCCTTTCCCCCACCCATTGCCTTGTCAATCCTCTACTCAACAGGTTTCACCAGCCGCACAGCAAATGCAGCCCACGCAGACGATACAGCCACCACAGCCCACTGGAGGCCGCCGGAGAAGGGTGGTGGATGAAGACCCTGATGAGAGGAGGAGGAAATTTCTGGAGAGGAACCGAGCTGCTGCCACACGCTGCAGACAGAAGAGGAAGGTCTGGGTGATGTCACTGGAAAAGAAAGCAGAAGAACTCACCCAGACAAACATGCAGCTTCAGGTGCGAGCCACTGTCTGTGCCCCCAAGGACACAGAGGCCCTCTTTGTGCTCACTGCTGCCCCGGCACAACTGCTGCTGTGTGGGAGCGCGGCACTATCAAAGGTGGTTAGTCGAGGTGCCTGTGCTCCAATTAGAGGAATAATTTCATTTTAGCAGGATAAGCCAGGAAAAAGCTGTCTTAGAAGCCTTCACTAGACAGAACTGTATTTATTTTCTTTTCTTGTCACTGTTTTGGTGTGTTTTTTGTTTTTTTTTTTAAGTGCCATTACCCTGGCTATAAAGGACTTCTTCAGAGCAGAGCACGTAGCTAAGCCCTAAGTCTAAGCCAGTGAGATGGGAGCATAAATTGAAGGGAAGAGTATGAAAATAAATTTGACATTAAAAGCACAGGAATGGTGCGCTTCTTACAGAGTGCGCAGAAGTTAGTTTGTGTGTCAGCTTATGGCATCAAATCTGGGGGCCAAATTGCCCTCAAAAGGAGTTAGTTATAAAATAATGTCAAGGACATTCTTCCAAAGCCGTCAATCATTTTTTGCGCTCTTCAATTTCAACTTTGTATAACAGTGCATTTTAAGATTTGTGGCAAACCAAACCCTCTATTTCTTTTCTAGAATGAGGTCTCCATGCTGAAAAATGAGGTAGCACAGCTGAAACAGTTGTTGTTAACGCATAAAGACTGTCCGATAACAGCCATGCAGAAAGAATCACAAGGATATCTAAGTAAGTAGCTAGTATGCTTACTCTGTCTCCACACCACCCACAGGAAAACACAGTTTCTAGCTCTTCCCTCCAGAATCCCTTCTTGGCCATATTACAACATGAACCTCTCTTCTCAAACATCATCCAAGCTGTCCCATCTCCTGCCCCTATTTAACCAGCCCTGCTTAAAATCCAAAAAGCCACAGTTCGCACCCAGCCCAGCACTGCTGGTCCCTCCCTGTCCCTCCACCCCGCAAGGCGATGCGCACGGATGGATGCTGGCTCCCATGTGGAGGATCCCCGTGGAACTCAGAGCTCCAGACCTGCAAGAGTCCTCCTGGGCACAGCGCTGCCAGCACAGTAACATAACTCTCCAAAGGGAAGTTATAAAGGAAAGCATTACAGCCCCCTCCAGCGAAAACGGTACTGTGCTCTGACTGTGGCGCAGACCAAGCGCGGAGCAGGTTTTCAAGGTTTGTTCTTTTTAACTCTTATATTGCCTTTTCTTTTTAAAATCACATCTGATGCTGACATTGAATCAATTCTGTCTAGCTGACGCATTTTGCAAGTATGGTAATTTATGAACAAATTCTTTGCTTGACTGTAGAGTGGCTCAGAAGAGCCTCAGGGTTAATATCTGTTAGACTGCAGCATTCTTTTAAAACAGAGCCCATTTCTGTCTGGCCTGCATCACTATGCATCTGTCTCTTTAACAGTACTCAAAGAAAAACTACATAATTGCATTACATGCCTATCAACTGTTGCTTGAATTGGATTTTCTGTGATGCAGCGCATTACGCTGTAATTTTGATTTCTGCTGGAGCAAATAGAGAATTTAGGCTTTATAAGCCTTATGATACTGGACTTCTTGTCCTAGGTGTTGCTTTAATAGCCACTAAGGTTCTGGTGTTTTTTCAAAGTGCTGGCTCCTAACATTGGGTTACCATCAGATGTCTGAATGTGCGCTCTGTCCCTCGTCCTTTTCCAGGTCCTGAGAGCAGTCCTCCTGCGAGCCCAGTCCCAGCATGCTCCCAGCAGCAAGTCATCCAGCACAACACCATCACCACCTCCTCCTCCGTCAGTGATGTTGTGGGCAGCTCCACTCTCACCCAGCTCGCCAGCCACAGAACAGACATCAACCCTATCCTTTAAAACTGGTGGATCAGAAACTGCTAGGGGAAAGTGGTAGTGCATCAAAACGTCCTCCATGCTAAGGACATTTTTGACCGTAACTCAAGCCTGGAAGATTCCTCAGTTCTTGAAAGACTGGCTTTCATTTTTATAGTTATTAAAATGTCTTTTATACTTAGTTACGTAAAAGGGAGTTATGCAATTAATATGCTATCAGCTTGAGAAATGCTTTGGTGCATTCTCCAGTTTTTTTGGTACCAGTTACTTGTTTATAAACCTAACTGTCTCTGTACATAGTCTCGTTTTCTTCTCACCAATCTAGCCTGAAGCCTCAGAAATATGGAGTTGTGTTAAACTGCAGCTTGTTAGCCAATGTGAGGCATGAAAAGTATTAAACAGAGTCATATGTAAGTAACTAGGAGTAATTAGGCTATAAATATAGGGAGAGGTCATCTGCTGACAGCATCATAAAAAGTGAGTTAGAATTGTGCTATCACCAGAACCTCGTCTTTCAACGCAGTTACACAGTGTGTGGCTATCAGAACAAAGCCAAACCCCAGTAACGTGCCCTTTTGCCCAGCTGTCCTCCTCCAGCTCTCTCCCACTCTGCCCTTTTTAGCCTTCAGTTATTCTCACAACTCTCTTCTCCCTTCCCGAGCCCTCTGCCCTTCTCTTTGCCAAGCTTCCCTCTCCTCCTCCCCCTCTCAGAGAACAGCGATAAACAAGTGAAAACATCAAGCCTACCTAAAAACTGCCAGCATGGCTGCTGCTTTCACTACCTCTTCACCCGCAGCTGGGCCGCACCGAGCTTTTCTGTTTTGAAAAATAGAAATGCTCCTGATTTAGTGCTTTTAATAAACAGGGAAAGGTGAAAGCAGTGCAGTTGCAGGTGAAGCAAGATTGAAAGCCAGCTGTGTTGATGCTAGAAGCCGTGTAAGCTGCTGAGGTAAATGGCTGTGGCACAGAGTAGGCATAGCAAGTAACACCTGAGAATTACAGCAATTCTTTAGTGCTGCCAGTCGTTAACATAGCAAATCCATGTAGTATATAATTCAGAAAAGTTCTGTTCCCTAACCTGCTTACATTGTTCTAGCACTGAAAGCTAACAGCCTCAGATTTCACAGGCTATAAATGAAAAATAAATCAGCGTAACCATTCTGACCAGTTGGCAAAACGCCACTTTTAATTACCAGGGCAAGTCCTGGTCTCTGCGGGCATCCCCTTGGATGTACACAGACTGGCTTTGAGCTGGCAGACATCAGTGGAGCTTCACTGACCATAATGGCACTTACTCCGGTTTACAGCGGGTAAGGAATTGTCTCATAATGACGTTAAAAAATTTTTTTATCAAGTGTGCAGCCACTAAGAAGTGCTGCAAGAATGGCAAATTCCACTGCACTCACTGGATAAAATTCAGTCTTGCAAAGAGGGTCTGTAAAGGGGCTTTATGCCACAATTAAGGGTTTTGTTTGGACTATGTGCCTGCCTCAGCACAACGGATTTGCATCTCAGAGCAGTAGCAGTGATTGATGGGAAATCAGAGGGAGATGATGCCGGTTAATTACGCTGCCTTTCAGTATCCTGGTTCTCTCAAGGCTGGCAGTGGTGACACCTCCTTCATCTGCCCTAAGGAGCAGGACTCGGCTCTGAATTGGTGATGAACATTCAAACATTTCAGACTGCATCTTTAGTAGCAAAAGATAATTCCTGTCATTCCTAGCAAACACTCCAAACCAGAACACGCTTCGTTCTGAAGTGAGGTTCTTGTCCTCAGCTGCTGTTTCTTGGTTGTGAAAGGAGTCACAGGTTTAAGAAGGGTGGCTCTTCTCAAAGAGGGAAGGAGAGATAAACAAGCGAAGTGAGGGGCACTGTCAGGAGCAGGGCCCTTTTGGAAGGAAAATGCAAAGTTCTGAGGATCGTTTCTGAATTAGTTCTTATCTCGGTAACCAACTTTTTTATCAGTATTCTTGAACAGCTCTCTTTCCATTTATGCAAATATGTTCAAAAGAAGATTTTTAATGTACAGTGTAAATCTTGACTTGATTATATAGTCTAAGAACCAAAAGAAAAAAAAAGAAAGAAAAAAGGAAAAAAAAAGAAAAAAGGAAAAAAAAAAAAGAAAGAAAAAATACAAATGTAAAGGATTTTCTATTATATTTTAGACAAACATATACTTTTAAAGTGTTTTAAATACTGAATCTATAATTTTCTTTTTTTTTAATCTCCGGTTGTAATAGTCAAGTGGTTTTGCTTCATCATGGCTCCCAAAGGAACTTCTTTCAAATATGCAGTCAAGCAAAATGTTCCAGCTGAATATCCACAATGTAAAAGACAAAACAAGCCTTTCCCCTGTGTCTGAACGTCATCCTTCACTGTGAAAAATAAAATGCCATCACAGGGTTAATTTGCAAACCTTCCCTCTATATGGGTAGCACTTAAATATGTTAAAAAAATAAAACAAAACAAAAAAAACAACCAGAAATCTAAGTAGTTGATAACATTAGAATGCCCGGTTGAGCTGCACTGCACTAGAATTACGGTTTAGCTTCATTTTGTTCAGTCTTCTCAATTAAAATATTTAGCTGTTAAACTGAAAGCCTCTACATTAAAAAGAAGGGAAAAAAAAAAAAAAAAAAAAGGCTGAAAAAAAATACAAAAACCTTGCCTAAGTTTTGTTAAATTCAGCAACTTGACAGTTTGACTGATGTGTATTATATATAGCTCAATTATTTCTTTTTTTAATGCTAACTAGGCAAGCCAACTGCACATGTTGGCCTAAATGTGTAATTACAATGAAATGTCTCCTCTCTATACTATTGGCCTTTAGGTATAATCATTGCTAGTGATGTGGAAATAAGTAAAGGATGAAAAGCTATTTGCTATTGCTTCTTGTAACTCTGTCACAGGTTCACAGGCCAAGCCAACACGCAGCATATTTATATCAGCTCTATCGGTAAAAGGACCAACCCTGCCAGGCACCTTATATCGCTCGTCAGATTCACTTCCACCTTAAAGCACTCTTGTTTTGCAGGGCAGGGACCCTGAAGCCTTTCCCCAGGCCTTTGGCCAGCTGTGTGCTGGGGCAGCCTGAGGAAGGGCTGCAGGACAGACCCTGCCCCTCTGCCCCACTGCGGCCTTCCTCTCAGCACGTCTTCCTGCGCTCTTTCGTTTGAGGAGAAACCCTGCTTTTCCACCAGCTGCTGCTGGAGTCTGATGTGCTTTTCTCTTGCCTCTCAAGCCCAGCCCGTTGGCAGACTCTGGGCCCCATCCCACCAGCAGGGACTTGGTGGGGAGCTCCCCTTCTCAGCTTTGCTCGGCACAGGCTTTCTCCGCCAGAAAGAAGCCTGTTCACCTCAAAGATATTTCTGGGGATGACATGTCTTGTTGCGTGACAGCGGAAGTACGTTGGAAATCTCAGCCACGGACAATTGCAATACTTTTATCGGAAAGAAACTATGCTGTGATCCAGCTCCTTCTCCCCCAGCCCCTTCCCTGGGTCAACTTATGCAAGCCATATTCATGACACTGCCTG
Organism: Excalfactoria chinensis; assembly: GCF_039878825.1. Classification (NCBI taxonomy): domain Eukaryota; kingdom Metazoa; phylum Chordata; class Aves; order Galliformes; family Phasianidae; genus Excalfactoria; species Excalfactoria chinensis. Next base: position 107,913,097 of record NC_092826.1, read on the forward strand.
TGGGAGACAAGTAGTTTGTGTGCTATCATGGTGTGTTTTATAAGGACGATGAGGATGATTTATGGAGAATTTCATGCTGTTTGGAGTTAATTCCTGCTACGAAGCTAAATGTATGCTGCCCATATTCTGAATAGTGGAAAGTCAATGGTTCAGTGCCTCAGTGCGTGTGGATTTTGTGTGTTAACTGACTCCGTCCTATTAACTAACAAGCCAGCTATAAGTGTTGTTAAATGCCCAACTTTTGAGAATTCATATTTTTTTAAGCGACGGTATTTAGTGTTTAAAAGTAGCCTTTTAGTTTAGGCAAAATGTGCTTTTTAGCAGCTAATACCTTTTTTTTAGTAAAAGAAAAAGAAAAAAAGCATATAGAGTGAATTTATGAAAACTCACGAGGACCAAAGCAATTTTAAAACAGGAATCTATTAATTTAGTATTCACATAGAATTTTATAAAGTATTTATTAATAAATGTTATTTTAACACATTCCATTTGAACAGTATTCTTGTACAGAATCTGTTTGGTTTTGGTTTTATTTTTTATTCTTTTCCTTTAACGTTACAATATTAGTTTTGCAGTAACGTGCTCTAGGTGTGTGTGCATCGTAATCTTTCAGGGTCTCGAGCAGAAGACATCCATCTAAGATGGAAAAGTTTGCTGAGGTCAGTTGTACAGAAATTCCTAGAATTAAATGTTTTCCTTAAAGCAGCATCTCCTTTTTTTTTTTTTTCTTCTTTTTTCTTTTAATAATAGCAAAACAAATTATGAACCTTCAGTTGTTCCCTTTGTATTGGAAAATATGCTCTCTCGTATTAGAAAGCATGGGTCAACATAGAACTGGAAAGCCTGCCTGTTTTTTCTTTTCTCTCTTCTTATTTTTTTAAAGACTGATTACGTACATCACCGTGGAAGATCTAACCCCATTCTTGTTTCCCTTCTAATATCACATAGTGAGTTGCACTATACTGCCTTATCATTGCTTCTTCTGTCCTCTTACTAAGCAGTGCTCCTTAGGTGTAGACCATTGAAACTCCATTATGCATCAGATAAAGTTACTGAAGGGGGAAGAAGAAAAAAAGATTGATCCGTAGACGTGAAAACTGTGCCTATAAAACAAAACCAGTTCCAACTAATTAGCTCCTTATTTCTACGTTTCAATTATTTATATTATTTTAAAATTGCACTTTAGCTCTCGCTCTTTCTTGCCCTCCCTTGTTAAGTCATTTATAATTCTCTTGTAAGACGTTTGCACCAGATACATTTATATGCTTTCACTGGTGGCATATCTACAACTTGTCTCTCACATCTGCCCAAACGGAGAAGCTGAAAACAACCAAGTCTGCAGTGTGACTTAGACTTTACACCCTCTTCATGATAGCATATAAATGTTTAATTATGCAAAGTGTGTGAGGCAGCATCTAAGCTATATTTGTAATCTCTCATCCTGAGAACCAAAGTGTCCTGTATAGCATAAGGTCAGGAGACTGGCTCTATTGTGCATGATAATGCACTTTGACTGTTGTCCTACCCACAGTAGCTGTGACGCTGCAGTGATAACAGTGGCCATACTGTGTATTAAAAGTGTAAATCAATAAGATATGTTGCCTTATAACTTGACTAGGGACAGCACCTTTAAAAAAAAAAAAAAAAAAAAAAAAAAAAAAAAAAAAAAAAAAAAAGATTAAGAAAAGAGATTAAAAACTTCTAAGGACAAATAAAGCAATAAAATCTTAAGCGATCTAAACACCAAAAATAGTCATTCATTTTTTCATCATCTGAAGTCATCGTCTTATTGCAAAGACCGCTTATATCAGTAGCGTTGTTTTCAGAGCTTGCAGTTGTCTCAGTTGTATCAGTGTCTTTACGCGTGGAGCTAAATTGCTTAATGTTGTTGGCTTTACATGGCTTTCAAACCTGCTTTATAGCAAATCTTAAAACTCTGTGAGGCCAAAAATGTCAGTGTTCGCATACACTCAAAAGAAGATTGATTCGCTAAGTGGAAATCTGATTCTTTCCCAGGCTCTCCTTGGACTTGAATCAATAATTGCAACTTGCTATATTTAGGCTGATATGTAATACCTGGTATTCGGGGTCTCCAGTTCTGTATTTATGCAAATTAAATGTTAATTATGCTAAGTTTCCCTGGGTGGAATCTTTTCTGACCCCCTCCCCCCCAAAACATCACGCTAGCTTGTGTTGCAAGACTACAAGACCCAAATCTCTTTTTGGCTAAAATACGTGCAGCAGTTTTCTGAACGAAGACTGTAAGTGCATTCTACCTTTACAGGAATTGCAGCAGTGTCAGGAAAGAAGGGATAGTTTATCTGAAGGGAAATGTTTTCCTTGCTGGATACTAGGAAATTCCAGAGAATTTCTTCCCCCACACACACAGAGGAGCTGGGGTTGCAAGGATATCAGGGGCAGCCTTTTACCACGCTTTCAAAAGGCAAAATATTTTGCATGCAAGGTGTGCTCGCTCATGCAAGTGAGAGTAATGGCCACCGAGAGTTTTGCCAAGAACTTTATAATCTGAACCCCAGTATTTCCCAGAACATGTTGGTGAGCTCTGTACTTTTCTCTGTAACAGCTCAATTTAAACACCAGGTCGCAATCATCCGTGAAAGTCGCTTCTTTGGAATATTGTCATTGTCCTTGTTTTAAGGAACCTTTAGCACTGCTTGGAGTAAGCCTAAACTATCGAAGTTTATATATAAATATATATATATTATATTAAAAAAAAAAAGGTGCTGTCACAGTAAGTTTTGGGCTTGAGGTTGTTTGTATTGTATGCAAAGGTTTTATGTTTGTCTGTTTTATTCTGTAAAGCAACCACCTTCCTTAACGGAGGGAGATAATTTTTTTTTATTATTTTTTTTTTTGGTACATAAGTGTAAATACTTGCTGCAGCATTTAATATGTTTAATTTTATGTTAAGCTTTTTTGTTGCATTGTGAACCCATTATTGTTGCAAATGGACAATGAGTTCATTGAGACTGTTCAACTAGGTCAGATTTTTACATCTCTTTCTAGCTAGAAGAGACAGGATTTTTGTGCATTTGTACAAATGTTAATAATATCACTGCAATTCCAATATAATAAAGCACTCAAATACAAATATTTCCAGTAGTTTGGCTGTGTCTGTAGCCCAGGCATTTTATGACACAGATCACTCCTGCAAGTTAAGCATGCTGCTTGTTGATTATTTCTATTCTTAGACAGATCTGGCAGCTCATGCCTTCTTTGTACTTGGCTGGTGATGCAAAATCTCTAATATCCCCCAGAACTGGTGGAGGATTGGGGTGCAGGGCAGCACTCATGTGGCTGCAGGAGCAAGGCCACCCTGCTGACCTCACTGCACAGGGCCACCACATGTCTACCGGAAGACCTGGTGCCTTGCAGGAGCGAGGTCTCTGAAGGTTGTCCAAGTGCAGAGGCTGCAAAGCCTCAAACAAAAAGGCTGATGTGGTAGAGCCTAACATAAGGCCTCCGCATAAGGATGAGACAAGCTGTTATTTTACTTTTCCTTGCAGCTGGAGTGTGCTTATATCAAAATACACTCTATGCTTGTTATCCTGCCAACCTTGCCTCTTGCCAAAAGCTGCCTGGAAATGGATTTCCTGCTGGGCTAATTAGCTCTAATTGTGGTGCCCCTGTTATCTTGCCAACCTCATTTCTCACTATAAATTGGTCCAATACAGACCTTGGCACAATGAGCAAATCGTAACCTGAAATTTGTCAGGCTGAACCCATCCTTAGGTTTACACGATGCTATGACCATGCTGCTGTGCTGGGGTGATGACCTGATGGCTGTGGTGTGCAGTCTTGCTGCAGTGACAAGCCTGCCAAGAGAACCTGGTTGTGGTGTCACCCTGCAGGAGATGCCATGGGCAGCCTGCAGGGATCCTCCTTGGAGGCCTGGCATAGGTGCAGGTCCTGCTGCTCTCCCCATGGGTTTTCAAAAGGCTGAATCTAGCCAAGAGCATTTGCCCTCCTAAAATGGGTAGGAAAAAGGCAGAGCCATACCACTGTTCCCATTCTCTCTTTGTAAGAGCCAGAAGGTGAGGCTGTAGATGTACATGGCTCCCTCTCCAAGGGGGTCCTGCAGCCACTTCCTCAAACATCAAGGCACAGCATTATCTAGAGTAATTTCTGAGGCCATATACATCTGAACAGCCTTTTAAGCAAGGCTGTCACACCACTGCCTAACCTGTATTTATACAGCAGGGCTTTTGCTTTGTGACCAAATACTGGAAGAGAATCATCATAACTATAAAAATAGATGTCTCCCATGAAGGCATATCACAGGACTTTGTTATTGTCCCCACAGTTATATTTACACCTGACTGTATGAGCTAAGCAAGATGTATTGAAGCTGAGGTAACAGTGCCCTTTGCAGCTGATTCATGGTTTCCCAAACCTGGACACAGCATTTGTTGCTCCTTCAAGCAGTCCGCTGTTACTACTGCTCTCCCCAGGTTGCTCTGGACAGCAGTCATCAAAACAAAGTTATTATTAGAGGAAAATGAATTGGTGACAGCGAATGCTCCAGCCCCTGTCGTTCCTTTGTGGGGAGGCAGCTAGATGGGGGATGCCTGGGGTCAGCGAGATGAATCCTATGACTTACATCAGCCAGACATAGTCTTCCAGCATGAGGATGGAGAAGAAAGCAGACATTCGTGCTTTTTTAGCTGGTTTGGGGTTGATTTAAAAAAAAAAAAAAAAATAAAAAAGCTGGAATAGATAGAGAAGAAGGTACATGAATGCTATGTCCTCCAATAGCATGTAGACTCTCAGGCAGTTATAAAAGAGCCAAGTCCACCCCAGTCATACTCCTGGGGAACCCCTGAACACAGTGCTTGGGAGAAGAGTAAGAAACAGTGTGGCTGGATTTGCTCTGCCACCAGCAACCCTTGCCACACATAGCTCTGGAGCTGCACTGCGGACCCACCTTTAGACTTGTCTATCTACCCTGGAGCCAGCACTGCCCAGCTGAAAGCACATTATGGGTTCACTTAGAGGGAAAAAGCTTTCCTCCCTTCAAATCACTTCTAGCCACTGAGGCCTCTCTGCAGCTCTGGGACTACTGCTGGAATTACTCTGCTGCACACTTTTTCACTGCAGAAATGCTTTACTCCACTCATTGGAGGGTTTGGTACATGGGAAATGTTCTCAAGGTTTAAACTAAAGCTTCTTGATAGGTAAGTTCAAGGAGTCAAAAAATTAAGCAAGGGAGAGTGGGAAAGAAAGGATCCAAGTTAAAACAGAACCGTCAGCACCCTCTTGATCAGAGCTAGCCAGGGAGGCCTCAGGGCCTTGTGTCAAATTCTTTGGTCTGCTTTGTTATTGCAAGTGGCCTAACTTCTTGTGCCTGACCTACTGAAACAGGGGCATGGGTTTTAGCAATGGTAAGCAGGGCATTAATGCTTGTCATTTGCTTAACCCCCCTTCCTGCAGCACTCCTTGCACCATTTTTCCTCCAGCCTGCTCTGTCCTCCAGTGCAACATAAAACCACGTTACGAGGCTGACCCCTCAAAGCTGATAAAATATTTAAGAAGTGTGTGCTGATCGTGTTAGGTAAGCAAATACCCTGAGAGCTCCGCCATTAGTGAACCTAATCAGCCTGTTTCCCAGGGACGTGCTGCAGCACCACATGAGCAGCCTCAGCTTGAGCTGCCTTTCCTAAATCAGGGGCATGAGGGGCTTTTCTGCAGAGAACTGAGAAATTTGCAATCTGCCTGCCCTGCTATAAAAGCAAATGATAAAGCTGTAGGCATACAAAGGGATGATATGGATAGATATAGAAGATGCAGCTGTATGGTGTAAATACACCGATTGTACAGATGTGTGTGTATATACAGCAGGTCAGCAGGTGTTTCCATAGCACGTTGCATTCAGCTGGCAGCAGAGCAGGTTAAAAGAAACGCAAATACTTGACATAACTTGTCAGTTCATGTAGGAAATTGAGTCAAGAAAAAAACAAATAAAGACAGAAACAGATTAATTTATATCTGGGCCCCTCTGGATTATGATGGATTTCCCAAGGAGGCAGGTGGCTTTGTGCAGAAGGACTCTACATCCTCCTCTTGCCTTCGCTTTGGTTTCACTGATCACTTTCATTCTGTGCCACAAGGCAGCAGTTCTTGTTTGCTTCAGGAGCTGTGCATGAGGGGAAGGAGCTGCCTGGAGCAAGACCAGTCCATAACACAGGTCACACCAGGCCAATTCTTGTGCCATAGCACGAGCTGCTGATCCAGATGGGTTTTCTTGTTGTTTTGCTGTGGCTGTTCTTCAAGGAGGAGAGCACCACACACTGACATCAGTGCTGCAGCCACACACAGCCCTGCTGAACCTCTCCAACAATGTCCCTGTTCCCCAACAGGGCCTGGCTGAGAGATGCTTCCAGGACAGGCCCTTGGCTGATGAAGGACAGCAGCTGGAAGGGGAAGCCAAGGGCAGCTTCTAAATGCAAGCAGCATAGAGAGGAACAAAAAAAAAATACATTAATTTTAAATGGATCCAGGCTGGCCTTGGAATGAGGTGGGCAAATATCCAAGCTTGTCAGAGGGGAGTAATGAGGGTATTTAAATGAGATGTGTCACCCACCTGCAGCCGTGCAGTGCCGCATGTCCCCGTCACCTCATGGAGAGTGCTATAATTACCCAGGGATGTAGGTAAACATAACCGTCTTCATTTCCCCCCAGCAGCACACGCAGAGGAATAGAGTGACAGAGCAAGGGACAGAAACCAGAAAATGTGAGCAGGGCCCTGCTTCATGGCCTCTTTTCCTGCCCTCAGTAGCAGGCAATCCGTCAGGGCCCAGCCAGAGGACTTCAGGCCATCAGAGCCGCACTGCTGGAGGCACGGCCACACAGCCCTGACTAGACATCCCTGTCCCAAGGAGAAGCTGGTCGCTTTGCTTTCCACTTGTCTTCTTCAAAGCTTTAGCCAAGATCATCCTCATTACGAGGCCATTATAACAACAGTGTTCTCCCTATTACAATTTCCTCTTGGATTAGATGGATATATTTTTCACGCTGTAAAAAGATGCTCCAGTTCTGACACATATTTGTTATTTGTCCAGCCGAGAGCTCATGAGATATGTCACAGCGATGCAAAGAAGTATCAGTCATCAAATAAATGCCACAGCCACGCACAGAGGTGCAGGGAGAGCCCTGCAGCCTCATTACCCAAACTCACACATGTTTATAATCCAACTGGTGGGAGGGAAGCATTCCCTTGGCCGTGGATACCACTGATTTTCTCCTTAGGTTCCAATTCTGTAACTCTTATTCATCCGAAGATAAACGAGCTTTTCAGGCAGGAAAAGAGGGCTTTGGGAGCCGGCTCTAATGCTTTTCATGTATTCAGTTGTCACTTGCCTTTTACATTCAAATTCTGATGGGTCAGGCTTCCTAGACGGTGTCTTTCAACACCTAATAACTCACCCTGCAAGCTCCAGAGCTAATACACACATCTCCTTATCAAGCTTGAAACAGCTTTTTTTGGATTATTTTAAAGACACTGTTTGGTGTTCTCCCCCTCTGCATTATACTGACTCCTTCATGAGGATTATTTATGTGGAATGACTTTCCCATTACACAGTTGAAAACATCACCTGTTTCAGCAGCAGATTTCTGGGGCGAACGCAGAAATACTTTGAGGAATTCTATCATTGCCATTTGTTAATGGAAAATGTAGTAACCAAAGTGGGGGTTTTTTAAACCCCAATAAATTTTATATTTGTTACTTCTGGATTCCCATTAAACACATTAATTACAGGAATGTTTAATGAAGCAAATAAAAAAAAATAATTAAAAAAAAAAAAAAAAAAAAAAGCCAAAACCATTATGTATAGAGTACTGTGAAAAACAAGGTATTCAGCAGTGTGTTCTCATATACTCTTAATAAAAGACATTACCTTAAGGTAAAAACCCAATAAAACATACCGTAATGTGCTATGGGACCCACTGTTGATTTACAATGCATTACTCCGTTAGCAGTAAGCAACATTTGCACAATACACAGCAAGTTTTTATGTATTTATATGTAAGACTTTTTTCCTCCTAACAAAGATTTATTGAATTTCCCCAGAGTATATTCATTTTCTAAAAAGTTCTTTGTTTTGCTCTGCTATATTATTTGTAATAAAGGCAAGGATTTCACTCCTTATTGACACTTAAAATCGCCAAAAACTGTGAGGGCCAATGTCCCAGTATTTTCTATGGAAGTATTACTATATATGTTCTATAATACCAAATACAAACTGAGTTTGGTCAATATCTGTTATTTGGCAAAACCACAGCACAGTGGGAAAAGTCTAGAAATACACAGTCCAATTATTAAGTCCCAGTGTCTAATTCTTCTGAAGAACTATAAATGAGCAACTTTTAACATGAGTTCCTACACCTCCTGTTACCCCCAATTTAAATGATGGATATGCAAAACCCACACCAATCTAACCACTGCAAATGTTAAATTGTGCTTAACACGATGAATGTGGGTTGAAATCCTTTAAGAAATAAAAGAGGATTCCCTGAAATGTGCTTGCCAGTCCTTCACGTGTCATCAAAGACTGTTTTTCAAGCGCTGTGTAATGTCTCATGATATCATGGAACAGTTCTCGGTGTTCTGTGTTAGTCACACTGTCTGTTATAGTTGGCACAAGGTCCTCCCCACGTTCATTCCTCAGAAGGATTGAAAAGATTCTGTTTGCTCTCTGATTCCCATTCACTCAACTGCGAAATCCCTCTGGACTGCAGACCGGTTTTGGAAAGGCCCCCTTCTGCCTCAGCCTCACCTGTAGCAATGAGAGGGCAATGCACTAGTCCCTCACCCTGCAGCTCCATGAACACTCATGCAAGGGACCAACCCAATGAAATCCTGAGGTTTACCTCCATGTGGACCGTCATTTGTGCAAGACTGTGGCCTCCCATTGGAATGGTGCAAGAGATTTCCAGGGAATAAATGCGTCTCTTCTAGCTTTGGTCACTTGAAAAGCCTCTGCCTGGCAGACAGCAAGTTTCACCTATGCTTGCACACCTTTGGCACAGCAGAACAGGGCAGAGCTCTGCTTCTTCCCTTGCAGTGCCTAAGGTCAACCAAGGCATTTAGAAGCACGTGATATGCCAGGACCCGCACCACAGCAATGGGATTTCTGCATTTTGTTTTTCACTGGGCCTTTCTAGTGTTTGAGAAAGTAAATGCCCTCCTTGTGACCGGCCACATGCACTTAGTTTGTGTGAAGGACATATGAGTCCACACACAAAATCAGGTTTACATTAATGGTTACCGCAGCTTTTCAACACCCCTGATCAACTCCAGCAATCTGAAATAAACCAACCTCTTATTTAGGCAAGGCAGAGGCTGGGGAAAAGGGAAGGGAAGGGAAGGGAAGGGAAGGGAAGGGAAGGGAAGGGAAGGGAAGGGAAGGGAAGGGAAGGGAAGGGAAGGGAAGGGAAGGGAAGGGAAGGGAAGGGAAGGGAAGGGAAGGGAAGGGAAGGGAAGGGAAGGGAAGGGAAGGGAAGGGAAGGGAAGGGAAGGGAAGGGAAGGGAAGGGAAGGGAAGGGAAGGGAAGGGAAGGGGGGCCCTTGCATTCCACATTTCTCCCATTTTACTGGTGAACTATGCAAAAAGCTTTGCCCCTACTCTCAAATCTGTGGCCTTAAATTAAAGTAGGCAGTGAGCTGAGTGAGGCCACCTCTCTCTCCCTTATCAAATACACAGGTGGCAAGAGACAAACGCAGATGGTGCTACGGGTGCCATCTCTCCTGAGCCAAGCCTATATTGTACCCATAGTAAGTGGTAGGGCCACACCTGCACTAACCTGAGATGCTTCTGGCTCTGGACTTCATTGGATGCAGCAAGACATGCTGCCAACACAGCTAGTATCAGCTGAGCTCAGTTGACGTGGACCAACTTAGTGTGGCTTAGCTTGGCAAAGCACAACTTGGTTTAACATGGCTCAGCACAGGACTGCTTGGCTCAGCATGGCGTGGCATGGCTTAGCTGGTGTTGGACTGGCTTAGCATGGATTGGTTTGGTATGGCATAGGTCAGCTAGGCAAGGCAAGGCTCTGGAGCAGCACAGCTCAGCTCGACAGATCTTGGACCGGTGCTTAGCACAGCTCAGCATAGTTTGGCACAGCACGGTTTGCCTGGTCTTGGCCGGAATGAATACGGCTCGGCACGGCACTGCACAGCGCAGCGCGTTCCCTGTCCAGCCGTGCCCCCCTGTGGCGCTCCCGGGAAGCTCAGCCCGCTGTGGCCAGCACGGGGCTGCGGGGACACGTGGGATTCGCTGAGCTACTTCTCAGGGCGCTGGAGTGATGCTCTGATTTGTGTCATGATTTTATACACTTTTCTTTCCTCAGGACCTCTCTTCAGTTTGAGGAAGGGCACCGACAAGCCTCATGCTTTCCATGGCAGTGGAAGGTAGATATAGTGGTAGGACAAGGGGGAATGGCTTTAAATTGAGGCAGGGGAGGTTTAGGTGAGATACTAGGAGGACATTTTTCACGCAGAGGGTGGTGATGCACTGGAACAGGTTGCCCAAGGAGGCTGTGGAAGCCCCATCCCTGAAGGCATTCAAGGCCAGCCTGGATGTGGCTCTGGGCAGCCTGGTCTGGTGGTTGGCAACCCCGCACATAGCAGGGGGGCTGAAACTGGGTGATCTTTGAGGTCCTTTTCAACCCAGGCCATTCTCTGATTCTCTGATTCATGAGCTAATATCTCACTCTTCCCTGAGTGCTACCTGAAGGGATGGCAAATGGAAAAGTTGACAAGAAAACACTTGGCTGGAGGAGGACTCCCAAACACCCATCACAGCAGGAGGAAACCTGTCAGTTCTCCAAAGAGAATGGGGCAGGCCAAGTGTATCCTGTGTGGGAAGTCAGAGAGGTGTTGATGGGACCTGGGAGAGGTGTCAGACCTAGGCTGAGAGTTGGGAAGCAGGAGGAAAGCCCTTTGCTTCAGTGCTTAATTCTTCTTGCTTTATTTTTCCCACTGCCCTAATCAGCAGTGAGAAATTTGTGTTAATTGGCAATAAATAATAAAGTAAAAATTCCACAAATTGAAACTGTTTCACCCGTGTCACCCCAAGCACATTATGTTGGCTGACGTGAAGAAGGAGGCCGTACCCCCAGCACCCATGCCCACCATAAATCTACCCAGTGCCACTCGCTCTGCACTCACCATCCTGAAAACTCCATTATTCACCACAAAAGTTACTCATGCATTTGCAAAGATATAATTCATCTTTCGCCAATCTCTGACAGGGACCTGGTGAGTTATCGTTTGGGTTATCAATGCTTGAGGCATCAGTGGGAAGAGCAGGCAGTAGCAATCCAAATCTTTTTGTCACGTGGGACTTCTGGAAGCAACCAGGTGGGTTTTGAATAAAACTATTTGAAGCTTCTCAGACCATTTCCAAAGCATGTAAAAGCACCGAGACAAGAGGTTTAGAATGCAGGAGAAATCTCAAATATCTGTAAAAAAAGTCTGAGGCTGCACTTGTCTTCCAGACAAATCATCTAAGTAAATAGAAGAGACAAATATTGTAATTATTCAACAGTGAATTGACTTTTTTTGCTGTGTTCCAGAAATTCACTTTGATTGAAGGGATCCTTTTTAAGCAAACAGTGCAGACATCCTTCCAAATACCCTTCTTTACAGTGAATGTCCAAAGTAGGCAGAGTCCAGTTAGTGCAGCCCAGATAGTCATGATGCTGACTTCAAACTACTTCAAAAAGAATTAGTTATTTGGTCAAAAGCAAAGCTGAAATTCTCCTTCTTTGTACCAATACATCAATATGACACAAAAGCTACCTGTGCACAATGCTTATTTTTATGCCTTTGCTTAACTTTTATTGCTGTGGAACTATTTATGGTAGTAGAGATAAGCACATAAGGCATAAGTGTTTGCAGAAACCGGGCTTATCTCAAGGCTGCATTAGCAGGATTCAGGGCACTCAGCAGACACAAGTCGCTTTCTCTCAGGAACCAGAGGGTGAGCAGCCTCCGAGCTTCAGATTTCCTTTTCCACTCTAACTTTAAAGTTAAAACTTCAAAAGTCTCCACTAAGAACCTTCAGGGATTAATGTAATTCATTCTTTCCTGTCCAAGTTTTATGTTGTGAGGCTGTTACGCTGCTCACCGCAACTGCGAGCTCTTGGCCAGAGCCAACTGGTTCAGTTTATTTTATCAGGGTGTTTACCTTACTAAAGTAATAACAAAGAAGGATGATTGCATTAATTACTACATCAGACTAGCTGCCATGGCACAGCCCCACCAACCCTCAAATCAGTTAGTTGCATCTGGGAGTCAAGTGACCGAAGGGTTTTTTTATTGTTACTCTTTATCCCTCTTTTTAACAAAAATCCATTTTGCCATTAACAGTGTCACTTCGAGTGAAAGCCATTGTTCGTCACAGAGAGATTTAGATGGTTTCCTAACGTGTGGTAAGAGGTTCAAGGCTTGATTCATGGTTACTCAGAACCTTCTGCGGTGATATATGCTCCACAAAGTGATTTTAAAATACCTCTATTTTCAACTGATAGCAATTCAAGCTCCCTTTACCCTGGTGTAATTGGTTACAGGGGTGCCAGCAGCAGTAAGCCTTGTAGGCTGCCTTATCTCCATGAACAAGTGATGCTACTAGTGTCTAAAAGATGTAGATCCAGCATTAGTTCTAGCTTCCAAAGGAAACTATGGTTATGTATTTTATGCAGGGGAGGGGCAATACATCTTTTACCTGATAGCTTTTAGTCCATTGGAAAGCTTCAGAAATGGATGGGCAGCTGTCAAAAAGCTCCCACAGGTTCCATAACAGGAAGCAGTTGGAGAAATAAGAGGATGAATGCTTGCCCATAGGTCATGTGGAAAATGAAGATGTGAACAGAGTCTTCCCATTTCAGCCTGTGGCTCAAACTCACAGATCCCCAATAGCATGGACTAAACATGTGACTAGGTGGCACTGGGGACTTTGGCTCCTTGCTTCCCCATGCAGATCAGAGCAGACAAGCATCCAGGGTGTTTCTTGCCCCCTGAGAATCAAACACATCTGTAACCAGTGTTTTTTAAGGGCAGGAATTCATTTCTACATTAGAAAAAGGAGAGTCTCTATTAGAAACTGTATGCAGAGACAACAGCATGAAAAGTACAGCCTCCCACAGGGATAAACAGCAGCTCTGCTGAAAAACAGCAGTGGCAGTGGTAGGGTCAGAGGATGGCAGTGGAGCAGGCTGGTGCTTTCCAGCTCTTTCTTTATCTGAACCAGATCATGAGCAGTTCAAAATAAATAAATAATAAATAAATAAGGCCTTGAGGCTTCTCTAAGCTAAACCAGATGTTTATCAAGAGCTCACAAGTGAAGAGGACAGGAGTACTAACCCTGTCATCTCCCATCTTCAGTATTCTGCCTACTACCAGCTGCAACAGCCACTGGGGCTAGAGATTTCCCAACAATGGAATAAACTTCATGGTGGGAAGATCCATCTCACTGTGGTCCCATTGTTCTAACAGTACAAAATGTGTCAGTGCAGTGGAGAATCTGGCTCTTCACATCTCTCACAACTTCTAATAGATTTCAGCAAGAAAATGTGCCGCTTGTTCCATTTTTATTTTTTTATTTTTATTTATTTATTTATTTATTTTTGAGTGCATATTCCCAGAGATGTTCAGTAAGGCTTTTGAGGGAAGATAATGTTGTATATTGGACTTAGGTTGCTTGAGATGGAGAAATGCAGGAGATATCTCTACACAGATACCTCTGTGCAATGGGGGAGATGATCTTCACTGAAAAATTACCAAGGTGAGGAAGATTACTATTTGGCGTATGTAAAAACCTCAGTGCTGTCACTGCATTCAACTAACAGGAATAGGAAATTCACTGATATCTCTGCATCAAATTCAGTTAGAGGATGCTTCCATTTGGCTTCCATTTCCCTCACTTGGGCCTCATGCATGCCTCTAAGAGTGGTGTTTGGCCCCAGAAGAGAAACTGGCACTTCTGTTATAAGCAGAAGTATTTGGTATGCCTCATGTGGGATTTCATTCCTGGACGGAAAAATCTGGGGAGATCAACAGGGTTCCTTTGTGGCCCAGTGATTTAAGGTGTGTTGATTTGCATGACTTCATCCTCCACCTTCCAACACATGAGTCTTTACTGAATCAACCCAAAGGAAAGAGAGGCAGCAGAGGATTGAGAGAATGGGTCCATCTCATACAGGTTGTCCATGTATACTGGCATTTACAATATTGGAGAATTTGCGTGTTTAACAAGAAAAAAGAAAGGAGCCCACCCACCATCGCTGCACCCTGGTGCTCACAGTATTACTCCATGCAAGTAGTAGAGAATATGTTTGTGTTTAAAAGAGTGTTTCAAATCCAAGTGTGGTAAAGAAAATACCTAGTGTGACAATAAATCACTTAAGATGTTTACAATCTTACAAAATGGGGATTGTTCAGGATTTTCAAGTTTCACTCCATTTTTCCTTTCAAAGGTACAGGAGGAAAGTTTTCAATTTGTCATGGAGACACGTAATCTTCATGTTCAGGTTGTGCCCTTAATTACGTCATTTAGAGCACTTAGCAGAATTTTCTTCCATTGCAATACCTTCTGAAATGAAGAAATAGATTCCATGCTCCTTTCTAATGCTCGAAGTGTTTTTATCTTAAAGACAAATTGTGTTCATGACCAGAGCATTTCACTGGGACTCAGGACATGTAAGGAAGGACTCATGTGCCTAAGCACCGGCGCTTAATGCAACAGATGCAAAGTAACTTCTGATGTTCTGATGTTTGAAGACACATCCTTGAGGCTGAAAAATGTGACTTATCATCCTATAGCATGTTTGTATCTACTGGAAGTGTATGTGAAGGGTAGACAGGGTGTCTAAAATGGTACTGCATACTATGTCTAGGCACAGGAATTGCTGCACATTATTTTCATAGATGACTGCACAGGACTGAAATTCTTCTGGTTCTAGATTAAATGAGAAACACAAGAAAATATGTATGTGTGTCTTGCTTATTTTATCCTAGTTTGTCTCTTACCATTAACTAAGTTCTGATGCAGACTGGTGTCTCTTCTGTAGTAGTACTACAGTAAGAAATAATAAGTTTTATAGCAATCTTTAGCTCAGTGATCCACCACAAAGCTGTAGATTGCATCCTTTAATACAGGCAGGTAATCTTGTAAAGCCTTAGATACTCTTCACCTGCTCAGATTTTTTCTTTTCCCTCATACTGCATGGTATATGGCGCTGATGACTATGTGATTCATAGGTGTTTATTTAAAGGCTGCAAGGTCATAACCCTTGAAAGCAGAGTAGCAGCAGATTGACCAAAGAAAACCCAAACTGAGTTGGTATGTGTTTGGTGACATGAACATACACTCCAGAAATATTTTAAATATATATATGAAAAAAACATGTAAAGAAGCAGGTAACACACTCTACTGGCAGGCCAGGAGTTAGAGCGATAGTGGCTGGGAGCACCAGTTGATATGAAATGAGAGAGGAGATGGCATCTCTGTGAAGAAACAGATATCAAGTAGGTTGGTGAGTATTTTTTTATCCTACTGATACTGGACTAAACGTATGTGAGTGAAGTAAAACTGATGAGTCACAGCCTGAACTGGTAATTGAGTGCCTGGAGGGAAGGCATGGCCAGTCCAGGAGAGCCCAGTGCATGCAATGCACTTGAGTGGCCAGAAGGGGTGGAGCCAGGATCCAACTCTTCCCAGACCTCGTGTAAGGGCTGGCTGTGGAGGTGAGGGCATCTCACCTGGAGATCCCTGCCTACCTGAGGCTTTTCAAAGGTAGCTAGCTTTCTTTCCTTTGTTTCTGTGTCCATGGCTGCTGCATTTGGGCTTGTCCTTGTTTTCTGCAGCAAAGACTTTGCTGTTCTGCTTTTATTGCTGTATTTTCCATCATGTTATAATGAGCGAAGGACATTTCCTTCTATTTTGTTGTTGACAGATTCATCAGGTGGGAAACTTGGAGAAAAAAAACAGGGAAAGAAAGGATATTCAAAGGTGTAAAGATATATTCCAGGAGTGATGGCTTCGTGTAATTTAGCTCATGTAACCAGGATGTTCCAACTGAGAAGAGTCATCGACCTTAACTGTGATCTGGGGACTAAAAGTTTCTCCACTTATTTAACAGCTGAGAATTTAGTGAATTAGTCAGTCCAGAATGTGATCTTACTGGTACATATCCAAAGTGAACTGGTTGAAATCAGAATGGTATAGAACAATATTGTCTATGCATGCTTTTGCAGGTAAATAACAATTTTGGAATAGTTACCTCAGAGAAACCCAGGATTAATCAAACTTATGTCCATGCACAGGAAATAAAAACTTCTTCAAACAAAATCCATTGGGCACCATTTCATAGATTTTCCTTGTTTTATTTATTTATTTCGCCTAGGAATTATATTTTTAAATGGAGCTTCACTACTTCTGGGACACTGCAAAGAAGAGGACTAAATTTTACAAAATTATGAAAACTAGAGCTCCTTTGGCAGGCCAGAGTGGTACCATTTCCTTTGGTCTCACTTGGAGAAGAACAGTTTTAAGGCTAAATTGTACCCATAACTGGGAGCACACAGTTCTTGCCAGTGTCACTAGAAATTCCAGATACCAACACAGGTAGTAAACTGTGCTTCATACTTAGAGTGAAAACCGGTGGTAGGGAGAAACAGATTTGTCAGGAGCTTGTGCTTATTGAGAATGATTGATACCATCATGCTTAAAGCAATGAATATTTAAATGGGCTGGGGAATCTTATCAGCTGATTACTTGATGTTAAAATGTCGTTTTGGAACTCTGAGTACCCTTTCAAAGAATTTTCTAACTTTCTTATTCTCTCTGGAGTCATTAATTATACAATTTTGAGAATCAGTCAAGGGACATGCTCAGTATTTTCTCCAATAGGCAGCAAAATCCAGTTCAAAGTATTCTACCTAGTCTCTCAGCAAATTAATAGGCTGGCATATGGGCTTCCTTGACTAACACTTTTCACCCGTGACAACTGCAGGTAATTATTTTGCCCAAGTGAAACCGATTCTGGGCATTTTCAATGAGAAATCCTTTCTTTCTAGGTTCAGTAAAATTTGGTATACGTTTCACCCTGGGAACTTAGGTCTTTCATTAAAAAGTTGTACAGCAGCAAGAGCTGACTCTTTATGTTTGAATATTCGTCTCCAAAGAGACAGTGATAGCAGGAGCAAAAGGGCCAATGTTATTCTTTAAAGATGAGGTAAGTTACATTCTGACCAAACTTAAGAGCAAAATGAATTTGTGACAGTTATTTTTGCTGTAATAAGACTGCTTGACTGCTTGCTATAAAGGTGGAAAATTTAAAAGGTGGGGAGAAAAAAAAAAGTAGCTGCACCAAGAGATTTCTTTTTTAAGATTAAAGTTGAGAAAATGTTGAACAATTCTCCTATTCCAGATAGAACTGGCTACAAACTGGTCCTGAAATCTAAAGGCCAACAGAGCTTTGGCAAAACGCATTGTTTTGAAACTACTGGTTGTTGCCAAAATGATAAATCATTGCCAAATGCAAAATCAGAGCAACATAAAATTGGATATGTTTTTCAGGTAGGTCTTTGTAAACATCTCCTTTGCAAGCATCATTAAAAATGACAAGGAAAAAGCTATGGGTTCAAAACTGAAATGAAAGTAAGTAAGTGCTTTCTGTGGGTTAGGTTCATAAGCCACCCGGTAGATCAGGTAGGTAATGCCTCCCTCCTTGTGCCATGCTCTCTAGGTTGCTGCCATATGTTATCCTAAATCTGGTCCTGATAACACACCTCAAGCCCCAGCAATGAGTTTTCCTGTATAGGTTCAGCTGTAATTTTTGAGTCATGTGGCTCTTTCAGTATCACTTTACTCATTGCCTTCGAAGAAATGTTGAGCAGGGTCATTGTCTCCTTGCTCCTAACTCCCCTTATGTTTTAAGCTATTACCTTGCCTATTCATTTGAATGAACTGAGAGTTAATAAACAGTATACTAAGGGGACAGGACTGCAGTCATGGTATTCTGATAATTTATTTGTTTGTACTTTCACTTAATCAAATGAAAGATGGCAGATGTTGTGTTATCGTCAACAAAAAATCAAGCAACACATTGGAGTAAGCATGAGGTGAATGGAAGAGTTATGTCCTTAGTTCTATGAAAACTTTTCCCAAGTGAATTCTACAAGAGAGCAAAAGAATGAAATTATTTCCCTGGTTATTGAGTGTGGTAATATCTACTTTGTTGTTACAAGTTACTTTTATTGGGCATTGTTGCATCAGCTAATCATTAGCAGGTCTGCCCTAAGGACATCTTGTTTAGCAAACCAAAACTATATCTCCTTTTTAATGTGGAACAGTTGACATGAAGGATTATGGATGTTAGATGACAGTTTGGATTTTGAAAGGAGGAGCTGGAATCTGAGAGGCCCCAGAGCACATGTATTCCCGAGCCAGCTGTTGTACCAACTACACAAAAGCCAGAGAGGGACAGAGACTGCTTAATCATGGGAGTGCTGCCTTGTATACCAAAAGCAGAAGGATCCACAGTCCATATCCTCACTGCCACAGACCTTAAAGCAGGAAGGGAAGAAGATTCTAGATTCATTTTGCTTTCCATGTTCCACCATAGAATTGACAGAAAAAAATTGGCAGATTGGACACATGCAAGGCTAATTTCTTGTTTTTGTTACCCTCTTTATTTTTTTTTTTTTTCACATTTAAAAATATGTATATTTTAAAAGGTGTTACTTACATATATAAACTGTATTATAAGTTTTATATGTGGCCAAAGACAATTCTTCACTCAAAGCAGCCCAGTCAAGCCAAGATGTTGGAAAGCCAGGTTTTGGAGTAATTAATGATTCCGAAACCTTTCAGGGCAGTGCTGCAATTAGGGAGCTCAAGAAATCAGTTTGCCATATTTTATGTTAAGATGTTTATGTCCTTCAAAGAAGTGACAATTTTCAATCCCCGTTTGATCAGAATGTAACCACAAATGCTATTTATTTGTAGGAAAAAGAAGTAACATAAATCCTCTTAATCCATTCTGTGTCTGACTTCTAGCTTCCGAATTTTCAAGCCATACTGTGAAGAAGAGTTTTTCCCTGTTCTTGTCATCTTTTGATTGCAGCTCAGTTGTGTGCCCAAGTTTTCTGAGTCTTTTAGCTTGATACAGATGGCTTCCAGTGGTTGTCACCCTGCAAGTGGACCAGCCAGATTCAATAAGCAGTATTTTTCCCACTCACGTACAGTTTAAGAGGCAGCAGTTGGCTGCTGCTATATGCTTAATCTATCCACACTGAAATCAGTATCTAGAGCCAGAAATGGAAGTCATTTTGCTTCTCATCGTGTCCACTGCAGTGCTGTTGTTGACTTCAGAGAGGCTGTGAGGTCACCTCATATCTTTTATGTGAGATAAGTACATTGCATTATACCTCTGCTCCCTACGGACAATCTGATCTTTGAGAAAGATCTGGTTTTTCATTAAATTGGCAACCAAAGGCCGTAGGATTTGCAAAATAAAATTCTTCATTGCAATCACGTGACAAAAACAAAACAAGAAAAAAAAAGGTAAGAAAAAAACATACAGTCTGTTAGGAGAGTAGGAAATAATTGTTCTGGTGGGTTTTCACTGTTTTATTTACAATTAAATAAGTGTTTTGAGAAGTTAGATAAGGTGTCCAGATAGATAAGCCAATACTCCATGTAGAATCACAGACATCCTACTGTAAACTTCTGCAGTTTTTCTGGACCACACTTTATTTAACCTCACTTGTACAAATAACTCATAGGACTTCATTGCTTTGCATCAAGCAGAAGTTAGATAAATATTACTGACATGCAACCTGAATTTTGTGCTTTTATTTACACTACCTTGACAACAACAGCCGCTTATAAACAAATGTTCTTCAGCAGTGAGGCTTCATGTCTGAAAACGTATTTAGTCATGGAGCTTCTAGAGCTCTAGAGGGAAATATAATCGCAAAATCCAACACAATTAAAGAAATAACTGAATGTGATCTAATAATTCACTTTGTGCAAATGTTGAGTACATGCTCACCAGATCTCACTCGTGGTAAGGGATCAAAAGACTGGCTGCAACTTCAATACAAGCAATGCACATTAAATTCTAAGGCAAGTTGCTGCCTTGGTCTGCTATCCAAGAATTCAACAAGTTTTCTGCCTTTCAAATATATGTCTCATGTAACACCTCAGTTTTAGAATAACCTAAAGCCTGGTGATTTCTGTATGTAAAATATACGTATTGTGAAATCAGATATTCAAATTGAAAAGTCTGTGCTTGAAGGAAGTTAAAAAACAGTATTATTTGGTGGCCCAAACTTTGGTGCTGTTCTTAGGATAAGCAGAAGCATCTTCCCCAAAATCATGTGCTATGTTCAGCTGGCATTTTGTAAAATCTCCTAAAGAAAGTCTGTTCACTTACCGGAAAGTGCAAGATTACATTTTTATGACACTTTTCTGGATATCTCTACTATTCCTCACCATACTGCTCCTCGGTAGGGGTCCAACTCATAAGAATCTTCTACTGGCCTCATAGAGTTTTTAAGGCAAGCCCAAGAATAAAACAATCAAAAGACCGTGTTTAAAATAAGAGCTTTGTTTAGTAAATAGAAATTCAAAGAGGCTTCTGAATCTGGGTGCACCATGCTGGCCTACTTTTCAGAAATGCTCAGCACCTGCAGTTCCACTTGCAAAAGAGACTGGAGAATGAGACATTCCACACCTCAATTAGTGTACTGAGAGCACAAAAGATTTAATTAACATAAAATCCAATGCAGGGATTTATGCAGATTAACCTTATTTACAGACTTGAGCTTTAACAGGTGTTTTGTTGTCCTCCCTCCAAATTCAACAATGTTTAAATTTTTCAGTTAAGCAATTAAACTCAAACTGAAACGAAGTGAAATAAATACACGACTCTACTTTCGCCGCTCTCGCTTCACAAAGCACCATTAAATCACACAGAACTGGCCATCATCATAACAAAAACAACAACAACACAAAGGAATGTTTTATAACAAAGGAGAAAAAAGTTATGAACAATCACGCATATATAAGAGTACTTTCCAGGAGAGAAAGAATACTGAAGGAACTCGCACAGTTCTTGAAGGAAAGCTTAATGTATTGTACCTTCACTCTTGGATTGCCAGCATTAGTCCTTGCCAACTCATAATTAACATCTGCTGTAGCTAAAGCACCTGATGCCAGATGCAAACCGCTAAGGTCCTTTTAAAATCTCACCCCACAAGTGCAAACAAGAATTTTCCAGTGAGGGAGGGAGAAGTTCAGGGTGCACTCTATTGAATGATTCACTTAGAAGTTATGTATAGAGTTGTTTAGCTATGTTGTATATGTAATTCTGAAAAGTAAGGATTCTATATTCTGAAAAGAAGGGACAAAAAATCAGCTGGTGAGGACAAGCCAGGCCATCACACATCACCACAGTGACTTGGCTTTATGTCTTCATCTGCATCTGTCACCTTCAGTCAGAAAGAGGGTTTGGCCTACGTCTTACCCAGAGGAAAGGCTTCATGTCCATTTGGCCTATTTGGTCATTCAGTAAGGAGCTTTTTAGGATCACCTGCAAAGCATTTTAGATGGTGACACTTAAAGCCAGTAAACAGCTGTAAGAAATTAACCTGGGGAACTCTAGTCAAAAATAATTTTCATATTCAGTGAATGGGAAGGTGATCTTAAAGGTGGCAACAACCAGAACCTCCTCCAAAATCAAAATTCACTGTGGTATCAGCAAGCAAAGCTGTGTGTGTGCATACAAAATTAACACTGTCTGTGAAAATAAATAGCCTTGGCAGCAACACTCCAGAGCTAGAGCATAATTGGCCTGCATTTTACTCCCGTCTTTTTTCCTTGTAATTTCTTTGTGCTGTGTTTCTTTGTGTAAAGAAGCCTCCATTCAAAGGATTTATAGCCTTTCAGAGAGGAAATTAAACATTCAGTGTCTCTACATCAGTCACAAGGAGATTTGATTTTTAAAATAAATTACGGTTGTTACTAGCGAACACGGTTTATCTGCATATCTTCAGACAATTCTAGTTATTCTTACATGAGAGCCTGACATACAGCCACTGGTGAGCATGGCAGGATGGAGGTTAAAATAGGAAGCCTTTTCTTTCCCCTCCAAGGCATATTCAGCACATGGGGTTCATGTGAACAACAAGGAGACAGTGCATATTTATACCTTCCCCCTCACGCTCTCATGGATCAGGATGCCGAGGGGATCAGATCTGGGTTCAGAGTATCCCTGCCCCTGCTCCTCCCAACATTTGATAAAAATAAAACTTAGTGAACTGCTTATGGATATGCTTTTTCTTTTCTCTTTCCCCTCCAGACATTGAAACTTCAGAAAAAGCATATCCTAAATGGGGCCTTAAAAAGCAAGATGAGAGGTTATTCATTACCTCCTGCAAATCGAACTGCATTGAGCGCCTGGTCCTCAAATAGATCTGATCCTGAAAGAGAGGGAAGGCCTGGGTCCCACAATGGGCTCTGTGTGGCAGCCCCCCTTGCCAGCACAAAATCCCATTGACGGCAGTCAAACAATCTCCTCCACTGATGGACATGTAGAGGCTTACCCTGCACTAGCTGTGCCACAAGGTTTTTCCAAGAATAGCTACAGTTATTCATCCTAAATGGCCCAGAAAGCCGGGAAACAGCTCACATATTCTTGTTGAACATTATATGCGCAAACATACACTCCCTGAGCTAGCTGCAGGCTGAAGAGAGAAAAAACGTGAAGTGCCTAGCTTGATTCTGCCCATTTAGATCCATTTTCTCTGAAAAGTGTGAGAATTAGCCTGCTGATATATAACCATCGTCTCTCTTCTGAAGGTTGCAGCAAATGGAAACAATGAGAAGTGCTAAAGCTAAACCTGACCCCTGGGTAAATTACATAAGCCTCCCCAGTGCCAAAATGTTGTCTGAGGAATTCCTCAGTTTTACACTAACCTGCTGTAATTCTTTTAGATGTCCCATAGCTCTCATACCCCTCCCACAGGCAAGTGAGAGCAGGCCATTTTACTGGGCTCAAGCATTGGGACTGCACAGGCAGCAAAAAAAAGAACTCGGGGAAAAAGAGCATATCTGTTATGAAACAAAACCAGGACTATTTTTCAGTATAAACAACTTAAAGAATGTCACTGTCTTATTTGTCGTACAAGCCTTACACAGAATAAAAGTAACTGCTCTCCTTTCCTTGTTGACCCCAAACAGATTTTACTCCTGTTTCATCTTGCCTCATTAGTGCAAGTCAGCCAACCGTTAGTTCACCAGTGGGCCTTCCTGTTTTCATTTGAAATATCTAATTAACAGAAAAGGCTCTCTTTGGTTTAAGCTCAGCTAAATACTGATCTGCTTGGTATTGCCTTATATTTCAAACTAATATGCCTATTTGGGCATATATACCTATTTCACATAGCAACATTCCAAATGCTACAGTAGTAGGGTATTATATTAATAGGACACTTACAGGTTGAATACAAGGTCATTTTTTCTGAAAATACACTGAAGATGACCTGAGAAAGACTGAAGAAGGAAAGGGAACTCAACACTTCTCCTAAGGAGAAAGGGAACAGAACAGAGTGGGTCCATAGATATTCTAGGAAATGTCCGGTCTTGTGGCTTGCAAAGCCACAAAAGGCTTCATAGGTAGACTCAATAAAGTTATGTATAGTGAACACCGTAATCAGCTAAATAATTCCTCAGGGAAGAAGAATCCCTCGTGAATGTATTAGAAGTCATTAAATGAGCCAGTCAGACCACAGCCAAGCAAGGCACAGTTGATCGTTTGAATTTCTAAGATGCATTAGACAAGCCGTTTCATCAAAGACTGAAGAAGTTAAGTTGGAGCTGAGCAAGTGGGAAGGTCTGTCAAGAAAGCAGAAATGAATACCCAGGTTTCTCAATAGAAGGAGACCATCCAGCACTATGGTAAAACACACTGCTGAGAGCCATGCTGTCCAAGAAATCCTTATAATGTAGACAGGATGATGGGCAGTGAGGTAACAAAACTGTTGAGAATAATAAGAGTAAGACACAATGGGGAACAGCTGCAGAAACATTAGAGGATTCTCACATGAAATTAATAGGGAATGTGGTCAGAAAAACCAGCCATTACTTGTATATTATGTATATGGTGGGGGCTTCTGAACAATTCATGATAACTTGGGAAAGATTTTTTGAAGTTAAAGTGGCTCTATGAAAATGTTCCAGTTAAGAAAGGCAGGTCATATAACAAAAAGTAGCAAATGGAGAAAGAGTGAAATGGAGAATGTTTCAGAGCTACACCTGTAAATTCAATATTGTTGTGCTGTTCTGATTCTGCTCCACTTGAGAAGAAATAGATGACATAGAAAAAGTACAGAGAAGGCAAACCTTATGACTGATGATAAGGTATAGCTGTCATATCAGGGATGATTAGGGAAATGGATCCTCTGGACCTGATCACAGAGTGGTATGATACAGCCTAATAAGATCATTTGTTCTGTGAATAAGGTAAATAGAAAGATTGCTACTTGTCTTCCAGTCCAAGAACTAAAAGCTGCTTTAAAGATATAAGCAAGCATCAGGTTCAGATAAACAAGAGGAAATAATTTTTCATTCAGTATATTCTTAAGCCATAGAACTGGGCCATAGGTCATTGTGGAGTTCAAATTCATGGAGCAAAATCTATGGACAGCAACTTGGGTCCAGGCAGTTCCAGTCACGTTTAGTCATACACCAGAAGAATCTGTCAGGGAAGCATCACTACATGTTTTCACAGCTAAAACTCTCTCCTAGACTTCTACTTTTGACAAATGTCTGAGACTAATAATCTACATGTCTGTATTTGAATTAAACAACAACAAAGATATCTCATGTGTTAGATTTGCAGGAAAATCAGGACTTGATGTTGTGGAGGAGCATCTTAGAAGACAACGGAAAAAGAGACATTGGAGCGGTATATCAGATAATTCATTATTCATGAAAGAGTTCAAATGAAAAGTTCCTAATCCCTCTCTCTATGTGTGAACTCAAGGGGGTTAAGTGTTGACAAAACCATGAGCTGGCTGAAGAAAGCACCTTTCCACACAACATGCAAGCAGGATTCAGAATTCACCGCAACAGGAAGCTGTTCAAGCCGTGAACTTAGCGAGTGTCAAAAACTAACCAAATATTCATGTGGCTAAGTCATCACTAATGATGATAACTTTGGACGAGACATTAAAATTCACACCTCTGAGGTTAAGCCTACCCTTAGAGCCCAAGTTAAAACCCTAATGAGGGAAATAAGTCATCTAATGTCTGCATGGGCAGGATTCTTACACGTCCCCTCCTTGTCTTGAGTAGATACAGGCATACTTAGGCCATTGCAAGAAACAACAGGCTCCAGACCAGGTATGGTTTTGTGTCTTGCCCTTTTTCTGCACCAACTGTCATTCCAAAACTGATTTTTAATGTATTTGCCCTCTTTTTAGTAAGAATTATAAATCATATTGTTTGATGTCTTTATGTCCTTTATGTACTTTGAGGAAACTAAGAGCGGGAAAGGCAAGGAGGATCCAAAATGATCCTGTGATCGTTTGTATTGGCCTGGAAGTTGATTTATTCTCCATGTCACTGCATCTTTGGTAATAACCACTGCAACCAACCTGTGAGAAAGGGATAGAAATATCCTGCCATATAAAAAGGGAAAACAGAAAGGGTCAAAGCAATAAAGAACAGAGCTATTACACAGCCAGGACTGTGATGCTAACAGACATCACCAAATGAATACAACCAATCAACAAAACAATATAGTAGAATAAGGACTCAGGGAGGGTGGGGGGAGACAATAAAATTGGCTTATTGAACCTATTGTTTTATAAGCACAAGCCTGGATTGTGATACCTCCTCAATCAATAATCCATCAATTAAAGATTATCTGGGATGTGAATGGTGAAAATTATTTAAAAGCAAGCCAAACAAGTTAAATTTACTCACAAAACTTATTTACAGAAAAGTGAAGCCAGTCCAAACCCATATCTCATAAAAATGCTTCCAAGTTAAAAATTAAAACAAAATTGATCTCACCAGAAAGCACCATGTGAAAAGTGTTTTGCAACTCAGCAATAATAAATCATTCTGTGAGATGAACTGCACAAAGAGTTCAAGTAAATCCAATTAATGTATTCATATAAGCAAAAATGGAAAAACAAAATCCAGTAAATCTAAGCAATTAAAATGATTTTATATTTTAAAGAGTTTCAAAAATCACCATTAATGGCAGCAACAGGCATAATTCACATCCTTTCTTTTTCCATGTGAGTTGAACATGAGCACTAATTTAGTCAGCTGCATGACCTTCTGACTCAAAGCTGCCAGATATCATTATCTTCAAACTTAGAATAGCTGAAATCTGTGGCAGAAGACACCTGCATCACTCCCAATTCCTCCAGCCAGTCCCAAGGGAAGGACTTGTGAGCAGGTGGGTGAGGGAGTTGTAAGATGGACACAGCTAGACAGGACATGGTGAGAGAAGGGAGATGTCTTCCCAGGGAAGGCTATGGGAAGAGACTTCAGCGATGATCCTGGAGTAATAAACTTCAGTCCTATCCCTGTTTTCCACCCTTTCCCAAGTTATCACACCCATGAAGTTCATAAAGGTGGCCAGAGGCTTCACTAACATCTGTGAAGTGCCTTAAAATTATGTCATATTATTAAATGTGTGTTGTACATGCCAAAAGGACTCAAATCCTGCAGCTCTGGCTTGCCCAAAATAGTTCAACTAGGACCAGTGGGAATAATAATATCAGGATGAGAAGGAAAGAATTTTCTTAAGGAAAAACATGTACCCAACACCAGGACAATTGTTATGAGAAGAAAGGAAAAGTCTTATTTCATGCATTTTATGACAGCTATTGCACAAATCTGCTCTCACTTGCTTACCCCCATGGGGTTATACCCTCCTTAGTGATACTGCTCCTTACCACTTTTATCAGCCATTTATCAGCCATCATCTCAAGTTCTTTTCTCATAGAAGTTAAAAGAAATCATACAGGGCTCTCCCACAGCAGCCTCCCTTGCCTAGCCATCATTGTTGACATTTAGTGCAATCAATCTTATTTCCATCACTGAAGTAAGGAACTGGGTAACCTTCTGTGCACAGTTACCAAAATAAGCATTTATCAATGAATATACAATGGACTTATTTAAAAGCAGCACAAAGAGGACTTGAGACGGTACTGGACTTCATGACCCTGGTATGTGGT
This sequence comes from Excalfactoria chinensis, assembly GCF_039878825.1. NCBI lineage: Eukaryota > Metazoa > Chordata > Aves > Galliformes > Phasianidae > Excalfactoria > Excalfactoria chinensis. The sequence goes on from NC_092826.1 coordinate 107,940,382, forward strand.
TAAAGCGGATGGACAAAGGGGTGGGGAGAGACATGAAAGAGTTAGGGAGTTCTAAGGATGGAGTTTTAAGGATGTTTTCTGGCATGAAAATTAACATGAAAGAAAGAACCAAAAGATCCCTTTGCTTCTTCGTTACTAGACTTAAGCCAGTTTTTACAAAGAATGGAGGAAGGAAAACCTGTCCTGAATACATCTGGAGGTCTCATTTCTTTCTCATTTCTTCATCCTAATGTGGAAGAAAGAAGTTTTCAACCCCTCATTCTTCTTCATGCTTCTCATGCTTACCACCTCTCTTGTGCCAAAGGGCCTCTGTCGAACTGACCCAGTTGGAAGCAGCTGCTCCAGGTATCTTCTTGGTTTACCCATCAAGCTACTCAGATCTCAGGTCTGGTCTCCTGTAAGAATATTTATGCCCACTGCGATGCAGGCAAAGTAGGTAAACTACAACCAAACAGTGAAGGGACAGTCAGTAGGAAGGACTGATCAGCAGTAACAGGTGAAGACCAACTGTGGATTACTGTGAGTTTAGAATTTTAAAGGGGAAAAAAATCCCCAAACATTAGAATTATAAAATTTCACAAGTTTTCTAACTTAATAGTAATTTGCAAATGAAAATATTATTCCAAAAACAAATCATAGAATCACTGCGGTCAGAAAAGATCACTAAGATCATCTAGTCCATCTGTCAACCCATCCCCACCATACCCACTAATCATGTCCCTCAGGGCCACGTCTCTGTGGCTCTTGAACACCTCCAGGGATGGTGACTGCACCACCTCCCAGGGCAGCCTGTTCCAAAAATACAATACAATACATACAAAGTTGTGTTCCTACATTCCTAGTTCCCACCTGATTAGAGGCTGAACAGGTTCACTGCCTGGATTTAAACTGCCAAAAAACCTGGAAGAGCATCTTCCACAAGATAGTTTTTAAGCGAGCCTCTTACTAACTCTCTTTGTTTCTAATGGGAATGTTCTTTGTGAAGCATTTTTGAAGCACTCTGTTGAACACCAGTGGTAGTTCTCTTTAAAGCATCAGGATCCTCTGCTGGAGTTAAAGCCCTAAAAAAACTGTCTCTGTAGCACAGAACACAGGAGAAAAGCAAAGAAGGTTAATGACATTCTTAGAGGAATGTAGAATATAATCTACAGCATGTATAAATTTTAGCTAAACTATTGGGGAAAAGAAAGGAAATAAAAAATCATAAGGCTATTGAAAGTTATAGGTGAGGAAAGTCTATCAGATCATGTAACCCAGCACTCTGCTGCTGCACAAAGATCTCAGGTGCTTTCTCTGCCACCCTCCAGACACCACTCCTTCAACAGTCTCAGATATTTTAGACTGCAGTGAATGTTTTGCTGAAATCAAGCAATTGTATTGACTCTGTCACTAGTGGTATTTTATACTCTGCAAAATGAAGTTACAAAAGGGGAAGAGGAAAAAAAATATGACATTTTCCACAGTCTATTGTGCATTTCATTCTTAGTTCAACTTCATTTCTGGTTTCATTTTCATTGTTTGCGTACCCAAGTTAATCATACAATGAATACATCAGGTCTACACCATGTCCATGTTTTCTGAACAACTCCAGACCCCCCTACCACCACCACAGGGACAGTACTTGTATGATGGTGTGCCCTCTACAGCCCTTCTTTTCTTCTCCCAATTTCCTCCTCCAGTCTGGCCTTGCACACAAGGCCTTCCGTAGGAAGACAGTGAGCAACAGTACTGGTAACGCTCTTTAAGACAAATTAATGACCACAAATGTATCTCAAACTGGTGGGCTGAAAGAAGGGATAGAAGACACCATGTTCAACAGCAGAGTGCCAGCTGAGCATGCAAGCACCTGAAGCTCTGAAGTTAGCACACATGTTGTTTTGTGGAAATGCTGGCAGAACACAAGCGTAGCAGCTTGGATCACCCCAAATCCAAGTAGTTCGTTTGTATCCAAAGGAGACAGTGCCACATTTCTGACTGCTCCTGCTATCTTCCTTCCAGCACTTTGAGGAGCAGAAAAGGGTTAATTATAGCTGTTACTGGCCTCGTTTCTCACTGTTTCCTCCACTACCAAGACAAACATCTCACCGTAAGAAATACAAGTAATTTCGTCGGCGAGGACTTTCCCACAGCTGTAATAACGCTCGGCACCACTGGGTGGTAGTCGCTTTCTTCAGGTGGAGCGCAGAACCGAGCTTGGGGGATTTAGAGCAGGGATTTCCAGCAGAGGCCCTCCTCGGAACTCCACACGTCGTAGGAAGCACAGGTTGTATAGGATCCGCGCTTTGCCGCAGTCTCAGCTCTTTCAGAGGGCTGTGTATACATTGCATGTCTTTTTCAGCGAGTATGTCTCCTACTACGGCAAAGAGCAACACTTTCAGTTACTTTATCCGCGCTGAGTCTGGACAGCCCTCTCCCTGGCACCTGCAAGCAGATGCTGTCACAACCAGAAACGCTGGTTGTGTTCTGACAGGGTTGGGAACAGCATCTTTTTGCTTCTAAACTGGAGAAATACGGTATAGGGTGACTGGAGATAGTTAAACATCAGAGTAATGCGCATCCTTCTAAGCCCTCTAAAATAGGCCAGTGAGTCTTAGCGCGGCCTGTAAGGGAATGCTGAGTGCTGTCAGCTCTAAAGTGTGTCACATTAAAGTCTTAAAAGCTGGAGGAGTTGTGTTGAGATCACCTTCAGTTCTCTCACGCTGCTGGAGTGCTGAGCACGTTCTGGCAGCCTAACCATGCTGTGACTCAAGCAAGGGGTATATTTTTTATGCTGCAGTTCAAGATTGGCCCAAAGAGGTTTTTTAGCCTCCCTCCCCCAGGCCTGGGGTCAGCAGCCCCTTCCCTGTGAGCTGGCAGTAGAACTGGAGCTGGGGGGGTTCCAGTACATCAACTTCTGTACATTTGTGTGATTTGCTTCTGTGCCATCCCCCCTGTGCACACAGTCTCTGTGAAAAGGGCTGTAATTAACAATGTTCCATGCTCGGTGGATATCTTTATTTAATTAGCATTGTTAAAATAGATGGCAAAAACAAATCTCTCCTCTCCTTTCATGCACACTATGGGTCCACAGGCAGCAGACCCAGCATCTTCCTGGGAAGCAAACTTTTATGGTATGAGGCAGGAATTGTGCATTCCTCGAACACCACAGATGGTCTCTGTGTGACTGCAGGCAGAAGCAAGAGCCTGAATGCCATTAAGCTGTTGCTCCTCTCGCTGAGCTACATCTAGCGTACTGCTGATTCCTTTCAGCCCCATTGCTGGATTACTACTGTATTGAACAAGGATTGTTTGTTCCTTTTTTATTTCCTCATTACATTCATTTCCAAATCATAACCTTAGTCTGGACAATGTACGGAGTTGTCATTGTCAAGGGTCCAATTAGCACGGCAGCAGGAGACCTACCACTCAAAGGAATGAGGAGGAAGTAACTCTGGGGCACGTGTTAAGTTTTAAATGATCTTAAAACATGATCTCACAAGCAAACATCTCTCACTTCCCGGGAATGGAGGTTTCAGTACTGTATTGTTGTCACCCATTTGCTTGGTACCTGACTAAAGTAACTTACCTGCAAGCATTTAACTACTGGAGCTGAATGCTTTACTACCTTTGTTTCCTTTACATTAAACTGATCTTCTCTAAGAGCCATATATCACTCCCTGGTTAAAAGTACTGGTTCTGCTCCAGCACGTCAAGGCATTTTATTCTATAACACAGTTGTACAATACAAGGAAATGAGAGGGGGGACGTCTCCATCTGGCAGATGATCCTCAGAAGTGGAAAAGAAGATGTGCAGGCTTATGCTATTAAACTTTTTGAGCTCAAATGGAATCCAGCTGTGTGGGATCCACAGCATTCTTGCAGTTTAACTACTCACAGGATGTATATTTTCAATCCCTTTATTTTTGTTTTCTTTTAATTGTTGGGGCCTGAGATCATAAACACCTCAGCGTTTCCAAAGTGAAGTGCAGCTCTTGGTAATTTGTTCTAATCAACTGCCATAAGAAATGTCTGCTCCGTAACCTCGAATGCTTTTTCTCTCCCCTAACAACAGAATATACTTCTTGCAAAAAAATAAACATCTGGTTTGAATTGAGCATCAAATTGCAGTTACTTCAAGTGCCAACTATTAAATTACCTCAAATGTGTTATGTTTGAACTTGATTTTTCAAGACAGCTGAATTTTTTTAACTGTAACACAAATGTGTGCGTAAAATTACTTTAGGAGATTAATTCCCTTGAAAACCCCCCTTTTTCCTTTTTTTTTATCATGTGTGTGGCTTGGTTGCTGTTTGCAGTTGTAGTTTCCAGAAACTGCTAATCACAAAGGTTCTTACATAGCCAAATGTGCCTCATCAGGTGTTAACAGGAAGAAAAGCTCTATCTAGAACTCAGGGCCCTAATTCTGAACTGTACGACATAGAGAGATTGGCGCAGTGGTCCAGAACCCAATAAGTTAGGCCAGAAAATCATGTGTAGCAAGATTACATCTGCAGTTTGGTCAGGAAGCAAATTCAAACAGAGACCAAATCTGCTGTTTTGCTGATGTTCATAACCTCGGTGGGATCACGATTGACAGTGTTGCTGTGGCTTCTTTATATTCTGAGGAGGAGGAAAAAAAGTGAATATTTTATTCACTGTGAGAGGGCTGTAAAAGGGGAAGCGTAAATGAAAACCATTTCTGTACAGCCCTCCTCCAACGCAAACCAAAGTAGCTGCAAGTGAAGTGCAGACCAATACTATTATTGTTTACTTCTTCTTCCCGGACGCTGATCAAAGTAAAACTACAAGGAGAATTGGAGAAAAAATAAAAGCATGGACAACTACAGCTGGGCAAATTGCTGGCAATTACTCTGATGAATTGTAAATTGGACGCGACCCAGTGTCAGTTGTTGTCTATGCTGTGTTCTTGTGGGAGGTGATTGTAATTGTCGAAATGCTAAAACAAAATTAGTCCATGAAGGAAGCAGCAATTATAAAGGTGGAGCCACCTGATCTGAAGTTTCAACATTACTGAGCAATACTGTTGATGGCACTGACTGGTTTTAGCTACAACATTTGGGTACTAAAACACAAAGTAACTTTCAAAGTCACTGAGAAATAAGAGGAAAATTTAACCATAACAAAAATCTACTGAATTACTTCATGACCAGCATAGGAAAAACACTGACGGTTTGTGGACAGTAGATAGATCAGAAGAATGACTTCATCTGCCACACGTGTTGCTGGCTTGAGTCACAAGCATAAATCCAACAAAGAATACCAAATGGACACTTTTCATTCAAAAAACCAAAATCCTTACCAGCCAACTTCATCACTGTTAGACATTCAAAATGTCCAGGCAGTGGACATATCTGAGAGCACTCATACTCCAAAATATGTAGTATATATGTAGTATATGTAGTAGAGTAGGAGGAAGAAAACAACATCTTTAACCAGCACTTCTGCTTGTATGACATTTCCTCAGCAGTCACCAGATTATAGTCCAAGGTGAAACAGATTCAGTTGCTACTTCAGTAATACATACAGCTCTGGCTGAAAGCTGTCAACTTCCCGCTAGTCCTATTCTTTAACTTCTTTAGCTTGACAAAGTTATTTCAGTTCATGTTACTTGCTGGCAAATGTGCTGATAGAAGATGTAGTGAAAGCCATTTGGTTTCTTTAAGTACTTTGGAAGAGCTGACACTGGTATTTGTGTTCTTGAGGATAACTGAATCAGGCTGTAACATGAAAATTGCTGCCACAGAAGCAGCACAATTGCAAGGAAAATGATTAATATTAAATAATCAATATGAATGTATTAAAATATTAAAAATAAAAAAAAATTGATAAATCAAAAACCTTAAACTCCTAATTTTCATCTCAAATGTGTTACAATACATTGAATACTGTTCCAAAGTAAGCCCCAACTTTCAGGGGATTCTTTCTGCTGCAACTTGGAGCAGCTTCTGCAACTCGTACAAGCAGGTAGGTTCTAAGGATCTAAGGTAGGCTAACAACTTTTCTTGCTGAAATAATTTGTGGAAATCTATTCCAAATGATGTTATGACAAAACTATAGAGTAGGATTCAATATCTGAGCAGGGATATTTCATAACTTTGCAACACAGTATTACATCCATTCTTTATATCTAACATCACCTACTGAACTAGATATGCCTTGAGCAACAGAGATGTTGAAATCTAATAAAGCAACCGGTTTTTTATGTCTATGAAAGTTGTTGGAGACTGCAAATTACTAATGTCAGAATAAATATACTTCCAAATTTTGTGAAGGAGATATATAACCTCACTCACCGATTCAAACCAGGGTGTTTGGACAAAAGGAAAGAAAGAGAGAATCATGCTTTTGCCTTGGGAAAGGAGATCCAAGTAAAACATGGAGAAAAGAGTCAACAAAAACTATCTGCCCTAGAAATGCTCTACAGTCTTCTGCAGGAACAATAGAAAGTGGGAAAAGGCCTGGAGTCATGGATGTTGAAGACTGATAGGGAAACTCAGGCAGTGAATATGTGCGTAGAGCCCTGTGTAAACATTACAGAATCAGTGACTAGATTGTAAGCAAAGATCAGGTTCACAACCTCCTGAGGAACATGAACACATGTAAAGTTATGGGTCCCGATTAAATGAATCCCAGAGTCCTGAGGGAATTGGCCAGTGTAGTTGCTGAGCCACTCTCAATGACAGTTGAAACATCACGGCAGTCAAGTGAAGTCCCTGGTGACTGGAAAAGAGGCAATATAGCATTCATTTTTGAGAAGAGTAGAAAGGATGACTCAGGGAACTACTGACCTGCCAACCTCACCTCTATGTCTAAAAGAAAGAAGGGGGCAGACTCTTCGGCACGATCTGTTGCGATAGGACAAGAGAAAATGGTTGCAATCTAAAAAAAGGGATTTTAGATTGGACATAAGGAAGAAGTTTTTTACAGGAAGGGTGATGATGGGCTTGAACAGGTTGCTCGGTGAAGTGGTGGAAGCCCTGTCCCTGGAGACATTCAACATCAGGCAGGTTGGTGGTCTGAGCAACCTCATCTAACTGTAGGTGTCCCTGTTCATTGCAGGAGAGTTGGACTAGGTGACATTTAAACATCCCTTCCAACTCAAAGGACTCTGTGATTCAGCTCAGTGTCTATGTGTAACAGCATCAAAATCCTGGAGACATAAATTTCCTGTGAGAAAATCAGTATAGATGCTGGCAGTCCTCAAAATGTAATCTATATTTGTTGTTTTGGTTTTTTTCCCCCCAATATGATATGAAAACAGAGAAGGATGAGTGAAAATAAAAGAGTAAAGGAAAGATAGAGAAGGAGACAGTGCATTGAGAGTGCAGTAGAAGAAGAAAACAAAAATGATAAAAAAAGAAACCAATGGTTGCATTTGATGAAATATATATAAGTTTGTGTATTTATTTTTTCTTTCCTGAAAATGAGTAGGGCTCCCTTTTCTCTATCCCCAGTTCCAGAAGACCGAAACTGCCAAAAGTTCAGCTACTATTCTGGACATCCAGTAGTGCATGGAGAGAAACTTGGCTGTGGTGTCTCTCCTTCCAGCTGCCCCAGGGCCAGGAAGGGCCTGGGATCCCACCGAAATTGCTTACTGCTGAACAATGTAGCTCTGCTGCTGGAGGCAGAAACCTACTGTGCATGTGAGCCATTTTTTCCAAGAAATATCTATCACCAGAGATCTCTGGCTACTCAGCTGGGAGTGGAGTGGTAGGGAGGGTGTTGAAACAGTGGTTAAAAAATAAGAGAGAGAGAAAAAGATCTCTATCTCCTGACAGTCAGACAGGGATATAGGAGTGCTATGATTCTGCAGAACAAAGCAATCCTAAGAGATCTTGAATTTTTATAATGTGGCCACAGCTGCTGCATACTGCAGCCCTGCTCCTTCCCCAAGCCCATGTTAGCTGGGCTCCTCGTCCACGTGGCTGTGGTGGAAATTTGGGGGTGTTGCTGCCTGCCCCCCTCCCTGCAGCTGCTCCTCCCTGGCAGGCAGAGGGAGGCTGTCCTCCACATCCCATCCAGCCAGGAGCAGTCTGCAGGGACTGAGTGCTTCCACACAGGGAAGGACTCCAAGATCCAAGTGGGAGCAATGCGAAGCAGCAGCAGCAATGAGCAGGCATGCTGCTGGTGTGATACTGAAGGCTTTGGACATACAGCACCATCATTCCAGTCATCATGGCAGCTCAACATGTATCTTCCCTTCCATAATGGTTGATGTATTTGCTCACCTTTTAAAGTGGGATGCCATTTGATATAGGCCTGTGATTTACTCAGTAGAAATGTTTGTTTCTATTAGTTTGTCATTCATATATGATCTTGCCATGGAGCAGCAGTGTGTACTGCCAGCAGTGCCAGTCTCTAGTGCATGTGGGATGAAAGGACAGAAGGAATAAGCGTGCACTAGCAAACACAGCTGTTACACTAATAGCACTTGTGCTAGCCTAAACTCAGTGTGAAAGTACAACTTGTTTTCCTCCTACAGCTTTGTTCAGCACACCAGCATTCCAGGGAATCACAGTCTTACACCTGCACAGGGAACAACGAAATCCTACAGTGTGTATGGAAAAAATATTCAAAGTAATGTGCATTAGCATGCAGCAGAAGGCTGACACCAAACTGCAGTCTACTGAGGATATTTTCTTCCCAAGAAATAGCTTTGGAAGGAAAAACGTGTATATAATGCCTTTTAGTCATTTGTTTTTCTTTATCCTCACCTGTTTTTCTGCTGTTTGAGATGGCCCTTGTTGGGAGAGTCTAGATGGTCTGCAAGAGGTGTCACATTGCAGAGAGTTCAGGTTTGTCACAGTTAGTTGCTCTTTCTGCTGAATCCTTCTAAAGCAAATGGGACTGAGTTAATATGTTTTTACTGTATCAGCTCCTCTGTTCTACTGCTTCCCATGGCCTAGCAGAGGAAGTCTGACTGCCAAGTGTTTTCTCATGTTGTTTAATCTGATACAAAAGGTCACCTCAAGTGTCCTTTTGGTATTTGCTCTAGAGCTGAGTATAATAGGTGGCAGCCCCGAGAAGAATGCTTGTTGCTAAACTTCAGAAATGTTTGGGGTTTTAGATACAAACAGATGTTTCCTTTTGGTAGCTTCATTTTCCATGTAATATTCCAACAAGCGTAACAGGCGTAGCTGAATCACAGATGAACATTTTCCAGAAATTAATTAGCTTCACACATTGTGTCACCAGTAATGAGAATATAACTTCACACTTGGATGAAGGAAATCAGTAATTGATTTGTTTAATCAGATTCCAGTTTAAATAGACCACCAATTCTTCTTAATATCCAGAACAAATTTTTGCAGTGAAAGCAGGAAGACAGAAAGACTGGCTCATGTTCAGGTTTGATGCAAATTGAAATTAGCAAAAATTGGGCTGTCTTTGGATGCACCATGCTACTCCAATTTGGCATACTGTATTTACGTTGATAAACTAAATATTATAGGAAAAACAAATTAATCTGGAGAACCTACTAGCAACTACGTTTTTATGCTGTAAATCTGTTGTCTAAATTTCTTTGTAACATATAATAAACAGTTTTAACTACATCGTCACATTTCTCCAAAATAATCCTTCTTTCCGAAGTGATATTTAATTTGATGTAATTTTAAATGGATGGCCAATTAAATCTTTCTGGATATAAGGAGAGGGTTTCTGTCCTCCCAGGAAAAGCTATTCTGTACTATTCTGACTGTTCAGATGCGAAGTACATGATCCTAAGAAGTTTATGGGTCAATTGTAATGACTTCAATGGAAAGGATGAGTCAGCACTACTCAGAATTTGAGGATACAGTAAGGACTGTGGAAATATAAAACAAAAGTTATTAAAAATGCTTCAGCTCTACAGCTAAGCACAGGGAGCATCAGCTCCTACTACTGACCTCAAAACACACAAGACAAGTGTCACTCCATCACTCTTTGGAGCTCTTAAGTACTTGGGACAAGGGAAAAGGGGCATAGATAGGGCCTGTTACACAGCAGGAAACAAATAAAGCAAGGAACAAATAAAGAGATAAATTAAAGCAAAAGCCAGCCCCCACGGGGACGTGGAAAACACAGGCTAAAGCCAGCAGCATGCAGAGGAGAAGGCTGTGCAAAATGAGAGCAGTGTATTGGAGAAGTATGTAGGTTTTGTAGATCCTCTGTGTGGTGTATGAATTACTCCTGTCTTGATAAATCAGATTTATAAATAAAAACTCAGTTTCTGACTGTTCCTGTCTGATTCTGACTATTTAAGGTCAAAAAAAAGGGCTTTCTGAAAAACAGAAAGCTACAGGATCCTTTTGATATGCAAACCCATGCAGGTGATAAAAGCCCCAACGCTGTCCTGGATGTCAGCATTTAATGGCCTTGTGTAAAAATTAGGAAACTAGCTTCGTCCAAAACAGAAAGATCAAATGCACAAAACAGGGGAGCTCTGACAGCTATTCCCCTCTCTGGAGAGAGGCAGCAGACTTTCAGAAGAATCAGACCAAATTAGAGATCACTGGGGCTGTCTGCCAGGATTATTGTCAGCTGAACGGTGAAGCTTTAGGCAAGGAACACATTTTCTAAATTCATAATCCTTTCCTCTTGTATTTTGTTCATATGACATAAGAACAGCACACATTACAAGTACTGGCTGTTCTGGACAGAAATGCAGACTGAATGGTTACGGTAGACAGGATCAGGTCCAAACTGAGAGTGGGAGGTACAGCCCTTGACAGCTCCCTACAGATCACAAAGGAGAACAAAAAGCATCAAATAACTATTAGGAGTTAAATGGGGATGGTCACACATGAATTTGGACAGCTATCTATGTAACAGATAAAACGCTGAACTTGAATGACTCCATCAGCCCACCTTTTGTGCATTTTTAAGGCATCATGTTTCCTGTGCACCTGCAGCTTCTCAGACTGGCTGCTCAGCATAGCTTAAACACATACTTCAGTTGCTTTTTTGTTTTTCCTGATATCTAACCTAAACTTACCCTGGCACAACTTGAGGCCATTTCCCCTTGTCCTGTCATCTATCACCAGTGAGAAGAGACCAACCCCCTAATTGGAATGGTTTGCTTTTTTAGCAGATTGCATGAAAACGCACCATCAGAGTGAAGCCCGGTATGCCTCACGTACACTTGCAAGTGTAAATTTAACCAGCAAATGCCTCCAAAATGCAAGTGTCTGTATTGTTACAAGATAACAGCTTGGAATTCATTACCGCTTTCTGGATGGGACATGCTCTAACTACCTCTGAGTAAGATCTTTTTGATGCTGCCTTTACTGTAAAACCTATTTATAGCTTTACAGTTACAAAGCCAGCTTATGTCAATATATATGTGTTACAGAATAAATACATCGTCTAGCCATCCCGGGAGAAAGATTCTGACCCCGAATGTCTTTTCCATGTGAGCCATGGGAGTGGAAGGAAGGGATGTCTTGAGCTCCCACTGGGACTCTGCAGTCTCAGTTCTTAGGGATATATCCGGTCCGGAAAACCAGAAGCCTCTGCACTTGCCTTTGTGCCAGCAGAATCCTATCAGTGAGGTCACGGTGAGTCATTCCAATCACAAATTGCTTCTGAATAAAATAACTTCAATTTAAGCAGAAATTATTTAAAATTCATTTATTCCTTCTTCCTCTTTCTGAGAGCAGACTCCATTTCAAACTGGCGTTATCTCTATTTCAAATCAGACAAAACAAACAAAAATATCTAAAAGAATCCTTTACTTCTTCCTAATGCAGAGCCTGCTCTACATCCTCCTCCCCACGCCCAAAACACATAGAATTATGTGGGCTAACCTGGGAAAAAATCCAAAACCTCCTTTATACGGAGTTTTAAAAATGAGCTAAGAGAAAACAAATAACTGAATGCATACCAGGCTAAATAGAATATCCCTAATCTGTTCTGCTGAAGGATAAAATACGCCACCACTAACTAAGGCATTCAGAGTTAGGGGTCACGTCTAACAATGATCATCTACAATTCCCTCTTTTAGATAATTATCACCAGAGAAAGGTGTATCCATGCCAGTTAACACTCAAGCTCATCTCTTCAAGCTGTATGATTTTTTTTCTTTCCTTCTTTTGTTCTTTCTTCCTTTCCTCCTTTGTTTTCCTCTTTTCATTCTTTTCTTCCTTCCTTCTTTTTTTTTTAAGACAGTCATTGAACTTAGAGCACAGTTTATAACATACTTTATTTCATTGCCACAGACCTCTCTTATTTAGCAAAATATTAAATAAAAGATCCACATAATCCTTTACGGCCTTCCTACCTTCCTCATGTTGTAACAAAAGGGATTACTATTCTTGATGTACGTCTGTCATTCAAGTCTATTTTAAAGAGCATCCCTGAAACATTTGTCCCTGAAGATATAAATTCATCTCTCACTGAGAAAACCTTTGTATCTTTCTGTGCATTATTTTTAGCTATTATACATACTTTGGCCTCCTTCAAATATCCAACCGACTACTAAACATTCACTATATACTAGACAAATGATAATGACAGAAACTGCATATATGACGAGTTAATTAGATGAATGAGAAAAAGGTCGATCTCATAAGACTTTTGCAAAGGACTTGACAAAAAGCTTATCAATTGTGTTTCCTTTAAATTCATGATTCAGGTCTCAGAATCGTGTTATTTTTTTTTTCAGTATTCTGCAACAAAGTCAAACTTACTATGCAAGACTAGAGTGATGTCTAGGGAGCTGTATTATTATCTTCCATTTGCCATAGCAAATGTGTAGCATAGAAGGCACAACTATATCTCCATCTGTATGTTTCATTGGTCCTTCATCCTCACAAAATCATAAAAAATAGGACGCTAAATTCTCTCTCTCTCTGGACACTTGATACATTACAAATTGGTCTACATCTGCTGACTGAAATTGCTCTAATGTTTTCTTTCTTTGTACATGATCCACACTGATGGATCTCTGCAGAGCAGAAAAATATTTTGGAATGAGGGATATACCCCCCCAAAATTGAAATATTTTGGAAAACTATTAACGTGATTTGAAAATACGTCTGCCTAAACATGAAAAATTCTTTGGTAAAGCAAGGAATAGGATGACATCTATCTATCTGAAGTCAAAAGACACCATTTACTGTATTAGATAAGGACTGCTGTGCCTGGCAGCAACCTCAAGTGAGCACTGCAGTGGAAAAAAAAAGTGACACATTAGTAAGAATGCTTTTCTCCAAATTCTTTGTAGCAATCAATAGCTATTAAAATTTATATACTCAGGGATCTTTCCAGCCTTGGGTTAATAGCTCTTATTTCTGTGACATGAAATTATCACACATAGATTATCAAATTCAAAATAAATATGCCTTGAAGATCCAACACTGAGATACACACCAGATTATAAATTATCACATATTCTCTTCAGATTCTTAGATTGTTTCTTGTTAAGAAATATCTTTATTGTGATACTAGGCAGGTTTTTTTTCAGCTATTTATTTGTAGTTTATTATCCATCTAAATTCCTATGGCCTTGTTTGTGAAAAAAATAAAAAATAAAAAAATGAGATATAGATTTATTTATGAAAACATACCAAAGAGCATTTATGTAAATAAATTTGCCTGCAATTATATTAAGATAAATATTTGGGTTCGAAGACAATTGACTATTTTTTTTTCTACAGGAATTTAACTTCCATGGGAATTAAAGCATGTTTTTGAGAAAAGTCAACTTTCTATGGATAAAAACACAACAACAGCATTTGGACAGGCAGCCAAAACTATGATATATTTAGAATAGAACAAAAAGAACAAATCCAGCATCCAACACACACACAATTTCCTTACATTTAGACCACATTTCTACGTAACAATTATCAGATTATAGATAACATCTATAGCAGCTCCTCTCAAAGGAGTTGCCCAGACGAAAAAATCAAGTATCTCACTGTATATACATAGTTTGGTCACTTGCTTTTAAAACTCAGTTTTGTGAAGCAAAGCTGTGCTTGCAGACATCACTGACCATACATACATCCTTGTTAGCCAAAGAAATATGGCTTTAGGAAGTGAGAGAGTATTTATCTTACTCACTGAAGTACTCCTCTGCAACTACATAGTATTGTGAAAAGAAACTGCAATCTAAATGTAGGTTTACTAATTAAATAATTATCCTGACAGAACTGCAGTAGACTCTTCTTCCTATCAGCTCCTCATCTTCTCAATCAATCAACAGCAAGAAGGAAAAAGTAGAGATTTATAAAACTTATCAGGTTCCTTCTTGTAAGAGTAATAACATGGTTTCAATGATGGTAATTCTTTTGAAGAAAGAAGTAGCATTCACAGCACATTGTGAAAACTGCATGAAGAAATCGATATTTCTATAAAACCAACATTTGTACCACAAGCTCTGATAGCTAAGAGTTCTTTTCAATACCAAACATTTGTCATGCACATGTAGACCTTCACTGACAGTGCTATAGCCCTACTCACTTCAGGTTATTTCCCTCTAGCTATATACCATGTCAGTCTTGTCAGGTCTCCTAGCACCATTTAAAGTGTTTTCAGTTTGCAGATCATTAACAATGTTCCAGTAAAGGTATGAACTCCTCCATATAGGATTTTAGTCTAATGAGAATAGTCTAGCTTTTCTTGGATTGAGGACACATGGGATGCCAAGAGTATCTGAGACTGTTTAAGCAGCTTCCTGCCTCTGGCTGCATTTTTCCTGCCTCTGCACTGCCCCCCTGCATTTTGCCACTGCCACTTGTGTAAGTTGAGCAGGATCAAAGCAGGGAGAGGAGGGATACTGAGAAAAGTTATTTTCCTGGAGGATTAATTCTGGAGTTCACCTTCCAGCTGCACAAACAGCACCAGCTGATGGCAGAGAAGGGCCAGAGACTGAGAGTGAGCAGGAGTTGGGTGGAGGCTGCTGAAACAACCAAGGCTGCTGCAGGGAAGCCCCCCTACCACTGCAGTAGTCCGCTGAATTGAACAGGATAGTGCTGGTGTGATTACCTGCCTGAGATAGATAACCTGCCCATTGATTACTTGTTGGGAGAAGGGTTCTCCATTCACTCTTCCCCTAGACTCTTGCAGTGGACATGGCAGTAAAACTCTGATAGAAGGAATGTCCTGAGCACAAACTGATAGCATACTCACCCATTCAGAAAGGACTGGTTTTAACAGTCATTCTATTAAAAGAACCTTACTTTAAAAATGACACAAGTACCTTAAAATACTACTGGTAAAAACTGCCACGTAACAGCAATAACGTTCAGTCACCAAATGTCACTGACATTTCTATTTCCTTGTCCACCTGCTAGTTCAGACCTAGCTCAGAATAATAATAATAATAATAATAATAATAATAATAATAATAATAATAAGAAGAAGAAGAAGAAGAAGAAGAAGAAGCTGTAACATCTGTGCATAAGTATTCCTAAAGTTACAGTACATGCGACTTCTATGAAGTCACCACATCAACCAATTTTTTTGTCAGGAAGATCTACATACCTACTTCTCCCAGGCTGGAACAAGCAGCCATTTCATTCCTGAGAGGTCTTGTATAAATTCAAACAGAATCAGTGAATTCTTAACTAAAACATCAGATACATGCTCAATATGACATATTTGTATCATTAGCCTGATGATACTGAATTGATATTATCTCAGTCATAATTTCCTATTTAGTTTAGAAAGGACTGTTGTTAGTTCTCAAATGTAACATCATCTGATCAGTCTGCCTTGGACCAGTGGCTTATCTGTCACAGAAATGATCATTTTAATTATTTTAGTGTTTGCACTATCCTAACATAGCACAACCCAAACAGACAACATGGTGAAAAGGTGTGAGAGAATGAACTAAGAGAAACTCTGAAGAGCTGCAGTCTTCAAAATCAGCAGTCTTAGTAATACCAGAAAGTTACAGCTAGTCCATATATATCATAATAGATCACTCTTCAATCAATGTAACACACCAGATTTCCTTCAGCAAATGGATTTATTGACGTAACTTTTTATAACCATGTACAGCATCTATGCATCTCCCATTGGAAGAATATTCAGCGATAGTGCTAATGTTAGTCTGACACACAGCTTTACCCAACAATTTTCATTACATTTCTAGCAACAAACAGTGGTGTACTCCACAGATGGTCGTAAATGGCCAAAGCACCCAGGTGTTCAAAAGAAGAACAGAAATTTAAGACTCCCATCAAAAAATAAAGCCTGATTCTGGATTCTTTCGCTTTAAATTTCTTTCAGTCCCGTGTTCTCTAAGTGCTGTGAATATTAATCTACATACCAACGAGTGTTGGCCCTCAATATTCATCAAAGCTGCTGCCTGTCAAAATGAAGGGCTTTTTGCTGCTGACTCAGGAATCAACTCAAGTTAATTCTGAATTTTTCCCTCCATTTAAAAGGCAAAGATCAAGACAAACTATCTAATCCCTTGCCACTCGCTCTGATTGAATAAAAATCCATCCAAACTTTAAAGGCTTGTTCTCTCCATTCGGTCACTGAATTCCAACTGAAGGTACCAGTTATCAGGGTGTCTTTTGTAAACAGTTGATCATCTCAAAAGAAAGAAAAACTCCAAATTGTCTGCTCACAATTATGGTAATAAAGAACTTGCAGTCACAAATATCTCATGTCAGTGATGGACGTGTGAGATGAATGCCTCCAAAAACCACCAATTACCTCCTTCCAGCCATTCAGTTCAACAAGAGTTCATCTGAGGTTGCACATTAAATTCAGAGGAGAACAAGTGGTATCAATGGCCTCAACGATTTACCAAACTCCATCTAAAACATTTGCATTTAAAGTGTAACCACAGTTTGGACATTTTTAATTAGTCCATTTCTAGACCACACAGAGAGAATTATTTATGTAAACTAGGCCACCATATCTAATAGTAACATAACAACATTCTGTAAATATTTAGGAAAAGTAGAAAGTAGAGAGCAATTGATCTTAAAATGATTAGCGTTGCTCCAGTAAGAGAAACAGAATTCCAATCAAAGGGAAAAACAAGAAAAGCACACGTACAGCTCAAACGCAATACACTACTGCACGAGAGTTTAACTTCAGCGCTGCTCACTCAGCTACACAAAACAGAATCTAAATTAATATACAAAAATGTTTTATTTCACAGTGAGGTACATAAAGCTTCTAACTTTAGTAGGCTAAGGCTAAGAGAAGATTGCCTGTTATGATAAAGAGTTTCACATTTCTGACATATCCATACCTATTATTGTTTGTGAAGAAAGGCACCAATATTATTTATCCATCCACAGTTTGCTTCTGCATCCACTCCTTGAGGAATGAAGATGGATTATCTGAGGGTCAGTGACTTACTGACCATCATGGACCCAGAGAACTAAAACACACATTTATGTGTACAAGTACCCAAATTAAAAAATAAAATAAAAAAAAAAAAGCTCATATGTAAACATATTACAAAATTCTGTTAGTTTTTTCCTAGTGGTGTTGGCAATATATTCCTGTAAAACTAACCAGCTGTGTTATTGTTTCCTGTTTACAAAAAAAAAAAAAAAAATAAGAAAACACACGCACACTAAATCGCCTCACATTGGAGTTAAAAAGGCACAGCATCCAAACTGTCCAGCATGATAAAGGCACTCCCAGCCCTCCCAATGACCTCCCGGCTGCATGGTTCAAGAGTAACAATGTTGAAGGAAGACACTTAGTACAAACGGTTTATTAGGAAGGGCTTGCTCCTTGAAATGTCAGTTCAGACCATCCTTGTACGCAGTTGGGATGCTGTCAACTGAAGTCTGGAAAAGCCACATGTAAAATGTGACGTTTAAATGTATATTGGCATACATTCGGCAGAAGAACTGGCACAGGCAGGCATAGCTGCTGTTGGTGGTAGCTCCCTCCAATCTGCTCCCCTTACATCAAGGCACAGTTATGGTCACAGTTGCTGAGTTGTTTGTTTGCATAGTTTGCAAGGAAACGGAGACATCAAACAAGCCCTCTCACTGACAATAGTCCCTCACCTGTTCCATAGACCTGGTGGCAGCTGACAGCAGTGACAGCATCACTCTATGCAATACAGCATCACTGTATGCAAGCTTTCCCTCTTGCATGCCATCACCTTAGGGACCTGCACCATCTTCTCACGTACCAATGGCCACCTCATCCGCTGCAGCTCCAGGCAGACCCAGCTGCCACCCTCCTTCCACAAGGGGCGGCTGGGAGCTGTAATTTGGCAGCTCAGTCGGCGAAGCGCTGCAGCAGGTGGTCGTCACCGTGCCGGGCACTGCCACTATCCATGAAGCGCTCGCAGGGGAACTCAATGAGGTCAGCCTCACTGAGTGCACAAGCAGCACCACGGGGTGGACGGTGGGACTGGAAGCCCGAGAAGTCAGCAGACACACCAGTGCCCATGGAGCGGAGCGGCCGTCGGGTGGAATAGAGCTGCCGCACATGAACGGGAGCTGCTTTCCTTCGCCGCCGCCCCAACATCTTCTTCCGAAGCAGGCGGGAGGCCCAGGCTGCCAGTGCAGCAAAGAGCAGCAATGCATTGACTGCCAGCAGCACCAGCGTGAGGAGCTGCTGGTCGGGGCCGCGGGGCCCGCCCGCCACCGCTGCACTGCCCTCGGGTAGGGTGACCAGCCCCACACAGTGGTCCCGTGGTGCTACTGGGCACACGCGGCCGCCAAGCACACCCTCGACACACACGAGGTAGGGGGTGTCTGGGCGCAGCTCTCGTAGCGTGGCGGCTGGCTCGCCGCGCTCAGGCAGATAGATGAAACGCTGGAACTTGACAGCAGCACCAAAGCGGTCAAAGAGCAAACGAAAGCGTACGGGACCGAGCAGGCGGGGGCTGCGGTGAGGCCGTACGGCCCAGCGCACTGTCACTGAGCTGGAGCCCACCGCCTCCACCGACAGGTTGCAGAGGAACAGCTTGTTGAAGTCGCACGGGTCAGACACCAGTGGTGGCATGCTGGAAGATGGCACAGAGCGGGGCCTGCCTCCACGCCGGGGCCAGGCCACGCTGGGTGGCACCGGCCCTGAAGCCTTGGGGTGGGCAGGCAGCAGTGTGGGGCTGGGAGACTCCGCCATGCCCTGTGGTGCCACCATCTCATCTTCAGGCACTGCCAGCAGATGGGCAGTGGAGGCAGATGGAGGAGGTGCACCTGGGGGCCCGTGTGGCAGCCCTACAGGCCCCACAGCCCTGCTGCTATTGGTGCCAAGACCCTCAGCAGCTGGCAGAGGGGATGCAGAGGGAGAGGCGCCATTGAGGCAGGGGCTGCCGTCGGGTGGTGGCAGCAGCTGGTTGTCCTGCAGGTAGTCAAGGTACTTGCCAGCCAAGGTGGGTGGCAGGTGGCACTGCACAAAGACGGTGAGTAGGCGGCCCTGCGAGTGCCAGGCCCCCAGCCAGTGCTTGAAACCGCGGAGGCGGCAGTCACAGCTCCAGGTGTTCCCTTCCAGCTCCAAGCGGTAGAGAGCCGGGCTGGAGGCGAAGAGCTCACCAGGGAGTGTGGCCAATGCATTGTCTCGCAGGCTGAGCTCCCGCAGGTGGCTGAGGCGGACAAAAGTGGTGGGGTGCAAGGCGGTCAGCGCATTGCGGCTCAGATCCAGTGCCTCCAGGCTGCTGAGTGGCTCCAGAAGCGTGTCAGGAAGGTGGCTCAGCTGGTTGCCCTCGAGGCGTAGCTCTTTCAGTGAGCCCAGCCCCATGAAGGCATCTGGTGCCAGGTGAGCCAGTCGGTTGTCACTGAGTGAGAGCTTGGCCAAGGTGGGCAGGTGCCGAAAAAGTCCCCCTGCTAGCTGCTGCAGGCTGTTGCTGGCCAGCAGCAGGGTGTGGAGGGAGCGCAGTGGTCCAAAGAGTTCTGGGTGGCGAAGGGAGCTCTGCTGGTTCCCAGAGAGGTCGAGGAAGCGCAGCCTAGCCAGGCCGGTGAATGCCCCACGGCTCAGCCAGCGGATGCGGTTGGACTCCAGGTGCAGATAGAGTAAATTGGGCAGCCCCGAGAAGGTGGAGTCACCCAGTGAGCCCAGCTCATTGCCATCCAGGCGCAGCTTGACCAGGCTGCCAAGGCCAGAGAAGGAGGCGGCACTGAGACGGCCAATCTCGTTGGCATTCACATAGAGGATGCGCAGCTGGCCAAGAGTGCTGAGCGTGCCGGGGACCAGTGCAGGCAGGAGGTTGTTGCCCAGGTAGAGCTCCTCCAGCCGGCCCAGGTGCTCAAAGGCCTTGGGATGCAGGGAGCGGATCCGGTTGTACTGCAGGTCCAGGCGCTGGAGCCCAGATAGGCGGTGGAAGTCAAAGGCGGAGATGTTGGTGATGAAGTTGCCTCCCAGGCTGTAGGTGAGGACATCCTGGGGTTCGTCGGTCTTGGGCACGGAGCGCAGGCCACGGTTGGTGCAGAGGAGATGCTGGTGCTGCTGGCAGTCGCATGGCTCGGGGCAGATAGGCTCGGCCGAGGGCAGCAGCAAGAGAAAGAGCGCGACGGAGCCCCACGGCACCATCAGGCTGAGCCGGCGCCGCGCCCCCATCCCGGGACGAGCCGAGGGCTGCTTCCCCCGGCGGCTTTGTGTCCCTCCGGCATCCCACCGCTCCTCGGCGGCTGCTAATCGACCCCTCCTCTGCTCCGCGCCGGACCGAGCTCCGCGCCGGGCAGGCGGGCGCCGCGACCGGTGTAGGTCGCAGTACCCGACACCATGGGCTCCCGTCACCCGAGCCGGCCGGGGCGGGGAGCGGCAAGAGGGCAGCGGGTGCCGGGCTCTGCCCGGGGCCGGTGCCGCAGAGCGGAGCCGAGCGGCTTGTCCGCTGCTCCGCCGGCTCTCCCGGGGGCGGAGGGGGCGGGCGGAGCGCGAGGATGGGGCGGGCGGGGTGGGGGGAGCCGGAGAAAGACGAGCTCCGAAAGTGACCGAGAAAAACTAGGCGGAAATTCGTACTTCCCACACTGTGCCCTGGGGGAGCGGAGGATCGGATGGAGAGGGGAAGATGGAGCGCGGCAGGGAGGGAAGGGAAGGGGGAGGGAGGCTGCAGCCCGTCCTGGCTCGGCCCGGCCCCGGCAGCGAGCGGGGGCCAAAGTGGGAAAGTGGGAATTGGAACCGGCTGCGGCCGCCTCCCGCCACATGGGCTGCAGGCAGAGCTGCGCATCGGGAGGGGGAAGGGAGGAGGAGTACACGAGCCGCCCCCACCGCAGTCTCCCTTTTTTAGGTCGCGTTTAGGAACCTGCCAAAAGCAATAGTTACGGTTCGCCCCAGATTAAGGGCTACGTTTAGTATTCAGCAGATGGCAGTCAGAGGACTAAGCCACCCATAGTACCTCAAGGAATGAGATTTCCTTCATCCTCCGCACCAGCCTGCTCGGGAGGTTCCCAGCACCAGCGGCCCTTGAAGATGTATCTGAGCATCTTCAGCTCCATGAGGCTCCTTGGATGCTCTGTTGAAATAAATTCCATTTTTAAAAAGTCTTCTGTCTCAACAGTATCCAAATTCAAGTGAAAGGAAGTTGTCAGCGTGCTGAAAAGCAAGTAGGTTGTGTACCCGTCCATTCACTGTCTTGCTTTTCTTTCCTGTTGGCATTGGTTTTGTTTCCTAAGATGCTGCCAGCAGGGTAAATGAGTGACTAATGGCAGGAGGAAATGAATATATATGCAAGCTGTTTAAAGCTGTCAAATACAAGAGAAGGAAGATAATGCCCAAAATTCTGGGTTGGAAATCCAATAAATACTTTGGGAACTGCGAACTTGTGCCCAACCACATACATTTGAATACACTTCTGGATCATGCCTGTTCTTGCACTAGAAAGAAAACTTCCTAATAGTGTCAGTTGTGTTCTTAGTGGCAGTGTCAGTGTGAGCAGATAGTGTGGTACAGGACTTTGTGCTGAGGCCCTGTTGCCCACTGTTATAGAACAGCACTACATTGAGCTAGCTCTGGCTTGGTCCTTCAGTCTTGTGGCTGGAGAACAAAAAGCAGCTCCAAGTCTGCTCTGAGGATGAGGCAAAGTATCCCACATGGAGACAGTTGTCAGATTTGCTTCAAAAGCACAGCATCAGGCTGAAGAAACCTTGAAGAACATTCATGGATCAATCAATGGACTGTCTCTATGAGCATCTTGATTCTTAGCTGTTGTAGTTATGAAGGCTTTATGAATGGTACAATTTTGTAGTGGTAACTGCGTTGTGTTGCTGTGGGAAGTCATGCTTAGGACAGGAGAGTGATGTTTTATTTAACCTGGATAAATTTTGCAAATATCTTCTAAAAATCAAGTGAGCAGCTATGAATTATTACTTGCTCCTTGGGAAAACCCGGTGTGAATAACAGTGCACTGAAAAATAGTTATGACAAGGTCAGTTGGCTAAAGAGAGTTTGAATTCAAAGCTAAAGAGGTATTGGTGAGCTTTATTTGTGAGAAATGACAACTACAGTAGGCAGACTTGATCATCTAGAAGAGCAAGTGAAAAAATAACCTAACTATACCTTAAAGTCTACTCAGAAGGAAAGTTGTCATAGCAGATTGCCATCAAAAATGAAAAATATCTGATTAAAAATGGTGGCAATCAGAGTTGTCAGATTCCAAATCGTGTTGACTTCTGAAGATTTTTCTGCTATCCTGTCATCAAACAAGCATGTTCTTAGATTAACTTTTATTTATAATTGTGCAGTAAATTGTAGCTACATTGTTTTCTGGGGATAAGCAGAAGTTTATTTGCTGAGTTTCTGGCTTGTTTTATTTTCAGCAATACCATTAGTAAGGCATTTCTTTCCTACAGTGAGTCTAAGCAAGTTTCACATGATGAATTTTTTGCTATCCTTTTTCCTTCTTTTTCTATGTTACAAAAGGATCTCTTCCAGCATTTGTTCATGCTTCTAGTGCCCATGGATAAGAATCCAGAGCTTTTAGCTCACCTTCTTACTGAATATGTATTTGCTTGCCAGGTTTTTTTCTTTACGGTGTCTATCACATCACATGTAATATTAAGGACAAAGTGGAGTGTTCTTTCTACAAAGACTATGTTTCTTTTCTCACTCTCAAAGCTACTTTAGTACTGGAGAGGACACTCTGTCTGAGTTTTGTTTAATTGCAAGTAGATCATAATCAAGTAACGATTTTTTTTTTTTTACCTCCAACAAATTTGGTTAACTATGGTGTGCTTTAAAAAGTGAAATCTGAGGAAACCATTCTGTATAATGGAATGCTTATTTTCAGTTCCTTTGGGTTTCTTTTTTTTTGAAACATACTCAAAAGTTTCGGGGCAATTTATGAACTGTCCTTCCTGTAGAAGCACTGTAGATCTTTTTCTGTTCGTGTGTCATTGCAAATACTTCAGATTTAAGTCAAATTATGTCTTTTGCAGTGGCATTGCTTTCGATTTCCGCATTCTGACACTTAGCCAACATTGTTGTTTTCACTGGCTTTTGGGGAATTGTGTGTGTCAGAACTTTTGTTGAAAAATCACTAGTGATGCTTAGGAAGAAAACTCATCATGTTTTTGTTCTTTCTCTGAAAATATCTTAAAATAAAAATCTTAATATCTTAAACCAGAAGCAGAATGCACAAATACAATGCCTCTATTCTAATTTGTTGTTGATGCGGGCCGCGTTGTCATTGGGCTGTTCGGAAAGACGATGCCCAAAACGCATCTGTTGTTTTATTTTTTAAACTCAGGTAGGAAATTATTACTCGAAATGCATTAGGAACACAGCTGCTCAGTAAAAAAAAATGCCACATTTGTTTTCCTACTTTGGAAGAGAACTTCCTAACTGCAGTAGTTCTTGTTTCCTTATGCAAGCGCACAGAAACATTTCAAATGTGTGACTGAGAAATAGTAATCATGTACCACTCACTGAAGAAATAATCTGACTATGAAAAACGGTTTGAAGATAACTACAAAAGGAGCATCCTTTTAAGATTATCTTCAAGTGCACCTTCATTATTAAGATTTAAAGCATGAGGACTTTTAAGAGACAGGAATAAATATCAAAACCAGAAATGCTATCTTTCCTCTGATATATATCTGTACCCATGATGACTGGGAGAAAACTGACCTTAAATCAGGGTTTCATTCATGACTAAATAGTATCCATCTGGTTGTTATACCGAAGGCTTTGGACTTTTTTTGTTGTTATTTTTTTATTATTAATTTTTGAGAGATGTTATCTAAGCGCTGATTAGAGGGCTGGTGGTTAAACATGGTGAATACATATTTGTGGGCAGAATGCAAAATGGAGTGAAAGGAGCAGCAGCATGCTTAGTGTGACCTATCCCAGCATGTACTGGGAATGTGGCAGTACTCATTGAAGAAGGAAGAATTACTCTTTCTTGGTTCTGGAATAGGAGAATACTTGGTGCCAATCTGGTAAGTTTAAGGCTAATACCTCATAACTTCATTTAGCTACTGAGCATGATAATGGAAGTTTTATCTCTTAGAAAAGCAATTTTTCCATTGGTCTGTACAGTTCCACTGCCCACTAAATATTGAAGGTGTTCTCATTTGAATTTATACAAAACGTTTCTGGAAGTGTTACCTTTAGCCTTTGTTTCTTATTGAGACCAGTGTCTTAATGACACATTTAAACAATTTGACCTTAGCTTCAGAATTTTCATATAAAACAAGACAGAAAGCTTCTGTAAATTGCTATATGGGATGCAGATGTTTTGTTGGTTACAATGAAAAAACTTGCAGTTGTTTGACTCCCAGTGTCACTGGTATACATCCGAACTCGGGCAATATAAATACAAAACCTGTGTATTTTCAGAAAGAACATACAGTTGCAATTGAAATTTTTGTAATGAAGCTTTACCATAAGCCACACCTTATGGTATTATAATTAAATAATTATAATTTAAAAAAATAAAATAAAATGTTTTGTTACTGTATACATAGATTATGCACTTTATGAAGGCAGCTCGGAAAGTAATGCCTCCTATTTTATGATTTCGTCCAGTGACGTCAGAGGTGGATTTTGGTGTTTGACATCACAGATTGAACCTTCCCAACAATATTCCATTATATGTTGTTGCCATGAGACAAATGGCAGCAGAGGGGCAGTCGGGCAAAAGAGCATCTGATATGGAAACACAGGTGAAGCAATGGTGTGGAATGGAATCCCTTCATTTGAAAAAAAATTGCACCCACTGACATTCACTGGAGCTTGCTGAACATTTCTGGAAGACCAAATAGGGGATGTGAGCACATCAGGGCAGTGGTGGTGTGTTTCAGCAGTGGTGACAGTGACAGCAGGTCACCTCTGCTGGTACAGATTGTTTTGAGCGTGGTATTTCCCCTATGAGGAGAGACTAAGAGAACTGGGTCTGTTTAGCCTTGAGAAAAGAAGGCTGAGAGGGGATTTGATCCAGGTTTATAAATACCTGAGGTGTGGGAGCCATAGTGGTGAGGCTGGTCTCTTTTCAGTAGTGCGTGGGGACAGGACTAGGGGAAATGGGATGAAACTTCAGCATAGGAAGTTCCGCACGAATGTGCGCAAGAACTTCTTTACAGTGAGGGTGACGGAGCACTGGAACAGGCTGCCCAGGGAGGTGGTGGAGTCTCCTTCTCTGGAGATATTCACGACCCGCCTGGACACTTACCTGTGTGACGTGGTGTAGGGAACCTGCTTTGGCAGGGGGGTTGGACTCGATGATCTCTAGAGGTCCCTTCCAACCCCTACAATTCTGTGATTCTGTGATTCTGTATGCAGGCTCTTGTTCATCCATTGGAATATACACAGCTAATGGTGGAGACTATATTGAAAAAACAGCGTTTTGTAGCTAAGAATTTGATCTATTAAGTAGTGTTATTGTGTTCTTTGTTTGTGTTGTAGTTTCCATGGAAATAATTGGAAGGTATTCAGAGCAGCCTTCATAGATATGACCCTAGAAAATTCATTTTCATTCAGTGCAGCCCAGGCAAGACAAAATGTTGGGTACCCACCAAAAGCATTAAAGATGCATTAAAGCATCTTTTAAGTGGTCACCATTTTGGTGCTGTTCTGTGCATCAGTGCCAGTAATGCAAATACCACAGTGTAGGAAAAACACAAGAATTCTAGTGATAAATGCAGTAATATTCTTTTCCTTTAAAATTGCACAAACAATTCATCCGTGTTGTGTAATTTATCCTGGTTGCTCTTACAGTTGTAATTCACATTTCAAATAAAACTTCTTCCTGATATGGTGGTTTGTGTTCATTCATAACGAAATGCCATTTGTGACATCCAGTTCTTCAGAAATAAAGCATGACTCCCCGAGCAACAGTTAATATTATATGCTTGTTCTGCTCCGTGGAAGGAAAGCCACCAGATGTTTAATAGATATCTGCCCCCATTATCCATAGAGGCCTGTGGGCTATAAGGCTCTGCTGATTGCAAATACCATTAAATCTTTTCTGAACCAAACATCTGAGTAAAGTATTTGTGTTTTATGACAAGATGCTAGTCTAGACATGCTTTTAGCATCGAGGGTGTGTTGAGTCAAACAACCAAAACCCAGTGAGAATTTCACACAGTGTAGGTAGCCTATTCCTCTTGGACTTCCTCTGGGCAGGTAGTTCCAGGATTGTGTATTAATTACAGCAATTATTTACTTCATGTATATTAGTAAACTGCCCAAGCAGTTTCAAATCTGGCTTTAGGGTTTCCCTGTGTAGGCAGTGTTAAACAAATTGCGTGTTCGCGTGTTGTGTCTGCAAGTGAAAATAAGCTGGCTCAGTTTATACAGTTAAATGCAAATCAAGGGAAGGATGCTGTTGCTAGTGTTAGTGCTTCATAACAATGAAGAGAGAGTTAGATATCTGAATTCGGATGTGTAGCAATCTCTTCTAGTACGGATCTTTTATCACTGCCTTTCATCTGTTAGATAGTGTGAATCATACTTGCAAAAGTCCAACCAATTGTGTTACTAATATATTTTGCATTAGCCAACATTTACTTCCTGAGAGAGAAACTCCTTAACCGAAGTACATCCTTTTTGTGTAGTTCTACATCTGTGACAGGAAGAAAGGAGAGAACATTATTTGTGTCAGGATAAGAGTGATGTAATGTATGTAAAACAAATGCTTATGTAGCTTTTGTAAGCCTAATTAGCAGTTGCAGTGTCTGCAATTCTTTTGCATTATTATCTGTTTATATACTGAATCTTTGCAGTATTGTTAGACCAGTTTTTCCATAACTGGGTAACAAATCAGGCAAGTGTTCTTGCAAACATTTTCCTCTTCTCTTTCTCCATAAAAGGATATGTGTACTTAACAGCAATCTCATTTATAATGGGTAATGCTCTCTTGCCATGTTATTAGCGTGATAAATACTCTTTTCTTGTCCAGTCATCCCATAATTTGGAGAGTCTATAGACAAAAACCCTAACACAAAATAGCACTTGGACCAGGACTCTGTTTACCAACTAGTAAAAAAATGTTCTGATAGACATGCACAGAAACAGATAATAACTGTACTGTTAATTGACCTTTACAGTGTACCAGGATAGAAGGGATCTTTCAGTGTCATTTCAGTGTCATTCTCCAGGGATGGAGGTATTGGCACAGCACTTCCGTATGTTTACAAGGGTCCTTTATGTGCTCCAAAATGACATTCAGGAGGATCAAAGGCAATGCTGAGTTCCACGTTGTGGTTTGGATCCTCATTGCTCTCCTTGAAGATGGCCTTTTGCCAATCATCAGGAATCTCTCTCAGTTCCTATGATCATTTGAAGTTAGTAGTGAGCAGCCTTGTGATGAAATCAACCAAGATGCAGATTGTCTGGAACCTTGAATTTGCATATGTGCAATTATCTTTAGTGGTCCCTGACTTGATCATCCTTTGTTGTAGGCAGTACTTCACTCCCACGCACTCTGCTACTAAGATGAAGGAGCTGGGAAAGCTAAGGAATATCCTTACCAGTACAATGGTAGAATACAACAGAGGTGCAAAGGCATTAAATGGTTTCTATTTTTCCATATCCTTTACCAGTAGGTCTCTGCTCTGTTAAGCAGTGGTTTCTCCTTTTCCTTATGTAGTTACTGTTTTGATGCCAGTATTGAAGCCCTCCTCATTTTTGCTTTTCACATCTGTAGCTAGTTTCAGCTCCAGACGAGCTTTGAATTTTTATGTTTGCATCCTGCATACTTAAGCAATGTCTTCATTCTCTAGGTAGTCTGATTCTTCACCCATCTTCTGTCATTCTTTGCCATACTGGTTTGGCTTCCTAAATGTCCAAACCAATCATTCTTGTGCTTTGAGGAGGCTGTCCTTGAAAATCTGCCATCTTTTCTGGGTTCCTTTGTTCTTCACGGCAGTAACCTATGGGTCCTGCCAAGCAGCTCTCTGAACAAGGCAAGGTCTGCTTTCATGAAGACTAGGACTGTCATAACCGGTCTTGCTCATTCAGGATTTTAAACTCCTCAGCGTTACATCATTATGGTTGTTGCAGCTGAGTTTCCCTTCAACATCCACATCCCCAGATCGTTCTTGTCTGTTCAGGAAAGCAGGTCCAACAAACTCAGTTTGTCAGTAACCTGTAACAAGAAGTTGGCATCAACATGCCACATCCACATTCACCCACCACATCTGTTTTTAGTGTAAATGAATATTAAATAGTAGAAAACTACATTAGACATTATGTGTCTGACCCACTGTTTTTGTTTCTTTTGCGCTCTTTTCTTTTTATGTTTTAATTAATATATATATCTATAAATATGTATACATATATACATCTGTTTATGAGGGTGGATAGTGGTAGGACAAGGGGGAATGGTTTTAAACTGAGAGAGGGGAGATTTATGTTAGATATTAGGAGAAAGTTTTTCAGAGAAGGTGGTGAAGCACTGGAATAGGTTGCTCAAGGAGGTTGTGGATGCCCCATCTCTGGAGGCATTCAAGGCTAGGCTGGATGTGGCTCTGGGCAGCCTGGTCTGGTGGTTGGCAACCCCGCACATAGCAGGGAGGTTGAAACTAGATGATCATTATGGTCCTTTTCAACCCAGGCCTTCTATGATTCCATGATATAAAAGTTTATTACTTGTATACATGACTATATCATACGTTTTATAGGCAGCCCAAGATATTTCCTCTTCACTCAATGCAGCCCAGGCAAGCCAAAAAATTGGATGTCCATGTTAGACTCTGAACTGGAGTTATTCAGCATAGCTTTGACATTAATAGAGCCATGAGGTCATGTGCTTTCACCAAAGATATGTCCTCAAGTGATTTTAAAGAAAGCATTTAGACATATGACTAAGTTATGATTAAAAACACTGTCTTGGTCATTGGTTTTAGTCATCTGTTATCAGAGTAAAGTGTCACATGAGTCTTTTTACATCTTTTCAAGAAATTGCTTTGTTGGTTGTGGTTTTTTTGTTTGCTTGTTTTTGTTTTTTGTTTGTTTTTTTTTTTCTCCTTTTGCTGCTTCTGGAAGCATCTCTCAGAACTTTCTGACAGTGGCAGGCAACTTTCCAATTTCTGATATAACTTCTTCCTGTTTAGTATGCATCCTCTTGAGGATCTAAATTATCCTTTAGAGTAAAAAGTGCTCTTTTCTCCTGGCATTTTAGTATTCTGATATTTATAGGGGACCCTGTTCTCTCCCTTCTGGCTCTTTTGCCATGATAAACGATGCAAGCTGGCTTAAGCTGCTGTGAACAGACAGACTCAGTTCCCCTGTGGATGCCAGTGTGTCTCGTTCCCGTTTGAGTTACTCTTTCTTGGACGAATAAATGATGGAAATCTACATGCAGCCGCAGATAAAGGCTCTGTCATGCCTGAAAAAAGTTTTGTATACTTAAAATTATGATAGGTTTGATTCTACTTAACTCTGTTTCATTCATCTGTCTCCACTAACGTGTCCATTTGTGGTGATATTTGAATAGTGACATTGCTAAATATAATTGAAAAATCGACAACATTGTCAGTTCTTCTTAGTTCCACATTCTTGCTGTATATGGCTGTTTGTGGTACTATGTGTAATAACTGTTAGTGAAAATTAAGGCGGTAAGGCTGCATTACATCAGCATTCAGTCTTAAGCACCAAACATTTCTATATACATTGACCTGTGGATTATATGTGTATTTAGAGTAGCAGATGTAAGCATGCTTTCTTTCACTTCACACTGGAGGCAGTAAACTTCTGGAGCAGAGAAAAACATATTTTTAGTCTTGTATTGCAAATGACTCTGTGCAAACATTTTTGCTTGTGTAAGTGCCTTGGTAAAGTGTTCGTAGAATTCTTCAAAACATTTGCTAATTAAAATGAGAGGATCTATAAAAAACAAAGTAGAAGCAAAAGCATTGCAGTTCTTGTATTCTTTCCATTTGTATAAATATTTGCATTTTGATTACAGTGTACTTAATACCACATGATTAAATGTTGTTTTGAATCAAAGCTGTTGCTAATGCTATACCTGAGACTTGTTTAAAGTGGGTGATTTATTGGTAAAATTCAATTAGATATCACAGTATTGGGTTATGAGTTACTTCAGCTAAATATGTTCAGTTCAAAAGAGGAGTAAGTAATGCTGTACAGTATTAGGGATAGAAGGAAATGCTTGTCATGACAAGTAGCTTAATGTGTAGAGCTGGAGAGTAAAGGTTTGTAAGAGTACCTTACATAAATGATATGATGATACTCCCACAGTCTAGGAACATGTGGGCTAGGTGATAACAGTGTAAGGTGGAGATAAACATGGCTGGAAAAATTGCACCTGGCCTATATTGATAATTACTCTAAAACTTGCTGGGTGTGTTAGCTTTGGTTCTGCAAGGATTTATGCTGTGTCTGCAGTGCAGTATTATCTTTCATTAAAAATCTGGGTGATGGAATGTAATATTCTCTACTAAGACAGGGGAGGTTTAGGTGAATATTAGGAGGAAGTTTTTCACACAGAGAGTGGTGAAGCACTGGAACAGGTTGCCCAAGGAGGCTGTGGATATCCCATCCTTGGAGGTACTAAGGCCAGGCTGGATGTTAAAAGTTTGTATTACCCAAAAAATAGTGAAGAAGAAAATGTAGATGAAGGGCAACAAGGACAAAGAGAGTTAGAGCAGTCTGGGGAGTGTATGAAGGTACACAGGACTGGGCCTCTGCGGTTGAGAAGTGACAGCAGGGAATGTAGTAGCAAGAGGCAGAGGAGACCATAGCAAACAATTCTTAGTGACAGTGCGGTCAGGACGTGTTGGCTGCCAACAGCTGAGAGCATGGCAGGAAGAGAAATCCTCTGCTGCTGCTGGCTGTGACTTTTGGGACAAGGAGGGCTGGTTGGTTTAAAAAATGCTGATGGTCATTCTTGGGGGGAGACTGTTATGATGTATAAACCTCTGGGTTTAAGTTTTCAGTGGTAAGAGTACTTTGTAAAGTGCATGCCAGTCTTCTTCACCACTATATGCAAGAAGCCTTTTGTTAGAAACATGGTGGTGGGACAGGAAGGGATTGCTTTTGTTTGTGGGATGTTTAACCAAGAAACAAAGCTCAGTAAGTTAAACTTGAGAGGCTCATCACCTGCCTTGCAGTCATTACAATTTGTGTAGCATTTAAATATTTATTACAGCTTCTGCTGACAGAAGCTGCAACTTTAGCTTAGAGGTCGCTTCTTTTGAAAAATCAGACTTCCCAGATGTTTCAAATTAGACAGCCTTGAAATAAAGGACTCCAAAATTGAGGGGGTTTGTGAGTTGATCTGTGATAGAGACAAATACAGAGCCTGATTCTCTGTGGTAGCATTTATGTGTTTGGACTAAAGAAATGCTTTTTCTCTTTAAACCTTCTAGTTCTTGTCTTGCTGATAACAGTCTCTTGCTACTACATTCCCTGCTGCTACACCAAAATCCCTGCTTATTTGTAAATAATTATGCAATATTTAAGGTCAGACTGTGTATTGAATATACATAAATATTTAACGGCAACCAAAACTCTGATATTTCCTAATGATTCAGCATTTAGCTTTTCGAATCAGGGTACATTTAAGTTTCATACTTGCGTGTTTCCAACTTAAATTCTTAACATATAAAATGCTCTAACACTGCTGCACACTGGTGGCACTACATATTTTTCTTTATGTTACATCAAGAAAATAATCAGATCTAAAATATGTTGTTTTCTGTATCCTCCCAGGTATCACCTGATGCTTCTGTTTGAGAGTCACAATCATCAGGTCATTCTGGAGTTACTTGGGCAGTGGATGCTGAGTGATGTTCTAAACTGGGTATTCTTTCTGATTAAGAAGTTTTACTTATTTCTCATGTAGCACACTGCATTTAGAATATAAATTTCTGTAGTCACATACAGTTTTTTTTTCTGTTTCTGCATACGAGCATAATATGAGTAGAATGACATGGAGTTGTGTCTTGAGAGGGCTTGTGCACTAAGTCTGCTTCAATTAGACCCTGTAAAACTAGTTGTCAAGAAAAAGATAGATGAATGCTGGATGTGTAGATATCTTCATCCGTACTGTTCTGTCAGGGTTGTTTTATCTCACTTTAATTTTCTTCTTCCCACCTCTGTTTTTTTGTTGTTTTTTTTTTTTAAACCATGATGGATTGCATTTGTGCACAAATTCAGTAAAATAAGCCTGTACCAAAATTAACATCCTGAAAGTAATAAAACTTAATAGAAGCCACATCTGTGATGGACTGCTTGTTAACAGCAATCTGTAGGATCAGTGCAAACATATCATGTTGCAGATATCTCTTTCTTAATCAGCATAGGCTTCAAAGGCAGAGGAAGGGAATAAGGGCAGGAGGGAGAACTGCAGACATAGGAAAATAATCTTTGTGGTGTGTGTATTTTCTGGTATTTTCAGAATTCTTACAGTCATTCTCAGTTGATGTTTTTATACCATAGTTTATTACTGTGATTGGCTGTAATTGCTCTAATAGGTTGGAGGTGACTGCTCAGCTTTAGTTACTACATTCATAGAATATAAACTCTGTTTTCTTGAATTTATTGTTATAAAAGAAGGGAAACGTGTATGAGTAATGCCAGCAGAATACTTGTTTAACACAACCTGGTGATATCCAACCTCAAAATCTGGAGAATGGTCTTCAGAAAAATACTCATTTAATTGGAATCTCTACAATATGCTTGTGTCTAATGTGCAACACACGTAGTTTTCTAAAAGGAAAGTTACTAATTGATTTGGAGTTAAGTGCAGAATGCCGGACTTGCATTGATTTCTCTGCCTCAGTGAGTCACCAGGTGAACCAGAAGTTACATTTGGGTCCAGATCTTCCAGTGGCATAGTTTATCATGGCATTACTGGCTCTTCCTTACACCAGCTAAAAAGCTGGCACATCAACAAGCCACATTTTTACTCACTCCCACCTGTAAGCATTTTAAAATTGTTCCTAACATGAAGAGAAATGTATGTGGCTGAATTACCATGAAAATTATACATGTACAAAAAAATAAGTCTTGTTTCTTTCTTACTGGTAACAATAGCGTGTTCAAAATCTGAAATACAATAGGAATGGAGGAAAAGAATGGTTGCGACTATTCAATTGTACCATTGATTCTCTTTGTGCTGTAAAACAAATGAGGATCTGAAATAGGTCATTCATTAAGACTTTCTGGGTACTGCACCATGTATAGTAAGCATGTTATAAAGCATTTAATATTCAGCATGAATTATAGTGATAGCGTATGTCTCGCATACCATATATAGTAACAGAATTGTTTAAGCACATCATTAAAGTTTCTAATAAAAGACGGAGCAGTGCCAAATCTTCATGAAGTAAAAGTATCTCTCCTCATTACTTACTTACTTCTCCCCTCTCCTCTGATGTCTCCGGTAGTAACACTTTGTGTTTCAGGGTTGTCCTCTCCAGCATTTGTCTTTAACAGAGCTTTATTGACATAACCAAAAGCTTTACCTGAATTTAAGATGAAATTATGAAATCCATGGAATTGTTATTTTCATACTTGGAAGTATCACACAAAGTATAATTTGTGTGTTAAAGATCTGCTGTATTGCTGGGAGGTGGTCCTTCTCTTTCCATGCAAGTAACAAACAGTGCCATTTTATTTTATGACATGATTAATATGAATGCAATAGATTTAGAAATTTGCAAGCTAAAATAAACAAACTCAAATATCACTTCTCAAAAGACAAATTGTATTACTAGATCAGAAATAAATATCTGAAACAGAGGTAGTAGGAGAATTCCTATTGTTTGTCATTCGATACAGCATAAAAACTATAGGGTTTTTTTTCACATCGGGAACTTTCAAACTTCCCTGTCTCAATGAAAACTCCCTTTTTCCCATTTCAGGAAGAATTTTTCAAGTGCATTGGCAGAATAAACACAAAATGGGATGCTCAGAAGGAAGCTTGGGGTGCAGATGGAACTGTTCCTTCTCTTTAGAAATCTCCAATAGGAAATGCCAGTGACAGTGAGGTTAGATCACAGTGTACCTTTTAATACTAATAAGAAGGATTCTTGGGCCTTGCTCCTATTTCAAAGGCATGCATCTGGTGGGGAAAAAAAAGCACAGAAAACAAAAATGTGTTAGTCTGAAAAATAAAATACACACTAAGTTCAGTGTTATGTTTGTGTTTGAAATGGAGGTGAAATTTGATAAATCAATCTTTTAAAACTGAGCAAAAAATACAAGGACTTCAGTCACTTGACAGACATGGAGATAACGACCAAGTTTCTGAAGGAAGACATAATACAAGGAGTGAAACTGTCATTAAGAATAAAGAATTTCAGGCTACAGTTTCAATTGAAATAGGTATTAAATAACGAAACTTTTTAAGCTGTACTTGGATAAGGAAGTACAAGAGTAAAGATTTCTTCTGTGTTCTGTCTGGCCTTAATTGCTGTCATGAGTCACAGTGATGCCAATATATAAGGAGAAAATGACTTCTGAGGTAAATCCAAGGCTGTGTTTAAATATTTTACAGTAGGGCTGTTGTTGCTGCTCAGACCTGACTGACAGAGACAGAGGAGGATCTACTGTGTCAAAATATCAATGTGTCAAAAACTAACTGAAGACATTAGAGAGGAAGATGCAGAGCACCTTATCCTACTGCATCTGTGAATGCCTCCTCTTATTTGCTGGTATCCATAAGCTTTTCCTTTTTCCTTTTTCACTTTTCATTTTTTCTTTCCTTTTGCTTCTACTTTTCCTTCTTTTTCTTCCTTCTTTTTTTCCTATTTTTTCTTCTTTTTTTCTACTTACTCCTTTTCTTGCTCTTTTTCATCTTTCTCAGAACATGATTTAGAGTTATCCATTAAAATGTCAGATACGTTTAATTTTTACACCCCTCTTAATTCTTTCTTCGTATTTAGATACAAATTCTCATTTTCTGGAGGATTAGCTTAATTCTATGGTAAAGGAAGATTAATATGTTCTTTACGTACCACCACTTCAGCTCACTATAAAACTGCTCTGGTGCAGCCTGATCAACTATTTCTGTTGGCACACAACAGAGCTGGACTTTTGCCTAGAGTAGCACAATCATTTTATTTGCTGGAGAAACAGCTAATCACCACCTCAGCTATATGATACTCTGCCTACTGCTACACAGGACATAGTAGCTCACTTGTTCATGCTTATGCCCACACCTCTAAAGCTCAGCGATGTCTACACATTATCATTTCATTTCTTTTGCTAGCACTTCTTTGTATTTCTCTTTTTTTGTTATGTGTTTCTGTTGGTTTCTTTCCTCTTCGCGCTCCCAGCTGCTGCCTGACTTGACT
This sequence comes from Excalfactoria chinensis, assembly GCF_039878825.1. Classification (NCBI taxonomy): domain Eukaryota; kingdom Metazoa; phylum Chordata; class Aves; order Galliformes; family Phasianidae; genus Excalfactoria; species Excalfactoria chinensis. The sequence goes on from NC_092826.1 coordinate 107,976,000, forward strand.
ACTTGCTTGCAGTTGTCATGCCAACTTCCAAGCCTGGAAACTCAAGTAGAAAGAGCATTTATCTTTTTTTTTTTTTTTTCTTTTTCTTCTTTTTTGTCAAGTACTCACTTCACAGTTACCAGGCTGCATGAACTGAATGCGTAAGTACTGCCAAACAGCTCTGTGACTTTGGTCTGACACTTAGATTTCTAAATATTCATTTCTGCTTCAGGAGGATGTTTTTTCATCCTTTCCTTAATCTGTACTGCTTGCCCGCATGCTGAAAATCTGGAAAATTAGAAAGAGATCGATCAGACACAGAAAGGATTTTATAGCCCAGTCATTGCATTTTTCTTACTTAAACAGAACTACAGACATATTTCAAATGCCCTGCATATTAATGATTTGTGAAAAATCCACGGGCCTGCTCAGTCCTTCTGAAAGTTAAACACTACAGAATATGATTTGCTTTTCATGCTGAGTCAGTCCAGATTTATATGTATCAGCTCTCCAAATAACCCAGCGAAAAATACAAAAGAAGTTCAGGAAATTAAAAATGCAAACATTTAACTCCTTATACAGAGGTCGTATGTAGTCACTATGCATTCTTACTAATGCCTGTAACAAAGATGTAGATCTGTGAACTAAATGCTGTCCAGAATAAACAGTACTTTTAATAGCTTTGCTGTAATTGACAGCCACATTCACATGTGAATTTCATATTGGAAAACATAACACACTTAAAGGGAATTGGTATAAAGAGGAAGAAACATGGAAATTTCATCTCTGACAATATTGTTCTTTGGAGATTCCTGTAGGTAAGTTTGTTCTAGGTTTCACAGGAACCACCTGTATGACTCATGTAATATTACATCTAATGTGTGTACTGAGTTTCTCAAATTCAAAAATTGTGATCTATCTTTGAAGATATTTGATGTATAAATACCTACTGTAACTCATTACAGTTCATAAATGAAAACTGAGCTTTCCGGCCTGCAAATTTTTTTTGAGAACGTGCATTTACTTTTAATGAAGGACTTCAGAGACTAAAATAAACTGGCTCAGTTTTGTCACAGTTGGTTAACAGTAATTTCCTTTTCTTCTACTGTATCAGGCGAGTCTGTTTGCTTTAACTGAGCCTAGTCTGAAGTGGAAGACTTTTAAATCTCCCTGGAAAAGGCAAGAAACCTTAAATACCTAAAGAGGTTTTAATCCAGCAGGCAGCTGTTGTGGATCAGCATCCTAAAGCCATATTACACAGTGTCCTACACTTGGGTCACTTTGCAATAATCTCAGATCATTTCAGTCCTAATACCGGAGACTATGTTGTTTATCTAAAGAATAGACATTTTCTTACCTCAAAAAAAAAACCAAACAAACAACACCCAACAATCTACAACTTGCATTGGGCCTGGGTAAGAAGAGAGGAGTAGAGAGTTACACTGGTCAATAACTCCAGGCCTCAGTGATTATAGATAACCACACAATAGACTTTGAATCTAACAGGATCTAGAGACCATGTCTTACCAACACAGACTACAGAAATTTGCAAAATGGGCCAAGTTATAAACTGCCATAAGAGGAAAAAGAAAGCACTGAAAATATCTTGAGATGTTGTGGTAGTGCAATCTTTGGTCAACTGTTTCTTCTGGATCTTAAGAAGTACAGAATGCAATCTACTGTGGAAGGCAAAAAATCCCCCACAGGACTTGTTTTTTCTGATCCTAATTCAGGTGATTTCTTAAGTGTGTGTGTGAACAAGGTGAAACAGGCTGTTCCTGAGAGATATTCATATTTTCAGGAGCACCAGCACAACTCCTTAATTTCTTCAGATGTTTTCCTTCCTAATACTTGATGATGAGACAGAGAGGATACAAAACATGTACAAAAGCATGAGCGAGCCTCATGATGACCAAGGTTGTTTACATTCTACATTTTTCAAGAGGAAATAAACCCTTGATCTTCTATGATCGGAATGCTGCTTGAAAAGCAGCACAACTTTCACATCATTGGTACTTCCTTGATGTTGCATTTTATGCAGCTTTTCCTAACTAGATTTATTGTGAGAAGATCCTGGAATGGGAGGAAAAAGGGCCAATTAGAAGAGCTAATCAGCTGGAATGCTGAGAACCATTGCTCTGAAGGCCTCTCATCTGCATGGCTCCCTCAAATGCACTTTGCTAAGGAAAGGACATCTTGTTTGTTTTGGCTGTGACTCGTGTGAGCAGAGATAGAGAAAAGCCGGGGAATCCAACTGGATAAATAACATCTGCAAATGATGTTCTGTTAATGCGCATTATATCCAAAGAAGCCTCAGTGCTTGATCTCAGCTCCAGCCTTGGCCACACATGTTGCTTCATCGGGTTCATTCAGAACCAGCTTCGGTTCCCCCTAAACAAAGCAGTTGCAGAGCCTGCATCATGCTATTTCACAATAATACTTCAAGTTATGTAGTGGAAATCTAGTTGAGATTTAGTTGAAATCTGTCCTTGAAATAGTTGAATTCAGTTTGGACAATTTCATGTTCTGCAGAGATACTTTGCATGGACCATCAGGTGATATCCAAGGAGGTATTGTTACAATTTGCTTTATGAATCTTCTGTCTCAAGGACTGAACTATTGGTTCAGGTTATCTTCATTGCAAGCTTATTTTGGTGAAGAGAAAAAGAGATTAATTATGGAGCAATTTGTGGCATATATATTTTTTATGGCATATTCTCCAACAAGGTAAGCAATACATTTATGACCAGTGTTTCACCAGCAGACATTTGTATCTACGGTGTTCCCTTACTGGAATTTGGGTTATGATAATAATAAATTATTGTAATTATGATAATAGTGAGATAATACTATTTATTTATTTTACTATAATTTAATTCATTCTTAAAGATACTTACCAGAGTCGTTTCAAATCGATTTTTACAAATCAAAGATTTTTAAATGAATTATTACTGACATAATAAACCATAATGGAACAATCAAGTAGCTTTTCTTAATTGACTTTCTGAACTGATCACTGTTTTATAAATGCAAACCTATTTTTCCCTCTTTTATAGTTCCTTCTGTGTAAGGAATCCCCGTGACCTGGCTTAGAGCAAATGTTTCTTGGTTCTTTTTTGTCTCTTGTGATGTTCTTTCATCTCCTTTTATTAACCTAATTGTGTCTAATTGATAGACGTTCTTTCTTGGCAGTCATCTGCTGTTCTCTCAGACCTGAGCACCATGTTTCTATGTTACGAAGAACATATTAAGGAACACAGTGAGATTTCCAATATCTTTTTATCTTTGTGTGCTTTCTGTTTTCATAACTTTAGTGTATCAAAATGGCTTGTCAGCAGTTTGGATACTTTGGGGAAGAGAAAGGTTAACACTGATGAGATTTAGCTCTTTATACATATATATCACCAGTGTATGAAAATGTTGTTTTGTAAAAACACAGTTCTAAATCATTTTGTCAAAACTGTCAAATGCCCTCAAGGAATAGCTGGCCCTCTGTCAGCTGAGAGCAATGGCTGCCCTCTAGTTGAATACAGAGATTACTTTCCACTTAAGAAACACGGAGAATCTAGAAACGGTGCAGAATGGACCTTATTACACATTTGACACCTGACACCCCCTGCCTTTACCTGCCCAAGGCTACAGTAAGGGAATCAGCAGCAACTGCCCACAAAACCTAAACTCAGGTGCCTTTCCCAGACCTATTGTGACGACAACTCTCATTATCAACTGAAATTATGGCCTGACGCTCTCTGAAATTTCTTTTTCAGGATAAAATGTCTTATGAATACCAAAATGCTGTGCAGTCAACTCTCTGTAGCAACTCTGAACACATGTTGATGTCCCTGTGTTTAGTAACCCATACTCTTCCACCCATCCTGGCCTTACACCTATGCCTGTTCTACAGCCCTTAATGTGTGAGAATGCCACAAATCTTTCACTGTGTCTGGGAGGTGTCAGTAACTCAGTGTGTCCCCACAGCAGACAGAGGCAGAATCCTTCAATTCAGTAGGTAGCTCCTTCTGCTGAGCTGCCTTTTAATGCCTGAACATGCCTTTGCAATCTACTGAAATGCAGGGAAAGTTTTGCTCACCTCCAAAGCACAGCATAATAAATGTATAGGCTGAAGCTTCTGAATTCCTTTGTTTAGCTAGAAGAGGGTTTCCAGCTAACAGATAGGGAGAATGGCCTTTAAATAATACTAAGACAATGAATAATACAAAGAAATTCTATGATGTCAGTGGCCTTAAAAATTGTTTCCACATATACTTAAAAGACTTCTGTATTATTAAATAAGCCCTACCCTTAAGCAAATAAACTATTGTTATGAATATTAATTATCCCCCATCATTTACTTTGCTTTGCTTAGAAGACTTTTTAATCTAGTAATCATGTCAAAAAGTGAGTATGATTAACTCAGTATATTACATTGCAAAGTTAAAAGCATCAAGCATCAAATGACTTCAGAATGATCCTTCCAACTATATATATAAAAATGAGCAAAGGATTCTTTCTGTTAGCTAATATTTACTGCTTAAAGGAAAGTAAGATCCTCTAAGGAAAAATAAAAGTCTGATTTACATTACAGAATGTTAGCCTTCCTTTAACTTCTCTATGTTCTTGTCTAGCAGCATGTATGTTAACTTCCATGCCATTGGTTTTGCTGTATTTAGACATAAAAGATTCGAATCATGGAATCATGGAATGGTTTGGGTTGAAAGGGACCTTAAATATCACCTAGTTCTAACCCCCTATCATGGACAGGTTTACCACCCACCAGCTCGGGCTGCCCAGAGCCCCATCCAACCTGGTCTTGAGCACCTCCAGGGATGGAGCACCCATGGCTTCTCTGGGCAGCTGTGCCAGTGCCTCACAACCCTCTCAGTGAAAAATTTCCCTCTCACTTCTAAGCTGAATCTCCTCTTTTAGTTTAAAAGCATTCCTCTTTGCCCTATCACTATCTAATACAAAGTCATTAAGTATACATTTAAAATATATTAGTTTTATCCAGTTATTTTTTACGTGTTCAATTAAATTCTCTAAATTCTGAAAAATTCTGTACCTGACCCTCTAAGGAGTAAGATTTCCTTTTCTGGAGCGATGCTTAAAAGGCATATATATCTCCATGGGAATATAAGATGTATTTTAAAATCTCCAGGATCCAACATTTCTGATGTTCACACCAAGTAGGAAGAAAATGCAGGAAGAACATCAGTATGTTACATTGTCCTTTGCCTCGACACTGACTAAGAACATCCAGACTTCAAAGGGTGAGGGAAAGTTCAGCCTTCATGCTAAATCAGTTTTGGGCCATGCTCCCGGGATTTGCCAGCTATGCCAATTTTTAAGACATATACTGTAAGATAATGTTAACAGAAAGCAAACCAAAGCCACAACACTCATTTTCCTTTGGCTGGGGGATCAGTTTAAATCCCTAGAGCAGCCGGTGCTGCATCCTTGCAGACAGCCCTCTCCCTGCTAATCCAATCATTGCCATGACCAGAAGCTACTAGCTGCGCAGAGAATTTCCAGATTTTTGCCCTAAGTGTTGAACTGCAGGAACACCAGGCACGAAACAATAACTGGCTCTGGGAAATGAGAAAATAGCTGCTGCCCTCTGCTCTCAACTATGCTGCAGAGAAATACACGCTGCTGAGAGAAGTTGTGCCAGCACTGCTTGTGCACAGCAGCTCAACTGATGCTCTGGTAGGAAACAGAAACAACACTGGGATGTAGTATCAGCTCACATTCACTGTGATTCAAATGTCTTTCTTGACCTCTATGTTATCATATAATTGTAGAGCTGGAAAGGTTGGAGAAGACCAATGAGATCTAGTCCAGCCATTGACCCCTCACCACCATGCCTACTAACCACGTCCTTCACTGCCACATACACACTGTTTTTTAACACCTTCAGTGATGGTAACTCCAACTCCCTGGAGGGCAGCCTGTGCCACTGCATTACCACTCATACAGAGAAGAAATTGTTCATAATATCCAACCTGAACCTCCCCTGGTGCAACTTGAGGCCATGACCTCTTGTCCTATCGCTGTTACCTGGGAGAGGAGGACACAACCTCCTTTCAGGCAGCTTTAGAGAGTGATGAGGTCTCCACTGAGCATCCTCATCTAAACAGTCCCAGTTCCCTCTACTGCTCCCCATAAGACCTGTGTTCCAGACCCCTCACAGCTTCATTACACTTCTCTGGACATGTTCCACTGCTTCAATGTCATTCTTGTAGTGAGGGGCCCAAAACTGAGCACAGTACTCAAGGCGCAGCCTCAGCAGGGCTGAATACAGAGGGATGAATTGGTAAGAAGGGCACTAGCTGTAGGATTGTGCACATCTGTATGAGTAGGGACAACTGAGAACTTAAATAAAACCAACAATCATTGAGCTGGTTTAATAGTGCTGTTTTTGTATGTCTTAAGTTGTTGTGTTCCTATTTATGTACAGCCCTGATTAAAATAATGCTGATTGAATAGTCTTTGGTCCCTGTGTTCAATTTTCTTATGACTAGCCTGAGAGACTGTCTGCTTCTGTATCAATCCCTTCATAACTTAAGCAGAGCAAAGCATGAATTGTTGACTTGGAATCATAGAATCATAGAACATCCTGAGTTGGAAGGGGCCCATAATGATCACTGAATCCAGCTCCTGGCTCCATACAGGACCACCCAAAAATCATACCATATGTTTGAGAGTGTTGTCCAGATGCTTCACAAACACATCCCATTTACCTGGAGCAAGGGCAAACAGCAGGATCAGTGCCATCACTTGTCTACAAAATAGCTACAGCACTGCCCAACTAGTGCCATAAAATCATAGAATCACAAGGTTGGAAAGGACCTACAAGATCATCTAGTGGGCAGGACAGTGGATCTTTCTGGCTTGTATTTATTCAACTCCTGTTAAGCCGCCTTTTGCTCTTTCGTAAGTGACACAATTTAGAAGGAAACAGAAACTCTTTCTGCTATCACCTGCCCTTTCCGGTAGCTCAAATAAGTGTCTCCAGCCAGCTTTATTACATCTGTGTCTCTATCCCTTCCTTCCTCCCAGTGTTTGTGACAACTGCTACCTCCTGGTTGAACCTTTTCAATCTCTGTGACAAACGCTGTTCTAGCAAAGCGTGGTCAGTGCTCCCCAGCACACCTCCTGCAGAGAAAATGAGGTCATGAGCATGAATGCTGCTGTTATTTATTCTTCTCGGCCCTTGGCTGAGTCCTAACAACTGTCTCAGGAGGCTCACTGCCAGCAAGGCTTGGAACACCCTTGGAGTATATTTGAGGGAGTGGGGGAAAGCGTTTCTGTGCTGCTCTTCTGCAGAGCAGTGCCACAGCTTAGTTGAGCGATAGAATCTAAGTCCTGCAAGTAACTTAATCTAATTTTTTTAATAGACAAGCCTTTTGTTTAGAGTAAGTGCTAAAACAATCAGTGGAAGTTTCCAGTCTCTCAAACGGATATTATTAGAGAATTAGTGCATTATTAAGGGGGCGGTGTGTTTGTCCTGGGTCTTAGCAAAAACCGACTCATGCTGACATCCTTCCTTTTCTCTAAATATGTCCTTGCTAAGGGCAAGTCAGAGATTTAGAATGCTCATTGAAGACTTTTTAAGTAAAAAATAGTTAGCAGCATCGGCAGAGAGAGGATTTACATTTAATCACGGTGATGCAAAACTAAACATGATTGTACACTGATTTTTGTTAAAATGCTACTATTGTTGTTTTGTTTTTTTTTTTAACTTTTCTTTTCTCCTCCCTTTGTTAGCTCACTTTATACAAGCGGTTCCTTGCGGTTTGTCTGGTGTATCAGTAAGCATGTACAATTAAGCCAGTGAGAGGAGTACTGCAAAACAGATGTGAACACAGCCAGGCATAACGGAGTGAGTGAGCTGCTGGAAGCACCACGTGTAGAAGGCCAAGTGTGCTCTTGTTTTCTGAGTTCTGGCAGGGGAAGGCAGTTGGCTGATAGTGGGTGTTTTGAACAGCCCTGCGGCTTTGCGGTCATACTGTGCAATATCACTTGGGACACCAGCTGGATTCCTGATGTGGAATTACTGTTCCCTGGCTGGGACGTGCCTCACAGAGCAACCTGCCTTGTGTAGGAGAGCTGGAGAGCTCTGTAAGAGGCAGCTTCCCTCTGCACACAGATGGATGGTAACTGCAGGAAACGGAGTCAATGTGAAGGGAAAGAAGGCCAGCAAGTGTGGTGTGAGGGAAATGCAGGGCCCTTGGATTGATTTGGGAATAGCTTGAAAAGAGTAGAATGGGTGTCTTAGCTTACATTTCAGCAGCTACAGAAAACCAGTCTGCAGTACTGAATTGACAAATACTGACATCACGTAATTCATACATCAAGGTTTTCACAGCTTTCCAGAGACATGCTCAAGTTTTCTTCAGTGTAAACTTCAAATTAAGTATAACCACAGCAATTAGCTGCTTTTCTCTTCAGAATACACCCTGAACCTTCTGCAGTGTTTTCCCAGTAATAAAGAGAGTGAGAATTTAATGTGAACTGACTTGCATACCCGACAGGAAAAGATGAAACACCATACGGAGCAGTCAAACATCACTGTAAAATCTAAACCAACTCTGTACAGTTTAGAATAACAGATCCAAGTTTTTATGAACCAAACAAGTGTGTTTCCTTTGCTGGCTCCCCATATCAGTGCTGGTGAAGGATCGCTTATCATCCTTCTCTCCTGTCATTTTGGCAGGGGTTGAGGCAATGCAGGAGAGCCTTGCACTCCACAGTGGAGCACACGGGGCTGATGGTTCCTCTCTCCACGTGTCCCACAGAAGTCCTTGCTGACTCATAATCCATGCTCACAAAGGCAATATCTATTTTACATTACCTGTGAACACTAGCTGATATAAAGACTCTTTTTATTTGCTCCTATTACTATGAAAAAGAAAATGAAGCTATTAAAAGCCTTCCTCCCCCCCCTTCTTTTTTTCTGCCAGCATAAATGGAAGTGTTCTCTCAGCTATTTTCCATACAACAGTGGCTTGTTCCTGTCCACTCTGACCCTCAGCAGCTGAAATGAATGCAGCAGTTCTTCATTCTGCCAGTGCTAATGGCAGTGCATGCCAATACATAAGCTGTTCATTGTGTCCACACTCGTGTTGTAGGCAGTGGCATACCGAAACACTTGTGTTTTAGCTGTGGCACTTGCATTCCCTTTCCAAGATACAGAACCTCCTGCTGATCCAGCAACTAACTGTGGGAATTTGGAACTTTGAAATAAAACTGAGGTCACCAAGAACTTGTTCTAAGTTAGACAAAGCCAACAAATTTAAATGGATGCGGTACAAATCTAGGGAGGGAGGGAATGGGAAGAGGTGAGGAGTTGGTTGTTCTATGAATAAAGCCCTTCAATGAAATGGGCGGGTGCCAATCCTGTATTTTTCATTGAAGTATCATTCAGAACTGGGACTTTTATCACAAAGTATTACTTTACAGTAATGCCTATGAAACGCCAAGTTAAGACTGTAGACTTCTTGTGTTAGAGTCCTACAGCTGTAGTTAGTTACTTGGAGTCCAAGACAGGTCACTGGACTTTGCAGTCCAATCTAAATGACTTACAGGAGGTTTTTTTCCTTTGGATATAGCAGTATGGTGGGAGGAGAAACTGTCCTGTTTCATTCAGGATATTTTCAGCATTTGGTACATAATTACTCACACTTTTACCTCAGCCAGTAACTGCAAAATAAAGGGAGTGATATTTCTCCTGGTGCTTGTGAGTAACTAATTTGTCAAGTTGCATCTGTATAAGCAGTTGATGCGAGATGTTCACCTTCACTTCATGGGTGGAAGGAGGGGCATGAAATAGACAGCAAGAACTTTGTAATTTTTTATATACTCATTCTGTAAAGGTAAAGTTGAAATACAAAGACCAAGCTGCCCTTCAAAATGTTAAGCTATTATTTTGCCTGATCCCAGTTCTAGGAATTGCTTCCTAATAAAAATAATTGTTATCTTGAGAATGCAGAAGGCAGGTTAATTTTTACTGTTTTTAATATTCAAACAAAGCCCTATTTCTTAACTCTGCATCATATATGGCCGAGATTTTTGGTCATGAAATTGCAAAATGAACACTGGCTGAGGATTATATTTGGAGGAAAAAGGAGAATCTAGTGATGACAAAATGTGTGCCCATCCATCTAGGGGGTTTGCACACACGTGTCTAGGAAGAACTGCTACCAAATGCTCAGAGAGCCTGTGTTGCCAATATGTTATACCCAAGCTATTTACAATATTTTCTAAGAGCCATGCCTGAAGAACAAACATGAATCTAATTCCCTGTTTTGCAGAGCAGGTATCTGCATTTTAATTTAACAATGACCACAATAAAATCAAAGTTTTCTTCCTGAGAAAGAGCCACTCCATCAATAATTATATCTCAAATCTATTTAGTAGTTGGCAGACTGAGTAATATGATGCAATGCCAAACAGCTGCACTCATCCAGAAGAGCCTGAACTCTGCAGAATTCTGCCCTCACTAGGATGTGAGGCTTAGCTTTGCATGACAGTATTATGTTCCAGATCAACATTAAATATTCAACAGCTTTTGCCATTTGTCACAGATCTGTCTGTCTATCTATCTATCTATCTATCTATCTATCTATCTATCTATCTATCTATCTATTTTGTGGCTAGTTTTTAATTACGATGATTAAATAACTTCTTCTGCTAGGACAAAGGAAAACCAGAAGTAGCTGCTTAGCATTTATCTGATTGCTGCCTGCATATTTTGTCTTCAGACGATCTGCTTAGGAAGACATAAAGCTTTTGACTTCATTAATTCAATTCCTTTTCCAAAAATCCCGCATTAGCTCCTTTGAGTTCTCAGCCCATAGTAGCATTTAGGCTTTAAAAATTATTGTGCAAATCTTAAAATTTGATGAATATCTCAATTGCTTCACTGAAATTAAACTAGCAGAAAAATGCCTCCCAAGGCAAAGGGATTTAGATTTGTTTGGGGGCATTTTAGGTTTTGTTTTGCTGCAAGGTCATTATATCTAGAGCCTTTGGGTTTAATAAATTGGCACTTGTAAGAATATTCAAAATCCCATTTTCAGTGTGCAGATTTATCAGCCTGTTACTAAAATAATGGCTTTAATTCAAATGCTTTAAAGTTCCAGTACGTCCATCTTTGCAACAAATAAGTTTTCTGCACATTTTTTTTTCTTTTCTCTTTTATCAAGATATCAACATGTGACAGCTTTACGCTACTTTCCACATCTGTCATATATTCACAGAAAAGGCCAGGTATGGAATGAGACAATCGTTTCCCCCTCTATTGCCTCTTCCACATAAAAGTGCTGAAGAAGAACTGCTCTTATAGTGTAGCCCCGAAACTTTGGTCAGAGGCAGGACACTGGGCTAGTCTGACCTTTAATTTTACCCAGTGGGTCTGTTCCTGTGATGTCAGTTGATGTACAGACTCATTACACAAGCTAAGACTAGTAACATTGTGTGCTAGTGATCTTGCAGTTATGGACTTCCAGCACATCTTTACATCTTCATGTTTCCTTTTCTTGTTCACATCCATACCAGAAAAATCTACTGGGTAAAGTATATTCTAAAGAGAAAGGGCCAATTGTGCAAATTCCAGAAGCATAACTTTACTTGAGCAAGCTGAGCTTGACTTTCTCACTCCAGATCAAGCTGGTATTATAATAGCTTTGGTTCATTTGGGCAATGAACTTGCATGGCACTGCAATCAAAACTTTGATTGCAATCAGTTACCTGGACTCATGTGTCTCATTTCTTAATTTTGTGGCTCTTAATGTTTTGGGTTTTTTTAAGTGCAATGTTTTCTCCCTTCTGTTTGATACACTGGGTGTAGACAGTAAGCATCTATCATCCTGTAGTTTGTTTTAAAGTTAAGAGCCAAAGGATTTGGCAGAAAAAGTTTGCTTTTTGGTCAACACAAGCATATGCTTCTGTTTTATGTAACTAATGTTAAAATGAAGGTCCACAGCAATTACAGCCCATTTTTCCATTACCACACACTTACCATTTGTAAAGTCTCCACAGATCCAAGTTTGAGAAGAATGCTTTTTTGTTACTGCTCAACAATCATATCTGATATTTGAGCAGTGAGAAGACAGGATCTCAGCCAGAATTTTTATATCACCTATATAAAAATGCAAAGTCCTGGATACGGAATTAAATACTTCTTGCTTATCACAAACATATGTAAGTATATTTTTTTATTTATTTCCTTTATGCATACTCTGAAAGGTTAGAATATCTTTTCAGTGTATACATAGAAGCAGCGTTGTCTATTGGGGACATTATTGGTCTTACATTTCTAACACCCAGGTAATCTATCTTTGAATTTGTGACAGGCACAAGGGAAAACCCTGCCATCTCCTTTTCACCAGAATGATATAATGGTAATAGCATCAGCTGGATGGTATTATAATTCTTTATAATTATATTATAATTGGTTGAACTTGATGATCTTGAATGTCTCTTCCAACCCAGACAATTTTGATTTCATAATTATTTAGGATTCTGTGTTTTATTTTATGCAAAGAATTAATTGTAGGCTGTAATTTGCTGGTAGTTTTTGATAAGGCTTTCAAGAAACTGATTTTCCCTTTGTTTTCATGTACTGATGTGCTGGTTTAAATTGGATCCACCTTCCAGACTGCTAATTACTCTAAGAGCAACAATTGACAGGAAAAAAACCCAGACAGAAATGCAAGGCAGGGCAGAAAGAAAATTCAGGAGGAAACTTGAAGGATAAGACCTTGTCTTATGAAAGGGGAAGCTTATTGTGCCTTGTATTTTTGTTCCACCTGCTGCATGTCAAAATATTAAATATATATATATTTTAAAAAAATAATTAAAAAATGCAAGAGAGAGAGAGAAAAGAAGTAAAAAGAAAGAAAAGCAGGGCAGCTTCTCCATGCACTCCACTAAATGAGTTGCTTAATGAATATTCCCTCTTGGATGGGGCCTACCATCAAAATATTCTCAATGCATTTCTGTGACAGGGGCAAGTAAGTGAACTGCTCCCAGTCAGGAGCTGTGCTCTCAGTAAGTGGTACACTGAAAAGAAATGTGTGGGTACAGGGCAAAGGGGGAAAGGGAGAGAAGAGACACAAAACACTGTCGAGAACCAGGCAGCACAGAAAGGCATGGACCAATTCTTCTAAGAGATTACTTCAATTTGCAAAATGCAAAAAAATGTAGGTAAAGGCTAAATTCAACCCAAAGCATTTACAAATCTAACAATAGGATACCTTTGCTCTCCAGGGGCACTGTTTTTATGTCTCCCTGAACTGGACTCTGAAGGTTGCAGTCACAAATCTTCTTGGCTTTAGCTGCAGAATCGGTGTGTTCCGTCCCTTTTTAACCACTGAATCTTTATGTGGAGTGGAGTCAAATCAAGTTTCCCTTTTAATATACATTTATTTTCTCATTCTAACCAAGAAGCAACTACAGGCAATTTAAAATGTAGCAAGATGAAGTTCTATGAAGATATTCAGAATAAAAAAAAACAACACCCTGAGGTGTTGCTCTTCCACTCTGACAAATGTGAGCTCATCATACCCTTGTACATATCTTTGTGTCACTGAAGAGATCAAAGAAGCTGTCAGCTGTGATGGGAATCTCTATTTATTGCCATCCCTTCCTCAGAATTTGTCTTCTCTTATAAATTGAAAGATATTTGTTTGAGAATTTTTCCAGCTTGTTAGCATGACCGTAAGAGGTCTCAGACTCAGGTTTTATAACTTCAGAAATAAATTTTGGCTAAGTCCAGCATTACAAGATATTAGTACTTGTTCCCAGCATACAGTATCCAAAGACTTCTACCCTTTCTGTCCATTTACCTGCAAGAGTTACCTGTACTGTGGTAAAGAAACGATGCATAGCTAGAACTGTATGTTGGTTCAAGTAAATATTGCAAGAGTCACAAACATGTCATATTTGAGAAGAAAATGTATCACAGGAACTTCATTAATATTATTTAAGCATAGTAGAGAACCCTGATTATTTTGACACTTGTATTTCCATCATTAATTCTGTAATAATTTGCCTGGAGACATGGTGAAGCATTTAGAAAAGGTAGCATGAACCTCATTAAATACTTTTTCAATTGGGAGACAAGATTTAAATTAGAGCAAGAGAAGAGCCCTAGTGATGTAACCATGTCTCAGATGAGGCACAACAGGGTTTCCTGAAGTTGGGGGCTGACTTCTACCAGTCCAGAATGACTCACATTACTGATTCCTCTGCCTATATCCTGGGACTAGACACTACCTTTTCCCCAACTCAGAAAATGCTGCTCTTGGCAGACACCTCCAAAAGCATAAAAGCAAGGTGCAACCTTGGATTATACTGGATATCAGCTACCTGTTACAGCTTGCATTTAGTAATAGCAACTTGATTCTTAAGGGATTTATTGCCTGTGGCTGCCAAGGGTCTTGCACATAGAATTTCTATGCTCTCTCTTGCCCCTGACTTGGTAAGTGCCATAGAGACTTATGCCCTATTTTATGCAGGCTTCCACGATTGAAATTGCATTTAATAATGGTGAATGTCATAAAAAAACTCATTATTTCTAAGTTTAGGAACTTTTTCTTGCCATCTTGTCTTTGCATATGTGTAGGCCTCACCATTTATGTTACTAAAAAGCTATTAGTGGGTCTATTGGTCTTATCAGCTCTCAAAGTTCCTGCTTCTGGTTTGGGAACAAAAAACTATTTGTATACTTCTCTGACTGTTTAAATTTCACCTGGATTTTCTAATAGTCTCTTCACTACTTACCATGCTAATAAAACAAAAAGTCTTGAACTAACAACAACAGAAGTACTGATAGGGCAAAAAGATACTGACATTGATGGCAAAACCAAGAAATGATATTCCAGATGATATTAATCTTGTAATCTTAGCATTTCTAGATTCCATGCATATATTTAGACACACTACAAAAAAATCTGTTTCAGAACTGAAAAGCTAAACGTGTCAAATAATATCCTTAGCACTTCTCTGCAGCCAGTGCTTGCTTGTGTCTTGACAGCTGTTGGATCCTCTGAACTTCTACATACATGTAGCCACAGCCTTGTCCTGGGAGTGCATCTCCTACCTGTGACTGTTCACACTTTAGTACTGACCATCTATTCCCCACAGCGCAAAAAGTAGAAAGTGCCCTGCCTCTTTGGCTGCTATTACAGCATCAACATGCCCAGTGTGTATCAGTTGTGCATTGTGTACTTTTGTGCTGGGGACACCCAAGGATATTACAGAGTATGGAAAGCTCCTAACACTTCAAATTCAAGAGTGCAGCATTCCTGAATTCATGTACTCTCTGTTAACAGTTAAAAGATAATCTCAGAATAGTTGAGGTGGGAAGAAACCTTCTCTCCGGACCAAATAGTCAAAGCTGTCTCACCCCCTCCTTGGATGTCGAATGCTCCCATCCCTTTGCTGGACTGCCTCCAGCATGTCCATGTCTCTCTTGTGCTGGGAGGCCAGATCTAGTTCATTTGATAATGTTTATGATGCTTCCGTCAGCCCATTTCTCCATCCTGTCAAGGTCCCTCTAACTGGCATCACACCAGTCTGGTGTATCAGCTGCTCCTTCCAGTTTTGTATCATCTGCAAACTTGTTCCTTCATCCAGGTCATCAATGAAGATGCCAACAGGCAATTCCAGTGTATGTCGTTCCCTCTTACATATTTCTTGGAGAAAGGGAGGAGAATGGGGGAGCAGCATCATTCCTCCATCCTCCATCCCTGTCACTGTGATAGCTAATTCCTTTCCTCCCTGTCTCCGTTCAGTCAAGGAGGTAGGGATGCTCTGGAGGAAAGATGGAGAAGCAGAGGACTCTCTACAAAGACAGATGTGAACAAAACTGCAAGATCTCAATTCTTTTGAGGCTTCCAGATACATACTTGTTAAGTGATTTCTTGCTCTATTAAACTTATGAAGCCACCTAAAATTTCAAAAGTGAAAATGACTTTAAGCGATCTTTTTCTATATGTTTTGCCTTTCTTCTTTACTGGAAGTTCTGTAGATCTTCAATTCCTTGACCTGCTCTTTTCTTTTAGAAGCAAAGCACTAGCTGATACTTCCATTTACAGAGACCATGCTAGGCCTTAATTATTTTAGAAAAACCTAAAAATCCAGATTTTACAAGGTATGTTTCTTTCCAGCATTCTCAAAACATTTCTAACAGACTCTAAAGATCGAATAAAACAATAGGTGTTTTTTTCTGAGGAGTCTTAGTAGCAGTATTTTTTCTGCCTATTCATTTTCCTGTATTACATGCATGCAATGACAAAGGAAGAATTCAAAAAGACTTCAATGGGGAGTCACGCCAATGATAAGGAGTTTTGGGGGGTGATTTAGGGCAGGAGCTTAACTTTAGACACTCTGAATCATACCTCTGAAGGAGCCCCTTTCTTTCCATTGACTGTAGAGGAAGTGCAAAGAGATTAGCCTCCATCAACACTCCACTAAACATCAATGCAAAAGATTGCATATGACAGCAGTTAGGAAATCAGATAGTTTAATGCAGCCATTAATTAAGCCAAAACATTAAGCCAGTTTTACTATACATTTTCAGAACTGTGATTGAAATAGAATTTCAATGTTTGGAAGGATTTTTGCAATAAATTGCATCTAAAGAGGCAACAAACTACTAACAGTATCTGAAAAATTACTCCTTGATGCTCTTAGCACATTTATGAGAGTCAAAACGCTACCCTCTCTTCTCATAAGTGCACTTACAGTACAAAAATAAGTGGTTTGAAAAACTGTCATTCCAAACACAGTACATAACTATGGCAGTGTATAAATAAAGCAGGGTGAAAACTTAGTTAAAATATTTACATGTGCTATAAGATTTAATGTTTCCCACAAAACACCATTTACAAGAATGTTTGATATAGTAAAAAAAAGCACTTAACCCCTGAACCGTGTCTGAGTATTTTCTGGTATGGGTTCATGGTGGCAGCATAAGAAAACATAAATCCATGGAAGGCGCAGGTAAACATTGGAATCAGATGTTCTTGGGCTGCTTCACATGTAGACTCCAAAGTGGGGGAAAAAGGCTGATGCATTTTGGTCCCCAATGGTCAAGGGTGAGGAGAAAGAATTGTACCTACATCTTATCAATAGACAAGAAAACAAGACAGTGGGTAGTATCCTTTTTAAATTCCAGGTTGCAGTGGTATTTATTTTTTGTATCCATCAGGATCCAGCAGCAATTTGATAGATTATAAGCCAAGACAGACATCTTTTTTTTTTGTTTGTGTCGAATATGAACAAGCTTCTTATATGGGCTACTAAAATTCCCAAACGTTTATTTAGAAGATTCATCCCAACCAGATCCAATGTTTATACATTAAGTGATGTTGAGAGGTCTGGATTCCTCATAACTTTAAGATCATTTTCTGCAACTCTATTTACCAGTATAAGCATAATTATATCTGTTTTATACATCACATTATGGATGTGAACACAGAAAATTGTTATGCATTCAAGTTTATGTATTTTAACTGTGGTATTCTTCTCTAAACTATACTTTCAGAAATGATAAGAATCATTCTGTTTACATTCATTATTAGCATTAATTTCTTCTATTTTTTTATTTTTATTTTTGTTACTGTGAACTTTTCTATTAGAGTGTGTGTAGTTTTATCTACACAGAAAGCTCAGTAAGATGTATCACAATGTAATGCAAATGTGGGACTATGACACAATTCAGCTAAGAATCACAGCCTTCCTCCACCTTTTTCTCCATCAGTAATTGTTGTAACAGGAGCTTATTGAGACAGAGGAATGAACTGCTACTTTAATGACTTTTACTGGAAAGAGCAAGACCCAACATGCAAAAAAAACTCAGCAGGATTGCATGAGTTAAGTAAACTAGTAAAAAATATATAGGAAGACGAGCTAGACCACTCCCGTGTGTAGAAAACGTTACCTTATTAACAGCATTTTATTCAGAACAAGTAAGAGACTTATTAAGTACTTATCCAAATTTATTTTTGATTGATAACATTTTTCTCTCTCTCTTTTCCTAAGGCTCCAGGATACCTCAGTGGTAATTATTAACATGATATCAGTGTTTTGGCCCCTAGTATAGAAATCCATATTAGATATGCAGGTACTGAGCCATGGAAACATCATCAATTTTCAAATGAGGAATTTGGGGGGACATATTCATGGCTGCTGAGTTACAACAGATTCAGCCTTGCAGCTGGGCTCGGTGCCAGTCTTATGATCCCTCCCATATTACCAGCCATCAAGGGCATGAAGTTGCTGGTGGGGATGTCAGCTTGAGGCAGTATGAGAAAGCTGAGACACCAGGAAAACTAAGCATATGAAAGGCAGGTCTGAAGCAGCTTGGCAGCAAGTCAGCTCCTTGGTAGTAATGCTTGTATTAAAGATATTCTGCCTTCCACACTTAATAGTAATAAAGTTTGATTGAAGACAAGTTCAAATTGCTCTCTGTCCGATGCCAGGTATTTCATATTAGGCAGTTAGGGGAGTTTTGCTATCTGAAGCAAAAGGGATTTAGATTTATTCCAGATTTTCACAGTAGAAACTTGCTCTATGGCCTGGAGCCACTGAGCCAGAGGCAAAAGAAAAAGGCTACTGAAGGTCTGATCATCTTCCTTTCAGCAAAGAACTTCAGGGTTCTTCACATGGTTTTAAGAATTGTTCCACCGTAGGAGGACTTACCCTTTTCTGCAACACTAGGAAATCCCCATTTTGCCGTGAAACTGCTGCAGGGTCCAATATAATGATATATATATATATTTACCAAAAGCAAGGAGCTCAAGACTCCAGTGATGATAAGCTCTCATCCTCACTCTGCCTCATACACACATACATACTTCCAACCCTTTGTGTTTGCAAATGTAAGTTTGCTATGAACAGGAGGCTCAAAAACAGAGAAGGAAATTAAAATAGCTGCAAGCTACATATTGGCTTTTTTGTTATTTAGAAAGCCTAAGCCAAACCAATTATATTCAGAGCCTGACTCATGATATTTGAACGCTCAGTGGCGTATCAGATATCCTTGGGGATCCACGTCATGCTGTGGCTATCACATAAAACCTGTATTAGATTAATACTCAACTCTCCACCTAGAAGAAAGATAGAGGGACAGCCTTTCTGGTGCACATTCTTAATTTACTTTTAGATGATGGGAAATACAGCACCTCTATTTGAAGTTCTGATCAAACAATGTATTAGCTCAACAATTCATATCACTAGCTAACAGCACACATGCAAGTACTTGCTATATTCATTCGGATTCGCATTTGTATGGATGGTTTTCCCTACAACAGTCATAACCATTTGCAGGATAAGAATTGTCAATAATGTAATCTGTATACTTAAGGAGATAAAGCCCTACCTGGAGCATAAACAGTGAATTTCATATTCAGAGCCATTGGTGTAAAGGATTTTGAGATGTGACTACAGGGTAGACCTGCTTTTGAAACTCAGTTTGGGCAGCAAGAAGAAATTATGCTGCATCCTTCCACCCTAATTTATGTCCTGGGACTGGTGGAATGATGGCCTGGGAAAGCAGCTCACTGGCCAAAGCCTGCACACATCGTATCCTCCAGGACACTCGAAGTTACAACCTTGAAGGAGCAGCTGGTGGTTGTTTTAGACTTCTTCCATCTCAATCTCTTATTCTACTTCTGGGAGAGGATAATCCTTTGCAGGCAAACTTGTGCGCCTCTCCTATTGCCTTGGTGACCTCAGTTTCCAGTGCTTTATGGTTTCCTGTTTGGGGAAGTGACAGAGCAGCAACCAAAGGTGCAGCAGCAGGCTGATCCCAGATGACTGCCACACATCTGCATTTTGAATGCTAATGTGTTCCCTGACCAAAAGAGTCAGGATGGCAGCAAAACATCTTGCAAGGAAGGGCGTATGTTTCTCCCTTCAGCTGCTGGAAATGTCTGACTGATTTGAACACGTTCTCCACTAGGGCAGTACGACAGTCCTGGCTTTGTGCTGCTTCATGCAGCCCATGTTGCTCCCCTGCTGCAGGGAGGAGGGGGAGATGTGAGGGAGTTTCCCTGATGCTATTGCTTGAGTCAGATACAGTTTCCATAAATCTCTTCTTGAGGAATTCAGTTCATTAAAGCCCAATTAGACACTAATGGCTTGCTTTACCTCATTAAGGCTAATTTAAAATAGCACTAACAGCAAACTGCTCCCAGGGATTTACAGCTGGAGTTTTAGCAAACTATGAACAGACAGATACTAAGGCAAAGGCTGTTGCTTTTATCTCACTTACACTTTTAAGCATAAATATTTATTAAAACAAAACAAAACAAAAACAAAAACAAAAAACCATTTACCATGATGAAATACTCCAAATTTTGAGATTATTTCAGAACAAGGATTCTGGGTACAAATGACCCAGGTAGCATACTCAGCACTTTCAGAGGCCCACATCACTGTAATTGTGAACTTTAGGTCTTCTTATTTACAAATTGAAAGCAGGAATGACATTATCTGATGCTTCAGACAAAACACTGTTGCAGAAATGGCTCCATAGGTACGGCAGGAGACCATCTACACACATTTATGTGAATCTGTAATTCTACTCACTTAGATAGATAAATTCAACTTGTGTGCCCAGAGGCCTAAAGGCAATCAAGAAGTTTGATATCTAATCTCTACTGCTTATCCAGGCCCTCTCTAACATTCACAGAGACATGAAAAGACTTGCATAGGTTCTCTACAGGAGATAAAGGGGTTCTCTTGTCTCTATTTCCAGACTGCATACTGTAGAGCTGGGTTTGCTGAGGCACCTTTCTTCAGAAGTTAGGTAAGATCACAAGATGCCATTTATTAAAATGTTCAGTCAGCAAGTTTATTCATAGGATTGCTTTCTATAGTGCTCATGACAATGTTTCTGGGGGTTTACTGAAGTCAAACAGTAAAGACTGTGAGTAGCTACATTGGACACGAGATCCTAAAAGTTGAAGTAAACTACATGTGTATGCTTATGTGAGCATACTGAAGTTACCCTAGTTGACAAAGGACATTGCATTACAATCTCCAATTCCATCAAGATTATCTTCCTTAAGAGACAATCTCAGGAATTGTTTCAACCCAAAGTTTATACTCACCTATCTAAGCTTAAATTTACTTTAAATAAATGTATTCTGTGTACTTTTTCAGCTTGAGATTCTTAAAAGTGGAGTCTAGGTCTCTTGCTGCTCTGCTTTACCTAACAGCCACTGCTAAAAAATGCTCATTTTTCTGAGCTGTATCTCCATATCATTGTGAAAGCAATGTTAAAATGCACTTCATCTGGAAAATGTATCTCGGGTGAAGTTTGTGGAAGAAGTCAGGGGATCATTTTACATGGAAAACCTGAAACCTGTCCTACTAACTTAGGTGACATGGAGTCAGTTCTCATAGTTAAATTAATCCCATTTTCCCCACAGAAAATTCAGTGTCTGAAAAATTTTACACATTAACTAAGGGGAGATTTTAGCAGCCAACATGCAGAACAGCCTTTCTTCAGCATTGCCTGCTCTGCAGTGAGCCAACATTTACCCCAAAGTTAAAATCAACAGTTAGAAACTTCTGTAGACTCTGAACAGTGCGGTGTGGTGAGCAGCTGAGCCAAACTGAGATCCTTCTGCGGTCAGAAAGCAACACCTTGCTCCGCTGTCCTTCATTGCACGCTCCTCCTCTCTTTCTGCTGCCCAAACTTGAACCAGTCTGAACATGAAAGGAAAACAGAAGTCAAGAAACTAAACAACGCCATCAAGATCACACAATAACCCAGCAGAAGAGGGCAGACCAACATTCTGATCTTCTTTTTTTAATTTTTATTTTGTTTTTAAATTCCCGTCCTTGACACAGGTCTGTGCTGCGCTTTATCTAAACAATCAGAGATAGGCCAGTTCACAAAAACAGGAAGAGGTAAAATAAGCAGACGGCTTTCTTTTTTTCTCCCTCCTTTGAGGAAAAAAAAGCAGTAAAATCAAAGGAGCCGATTTTCTGCTTATGTTTGGAGGAAGGCATTGATCTACAGATCGTGTTTCAGTTTGACAAGTATTACCAAATAACATCCAGGTTGTGCAAGTCCGAGATGAGTGCGGCAGTGTGACTTTTAGGCCTGAGGGTGGGAGCTCAGCACTGGTGGTGTCTGTCTGTCTCTTTTTTCTTTACCAAGTCAATTTTGTACCCACTGGCCAATTACATAATATCATAGAACACAGTCATAGAATATCCTGAGTTGGAAGGGACTTATAGGGATCACTGTGTCAAACGCCTGGCTCCACACAGGACTACCCACAGATCAGACCATGTGTCTGAGAGCACTGTCCAAATTCTTGAACTCCATCAGCTTGGGACCATGACTACTGAGACAGACAGCCAGTTCCACACTCACTGTTGAAGAACCTTTTCCTAAACCCTGATGATCTTCAGAAACTGAAGCTATTATAGTAAAAGGCTATAGAAGACAACATTATAGAAATCCAGTTTTGCTAATTTTGCTGTTTCTTTCCTAGATGAAAAGAAAAAAAAAAAAAAAACACACAAAAAAAACCACAAAACAGCTTTGTGGGTTTTTGAAACAACATCAGGTGTCTGAAATTTTCCATTCTAAGCCTTTTCTCTTGAGTGACTATCCACTTTCAAAGAGACAGGAAGAGTGTATCTGTTTCATTCATTTCTGGAGGGAAATCCTACATAGAAAATATGTGTATCAGTACTCAATTTTGAGTCTTGCACATCCACTGTTTTCTACAACAAAAATAAACCCATCAACCCACAACAATGTATGTATTTTGTCCTTTCAAGGTAAAGGTTTTTTTCACTAATGTGTTTCTAATTACTAAAGTAAATGCAAAATTAGATCCAAAATTTGAAACCAGACACCGCAGTGACTGACATAATTGTCTTCCAACAAGTTGAAGTCAACAAAGTCCCACTCCTGAGCAATATGGTGAGTTCAGAAGAAAGCACAGAGTATACCATGGTGTTGGTTTTCATGATCAAAGTTACCATAAAACAGCTTTAGTATTTTGACATCCATTCAGAAATAATGATAGCAAATAGTCCTGGATGACTCGAGCCAAAAAGAAAAGGTAATTATCAGCTTTCTTTCCTTCTGCCATCTTGCCTAGGAAGACTCCAGGGGTTAAACACATATGTCCATGGCAGAACCACCACGTTCAAGTTCTCTGTGTTGCCCAACAGGTGAGTAGCTGTGGTGTTAGTAGCAAACAGCAAGAGCCAAGCAGTATCAACTTGCAGAAGAGTAATAGCATGGGCATGGTTTGTTTGTGTAGCAGACTGTATGAAGAATATCCCACTCAGAGTGTTCAACTGCCCTATCCCCTTCAAACAAGACAGCAGATAAAAAATGTAAGTAAGTCTGAAGGAAGATTTTTTGGCCTCCAACACCTGATAAATTAATGCAAATTAATAACTGATCTGTGACGAGGTGTAGAATTGGGGCTGCACATTTATGTTGCTGCGCAGAGGTATGTAGGGGTAGAGTGCCTCAGCATCAATCAGCAGAGGAAAGGAAAAAGACTCCAAGGCAGCTATTGCCCAAACAGCCAAATGAAGCCCTTGTAGGCTTTCCTGGAGAGGCTGGAACACTGCCTCATTTATTCCAGATGTAACCTACAAGACTCATTTGTTCTGTTGATGGCTAGATAGCATATTTCATATATGTGTCTCAAATGCTAAGTGACTAGCGGTTAAAAATAGCAGTCACACAAGCACTGCTCAAATCAGCAAGCAAAAGATGTGGGATCATGCTTTACAAGAGGATCTTTTGTTCTGGATCCATGAAGGCAGAGAACATGTCACCAAGAGAGGCATGAGATGACTCTGCTTGGTGGCTACATGAGTTTTAGCTCAAGAAAAAAACACCAGCATCTTTCCTCTGTAACTTCCCAAATGCTTACCTCTCTTACTCTTGTGTTTCTTATTTTTAACTATAAAATAAAGAAATCCCATACATCATTCAACTTCTGCAAGACCTGATTGGTTAGTACATACAGACCTGCTCTGATGTTGAAAACATACAGAGATGGACCTCAAGAGACACTGTCCTTCCTTCCTTCCTTCCTTCCTTCCTTCCTTCCTTCCTTCCTTCCTTCCTTCCTTCCTTCCTTCCTTCCTTCCTTCCTTCCTTCCTTCCTTCCTTCCTTTCTTCCTTTCTTTCTTTCTTTTTTAAATCAAGACATTTCAGCCTAGAGACAACTTCCTATATCTAGTAGTATTTTAGGTTAACTGCAGCATCATATGTTTATGTATGTAGATATACATATTTCATGAGTTTTCCCCCTTCAGGTTTGATGCTTATTACTTTGAAAAATATGAGGAGAGTCTGAAGAGGCAGCCCAAAGGTAAGTGCAATATGATTAACAGACAGAATTAATCAAGGTTAACAAATAAGGGAAAACAGAGAAAATGGCAGCAACAGCTACTTTGTTAGCATTATTACTTACAATTTCAGGATTTTTTAGAAAATCCTACAGTGAGAATGCAACTCAAACATAAGGTTTAAATAAGGAGGTTCATTTGTAAATACAGTTTGGATCTTGCAGATCAAATGAGATAATGTTGATTAAACTGTTAAAGAAGCAGAAATTTGATGGGGAAAAAAAAGGGCAAGAGTTTTTAATTTATTTCAGTGATTAAAATCTAAATTATAGTGGATTATTCTCACTCTACGTAAACTCTCAATAAACTTTACAAAGGATATATATGTATAGTTCTTTATACATATGCATATATTTTTAAATTAAAACAACAAAAGAAACTTTGCTTAGCTGAAATGTGCAATCTGGAGAAAATAAGACAAAGCTGTATTTGCTGTCTTATTTATGTGTGACTGAAAGACATCCACTTTTTTAACTGCAAAATCAAAGTCAGTAGTTCAGACAAGGATAAAACTAAAACCAGTTCATGTTATTTCCATCTTCAAAGGCCCTTTCTGGAGAAGAAAAGCAACTCTCCCACAACTCCAACTCATGGATTTCTCCTGCGGTAAACTCATGTGAAATTATGAATGGTTCTAAGTTTTACTTTACTTTGTCATAAGAGAAAAATACCCGGTTTTGTTTAAAAGCATCTGAGAATCAGATGCTATTTACGTTTCAAGTAAAACAAATGATGTATTCCAAATTACCTTTTAAGTTGGACATTGGCAACAGAACTTTTTGGACATGAAGATACGTTTTGTGAGTTCTAATGAAATGTAAGGTTGTGCTGCTTATGGTAAATAATCACGTAGGTACTTTTTTTTTTTTCTTTTGAGTTTGCTTAAGAAATAATTCTGAAAGAAGCATGACTCTTAGCAGCAAATCATGTGATGACAAAACTGGAATAAATATTGCATAGATAATTCTTCAGAGAGCTATTCATGGGGAGAAACAGAAGGAGAAATACAGTGAACAGTAAATGAAAAAGAAGAAACTTTGATAGACAAAATGGAGCGTCTTCCACTAAGAAAAATAAAAAGGAAAATCAAATTTCCTCTGCAGTCTGCACTCCCAGTTCCTTCTGGGGAGAGATATTACCTCTTGAACAAATGAACAAAAGGACTGAATAACCTAGGTGCATTTTTTCTCTCTACAATAAGTTTAATGTCTACATTCCACTTGTTTTCTGTACAAGCAGTGACTAAAATAAGGAAAATCATTTGGATTTTCAGATTTTAGTGTGCTAATTGGGTACAGAAACATTAGGACCTGCATAGTAGGGTGAAGGTGCAATTAGCAGAAATTTAATGAGCTGTGTAATGATAAGTGACAGGGCTATGTAACTTTACAGCTATAATTTCCTGACTAGATGAACTCTTAAACACTGCAGTCCTACATCCTACCCTAAGGCACACTGACCTTTCTAGCTGCCCAAAGGAGAAGAGGCTGCCCGCAAAGATTTTAGGACCAAAACAATATTTTAGCAACAGGAAATTCCTATAGTTTCAGGGCAACTTCTCACTCTGATCAGAGTGAGCATGACTTTCCTTGCTAGCCTAAACATTTCTTTTTTCTGCTTTTTATGGTCTAGTTTATGTGGATAGAAGAGTATGTCTGATGACAAGAGGATCCTCTGAAGTAGACAGGATATCAAGGGCATCCAATATCAGCAGCCACATCAAATACAGTTTGGGTGATGGAGAGTGTGCACAAAGAAAGCCTTTAATAAAATACCTCATAAAAGGAGTCCGGGAAACAAAGCATAAACCAACAGTAGAAAAACTCTATTTGTAACATTCATAAACATCAAGGAGAAATCCTGCTAGATAAGTGTGGTCTGAGAGTCAAGTGATCTGAAACCATTAGATGCTAACCATGACTTTTGAGAAGTCTGACTCTCTGCTAGTCTTAACATGGGGGATGTTGCTGCTAAAAAAGTAATTTATAGACAATGAAGACTTTAAAACCAAATAAAGAGAATATTTTACCCAGAATTTAAATCATTTTAGAATAGATAAATTGTAACGTGCCATACCTTTGTGATCCTTCACTCACAGCTTGCTTCCTTCAGCACGTAGCACGTATTTGTTGTGGCAAAGATAAGCACACCTTGGAGCAGAGCCTGAATGTTCCCAGTTCTGTTTTCAGCCAATGCATGGGACATCCTGTGGTCTATCCTTCTACTTTAACCTAGCTTATGGTGAATGTGACTGAGAGACAATGCAACTGAAGAATACCTGGAAAACTAGAAAATGCCTAGATATTGTTCTTGTCAAAATTTCAGCACAATTTAAATAGCTGGATATATGGATAATAAAAATGTAATTCCTGCAAAAAATGTCCTTGGAGACATGCAAGACCTTTCTAGATAGTGGCACTGTGTGCTCATGCATGCAGAAAGAAGCTGGGCTGAGCAGTGGGCTCCACTTGTGCCGTTGTCCAGGATTTCTGCGTAAGTCATGGAAGTATTAAACACCCGGGATGCAGCAGGAAGACCAGCAGTACAGGTCACATCTGTGGAAAATATGCATAGATTATATATGTATGTATGTATATAAGTACGTAACCCTCTTTCAGACTTCAAAACTGAAAATAGTTTTTGAAAGTGAGTGGCAAGAGAAGCATTGAAGAAAACAGATTAAACACAGCCTTCCCCAAATGCCATATCCTGTCCACTGTTATTTATGTGCTGTGGTGGGTCTGTTAAGATAGAAATATTATACCCTTAGTATGCTTATCAAAAGCCCCATGCAGATAATGATTATTTGGATACATAGTTTGGAAGTTCGAAGGCTGTGATATATGTGACAATGTGGAAATCTCCAGCAGTATTACCAGGCTGTGATGTCTTTCTTTCTTTTTCTTTTTTCTCTTTTTTTCTGATGCTGACAGCAAAACAGATATGTTTACTTTGCCATTTCCTTACACCGTTACCTGATCCTGGTTTGCATCAGGAGTTTGCACAGTGGAAGGCACAGCTGATTGAGTTTTGAGTAACACATCATGAAGCTTTATCTGTTAGAGAAGGAGTCAAATGCACTTGCAACTCAGTTAAAGTCCTAAAGAAGTAATTTCTAACTACGTTTTGTTCTGAAAAGCCAACCTAGTGCTACCAATGCTTCATTACACTATTGCCATCACCCACAGCAATATCCTGCGCAACAGTACATCACCACTATTTAAGATCACACAGCTTCCAACTACCAAGTTTATTCCTGAGACCATCTCTCTGTCTCTGCTTGTCTGGAAATAGGGAATGGAATGAAGGGCATGGACCTTGTGATCCTTGTGGCCACGCTGAGCATCGATGTGATGTACCAGACATTACTGTTGAGGGAAGGGCAAAGCCATGCTCCATCTGCCTTAAGGAACATCCACCCCATGTTTGTCTTGAGAAAGGACAAGCTCCTTTCCAGCACTACTGTGCTCAGAGGGAGTGAAAGAGTGGGAAAAGGAAACAACTGGGGGCTTGAGACATCAGGTTATTGTTACTGCCTTTGACCTTGGCATATCTATCTCCCTACTCCTAATACATTCTCATTGGAAAGCAGCATCTCCACAAAAATCAGAGTTAATGGGCTGCTGATAGGCCTTGTTTTTCTTTATTTCCTCACTTATCTTTACTGGCCATTTGCTTGCACACTTCCCATACTATGAACAAATGCGTTTCAGGGTGGATAACATCCAACTATGACAAAAGCTTTCAACAGCCGTCTCATGTCCCAGCTAAATAACTCAGTCTGGAGCACAAAGACCACAGAACAAAGTGCCAGTAACAATTACATGCAACCTTTCCCAAATAACTGCCATAACATTCACGGCTACCCCTTGCCAAGTAACTGGAGTGAACAGCGGTGCACCACAACTCTTAGGGAGATAAGCAAGAGTCCCACAGTCCATACTGGCAGACTGCAGAAGAGCAAACTACTGCTCATTCCTGGATTTTATACCATGCTCATGTATCAGTGACATAGCGTAGTTAAGGGTTTGGATAACCAAAGAGTCTTCTGTGTTAACATTGTCCATGAAACCTTCCTCTGCTAGTCACAGGAGTTTGAAGAATATAGTGATCCTTTCACCCTTTTTTTTTCCCCAATTCAAATAACGGCAGCCAGACTTTTAAGCCAGAAGATTAAATATATGAGAATTAATTCCCGAGGTCTTTTTCTAATTTCAGTATGAACAGTGCAGCCAAAGTTGTGTGAGAGTCTTGAAAGATGGCCAATTTGCTCATGTTCCATATTTTAATAACTGCCTAAACCTGTTGGTGTAATATTTCCTTGAAAGTGGCAGCATAAAACAGCATAAAACATCTGAAAAAATCTTGATATAAATCTGTAAACAATAGAAAAAAAATTCTTTAACAGTTGTGAGAAGGAAAGGCACTGAATTCTTTCTACTGCAGAGGCAGCTAAATACAATCATGTATAAGAAACAGAAGAAAAACACAGCCTAACTTCCGAAGCATAGCACAGGAAATAGTCCAAGTTCATCATCAATGAAGTCATATAAATGAATTAAAAACTCTTCTGAAACATGGTGGAATCTCAAGTAACTTAAGAGAATGAAGCAGAAAAGAATTCATGAGGTTTTTGATCCCTCCAGTGGAGAGAGTGATTCAGTCATCTGCTTTGTGAGACCTTCCAGCCAAAAGTCCTTCTAATGCAGTGCCTCACTTAAAACTGTCATTCATCAACATAGATAAACTGATGGAAATTACTCTTCTCCTGTTCCAGCATGAGAGATTCATGGAGAAGAGTATGTTACCATTTGGAAGTAATCACCTTCCTTCTCTTACCTTTTGTTTCTCTCAGTAATTCCAATAGTCCTCCTAAAATATTGTCTCTACTAGTACTCTCCTGGGGAGAGTGAATCCCAACTGATTTGCTGGAAGGCATTTTCATGTATGTACTTTGGGAGAATGCAAAAATTGTTCAGCTATCTACTTCTCTATCTGAATTTCCTTGAAGTTTAATCTTAGTTTGGATTTCCTGAGAGTGTGATGATTATTCCAGTCATAATTATATGAAAATGGAACATTTTGCATTTTAATGACTGATATATACACAATTTCACCTGCAACTTAATACAACATTTTATTAGAGGACTTCCTTGAGTTTTTGCAATCAAATAATTTATATATATACAGTCTAAATAAAAATATCAAAGAAAAATTTTGTACTTTAATGGTTCTCAGAAGATACGTGTCATGAACTGTGTTCCTGCACATTGTTGGGATGGGCTTTGTAGCTCTTTGGTGCTTTAGAGTAGTGTGAAACAGCGAGCACCCAGCACCTGTGACCATCAGTTATTTCTTGCAGTGCCTAGATGAATAAGGGCCAGCACTGAGGCTCACAGACCTTGGAAGTGGTGAGGAAAACAAATTTCAGTAGCCGCAGGAAGCTCAGCATTGCACTTATGCAAGCAGACTGCCTGCCCAGTAGTTAGGAAATATCTGACACTTGTAAGACATGAAAACCTATATATGAAGGGCCAAAATCACCAACTCCGTGTCTTTCAGAGGAACAAACATCATTAATTACAACAGAAAGAGAGAGCCTGAAAAACAGACATTTTCTTTCCAACCTTCCACCCTTCATCTCACCCCTATTCATACTCAATGGCTACGTCCCCACTGAGTAAATAAGCCAAGGGCAGGGCATGATTTTCAGCACCTGCTCCATCCTGGATGTCACCAGCTTGGAGGCCAGCCCTGCAGGAGGAGCTGCCTGCCTATGAGGGCAGTCTGGAGGCAGTCACTAGGGGCTGCGGAGGAAGGGAGTGAAGATGTGTGGATACAGGATGAACCAGGATGCTTTGCTGTAATGATACTGAATAGCCTTGGGCATCTTTAATTTAGTAGCGTCAATGTAGCTATTGAGTCTAGAAAGTACATAAAGAGGTAATTTTATATGGGATTAAGAAATAAAATCAGCTGAATGGGAAGCATAGTCTGTGAAAGGGTAACTTCGTCTCAGTGAGAAATGGGAAAATACAACTATTACACATTCCCTGGAGACAGCTAATGCATGAGATTTCACTGATTTTTAATTTAATGCCATATTTATAGGTCTACATTGTTATTTAGATCAAAGAGGTTTTTATCCAAAAAGATTACACTTTAAAGAATTCTTATTTAATTTTTACCCCAAGTAACTATTAAATTCATTCATATCATAGTTTTCTCTGGATGTTGAAGGCAAGTATACTGTCGTTTGCACTCAATGAAATGCTTGAAAGCAAAATTTAGTTCATAAATGAGGAAAGGGGGAGAGAAGTGGCTGAATTATTTCTTAGTGAGTAGTTTGCGCTGAGAGAAAAAGTTCACTGAAGCTAAGAAGCATGATGACAGCCGAAAATTAATTGAAGCACATGAAGAAATAAAGCATATTGCACAGTGCTTAAGCTAATTGTAATCACTAAGTTAAAACCCCTTCTGGCTTTTGGACTAGCCTGGACCAGTTGCTCCACTTTGTATTTACATTCTGCACAGATAAGCTGTGCAATACCTGCCCCAGCAAGCACTCAGTCAGAATCTGTGTGCTAAGTTCAGTTCTTTGCTTCCAGCTTGCGGCGTGCAGATGTGTTCTTTGACAAGGATTATGCTCCATTTTGGAGGACAAAACATTCATCACTCAACAGCACATAAGCTGTGCAGCTAAGAAGCTTTGTAATTAAGAACCCTCACAATTGCATTCCATAATTTATTCATAGTATCAATTACAGAATTCCTGGTAGAGGAAGTCAAACTAATTATATTTTTAAAAATTTAAATTAGTTTCTTCTGTTCAATTAAGGCAAGCCAGAAACTCTTTGGGGTACCCACACTGCCAATGGCAAATTATAATAGCTTTGCTACAGGATCATCTGATGCAGCAGCCAGTGAAGAATGCTCTTTGCAAAACAAAAAGTCCTCTAAATCCATGTTAGCCAGTTTGGCCTCAGGGAGTGATTGCTTAGCCTGTTTTTTTCCTGTAAAACACTGAATTCTGAAATTTTTAGAAACAAAACCCATGAGCAGTAGACGTCTTTCAGGATGATGAATGACCCCTCTGGCCTGGGTGCATAAACACAGTGATGGCTGGTGAGGTGTAGTCAGAGACATACATCTTAGATACCAGCAACCCTTTGAGGCTGCTGGGCCTTCCTCACTGATGCCTAAGGAGTAGAGAACAACCTTTTCCATAAGACAGGTCCCTAGAACACATGAGCTGAGAGGATGGATACATCCCTGCATTCCTGGGGCATAACCTGTTTGCGTGTTGATGTCCCCTCCTGCAAAGCAGGTCCCTGCCAGCACTGCCATGACTCCACACAGCCATTCGTTCTTCAAAAGAAAAACACATATCTTGCAAGGAGAACAGTGCTACCAGGAACACTGCTGGTGGAGAATATTGTGGGCATTTGCTGATGTAATTTCAAGCATCAGATAAAAAAGCGCTTGGTATGGCCCTCGCTTGAGCCTGCCCATGCCCTGATAAAAGAGCATCGGGCCTCAGGACCCATACTGGCAGTTATTACAGGACATTCCTTCACATATCCCACACAATGAGCTGCAGCTCGCTGCATTATAAACCCAGCTGTATTTTTAGGTGCATTAGCAGTCGCCTGACTACAACTGAGGCTGGTCAGAGATCAGACATTTGGTAAAGATTTTTTATTTTTTTTATTCCTCCTTTCTCCTAACAACTTTAAACTAATTTTCCAGATATTTCACCCAAAACCTCAGGGCTTTAACTTTCATCTTCTGATTTGGGGGGCTGATTCCTTTCAGGGAATTTTCCAGGAGGATTAATACACTGCCAAGCAGTGCAGTGTATTTCCTGATTGCCAAGTGAGTACATTACCAGATCAAGCAAAACCAACACCTCGTCTTTGATCCATTCCTCACAATACATCAGTGATCTCTGGCAGAAATTCCCAGTCTCCAGATCATTGTTGTGTGGATGGCCAGGAGGTGAGATTCAGGCAGCAGGGCAGCTTATTTCTGCACAAAAGCAAGACTGGAGATGTGGTTAAAAGCTCTTGTATCCATTAATAAGCCAACAAGGCTTTATTGTCTTCATCGTATTTTCAGTTAAAGTTATGCAACTGTAGTCCAGCTATGGAAAGTATGGTCTCTCACAGGGCTGAATTTATTCAGTTCTGGGAGCAATGAAAATTGTGCAAAATCACTCCAGTCTTCAGGCCACTGTTGTAAGGGAAATTTGGTGGGAAAGTTGCTGTAAATAAAAGTATCCCAAACAACACAGTCCCTTTCCCACACCGCCATTTAGAGATTCAAAAGCATGTTATGAAATCACAACATACGTAAGAAAAACCTCTCATGATTTTTTTAAATCTCTCTTTTAGCACTTTGAAGTCCCAAATAATTTGATGAGTTTCACTATGTTTCTGCTAGAAGTGAGGAAAACAACTGCAGCAAATTTCTCTCCATGTTCTGAAACAAGAAATGGAAGATTTTTTTTTTCCAGAACAGTCATGCTTCAGATACTACAGTCACAATTTCTCCCAAAGGGAAACACCAGAGAGAAACAAAGATGTCATATGTATTTTGTCTTCTCTCCCACTCTGTGAGAAAGGAAGGAGTAAGCACTGAGTTTTATGTTTCATGCATGCCATGCAATGAATCGAAGCTAATGATATTAAACCCACTTCCAGCAGTATTTCAGCATGCCTGTGCTCATTTCAACCCCACACTCATGAGGTTAGGTGTATGGTTTTGTTTCTGGACCATGTAATGGGACAAAAAAGTGTAGTCTGTTAGAAAAAAAAAAGAAGTGAAAGAGATTTAAATTTAAATTTCAGTCTTTTAAATATCTCTTCACAGGGAAACATACAGAGCTTGAGCTGTCTTTGTATCTTCAGGCAGCCAGGCATAAAATGTTCTATCAGTTGTGTCAAATCTCTCTTCTCCTCTCAGATGCAGCATGCACAACTGAGTAAATTATTAAGTATTTTCAATTTTTAAGAAATGCCATACAGAGCATAAACACAGTGTGCGGGAACTGTAATTGGACATGTAATTCAGCTTCTCATTTCATCTCCAAAGTGCAAAAAGTACCTGAGCAGCGATTTTCAACAATGGACTTCAGGTGTCAAGAGAAGACCATAACACTTAAGCTTGCTCATAACGCTTGTGAGCGAGTCCACAATCCTTGAATGCCCCTTACTGTATGGGGAAGTGCCTTGACAAAAGGTGAAGCAAAGGAGAGGTGAGACCATGCAATTACGTTGCTCTGTCTCTGATCTATGTGGAAAGGAATGCCTCTCAGCTACAGACAAAGCTCTTGTATAAAACATGATTAGGCTTGAATTTAAGAGATATCAAGAAGCTCATTAAAGCTTCAAAATGTCTTTATTGAAGGTGTTTTACACTCTAAGCTTTAACCTAAATGCATGCATAAGCTCAGTGTTAAGTGCATGAGCAGTTTCTTTGAAATGAATGGAGCTGCTCTTACACTTGGATCAACATACAATGAAATGCATGAGTAGAAGGCAAGGATAAAGTAAATTTTACACTAGCTGCATTTCAGCTATTTCCTAACACTGGCTGAAGAGAAAAGACACTTATTTGCATTATGTTTTTTTTTTGTTTTTGCTTGTACAACAAGTGGTGTAGCAAAATCATTTGTTTGGGTTATACTCAGAGCTTGCATGGCAATAAAAGGAATAGAAGTTAATCTATTCTGCAACATTCTTAGAGGGAAAAGGAAGATGGATTTCATTATTATACAGCAAACCTGATAATATCTGGAAAAACAATTACTGTAAATCAACACGAATGCCTACATTTAAAGCCAAAAACCCTGGAAACAAAATTGTCTCCTACTTAAATCTTTTTTTAGGTCATTTTCTGATGAAGCTTAAATTTGAATCTCATTCCAGATATTAACATTAAAGAACTGTTTACATTTCTTATACCAGACACACAATGAAAGAAGAGAATGGTTTCATATTATTCATATTATTATACAGTGTGCTCCTTCGCACCTGGAAAGAATTGCATTACTTTTTAGTTTATGCAGCTTCCAAATTTACATTACAGCTCTAGCATAAAGAGAACTCAAAGATTATCAGTTCTCTGTGGAAGATAATCCAGGGCTGTTTGTACAGCATAGAATGGGACTCCGTATTTTTAACTAGTTTCTTTTACTTATAGTTTGTTAGACATATTATCTTATTTTCTGTGAGGGTCTGCACTTGACCACACAGAAGACTCAGTTGAAACAGGAACATTTTGCTCTCCCATGGATACTGGGTTTTCATTTTCTTTGTTTTCTTTTTCCCTTAACCATGACCAGTTTTATCTTTCATTCAGGAACCTGTGGTATTTATGCCCGGTGCAAGGTATTCTCAGAAAAGATCTCCAGTCTGGATTTTAGCTCAGAAGAACTAATGCTTTTTTGAAGAGATCTCTGCTTTGTTTCATCCCTACAAAGGCTGAGACATGCATATGAATAACAAATCCCCATAGGGCTGAATGTGGACTGCCCTTATCTGCGTTACTGAGGCGGTTAAAAATACTCATTATGAGACAGGTCCCATTATGCCAGGCACAATGGCATACAGACAACAAAAATGTAGCTTCTTCAACCGCTTTACAAGACAAAGTTACTATGATATCCGTGCATTGTATTATACGAAAAGCTCAACTACATTGGTTGTTGGTTTATTATCACAAAAATTCTCATCTGAAGTAACATTAATGCAATTTATTTTATTTAACAGCAACCAGTAAATGCTAATTATCATTACCCCTGAGGTTTTACTCTCAAACCAAAATGATCCTTAAGTTTGAACATTTCTTATAAAATGCCCTGGCATGTGTTTCTGTAAAGTCTCTCATCTTGTGATTGTCTGTGATCTTCGTGACTGTCTGAAATTTAAGCTGAGTGGCAGTATCAGGGGGAGGTTCTTTACCAACAGAGTGGTGAGGTGCTGGAACCAGCTGCCCAGAGAGGTTGTGGATGTCCCGTCCTTGGAGGTGTTCAAGGTCTAGTATTAGATATGGAGGTTGGTGGCCCTGCATGTGACAGGAGGGGTTAGACCTTCCTTGAGGTCCCTTCCAACCCAAGTGATTCTATGATTCTGAGATTATATTTATCTGTTTTACTGGAGGTCTCATCAGACCAGTAAAATATCTTATAAAATTGTTCCATTTTTCTTTGGCTGTCACAATGCACCTTTCATTTCTAAAATCCAAAGCTTAACGTCACAGAAGAAAGCACCGAGTTAGACTGAGAGTTGATCTGAAGCATCTTGTATGACTGTATGACATTTCTGCCACAAATCAGTTCCTTCAACAGTGTACTCAGAAAAATAGATTAATGATATCTTCATAGTCACTGAACTTCTGGCCTGAACAAATACCCCTTGTCTAACATACTGTAATAGCTTTTATTACTCACACCGATGTAATATGTGAAAGAATCTCTCAAATATACTAAATCTGAGACACAAAATTCTCTCTTAGATGTAAGAGTTCACACATTACTTCATTTTTACTGAGACAAAGATAAATGGAACAAATAGCGTAAATTAGCTTTGCCATCCAGTAGTTCTGTTACTTCAAGGTTATGGAAGCCACCTCCAAACATGACACTTTGTTGTTCAAAACATTTGTCACGTGTTGTGACATTAAGTTAAAGCGCATCAGCATCACAGTCCCACTGTGGCATGCTATTCCAGCAGGATCAGGTATTTATAATCATTTAATTTTATTTATTTAATAATACTATTCTTCTCTTTAAGGATTTTGTCCTAAGATACTTATCCATCTTGTTTTGGCAAATAATTTGATGGGCCAGAGAATTAACTCGTGGCTTTGTATTCACAAAGCACCCTAAGTTCCACTTTCAGATTATTTTTTCCCATGTTTGAGATACAAACATCAACTCACAATTGAGTAAAAAAAGCGGATTAAATTTTTGTTTTAGACCTACTAAAGATGAAAGCAGGCCCTGTGTGAGTGGGCATTTTTGTAAGCTTTTGCCACACTGCTTTGCTTTCACTGGCCTTAAACTTTCCAATCCAAATTCAATCCAGACTCTGGAATAGTCTGTATGGTGTAAGAAGTCTGTGTGACCCGTGAATAGTGCTGGTCTGAAGCAAAGAAGGACAAGATACTCCAGGAAAGGTAAAATTCTTCCTTTAGCAATGGCTTCCTGCAAATAAAGATATAAGCAAACAAAAATGTCTGCCTTTGGAAATACCCATTGTCAAACTGATTATTCTACAGTTATGTCTGTAGGATAGTCCCGCCACAGGAAGAACTTTTCCTTATAAAAGGAAGCACAAAGTATAGTTTATGTATATTGTATGCACTATGTATATGAATGTACATTTCATCAACAGAGTGAGCTGCAGTGTTGCAGAAATCACACACTGTCTAACTGGGGATGTACATATACAAGTTCTTATCTGACCTTGTTTTTGAGATGTCTAATATTGCATTGTGTTTAATGAACTCATTTTCATCCTTGTGATGAACATGCATCTTTGCCCACTTCACAGTGGGGACACTTGCACATGGGGCCATAT
The DNA here is from genome assembly GCF_039878825.1 of Excalfactoria chinensis. NCBI lineage: Eukaryota > Metazoa > Chordata > Aves > Galliformes > Phasianidae > Excalfactoria > Excalfactoria chinensis. The sequence goes on from NC_092826.1 coordinate 108,012,974, forward strand.
AGGTTCATTGTGAGCCTTTAAGGGCATTGAGGTAATTGGAAACTGCCAGCACTGGGACTAAGTGGGAATTTAGGTCAAGTGAATCCATGCTTTACCAAAAAGAGAGATTTTACGGGTTTAGAAACCTGATGATATTATAGCTCTGAAGTATTTGCATGGATGCAGCTTTATCAGCATAACATGAGCCTTATGCAAATGGCCTCTCCAAAGCCAAGCCAGGTGCAGCAAGTAAGATCTGTTGGTTGCCTCTAGTCCTTATGCTGCTTTCCCAGCTACAAAGGATGGGTAGTAGTTATACATACATAGGATGTGAAAATATTTATTGAAAAGCAAAATAGCACATTAGACATAGAAATATTAACCTAGAACTTGCTGTAACTTATTTGGGGTATATTTGCGCTTAGAAATGTCCGTACTATGGGACGATACAATTAGAATGAACAGCATTTCCTCATAGTCCTTGGCCAGCTGTGCCTTAACACGGAGCTGCAACTACTGAGTATGAAATCTAGGAAACATGCAGCAGGGTACACATCGGTTCTCTAGGATGCAGTTCTTCTGATTTCCATGGGATAAGTTAAACCTTCAGGGCTCACTGACATTCAGTTAAAGGAATTAAAGCAGCTCATGAAAGATGGGATTGTATAAACACAGTCTGAAGGCATTCTGTTTGAAATTATGGCCAAGGCAGACACTACAGAATGCCCTTCCTTCCCCTCAGCCCATGCCTCAGCCAGGCGGCCCTGACTTCCACGGGGCCATTCCTAGCCCCCAGATGCTTTTGATCCCACTTCCAAAATGGTTCTGATCAAGCAGGGCAATCAAGTCTGCTTAATTAAAAAGTAAAGAGTGGGGAAACAAAGAAAAGGTAAAGATCATGCCACACTGAGGTCAAAAAACCTACATTCATAAGCAACTACTCTGACGTTGCTCATAATCTGGGTACAAGGTTTGTGGAAGTGAAGACAGCACCCAGCAGCTGGTGCAGATTTCCTGTCCTAGGGCTGGAGGGGGATTGATTCAATGAGATACGAGGGTGATTGATTCAATGAGATTTAATACAAGATTACAGTGCTGTGTTGTGTCGTATGGCTGGAGGGTGTCTCTGTTAAACTGTCTAGAAATACATTTAATTCAGCTTTTGCATGAAGATGATAGATTTCTGATCTTTTCATTTTCTCCTTTTTTGTAGTATTCACATCACCAATTTCTTATGAACAAAAGTTATACTTCATATCACGACCAAAGGCATTCAAGATTCAGAGGGCAAAAACTTTTGAATCATCTGGAGGACATGAGGAACAAAATCTCATTACTTACAATGAAAATTGAGCAGCCTGGCCACATAGACATCTAATCCATTAAAGAATTTTGTGCTGATTATCTAGGAACATGGAGGCATGGCATACAGTCTTTGTTTGCAAGCTCTTAGCTCACTGCACATAATATTAGGCTTATTTAATGTCTATACTGGTTATGACTGCAAAGAAAAAGCCCAATGTGTGAGCAGAAGCACAGGTGCAGAGCACCTGGAAGAGCGGCACCTGGACCAGTGAACTGCCCCATTCATTCCTGCTAGCCCAAGGTGTGGTTTTACCACAGAGCTGAGCCTCTCTGGAAGCAAACTTTTCACAAAGTGACCTTGCTCTTCTCCCACTGCTTCCTCTGAGCTAGCTCTGGTACATGATTGGGTGGGGAGTAAGGTAGGTCAGGTAAAGGGCATGGCAGAAAACTTGCCCTGCAGCACCTCTCTGACCCTAGAAAGAGGAAAGGAAGAAAGAAGAAAACGTTCCAGGCAGTTAGAGGATAAGGAGAAAAGCTTTCAAATGTTAGCATCTGGCAAATTATTCATCTCCTTAAGTAAGACTTAGCGCCTGATTAAAAACCTGTTAGTCTTAAATATTTGTTACCTTGTTAAAGATCCTGAGTTAGCTATGATGGTGTTAACATGCCTGCACAGCACTGAATCAGCTCTCAGAAGTATGTCAGCCCTATCTGTGTCCTTACTTGAGGCCTTGAGTTCTTCTGACCTTCTTCCAAAGTTGTGTGCAGAAGGACATTTTTGGGGGGCACACTGCTGTAGTTCTCTGAAAGGCTTATGTCTATCACCTCCTCCATCGCCCCAACCAAGTGTTCCCATCCTTCTCCTGGGGAAATATCCATGCACATTCCTCTATTTACCCCTCCCTGCGTAAATCATCATGCTGCCCTCTAGTAAGTAGATGCATTAGCTGGGGAATAGGACGGGCCAGGTTTGGCTTGAAATTCTCTTTTCAGCACACTTATATATTGGCACAACTAGGAAAAGCTTCCAAGGTGTGTTCATGGTATAAACAGGCCAACAATTCTTTCTGCACTGGACAGCCCATTTAATGACAAATCTTCCAAGGCGGGCTCTACTTTGCTGTCAGTTGTGATATTTACTGCCCCAATCTGTTTTGGCCAAGGCCAAAAGGCCAGCAGGGCCCCTGGACCAGAGCCCTGGGAGCAGAGAGTATATACATCTTCTGTGGATCTAATATCAGAGCCAGGTACGTTCATACAATGCGGTAATATACTCTTTGTCCCCTGATTTACCCTTGGGGCTGTCTGATTGAAAAGTTTTGCTATTAAGCTCAGCTGTAGTTAGAAACAATGGCCCACCATCTAGTAGTCTTTCTATGTCTCTATTATGAATTTTCCTATTTCATCTACTTTCTCAACCACAGCATCTTCAGGAAATCAAATGCTGAATGAAAAGCAGCTGAGACGAGCTGAACCGAGCAGGAATGCAGGGATTCTGGTTGAGAGTGAAAAGAGAAATGCTTCAAAAAGTCTGTTATCTTCCCTTGCCTCTGTCTCCCTTCATGTCAGCATACAGACCCTAAGTCATGTTAATCCCATCATCAAGTTCAGCAAATCATTAGAGCATCAGCAAAAAATGCCTTTGACTTTACTTATGAGGAAATATCTGGTCTCTTTTAGCAATGTTACTGATACTAGTAGAAATGTGGGAGTAATGCGGAGTCTCATTCTGGAAGAGCCTACCTCTCCTGGCAGCTGCAGACATCCCTAATGTAAAGTCATCTCTTTGTCTTCCAAATGCTGCTGGTCAGATTTCAGAATTTAATCTTCACATTCCACCATCACCTCAAAATCCACCTGTCTCGTTTTCCAGACTAATTATGAAAGACCTAAAGAAAGTATTTTTTTTCTTATCAAAGGGGTTCAGTTTTCACAAGCAGAGTCTGTGGAGTAAAGTTCTAGTAGTTAAAATGAAATTAATCTACCCTTAAAGCTTTCCTTATCATTTCCTTTTGGACAAAGATTTTCCCCTTTGCATTATGTGCATGTTTTCATTACCATAACTCTACTTTTGCCCAAGGCAGAGAGACAAGAAATTTCCTGAAGCACAAACAAAAAAACAAGTTCAAGCATGATTTGGATAAGGGAAAAGCAAGGAATGGTGAACTGGGGCTTATTTACTCACATAAATCTGAAGAAAGCCATAGAAGTTCAATACCATAAAAATCCAGGTACCCTATAATATTTCCTATGAACAGAAAATATGAGGGCATGATATTTGCTCTGAAGGTGAGCAGTGCTTTATGGGAAAATGAGATCCGATTTCTGTTTCAGGAAATGTGAGACCACTTTTATATTAAGCTGGTGTAAAACGATAGGCTGTGGTGGTAGATAAGAATGAGAGCATTTCTTACCTTCTTTGCTAAGAGTAAAGTCCGTAGTTCATGTCTTTATCAAAACAAAATTGCTTGTTTATGTTTTTTGTGACCTATCAGTTATCCAGTTTCTGTGAGAAGAGGCTGACCTATTTTCCAGAATGCAAAGCACAGTGAAAGGAACACTTACACAGTCTAACCCATGGCAACCCTTTTCTTTCTTTTAAACCAGATCTCAACAGTCTTTTTTTTCCCATGCTTTTGCTGTTCGTTACTACTAAAGTAGCAGCTTTCTTAATGAAGAAATCAAATTGGAATCCAACACTTCGGAGCAGCTGAAGAAATCCATAATGAAAACAATATCCTCTGAACCGGGATTTCACATGTGTTAGCGGTTACTATTGCTGCCTCCCTCAGAATTGCCTATCTGCATAACCATGGGATGAAAAGTAAGTTCAAAGGGCTTTTGTATGTGCGAGCTTACACTGCACCAGGTACAGCACAGCACGTCCTCATGTGGACTCCTGGCCATGCAAAGCTGAAGAGAACACTTGGGGAAAGCAAAATCTGGTTTTGTTCATGAAGGAAAATGAACCAAGCTTAGTTATTTGTTTTCCCAAACCACAAAAACACTATATCAGCTTAAGAGCTCTCTGAGTCACGGAGTGCTTGTCCCACTGTTGCTATATTTGCAGGAATTGCTGTTGCTCTGCTGCAGGGTGGTGGGCTGGGCAGGCTGTGGGTCCGACACAGTACAACTGTCTGCATGTGCACTTGAACATACAGCTCTGTATTTAGAGAAAGTATGACAGATTGACTCTGATTTCATCAATGGGACTTGCCCATTAACCTCAAGTGGCCCAGGGTTTCACCTCAGATCCATAAAACCTGACAGTATAGGCTGGGAATAAGTTTCAATTAAAAAATTACATGTTACAGACAAGAATGTTTTAAAAATGAACAGATCTTCTCTACCCTTTAAAAATCCATGCTGTCAAATCAATTGTGACCCAAACTATCACACATGAAAAAGTCCCTCAGATGTTTCACGGTAAAGCTAAGTGAGGCAGACGTAATAACGACCTTGCTGTTTCCTTTAGAAGCACCCTAAAACCCACTGTGCCGTTAATGAAAAGCTGATGTCTTGTGCTCCCTCAGCTGGTTAATTCATGAACATTTCCTGGAGCTCCACTATGAGCACTGACTGTATTTTTTTTTAACATCTCTTTGCAAGGCCTTAAGGGAGTCAACAGCTCCTCCAGTTTAGTGGCATCTTCAAACTTAGATGTTCGAGTCCTGCATCCAGACACCATCTCCACACCAATCACCTGATCATGTAGAGAGGAGCATAATTTAAAAGGCTTAAAGAACACCACTGATTTTTTTAAGCTTGCTTTCTAAATTTCTAAGATATCAAATAAAAGCATAAGAACAAAAGAGGAGTTGCATATCTCCTGTTAATGCCATCATCAGAAATGTAGTGTCTTTTTCTAGCTGGACTACAGAGCAGCCTCTGGGAGATTGTTGACATCGCAGAGCATCCCCTGAGTGCACAGCTATTCTCTTGCAGAAACCATGCTATTGAAATCATGGAGCATTTGGAAGAAATGGAGACAAACTAGGAAGAGATTCCTACTTTCTTTTGTTAACATTGCTTGGGAAACTGATTTCCTTCCCCACATCTGGAAAAACCAGAGGGGCATCAAAGAGGCTAGAAGGGAGCTATTCAGGGGACCACACAGGGAAGGAGGAAGCAAGGTCTAGGTGAGGAGTGATCCCCTTTAAATACAATTTTATTTGCTTCCCAACTCAAGTCAAAACACTTATGGCTTTGTGCAGGACAAGAAGAGTGTTGGCGAGTGACATCTGCCCTGGCCAGGCCCTGGGCGACACACAGTGATGTCACTTTGATAATGCATGGGTCTCATGGTAATGCCTGAGCATCTCCCAAAAGAAATCCCAGACAGCTGTGCTGGATTGGATTTCTTTTGCCGATCGGCAGTGTAAAGATTGGCTTGTCACAGATATGTCTCTGTGTTCTTCCATCAAACTGAGACAGAAAAATTAAAACTGAGCCACCTTAATTCAAAATATCTTCCATTTCTGATCAGCAGAATCTGATTGAGTCCTAAGACTCCAGGAGAGGCTCCAGGAGAGGCTGATCAAGGAACAACGTAGGATATTTCTCCAACATGAATAAAGAAACAAATGAACTTATAACTTTTTCTGATGAAGAGGAAGCCAAATGTTCCTCTCACATTTCTTCTGAGGAGAGCAAAGCTGCACCTGACGGGCAGCCTCGAGCAGATCTGTACTTCCCCAACTGTACCAGCAGTTCTCACAGGGCACTTGCAGGGGATGGTTCAGCACCTTACCACAGCAAGGGCGACAGCACCAGTTACAGGTTAGTAAGTTGAGAGGTCATGGACAGATAGTTCTGGAAAGATTTTGAGCAATAAACTTTCTCCAGTCTTGGATTCTTTTATTTATCTATTTATTTAGCAGTTCTGGAAATAAAAGGTTTGAATAATAAACCATTTCAGTTGTCACGTCCTTTTAGTCATTCATTCATTCATTCATTCATTCATTCATTCATTCATTCATTCATTCATTCACTTATCTAATGGTGAAATCTCAGACTGAATCTGCATTTAGTTCCTCAAGAGGAAGTAGAAGCAGTGGTTGCACCTTCAGTTTAGTGGTTTTCTATAAGAATCAAGCTCTAGATTCTTAGCTTAGGAGTAACACTAACTCCAAACATTGTTTCATTCTGCTTATAAATGCTTTTCTCAATTCCCCATTAAAAAAAATTACAACTATTTTTTTTATACAGTGCACACCCCAAGTTAAAAGACTAGTAAGCTTGAAAAGTTGCACAGTTAAACAAACTTCTTTTATCCCTCCAAATTCCATAATTGCACACAGTGACAGGATCTTACCATTGGAGTAAGATTATGTGGATTTTTTTTTTTCCCCAAAAGAAACAAAACCCAAACAACAAAAAGACCCCAAAGCTATAACTACGCTTCAGTAACTTCATTTCTCTACTAGAGATTAAAGCTGAAGATGCAGTTCATTTTCAATTAAAAAAAAAACAAAACCTATCTTTCTTTTTTACCCTGCCGTTTTTTGTTATTTTTCCAAATAATACTATAATACAGAGCTGTAACATTAATTACTATAAAAGCAAGTAGTAGCGGAAGGACAGTCATAGGATCTCCCACTTGCCCATCAAAACTGTCACCCGAGAAGTGCTTCTGGAAGAGTTCTTGCTCTTCCAGTTGCTTGTCTGCTCTAACACCAGTCTGGAAAAACGAATCACCTTTTTATTTTGTTTCATGCCTGAGGTACAGGTAATATCTCACAGTAAGAACACAAATATTCTGCTTATAAACAATGTGTTACAGGAGTTAGAAATCAAATTAAGAAAACATCACAGGCACGGCTGAACTCAGAGGAACATAGCGATCTGCCACAGCACCCTATGGGGATGGACTCCTGATTCTCCTTAATTCCAAATTCATGAATAAAGAATTCATAAAAAACTCAAATTCTTTTCAGAGTTTGAACATTTCCTGCAATACCTTCAACCAAGGATAAGGTCAGTTTTGAGTTTCTCTAATCAGGGAGGAAGACCAGAAGTCTCAAAGGTTGCACCTTCGCAATGGAGTGAATGATAAAAAATAAAAACCTGCTTAGAGGACACAGATAATGCCTAATTCCTAGATAGCACCAAGCCTTTTTCTAAGCATTATGTATAATAAGCTCTAGAAAGTTGGTTAGTAATTTATCTCATATACTTTAACAGTAACGGTAGCATCCACTGATAGACTGCTTCTCTGAAGTAATTTTCTGAAGGAACTGGGCAGGAATGTGTGTAAACGAGAAAGATGTATGTGACCACTCTCCCTGTGAGGCATATAGAGAATTTACATCCCCCCTTTTTTCAGGTGATCTTCTGCTAATCTGTTAACAAAAGTGAAATATGCCAATAGAAACCTTAACAAGTGGGTTCCAGTACAGAAAATTACACTGTATTTCAAACACCTCCTATTTAGGCAGGAGAAGGAGTGCAGGGTTTACACCAGAAAATTGTTCCTACTCCTCTTTGACATAGGAAGATCCTAAATCTTTCCTTTCATCATTCTGCTCACTGGGCTCTGTCACTGGGTGTAAGGCAATGAAGATTTACTTCTGAAGCTCCCAAGAAATTATAAAGTAAGATAGCTACCAGGGGCTGTTCTATCCAAACTCATTTCTCCACTAATATAGTAATCATTTTTCTGGTAGCATGGAAATCACTGGAAAATCTGGTAAGTTTATTGGACTATAAATAAAAACATAAATCATGCTTAAAGAGGATATGTTCATCCAATTCAAGCAATGTATTTAAAGTACTTTCACTTGAAACACACAGCAGGATTCTATACAGACTACGCAGGATGTGATTGTTTGGAACGGTAGCTTTATCATTAGCAAATTCATTTTGCTAAGTTTGTGGTGCTTTGAAAAATACAACTGTCTCTGTTCTTGGTGTTGAATACATAGCTCCAGTCAGAGCTCCATCTCATCCAGAATTCACATATTTTCTGGGGAATGCAGCCAATGGTAAAGGACATCACAGGTCACAACATTTCCAAATTGACCTTTGGAGACAGCAATTTCTTTGCAACACAGTGATATTTAGAATTTCCTGGCTCATTTGAGGGAAATTTGCATGGTGTCTATGCAAGCATTAGAGCTGAACTAAGTTCTGTTTTTTCAATCCCGCGTTCAGCCAACAGATATCATTCAGTCTCAGTGGAAATGGGATGTGACAGTTTTCATCTGGTGAAGCTATAAACAGCACTGTTGAAGGAAACAGAGCTGTCCTTTCGAAAAGACTGAGAGAGCAGAGCGTATCTGGCTTTGGCTGCAGCCCTGGCCACGAGGGGGGCTGTTTTCTCTCTGAAATGCTGTATATAGCTCCATGGTTACAAGCAGGCGGAAAACACACTTCAGGCTGGAGGGAGCAGTCCCAAGGTGATGACTGAGAGAAGTTTGCCTGTCCTGGAAGCAGCTGTCAGTGGCAACAGCGAAGCCTATATATTTAAGTGAAGGAGTGGAGGGCGTAAAGGTAAAAAGGGCCCATTCACCCTTAATTTCCTGTAGACAGACAGACATTTCTGGAGATTTTTAACTTGCCTTTGCTTTCCTTCAGTTCTAGGGAAGGGGACTGTATTGGGAGGGCAGAGACAGATGAAAAATGTGAAACCTATAAAGAGACAGCTGAAATCAGTTTTCCGCACTAGCCTTTGATTAGCTGTTCCCCAGCTTTAAAACCCTGAAGCTAAAAGAACTAAAAACCAGCTATAAACAATGAACGCTTTGAATTAGCTTCTCTTCATATGTCATGCATGAGAAGGGGGTCACGTGCACGCAGTGAGTGGCCACACAGAAGGTCAGCAAGAATCTGCAGCTAAATCCAAAGGGAGAAACACAAAGCTAAGGGCATCTTCAAGACTCTCAAGGAAAGAAGCATCTGGTAATTAAGTAAGCAAAACATTTGCTAATAGAGGAAAGCAGCTACAATGTGAAACTCCCCAAGCATATGATTGGGGTGGGATGGGTCTTTAACCTCCAGCCTTATGCAGACTAATGCTTCCGACCTTTTTCCTTCAGTGCTCTGTAGGATAACATCTCACTGCTAAGGGATACAAGGAGACAATCAATGTGGAAGAGAGTAAGTATATCTAAGACAGGAAATTCTACCCATACACCAGAAGATTTTGTTCCTGAAAAACCACTAAAACCTCAAAATACCATCTGATAGGCTGCCTCAACTCAGTACTTAAAAAATCTTGCTAGTTAATAGTAGGCTCACCATTCTGAAGAAAATATTAGTGCTCTTAAATCATAGTGCTGCTCTAAAAGCCATTCAAACAGGCCTGTAGGGATGCAGGCTTCATGTCCCCAAGTGGATTTTACACGCACTTATATTTCTGTAAATAAAGCTATCAAGGCTGTTGCTTGCAAGCAGGCTATTGGAGACAAATCTTTTTAACGGAAAAAGGAAGCATCTGCACCAGGCTGATTGGAGAAGAGCCTAAAGACAAGTCATAGGCAAATCCTATGAAAAGTTTCAAACAGTTTTTGGTAGAGATAGCCTGGTTTCATTCTCGCGTGTAGGAACCATGAATCATAAGAATTACAAGGCAAGAGATCTTTTTTTTTTTCCCATTATGAATCACTGTTTATCTACCCACAATGTTTTTCCCTTTTCTACTCATGATTTTCCTTTCTTTGAGCATTACCCACAATTTAATCCAACAGGTTTCTGAACACCAGTGTTTATCACTAAAAGCAGTAACTTCCTCACTGCTCCTTTCCATATAAACTTCTTTAAAATGTAAAGGAGAAAAATATGTTGAGCTTAAAAGTTGCCCAGGAAATATCAGTGCTACCAATTTTGGGGAATCCTGGAGACAAGTCCTCAAAACTGAAAAGTAATATTATCAAGAAAACAGCATTTACTTATATAAAACCCTTCTCACAGCATCTTCGTTTGCTATACATCCTGTTCCATTACTGCAATTAAAGCTAATCCCAGCCTAAGAACATCTAGGATATGTGGAGAAGAAACTCCTGCTCCTATCACTAACACTGCCTGCACTTATGCCATCTTGGTTTCTTGAAATTAAAGTTCTTAGGGCCACTAGATTTTAAGGAGGAAGGCATGCTTTCCATTTGGTATTCCTAACAAACCTAAGAAAATGGGACACCATATTCTATTTTATCAACCCTTAAAAAGAAAATAATCAGAAAGAAAAACCCAAACTATTCAACTCCCATCCTTCATCACTTGTATGTTTCTGTCTGCCTTTCAGCTACTGTGATCACCATACATTGGAGCCTTCCAGAGGTGCAGACATGCGTAGCATAGGATGGAAGTTATTTTTAACATTTCTTCTAGACAGGAAAAAAAAAATGCATGTTGAAGTGCTCATTTACCAAAGAGGTGCTCAAAATACAGTTAGGTGGTTACAAATAGATTTGCACTTTCACAGAAGCAAAAGCATATGCAGCTGCTGTTTTCCCCGTGTATGTCTATTATTCAGAAAACTCCCTGTCTCCAAGGGTTTCTTTGTGCCTTAAGAGCCTATTGCTACAAGGTAGTTGGCAAGCATAGACCATTTGCTTTCAGGTATGAGGGAGAAAGTAGGTACTCAGTGTTTGCACTTACTGGATTATCCTTGGAAAGTATGAAAATCCTGGATGTACAAGGACATTTGGTTATTCACAGCTAACAGAATTTATGTCAGCTCTGACTCTTTTTTCATAAATGAACTCTGCTACACACAATCTCTTAGATATTTCCCCAAATTCTGCTACATGTGCCACTAATTTCAGTGGCTTATGTTAGAAATAGCTATAATGCCAGTGTTATAATATGAATTTGGCCATGGAAAATGTGCAAAAGAGACACCACAGCTACTGTATTTTCCCAGTATGTTCTGGATTATAAGTGCTGGACCCTTTCCATTATAAGACCTGTTTTCATTTGCTCAATTTTGCCCATGTTAAGTTAAAATTTTCCATGCCAGGATTCTGACCCAAGACAATTGGAGAAACACTTTAGCTTGACTTGTAATTATTTCCAAGAGTCATCTTAAAGTTTCCTAAGGATATTCCCTTTTAACAGGTTTCCGGACTTTGGATCAGGATTGCTAGTTTGCCCACAGTGTGCCAGAGGTGGGATGAGGACAGGAGAAGACAGGGTGGTGGACGAGGTGAGGACGGTGGAAGTGGTTTTCCTGCCCACAAATACAAGATGTGGAAGTGCCTTGGGATGGAGAACGCTATAACTGAAGGAGAAATTGCAGGAGGGAGAGCTTGGGATGCAGGTAGCAAGTGGAAAGAGGAAAGGATCTGACAAGGAACTGTGCAGGAGAGTAAGATGGAGGTGGCAGAGCACCTCTTCTTTAAACATGACAAGGAAATTGCAGAGGGGCTGAACAAGCCATTCTCTTTTATTCTGATAGAAGTAAAACAAGAGAAAATAAGATGTCTACATTTCTATTAGCTTAGTCTCCTTTGAAACATATTCCAAAATATCTCCTATGCTGACTGTGTCAGAAGATAAATGTTAATTTTCAAGAGGCATCAACAAGGCAGATGAAACATGATGATGCATTACACATGTACAGCAGAGACAACACGTTAAGGAGATAATGCTGGTGAGAACACTTGTTATCAAACTAAGAGAAAATAGTCATTACAGAGTTAATTGCAAAGGAAATGCTGCAGCTGAGATTCTTGTTAGCAGCAAATGGGCCATGTTCAATAAACAGTGCAAATAAAGACAGTATTTCCAATGCACTCCAGGCACAGAGGGGAACAGATGCATTGTCTGGCTGCAACTGTTTAAGAAAGAAACACAAAAAGCTTTTATGTTGTTTCTGTAGTTAAAAAGAGTGTGGCTTTGTTCAAGACATCTTAATTAGGTTTGTATTTGTCACAAACAAATAGTTTATAAATATTTTGGACAGTAAGCTCTAGATGTATGTATTTCATCCATAATATCATCCTTTCTTGAAAGTTATGTGCTAGGAAACACAACCTTTTTCAAACAAATAAGCAAGCAGTACACAGAAAGGCAGGCAGATGTAGACTGCAGGGACATCTATTTGAGGGCAAAATGTAACTCTGATTTATGTTGGAGAAAGAAAAAACAGCTTGTAAAGTTTAATAAGCTGTGAAAAAGGATTAAAAAAAGCATTTAGAATCATTATATTTAAGATTTGTATCAATATCCAATCTGTGGCAACTGTGTCGAGCCACAATTCATTAAGAAGAAAAAGTCCAAAGCAAGAAATTCCAATATAGAACAGCAAGGCAAGAAATGGTAGGAAGAATGATACAATACTAACACTGAAGAAAGTAGAAAGCACAGGGCTGAATTTTGTCTATCTGTTCCTGCTCTAATTCACTGTGTTTGTATTCATAATACAGTAACCAAATGTGAGTTCTATTATCAGTGCACTCCCTTATACACACAACACAACTCTTCAAATAAGGTTTCACCCAGTTAATACTAAAAGGCAGTCTATTTTGATTTAAAGAAAATACAGGACTTTCTGAAATAGCTTGCCTTATTTCTAGAAGCCTTTAAAACTTTTAAAATATTATTTTCATGGGTGAGTGAAATATTTAGAAGTTCACTTTCCCATGGCTTTCTCTCAAACTGTCTTCTGATAACAAGACTTTGGCGGATGAATGTGCTTTAAAATCCCCTCTTTCGTTCTTAAGCAGCCAGAAGAATCAGCAGAGATGCAGAGGAATGGCATTCTTCAGCTTTGTAAACGTAATGGTGAAATACTTCTCCTAAGAGTTGCTATCAATAGTTAGAAAATTGTGCTGTGTCCACTGAATTCTTTTGATGCCCCCTGCAGGCCAAGCAAGCTAGAAAGCCAAAATCCTCAGACAAAAACAAACTGAAACAAAACACAGCACTGCAGGTAGTAATCAAAATAGATATTCACACGTACATATGTATTCCATATAATCTTGTCTTATGAACTTACGGATATGCAGTCCTGCCTGCTCCAACACACAACCCTAGTTTGAAGCAGCTCTAGATTGCTCCACTCTCACCTGATCATGCAGAATGGCTGAGTATGGCAGCAAGGCAGCTCAGATATGGGCAGCACCGCACAGGGAGATACAATTGGACATGTCCAGGCTACATGAGATTTAAAGAAGCCTACTTCTTCCCAGACAGGACATGCAACTTCCCCTGAAGACAACACCTTCCTATTGAATGCTTTTACCTCCACCTAATTGCAACTCATGTGAATGAGCAAACTTCTGAAATTAGTCAAAATGCGCATGGCAAAACACAGTGTCAGTTGCCTTCAAGGATCTGAAGGATGCTGCTGTGGTGGCTTCTTTCTGCTAAATGCCCTCCAAGCCTTCACTCTACCTGCCTGAGATTCTATCATTGCTGGGCTCTGCTCTCCGACTTGGTGCGGTGTGTCAGGAGCCTTGGGAACAAATGTGATAAAACTGCAGTATCTGGTTATTTTTCATTATTTTCCCGGCTAACCTTGGCGGCTGCACACGTTATATGTTTCTCGTAAGGGATTTATTTTGCTAGCAGTTTGGAAAAGGCTGGCTTTCTGAGATGAAGTATTCTACTTCAGTACACAGGAGAAGGGAAAATCTGTAATCACACATCATTAAATGAATCACCCCACTACCCCAGCAGAATGTAACAGGATACAGTGTGCTGTGAAATCTTGCTTTAGGAAGTTAAAATGCCTCTTTCCTTAAAAAATAGAATCACTCAATCATTTATGAAGAGATGATACAAGAGACCTGGAAGGCGTTGTGCCAATGTTGTGGGATAATTTCCAGCAAAAGGGAGGATAAAGAGGAAGCAGAAATTTCTAAAGGATGTATGCAAGATGAGCTGCAGGGAAGAGGCTATCACTGAGAACAGGTAATTAGCAATGGGAAATTAGTACAAAGGATTTCAAGGTTGTAATATCCTTTTTGTTCAGGCTGTCATCTGTTTTCCAGGGGAAAAAAACAACAAAAACTCAACAACAACAAAATCTCCTCTGAGACATGTCATCTAAGTTTGAAGTGCACACACAGCCTAGTCTGGGATCGTTCTGGACCTCTTGAATCAACCTGCAGCAGTTTGGAGCCAAGTGGCAGCCATAAGGATATTGTGGTGGGAGGAAAAGAACACAAGGTGCAAGTGAGCCCCTCCAGAGGGACCACTGCTGTTATCTTGCCTCCACTACACAGATGTTAACTCTGAGGTTTTTGTGCGCTTCCTTGATAGTCAGTGTCTGAGGTATAGTCCTTTTCTTCTGAAATGTCATCTTTATGCTGTGAACTGTGAAAGAACTGCTATGTAGGGGCTTAGAGGTGTTTTCTTTGTTTTGTAGAGTTTATCTCCCCCAGCCTTTCACATGATAATGTTGCCTTGGCCAAGAGGAATGAGAAGAAGGGATTGCTGTTTCAGTTCTTGCTCAACATAAAGAAACCAGAATAACTTTTGCCATTTATTCCTTGGAGGGGGCCAGCAAAACTTAATTTCCTTCCCAAAAACGGAGAGGAAATTAAAACAAGTGTTTAAAAGGAGTGGAGTATATGCTCAAAACAGTTGTGAGAAAGTCAGGTTTGGTTAACCCACACCCAACAACACCATTATTTAGGTAAAACTTTCAAGACTTCATCTATTTTCAGTCACACACTGAAAATTCAATGTATTTATTATTCATCTGACTTCTTTGTACATAACATTGCCCACCTCAGGCCATGTTCTGATTTATTCTGCTAATGGAGGTGACACTGCTGATTCAGACCTCTTCACACCACAAAAAAAAAGTGTCTGAATGAGAAAAAGCCCAGTTTTCAGCAGATGGTAAAAGAACAGGGGAAAATTCACACCTTTCAGCATCCAAATGAATCTAAGTTCCAAAAAAAAAAAACAAACAACATTTGGTTCCTGCAAGGAAAGTGGTTCAGTGTGCAGCACTGACTTTGTATGAGTTGTGAGCCTTTGGGATCCAGCTGAAACCTCCCCAGGGCAAGTGTGGTTTAGGCTCTCTCCTGTCCATTAGTTGTCGTTCTTACATAGCCCAGCTCAGACTGAGCACAAATACATCAGCACACACCTGAGTCAGGATCCAGAATGAGAACAGAAGAGCTTCTGCCATGAACTTGTAATATGGGGCAATGAAGAAGGAAGGTAATTTAACACGCTTCTAGCACAAGATGCATTGCTTCAACTTATTTTATAAGATCCTGTATTTTTGCTAGATACTTAGTAGCAAATTGGAAAACATAAGCACTTTTTTTACATGCTATGAGAGAGGATGAAAATAAGAACCCCACTGGTCAATGCAAATGGTAACTCTCGTGATTTTATATTCCAAATTTTGAGATAGTTTTCAGAGTAAAGGTCTCATGCTTCTAAGATTTCCTTTGGAAATGAAGTGCTTAACAGTGTGTTCAGCAATATTTCAAGCACCACCACAGTTAATGAACTCTGCTGTTGCCATATGAGCAGTACATTAGGCCACATTGCTGCAGTCTCATTTAATCTCTTGCTTTGATTCTTAATACCTACAGCTTCAGAAATTGGCAGTGACAGGCGTCTCCAGATACCAAGTGAAGCCCAAGCAAGGAGTCTATAAAGCATTTTTCTCCATATTGTGCTTTCAAAGGTGAAGGCAAGTACAGCTGCCTCAGACCTGCCCTCTATGGCTCATAGATCTTCTGAACTAGGCCTTCTGATGTTCCATGCCATGTCAGCCAAGCCAACAGAGCTACTGCTGTGGACAGCATCATTTTATTATACAGGAAGGAAAATGTATCACAGGTCTGAGACAAGAGAGGAATTTTTTGCTGCTGAGCTTACTTTGCTTTGCACAGTGATGTATAATGTCATTCAGCATTATTGCCATCTTTACATGGTATGAAGAATCCTCGAGGCATCCTTTATCTAATATCTCCTGCAGAACAAATTGCTTTCACTCCTTTAAGTTGCTCTTACTTTCACAGTGATGCAGCAGAGGAAAAGAAAGTTTCTGATGACTTATGGCAGGCAGCAGATAACATGCCCTCCTGGCATAACTGAAGGAGAAACAGAAAGCTTTCATAAACACACTTTCAAACAGCAAGATCAGAAACATTATATTGCAATTCCCAGAGATGCCCAAGTTAAAGACTTCGCATTTATGCCCCAGATCTCTGGCACTATGGGGTTGCTCAGCTCCCAGATATGTACCTAAAGCTGTTTTTCCGTGCTATTGCAAGCTAACTCTGAATGTTAAAATAAGCATTTATAAAATTAAAAATAAAATAAAATAAAATAAGAAAGGGGAAAAAAAGGAAAGCAAAGTATATGAAGACTTCAAGCTATTAAGGTCAGAGGTCTTTTTTTTATGGGTATGCAGCACTCTAGCAGCCTGTTCTCAAGATACTGAGACTGTGGGAAGAATACTGAGGAATACTTTAATTATAAAAAATTTCACAGGGGAAGCCTTATAGGCTTACTAATACCAAAATACTTTTCAGTGCATGTTGGTTTCCAATCGATATTCACCTTGTACAGCAAAACAAGCTCCATCATTTTGACAATATCAAAGTGAAGAAGAAGAAAAAAGCCTTAACACAGACTCATCTAAACATGACAGTTTTTCTGACTGCTCAGAACTTCTGGCAAATGAAAGAAAAACTTGGATTTTATGGAGTTTGGCTTCAAATGCTATGAAAATAAAGAATAGACAATATCCTTTCTTAAGGTTTTTGTCTTCTGACATTAGATTTTTCAGCAGAAAAGAAATAAGGATGTTTATCCTAAGTTCATTTATATTTTTATAAGGATTTTAGCAATACAATACTGCAGTAGGATACCTGACCCTGTAGAAGATCCAATATTTTCTCAGCTCAGGGTATGGGAAAAGGTAGTCCACAGGTGGATGTGCCTCCACAACACGTGCACAAAATTGGCAATAGAAAATAAGGGCTGCTGTTTATTTGAAGTCAGGGTTTGTGGTGAGGTACTCAGCCTCAGCCCACTTGGACCCGAAATGAGAGAAACAATCCAGGCAAAGAGCTGGAGTCACAAAGTTGCTGGTGTTGCTGTTTAAGTAACTCGTTATTTAAAACTCTAAATCAGAAGAAGAAAGTGACGAATTGTATTAATTCTTAAAGTACCTCTTGATCCTCAAGAGAAATCCATTCTGATTTTCTTGCCTGTGTGAAATGCCAATAGCAGGAAGTGCCAACTTTGTCCTGCCCTATACAAGCAGATACTTAAATGAGAAAACAAGATTCAGGTTTCCTTTCTTGACTCAAGAGAGCAAGGAGATATCCCAAGGAAAACGCCTTCACTTACCTACAACTCTAATTTACTGAAAGTCTTCACAGTTTTGCAGAATATTACAGAAGGAGCCATATTCATACAAAGGGCAAGCAGTACTACAGGAACTTCTCTCACACTGTTTTTTTTTATATATTGCTCTATAGACACAAACAGGTTAGACAAAGACCATGGTTAATACACAGATTAATTTTGGGTTCAACACTTGTAACAGATCTGTTCTGTGTTTCAACATATGTTGTCGTATTAGTTTGGACTGTAAAGGCACTTAGACCTAAAGATATTTCTTAGCCATAAGAAGAAGATGAACTTAAACTGTTCACTTTATCTGTCTTTTCTTCAGTAGAGACACTGCAGGAAAAGTGTAGTTGAATCGCAGCACAGCTGAAATATGAGAAAAAGCTTCAGTTTGCTCCTGCATCTGGATTAATGGAAGAGATTAATCTGAAGATGATGCTAGCTGTTCGATAAGCATCATTCACTCTGTGACTTCTTTTTAAGGTAAGAATCAATAACGAGCAGCTCATTCACCAAACACAAGTAATTACAATTTAACTTTTTGGAACATCCTGATTTCCTGACACGGGTGTTGCACAAACTGCTCTGCAAAGATATTTCATGCAAATCATCCACATCCTTCACCATGGACTTAATGATAATTGCCCTGCATAGATCACAGGGGAGATGCTGAGAAGCAAAGCTTGTGCCAGGACTGCAGCAGCACAGCAGAAACAAAGTGAGGCTGGGAATCGGTCTGTTGGGACCTCAGTCACACCTGAACACTTAATAAGACACCACTTCCTGATCAAGTTTCTTACAGTGCTCAGATAGGTTTTGCTGACCCCTTATTTCATGAAAGTCTGCTTTTGAAAATTAATGCCCATTGGGTAATTAGCTGATATTAAAAGAATTTGACAGCAAAGGCAACTTGCTCTGCTGGGTTCCTCTTGACTGAGATCCAGAGACGTACAACACTGGATTGGTAAGACAGCTGGAGCACACAGCAGTGCTGCAGAACCATTAGTCCACATTTTGGGTTGAAGGCACACATTTTTGCATAAATAGCTGCTATAATTCCTTGTGAAATGAATTTCTTCTCAGATATTCAAGGTTTAGGTGAGCAGTAAAATGTCTTTCGCCATTGACAAATCCATGTAATAATCCACTGAAGAATGTGGGGGAGAGAAATAATTAATGTGAGAATGTTGGAAGGGAAGGATCCTAGCTTCCCTTCTGGCTGCTGTTTTGCACTGCCACTGGTCTGTCAGAAAGACCAAGCTGGCAGCTTTGCTGTCTTATGGTGACAGTGCAAAATCCATATGCCATGCTGACTTCAGTTAGTGTAAGTCACTCTCCCAGCACAGCTGCCAAAACTCAGTCACTCCTCCTGTATGAGTTTACCAAAGGCTTACTTTTAAACTGTTTGTTCAGTGCTTATTTTTGTTCTTCTAAGCGTTCCTCCCCAGCTTGGCACTGTAACATTTAATGAAAAGAAGGTGAGAAGGGAGTTCAAACACCCTTCTTGCAGCCAGGCAGCAATTCTGTGTCACTTATAAGTCTTCTGCATATATAGGAGATGGAACAGAAAGGAATGCTAAATGGTGCTTTTGAATGGCATAAAAATCAAATTTGTTCCACTCGGATAAGCAGGTGACCTTCAGGGTATAGGCTGCCTGAGATTTAAACTGGATTTAAAGAAGGAAGCAGTAAGCAGGAAGGCTCAGGTTTGAAAACACTGATAAGTGGACTAGACAACCAGGGTGGCACTTCCTATATCCAATATCTGTGATTCACTTCTTGAATTTCTTGAATTTCTTGATTTCATTTTGTATGGTTCAATGCAGCCCCTGTATTTCAC
The DNA here is from genome assembly GCF_039878825.1 of Excalfactoria chinensis. Taxonomy (NCBI): domain Eukaryota; kingdom Metazoa; phylum Chordata; class Aves; order Galliformes; family Phasianidae; genus Excalfactoria; species Excalfactoria chinensis. The sequence continues at coordinate 108,032,373 of NC_092826.1, forward strand.
TTAGCTGAATGCTTAACCTACACTGTGCTGCAGAATCTGGTCTGGTTTTGTTTGGAGCCTTCTTGGAGCCTCTAAGCAGATGGGAGAGCCATGGATGGGCCAGTCGCAGAACCATGCCATTTGGAAAAGGACTGGCCAAAACCACAGCAGCACTCTGAGGAGGGAATGAGTGAACCAAAGCAGCAATTAGGGCAGTACCTTGTCAGATCAGTGCAAACTCAAGAGCTACTGGGAGAATCCATGAGTCAACAGACTGGAGAATGGTTTTATTAAGCAGTGTGCTCACTCTCTTCTCAATCCTTTGCAGAAGTTGGTCTATTCTGAAGGAAAAAGCCTGTAGCACAGTGCATCTGTATTCCAGCCCTAATTCTGAATTCAAATGTGGGATAAAAATTCTTTGCATCAGTAGACTCAAGAGGCACAGTATTCACAGAATCATAGATTCATTTAGGTTGGGAAAAGATGATGTGCAAGAATAAGAATGGAAGCAAGAAAGGGAAGGAATGGATTCTCTACTATTTGTGAAAAGCTACGGATTATTTTAGGATTACATATGTGTATATGTGCAACAGAGCATCTCTATTCCTGATGGCTACTTAGTGCATCTTGAATCTAGATCTAGACCTGGGACCAAGGGAAGCTAGGGATTTATTCACTGAGATTTTGACAGACACACCTTATCAGAGATATCCATGATGCAGCAAGATGCCTTTCCTCAAATAGGTAACTTTTTATGGAGCTCAGTGTCTGTTGCAAAAACACAGAAACAAATGGAATTTACCTCAAAATGGGAGCTTTTGGTTCAGTCTGCCTAATCTTACTGACATAAGTAAAATATGTGTTTAAGATGGCAGCTAGATATTTTGGCAGCATGGTGTTTGTGTGCTGCTTGGTAAGCTCTGTTGTAGCCATCTGGTAAGCACATTAATTCCTCCAGAAAAGGAAGATAGTGACTAAAGTAGCACAGATTTGCTCAGTTTGCAGGAAGGCTTTACACCCACTGTGAGGTCGCAGCACCCTATCTCCAGAGCAGCACTCGGCAGCAAATTCCCCGGCTTCAGAGTGCCAGCCACAGCCCTTGCACCAGCAGGGACCACGTGCCTTCCTCTCTCAACAGCACATTTCTGGGAAGCACAAACACAAGGAAAACAACCCCGGTCAGATTGCCTGTGGGACGTGCAGTCAAGTCTCCTGGAAGTGCTATTGCAACACTCCAGTATGTGTCAGTCTGGTGCCATCACAGTTTCCACAACACTGCAGGAGCAGGTCACAGGAAGTCGTGTTAGAGGAGTAACAGCATGCAGAGGGCACAAAAACATCTGAAGCATGAACTAGGAGGAGAAAACAACCAAAATAAAAGCTGGCAGGCTGTATCCAGCAGGGTGGAAGATCTGCTTTCAGAGAACAGGCAGGAAAGGTGTGAGGGAACATGACTTCCATTCACAATTGTTAGTTACTCCACCTTGGCACTGAAAGAAAGCACGTAGATCTTATCCTCTTTGAGGTCACTGGAACAAAGTATTTCCTTTAATTTTCAACAGAGCTACTAAGTCAAATTCAGGTACTCCTTCCACAGGTGCTGATAGATGAGCTATTGCCAACTGTAAGATGTTCACAGAAGGGTGCAACAGCATGGCTGGGGACATCACAGTCTCCACCTCTTTTTTAGCAATGAATATTTATTTCCTCCCCTGCCAGCCTCTTTTAAGGCGTTGCTTGAAGCACAAGGGTCATCTCCATCTCTCCATTCTCTTATATGCAGTTAAGACGCTTCCAGTCTGAAACTGCTCATCAGCTCTAGTAGGCTCAAGTGTAAAGGAAGACATACCACACTGTGTGTTTGGTTATTTCTCAGGAAATAACTAAAAGCAGAGGTCTAGGAAGAAGCTTGTCTAAGGAAGTTCAGATTTTCTATGTCTTTCATCTACGAATAATAAACACACGAAGATCTCAGTTTTCCATGTGAATGACAGACTATTCACTTTAAAAATGAAATTTCAGTTTAGAGAGAATTTCGTACACTGAAAAATGGATAGGCATGTTCCCCTGCCATCAGCTCACAGCTCTTGTATCAGTGCTATTCCATTTATTTCTACTCGGAAACCTAAATAATACAGAAAATCCAGCTTACAGGAACTAAATTTGTACATAGTTAAATCCACAGCCATGGACTTGCAATCCATAAACAACTTATATCCTTTTGGAAAAAGCAGAAGTTTCATCATTTATGTTTGTCCCTGCAAATGAACTACTAGAATTAAGGAAGGCGTTTGTGGTAAAGACATGTGACTGCAAGGCAGCAGTGATGTGCTGCTTACAGCTGCACTACAGCTTACATAAGTGGTGTTTTGAGTCTGTAGAATATGGATAATTTAGTCATAACATAAAAAAGTCAAAATAATGTTTATTTAAATCCATCTGCAGAAATAGTGTGTAACCATGCATTATGCCATATGAAATCACAGTCAGAACAAGAACCCATATTTTATTTTGTTGAAAATGCATTTTGCACATTTTAGTGAATACTAAAAGCATCAAGAAGTTCAATGCATGTACACTTGATCTGAAACCTTTCCTCTAATACTGACAGTACTTCGTATAGAAGGATTTTTTTTTTTTTTAAGGAATGAGCTAGAATATTGTATAGCACCACTGATACTAATTATTACATTCAGACTGCAGAAACATCAGGATTCTTCACTTGTACAATATCAGAAGGGCAATATTATCCCTGAACATGTTTCATCTGCCCTTACGGTAATCTGTCATTTTTTAAGGAGAACAAAGTTCTCTTGAAAAACTTTCAACACCTGGTTGTAAAGCCAAGCAAACCTGGTGAATGGAGTGGGAGTATGGATAACCTCAGTTCACAAAGAGATGCTCATCTTCTCCTGCATAATGCACTTGGCCCTTACGCCTCACCTTTAGCTGGAAGTATTCTGTATTACTCCCATGAATATCAATTGTAGGGAATCGAGACTTGCAAATTTTATTAGCCATAACAAAGTTAAGAAAACAATTTTTCAGTATAATACCTCAGCATCATTTACTCTTCTGTTTTATCTAACAGCTCCTGGTGATTTCAGGAAAGACTGAAATAAATAAATCACTGTTAGTGGCCACTAGCAATACACATGTGGCCAACTGATCTTCTCAAATGAATAAATCACAGCAGCCAAAAATTCATTTGTAAAGACAGCTTTATAGCTTTGTGTCCTCAGTATAAACCTGAAAGACTTTAGCAGCGAAATTATAGTATATACTTGCAGCAAAATCTCTTGGCTAGTTTTGAATGAAAAGTCTCAATAATTAAATAATTCACTCCTCAAGGACAATTGATGATATCACCTTCTTACCTGATAATCTGTTTGAAAAGATTCCCCATTTACAGGATCAGTCAACTCCATAGTTGATTGTAGGAGCTGAGATACATGTGGAGATGTTAATCAATAGTTTTCCAAAAATATCCAATGTGACAGTGACAGCTCCAAACAAAATAGATATGTAATAATTAAGTCAGATACTTGGGAGATACCAACATGGGTGTTCAGTCCTAGAGCATAGAACAGGCTGGCAGAATGGCTTCAGCTTCTGTGGAATACTCTCATTCTCCATCCAGGCCTTGTACCCACTTTCTCTTAAGCTAAGAAGGCATTTTGAACAGTGGACACTCTTTAACAGGAAAAGCCGTATCAATTAGTTATTTATTTTAAAAGCATTGATTTTCTACAAATTCCAGGATTTATTTATTTTTCCCTGAAAAGGATCTCAAGACAGTGATATTAACAGGGAAATAGAATGCTAAAACAAACTTAATCATTGTGTTGTCTTATATCCAACATGTTTCTGTGACACACTCATTTTGCAGGCTGTTTTTGTTAGGAGACACAATGATTTTCCCTTTAGTGTCTAATAGATTACATTCTGTGATTTATTTGCAAAGGTAATTCCAGCACAACTTGGTTTGGAAGCATTCACTTGGCTTCTATTTTGCTTTGAATGCTAAAGATGTAAGAAACATTTTCTCTAAAGGAAAACCAGATTTGTCAATTCATTCTTTCAGTTTGGATGGTAGGAATGAAAGTGACAGGAAGCCAGGACTAAAACAACATTGTGGCCAGAATGAAAGTGGAGAAAGGAATTGACTTCTCTCACCACACATAACCAGACAAGAGAACCCCCTAGAAAGTCCTTGGCAATGTCTGCACTGCAGCAGCATTCAGTTGGCCAAGTCTACTTCCTCAAGTCTGATGATCTCAGCCACTGTAGGATCCCATTTCACTGTATGGAATAGAAATCCCTAAATATACAGATTTAAATAAGATTATTCTCAGGCATGAAAAAGGCTCAAAGAAGGGAAATAAGATTTCACAGAACAGATTTTGACTCTGTGACACTGAAATCATCACAGGGCAATTGCCTGTAACAAGATGTATGATTAGTAAAAAGTATAGAATGACCGGGTTAAACAAATCCCAAATCTGAAAACCAAATGGACAAAAATCAGCAAGGCAAATCTAAGCTCTCTGGGCTAGAAAAGCAGGAGTTTAACAAGGTGAAAGATTTAGATGAACATCCAATTTGTGGAAGTTCCACCTGGGACTCACTTCCCAATGGAATTCAGCTCCAGCAGACAGGATTGGCTCCTCACTCTAAAAAAGATACCTATTACATGGTCAAATTCATGGATCTTTAAGATCTTTTGACAATATTGACAAAATCTTGATTGGCTGTTAAGGGGATCAATATCACTAAGGCATCTAGGTGCCTAAATGTAGGTGTTCCTATGCTGTGGCTCCCATCTTCTATGGGATGACTTAAATAATTTGCAGCAAGCCTCTTAATCATATTTGCACAAACAAGAGCTTCTGAGAACACAGAAGGTCTCTTACACTCCAGTTAAGGCTGAAAGACATTCAGAAGTCAAACCAAGAAGCAAAACAAAACAAACAAGCAACAAAAAAACTACTTTTCATGCTAATAAGACTAAAATAAATTAAACTAAAAAGATGCTGATTCTGGATTTTGGTAAATTATTTTATTGCAGTGATACCAGTTCTTCTCCAATCATTTGATTATCAACTTTTCTCTGAAAATACTGACTTGTTAGTGGGTCAGGTAACTTTGCTGACTCTGGTTTCTTGACTCTATTACACAGGTACAAGTTTTTCTGTTTCCTTCATTTTTATTGGCTGTTGGTTAAAAATGAATTCATTCAGATTTTACCCCAAAGGCCTCTATCAAAGTATTTTCCAAGAGCATATCTAAAACATTGCTAATGTTTTAGTATACCCCAAGTTTTTAACGTTGTAGGTATTCACGCATCTTGAACCACTTCCAGAACAGGTAAGCAAATGTTACCAACATACTATTCCTCTTCCATTTGCAATGGCAGTTGCATCTCAAGTTGCGTCCCAGGAAGATATAATGCATAGTCATTCTCTGCTACTGTGTGATCCACAGGGAGAGCAGTAGCCCAATTTGTTTGATGTCACCATCCTTCAGGGAACTGCACTTACTGAGTGTTAATATTCAGCCTTCCATATTCTAAAAATGTCAAAAAGGTCCACAGGATAATCTCCATTGCTATTTCTTTGATGCAGTGTCACTGATAAATATTAATAGGTCCGTTGTAAGTATAAGTACTTGCCCTACAAAAAAACATTCAAAAGAGTATAAAATTCATCTCAGCACTCTGCATATATCAAATCATGCACAGTAATGATTCGTTATGTAATGATGGCATTAAAGAGCAGCACAGAGTCTTGTCAGTGAAAATTTATTTTATATTTTTGTACTTACAGGCAACAGAGGAAAATGAGTTAAGACAGTTCTGATACAGATTGTGACAGAAGCATTCATCTTCCAATGCTTGTAAATACGAAAAAAAGGAAATAAGAACTGACTGAGAAAAAAATTGACTGGATTAGTATGAAGCAACTGCTACTCAGATCTAGTCTCTATAATGCACTTGGCAAAAAGGTTTTCCCTCCAGCCTAAGGATGAAATCAATAGTCATAAAAACACACACAAAAATGATGTTCAGCCATCTATTCAGGCTATGTCTGAAGCTTCTGACAGCTAGTTTCAGATTCTACAAGTAGAGTTAGGTCTTTTAATAAGAGACAAAATAATTTAAGAGTCATTTAATGACTAATATTCTCTACTTTCAAAGCTATGAGAACAACAGTTTGTGAGCTAATTTTAACATGTGGAAAGAACATTTAATTTTATCAGAAGGAAACAATGAAGAATCTAATTTATTCTCCACATGTGTGCATAATCCCCATTGATATTAATAAGAATTAAGCAGCCTATGGAGAAGAAAATAGGCCCCCCAGAAGTGACAAAATGTTTTAAGAAAATTATCTGCAGCTTCCTAATGACCACAGAAATTATTTCTTCTATACCAGTGGAAAAAGAAAAGTGCTTCATATCCATCCAGTTATGAAGGGTTTTTGGCTTTCCCAAGGCTATATGATTGAGAGCAGCGATACATAAACACACACTCACAGATGTGTATATGGGTGGTTCACACATGTTCACACAAACATACCCTTCTCAGCCACTGCGTCTTTCCCACCAGCCTGGTCTATGACATGGAATGACTAAAATTCTGCTGCTTTTCCCACTTGCTGTTCCCAATTAGGGATGAAAGAAGATAAATTTCACATAATTCATGTGGTTTTTGAATTTGAGTGTTTAACATGCTGTCAGGGGCCAAGGATAGGGCCAAGGATGGCTGGTGAACAAATTTATTTGCCTTGTGTCATATTTTGTCATAATTCATAGAATCACCAAGGTTGGAAAAAATCTCCAAGATCACCGAGTTCAACCATCCACCTACCACCAATATTCCCTCACTAAACCACATCTGTCAGTACCACACCTAAATGTTTCTTGAACACTTCCAGGGATGGTTACTCAAACACCTCCTACTGAACAACATACTTCAGTGCCTGACCACTCTTTCAGAGAAGGAATTTTTCCTCATATCTAACCTAAACCTTCCCTCATGCAACCTGAGGCCATTCCCTCTTGTCCTATCACTAGTTAGATGTGAAAACAGGCTGACCCCCATTTTGCTACAACCTCCTTTCAGGTAGTTGTAGAGGACAATAAGGTTTCTCCTGAGCACTCTCTTCTCCAGACTGAACAATCCCAGTTCCTTTAGCAACTCCCCCTTTGACCAGTGCTTCAGACATAGTCTCACTGACCTTCTCTAGACATTCTCCTGAGCTTCTATGTCTTTCTTGAAGTGAGAGACCCAAAACAACACAGTACTTGAGGTGTGGCCTCACCAGTGCTGAATACAGAGGGACAGTCAACTCCCTTGTCCCACTGGCAGGGATACCAACCACTTGATCAGGCTGCCCAGGGCTTCACCCAACCTGGTCTCCAATGCATCCACAGCTTCTCTAGGCAGTTTCTTCCAGTGTCTCACCACACTTTCAATAAAAATAAATAAATAAATTCCTCCTAATATCTTACTTAATCTCCCTTCTTTCATTTTAATCCCCTTTGTCTTATCAGTCTCAGACTGTGGAAAAAGTTAGTCTCCCTCCTTTAAGTACTTGAAGAATGCAGTGAGGTCTCCCGAGAGCCTTCTCTTCTTCAGGCTGAACAAGCCCAGCTCAATCATCCTGTCTTCGTAGGGGAGGTACTCCAGCCCTGTGATCACCTTGATGGCTCTCCTCTGGATCCTCTCCAGTAGCTCCCTGTCTTTCTTGTACTGGGGGCCCCAGACCTGGATGCAGTACTCCAGATGGGGACTCATGAAGGCAGAGTAGAGAGGGACAATCACCTCCCTCTCCCTGCTGGCCACCTCTCTTCTGATGGAGCCCAGGATATCATTTGCTTCCCAAGCTGCAAGAGCATACTGCTGGTTCATGTTAAGTTTTGCATCCAGCAGCAACCCCAGGTTCTCCTCTACAGGGCTGCTTTCAAGGATCCTACCCCTAATTCTTGATGTCTCTATAGCTCTGTACTTTTTAGTGCCTGCATACTCAATAATTATAACCCAGATATGAATGCAAGACAAATCTTGCCTTTTCTTCCTGAGAATTCAGACATCTAGTTGTAAAGTACACAGTTCTATCATTAACTTTTTGTTAGAACTCCATCATATCATTGCTTATTTGATTGCTTTATGTTTCTGACTGGTTGCTTAGAACTACAGGAAAGGATCTCAGGCAGAAGACAGGTGCCTGGAAAAAAAAAGTGAAAAATTAAATAAGAAAGGTACTTCTTAATGCCATTGTGTCATAGAATTAAGTTCAGCTCTGGGATTCCTCAGAATCATGCATCAGTAGCTAATAAACATAGAATTTCTTTTGGCCTTGCTCTTACAAAACCACTAGTGCTCAAAATCCCATTTTTAACCTTCTTTGTGAGTGAGAGATTATACAAGTAGATATGTTGGTAAACGTACTTACTTGACAGCTGTCTCTGGTGGAATGGTACTAAGCAAGTGCCTGGGTTTCCTTATTACTCACAAGGATGCATTTCCATTTATAAATACAGCAAATCTCTGCTCTCTGAGAATAGGAATGGTTTTCTCTCCTAGTTTATTTTCTCCTCCCACTGCTACATAAAAATATATACTGACGTTGCCTTTTGGCATTGCACTTTTTACTGAGGTGTATTAGGGTTTCCAAAGCACTTTGCTTTTTATGATATGTGGTAGTTTAAAGGAAAAAGCAGTATCCAGCTGAGAAACAAAGGGTGAAACACCAGCCTCTTCGAAGTCAGTGAGAAGAACTATTACTGCCTTCAACTCTTTGGGCATTAAGGGACAAAGGTGGAACCATAGATTGATTTTATCTCTAAGGTAAAACTGTAGAGAAGAGAAATGCTTTTGTCTGGAATCTAGGATGCTTAATATCAGTAAGCCTTTAGGAAATTGCATTATATAGTTGAATGGTATGTTGGTTCACTGAAAAATCCCAAATCCCTACATTTGACCTCTGATTCTATGAAGAAAACAGAACAAACAAACAAACAAAGGAGAGCCTAGCAACTGCAAAAACAAACTGTGTAAGGTTCTATTTATATGTATAATACAGAACATAGAAATCTGAGCATATTTATGAGTGAAACAGCCAAGCCTGTGGCTATCTCCGCTTGTATTAATAAATTGCAAAGTAAGGACGCAAATCTGCATTTAGTCAGAATTATAATAAAGAGGCAGAAAACATCTATTAAATCAAAGACAAGTTAATATGGGACACATTCTCTAGTAGCTGATCCTCTATCATTTTAAATATTTTTAGCTAATTAGGAGAATTTTGTACCACAGTTAAACAGGAGAAGCAATGAGATAAATAATTCATGAACATCTGAAGTAAATAATTTCTAAATAGATATTTTGACTAATTTACTCTCTGCAAATAAGTGAACAAAGCTTTGTTTTTGCAAGAGTCTGGTGAGTGCAGTTTTTGGTTCTGCAGCTGAAATAAAATTTGTTTTGGACAGCTGCCCATTTAGCTTCTACAGCCTCATAACCCAATGCATTTAGATAACAAATCATATAGCTCCACCACGATTCATGAATTTTGAGCATCATAATATATTTTTGCACAGAGCTGTTGTCAAAGAAGTGCACTAGTCAAAATTTGCCAGTATGAAGAAATGCAGAACGAATGCTGGAAATAGCTAATTAATTAATTTAACCCTTGTAGATTTGCATACAATTCACACATAAAGGAAAAATGACAGAACAGTTAAATCAGCTTTGCTCTGAGCCCCGTTCTTTCTTCCATCCTAATGAAAGAATAAAGCTGGGGCTTTGATATCACTACATTGTTATGGTAATTGTGAAGCTGTGAATTCAACATGATGACTTTACTGTAGGTTCAAGAAAGAAGAAATGTTCAGCTATGAGGAAAAGAATTTATTTGTCAGTCTAGATGGAAGGCCAAAAATTAATAAAAGCTGTGCATTGCACATCTATTTTTAAGTATGATCTACTTAAAACAATTCTGTAAGAAAATCTCAGTTAGTAGCAGTACACTCATATTTAATGTTGACTTGATTAGCATGTAGTAATATGAGATTCAGAATATTCAGAACAGCCAGCTGAGTGTTGTTATGGTCTTCAATATCATTTCTGTTTTTCTTTTTCCACCTTTCCACCTACATCAAATTCTGTTGCAGTGATAAGGTTTCCAGTATTCACAGAAAAGACACTGAGAGTAGCTCATATGTAGACATATGCAGACATTCACAGTAAAGTGCAGTTCATTCTGTTCAAAGAGAAACACGAAGAAAGCTGCAAAAAACATGAGGAAAATATTCCTCTTTCCCCATATATGTGGTACTTGTCCAATACAAAAGTCTTCAATGGATGAGTCCAAAAATATTAATGTCTATGGTTCAGTATAAAAAAAATGGATCTTAGCTCTGGCTGATTTTTAAGTATAAATCTTTATTAGCCTCCAATTATTGATTAGAGCTCTGCAGGAAAAAAAAAAAAAAAAGAAAGAAAACAAACAAACAAACAAACAAAAAAAAACTTTGAAAACAACATAATAAGGAAATTCTCCCCCAGTGAACTTCCAATCTGAGATTTAATTAAAATAGGATGTACAAGACAGGAAGAAAGATGAAAGGACAAATAGGATGAGCATTCATAAATTAGTCATAGCAGCAGGTTTAGCTCTCACAAGTGACGATCAGCCTATTTGCAACGTGTCTTTTGGCAAAGCTGATGAACTTCAATAGATGTCTCAAGTTTGTTCATCCATTGAAGGTGCAGTGCAAAAAACTGTACCAGATTTCAGAAGTCTCAAACCTTTCTCTTTGGAGTACGGAGGAAAAAAGTGAGAAATCACATAGTCTTGAACTACACCACCACCTGCTGTTGCAGCCATCGTGACTCACATCATTTATTCATTCCAAAACACAGAGTGCATCTGCTATTTACTGATATTTGGGTTAGTGGTTCTTATTATGGCTCCTGCTTATACTGAATAAGATTTCTAAGTTCTGTGGAAAGTATATGGATTATATATTGCTTATAAAGGTCTTTCCCTTTCATAACATTAAAGAATGAATAATGCATTTCTTTGCATTCCAGCAAGGCAATATAGACATCAAAAGAAGGATTAGCATTTTATATCTTTAACAGTACTAAATCTTTGTGTCAAAAGTCTTGCTGTCTTGTGCAGAACATTTATATTTCTATACCTATTACACAATCCAAGCAGTAGGCCAAACATTTTTGCTTTCCTCTGATTTACATAGTTAATTAAAAGCCAACATTGCCAACTCTTGCCAACCTATCTACACTCACACTGAAACAATAAATGCCAGTTTTCATCTTGACACAAAATCACTAACCAGATTCTGAACTCCTGTCGTATTGCAAAAGTGCTTCAATCCAAGTAAATCATTGCTGCTCCCTGATAATAACCTAGACATCGGATGTAGTGGATTATGCAAGATACCATAAACAGAAGCTGAGATGCCCCAGCTGTAAAGCTGGAAGGGCTGTAATGAAGGTATTATATATAGAGACTTGTATGCCAGGAGTCAACATGAATCTCGTGTGTTAATACTGAATGGGAAGGAATCGTGGCTAAAGAGACCCAAGGTGCAACAATTCCAGGCCAGATTCTGTCAGGAGTACACTGAGGTAGACATCAACAGGTGGAAGATGGCAATATAAATGCTTGTTTACAGACTAAGTAAGCTTTCAGACTAAGTAGGCAAGGCTGATGCAGAGCCTCATATCTTTACAGGCCCCATCTAGTGATCTAGCTAATAATACTATTTTTGGTCTATACTTGTGTTTCAGCTCTCTTTTTCTACAGCTAAAGCAGAAGAACTTTACCAAGTCAGTAAAATGAAGGAATTTCTAAGCAGAGATCTTTGTTTCGGCAGTGAAAGTGCCTACTTCAACTGAAGTTGAATAAGAAGAAGCCAGGGTGTTAAATACATGTGAATACCTAGATATACAACAAGCAGTTTAGTTAAAAGGAGAAAAAAATGGGGTCTGGAAGGAAAGCAGCACAGATCTGACAACTGTCCCACCTTATTTTTAGGTTTTAATCCTGCTGTTTGTGGAAAGAATGATTTTCTGTTTGCTTTTATCTCACAGAAATATAAAAACCTATTTGTCAGCTAGGATTTGCCTTCCCGGCCTCACAAAGTCACTACAGTGAGTTAGCTGCGAGAGTAATGACTGAGCAGTAGGTAAGTGGCCTGTCTGCAAAGCTTCATTTTGAAATCAGGACACAAACCAGACTGCACCAGTTGCCTGAGGAATCAGGGCCACCCCTGAAGCCACTCCATAAGATGAAGGAAGTACAGACATATTTTCAGCTGTCAAATTCACAATGGTTTGCACTGATATATCTCTAAACATAGATCCTTATCCTGCTCATGCCTATACTGTTACTTAAATATCACATTTCACCATAGTTAATGTGAAAATAAAGTGATGCACACACCTCCATGTTTATACCTTTGGGACCATACCACGAGTCTTTCCAAATATATAACTTAGTTGTTTGCTGGATTTGAGGTCTTCTGCTCCTTGCTGTAAATATACAGTACTCATTTTCAGTTACTTGAGAACAAAATGTGCATAAATTCAAGCCTGAACAGGAACCCTGCCATGCGGAAGTAGGACAGTCAGTAATATAAGAAAGATATAGAAATAACCTCATCCACTGAAAGTCTGAGAAAACTTTTTAGATATTCTTATAGATTACTTTGGAAGCAGCAGTAGTACTTTGGGGTTCCTGTAATTTTCCAGCTATTACTTTGGCCTTCCCATGTTTATTAACTTTTGGAATACAGTGGCCTCTTCCACAGCAGGTTTAATGTCATTTCAAACGTGGTAGTCACTTCTTTGGAATTTAGGCAGAGTTAGAAAACCAGTTTGGTAAATCTTTGCTTTTTGACAATCTCCCTCATCTCTTCACTAAAACATATATATAATACAAAGCATACAGACTAGTACTTTCCCTTTGCATGGCACTTCTAATGTCAAGGGCAGTGTCCATACTGACTTTGACCATCTTTCTAAGATCCCACATAAGGAGAGTTACCCAAAACTTTGGGGAGATGGTACTTCTCTGGAAAGTGAAGAAACTTCAGCAAGCAGCATCACTTAGTTCCACCAGGAGCATAAAGCCAGAGATTTGCATCAGATTCATATGAAGGCTACAGGTGTGGTAAGCCTAAGAATTGACTATGTTTAAGAGAATATCTGTAAATTTACAATTTACAGCTTACTGTTATCTGAGTATTTCTGTTATGAGCAGCAGTTAACGCCAAGCTCTGCACAAATCAGGACCTGTTCACAATTTCTACAGAATAGAACTGGGACTTAACTGCCCCATCTTCACTTTGCACTTTTGTACTTAACAAGGATACTTGTGTTTCTTTCAAACATTATTCCTTTTAGATCTAGTAATTTCACTCTAATTTCATGGATATTCATATTCTTTGCTACTACCAAGGCCAATCTGCCTTGACATGTGTACATTTCTTTTACCCTATATTTCACTTACTTTTAATAACTTAGCTTTAGACGTTGCAGAAATTGAAGTTACCTAACCTCATACCTTCTGTTATCACGAAGACATCAACATTCATCTATCCTTCAAAGGTGCTCAAGTTCATGACCAGACATTTCCACACTCAGTGACTTTGGACAGAAAATACTTCACTTACAGTCATTGGAACACATGGAGCAGTCATTCTCTGAAGAAATTATTCTCTTGCTTTATCCAGATTTATGGCTGGAAAGATCATTTAGGATCAGTTATGAAGATTTGCTATTTACTATTGCCAGGAACAGCCCACCAATATTTATCATCAGAACTTTCACAGAAAGCAAACTCTTCAGGGCTATACATCCAGGTGGTAAAAATGGAATGTGGTTTTGAACAAATATGCAGGTAGATTTATTGTTGTAATAGTTAGCCCAAACCAATACCAATATTTTACTGGTTACTTAGTTATCCACTTTGCTACTTCGCTCCAACTAAGAAGTTAGGCAGCACCTTCTGTTGGTCTGTTTAGTTTTTTTCTTTCTTGGTATTCTCTTTTCCTACAGATTTTGGTTTCAAACAAAATCAGAAGAGATTTAGATTGGATATGAGACATTCAAGGTCATACTGGACAGGGCTTTGAGCAACTTCATCTGGCTGTAGGTATCCCTGTTCATTGCAGAGGAGTTAGACTAGATGGCCTTTTAGGGTCCCTTCCAACTCAACTGATTCTGTGATTCTATGATTCTGTTTTGTTAACAGCACTGTATTACACATATTTCATATGACAGTTTTCTGACTTGCTGGAGAGACAGAAGGGCAAGATTAGGGAGAGAAAAATGAAGATGCAACAGATTGTAATGGGACAAATATTAGAAAGAAAGATATACTTGGAGAAGTAGAAAAAATAATTATGCTGGAGATAAGTGAATATGTCTCTGTGAGTGGACAGTTTACTGTCACAATCTTGATATTTCATAGAATTATAGAATCACTCAGGTTGGAAAAGACCTGAGATCAAGTCCAACTGCATTGTAACCATACTATCCTAACTAACAACCCTCTGCACAGTCATGTTCCTGAGCACCACATCCATGTAGATTTTGAACATGTTCAGGGATGGTTACTCAACCACTTCCCTGGGGAGCCCATTCCAGTGCTTCACAACCCTTTCTGTAAAGAAGTGTTTCCTGATATCCAACCTAAACTTACCCTGGTGCAACTGGAAGCCATTTCCCCTCGTCCTGTCACCTGTCACCAGTGAGATTTGCCCCACTCTCACTGTAAGCACCTTTCAGATAGTGGAAGAGAGCAATAATGTCTCCCCTCAGACTCCTCTTTCCCAGACTAAACACCCCCAGTTCCATATTATATACTTACCATATTACATAGCACACAACAATATTTTGATACTTTTGAGGTATCAGCCTACTTTTATGACCTAACCCATAAGATAAAAGAACTTTCTGCCTTTCTCATTTTGTTCTCAGCATTTAATCTTTAAAGCACATGACACAAAACAGTTGGCCAAAGACCAAAAAACAACGACACACCTGTAGTATTTTTTTTATGCGGGTCAGATAAGAGTTAGCTCCGAAGCCGGTTGCAAAGGTTGCTGCTCTTAGTACGGAGTGAAGTACCATCACAACAGAAAGCCTGGCAAAGCGAGCTGCTCCAGCCGCGCCCGCGAGGCTCCCGCCGGACGCGCGATGGGGTCAGAGTCCCGCGCCGCCGCCCGCCGCAGCTCCGGGGATGGCGGGCAATAGCGCCGCGCCGGCCGGTAGAGGGCGGAGCGACACTTTCTTTTCTCCCGAGGAGAAGCGGGACCTGGCGGAGGGTGCGGTGAGCCCGGGCTGCGTTTTGGCTCAGGGAGGATGGGAAGTAGCTGAGTGCAGGTTACGCAGAGGGCACGCATCTTGCGCGATCTTTTGGAAAGCTGTGCGGATTGGGCGGGTAGGGCTCAGCTCGCAGGAGAAACTTCATTGCGATTCACTGCTCGTCCCAAAGAAACTTTATTTTATAGCCTCTATGTTATGAAACATGGAAGGCTTTCATAAATCACCATCAAGGCAAATGGGTTACAGCCTTCTTACAGATCCCATGCCAGCAAGGCTCGCCATGCTGCCCAGCTTCTGACAGTCGCATGACAGCTGACCACCTTCCTGCTGCCTTCTCACCCTCATTTAATAAAAAGAGATTGAAGCTTTGGCTGTCCGTGAAGTGCTGCGAGGAGCCATATCCTGCGGACAACAGAGGAGCTTTCAGCTGATGCTTTCTTGGCTCTCCCTCTTTCGCAGCTGCCCATTAAGAAGCCGCAGGGCAGCAGCCCAGGCCACGCAGCAGGACTGGCAGGCAGCTGGGGAGAGCCTGGGAGCAGAACGGTGTAGGCTTCTTTTTTTAAGAAAAAGAAAGCCAGCTAGAGAGAAAAAGAAATCTGGCGGGTGGGGGGAAGGAAGGAAAGTAAGTTTAAAAATAAAAATAAATAAATAATTAAAGAGGGAAGGAAAATATAAAAAGGGAATAAAAGTGAAGGTGAGAGGTGCCAGGCAGAGCAGGGAAGCAGCAAGGAACCAGCGGAGGAAAGAGGCAGACAAAGGGCTGATGCAAGCCCTGCCCCAGGTGCGCAGCCCCGCAGCCAGGGACGCGGGGCTGCGGCGCTCAACAGGCTCCGGGCAGCGGCACATGGCAGGAGCCGCGCTCTCCTCCAGCCCGGTGCGGGGAAGGGGCTCGGTGGGGCCGCCGGGCCGGTTCGTCCTCCGCCCGGCGGGCCGACGGCTCCGCCGCCTCCTTTGTGTGCGCGGGGGGAGCGGCGGCGGTGCCCCCGCCGGGCTGTCAGCGCTGCCCGCCAGGAGGCGGGGAAGGGAAGGGACGGGAAGGGAAGGGAAAGGAGGAGGAGAGGGAAGGCGCGGGCAGGGCGGCTCTCCCGTCCCCGCCGCAAGGTAAGCCCTGCTTCCCCGGCGGAGAGAGGCTCCCGGAGCGCCGCGGCCCCTTTCCCGACCCGCCGAGCGGCTCTGCCCAGCCCCGCGGCGCGGCCGGTAGCTCTGCGGTGCCGAAGCCCCGCTCCCCGTAGGCGCAGGAGGAAACCGAGCGCGAGCTGCTGCGGCGGCTGGGCGCTGCGCGGCTCCGGCACTTGGCCATGGGCTGGCAGCAGCCGGACAGCAGCGGGAGCCGACGCGGGACTCGCAGCTAAAGGGGTGAGGAAGAGGGACCATGGCAGCGTCCAGCAACTCCAGTCTGTCCGGCTCGTCGGTTTCCTCCGGTAAGTTTCTCCCGGAATTTCTCCCTTCTCTCCATTTTTAGCGGAGAGCTACCTGTCCGCTGCGCCTCGTCGTCCCGCCTGCTCGGCGCGGTGCCCCCTAAGCCCCATGCCCGGGCTCGGTGCCCCACCGGAGGGGATCGGGCTCGCCTCTTCATCGCACTGCCTTTGTGCGGGGTGGAAGAGCCCCTTGCAGAGCTCCCGCAGCGGGAGCAGCCGCCCCCGGGCGGGCTCGGGGCGAGCCCCGCGGCTCCCACCGGCGCCGCGTTACCGGCTGCTGCTTCCAGTGCGACCCGTGTTCTGGGGCTGCTGTGCTGCGGGAAAAGAGAAAAGTTGCGTTCGTGAGCGAGGCAGCCTGAAACTGAAAGCGGTGATACAATGGTACTGTCGTCTGCTTCTTCTCCCGTAGGGTTATTTTAATACTTCAGTGGTAGTAGACCGACGAAATTGGCAGAGTGGTATCCTGGCGCATACCGGGCTGAGGAAGTAAATAGAAGGATGAACAACTTTGGGGTTCAAAGGACTTGTGACTCAGTGTTTTATTGGAGGTGCCAGACTGAGAATTTGTAAGAGCTCTTTTCAGGATCAGCAATATGTGCTGTGAAAAACCGACGAGCTCCTTTGACTATCAATACAACCGCAGAAAAAAACATATATATATGTAACAGGCAGTGAACAACTATTTCTTTTAAAGATGGTGTATGGCTTACACAACTTACTGCATGTGTCACTGTTCCAGGATGCGCCACTTACTGCCAGATCCAAAGAAGGAACTGGCTGCTTAAAACTAGAATTTATTCCAACCCTTTTAATAGAAAACACAAACACTGCAAGCCCTGATTGCCTTAACTAGAAAGCACCTAAAAGAAGTAGCATGAGAAATTGTGTTGTGTTCATGATGCAAGAGTTGCAGGACCGGAATGAAAACAAGAGTCAATCCAACACAACAGCCTACCAGTGAAGAATCATGTTCCCATGCGCTTCCTTGCGCCATGAATGCAGGTCTTCCCTACGTTCCATTCTAGCTCATGAGAACTGTTCTCCGTGCACACTCCTGAATCATAGAATCATTAAGGTTAGATCACTAAGATTTTCTGGTCCAACCACTGACCCATCACCACCTTGAATGTCTTTGGCTGTAGCCTCTGGGTTCCATCTCCCATGCTGAACCCTTGCAGTCTCTGTTCAAATGCCTGAACTGTGGAGAGCAGCAGGAATTCGAGTACATCCTTGGTTTTGCATTTGATATGGGTGACTCCAGGTATCTTCTCCTTCAGAAAGTGACTCCTGTCCCAGACTGAACATCCAGCCTGGGAGCTGAGCTCAGGGCTTTAGGTGCACGCTCTTGGATGTTATGTTGGTGCATGCCAGCACCATGCTCTGTATGAAGCCCTCTGCTGCAGCCTTCAGCATTTTGTGGTCAAGCTTTTCTGTATTTTTTGTAAGGCCTTGGCCCACACTTGGTGCTGTTAGACACCACAGTGATAAAACTAATATAATCAAGTGCTTCATAAAACAGCAGAGTGCCTTTCACTTTCATACTTTACAACCTTGAAGTGCTTTTTGTTTTCTGCAGTGTGTTCAGTCTGTGTTTTTTCCTATGTGTGTACTAATCAGAAGCTGAATTTGCTGCAGCATTGCTGAAGTTTCCAATATTAGCAAACGCACCATATCTGAATGTGTGCAGCTGTATTTTGGCTGTCTGCGGTTTCAGTTCTCAGAACTCAGCAAGTCTTAGAACGTACTTTTTTACATAATCTAACCAAACAGTCTTGCTTTTAAATTTAATTTGCTAGAATTTATGTGTATGTTTAATTTAGCAGTATGAAGACTTCCAAATGACATAATTATTTCTACTCAGCAGAAAAGGGAAGATTATAGTATCATGCAACGTTTTACTAATAGAAGTAAAGTTCATGGCTGATAGCAGAACAGCAAGCAGCAGGAGTCCATTCCAACACTGACTTGATGCTTGGCCTGGTCAAGCTGCACATCATGGTGCTGAATCATCTGTGCATCTTTAGAAGCCACATCCATCTTATACAGAACTTCAGAAGCCAAATTTAAGCATTGTTCATATAATACCTCCAGGTCTTGCAGTAATCTACAGACAGCTTACAGTCAGTGTCCCTGGAGATGTTCAGGGGTAGATGTGTCACTGAGGGACATGGCCAGTGGGCATGATGGGGATGGGTTGGTGGTTGGACTCAATGATCTTACCGGTCTGTTCCAACCTTGATGATTTTGTGTTTCTATGAGGTATCCCATTTGTAAATGAACTTTTAGTTTCAGGAAAACACGTGGGTTTTTTCTTCTTGTTTGTTTGTTTTTCGCAGATGTGTTCATTTACAAGCATTCTGAGAAGAAACAGGACTGCTCTCAAGAGTATATAATTCAAATTTGAAACCCTTGTCAGGGTCTACTCTGTTTTTGAGGCAATAGTGGATGTCCAGAGAGTAGTGTCTGCAATGCCCAAATGTGTGATTACTTTTGAGCACTGTGATGTTCTACTTAATGAGTTTTCTGTAGTTTCTTTTGGGAATTTGTGGTGGTGATAGCTGGGGGAAGTGCACAAATACACGTTGAGCAATGTGGTGCTGAGTATTTTCAGGTTCTCTCTGCTAAGATCAGAGTGTTGGTTGGCCTGTATAATATGTATGGAAAGGCAAGGGTTAGCAAGAATCTGGCTTCTAAGGAGTAAAAGGATTTATTGACTGAGTGATAATAGGAGAAATTAGTGTTTGAATGTCAGATGGAAAAAGTCACCCCTTTAAATAAGTGAACAAAAATTCCCATCTCTTACCTACCTCTCTTAAAACACAGACAGTTCTCCTCTTTAGTCACATATTCATTGCAGTGGTGGGCACAGCTGTGTTGTAGGAACAAAGCAGTCACACTAAGGCCAGGGAGGAGGAAGTCAGTTCATTAATGGTACTTCTGAAGCCTGAGAATTTGTTCCTGCAAGTGACCATTTGCCTCATAGCAGTTCTGTTTTGATTCCTGCCTATTCATGTCAGTGAGGATGTTAAACAAGTCCAATGCTTAATAATTCAAAAATATTTTTATATGAGAAAGCTGCCCAAGGATTTCAGGGTGTAGATATTTTGCCAGTCCTCTTACAGTCTGTAAAGGTGCAAGTGGGAATTATAGCCTTCACTTTAACTTGTGCCTGTGTATGACCAGAAGTTAGTTCTGTCCTGGAGCAGGCTACACAGTGGCACAGCAGGGTGACTCATTGTAACCGTGCAGATAGGAAGCTGACACACGTGGAGAGCTATGACGTATAAACTAGTGCTAGTGCAGGGGTTAGTTCTTAACAGTCTGTTGCCGCTTTGCTTTCACAGCTCAAAGACCTGTCTCTTCTTCTGAGTTGGTGTCCTTTAGTGCTGGTTCCAACAGCTACTGTGAGGATGCTAATCACAGGTTCGGCAGTGCTAGGTTCTTGTCGTGGGCCCTGTGTGACCTGAGTCTGACAGATTTTATTCTCTGGGCTTGCACTTAGTGGCAGCAAACTCTACAGGAGTGAGCACGGACATTCGTGCTTGCATTTCTACACATAACACTCTGCTTTTGGAGGCAGAACATAAGCTACTCATTGGCTCTAAACAGTTGTGTTTGAATGTGGATGAGAGATAAAAGGCTATACTATGCAGAGGGAGGAAGGTGGATCTGCTAATCAGTTAGGTTTTCTTCTTTGGACCGCGAGTAAATCTGCAGAGCAAATGAAGTGCAGAAATTATAATTACTTCCCCTGGGAATTCCATTTAACTTTCTCGTAATCTCTTCTATAGTGAATACCCGGGCGATCTGTTAGCTTTATGCCTTGCAAGCTCCTAAATTTTGTTCTTCTTCCCGGATGAAGTGCTGATTCAGCCACAAGTGGCATCTTTTCTTGTTTTCTATCCTCTAGTTGACTGTATGTGTTTCCGTGCTATCCTTCACACTGCTTTTTCCTTAAGATAAACTGATTCTCTTCTGTCTTAGTACAGACACTTATTCATTCTGAACTTTTCGTTTTATTTATTTATTTATGGCAATTTTTTGGTTTTTCCTGTCAAACCATTTACTTCTCCCACATCACCATCAGCTGCTCCCAGCTTCCTCTACCCAGCAGCCAAATACTGACAAACTTCAAGCTCCACTTTCTGGAATTTAAATTCAGTCCTGGTTTGAAGACACCTTGGCAACTGTGTCTGCTCTGCTTTTCTGAGGAGCAAAAGAAACAGGCAGCATGCTTCCCAGCTGGGTTCTATACAGCTGTGTTTATGGGCATCAGAAGTGTCAGCCTCTGCAGAGTTGTGCTACATAAAGCTAACACAAGGTGGCTGGTCCATGGAGGTTGGTAAAGGCCACTAAGATCATTTAGTCCAGCAGTCAACCCATGACTGCCGTGCCTGCTAAGCCATGTCCCCAGGTGGCACATCTACACATTTCTTGAATCCCAACTGCCTTCAAGACTTTGAGCCCTCCTAAAAAAGAGCTCTGCTTGAAAGGCTTTCTGCTTCCTGGTGTTGGGCAGGAGGCTGAGATAATTTGGGTGTTTATCAGGTAAGGGGGGTGTTGTTGTCTGCACTGAAGGCAAGTGTAAAGGCAAGTGTGCTGAAGGGCAGCATGCCATCAGGCTTTCTCTGCTAGCAAGACTCAGACTGTGCCAGAACCTTTGCCTTTATAATGCAGATGTAAAAAAGATGTGCTCACAGTTATCTCCAGGCTCCGAAGATAAGTCTGTGGGCGTTAGAGAGGCTCTGAAGGCTGAAGGGATCACTGTGCACTTTCCATTCCCATCTGAGCCAAAGCCTCTTCACGTGCTGTGTGCACCTCAATCATTAGGCTAAATGGTGGAGTTGAAACACATTGAATGCACACTGGCAAGTCTTCTGCTGCAGGCCTGAGAAGGGTTTACGTGTCTTGTCTGTGACTGATAATTAGCTGCTCTAATAAGATACTGCCCTTCCCTGCAAAACTTCTGTTTTTGTAAACTCAGAGGTAGGAGATGGCTGTTGTAATTTTTTCTTCTAAAATTACCAGTCTTTGGTGGTGGTTTTTTTTGCCTTTTTAATTGAAAAGAGAAAACAATAGTTTTCTGTCCTGGAGCTCATGGAAATAGAGACATTTATGTTCCATTTAACCAGTCATCCTAAATTAATAATGAAGTTTATGGTTTGAAAACTCATTCTTCCTATAACTTGAAAAGCAACAAATTGTGTTCTCATAAATGAACAGAGATACGTTGTTTAAAGGCAGTAGAGTTTCCGGCTATGTATTTTCACACATACTGTGCATTTTGATGATAAAAAATGGCTCAGTGAGGGAAGAAGAGAAATCTTTGATGGTTCCAGTAACTTAACAAGGTCAAAATAAAATATTAAAGGCTCATGACTCTCTGGGGGTCACAAAGGTGCTATGATGTGAAATAGGCAGATATATTGTAAAAATGAAAGTCAACATAAGCTGATTTTAATTAAGATGCTTGTAAGTGAGAAGAAATGAAATTACTATTGTACACAGATTCAGAGAGATTCTAATTGGGAAAAAGATTAGTAAATGAAAACAGATGTTTATTCTCAGTGATCTAATAGAAATAGTGTAGGGAAAATGGTACATGAAAGCCATTTGAATCATGCTGCTGTTGTGCCGATAAAGTGCTACTTTTGATTTTCTAAAGGGCAATAAGAGGTTGGTTGTTTTTGTTCTTGTTCCCTATATGCAGCTTCCACGGGCCAGGGTGTTCTTGCTCTAAATTAAAGCTGAAGTCTTTTGTATTTGGTGATAATAAAGAACTTTTCATTCTTATTAAAAATAATGAAATTCAAACTGAAAAAAATGGCAGAGTACCCCGTCCTCATGTAATGACTGATCCAACAGTTAGCTACTGGATGCGTAAGCTGTGATTGCTAAGGATAAAACATGTTGGAAACAGGTATCATACATCTCCACTTCACCATTTAGCTTATGTCTACATGCAATGAAGCAGAATTCTTATTTTTTCTTACGGATCTGCTCATCTCAGAGGCATATGTGCAGGATCAAGGGAACAGCCTTCCATGCTGTCATTATGATGACCTTTTTGGATACCCGTTCAATTGACTACTCCTTGCCTTCTGTTTGATGGTTTTAAGAAGGCTTAGCTATGCCAAATGCTGAGCAATGATAGGGAGGAGTATTTGACATCGCACACAGTCCTTCTCTGTGTCTGTGGCTATTGTGTTTTACAAAGCAATTTTCAAATTATAATCATTTGTCTATTATGGAGCATAGTTGGGTTTTTAACCTACTGTTTTAAACAGAGAAATATGGTTGGTTTTTTTTTGTGTCAGTATTTATATACAGTGGAGGCATACCTCTGGCTGAAGGGCGGCCATTGCAGCGTTTGCCTCACTGAGTGCTGGCAGAAGGTGTTCTCATGCTGAGGACCAGTCTGTTGTCACTTGCTCTTCTCTCCCACAAAAGGAAGAGATACTTGGGAGATTAAATATTTGGAGAAGCCTGTGTTAAGGAATGGCACATTAATATTGCATGAAGGAGCTTTCATTGTGGGGAAATGTACCAGGATTTATACAAGAGGAAATAAATCAGTAGTCCTGTGTATCACATTCTTCACAGGTGTAGTCACAGTTTGTGTAAGAATTATGCACAGTAGCTAGTGTAAATGTATACTTTTAGCAGCTATGCCTAATAACCCATTCTTGCTGTCTTTTTCTGACCTTTGATTGTGAGAATGTGAAATTGAATTTTATATTTGAAGGTAGTTATTACAAACTATGAATCATGCACAATTCAGCAATAGTCGTTTCATCATCACCCTGTTGTACTCAGCAGTAGTCCAAATCCTGGGGCTGGGGATGAGTGTAGTCCTGGTACAAGGAAACAGACGCTGCAATAACGCCCTTGTAACACTGATAGGCTTTGAAGCTTGCCAGTGAATGTTGAAACTTGGCAGTGTGGTCTCATGCATCTGTTGAGGTAGGAACAGGTTAAAGGGCTTTTAAAATGCAGAAGATTGCATGAGCGTGTCTTGCTTTGCTTCTGTAGTTATTGATCAAGGTCATCACAAAACAATTAGTTCAGTAAATAAGACATCTGTTCTGCGGATATCTTTATCAGGCAGACGGATTCTCCTGAGACGAGGTGTCTCAGTTAGAGTATTGTTTCTGACAGTCTGGAAGGTATTAGGTGGGCCCTTTCATGTCGTCAGTGAATCACATGTCACCTATTGTGACCCAGTGTCAAGTCTTATTTCTGGATTTCTTCTTACTTGCTTGTCACGGCACTGTTCCTCTCCTTCCTTCTTACCTTCCTGATGTCTGCTTAAATGTTGCTCTTGGCTTAAAAAAAAATATGTTATGAAGTGTGTTTGCAACACCACACTTCTTTTATTTCATCAAAGAAGAGAACTGAATGCTAGAGTTGGAGAACTAAGTTTGTAAATGAGATTCAGCTTGCTGAGCAGATGTTTAATTGCTAAAAATTTGTCTTATCACGAGAGATCTATTGGTTAAATGTTTGGTTTCATTTTGTGGCAAGAAAGAAAAATGAAAAGCACACCATGTACGTGCATACTGGAAAGGGCCATCACAAAGGCAGGCAGAAGTTCTTACTGTAACATGGTTCTGTGCCAACAATGTGCTGGAGGGCTTATGCATGATCAAAAGCAAAAGAAGTCCAGTAGCTCTTTAAGCATGAAGTTTCCCATCAAAAGACATGGAATCTTTGCCGTAATATTTTTCTACTGTGTAAAGCAGTGACTGAATCCATCTTAATTCCCCACTAATCTAGAGCAGTGTGCTCCGAAGCAATGAGGAGATTAGGGGATCCTGAGCAGCTCAGGCAATTTCTCCGTTTTCAGCTTTTCCAAAGAATCAGGTTGATGTTAAAAGCTCAAGTGCTGCCTCAGTGCATGAGATGTATTTAACCCTGCCTCTTGGGGTGGCTGGTCCTGCTTCACTTTGGGAAAAGATATGATATAGGGTCGATCCTGAGAATTGCTGATTGTCATCTCAGGTTGAATGTGGGACAGGTAGTTTCTACATATAGTGTATGACCATGTGTAGGTCAATAGTAAACGGTCCAGCTATCAGCTAGGAGTTCAGGAATAGGTACTGCTTAGCTTAAAGGCATATACAAACCATGAAACTCTTTGACACGCAACAATTAAAGATGACAGTGGCTGATTTGGGCCTTTAGGATATTTAGATGAATTCACAGGGGATCCATCCAGCGCTGTTAAGCGCAATAGTATCACCTCTGTCTACTGTTGCTGAGCTGTATGTAGGCCGGGAAACTGCCCCAATGAGGTATATCACTATATTGCTGCTGTATTCTTTTCCTTTAGGTATCCATTGATAGTCACCATGGGAGATAATTTACCCATCTGACCTGCTGTTGCTATTTTTACCCATAGAGCAGTTAGAGTTACTGCTGAGTCAACATGCTCTGACTTCTAGGTCATGCTTGCCACAGCCAAGAGCTCCTGAAAGATAGCAGAAGTTTGGAGGTTGAGATATGGTATTTTGACATCCTGTGTTTCGAATGTAATACAAATCCACACCTATGCTGCAAATAAATCTAATGTGAAAATCTTATTAACAGTGTGCTGTTTAGAACAGCACATAGTTAATGGCACAAAGAACATCAGAACATTCATCGCTTTCTGCCTTGGCAGCTCAGAGTATGTCAGGGAAAAAAGTAACTTCTTTTCTGCAGCCCTTTCAGTGTTCTTAATGTAGTGCACAAAAAGCAGTCAAACAATCAGATTTATCTAAAACTCTCCTTCTTCGGAGTGGAAAGCTTTTTACTTTCTCTCCGCTGCTTTATGAGCATACAAATCAGCTGGATTTATGATCCAGCTGAAGTTTGATCACATTTCATTATTTTTGATTGATGTGTTAAGGCTAATAATAAATGAACTCGAAAGAGCTAGAGCAGAGTTTTTCATATAAAATTCCAAGATTTCGGGCTGCATAAAAATAAATAAATAAATAAATAAAATCTGAAAGTTGCAATTAAAAGTTGTGTAAAATCCAGGACTTATTTATTTATTTTTCATGTAGTACGTAGAAGCGTCATAAGGCTGAATTAATGCTTTGTAAAAGAGTTTGTTTTTCAAATGAAAATCCCTTTATCAGCACAAGGTATTCAGTCCCGACCCTTCAGGCTTCTTGGTACCTTCTGTTCCCACTGCAGTGTGATAGTAAATCAGCAGCTTGCAGAGCTGGATGGTTGCATCTCTGAGTATTTTGATGTTGTTTCCATTAAAGGAATTTCCATCCATTAAGGGATTCCCATCTGCTGTTACGATGGGGCAAATTATGATAGACTTCATAGAAAATTCCCCTCCTCCGATTGCTGGTGTGTAATGTATTTAATATTTGGTGCATTTGCATCATACATGTAGAACATGTCATCTCACTGATGATGAATTTCCAAGGATTAGGTACAAGGTTTAAATCATGCATAATTTGTATAAGAACCTGTTTCATGAGAGAGCATGCTCTCCATAACTCCTGATCTCCTGCCAGGCAGCCAAGATGATGGACAGCTTTTGGCATCGTGCTGTGATGGCTCTGTATTTCTTTTATTTTGCAATCGGAAGCATGCAGTTAGGTTGTTCTGTGTTGATGAAACTGTTTACAGAGAGAGTATTGAACCCTTTGATGTCTTAACAAAACGGGAAGACAAATTTCAATTCTGAGCTTCCTTAGACTGTGCTAATTTGAGTCTGATATATCAGCGTGTGTTGAAAATTGTGCTTAGGTTTAGACAGTAACAATGAGTGATGACTTAAATAGGAGTGGCTGCCATGGATAAAACGTCAGTGCTCCTGAGTGAGCGCTTGGGTCCTGGAGACAAATTAAAGCTATGGACTCAGTGATCGACAAGCATGCTGTTTTCTCCTGTTCCACTGTGATGCTGCCAACAGCACTAAACACACAAGTCCCTGAGAAATAGAACTGATGGATTGGAGAAGTACTGACGTAAGTAGATGTCACACTGATTAGAATTTATGAAACTATGCAGATAAGAGAATGGGATGTTTTTATTTAGGTTATGTAGGAGTACAGATTTCTGGATTATCTTTACAAAGTTGACTGCTGTGCCAGACCGTGGCACTGAACAGAGATTGAAACTATAGGTTTTTAATATGGGAAGTCTTGGAATCTTCATATCTTATGAGTACATCTCAGCATGTGTGAGAGAGAAACATCAAGTTGTTGATGGTGTATTACCAAATGTTAAGTGTTGTTATCCCATTGGATTCAGGTCGTTTTGGAACGGGGTCTAAGGCATATCCAAGAGTATCACACATTCTTTATGGAAAAACTTGGTAATTTCCTTATTTTCTGTGGCTGAACCCACAGCTGATCCTCAAAGTGAGGAAGCCTCCTGTGCAACAATAATGTTTTGGGTACATATGCCATACAGTGTGCTTTCAGGAACAGGAGGGCTAAGATTTGTATTGAACTCTGAGAGCTGCATTTCCATCGATGCAGAACGTGGTGGCTTCCTGTGTTGCACTTTGCGTGATTTTCTTTCCTGTGGTTGGAAAAAGTGTTACCAACACAAAAGGAAGAAGTTCTCTGTGCCTGCTGTTGGGTACATCACATTGCCAAGCAATTGTTTTATTTCCTTTCAGAAGTGATGGATTACTTGATTCAATAAGCTCCAAGAAAAAAGCATAATCTCTTCCCAAACCCATGAAATTGCCTCTTGCTATTGATTTTTAAAGTAAACTTTAGAAGAAAAAACAAAACTTCAAGTGCAGCCACAAAGGGTTAAGGATATTATTTTTAATGATTAATGTTACAGTAAAGCTTTGAGCACCAGAATACGTAAACTTTGTGATTTCTACTGGAGCTACAGAATTTGGCAGATGTGTACAGTTTATATATGGGCTTATTTGTATATTAAAATAATTTCAACATAAGGTCTTAAGAGTTATAGCGAAATAAAGTGTTCGTACATGGAAGTATTCTGGAATAGCTATTGCTGAGCAGTATTCTCTTAGGCTGTGGTGTGTAAAGCATTGACTTGAAAGGAGCTGTGTGAAAGGTGTAGAAATACAGCATTAATTATACTCATTTGTCAAGTAACACAAAGCTTCCTGTTTTTTTTTTTTCTCTTTGCCTTTCTACTGGATTTGTTCTTGAAAGCCGGTTGCTCCCTCTTTTCAGAGAGAAAATGCATTTCTGACATCAGAAACTAAAAACTGAATCTGCCACTTTAAAGGTTTTTATTCTTTTATTTAGTTTGGTGTTGTTTAGCACAGAAACTGATCACTTGGTAGTTAAATGAAGAAAACAAAGAAGAGTATAAAAAGAACGTGAAGAAAAACTGATCTGAGTCACATCAGCAGAGCTTTGCTACATAGTATATTTAGAAGTATTCTTATCATGAATGTGAAAGGTACAATCAGGACTGGAGGTCTACCATGCTGAATGTTGTTAAACAAGCCACTGTAACTAGTGCTTTCTCATTTTTGCTAAGATATACCAATAATGAGACCACAACCTTTCCATGCAAACAGGTTGGTGACTGTAGAAATGTAGAATAGATGACAGTTCCAGGCCAGCATTTTATGACTTGGAGAATGCTACAAGGATGTTAACATAGTGAGTATGAATTAAAGGCAGAAGGGTGAAGAATTGGCACTGTTACTAATTGCATGTATTGATTACGTGTAGGTGTGCACATGTATGTGCGTGTAGGTTTAAGCTACCAGCAGCCAGGGATATTTAGGAAAATATTAGGAATCTGTCTCCCACCCCCACTGGCTGTTTCTTCTTTAATTCTGTGAGCTAAGGAGGAGACACATTACCTTCAAAGAGCTGCTGCAGAGGGCTTTGGCTCATGAAAGCCTTTTCTGTCTTGTATTTGTTTAACTTCCTTTGATCTCTTTTGGTTTGATGAGTACGTGTCATCACTTGGCATTGCAATTGCTTCCTCTTGTGCAGTTATGACAGTAATAAATATATTCACTGAAGGGTGTAATTTAAAATTTGTATTATTCACAGTTATTGGCAAGTGGTGAAAATGAGGGGGAATCTGCTTCGGTTTGAGTTATTTTTAAATAATTGATCAGTCTTATCAATATGCACAATCAGCTTATCAAAACAGACTTCTCAAAAATTAAAGATGAGAAAAACTCCATATGAGACGATTGAAAGTGTAATCGAGTAGCGTAATTTACTTTCCTGTTACAGGAAAAGGCTTTCAGCTTCACCTCTTAAGCAGCTTTAGAAGACTGCACGCTGACTCCTGGCAGCACTGTATTGATTGGAAGCTTCCAGAGTGCCTAGGAAACATGGGTGTACACGAATTAGTCTGGAAGTGGTGTGTTTTACAGAAAGTTTGTCGCTCTCTATGGTGTACAAGAAATATGTTAACTTCCTGAGTACTGGATGTACTAGCCTTATCTAATCGTTAAGAGTTTGTAACCAGCAAGATCTGGGGGGTTGGACTCGATGATCTCCAGAGGTCCCTTCCAACCCCTACAATTCTGTGAAGATTAAGAAAAAAACAAACAGCAGCACTTTTTTTTGCATCATTTTGCACATTCTTAACAAAGCACCTGTTCCATAATGTCATGAGACAGCACGACCCCCTGGGAGCTTATGATAGATTTTTGCCCATGTTAGGGACTTGTCATGGAGTTGTCATCTAGATCTGTCTGTGTCAGGGGGACAGCAGGCCCAGAAAAGGGGAGGGGATGTCAATGGTTTATGGGCCAGTTCAGCCCAGTTTTGTGACTAATGGAGCAGCAGACCCATGGACCCATGCCCCAGGAAAGGGGAAAAGGGGAAGGGTAGGGAGATGGGAGCTGAGCCTAAACAACAGAACAGTGGGAATGATCTGAGGAGGAAGGTTGATTTACTGAATATGAAATCAGAATGCAACATAGCACAATATAATACAATATATAATTGGAACCGAAGCTAATAAATCAAGTAAAATGAGACAGAGAGTGTCCGAAACAGAAGGCCTTACTCTAAAATTGAAGGCGAAACAACTGGGAAGCACACCCACACACTGCCAGGCAGCGAGGAGAGAGTCCTGCAACTTGCCATGACCTTTATCTTCTCCTCTGAATGCAAAGTCCTCTGGGGTATGTAATTCTCTTCTGTGATCCAGGTATTCAGAAAATAGGGAGTTCATGGAGGTGGGACATGAACTCCTTAACTCGCAGTGCTTTATGTGATGTTATGATGTGGAATATTGATAACAAATACGATAAAACCACGACAGGGATGAATTTCAAAACTTCTTTTCCTTACTGTTTTGCTTTGTAAAATACAGTGTCACAAATTTGTCGCCTTTTCTGTTGTTGTTCCATTTATAAAGGTCGTGTAGGAAATGCTTTGTCCCACTACAGTTAAATTATATTTCTTTTTGCTTATCCCTCCTTTCTTGTATGTTCTTTTTCCTTCTTGTATATCTATACCACACTCAGGCTTGCGGTTAGGATAGAACTGTGCTTAAAGCAATGAAGTGGCTCCAGCTGACATCAGTGATTGGAACAGTGTAATTCTGCATTTGTGTTCCAACAGTTCCTTAGTCTGTTATCAGCTTCCCCATCCCTGATGATCAGACTCTTCCCTAGGAAGCGTTTCAGAACAGATTTAATCATTGCTACATACTTGAAGAAGTTGATGCTGTTTGTTACTGAGGCTGTTGAGTACCATTTGGAATAGCAGCTGCTGAGGTAATGATTTGGACGTGTCCCCTACCACCCTTGCAAGGAGAAACATTGTAGGCAGACAAAACCTTTCTAAAGTCTCAATGATATGCACGTCTGAAAGCATTTGCATATTTTATTTTAAAAGATTTTTTTATCCCACCATGAATGCATTTATCATGCTTGCAGATACTGAAGCTGATTGTTTAATGTCAAGCAGAAGTGACTTCAGAATTTTTTGTACATCTAAGCCTCTATAAGCCTGTGAATCAGGGCATTTTCTTTCTGATAATCTGCCAGGTTGTGACAGACTTGAAGAAATGTGATCTTGTGGGTTAGCTCCGTAGTCAGCTCAGTTTACTGTACCCTGTGATTTGTCAGATCCTGCAGTCCATGTAATGAGAGATGCCATCTCTCATTTGAGGGACCTGAAAGAGGGAACGAGAAGCTCATCTTCAGGCCTGCACCAGCTTTCTGAAGTACTGAGAAGGAAGAGTTTTGTAGGGAGTTTATTACTTAAAACCAAACCAAATTTTAGGCTAAATTTCCAAGTTTTTACAGGAGCTGTAAATTTGCCTAATATATCATATTATCCATTTGTCTGGTAGTACTGTTCTTTTTAATTGTCTCTGTAAATTTGCCCAGTGCAGCCATCAGGCTACTTGGAGTTTCTTGGCTTTCCTTTGCAGCCTTTTGTAAAACTGACATAATATTATCCCTCTTCCCACTCTTTAATAATGTGGGAATTTTGGAAGACAGTCAAACTCTGTTTCAACCCTGAGTTTCTTACAAAGTCTTTGATAAGTATAACCTGATCTATACCAATTGTTATCATTCATGTGTTTGTTCTGTAAACCCCACTGAAAGCTCAGTGTGAGGCAAGTGATCCAACCAGTCTCCCCTAAAGAGGTGTTCTGCTGTGGGGGTTCTCTGGGCTCAGTGTTCTTTATATGCAGATCTCAAAATGCTTATTTTCTTCTGTGATCTCTAAGTGGTCCTTTTATGCCTTGACAATGTATTGGCCAGTCTGGCAGGTTTGGCATTCAGGCATGAAAAAGGATTTGCTGTTAGTCCTTAAGTCTTCTGCAAGCAGAAGACTTGTCTTCTTGCTACTTGCTTCTTCTTCAGCCTGCCTTCTGGTGTACTCTACTGTGGTTTGAGTTTGGTTTGGCTGTATGTATTTTTTATTTACCCTGCGATAGTCAACTTCCTTCATTTCAATATGACTTCAGCTTTCAGAGGGACTTTTTTTTTTTGCTTCTGATAATGCCTCATACCCTGCTGTTTAGCTCTGCTGTCTTCCTTTTCTGCTTTCTCAAATTATTTTTTTTCAATAGGCAGCATGTATTTGCTCTGGGCCTCTAATGTCGTATCTCTGTTTACCATGCAGCCTGTAAAGGTTTAACTCTCTTAGCTTCCCCATTTAGTTTCCTTTTAGCAAGATTTAATGTATCCTCCAGAGTGACTTATAAATCAGATTTCAAAGGCTTTATCAGCCTTGTCATAATTTCCTAGTACGTGTATCAACACTACCTACAGTTACAAACCCATTAAAAATGTCCAAGCTGTAAAAACCTTGTGTGAATGTGTAAGATCATGTGTCTGTTTATCATAGATAGGGAAGAGATAATAGTTTTTGACAGGAAGAGTAATTTTAAATGCAGAATCTGGTTTCTGTTTGTTTTTTATAAGGTTGTAAACCAGCAGAAAGTTTTTCTTCATGTGTAACTTTGCTTTCTTCAGCCCTTGTGGCTGCTTGCAGCATAGCACAGCTTCTTCTGTGTCTGGGGTGTTTGGAAAGTGGCGTTTCAGTTTTGAGTTATTGACTGTGATCAAACTGTGATTGAGATACGGTTAATATGACAGCCTGTACAATTACAAATCTCATTTGGAGCCAAAGTAGGCAAACTTTATACCCGTAAGCATTTGGGAGCGCTCTCCAAAATGTTTTTGTCTGAACTGGATTTGTGGTTGATCCAGTCAGTGGCGAACGTGCATTAATGAAGGGCCTTTATTAAGTATGGACCAAAATGGTCTAATCAAGCTTATGACACTTAAACACTGGTTTTGTTTGCTTTATTATTATTTTTTTTTAATTTTAATTTTTAATTTTTTTTAGTGAAAACACTTTTCAGAGTTTAAAAAAACTTCAGGGTAATTGGGTTTCATCATAACATGTGGCTGACCATCTGGTCAAGGGAATGAAAAACTGAGCAGGATTAGTTATTTTTAAATGTAGCAGTAGAAGAAGGTAAAAGACATCAGACGAGATGGAATTGAGCACACATTGTTCTTTAAACCAAAGTGGTGAAGCTTGCTTCAAGTTAGTGGTAGAACTGGCATAAATATATATATGTACTCAAAGGCTTTTGCTTTAGCAGCCTTAATCCTTATCTGACCTGTTCCAGGCAAGGAATTCAGCCTGTTAACTTTTTTCTTTAGACTTCAAACGTGAGCTCCCCTTGTGCCAATACAGTATTTTCAATGCTGTCTTTCTGAACCTTTATGCATTTGAGATTTCCAGTGTTGAACTTCATCTAAAAGCCAATTTATTTTTAGACCTTGCCAAGAGGAAGCAGTGGTCAGTGGAAGTGGTGAGGTCAGGAGGCCGGGCAGCCTGGTATGCCCTCACTTGAGAAGCACTTCATAAAGCTGTTACCCAAAGGCTTTCCAGAGTGCTGTTTCCCTCACCACCAGTTCATGTTCCAAGAGGAGAGTGGGTTTCTGTCCAGTGCTCTTCTTGACCGTAGTTGTTGTGCATCTGTTCTCATTCATGCCTTTAGTTTTGGTGCTTGTGCCATACAATGCCCTTCATGCAGGAAGAAATGCTAACTGCATGCACATTTTCATAGAGTCATAGAATGGTTTAGGTTGGAGGGGACTTAAAAGACCAGCTGTGAGCAGGGCTGCCACCCACCAGATCAGCTACCCAGGACCCCATCCAACCTGGACTGGAGTGCCTGCAGGGATGGAGCATCCACAGCTTCTCTGGGCAGCGGTGCCAGTACCTCAATACCCTCTAAGAATTTCTTCCTAACATGCAACCTAGATTTCCCCTGTATTAATTTTACAATTTCCCCTTGTCCTATCACTATTAGACTATATAAAAGTCACTCCCTTCCTGCTTGTAAACTCCCTTTCTAATGTTAAGGAGTTCCTTAGTATCTGAGCCATTCTGAGGTTTTGATATAGTACCTTTGGACATGTTTTTGAATACTAGCACATCTGACCATGCAGGGAGATTTATGAGAAAGGATAATACTCAGTATTACAAACAAAGCAAAAATTTTGCTAGTAAGAGCCTATTACTAAGTGATGAGAAGCCACAAAATCCCAAAGTTGAGTGTCTGGGTGCACTTCTTAACAGGCCACTGCCAGCACGAACATTACAATTTAATTGTCAGCCACATAATGAAACGCTTCTTCTAAAAGCAAATTATAACATAGTTCATGCTTGCAGTATTGGCACATCTTTGGAACACTGTTTTATTAGAAGTGTGAGCTGAAATTCTACAAAGCTGTTTAGATGAAATGCGCTTATTAAACATATAGTAATACCTTGTAACAGCAAAGGATTAAAATGAAAAGAGAGAGGCAGGGGAGAAGTGTACTCAACAGTGAGCATTTTAGAGACCTACTTTGCTCTCTTTTATTTTTTTCCCCTTGTGATGCAGTCTTTTTTTCTATCATTTTTTTCTCTTGTTCCTTTGAAATAGAGAACTGGAGACGGCAGCGTCGTGTGACCCCTTGTATTAACTTGGGTGAGTTCCAAGAAAAGTTTTCTGCTGGGAGAAATAGTGCCAATTTTCAGGTTCAATATTTCATTCTACCTGGGCTGTAAAGATACCGTGAGTTTCTATGCAGCTGATGGTTTGTCTTTCCAATTCAATACAGCAGTTACTAGCAACTGGTTAATTATTAAGCCTTGAATTCGAAGCTTTCTAGTCCTTTTGCTTTCTGTTTCTTAATCTGAACCAGCCTCTTGGGCCATTCAAGATAAATAACACCTACAAAGGGATAGTTCACCACTGGAATTTTAAAACTGCATAGGCCATAAAATCTTTCTGTACATTACACACGTTGGTCCCATCCAGTCTTGGAAAACAACTTATTGTACATCAAATAGCCCTGTAGAGAATTTCAAAGGAGACTCAGATGTTAATATAAAATTCTTGTAAAATTCTTGAAAAAAATGTTTGAAAAATGAACTTTTATTTAAGTATTTCTGTCAGGAATTCAATGCCCTTTGTGCTTCAGTTTCTAGCTTCTCTTTGCTGTAACAGGACAAATACTGTAGGGAGCTGTAAAATGAAATTGGCTTTGTTTTTCAGAATATTTGATCCATGTGAATAGTCAGTAACATAGAATAAGTGAGAAATGCAGCCAGGAACATAAAGAGATGCTCATTCTTACAGTGGGCTCCATATGGACAGTCATTTCTGCTTTTGCAGAACATCAGTGTTATCAGCAGGTCCCAACATCGACCATGGATCAACAGCACAGAGCTGATTGCATCATCAGAATGAAGTGACAGCATGTCTCAATTGGTTTGCTAAATGCTTCATGATACTCTCAATAATGAGGATAAAGGCCTGCAGTTATTTTCTTTCCATTAGCTGTTTCTGCTGCTGCTTCGTGTAGCTATTCCCACTGTCTTCATTTTCTGTCTGGGATAGCACACGCTTGGGTTTGGGTTGAAAGCACTTAGTAGTAGCAGCAGTTGGGGAATGGCTGGTGGACAGCTTGGGAAGGGAAGTGTGACAACATGGAATACTGTGACTGGAGGAGCATCTGAATCCCCTTTCTATTGTCCTGAGCCCTCTCAATTAGCTGCCACAGCAGCTCATTACATCCTGTGTGTGACCCTACCTGTAATGCTCCCAGTGTTGTCCCTATCTGCCATTTCCACACCCTAGCTCCTGTTTTCCCCTCTATCCTGACTTCCTGCAGCACTCCCTAGTTACTTCTAACTCCTCCCAAATCTGTAAGTTCCTTATTGCAGTACTCTCTATACGTTGGGGTTTCTTCATTGGCCAAAAGCCTGATGGTTTTGCTGTAGTTACACATGCACTTACTAACCAGGAACTGCCTGCTTTCTGGTGAGCTGAGCAGGTGGGTTTTCCTCTGCAGTGGGGTTTTCCCCTTGAAATATTCATTAGAATTTGAAGCACATCTGTGGCAGAAATATTAATATTAGTATATATTTAGTATCAATATTAATGAATTTTCATAAAATCATAGAATGGCTTGATATGGAAGGAACCTTAAAGCCCACCCAGTTCCAACCCCCTGCTGTGGGCAGGGCTGCCACCCACCAGCTCAGGCTGCCCAGGGCCAATCCAACCTGGTCTTGTGCACCCCCAGGGATGGGGCACCACAGCTTCTCACAGCCTTCTGCCAGTGCCTCACTGCCCTCTGAGTGAAAATTTCCCCTGACATCTAATCTAAATCTCCCCTATTTTTGTTTAAAACTGTTCTTTATTACCATCTGCCTGTGTAATAAGTTTATTTCTCTCTGCTTTATAAGCTCCCTTTAAGTGCTGAAGTGCCACACTGAGGTCTCTCTGGAGCCTGCTCTTCTCCAGGCTGAATAAGCCCAGCTCCCCAGCTGTTCTTCAGAGGTATTCCAGCCCTCTGATCATCCTCATGGCCCTCCTGTGGACCTGCTCCAGCAGCTCTGCATCCTCCTTGTGCTGGGGGCCCCAGGCCTGCATGCAATACTCCAGGTGAAACCTCATGTGGGCAGAGCACAGGGGAGCAATCTCTTCCCTGTTGATCACTCCCTCTTTGATGCAGCCCAGGATGCCACTGGCCTTACAAACTTTCTGATTAATTAAAAGACTGAACAACTTCAGTTTCCTGTGACTTCAGTTCAGAATGTTTCCTTTTCTTTGTGGCTTACCCTGGCAGTAATTACAGTATCTTTAAATTATATCTACTTTGTGAAGAGATTGGATGTGAAAGCCTTTCATTCGTTTCTAAGATGATACAAGTTCTGCAGCCGGGTTAGACACCACCTTATTGGATTACTTGTACTAACAGCTTATGCTCATGTAAGGTACTTCATCAGTCAGGAAATTAAAGAATACTCTATAAGAAGAGTTTTGGGTTTAACCACTGCTGCAGCCTGGCAGCACAAAGCAAGGTGACCAGGTCGGCAGGAGAAGTTAGGAAGCAGTCAGCACTGCAGGAGAAATTTGCAGGCTGAGGGGGCTATAAACACTCCAGAGGAACTTGGCAGCGGTACTGGAGTCATTGCTGCCTCTGTTGTAAAATGAGTCATGAAAGGAAGCATTTTGTTTGTTCGTGAAACGAGACCAGCATGCTGGGTTACGTCTTCTTCTAAAACCTGGCACTCCAGGCAACCTGTTGTCTTTTCACTCTGTGCTGGGACATCAGTGCAAATCCAAAGGAAGACATTATTGTCTCCTTCCAACCAAACGACAGAGTGGCAACTGGGTGGTCACTTCTTGCTCCAGCTGTTTTCTGAGCAGCTGTGATTACCACTGAAGTCGTTAGCTTCATTTTCAGAGTTGAGAAGGCATTGATTCACGCAGCGGAGGTAGAATCCACATTATTCTGTCTAGACATGCTTTTAGCTGCAGCGTCTTCAAATAACAATGCCATTGTGTAAAAACAGAAATATGGCTGTTAGCACCTGGGTGTAACTGTGGGAAGGGGCTGCAGAACTGTTTGACTGTGGCGGTGAAATCAGAACTTGGTGGCTGATGCTAATGAATGGGCTGACACCTTCCCCTGCAGGAAAGGTGTGCTTTTAAAACAAATACCTACTTGCAGCATACACTTGAATGATGCGTATGGGCACTGAAGCTCCTAATTATTCTTCACATACATTTCTGAATGCTTGATACTTCACAAATGCAATCAGATATGACGTACTATTTTCCATAGAGGTATTATTTATTCTGAAAAGGATTTGGCGTATATTAGCTGGAGGAGTTCTTTTTTCTTTTTCCCCTGCTTTCAGCAAAGGACTCTGTAAGTTCTCACTGTCTTCTTACTTCTTAACCAACATATGGAAAAGCCATAATGTTGGCATGATTTTATCTCCGAGTAAGTGTGCCAGTGGAGTGTTATTTTGCTGCACTGTTTAATATGGGGAACTGCTTTGTGTTCTGTCTGCAATTTCATCTTTCCTACATGTTTGGTTTTGGATTCAGGATGCTAGAATTGATGGTTTCTTCTGCATTTTAGAATGCTTGATACAAGGGATAATTGTATCATGAAATATTTCCTTCTGATCTTGTATTTATTTAATTGTCTCCTTTATGTATCTGTTACAAGTTTTCTGTGGCAGATATTTAAGGATAACTATTCTAGGAAAAGTTGCAATGCAAAAATGCCAACTTTTTGTGTCTGAAAGTCTTCATTTGTATTTTTTCAGAGAGAATTCTTTGAAGTTTTGTATGATGCTAACATTAAGATCCATCTTAGCTGCTTAACAGAAAGCAAAGCTGTCAGCTAAGGTCAAATACTGACTCTCTGCTGAAGGCAGTGACAGGCAAGACGGGAAGAATGGAGTGGGATTTCCACATCCCGCTTTGTTTCCTGGTTTACTGACTGAGCAAATTTGATTTGGGAAATAACTGAGACAAAGTATAAAGGCTTTAAAATCCTTTTAAATAATAATAGCAACGATTTTTATAGCTTACCGTAGATAAAATCCTAGTTGTGTTAGAGTCAGCATTAAAAGTGCCCCTGACTTTGGCAGAGCCAGGATTTTGCAGACAGTGCTGGAAGCTCAGTCAGGACATCCATTGGTTCCCCGTTGCCCTAAGAGGTGGATATGTTTTGTTGCCTCTAACGTGCAAACTGAGATAGCAGGATGAACTAGCTTGGTCCTGGCCTTGCAGGGAGTTGGTCAGCACTGAGACAGCCATTTGAGGTTTCACGGGGCTCAGCAGTCAGTTCGTGGTTGGCACCACGTTTTGCAGAGTATTTTTGTACCCCGTCCCTGCTTATAAATTTGCTGTTTTGTTCTTTGGCTTTGTTTTTGCCTGTGCATCTTTCACCCACCCTTTCATTTATTATCTACTTCTGCGGACGTTTTTTTTTTTTTTGCCTTCGTTAATTTACAGTGGTTCTATTTCTGGCCATCAGATTTCCTCTCATCCTTTTATGGCCATAACAGAGCCTACTTGTAAATCATCCCTTGTACTGTACTGGTTGCCTTCTTTCTGCAAAACATGAGCGACTCTATCCTGTCACTGTTATACACTGACATTCAGCAGATGTTTTTGCATTGTTCCAGAAGTACTATTTTCTTAACATTTTAACGTGGTTTTGTTATTGCTAGGTGCTTACCTCCTGGAAATAACTTTAGTAGCCTCCAGTGTCTCTTTGTAAACATAATAGATGTTTTCTAATATGTGTAACTATTTCTTGAAATGTTTTGCTTTCACATGGAAATTATCTGTACAAGCTTAATTTTTATACTGCTGCCAGTTAAAGACAATTCAATTGGGTGATATGAAATTCTTTTATCGCTCCATGTTGTATATTGTATTCTACACAAAAACTTAAATTACTGTCGTAACAAAGACATCATCTGAACAATGGAGGACTAGCCAGCTATATCCAACATCTCACACTCCGCTATCTTTCTAAATCTCCTATTCATTTCCCCAGTCTGTTACTTGTTGTACTTGTTCCCAGCCAGTTTAACGCTGGCTTCCTTCCCCTATCAAATTAGATCTGTTGGAGTACCGTGGCATGTACTGTGATTTAATAGTCATTAACTGGTTTTCTCAGCGGACAAAGAAAGGCTGGCACATCCAAACCACAGGGTCCCTTTCCTTTCTCTTCTCCCCATGTGTGCCCCTGGAGCCTCAGGCTTTTCACCAGCTGGGGTCTCATCCACGTGCCTGTGATTTGGCATGTGGGTTCATCACTCAGTAAAAGAAGGTACCTATTTCTTCCACAGCTGTGGTGAGTGATTTTGTAATGGTGTCAGATGGCTCAGGGTGAGCGGTCTGAATCGGAGTTTGAACACAGATTTCCGTATACAAACCACTCATCTATGTCTGGTAGTCTTTGTCATCTTGTTTTTCACACGTACAACAAAGTTATGCTGAAATTTGCAAGTTTAATTCTTTATAAGAAAGATGTAATGTGCCAACTTGCAAAGTACATTGCAACTTGCTTTCTGCTAAGCATTACAATCAGTTTTAGCCCCAACCTTATACCCAAGTTCTACATTTTTATCTAGGACAAATCCAAACTCCAAGTAGCATCTCTCTCTGGGTTCTGGGTGGAAAACTATTGATCATTCCCAAGATTTCAGCATAATCTTATTTTTTCAAAACATCTTTGGGACAAATAATTCTGTGTGATTTCTGCTAATGTGGCAACAGTTCTTTTTTGGAGTTACTACCTTTGCTGGCTTCTTGGGTTGTTCTTGTTTCCAAAGCAGCTGCTTGATCCATGCCTGAGCTTTAGTGTAAAACTCACCAAAGTCTGTATCCAAACTTAGTGTACCTTTGCCTGTGCCATCACATCACTGTTTATCTCAATGTATTTCCAAAGAGCAAGGGAGGGAAGGGCAGAGGAGGAACTGCCATCTGTCTGAGCAGCCTAATTCAGTATATGTTCAGTGGTTGTCCTGGGCTATTCATTTTAAATGCTATTATCCACTGTTCATGAACACATAGCTGACATAGTAGCACTTGATCACATGTATTTAAATGCTAATATTTGCTAAAATGGTAAGTGCTCACTAGTCGTGCAGTTTATTGCTATATGGATTGCGTGGATTAGACCTATTGCTTTATCTATTTGAATAGTCTGTAGGTTGCTTTGAATAAAAAATAGAAGTATACTTCTGTAACCTAAGTATACCTCAGGGATATACGAGTCGTGCATTCGTCCAGAGATTTTAGAATCTCTGCTTCCAGATAGGTGCAGTCTGTGATATTAAGTGAATCCCCACGTCCCTGAAATATTGTCTAATATGTAGCAAAAGGTGATAATAGGATTCATTTAAAAATTGTGTTTAAGGGTGCTTGATTCTGTGAGTCATCACTGAAACCCAAGGGTACTGGCTTTTTATGGAGGAATTCAGTATTACTGGGAAACCATTTATATCATCTCTCACTCTTCCTGCATTGTGTTTGCATTGTGAACAGGCCAGATGGTGCCTTGCTGCATGTGAGCAAAGCAGTAATTGCAGTTCTCAAAGTGAATGACTACATTCTGCAGCATGACACCAATTTGATATGAAAATGAGTCCCCATGTATTGACAGACACCAGCGTAGTGAAGCTGTGGCCCACAGAGTGGGAGTGGACTTGCATTCTGGCTATTCCCTCCTATTATTCCTTATGTCCATTAACAAATGTCTGTGTAAATTAGGGCTGTTTGAAGAGATGTTGGCTTGCGGTGATGTTTCAGAGATTATTCCCTTTCCTCCCCAAGGCTGTCTGTTTCAGGATTCTGACAACTTGCTTACAGTGTTCTTTAAAGGCATTGAGTTTAACAAGTTACTCTGTGTTTTGAATTAAGAGTTTTTATTGGTGGAGCTGGAGATGATTTTGCTGTCAGCCACCCTTTATGATCTATTCCAAAACATTTGTTTTTGGACTCTACACAAAGTTGTTTCTGGCTCCCAAATAATTTTACCAAGTTTGCTGCTAAGTGCATTTTTGCTCCCTATGTTCTTCTCTGCCAGAAATCCCATCACTGTTCTGCTTAGAAATGCACAAACACCAATCTACTCCTTCCTTTCTTTGCATCCTTTTCTCCTTTCTTCCTTCTGTCTTGACATCATTGTGTTCAGCTACACGGTCTCTCTGCCCCCATCTCCCCTCACATTCCTTCCCTAGGTCCCTTGCTTTCGTGAGGTTCAAAGTTTGCATGTAGGGGGAGGAGACGAGGGGGCAGGTTGTCAGCTCCAGAAGGTATTAATAGGAGAGGCTGGAAATTGAGGGGAAAAGAGGCTGAGGGGGGAATGTTGCTAAGGATTAGGTTTCCATCTGCCACTCTTTCATCTGCCCTTACTCTGGTTCTGTGCTGCCGGTGCTCTCTTCTTTTGCTGACGTGGCCCTGCTGTTGAAAAGAAGGAAGAAAGCGTGGGCTTTTGTTTGTTTAAAAGCATAAAAGCGAGAGGGAATTAAGCTCATTAGTCCTTCGTTATTAGGCACCATTGACTGTAGGGAGTAAGCTTGAGTAAATTGAGGGTAGCAGAACTGTACAGTCGTTCAATAGCAGCATTTAAGAGGAAACTGCGAGCCTATTTTTCCTTTCTGCAAGTTTGAAAAGTACAAAAACTAGATGATTTTACCCCTCAAAATTATCATAGGAACAATTAATTGTATTACCCACTGTTTTGTTTTTTTCCCTTTTATTGATTTTCCGGAGAATGTGAAGACTTTCTAAGCCACAGTTTTGATTCATGCTTGGGTCTGCTTTGCAGAGTGTGTTACAGTTTGGATTGGATAATTCAGCATGACTTCTAAGAATAAATTTGTTACTCTTGTTACTACTTGTGCTGTAGAGTAGCTGCTATCTATATAGGAATGCATATATCTAAAGTCTGTGAGCGTAACTACTTGAGGACAGTGTTCTGTTTTTCAGAGTTTTGTTTATTGGGATGCTGTTTTATTTGGGAGTCAAGTTTCCGTTTTCCTACTCTTGGCTTAATCTTTCATAGAATCACAGAATCATCTATGTTGGAACAGACCTCTGAGATCACCTAGTCCAGCCATCCAACTACTGCCAATATTACCTACTGAACCATGTCCCTTACCACTACATCTACATATTTCTTGAACACCTCCATGGACATAGGTACAAGAAGGCAGATTTGATTCTCTGTTATCAACTCTTGATCTAAAAAGAAAAAAAGGCTTTCTTGATTTTATTGTCAGAATTCCTCTTGACAGGGTACTTGTTTTACCATGGCTAGCAGTAGGTTTGGTGCTGAGAGTGCTTAGGTATCTTTATGATACGGGCTATATCATAAGTGCAGACTGTTGTAAGTAATCTATTATGACGTTTTAGCTCTAGAGTAGAGGCATCATTTGTCAGTGAAACAGTACAAAATCTGAGATAAATGTAGGCAGCCTGAAAACTCAGAAGCAGGCTAGTGATGTCTGTTAGGGCTTTTGCTGCTTTGATTCAGTTGTGCTTGTGCAAAATGAAGTTACTAACAGGAAATATTACCTCAGGAAAATAGTAATTAGTGCCTTCATAGGGCGTTTACATGGTTTGTGAATATGAGAGGTTTAGAAGCAAGAGTGATGACCATACAGGGAAGACTGATGATATTCCAAATGAATTGGAAACTGAGGCACAGGGACAGTCTGTGGTCTGCACAGTGCAGAGCCAAGTGTCAAAGTGAGCTCTTCTAAGCACCACTTCTTGGGGATGCTGCTGAACAGAAGGGAACATGTCTGCTAACGTACAGTGAATGCTGCCAGATGCTTATGGAAAAGATACAAATACACCACTTCCTCCAAATACTTCAGAGCATGACAACCACACATTCCCACACATGGCTTCAAGCCCAGGAGCATTTGGAGGGTTGAGAACTCCTTCCAAACCATAATCCCTCTGCTTGCCCTGCCCATCAGACTAGAAAAGCAATTGTCCATCTTGGGCGAGTACTGTGTCTGTAGACTCAGCAGAGTAAAGCTCTTGGGCATTGGCACCTCACCCAGCACTGTGTGTAGGACTGGTACCAACACATCACGAGATGTGGGACCATTGTCACGGCCAGCTCTGCTTCTGCTGTTCCATGACGGATGGTGTCTTCAAGCTGCTGGCAGGCTTTTTCTCTTTTGTGTGCATGTGGGAAGCCAATTTGCATAAAACATGCTGTTCAGTTAGGATGGCAGCAGGTGCAGGTGTTCTCTTGCATGTAGGACACGTAGAAAAGAAAAATGGGCACTAGATTTCATCTCATGGGCACCACTACAGTTTTGCTCTCCTTTTATTTTGCGAATAATCAGTTTGAAAGATTTATTATAAATGAGACAATTGCTCCTGAAATTCTTTGAAATTAAGAGCATGACTGTGCGCCATTAGTTTCTCTCTCTGTGTGAGCTTTATCATATTTCAGATGGTTTACCTACTCTTCAAGAAACCAGCTTCAGTGAAGACAGTTTCACTGAGGGCTTTAAGATAGATGAGAGAAAATGCAGTTGTTTATAGTGCTTGTAACAACGCCTTTGCTGATATGTCTCATTTTTGAGTATCCTTTTATCTACGTGTCTAAAATTAAATTAGGGCTCCATTACTAAAATTAGACGGAAGAGTCGCTGGATTAGAAGTGCTTTCTTTCTGATACTTAACTGAATGAAAGGAGCTTCTTTTGATAAAACTGTAATAGAATTAAATGTTCTACATCTCATCTCCTGAAATCTT
This sequence comes from Excalfactoria chinensis, assembly GCF_039878825.1. Classification (NCBI taxonomy): domain Eukaryota; kingdom Metazoa; phylum Chordata; class Aves; order Galliformes; family Phasianidae; genus Excalfactoria; species Excalfactoria chinensis. The sequence goes on from NC_092826.1 coordinate 108,076,185, forward strand.
AGGGATGGAATATTAATTTTATTATAGCCACCAAGCTAACAACACCTTAAAAGGTGGGTTCAAATCCTTTGGACAGAGAACGATCTCTCTTTTTCTGTGAATGAGAGATTAGTCATTCAGCCCGGGATTACCGTCACTACTGGATTTTTGTTCAGGGTAGCCTTTCCACCTTATACGGACAGAACACCTATTGTATTCAATACAAGCTTTTCTAGTTTGAGGCAGCATACTTTCCCTAAACTTCAGTGGGTGATTCTCGTTTTTAATACAAAGCTTGTGCATAAGCAGTTTTGCTAATTGGCTCCATAGCATTCAGAATATTTCAGCTCTGGCATCATAAGAGCTTGAGGATTAAAGCCACTTTTCAGCACAACTACACAATTGTATGTGTTTTGTATGATCAAGTGTCTGTTTCTAAAACATTTACTTTCTACTCCAGAAGCCCTCCATAGCAGAATCTCACAGAATCACAGAATTTTCAAGGTTGGAAAAGAAAAGACCTAAAAGATCATCCAGTCCACCCATCACCAATACTTCTCAGCCACGTTCTCTTCTGCTGGGGTCCCTGACTCGGAAGTGTTGACTGAATGAATCCTTAGTAGAGACTGAACAGAGGAAGGGCAGCAGTCCCAGTCCCAATGCCCTTAATGGGTCAGAGTTTCAGCACTGAACAGAAACATCAAAAAGTAGTATCCAAACTTTTAATTTATAGTGAGATACATCCATGGTGTTTTGCCATTGTTTAAGAAGTAGCCAGACTAAATGCCTTCAGAGCAGTTTCCCTTAGGAAACCATCTCGACACAAGAGCTGCCTTGTGCTGTTGGGGCTGATGGAAGCCCCTGGCCAAGGGGACTGGTAGGTGATTGTTTGCAAACAGACTTTTCTCAAGTAACTTGGCTCAGTGCTTATGCCTGTCCCATAGTCTGAGGTTATCCATGAACTGGGGTCACGCAGAAGAGTGTAGAGTGGGAAGGAGTTTGCTTTGGAAACAACTTAGTCCCTTACCTATAGTGATTGACCACTCTTGGACACAACTTAGTTTCCTGTGAGCAGGATAAGATCAATTTTCTATATACCCTGACATGCAAAAATTAAAAAGGAGGAGAATAAGATGTTATTTCAATGCCACCATTGAAATCATTGAGTTTTTCTTGGGGTGTGGACCCATGTTCAGACCTAATGTCCTGTGCAACCTAAGCTTGCTTCTGTCTGCTTTTCAAAAAGTAACATACATTACCTAGCATAAATAAGTCCATGTGTGTATAAAGCTGAAGTGTAATACTAGATTCAACCTATCTTATTAATTATTGAACCCAACTCATGTTCTCATTGTAGTTTACATTTGGTTTTAAGTAGCAACTAAATTAGCATTTAGGAAATATTCTGATAATAATTCAGATATTTCAAGAGTAATTTGAGTTTGTGGTCTCTTTCACACACAGCTGTTAGTAGCAAGCCAGCTAAAGGACAAATAATCCCTCCCCCAGTATATTTTTGCCATTTCTGAAATAAGTCACGTCAAGTCAAGACAGCACATTTCTTGTCTATAAAAGCAGTTTCCACTACTTCCAGTAGTAGTAGTGTTTTGGTCTTTAGTCATTTGTTGTCTTTAAAGTGTCATTTTTCCCATGTGTGTAGATATTATTTCACCTCTCAGAGCACCAAGAAAGAATATATGCTGAAGGCAGTGTTTGATGTACATAAAAACTGAAGTAAAGAAGAAAAGCCGAGCAAGTCAAACTAGGGCTCAGAAATGATGAAGTATTAATAAAAAGAAACAAACCCAAAACACTGCATTACACTTCAAAACACGAGAGTTGTTTGCTTTGTTTTGTTTTAATAACAAGAATATATCAGACAAAGCTTTTTTTCCCTGCTAAAACCTATTGTAGGGTGGGAGAACAGGTAGTGCTATTCATGCAAAATCTATGCTAATTTCTGAATGCTTGAAGTTTATTCCTTTTTTCTTCTTACTAAGTCTTCTAAGTTGATTAGTAATAAATCATTTTTAAGCCAGGGCACAGGGGAGTATTGTACTGAAGAAAATGCAAGAATGACAAGCTTGTTTTCTGGTTTAGCACACCAAGATGTTGGGCATATTGCCATTCGTCATCTTGAATTTAGAGATCAGTTCAAAGAGATGCTTGTCAATGGATTTCCAAAAGGATGTTTTATTCATTTCCATAGTAATGCTGGTGGTGATTGCATGCTCAGTAGAAGCTATGAAGAAACTGGAATTTCTTCTTTGTTCTTGCTTTGACATGGGAAATGTGATGTATACAAACTAGGCACTGTGGTATTAAAATTAATGAATAATTGTACATTGTTGTCTGGCAAGAGGAAAGTCAAAAGCACACTTCAAGAAACTCCCAGGTTTGTCCTGACTTTGCCAGGTGCTTTACTTTCTGTGTGAACTCTTGTTTTGCATTACTGAGGAGAACGTGCCCTGATATGTTAGTTGGATCAGCCTCATCCAAATGGCCTCTCCAGGGCCACAGCAGGTCAGAGTAAACTGAAGGAAGTTAATTCTGTTGGGGATACTGAGGAAGTATTGGGCCCTAACAGACAGCACAGTCCATGGCACTTGTGAAGGGTGTTCACATCTGTCCAGCGTCCTTAAGAGCTCTCCTTTGAAAGAAGAGCAGCCTCAATAAACTGTCACTGAGTAATGGCTCTTAATAAGCCTTTACTGGATGACAGTTCTAATGGCTGGCTGTATTGAAATGCCTCTTCTCACTCTGGCATTTAAATGGAAATGATGTCCATTTCCCTAGTGTTTTCACAGCAGTAGTGAAAGGAGGGCTGGTAGTCACTCCTGTTTCTTGTAGCTGTAAGGCTAAAGGGCTTCCAATTTTGGTTGAGCTTAAGGCAGACGTGATTGCTGGGAGAGCGTAGATCCCTAAAAGCCTTTAAGGATGCTGACAAAGGTACCTGACTGGGCCCTAGGTTAAGTGGAGGAAGAGAGTTACTAGAAGGATTTCTGAAATATATGTAAATGCATGTCATAAGAAGAGGGGATAAAACACAAACATGAAATATCTAGAATATGAATTTAGACTTATCACTTGAGAGAGAATGTTCTAGCTAGTTTCCTGTCCCACTAGCCAAACCGAACCGTTCTGATCATCCTGAGAAAGATTTATCTCCCTTTAAAGAGCTATTATGGTTGATCGCAGGAAGTGGAGATGTTATCAGAAAGCATTTAGAACAGATTCTTTCTGAAAACAGCAGGCCTTTAATTTCTCAGAAGGAAGGTTCCTTGTTAGTGCAGCGGCCACAGGCTGAGTAGATGTGGAAGAAAAGCCCAGTTGAAGACATCACCGTGCTTTGTAAAAGGCCATCTTACTAGGTCTGGCTCAGTAGCTGCTTGGGTAGCTATGTCTTTTGCAGCCATGATACTCAGCAGAAATTTGGCCTTGCTGCCCCACATATTGCTCTGTGGTGGAGCTGAGTTTAGACACTCTACCAGACATTCATTGCAAAGGTTTTAATATATTTGTGAAGTCTTGCTAGGTGAAGTAAACTTTTTGATAACATTCTCTCTGAAGTCTTCTTTCTAAAGTAACTCAAAATCAGAGCAGATACCATCTTCTCCTTAACCTAATAAACGCTTTGATGTCAAAACAAATAAAAATACAACTTTTCTATACCCATGATCCCACAAGCATTTTTAACTTCCCTAACAAAAGTAATTTCTTCCTCTGCTAATGCAGAACATTTCTTCCCTGTAGAAGCAATTAATCAAAAATTGATTATACCAAACAGACTAAAAATATCCAGGGGAGCCTAAATCTGATGAATTCCCAATAAGGAGAATAGAAATCAAATGCAGCTGGATCAATGTGATTCCTATTCTCAGTTATTTATATAACTAATAGGAACTAGGCTATGCTAATAAGCAAGTCATCCTTTGAAGTACAAAGCATATGCAAATATGCAAGCCAAAATTTGAAGTTTGGAATGCAATTAAATGAGCGAAAGAAGTACTGAAGAAGCAGAAAAGTTTCATGACTGTGGCCCACTTTCCAACTGGAGTTTACTGCACTTTTTGGAGTCTGTCTTTGAGCCCTAAATCATTTTCATACTTCTAACTGTAATTTCAGTTGTTAAACAATATGATAATCTATTTTGGTTTATTGGTACAGCTTTTGCATGTGAGCATTTGCACATCTTGCCTCCTGTTAATGTAAATGCGGGACTTTTGCACTTAGCTTTGCAATACTCAGATCTTAACACACACAGCAGTTTTAGGAAGGCTCAAATGTATGTAATTTTGTTCCTTAAATTCTCTTAACTTCTTTCCAGCAGCAGCACTGAGCCAATAGAGTTAGGGGTTAGTTAGAGTTAGGGTAGTGTGGTTAGGTTGCAGTTGGACTTGATGATCTTGAAGGCCTTTTCCAACCTGAGCAATTGTATGATTCTAATACACTCACCAGTTTAATGGGTGGTTAAAAGGAAGAAGGCTGGCACAGACCTAGAGGTATGAACAGTGAGCAGATGGAGAAGGTTAAGAACATGAAAAAGTGTTGCTGTGAATGAATGAAAATATTTGGTGAAGGAAAAAAAGCCAGTAGAGCATAGAAAAACAGCAGGGCAACAAGGGATATTTTTACACTTGAACAGTAGCAGAAAGAAGCAAATGAAGTTAAAGAAGGAACATATCATTTTTATAGCAGGAAGCTGGTATATACTTAAAAAGGATCCTAAGCCTATACTGTTTATTTTCTGTTTGCTTGGAGGGAGGTTCTACATTTTCACAGTCCTTTGAAATCTACAGGTGTGGTAGCTGCAAGTCTTATGTGCTTCTTAGTGCTAAATTCTGAGTTTACAGAGAGTGTGCTGCAAGAGGTAGTAACAGAATGGCTCCAATCTCATAAATAATGACATTTAATGAAGGCAAGTGTTCTGTCATGTGGGATGGAGCATATCCCATATTATCCAGAACGTGAGAAGAGTTTTTCTGGGAAAATGGAGTTGGTAATATGCAGTCCCATTGATGTTATTGCTTACATGTTAGGCTAGGTGTTAGGCTGCATAACCATAAAATCTAGGCATGGATGTGTAAGCAGCACTAGTAGAGTGGTAGCAGATCTGAGACAGTATGTGCTTGGTTGCTGAGATACCACAGGACTTCTATAGTGTGTTCACTCAGACACCAGTGGTACAGTCTAGTAACAAATTTCGAAGGCAGCACCTGATTGCAGCAAAGGAAATGGCTAAGGAAGTATATTTTCAATATATTAGTCGTCATTTTGCAAGACTGTTGACAAAACACTGGTGTATTGGTTTGCACTATAAAGTTTCTTATCTGATGGATGGAACTAACAACAAAAAAAGAAAGTTATACCTTATCTTAAAAGAAGAAGCTACAGAATACCTTGATGTTTCCCAGTATGTGCGCTCTTCTGCATCTTAGATGTTTGTTTTTTTTTCCCTTGATTTAGGAGGGAAAAAAAGCTTTCAAACTAATTTAAAACACAGATTAGGATGCATGTTCTATTTATATGCCTCTAACAAATGAAGTTTCTTGCTTTCATTTGCTCTCCGCTCAGCAAAGTCATTAGGGCGTGCACTGTACAGTATGGCTTCTGTGAGAACTCTTCTGCTGAACAAATTTGCCAAAAGCTGCAGATCTTTCAATAATGCAACTAAATATTTTGAGATTTCAGCTCTTACATGCACAAACTGTGTGTGGAAAAAATAGCTTTTGCATGTTACGGTGCTGTTTAGAAATGGCTCCTGTGTTCCCTGAATTCAGAGAGTGACTGATGCCTCAGATGAGCTGTCTAGTCAATGTGGTAGCTGTTACGTTTGAGGCCTTTCTTCTTTCATTCTTCCTTTTTTTCCCCTAGTTTGTTCTTGGTAGGGAGAAAAATGTTAGCTTGGCTTCATGTAGTTGGGTAACTTGATGTCTAGCAAAATTGCAGTGATTTTGGAGAATGTTTACTTGTGACAACATTAATAGCAACAGTCTAAATGCTGTGAGGGATAAAGGACTGAGATAAGTTATCGTAATTGTTCAGACTGAGGTTGTTCAAACATTGAATATCCTGAGGCACTGCAGAAATTTTTATGCCATTGCAGCCATGTTCTTGTGGTCTGGGCAGACCTACAGTTGTTGAATAGATGAGTTATAGAGATGGGAGCTGATGGGATATAGGAAATTATCTTGTGTTGAAAAGGAGATGAGCCTGGAGATTATATCATCATAGTATCATAGTATTGTGCGAGTTGGAAGGGACCTTAGAGATCATCAAGTCCAACTCCCGGGTTTCGAGCCCTCTGTGTAGCGATGTCATAAAGAAGCAGCAGTGCAAGAACACTGCTTGAGCAGAGAAAGAAAAGATGGCTTTTTTATGTTCAAGTTTTAGGCCTTTACACCTTGTCCTATTGCTACACACCACTGAGAAGAACCTGGCCTTATCCATTTGCCTCCCTTTAGATATTTATAAACACTTATCAGCTCCCCTCTCAGCATTCATTTCCCCAGGCTGAAGAGACTGAGGTTGCTTGGTTCCTCATCTCTGAGTGGATGCCTCAGCTTGAGCATGCTGAATTCAGTAATAATTCAGAACTCTTTGGCCCAGCCTCATTCTGTGTTCAGGGATGATTTACTGTTGATATTGTTTACTATTTTGGGATATATGAAGCCCTAACTGTCTAACTATCTTTTATGGCTCTCTTGCGCAGGATGCCAAATAATAACAAATCCCCAGTCACTAATAAGTAATTCTTGTTTCTGGACAGTTAGGGTGGAAAAAAATATTTAATTCCCATTTTAAAATATAATATCTGGGTAATCGGTACTAAATAATCAGCAAAACTGAGTCATGCATTCTGGTTTATACCTTCATGTAGTTTTACTGCAGGAGTGAAGTTTTTGTTTCCCACATTTTCTATGTGGTGATGGGAATGTTTTTTTGTAGTAAGCTGGCTTCTCATTCCCATCCCTTACATTTGAGTATATAATTTGTTCTCTGATGCCTATTAGAAGGAAGCAAGGCACTGCTATATGACTGTGATGTATCAGAAGTGTAAGGTATTGTGAAATAATCAACCCGGCACAGTCAGTAGCGATTCGTTGCCGTGTTTCCTGTGTGTTTGGTTTACACTGCACACAAGGATTTTCTTATAGGAAGCTTGATTCTGAAAGCAGTGCAGCATATCAGCAGTGAAATAATTCTTTCAGGGTTGATAGTCGCAAGTTTTACCTACATGGTTTTTTGTTTACTTCGTGGGCTCGGTGCTTGTCTAGACATGACTGTAATGCTACTAGCTTCAAAGCGTCTTAGGTACAAGAGGAGCCTCCCTTTGCCTTTTTTACCTCTGGCAGTGCAGTTGTTTGAAACTGCTCTTTGTTTTCAGTCTGTAACATCTTAATGTTAGTCTGTACATAACATAGCTATTCATGTTCTTTCTACTGTATGTAGTAATCACATTTATGAGAATGTTGTTAGGGCTGTAGACACGGTGTTTGTTGATGGTGTAAGAGAATGGTGTTACCTTATCTGTAACTTTCAAATCACCTGCCTTCAAGTGTCTTCAATGGTAGAGAGCATCTACAGTCATTCAAAAGATAGGAAATGCAAAGCTGCAAAAGAATTAAAGCCAAATACAAAACAGATTTGGAAGGCTGCAATTGATCATACTTTGATAGCGTGGGGAAACCAAAATGAGGCAGTTGGCGAGCCTTCAGGAGTTCTCTGGTGTGAGTATCTAGAATAACTGGGCAGTTGAACTTTTAGGGACATCAGGGAACTCACGCACAGAACTGAAAGTATAAGTAGTGTTTCTCTTGATAAAAAGGAGATGAAAACTTGAGATAGAGCAGTGACATAAAAACTGGTCAGTAATAATATGCCCTAGTTTCAGGTGAGCAGTTTGGTGCTCTGAGAGTTTTTCTGGAAGTTACTAAAGCTGAAAAGTTAGGATTCAGAATCTCATCCGAAAACATGGCCAGAGTACCAGCTAACCTCAGATTTAAAGTGCAAAGTCCTTGGTTATTTTAGAAATGTGAATCACAGAATTGTAGGGGGTAGAATGGACCTCCAGTTGAGTCCAGGCCTGCAAAGCAGGTCCCTTACATTTAGAGCATTTAGTTCTTTTCAGTACAAAAAAGACAGGGATCTCTTGGAAAGAGTCCAGCGGAGGGCCACAAAGATGGTGAAGGGCCTGGACCATCTCCCCTACGAGGAGAGACTTAGGGAACTGGGTCTGTTTAGCCTTGAGAAAAGAAGGCTGAGAGGGGACTTGATCCAGGTTTATAAATACCTGAGGTGTGGGAGCTATAGTGGCGAGGCTGGTCTCTTTTCAGTAGTGCGTGGGGACAGGACTAGGGGCAATGGGCTGAAACTCCAGCATAGGAAGTTCCGCACGAATGTGCGCAAGAACTTCTTTACAGTGAGGGTGACGGAGCACTGGAACAGGCTGCCCAGGGAGGTGGTGGAGTCTCCTTCTCTGGAGATATTCAAGACTCGCCTGGACGCCTACCTGTGCGACGTGGTGTAGGGAGCCTGCTTTGGCAGGGGGGTTGGACTCGATGATCTCTAGAGGTCCCTTCCAACCCCTATAATTCTGTGATTCTGTGATTCTGTGATTCTGTGCTGATGAAGACAGATCTAGGAGAAAAGGCAATCTCATTTTTAATATTTGATACTCAAACGCAAGTATTAACATATATTTTGCTTGGTAAACAGACATTCTTTGTAACACAAGCTTCTTGTTGAAAGATTTGCATGTTACTTTTCCTTTTATTTCTTTCCAACCTTTAATTAATTCTTAAATATCCTTTCTTATCTGATTCAGATAAGCTGTCATAGGATGTTGACTTGGTATCTGAGTGTGATAAGAGACACTGCCACTTAGTAATCAGGCGTAGGCTAAACAGTGTGTAGAATACCATTTAAATTTATGTGTATTTACCGTATCTTCGTTGCCTGAACAAAAATAAATAAATAATAAGGAAGGAACCCGGCAATTTCTAACAATGAGTAACATGGCTGGCAGGTTAATTGCAGGCTTAGACATGAATATGCAAAGGCTGAGATGATTCATATTTGCAGGAATAAAGGGACAATGAATGAAGTCTTTGGCTCCATGTACAGTTATGCTGGTAAAGTCTGACACCTAAGAGGAAGAATATAATACTTCCTTGATTGGGCAATCACCCTCATCCAGAACAAGTTTTTCCATGAGCAGAACTGAGTTACCTATGGGTTTATAACATAACCTACTGCTCAGTATTACTTCATCTCCTCTCCATGTGCTTCACTACCATATGTGCAGCTACAGTTCCCATGGTCTTCAGTGCTCCCTTGACTCAAAGCAGGATCCCATGCTTGCCCTAACCATAATATTGCCTCCTCTTTTGATGATCTTGAAAAAGCAGCTGATAAATGAAATCTTTAGGCGCCATTTAACTGACAGAAATGTTGAGATATTCAAATCTGGAATTCAAGTGCAAATTTTGCATCTTGAAACCATGTACAATCTCTGTTGGCCTGTAGAATCACCATGGCTTTTCCAAGTCTCCAGAGAAGCCTTTGACTAACTCTCGCTAACTGAGGGGGGAAATGAACAACTATCCATTCCATTGCTTAGACATTTCAAAATGGACATTTGATTTTTACCACTTCTTCTTTTGCTGTGTACTGCAGTAGAAAAGTGTGTTATATAATGGGAGTTTTACTTAATGAGCTCTGCTGTGGTTTCATGACCCAAAGATTTGTGCCAAGTTTGGAAGGTGACACAATACTAAGATGAATCTGGAGATCCTTCCCAGCACACTGTTTTCAGCTGCTTCATAGCAAACTCATAATGAAAGGTAGATCATTTGTATGTGGCTTTCTCAAATAGCTAGTGTTAGACTATTAATCTTTGATGATTGGTGGGATGACTGCAAGAACTTCTTAAAATGTCGATGTTTATTCAGAGCTTATTTTTCTCTGAAGGAAGTTTTCAGCAAGGATTATAGGACTTTTGGGTGTAAATTGATGAAAGTTGCTGTATATTTCTAAGAGTTAGGGAGTCTTTTTGCCATTCAGTCTTCAGAGTGATTTTTAAAATATAGCTTAATACTTTTGTTGTAGTTTCGTTTTCCTTCTGTATGGCCTTTTTTTCCTCGGAAGGAAGCTGCTAGGAGAGGTCAGTGAGGCAGCACAGCTGATGCCTGCTGGAAGGAAGAGGTAGCTTGGCATACCAATCATCTGGTGATTAGGACCCTCTTCAGAAGAATATGAATGCTGTAATTAAAAGCAGTTTTATAGGCAAATTTGGTTCTAGTTAAGTGCTAAGTACCCTCACTTTTAGCTGTACTCAGATCTGAAAAGAATCTGTTGGGATGGGGGGTAATTTGTGAATTTATACATTCCAGACTATATACGTAGTCAGTTTTTAAATGAAATCTGTTCAACCTCTTGACCTGTACCCCTTGCACATTGGTCTGTACAAAAGAGACAAGAAATCTGTTCTATTTAATGGAATGGATATATGGAGAAATACTGGGTGGGTCTGAAAGAAAGGAATTGTCAGTAATATGTGGGGTTTGATGCAAGATTAGGTATAGTGCTTTCGTATTTAATTTATTCTATTTGCTCTTGCCGTTTTACTATGTCAAGTGAAGCAGCACGTCATTGTTCTCGTTTTTGCCATCCTACTATTTAAAGCTAAGTTTGGATTAGGCGTGAGAATGATCTTCTGTTTCCTTCCCTGCTCCCTGTCATTAGGGGGGCTTCGGAAGGTGAATGGCTTTTCAAGACTTATGTATTTCCTTTTGTTTTTTCCCCCTGGCTTAGTGGGATGAGTTGCAAGCTGGCAATTCTTTTTTTTTTTCTCTGAAGCACTCAGTTTGGAAACTGAATGAAGGCTGTCACAAATACAGCTTCAAATACAGCTTCACAAATTTCAGGCCTGGAAACAGAGATGAGAAAATCTGCACTAAATGAGTATTATGGGAGAGGAAAAATAAAACTTCAGTGTTGTCACAGTTCTGTTCATGTGAGGAAAAACATGTTCTGCTATCAAAACCAGTATTAGTAACCAGTGTTTAGTGACAGCTTTTTTAGTTTTCTCTGTCATGTGTGTCCAATAAAGAAACATTGACTTTTTAGACTCTTCTCCTAGGGGAAAGATGGTGAGAGCTTTTGTGCATGTGTGTGCACCTAGAAATAGTTTGCTCTTAAGACAAGGATGACTGATTTCCCTGTAAAGAAAGTCAGATATAATAAACCTTGCTTCAGCTGCAGTGTCTTCCATGAACTATGATTCTTGACTTTCTTTGTTATTGGCTTCTTAATATCGGTTGTAATAATACAAACCTAACATAAATAATAAATAGCAGAAAATAATACTGATTTCCTCAGAAAAGAAGGTGAGCAGATCAAATTAAGGAAGCAGTGTTTTATATCCATAGTTAAAAGTAGATCTATCTTGTTTCCCTCAAAGAAATCATTAGGAAACCTTAGAAGTGCTTTATGGAGGAAGAATAACATAGTAAGTAAAGAAAATGCATGTAATTCTGAAGCTCGAAGTATTTATGTCAGTATTGAGCTTCACATGGTAGTATTTCTAACAACAGATCACAACAGGTAGTTTTCCCTAAAAGATGTACGGGCAGGAAAACAAAATACTTTAAAGAATATTAGTAGGAATTAAAGAAGGAATGAGGATTACAAACTATTAAATGTGATTTATGCAATTGGAGATTATCTGGAACATACAGCGATGTAAGAAGCTCAAACTGTAACTGCCCAACAGCTAAAACTCAGCACATATAACACGTTTGATTAAAAAGGAGTCCTCTTGCTAGTGACGGTAGAACTGATGTTAATGTAGTTCAAATGAGTGTAACAGAACAGATCACAGAATCACCAATGTTGGAAAAGACCTACAGGATCATCCAGTCCAACCATCTACCTGTCACCAATAGTTCTCACTAGTTTCTGAGGGAAACTAAACTGTTTCCCTCAAATGATATAATATATCATTATATATATGATATATATGTCCCCCGTTTGATGCAATATATAGACGTCTCTATATAGTAGCACAGGAATGTTTGTCTTCCTTGAATGGAGAAGCCTGCATTTGCTTTTGGAAAATTTGACCCTCAAGATCTAACTGGAATAGGCAAAAAAAACCAAAAAAAACAACCAAACAAAAACCCACCCACAAACCTACATTAAGAACTGCAACTTTAAAACTGCAGCTTCTCAATTGTACTATTGTAGCCTATAATTTAAGGGCGTATGTTGTTATTGCGTGCCTACAAGAGAGTAAATCACATCAAGGCTGGTGTTTAAATATCAGTTTCCTGAGGTTTGGTGTAAAAAGAAACCAACAATTAAGTAGGTCTTCAGTTTTCACTTAATGTTTGTTTATCATATGCAGATGCCTTTGGAATGAGCCAAATGAATGTCTCTCAAATGTTCCTTATGAAGGAAGCTTCTTAAACTCAGGATTTAGAAACTAAAACAGTGATTTCCTGTCTCTGTGTCAAAAGAAATCATTTTAATTATTTACAATCCCGTTACCATTTCCTACCTTTGTTTTAAAGGGTTTGAAAGTATTCTTAGTTAAAATGAGTACGGTTACAGCTACTTTTTGAACAGAGGTACACAGCGGCCAACATTGAATTTATAAGAGATGCAAAGAAGGGCAAAATTATAGGAGGCTTAGGGAGGGGTTCTTTATGTTTGGTACTCAACATTTTTAAGGTCACATACTGTTGGCAGGAAAAGAAACTTTTCCTACATAGCAGTAGCAAAATATGTAGCAAAAATCTATGTGTACTGTGGAGACTTCAAATAAATAAAAACTCTTGAGGGGCAAATTTTGCACTCTGCTAAAATCAGCTTGATGTGCGCGCGTTCATCCAGGGATTGAAATTAATCCCATGCGATCTTTTCTCTAACAACTTTCTCTTAATTCATATGAGCAATCGTATTTCAATTTGAGATGACTGAAAGTGAAGCCTTGCTCTGAGTTATATAGATGAAGTCCGTGAATATGCATGTATATGTTGTGCATCCCCTTTGTGTATGGGTGCATTCAGGATCTCCTCATAACTTTGGGTGAGTTCATATTTGACTTCATATTAATTTTCCTTCCAAAAGTTTATTGTTTTCTTGTTATACACAACTGCTCCAGTATCTCTCCAGACTGATTATTAAAATAGCCTGAGACTTGACTCACTAGTTGAGATAAATCGATAGCAACATATTTCCTCTGTTCAAGCTTTGAACAGTCATAGCCATGATGGAGAAGCCAACCCAGTTTATCTCAGTGGCTTTCCAGTAAATAGTGGCTTTAAGTCCAAACATCTCAGTGCACCAGTATGTCTTAAATGTGGTAGAGATTGGATCAGATTAATATAATGATTTTAAGTATTAATTACATATCAGTCTGACCCATGGCAGATTCATGCAGAAGAAAACCCTGATATTATTTTCTTTGCAAAGCACTTCATCCTAAGGTAGCCTTGCCTTATTCTTTCTGGCTTTCTACTCCACAGTATTCCTACCAGTGCCAAGCTACCAGAATCTAATAAAGACTTTAGTCTGTGCTTACTTCTTCATCCACCATCATGACACCATTTAATTAGCTTTGCAGTCTGTGTAACGATGGGCATTGGATCTTGACTAATGAGCTAATTGAATGCATCTTGTTAATCAGCTTCTGATCTGCTTTTATTGGAGACTTTTGGCAGAGATTTTAAAGCTGTATTCAGCTTCTTTGGAAAAGTGATAAACTTTGAACTCCAGATATGATGAGTTTCGCTGTTTGAGAAATGCACAATGTGTCAGTGAGCTAGGCCAGCCCATCTGATTGGAAATTAGGGGGAAAAAAAGAAGACAAGATAAAACTTTATGGAATTATTTGTAGAGTGACTGGTGTGAAGTAAGTAGGCTAAAGAGATCTTGGTGTTCTCAGGGTGTAATCCTGGCAGGAGCTAAGAAAAGTGCATCTACTTCTATAGCAGCTATTGCCAATGCTGAAACATGTCATTGACGAGTTTGGTTTTTTTACAGCCCATCCTCAATTGCTTATCATTGCTGTCTTGCTGAAAGTATCTGTTCTCTCAGATTTTCCCACAGATAGGCTTGTGTAAGTTGTTTCCTGACCTCGTTCCAATCAAAATGTGCGTCAGGCAGACCATGGCTTTGTCCAGCTTAGTGTTGAACACCTTCAGGAGTAGGAATTGCACTGCTGCTCTGGGCAGCTTTCTCTGCTGCTACCCAGCTATTGAATTTTGTTTAAAGATGTTCATCCAGTCTGAACTATGCCTGTTATGGTTGCCACTTGTTGCATCACCTGCTACTACCTAGGAGAGTTTGACCCTGTCATCACTTCAGCTGCTGTTTGAGCAATCATAGGCTGCTATTAGATTACCCTTTGCTTCCTTTTTGCCACACTGCCAAAGCCTAGCTCTTTTAAGCTCTCACTGTGGTTAACATATGCTGTTTATTATTCATGAAGTAAGCATGTTGTCAGTTCATGTTCAATTTGGAGTCTACCGTGGTTCCAGGGTCTTTCCAACAGGGCTGCTACTCAACCAGGCAGTCACTCTCTGGAGTTAGCCTGCTTCAGCCACCAGGCATTGCACTTTCTGAACTTCATGAAGTTCAACCTGGCCTAACTGTCAGTTAATCAAGGTCTTCCTGAACTGAATCTCTCAAGAAAAAATTAAGCCATATAGTAATTTACTATTGTCCAAAATGTTGATAAGGAGTCTATCTTATCACTCAAATTGAAGATACTGAACAGCCCACTGTTGATGCTGGGCTACTCTGCTTATTACCAGCCATGAAACAGTTGTAAATTGACAGTCCCTCTTGCAGAACTGGAAGACTGACCAGTGAGTTTCCTCTTCTAGCCCTTACTTCCTCAGCTCCCAAATGAGTATGAGGAGACACCACAGCTTTGGGAGCCTTAATAAACCAAGGTATGTCTTTCTCTTCTCATCCACACAGCAGGCCATTTTGTCGTAGGAAAAATTCAGATTAATCAAGCACTCTATGCTTGTGTTGACAGTTTTGGATTACCTTCTTGTCCTTCATGTATCTGGAAGTGGACTCCAAGGAACACATTCTCTGCGCTGTCCAGGGACTGTGACCAGGCTGTTATTCTCTTGGTCCATCTTGCTTTTCTTAAGCTTGGCATATCATCAGCATTTTCTGGTTGCTAGGGGCTTACCTGGATCATGTGCATTTTTCATGGATAATGGCCGCACAGTTGCATTGGCCAACTATTTCAACACCTTGCATGAACCTCATCCATTCTCAGCTATTTGAATAAATACAGGTAGTTTTGTTGGTGAATCTCTAACCAACTACTTCCCCGCTGTTAACTGCCAGTCTTTTCCCAGGCGGCAGTGGTACATTCAGAGGTCTAGCATCAGGCTTTTGTATATTTCCTGTCAAAGGATTGTCTATTCAATTCATCAGTGGGCTCACATTTTTATGACGTTCCTTTTGTACTGAAAATTGTTTATAGAAGCCCTTCTAGTTTCCCTATACATATATGACTAATTTAACTGTAGCTGGACTTTGACCTTCATGATTGTAACCCCTATTGACAGAGCAATGCATTTATGTCTTCTCTCTTGCCTTTTCAAGCAGCAGTTTTGCTAGTTAAAGAGGATGTATATTTGCAGCGTGGGCGTTCATTAATGCACACAGAAGCTGGAAGTGCACAGGCAGTGTTCCTGTTGCTTTCCCTCCAGGGCAGAGGAGTGCCTGCTAATGATACCATCTTACTATTTACATCATTTCAGTCACCTGCTTTTGTATACATATAGAAGATCATGAGAAACTATTACTTTCCGTGTCCCTGATGGCTATTTACAGTATGACTAATTTATTTCACAACACACTCTGTTATAGATAGGTATTATATTAGGATACTGGCATAAATGGCCATGTTGTTCTAAAGAATTGCTCTGGTTCAACATAATACTTTTCCAGTTATGCTGCAGTGTTACTGTTCTTGATTTCGGTGGAGTTAAAGTGCCATTAAATTGAAATATAGGAAGTGAGCCTGTCTACAGTCTGTACATATTTTACTTCAGAGGCAAAATAATAGCAGATGGCTATACTTTGTATTTCAGGGTTAAGAAAAAATGATGCATCCATAAACTTTTCCTTTGGTTATTCAGTGTGAATACTGATGTATGTTGTAGGCTCCAAAGCACTGTAGAGTGAATGAGTTAGGATGCAGCTCTGGTGTTGTTATGTAGCAAGGAGCCTCCCCCAGCTCAATTAATGTCTCTAAAACTCTTTTCTTAAGCAAATGTTGGGAATAGCATATCTGCATTTTCCATTATGTAGTAATAAGTATCCATAATTTCATTAATTGTACTTCTTACTTAAGCTGCATGTCTTATTCCTGAGCTAGTTTCCTCTACTAAAATATAACAAAAAAGCAGTTGACCTTGACCTAATTCAGTTTACGTGGTGTGACATCAGTGTGTAAGGTCTGCTGCACAATTGTATTCCAGAATTATGTTTCTTTTAAGAAGACATAGCAAAGGTCACCGGAGACACTTCTCAAAAGATTTTCAATAACAGCTTGACTACAAGGTGAAATACCAAATCCATCAATGAATAATGAATAGAGCTGGAATTGGATATTTAACAATAAGTTTTAGAACAGGACAAGGCAGAAATAGCCTTTCCAACTCAAACAGGGGGAAAAAAAGAAAAGGGTAAACTACTTGAAATCAAAAGAGACACCTCAACTGTGCAGATGTTCGTGATTTGTTTTTTATTCTGGATAACTTTGTCTGTTCCAACATGCTCCAATTATTATTTTTTGTTTGTTTGCTAGGAACTTTTGTCTTAGTACTTCAGTTACTTCCTGTGCTTATCAGTCCTTCATGGAGTTGGGGAGTACTCAGTTATACATGAGGAACTAAATCAATCATCACTTTCTCATGTCATCTTGCATTGCATCAACTTCCTTTTTCAGATGAAATGGATGGGTGTAGCACTCTATGACATCTGGCAGTGCTGTTTGTTGGCTTGTTTTTCAGTGGTGGTTTCTCAACACTGGTTTAAACATTTAAGCATTGCAGCTAATTTATGTTTATCCATGCCAGTGCAAGGCTTGGAGTTTAAGTACTGTTGAGGAAAAGTGGCATTTTTACTGCTGTGATATTGTACCATTATCCCCACAGTCATAATTGGAAAGATTTGCATTTTTAGTGGAGCTGGGTAAGGATTAAGAGCATAAGCAGGAGTGAGGTGGGTTGCAGAGATATAACTGAGAGCATAATTTGTTCTGCCAGCATCCCATAATTGGTAATCATGTTTCAGAAGAAGTAAAAAAAAAAAAAATAAAAATAGGGATTTTTGTCTGCAGGTCTGCCAATTAATTCATTTAATAGGGGGCTGAAGGAATATTTTATGGTGTTTGAGAGCTGCCACATAGCGAAAGAAATATCATGTCAAGTTTACTTTTCAGTCTGGAGCTGCACTTAGCTTTGAGTACAATTGAGATTCTATTGAAAGAGAAAACAGAGACTGCTTCCACTGCACCGCTGCATGTGCTCTTCCACCCTGATTTAGTTCCCCAGTGGCATGAGACTGCTACCTCAGTTAGTCCATTAATATTCATTGGGTAGATCAGTATTGCACTGTTGAAGCCAATAAATTTTGGTTTAGTTTAAATATCAGAGATATTTTATACATTATGTTAGCATACAATTTTTATTAGCTTATCGCTCTTTGAAAGAGTGATGCATTGCAGCAAAAAAAGCTAAGTATTTCAAGTAATTGCTATTCCATTAAGTAGAAGTGTCGGTTTCAGCTAAAAGAGTGGAGAGAAATATTTGGCTAATGAAAAGAGCACTCAGGGTGATAATAACCCTTTGATGTGGCAAAGACACTGGTGGAAAATACACACCTTGGCAGTCAGGACATGAGGTCCTGGGAAGCTGATGGTGAGCTGGGAACTGCCTGGCCTGCAGGAGCACTCAAAGCAGGAGGTGGAGAAGCCATGATGACCACTGAAGCCCACTCCTGTTGCTTCAGGTAAATAAATAAATAAGCAGCAGCTGAGACAAACACTTAGCAGCAGGTTTGTCTGAACTGAGCTGCGCCTTTCTTGTCCAGAAGGAGTAGTCTGAGTGATCAGAAACCACATGAAAGCTCTGAGCTGGTAGACAATGGCCATGATGCAGCAGATGTATGTGTTGCCACTGCAGCTGGCCCAGAGGCTTTTCTCACAGGGCTGTGCTAAGGGCAAGAAATTGAGGCAGACCATCTTCCTGTTGTCCTTTGTCTTCTGCTGTGCCATCTGCGGTGCTTGAGCAGGTAGGAAGCCACCACATTTGAGGTGAGCACAACCACTTGAGCTCTTTATGGATTTTCTTTCGCTTCTGCGCCCTGCAGCTTCTTCTTTCCTCCGCATGCTGAAATGGAAGGGGAGGAAAAAGGCATGCACTCCAGTAAGGCTGGGGATCTGGCTGGGAGCCGGCCTGCTGCTGCTGGTTTCGCATCAAGCTGCAGGCATCGCAGTTTGGAATTGAGGAAGGAAAGCTCCTGAGATAGGTTTTGGCTCATAACGCAACAGCAGTTTTCTTGCCCATATCACTCTCCAGTGACACTCTCGGCAGCTGAAATTGATTTCTGTGCCTCCGATGAAGCACTGCAGCTCTGCCATCCTATTAGGATCCAATAGGTGTTGGATTCAAAATATTTACTCTGCTCAACTTTGCACTGAAGGTCAGACTTGCTTCTGTCTTCCTCTCTTATTACCCTATCCTTGCTTTGTGCCAGTGTGGAGTGTCTTGTTTTTGAAGTGTACTCTAGTACACTTCTGCTAGTATTTGTTTCTTATTTTACTGCAGTATTTAAAGGCTGGGTTCAAACTGAGGACTCAGTGCAAGGTAGCTCACCAGCAAAGCTGCTTACCGCAGAGGCTGGAATCATAGAATGGCTTAGGTTAGAAGAGACCTTGAAGATCATCTAGTTCTGACCTCTGCTGTGGGCAGGATTGCTAACCACCAGATCAGGCTGCCCAGGATCCCATCCAACTTGGCCTTGTATGTCTCCAGAGATGGAGCATCCACAGCTTCTCTGTGCAGCTGTGCCAGTGCCTCCTCACCCTCTAAATGAAAAATGTATTCCTAACATCTAACCTAAATCTCATCTCTTTTTGTTTAAAGCCAGTCCCCATTGTCCTACCATTATCCAACTATATAAAAAGTTGGTCCCCATCCTGCTTGTAGGATCCTTTCAAGTACTGGAAGGCAACAGTGAGGTCTCCCCATTGCCTTCTCCAAGATAAAGAAGCACAACTCCTTGAGCCTATCTTCAAAGGAGAGATGCTCCAACCCTTTGATGATCTTCCTGGTCCTCTTCTGGAGCTGCTCCAACAGTTTTTGTGTCTTTCCTGTACTTGGGGCCCCAGGCTTATTACTGGCCTTCTGGGATGCAAGAACACACTGCAGTCTCATGTCCAGCTTTTTTTTGTATATTTGTGTATGTGAAACCCTATAAACTCTATATTGACAAGTTTAAAAATTGATGGATGCGAAATAAAATGGAAAACTGGTAAGAATACTTGATTTAATTTTGACGTCAGTGGAAAAACAAAGTATCTATTGTTCCATAAATTCTGTTATGAGAAATCCACTAAATCTGCAGTGATTGAAAGTCAAGAGTAGCGGTGTGTGTGTGAGATGATGCACAAAGGCCACACTTGCAAAAATAAGGACTGAACCCCAGTGAATGCAGAGAGATTCATGTTGTGCATGAACATATTGAGAAAAAAAGAGATGGTCCTCAGTGAACTTTTTCAGATAAAATAAGATAAACTGACAAGAATTCATCCGTTTTATAATATTTATATACTACTGATCTTTGGTCAGAGCTACTGTGTTTTACTTTCATTATAGGTAAAGATACAGATGTCGGTTCTGACATGAGATTATCTTTCAAACGTTTATGGAGGAATTGAATTTAACTAGATTTGAATTAGTGTTTCATACTGCTTCTAGCCTGGGATTTTTGTTTCTTTTTAGCTTAGTTTTTAAAGAGAGATAGCAGGGTTTTTTAAATCAGATTGTATGTTTATATTAGTTATCAGCATAGTCTGTGTTCAGCTGGTGGATATTTGAGGAGTATTCTTCTGTAGTTCTGTGGGATATGTTAATATTGGCTACCTCAGTGGTTCATATAAATTCTTACATGGGAAAATTCTTCTGTATGCAAAAAATCAGCTGCCTTTTCAGTGTCACAAGTTCTGGACTGTAAAGGATAAACCAGAGCCGCCAGCTAACAGCAAGTGTTGTGGGAATGTAGCACACAGTTCTAGGATATACAAAAGTAATGTGTCTGCATGGCTGATACTGCTGTATAGCAGCAGTCAGGGCATGCCTCTGAGACCTGTATTTGGCAGGACAATGTAACTTCAAGTCAAGTCTGTTTTAGAAGAAATTATAGGAGCTATAAAAGCTTTCTTTGGATCTGGCATCAAACCACTTTGGCACCTAATCAGCGGTCTCCTTCTTTGTTATCATACCACTGGAGTATTCTCAGGTGACTCTTTTGAGATTAGCATTGGCATCTCCTGCTTTATTAAAGGTGTCTGTAATGAACTTCTAGAGGAGGTCTGCTTTGAGGCTAATGATCGTGAAGCACCACCTCACCTTGCTCTTTTTCCTTAGCTCTTTTGTGCAAGAAGCAATTTTGTTGCTGGACACCCGTGTTTCACATCTCTCTTTAGCCAACTGTTACATCATCATAAATTCTCTGTGGCCTGATTTGGCATTCTCCTGAATTTCTCTGTCCAGTTGCACTAACAGTGTGCCTTGTCTTCCTCATCAGATATACATGACTGCTCTCAAATCTGCTCATTCCAGCGGGGACTGATTTTTGGACCCTAATGAGTGAGAAGCTGAGAAGAAATGTAGCCATTCTAGAAAATAAATTGGTTTTCAGAATACGTAAATGAAAGAAGCATTTCTATTGAAACGGTTTACTGTTTGGGGACTTCAAACTAGACTTGGTGAAGCAACAGTGTAAGTAAATTGACTGACATTAGATAAAATGACGCACTGAAATCAGACTCCCAAGCAACGGGGTACAGGCTGAAGATATAGTAGCCAGGTGCTATTCTCTGGTGCGCCTTAAGCAGAGAAGGGTATGCTCTCAGCTGCAGTTTGCTTGTGAATAATTCACATTTCAGGAAAAATAAGTTATTACAAAAGCTTGATCCGGAATAATTGTATTATTTATGTGATGTGTCACTTCAATAAAAATGTATCATAAATGTGTTGAGGTTGTATTTTTCTCACACTCTCAGAGGGATCTAAATCTCCACCATTTTTCTTAATGTTTATACGCAAAGCTTCCTAATGTAATCATATATCACGTGGAGTTATCCCTTGCGTGGTTGGTGCCCCATGATTCTTTTTTGTTTGTTTTTAACTCCATCTTCTGCTGCTTTCTGGCTATCTCTGTGTTGTAGTCAAGGGAGGCTGCAGTGGTACTTACTGCTGTGACACGGATAACCCTCCTTTTGCTTTCCCATCCATTTTCCTTGTGTCTGCTGGTTGCATGCTATAATCACAGGCACTTTTAGGTCAGCCTAAAAAACTGCTGTTTTATTTTTAAACTGTGCTTGTTAGCAGTTGGACTTGACACCAGACCTGACTTTGGGTTCCAAATATTACCACGATGGGAATATTTAATGATAATAAAGTGCTTTGCTTTTTGCCTCGTTTGGTGTTCCACCTAATCTGACTAAGCAGTCAGCAGCTACTCGGCAGAACTAAATTAAATATTATTGCTCTGTAAAACCATTTAAATTTGAATAGCCTTTTATTTAAGATGCATAAGCATTTCTCAAACATTCAGTCTTGTTACACAAATTATATGCTGTAAAAGAAGCATTTATTTCTAACCTGTAAAAATAAAATGTAATATTGGTAAGTTAGCTGGAAGCTTATAGATGTTCCGAAAAGATGACAAAGTAAGATTAGCAGCAGAGTGAAGCAGAAATTGTTGCAGAGCTTTTTCTGAATAGCTGTCAGTTCTGTGTTCTCCTAACACAATAATGGGCACTCCCAGGAGGTGTGAGTCTCATGGGATAATTATTCTTCTGAGGTTTAGATGGGTTTTGCTGTGCCTTTTCCACAGATGGGTAAGGCTGCCTTGTAATTATTCTCCTCCTCTTTTAGTAGATTTTCCTAATGTAGAAATTAATAGAATTAATTCTGTATACATGCATGGTACTTACATTACCTAGCATATTAATGAATTTCAAGCAATACTGAATGATGCTATCGGATGGCAACAGTAAGTGGTTTGGAGCTTTTATCTTACAAATTGGTTTTAAGTCTCACTGTACATGCCTTTTGAGAGGTGTTTCTTTTTAATATTCAGGTCTTTTTTCTGCTGTCAGCTCTCTCAACCTGGTTTATTTTCAACTATCCTTGAAAATAACAAACCCAAGAAGCAAAACTTTAAAATAAATACATATTCTATAGCTGTAGAATATTTTTATAGTGCCTGGTGCACAAAGCTATTATTGTTGCTCACTCTCTCTCTGAGCATCAAGTAATATGAATGAAACAAAGCAAAAACTTGGCAAAAGCTTAGCTTCAGAAGGGTGGCTTGTAGGGCAGCATACTTGATAATTAGTTACAAACCCATGGTGTTGTCAAATAAACCTGCAGACAGCCAGCAGCACCAGCCCCTAGATTCTCAAAAAGGTTTGTATTTGGGAAGTTTAGCTGCTAGGGTAATCTGACAAGTTCTGGCAGGCTCTCCTTTATGATGTAACAAACATAGAGGAAAAGCAGAAAGATCTTTAAAGATGATCTTTCTCGCCTGTTGGTCTCTTTACAAGATTAAATATCTATCACGGCTGTAGTGGTGTTGGAGATGAGCGCTCACTCATTCCAAACAGGATCAGGTCTGCAGGATGGTGTCTGCTGGTAAGACTTGCAGTTCCTGCTCAGCACAAAGCATTCCCTTTAGCTTAAGGGGAAAAAAAGGCATCATATCACTTTGGAGATTTACCAGATCTTTCCAAGGGACTGACTGGAATTTGTTTTGTTCTTCCTTCTCCATGCTCCTGTGTGCCACTAGTCTAACTGAGCTGACAGGTTTGAGTCTTTCAGCAAGTATGCTCACGTTCAATTATATGTCAATAAATAATAATTGAACTTTGTTCTGATAGATGGGGACCGATATGTTATCAAGGAACAAAGCTTCTGGACTAGGAAGTAATTGGTACAAAGCATTTTCTGTGTGCTGTACATAACTCCATATGTTCTCTAGGATCTGGGCATGGGACCATGGCATCTCTAGTAATTCTACATTATGGTGAGCTGGTTTTCTGGTTTAAAAGGCTGTGATTATGCCTAAATGTATAAAGGAGTTCTGTCTCATTTGCTATTCCAAAATGGGAAGCCAGACCTGGGTCATAAAGACTAGCTGCTGATTTTGTTCCACAGAAGAAAAATTGAGGATACGTGATTTCTGAACTTCATCATTTGGAGAGTATAAATCACAGGAGAATGTGTACCTATTTACTGATAACATATCAAATATTGTCACAGAATTTAGTCCAGCCCCCTGCAGTGAACAGGGATGCTTACAGCTAAACCAGGTTGCTCAGAGCCCTGTCCAGTATGACATTGAATGTCTGCAGGGATGGGGCTTCTACCACCTCTCTGGGCATCCTGTCCCAGTGCCTCACCACCCTCATCACCCTCACTGTAAACCTCTTCCTTAAATCTAGTCTAAATCTCCCCAGTTTTAGTTTCCCCTTGTCATATCACACCAGACCCTGTTAAAGAGCCTGTCCCCTTCTCTCTTACAGCTTCCATTTAGATACTGAAAGGCCACTATCAGGTCTCCCAGAGCTTTCCCTTCTCTAGGCTGATTATCAGTTATTTTTTAACTGCTGTTAAGCTCATAGCAAACATATTTGCAAAGTTTAATGTTTGCTAAGAGTACTTCTTCTTTTTCCTGCACCTCTGTTGTGAAATAAGTATTTTCATGCCAGAGCCATAGCCTTATTCATAATTAATGGACTTTACACAAACTGTTTCAGTGGTATGAGCAAGCAGATTTGTTCAGATTTGTGGTACCTGAGCAAATCTTTAAATGTAACTCAGGGAAAGAGGATATTTTTTTCTTAGTCTCCAGATTTTAGGATCATCGATCTGCTGTATGAGCTTTCAAGTACTGGCTTCGCTATCCTCTTAGTGCCCCTGCAAAATAAGTGGGGTGTAGAGAAGGGAGAAACAAGTTTTCTTTGTTACTTCTGCAAGGGTAAAAAACAATTCCAAAGAAATTATTAAGAAAAATAGTGATTTCTACTTAATTTCAGAGATAACCAGCCTATCTCAGGTCACACAGAAACAAAATACATTTTCATACTGTAAATTCATTCCTTCACCATATTTATTGCATACAAACCTTGGTGTATTTTGAGATACTTACATAAAATATTCTCATGCTCTACACTTCTTCTAAATTTGCAGAATAGGAGATCTACATGTTAGCCAGGCTGCAGTCACATTTTCCTTTGTACATCACAGGTGGCTGAATTCTGTCCTCCCACTCAATGCCACCAGAAGCATGGATACAACTGAGGCCACCATTTTCCCCTGAGCACCATTCTGAATTTTGGCAATTAAAACATGATAGAAACATAGGGTTTGCCTAATGTGGCATGACATTGACCACAGTGTTACACTAAAGAAAGTGCAAAGCTAGAAGCTGAAAAGATGAATAATACTGTCACCTGTGCCCAGGCATGAAGGTGTTTTGCATGGCCACACTACTGTGATCAAACTAAGTTGTAGAAGACGTAAGCATATCTTTAATCTTATGGTGTTTTGTACAATGTATTTTGAAGTTATATGATACTGTAAGAACTCATTATCAACTGTGAAAGTGCCAGGCAGTATTATAAAGATCTTGTTAGAATTGCAAACTTACACAAAGCAATTGAAATTCCTCCTGAGTAAGGAAACAATACACAAACCATATTCATTTGAGAAGAAATGGTTTATAATAGCTTTCTAGCTATGTTAAATACTGGTAGTAACTTTTATTGCTGAGATTTCAGGAGAAAAGTGGAGTTTTTATGACATAAGTACCGTGTCAACATAGAAGTACATATTATGAAACTTAATTTTAAGATAAGCATTTCTCTATTAATTAGATGAAAAATCAATAACTCTAAGAGCAGTACTAGGAGTGCTGTTAAATCTGTGTGGAAGTATTATAGAAAGTCTTGCAAAGTATTTGTGTAACATTTGGAGAAGATGGGTGCCTTGGTAATGTCTGACACTGGTAAATCAAAGCTATTTAAAATAATAAGAATAATAATGGTTACATAAAATAATAAGCTAATTGGCCTGGATTGTAACTGGCACACTTGGATAAAATACTCTTGAAAGAATGCATTTCTTCTTGTCCTATGAGCTGTGATTGTTCCAAGTTTTATCAGAAAGCTGTGGGAATGATTAATATGCTTTGCAGGTGGGTGGTGTTTTTCCTGTTTTTCATGCTCTAATACAGTATAAAAGCAAATATTGCAGCAAATGCTGTGCGACCTGTAAAGGAAGTCAAGGAAAGACCTAATTATTTGCTAATCTTTTATTCTTCTGCAGGTCCTAACATGTGCTCTGCTTTGAAGGGTAGATCCCATTGCTGAGTGTTGAAATTGTGTGTAGGCTGCATAGTTCAGTGAGTTCAATGAGTATCTGAGCAGCCCTTGTGTTGAGAGTAATTTTGAGATCTTTATGCATTACCAACTTAAAATCACATGGCTTTCTCGTTTGATGTGAACTATTGGGCTTCCCCTTGCTTCTGAATCTTCAGTGTTTGGCTTTAAAAATACTTCTGTTTTTGCATACAGAGAGATGCAAGTGTAGGCCTGAGTGGCAAAGGCTGAGATGTTCCCTGGAAAGCTGTTGAACAGCAGCCACAGACAGATGCTGGGCTAGAACTACTGCTACCCTTGAATAGTCAAAAGCAAACATTTGTGCCCTTAGAATCATGTAAAGATTGGAAGGAACCTTAAAGATAATCTAGTTCCAGCCTCCTGGCTGTGAGCAAGAACACCTCTTATACTAAGTCATGCTGCCCAGAGCCCCATCCAACCTGGCTGTGAGTGTATCCAGGGATGGGCCATCCACAGCTCCTATGGGCAGCCTGTGCCAGTCCCTCACCACTCATACATCTAACCTGCTGTCATTTAGTTTATAGTCTGTATGCCTTGTCTTATCACTGCGTTCCCTGATAAGGAGTCCCTCTCCATATTTCCTACAGGTCCCTTTGGGGTACTGGAAGGCTGCAGTGAGGTCTCCCTAGAGCCTTCTTTCTCCATGCTAAATAGCAGTCCTAACTTCTTCAGTCCCTCTCTAGTCCTTCAGTCATCTCCATGGCCCTCCTCTGTACCCGCTCCAGCATGTCCATGTCCTTTCCTTGTTATGTTGAGGACCCCAGGGCTGAACACAAGACAGGGCCACACAAAGGCAGAGAGAGGGGGGCTATCACTTCCCTCACCCTGCTTGTTACCCATCTTTTGATACAGCCCAGAGTACGATTGGCTTTCTAGGCTGCACACGAATAGTCTCATGCTCTCCTCAGGCACAAGGAAAATAAGCCTAATTAGAAGGATCTGTTATACTCTTGTCATGGTTTTGTGCTGTCAATATTCTACATCATGACATCATGTGCGGTATGAACTGTTTTGGTGGTATAAGAAAGTGTAACAGAGGGTATGTGGAAGTGTAACAGAGGGTATGTGGAAGTGTAATAGAGGGTATGTGGAAGTGTAACAGAGGGTATGCGGAAGTGTGGAAGGTTCATGCTCCAGATCTGTGTGGAAGTGTAACAGAGGGTATGTGGAAGTGTAACAAAGGGTATGTGGAAGTGTAACAGAGGGTATGTGGAAGTGTAATAGAGGGTATGTGGAAGTGTAACAGAGGGTATGCGGAAGTGTGGAAGGTTCATGCTCCAGATCTGTGGAATGGCAGCATCCCGAGTACTCAGCCCTTGGAGGAAACTACATATCCCAGGGGACAACGCGGCCAGAGATGAATCACCAGAGGAGGAGGACACACATATAATCTCGCTCCCAGGCTGGAACGTCCCTCTTTTCGCCCTGTCTTTCGCTTTGGAGCGCTCCATCCCTGCCGTCTCGCTCTATCAGCAACGTTCCAGCCTGTCGCCTAGAGATTGCAGTAGGCCCCCGGTTCTCCGGGACTCTTTTTCTCTCTTTCTTTTTCTCTGCCTTGTTTGATATAGTAGTTGTAGTTATATTGTATCATATTGTGTCTCGTATTTAGTAAAATAATTTCTTTCCTTAGATTGCTGCCGTTGTTTTTGTTCATTTCTCCCCTTCTAGGGGCAGCAGCCTCTATCACGGATAAATCTAGATAACCCGATTACATTATCTTGGTGGAGAATGCGGGCAATCTGATTCGATTAGATCTGCTGCTTTTTTAGCTTCCACAACAACTCTCTTTTTGCTCTCTAAAAGCTTTGTTACAGGAGTGTTATTTTTTCATAGCTGCTCACTGAGAGCGTGACCTTGAAATTCCAGACGAACTGTCAACAGTCTGAGCTAGCTGCTCACTCTGAGCATTACTATCTTGCTTTTGTAAAGAAAACAAAGAGATTTCTTGCTCTCTCAGAGCACAGCTAGTTAGCTCTGACTTTCACAGGGCCTGCTAGCTACTATCAGCTATGAACCCACTCTTCATTCCAGTCGCTCTGTTTAGGGGATTGAAAGCAATCATGATCCTCTCAACATATTGTCCATACGTGCTTTCTTTTTGCGGAATTCTGTATCTATATAACCTAATAAGAACCGTGATGGAGACACCTGCCTGGTACTTATATGCAGTGTGGTATAATTTAATTGTCGGCACATACATTCCAGATGGAATAGCTAATTTAACAGACACCACGATGTTCAATCCAGTGTACAGGCTGTACTCTCAGATTGTCGTACGCTTTTCAACAGCCGAGGTAATATTAATTCTTGGTCTCATACTCATGTTCATGTTATCAATATCAGTGAATGTATATGTATTCCTATACATTCGTTCTATGCAGAAGTCTCCTCCAAAACCAGAGAATGCTGACTGGCAGGGAATATGGAAAGGTTTAGGAAAGATCTTAGAAGCGTGGGGACCCGCAGTGTCGTGGGATTTCACTATTGAACACCTGAGGGACCCTGAGAAATTAAGTGAGTACTTGGGTCAGAAATCTAAGGAGGTAAACATTATTTGGGGTTTGGCTTACGCATACCGTGCTCTGTATAATACTATTCTGGAGAGAGAGAGTTTCCGATCTGAGATTCAGACCAACAAAGATAATATCCAGGTCGACTCTAATCAGTCACGGGAGGCATCAGTAGCAATATCAGTTGCCCCTGTGGAAGGCAAGAAATGGAGACGGGTGTCCACGCGTCTAGAACGAAGAGAAGGAGGAGCAGAAGAAGAGGAAGCAGAAGAAGGTACCTCGTCTGGATCGGCACCGAGAAAGGCAAAAAGAAAGACTAAGAGGCGTGAAGAAGAGGCTGATGAGGAGGAAATTGTTTATCGTCGACCTCTAAAGCTGACTGAGATCCAAGGCTCAAGAAAGGAGTTCATACGGCGTCAAAACGAAGGTATCCTTGCCTGGTTGCTTCGCTGCTGGGACAACGGGGCCCACAGCCTGTCACTAGATGGTAATGAGGCACGCCAGCTAGGAAACATTTCCGGAGACACAGCTATCGACAGAGAGATTAGCAGATGTTCAGATGAAGATGCCACCCTCTGGGAGCGACTCTTAGCAGCTGTGAAAGTAAGGCACCCCTACAAGGCAGCTTTGAAGCTTAACGTTATTAAATGGGATACAATCCAAAGTGGTATCCAGTACCTGAGGGAAATGGCCATGGTGGAACTGTTGTACAACCCTGCGAATTTAAACGAACGTGATCCTGAGAATGTGAAGACCGATCCTGACATATGGCAGAAACTTACAAGTACAGCACCAGAGAAATACGCGTCATCACTGGCAACAACGTGTAAAGAATATGTGGACCACAACAGAAGGCCCGAAGTTAGTGAACTGATTAGGACACTTCAATACTTCGAACATCAGTTGTCCCCACTGTACACGGCCACTATTTCTGCCATCTCACAAGTAAAAGACCGGCTGGATGAGATGCACGAGAAACTATTTCCATTGACCAATCGTGACAAACCCATACAGGTATCAGCAGTGTCCAATGAAGATCAGAACGATCAAGGAAGTTTACTAAAGGAACTGATCAAACTAATTAAAGGTGATGAACACTACTCCTCACCTGTAAGATCAGAAGTCTCGGCAATTAGACGCACACGCTTCCCAGCTCGAGCAAGGAATAACAGTACAATTCCACCACGTGTTTCCATGTGGCGCTACCTACGTGACTGTGGAGAGGACATGAGGAAGTGGCATAACCAGCCTACTTCTGTACTGCGAGCACGGGTGAGAGAACTACAGAATAGACTAACCACCAGTAGAGCTGCTCCGGTTATCACAGGTAACCAATAGAGGGGCCCTACCCTCAGTCAGGGGAGGGACAGGGATAATAGAATTTATTGGACTGTGTGGATTCGATGGCCTGACACATCGGAACCACAGGAATATAAGGCACTGGTGGATACTGGCGCACAGTGCACTCTAATGCCCTCCAGTCATGAAGGGACAGAACCAATCCATATTTCTGGAGTGACTGGGGGCTCTCAAGAGTTGACTGTGTTAGAAGCCGAAATAAGTCTCACTGGTAAAGACTGGCAGAAACATCCTATTGTGACTGGTCCAGGGGCTCCATGTATACTGGGTATTGATTACCTCAAAAGGGGGCATTTCAAGGATCCTAAGGGCTATCGATGGGCCTTTGGAATAGCTGCTGTAGATACAGACAATATTAAGCAGCTGTCTGTTTTGCCTGGCCTGTCAGAGGACCCGTCTGTTGTGGGGCTGCTACGAGTGAAAGAACAGCAAGTACCAATTGCTATAAAGACAGTACATAGACGGCAGTACCGCACTAACAGGGATTCCTTGCTCCCCATTCATGATTTGATTCGTCAGCTGGAGAATCAGGGAGTGATCAGTAGAACTCATTCCCCTTTTAACAGCCCCATATGGCCAGTGCGTAAAGCCAGTGGAGAATGGAGGCTAACTGTAGACTACCGTGGCCTGAATGAGGTAACACCTCCACTGAGTGCTGCTGTGCCAGACATGTTGGAACTCCAATACGAGCTGGAGTCAAAAGCAGCCAAATGGTATGCCACCATTGACATTGCTAATGCCTTCTTCTCCATTCCTTTGGCTGCAGAATGTAGGCCACAGTTTGCCTTCACCTGGAGGGGTATTCAGTATACTTGGAACCGTTTGCCCCAGGGGTGGAAACACAGTCCAACCATTTGCCATGGACTGGTCCAAACTGTGCTGGAACAAGGTGGTGCTCCCGAACACCTGCAGTATATTGATGACATTATTGTGTGGGGCAATACAGCAGAGGAAGTTTTTACAAAAGGAAAGCAAATAATTCACATTCTTCTACAAGCCGGCTTTGCTATTAAGCGAAGCAAAGTAAAAGGGCCTGCCCAGGAAATTCAGTTCCTAGGTATCAAGTGGCAGGATGGACGTCGTCACATCCCAGCAGATGTGATCGACAAAATCACTGCCATGTCTCCACCAACTAACAAGAAAGAGACACAGTCTTTCCTGGGTGTGGTGGGCTTTTGGAGGATGCACGTTCCAAACTACAGCCTCATTGTAAGCCCCCTTTATCACGTAACGCGGAAAAAGAACAATTTCACATGGGGCCCTGAACAACAGCAGGCTTTTGAGCAGATAAAACAAGAGATAGCCCGTGCCGTGGCCTTGGGGCCAGTACGGACAGGACAGGATGTAAAGAACATCCTCTACACTGCTGCTGGAGAGAAAGGTCCCACTTGGAGTTTGTGGCAAAGAGCCTCAGGAGAGACCCGAGGCCGACCCCTGGGATTTTGGAGTCGAGCGTATAAGGGGTCTGAAGAGTGCTACACTCCAACTGAGAAGGAGATCTTAGCCGCATATGAGGGGGTTCGGGCTGCTTCCGAAGTAGTTGGAACTGAAACACAACTCCTCCTGGCACCTCGACTGCCAGTGCTGAACTGGATGTTCAAAGGGGAGGTTCCTTCCACCCATCATGCTACCGATGTCACCTGGAGCAAGTGGATTACCTTGATTACACATCGAGCAAGAATGGGGAACCTCAATCGTCCAGGAATTTTAGAGGTAATCATGGACTGGCCTGAAGGTAAAAGGTTTGGAACATCACCAGCAGAAGAGGTGTCACGCGCCAAAGAGGCCCCACCATACAATGAACTTCCGGAAAACGAAAAGAATTTTGCCCTGTTCACTGATGGATCGTGCCGCCTTGTTGGGAAACATCGCAGATGGAAGGCTGCTGTGTGGAGCCCTACACGACAAGTTGCAGAGGCCACAGAAGGAAGAGGAGAATCGAGCCAATTCGCAGAGGTAAAGGCTGTCCAGCTGGCCCTAGACATTGCTGAGCGGGAGAGATGGCCAGTGCTTTACCTCTATACTGACTCATGGATGGTGGCCAATGCCTTATGGGGATGGCTGCAGCAATGGGAACGAAACAACTGGCAGCGGAAGGGTAAACCTGTTTGGGCCGCTGAACTATGGAAGGACATCGCTGCCCGAACAAAGAATATGGCCCTAAAGGTGCGTCATGTAGATGCCCACGTGCCCAAGAGTCGAGCAACAGAGGAACAACAAAATAACCACCAAGTAGATCAAGCAGCCAGAATTGAGGTGGCTCAAATTGACTTGGACTGGCAGAATAAGGGCGAACTATTTCTAGCTCGATGGGCCCATGAGACCTCGGGCCATCAAGGAAGAGACGCAACATATAAGTGGGCCAGAGACCGAGGGGTGGACTTAACTATGGACACTATTGCGCAAATTATTCATGATTGTGAAACGTGTGCTATAATCAAACAAGCCAAGAGGATGAAACCTCTCTGGGAGGAAGGGCGATGGCAGAAGTATAAATATGGGGAGGCGTGGCAGGTTGATTATATCACCTTGCCACGATCTCGCAGTGGTAAATGCTATGTGCTTACCATGGTAGAGGCAACCACTGGGTGGCTTGAAACATATCCAGTACCCCATGCCACCGCTCGAAACACCATATTGGGTCTTGAGAAACAAGTCCTGTGGCGGCATGGCACCCCAGAAAGAATTGAATCTGATAATGGGACACATTTCAAAAATTCACTTATAAATACTTGGGCTAAAGAGCACGGCATTGAATGGATTTATCATATTCCCTACCATGCACCAGCCTCTGGTAAAATTGAACGATATAATGGGTTATTAAAAACGATGTTGAAAGCAATGGGTGGTGGAACATTTAAGCACTGGGAGAAGCACCTGGCAGAAGCCACTTGGTTGGTCAATACTAGAGGATCTGTCAATCGCGATGGTCCTAGCCGATCTAGTCCCCTACACACCATAGAAGGAGATAAAGTCCCTGTTGTGCATGTGAAGAGCATGTTGGGAAAAGCTGTTTGGGTCCTTCCAGCCTCTGGAAATGGCAAACCTGTCCGTGGAACTGTTTTTGCCCAGGGACCTGGGTGCACCTGGTGGGTGATGCAGAAGGATGGGGATGTTCAGTGTGTACCACAGGGCAAATTGATGCTGGGGGAGTGCAGTCAGTAATTCCATGTATCTGTGTAACCATGATGTAATAATGTAGAATAAGGGGTGGAATGTCATGGTTTTGTGCTGTCAATATTCTACATCATGACATCATGTGCGGTATGAACTGTTTTGGTGGTATAAGAAAGTGTAACAGAGGGTATGTGGAAGTGTAACAGAGGGTATGTGGAAGTGTAACAGAGGGTATGTGGAAGTGTAACAGAGGGTATGTGGAAGTGTAACAGAGGGTATGTGGAAGTGTAACAAAGGGTATGTGGAAGTGTAACAGAGGGTATGTGGAAGTGTAATAGAGGGTATGTGGAAGTGTAACAGAGGGTATGCGGAAGTGTGGAAGGTTCATGCTCCAGATCTGTGGAATGGCAGCATCCCGAGTACTCAGCCCTTGGAGGAAACTACATATCCCAGGGGACAACGCGGCCAGAGATGAATCACCAGAGGAGGAGGACACACATATAATCTCGCTCCCAGGCTGGAACGTCCCTCTTTTCGCCCTGTCTTTCGCTTTGGAGCGCTCCATCCCTGCCGTCTCGCTCTATCAGCAACGTTCCAGCCTGTCGCCTAGAGATTGCAGTAGGCCCCCGGTTCTCCGGGACTCTTTTTCTCTCTTTCTTTTTCTCTGCCTTGTTTGATATAGTAGTTGTAGTTATATTGTATCATATTGTGTCTCGTATTTAGTAAAATAATTTCTTTCCTTAGATTGCTGCCGTTGTTTTTGTTCATTTCTCCCCTTCTAGGGGCAGCAGCCTCTATCACGGATAAATCTAGATAACCCGATTACAACTCTTTACCAATAGACCAGTATCTGCTTAAAGAACTTGAGGAATAATGTACATCTAAGATTTTAGTGGGTCTGTATATATCATATAAGACTACATATTCTTGAACACAGTGTCAGAGAACCAAAGCTGTTACCTTAACAAACACTGTTCACCACCCCTCTTCTGTCTTCTGCAGGACAGCTAAAACACATGAACCAGTGCAGAACTGACATTGTGGCCAAAAAATCTAAGTAATCAGCATGTATTTTACTTACATTAAAACATACTACCTGTAAACTGAGGCAATTCAGGATCCTTTGTATGTGCAATTCTAATATTCTCCTATATAGCTGAAAATTTACAGCAAAGGAAAGTGAATTGAGGGGAGAACCCATTCTTACTGTCCAGCTTAAATCTACCTGTGCTCTTGGTTAACATGTTATTTTAAAGGTGGTCTTTCCATTGTCCCGGAGGGTCAGAGAGGTTATGAAAAGATGCATATCAAAAATAACAGTTACCAAAAGCAACGATTTGGATTTTGCTAAAGGTTAATAAGTTTTCAGGGAATGTACTGAATCTTTTGACAAGCCAGATAAATGGGCATCATGTCAATTTATGAGTGCATTTCTGGAACAGGGAACGTGCTGACACTATTTCAGTATAAATGTTCTAATTGAAATATTTCACTGTAATCACAGTGACCCTTTTATTGCTATTTATTCATTTATTTATTTATTTACTTTGCATCATTGCAGTTATTTCAGTCATGTGCTTTCTCATATAATGCATGGGTTGCTTTTGCTGAGTCCAGGTTGCCAACTTGCAGGGTTGCTGGTTGTTTTTTATTTAAATTGCTATAAGTAAATGACAGGAAATATGTTGTCACATTCTGCACGGTGATAAAACTGCTTCAGTGAAACTATTCTCATATATGCCAACTGATTACCTGGTCTTGATTTTTAGCCAGGAACTAACTGGTCATTACTTAGATGCTAAAATATATCTGAGTGAGAAACAAGCTCTGCAAATGTGATGTGATTTAACTTATGTCCTGTGTTTATTCCTACCAAAGCAATGCCAATCTCTTGGTCAGGCAGAGCCCTGACTGTGCCATTTTAATTTCTGGACACCTCTGCTTTCTAGATTAAAAACATGAAAATGTGAAAATAACTATTAGATTTTAATTACACCGGCATTAAATTGGATAATGGTAGCAAGCACTGGGGCTTAGTTCTTAGTGACCAGATTAAATTTAATGGCAGCCATTAACTAAAACAGATTTTTTGGCAGTCAGGCATGAAGGAGATATTTTGTGTGTGTGTGTTTGGTTTGTTGTGTTGTTGTTGTTTTTTCCCAGCATCTTCCTTTTCTAGTTTTTAGACACTCAATGTTGTGATCCCTTGAATGATGAAATTCTTAATTGTTGTTCTGTGAGCGAAATGCTTCAAAGCACCTAAATCGTGGAGGGTCATAACTGCCATCCAAAATCAAATAGATTAGAAGTGATTCAGCATGAAAAAAGCCTGCCTGAGGTCAGGCAGTGTGGATACCACCCTACACTATAAATCAGGGATTTCCCAGAAAATATTCAAGGCATTCAGAATATTCGTATCAGCTAATTCAGATCGCCTGTCGGGTTCTTTGATTTGCCATCTGGAAGAGCCTCTTTCCTTGTATTTCTTGGGCCTCACCGAGTATCCCCAAGAAAAACTGCTTTCCTGAAGGACTTCTAAACATAGGTTTATACAGATATTCTTCCCTCTCCTACTATTGAGAGCTGTACCTATTCGTTCTCTCCCTTTTGAGATTTTGAAAGATGGGCTTCTAGTTCTCTGACTTGTCTAACACTTCTATAACTAAACTTCTAACACTGCTATAGTTGGATGATTGTAGCAGCCTGAACAGCACTCACCAATCGCAGAATATGTCTCTTCAAGCTTTTTGTTCGTTGTAAGTTTAAATGTGTGTTCAAATAATTCAGGTTCCCGGTAATGTGCTGGAGATCATCTATTTCACAGTATTATTTAATACTTGATAACTCTTCTAAACCATTTACCCACGCACTGGATCTTTTATTTTAGTGACCTAGATATGTGTGTAAAACCAAATTTTCTATGGATTGCCCACTTGTCTACAGAAGATAATAATTTGAAATCTGAAAAGCAGGAGAGCACAATTTAGGAAGACTGATTGGTATAATTGAGTAAATGAGTTTCATTTGCAACATCAGTAGTTTCTGATCACAGGTTTATGGTATACAAAAGCAAAAGATACAAAATAGCTGTCAGTTTATATTGTGTGTATTACAAGCTTACTGTTTCAGCCTGATCACTGTGCAGGATACACCTCCATCCCTTTTACATGTGTTTTTTTGACATTTTAAATCACACGTTCCTTGCTTAATTTTTTAGAAACAGAATAACAGAGTGGGAAGTACTCGCCATGTGAATGAATATGCCAGTTATCATGCATGTTACAAATAGTGTGATTGCTTCTGTTGTGGTGTCTTAGACTGGAAGGTGAACTATCTCATTAAGATAAAAGTTGAAGTATCTTTCCGTGTTTTAGTCTCCGTGTGCTGGTGGCAAATGTATGTCTGAATGAAACATTAAACAAGGCTTTTGACACACTGAAGTGTTTTCAAAAGTTGCATCACTAATTATTAACTGCAAGAGAATTAAGTTTGTTTTTCAGTGGAACACTGGCTTGTTAGGAGTCAAAGAGACACTCGTTTGACAGTATGATTATTTGCAACTTGGAAAATAAGAGCATTCTTTCTCAGAGGGTAGTCAAAGGTGTGCTAGTAAGGACAGTTACTGTATGGAACAGAAGTATCCATAACACCCAAATGTATTTGCCATGCAACAGTCACACATAAAAGTGCCTATTCAAAATAGCCAGAATTGATGCAATATGAGCTAGTTGTGTATGCATCTATATTAATTTGCAACAGGGTAAATCAAATGAAAATAGCTATTTGCTAACCAACTTACTGGCCATTAGGGGGCCCGATAAGATGAAAATGAGCTTCTGTAATTGCTACGTTTTAAGCACTTAGTGGAAATTAAATAATGCAGAGATGTTTTGCATGTTGAAAAACAACTGCCCTTAGCAAAGAAGCTCTCTCACTACTCCTTCCATGCAGCTATGTTTGCTAGCAGCCATACAGCTGGAGAAAGCTTTGAAGAAGGGAACTTGGGGGTCTTGATGGACGGCATGTTGAATACAAAACCTTCCTGTACAAAACCTTGTCCCTGTAACTAAGAAGTCAGGAAAAGGTGCCAGGAGACCTGCGTGGATGAGTAAGGAACTCATGTGCAAGCTCCGCAGAAAGAAGAAAGTACACGATATGTGGAAAAAGGGTCTGGCCACTTGGGAACAATATAAGAATGTAGTCAGGGACTGCCGAGATGCGACCAGGAAGGCTAAAGCCCACCTGGAGCTGAATCTAGCTAAGGAGATAAAGGATAATAAAAAAGGGTTTTTTAAGTACGTTAACAGCAAAAGGAAGGCTAGGGAGAATGTGGGCCCCATACTAAGTGAGGGGGGTGTTCTGGTAACGGGGGATGCTGAGAAGGCGGAAATACTGAACGCCTTCTTTGCCTCTGTCTTTAGTGAAAGGGCTCTCCCCCAGGAATCCCAGTCCCCGGTGGTTGATGAGAGAATCTGGGGAATGGGAGATTTCCCTTTAGTCAGGGAAGAGGTGGTCCGTGAGTGCTTAGGAAACATTAATGTCCATAAATCCATGGGACCTGATGGGGTGCACCCGCGGGTGCTGAGAGAGCTGGCGGAGGTTATTGCTAAGCCGCTCTCTGTAATTTTTCAAAGGTCTTGGAGAACTGGGGAGGTGCCTGAAGACTGGAGGATGGCCAATGTCACCCCAGTCTTCAAAAAGGGCAAGAAGGATGACCCGGGTAATTATAGGCCAGTCAGCCTCACCTCTGTCCCAGGGAAGGTGATGGAACAGCTTGTGCTGGATGCCATCTCCAGACAACTGGGAGAAAAGGAGGTTATCAGGAGTACTCAGCATGGGTTCACCAAGGGGAGGTCGTGCTCGACCAACCTGGTGGCCTTTTATGAAGATGTCACTAGCTGGGTGGACGGGGGGAGAGCGGTAGATGTAGTCTACCTTGATTTCAGTAAGGCTTTTGATACGGTCCCCCATGACATCCTTATAACAAAGCTGAGGAAGTATGGGATAGATGAGTGGACGGTGAAGTGGATCGAGAATTGGCTGACTGGCAGAGTGCAGAGGGTTGTCGTTGGCGGTGCGGTGTCTGGCTGGAGGCCTGTGACTAGTGGTGTCCCCCAGGGGTCTGTGCTGGGTCCAGTCTTGTTCAACATCTTCATCAACGACCTTGATGAGGGGATAGTGGCCACCCTCAGCAAGTTTGCTGATGACACGAAGCTGGGAGGATTGGCTGACACGCCTGAAGGCTGTGCGGCCATTCAGAGAGACCTGGACAGGCTGGAGAGCTGGGCAGTAAGAAACCGGATGAGGTTTAACATAAGCAAGTGTAGAGTCTTGCATCTCGGTAGAAATAATTGCATACACCAGTACAGGTTGGGGGAAGACCTGCTGGAAAGGAGCTCTGCTGAGAGGGACCTGGGCGTCCTGGTGGACGACAGGTTGGCCATGAGCCAGCAGTGTGCCCTTGTAGCCAAAAAGGCCAATGGCATTCTGGGGTGCATTAAAAAGAGCGTAGCCAGCAGGTCAAGGGAGGTGATCCTCCCCCTCTTCTCTGCCCTGGTGAGGCCTCATCTGGAATACTGTGTCCAGTTCTGGGCTCCCCAGTACAAAAAAGACAGGGATCTCTTGGAAAGAGTCCAGCGGAGGGCCACAAAGATGGTGAAGGGCCTGGAGCATCTCCCCTACGAGGAGAGACTTAGGGAACTGGGTCTGTTTAGCCTTGAGAAAAGAAGGCTGAGAGGGGACTTGATCCAGGTTTATAAATACCTGGGGTGTGGGAGCTATAGTGGCGAGGCTGGTCTCTTTTCAGTAGTGCGTGGGGACAGGACTAGGGGCAACGGGCTGAAACTCCAGCATAGGAAGTTCCGCACGAATGTGCGCAAGAACTTCTTTACGGTGAGGGTGACGGAGCACTGGAACAGGCTGCCCAGGGAGGTGGTGGAGTCTCCTTCTCTGGAGATATTCAAGACACGCCTGGACGCCTACCTGTGCGACGTGGTGTAGGCAGCCTGCTTTGGCAGGGGGGTTGGACTCGATGATCTCTAGAGGTCCCTTCCAACCCCTATAATTCTGTGATTCTGTGATTCTGTGATTCCTTGGAGACAGCTCAGCACCATCTGGACCTGCTCTTGGGCAAGCAGTTCTGTGTGGCCCTGCTTGAGTAGAGGCTTGGATGAGGTGGTCTACAGAGGTCCTTGCCAACCTCAGCCATTCTGTGGCTCTGTGATCTCAGTGCTAGTCAGTTGTACAATACAGCCCTGGTTGTACGAAGGGAAATGAAAAGTACAAATGTGTGCATTTAAGTATACAAATCCACTGATCTTTCACATGGCATTTTAGTCAAGAGTTGTATGTTATTCTTACATCCATATAATTATATCTAAAATAAGAAAAATAGCATGCTCATTTAATGTTTTGGAAACAAAGCTGTCATGATGGAAGTGTGGTATATGGTGAAACTGTGCAAGACCTCTTTCAGGGAAGCATTTAAAAGGCTGTGAAGTACTACTAGGTTTTAGTCTTGGAACTGAAAATAACAATAGAAGATGAAGAAATTAGTAACTAGACTTGTTCATCCGGTTAATCATTTATCTGTGCACTGCCAGCAAGCCAGTCTCTTCCAAATTGGCTCTTCTTCATAGATAAGGGTCTTTCCTTGCACGCACAGGTCATAGTTTTAAAATTAGTTGTTCCTGGAAAGGAAATCTGAAGTTCAGACAATGGTGGCAGAAAATCCAAGTGCTTGCAGATGTATTTTATCTTTTAAATAATATTATATTAAAGGCAAAGGGGAAAAAAGTGTTTTCTTCCTTCCTTTTTTTTTTTTTTAAATTTTTTTTTTTTTTTTAATACTGACTATGAATAAATTAGCAGAGAGTTATGTTGACCCTTCAGCAGCTGTCCCCCTGTGGTCTATGCAACTCTTTAGTATTACAAGGATCAGTACTTTTTGAAATCTCTGGACTGGTCAAGGCACATTTGGAGATTTGTTACTGTTCCCCTTGTAATTGGAAACTGTATTTATAAGTCAAAAATATTTGAGTTGTGTGATGTGATCTGTGATCTTTCCTGTAAAACAGTTACCTCCTTCCAGTGCATTACCTTTATTGGCAGTCTAAAGGCTTTTCTAATGGGTAGCTTAGTAGAGCTTCTTTTTCTAGGTCAGTCTCAGTGTTGGTAACATGAAAACACAAACGATGGTATCACACTGTTGTCTGCACAAAGTAGAAGGAAGCAGTAAAGAGGAATTCAGCCACTCCAGTGTCTTTCACAACTGCTCCCAGAAAGGTGACACGTTTGGTTCAGAGCCAGGTGTGGAGAACTACAGGGCTTGAAGTCTATGGATATCTTTGTTTGCTCTGTAATTAATATAAGCTTTGTTCCTCATAAATTGCTCAAGAATGGATATAAGTAAAGTATAGACCATTTATCATGCATCCTTTACAGAAGTAGTCTTCTGTCTTCCTTGGAAGCATTCACCATTCCTATTGCCACTTTGTATAACCAACTTCTAGTTATTTTCTCATGCCTAATAAGTACTGACCTTTTCAACTGTTATGTTTCGAAGGATTGAGCTAATGGTATCACCTCTAAGACTCTTCATGGAAGTCTCTCATGCCCATCTTGCTACTTCAGATTTTTCCAGTATGGGAGCAGTGTGAGGACTCCTTGGATTTTCATGGTTTTTTTGCATGTCTGATACAGTGTTGGTATTAAGACCTGAAATAAGAAAAGTGGCCTAAACTTCTGGAAACTGTATAGTTCATTCAGAGAGTCTCTCTAAACTGAGGTGTATCATGTGACGTTTGGTTGAGCTTATCAGAACTGAAACTCCTTTTGTGCTTTCAGTTTCTCCTGTGGCAGCTGCTTTCGACCTTGTATTTAGCAGTCTTCCTTCTTGAATTTAGACATCACTGTTGAAAGTGTGAACCCCTCAAGAGAGCAGTGATTTAGAGAACCTACCTGTCTTATCACCTAAGAATATGTCAGTTAAACCTTTTTTCATGTACTGCCTATCACAGTTAGGGTAAGTGTTATGATTGAAGTTCACATTAGGAATATAATATAATAACTCAGGGCACTTGTCATTTGTGCCAAGTCTGATTTTTTTTGTTGATTGATTTTGGCTAAGTATGTAGATCAAAACTGAGGCATGTGGCCCTTGCTTGAGATCGTTACCACATCCAGAACTGAAGACAGAAGCTGAGGGGTTTGAGATGTCATGTACTTTCTGCAGTGACCGCTGCAACTATTACTGGTAATCTCTCTGAGCATGCTGTACTAACCCTAGTGAAGGAGAATGATGTACAATTGAATTGGTAGAGCCATCTTAGAGTAGAAGAGGGACATATTAGGAAAACACAACAACAAAAAAGCAGCCAGCCCATGCCTGCAGAGGTGCCCAGTGGTCTTCTTCCACAAAGGGAGCAAGACCTTAGTAACTAAGCTCACTAAACATTTCCCTGATCCTTAAGCATGACCTCTCTCTCTAGGTTGTATTTAAGCTAATTGTTTTTATCTCCTGGCAAATGGATGCCGTCAAATGCCATGCACAATAGCTTGACAATAAACAGCATTAATAATGCCACTTGAGCTCTGTTTTGTTCTCTGGGCTTTAAGATGCTATCAGTTGGAGGAATTGGAGGGGATGCTGCAGTACCTGGTGAGGGAGAATGTGGAGCTGGTGACCCACATTCTTCCTCCAAGTGTACTGCCCTTTACAGTTACTCGTTTCTGTCTGCTCTGGGCTGACAGATTAATAACCATGACAGATCTAACATAACCATTGACAGTTTTGTTTTATGACTATCTCCAAAACGATTGTGTTTTTTTTACCTAGGCTGTGATGTTTCCACACCATCAGTCTGTCTGAAGCTAATGAAGTACTTTATGGCCGCTTGTAGAACAGATTCCATTGTTCAATTTTATGTGCTCTTTCTAATTAATTTGCAAGATGATAGCAACAGCTGATAGTTTTTTTTCATTGTTGATCCCACTATTATTTT
The DNA here is from genome assembly GCF_039878825.1 of Excalfactoria chinensis. Classification (NCBI taxonomy): domain Eukaryota; kingdom Metazoa; phylum Chordata; class Aves; order Galliformes; family Phasianidae; genus Excalfactoria; species Excalfactoria chinensis. The sequence continues at coordinate 108,117,884 of NC_092826.1, forward strand.
CTTTGTGGAGTCACAAGTATAGATAATCCAATATTTGTGTTATCTCGGTGTTTCTCCTATTGGGAAAAAAAAAACAAACCCAACCTGTTAATAAGCAAATTCAGAAATCCTGTTGCAGCAGTATGGAAGTGTGGAATAGGAATATAATACACGGCATTATGGTTTTATAGTAAACTATATAGAGAGCAACAGATGTATAAAAAAAAAAGCCTGAGTGATGTATTACCATTATAGTGTGAGAGGAGAAAAAATTAACCTGCTCTTGCATGAATAAATTTCACTGGTCTCATGAATAGCTTCACAGAATTTAAAATAATCCTTCTGTATAATGAATTTGCAAGCTAATTGCTCTTGGATTGCCACTGTGTGATATAACTCTGTCAGTCTGGAAGTGTTGAAAATTTTGCCAAAGTTGTGAAGTGGATCCAGCTGAAACCAGAACTGAACGGGTTTCCTAATCAATATATCTGCAGATTGTTGCAGTGTATTATTCCAGGCAATATCTGTGATAACTGCTGTGTTTTATCCTTTCTTTTTTTTTTTTTTTTTTTTTTTTTAAACAATAGAGTTAGAAGTGGCAGATGGTAGTTAATGATTAACATTCCTAGTAAACAAACTTTTGCATGGATATATTTAAAGCGGTTGTGTGTATATAAATAGACAGGGAGCATGAGCTATGCAAGTATAATTGAATTACATTAGCATAACTTAAGTAGGTTTGGTAAATACCAAACACCTTAATTAACTTACACAGTATTAGGAGGTTAATGATATACTCCTGCTACAAACGATTCTTCAAAGTGTTTGGCAACATGGCAGTTCAGAGCCAAGCTAATTCATGGTACCCCACCCTTTGTAGCTGATGTACAGCAGCTTAGTTAAATCTTGTACTTCAAGCCTGGCCTCTGCTGTGATTTCTCAATGTGTAAGCGACACATGGGAAGGCCTAGAAAGCTCCCTCTGGAGTGAGGTTTGTGGTCTCGTGTACTCAACATGACACTCAAGGACAATTTCTGTCTGTCTTCAGCTGCAGTTTTTGCAATCCTTCCTCTTTCTAACTTCTTATTTATATATATATATATTTGCTGATGCAGTTTCTGCAAAAAAATATGCAAATTGCATCCTATAGTCAGTTGAAGAAGTCTAATTGAATCTCATTGTTGGAACTGTCAAATCAGTGTCCAACCTGAGCTGTGGATCTTTTTAGTTAAGCATATATTGTTCACTGATACTTACTCTAAAATCTGAATAGTGGGGTTAGAAGCCTGATTGAAAGCCAGTAGTGGAAGCCAGAGTCTTAATCATGCTGAGTAAAGTAAACAAAGAATGTTGCTACCAGTTTAGTTAATTACTTTAAAAATACTGGTGAGTCAGGAAACAATATGCAAATTGGAGTGAAATTAATTCCTGTTGTATTTGACTGATTTGGAAAAAGCGCAGAGGATCTACAAGTGGTTGAAATTTATATTCTTCTCTCACATAGAAAACTGTTCTCTAAATGAGCTAGCATCTCTCTTGGGAAAGAAATGTGAATTTTGCTGACAAACTGAGGACTCTCAAAAGAAAAATGCGTGCTGACAGCTTGACCCAGTGGCCAACTGACTGATTTATTTCTCTTTTTATTTCTATTTTAGATGCTGAAGAATACCAGCCTCCAATATGGAAATCGTACTGTAAGTACACCAGTAAAAGGAATAATAGTACCTTACCAATATGTCACTGTTATGTCTTTTTCCTTTCTTTCTTTGGCAGGGGGGGGAAACCATACATGTCCAATATGACTGTAGAAATTACTAAATGGGACAATAAATGAGACAACAGTGAAATCTGAATCTTTCTGGGTCCCTCCCTATAGCGCAAATACAGCAGGATTTTGAGTGACAGATTCTCTGGTTTGCCTCGCTGATGTGTAAATCTGTGTTTTGTGGCTTTTCTTTTGGGGGCTCCAAAGGTAGAGGTTAATGCTTCATGCATTTACTAAGCAGAAGATTTGAGTGTACTTGTCTTTCTATATGAGTTGTCGATTCACTTTAAGATAATAATATTTTTGATCCTGAACAATATAAGATGCTTTTTGAAGTGGTTTAGAAAGTAGTGACCCTATGATCAGTTCTGAGAACCTTCCTGTTTGCTACTGGAGTAGTCATCTACATAGAGTGCAATTCAGAAATGAATATTTTATGCCCTTTTTTGCTTTGTATGTTTTAATAAATCAGTACAGATCTAAGACAGAATATTACCTTTTAAATCCTTGTTAAAGATGGATTTTAGATTTGATCTTATTTTGGACACTTACAGAAACTTAAGTGGAAATGTAGCTTTGGGTGTGTTTTTTTTCCCCACTGATTTCAGATGCATAGCTATCCTAAATGAAAGCTGACCCTCTTATTTTGGCAACTTCAAACAGTGCAGCACCATTACGGAAATGGAAGAATAAAAAGGAACACAGTAGTTACATGCCTATACATGTACAATTCTAAATACTTGTTGGCTGGCTTTCGTGCACATTGCAGTATACTTCAAGGCACCGCCTACATGAGAATGACATTTTACCTCATAGTAGACTGGGATTCTTTCATCCGCAATTTGAGTATACCATTAAATTACAATGATTGATTGCTCCTCAGAAAACTGTTTTCCAGAGACTTTTGTTTTTGTTGTTCCAGTATATTAAATATATGAGAAAAACTTCCTTAAAAGTCAACAGAAATGTATTTATTTTAGTTGGACCTGCCTGGTGTACTTTGAAGAGTATTTGGAGAAAAGTAGATGCTTGAGTATGTTCTTTTAGTATAAAAACCAAGCTTACATAAAGTCAGTGGAAAAACTGTCATTGACTCTGATGAGATCAGGATGTAAAATGACACTAAGGGAGCTTTCTATAGAGGAAAACTGGCAAAAACTAACAGGGAATAAGCACATGCCTTTATATACCTTATCTTAGTCATCTCACCTGTGCAGCAGGCAGGTCAGCGCATGCAGTGAAAAAGTTTGGTTACATTTGCCTGAGAGTTTACAGATAATACTTTAAAACATACACAAACAACAACAAAAGCACAACAGGATGAACTAACAGAATATGAGTGTATAATTTCCTATCTGGATGTAAGTAGGGTGCCAATATTGTGGCAATGACAAAGTCAGCATCTCAACACCATGCATGAATGACTTAGGAAAAGGTTGCCCAGCTCCAAAATTCACATAGTAGTTTAAGCCTACAGAGATGTATTGCTGATACTACTTAGACACAGACTAATGTTTTTCATTGCAATATTGGATAAAATGCACTTCTTTGCTCCTCTAGAAAAATCATCTGTTCAATTAATTGTAGAAATGATGACCAACGATAGCATTATTCTGTGATGCAGACTCCTCCTGTCTCATCAAGTTTAGATGAGTACATGCATTTTACTCTTAGCAGTCAATGCTTTCTGCCTATTTAACGATTGTTTTATGTGTATTTTGGCTAGTGACTTTTTTTCCATGTTTGCTAATATACTATTAAAATACTTTGCGTATACTTTAGACTTCTTTTAAAACAGCTGCATAGATGCGCTATGTGGTCTTTCATTGACGTAATTATCAGTGCTTCAGCTCTTCCAGCTTTGAATCAAAGGCAGATTTTCCAGTTTGTGCAGGCAAAGTATTCAGTTAAACAGTATCCATGGGCAAAGTCCAGTCAAAGCAGAACAGCTTTCAATATCCAAGTGTTTCATTTGGTATAATTCGCTTGTTTCAGCTGGATTTGGAAAAGATGCACAGTTCTAATTCAGAAGATATTCACTTGTTTATGAATAACTGTTAGAAGGAATGTAGTTTTCACAGATCTGTGCTCTGTTGTAAAGTAGTATGGCAAGGTGCAGAGCCACAAAACTAAGGAATTCTATAAGGCATTGTCAGGCAGAAGGCAGTGCATTTCTTCACTACTTTATAAAAACAATTATTGGATTTTTTCCTCTCCATTGGAGCGTCACTGAGCAGTAGTCATAGATGAGTTAAAATAGAAAGCTCAAGTTGCTGGCACACTGCAGATTGAAAAAGGTATGAAGATGTTGGTGATGATAGTCCGCCTTCTCTGGCAGAAGAGGTTGACTTCTGCATGTCACCTCTATGTTGCTTACACAGAGCAGATCTTATAATTAGATGTTCTTGTCTAAAATACTTAGGTCGCTCCAAAAGTAATGCTTACTGTTTATTTCCGTGGAAACTACAACAGATACAAAGAACATGAAGAGTTTAATATAGTAAACTCACGGCTAAGAAACTGTTTTGATATAGCCAATGCTATCAGCTATACATTTTCACCGGTGATGAATAAAAAGGGCTTGCATGCCCTGCTTCTGAAAATCTGCACCAGCAGAAGTGACCCACTATTTCACACCTGCTATGATAGTGGCATTGCTAAGAAAATGTTACCCACACAGTCCATCATTCCTTGGCCTGAACAGAAGGAAACTGGAAGTAGCCAAATCCAGATATTCAGGTGGTGTGCTGCTTCACAGTCTGCAAATTGATATAAGGGCTGGTGTTATCATGTTTCAAGTGAAAGGCTGTCTTCTATGGTTTGAGCCTTCAGCTGAATCAGAGTCACAGTGTGGTGTTAAGAGCTTATGGTTTGTCTGGGTCCCAGGAAATCCAGAAGGATCCCCCTTTCCTATTGCACATCATGTTACCTGCTGAGGGCTGTGACTTGAACTTTTTTTCAATGGGGAATTCACACATTGCTACTCCATGGACTGCTGTTCTGACCCTGGCTCATAGCAGTGGCACCACATCTCTTCAACAGTAATAATGTGATCCAAGAAACTGCCACCTTCAGCCTCACTGTAGTTCAGTAGGTCCTAACAAACCTGCATACAGTGTTCTTTCCACTCTTGTGTCAGCGTTTGTGGGAGCCACCTGGTGCAAACTGCAGTATTCCAACCAACATTTCCAATGCAATGAAGCAGCTATTGAGCTACATGCATAGATCCCTGCTGATTTGTGTGAATGGGCTGGTTGTGATAGTTTTCATTTCATGCTATGACAGCTGTGCATGGTTATCTAGAACATGGTTTGTTTTTCATGTTGCTGTTGTCACTGCTGAAACGCACCATCTCACTGTGCTTGCTTCCACTGTTTGGTCTCCATTAGCATTCAGAAAGTGTCAGTGAATGTCAGTGGGCGCCATTTTTTCTTCATGGAGGAATTCAGTGTCACATTTTTGCTTCATATGCACTTTCATGTCAGCCACCATTTTGTCAGACTGCCCCTCTGCTGCCGTCTGTCATGTGGCAACAACATATAATGGAACACTATCAGGAATTTTTAACCTCTGCTGCCATGCCACCAGCATCAGCCTCTGACACTGTGGCTGGCATAATAAAACAGGAAGCATTAATTTTATCAGCCAGTGTTAGAATAGAGAATTTACCTTATTTATTCTGAGAGACGAGTCTCAGCTTCTCTCTGGAACAGAAGAGCTGTATGTATTCTAACAAGTTAATTTATATCTCAAAGAATTTTTCCCTTAGATATTCTATAATCAATTAAAGTTTTGCTACCTTTGTGCACTCCCAGGTGATTATGATACTGTGAATGTTGGCAAGCTATTTGAATTATTAAGCTGATAAAAATTGTCCAAGGGACATTTAAAAGATTCTTTTTTTTTCTTTTCCTATTGCACTGCTGCATTTTGGTTCAATGTATTGTCCTAGTAGTGCTATGCATTTCACTTGCATCTGATGCTGGACCAGAAAGTTACTTCCAGTCTGATGCTGTTCTCTAAGCAGTAATAATACACTGTTCTTTTTTGGGTGCTGTTGACTTCTTGTGAGGTTAATTTTCTCTGGGCTAGAATAACAATGCATCAAGCGTAATCCTTTTTATAAGCAAAGTGAGTTTGTCTCTAACCTGCCTGACAGTTCTAAATGCTGAGATAGACTGGGTCAGATGTCAATCACTGCTTACCACTGTATTAAATAAGTATGTTTTTATATTATTTCAGTCAACCATATCCTTATGAATTGGATTCTCTTTTAAGATTTTCAGCAGTGATGAGGGAGAAATGAGGCAGAAAATCAAGGCTAGGATGTCACCGGGGGAAGTGAATAGAGGAGGGTCAAAATCTTTCTGAACTTCTGACCATCCACTGGACTCTGCTGAGGTCTCAGCAGTGTGTCAGTCTAAGCGGTGAGTGCCCAGCAAATATAATGAAATCAGGCAGAGCTGTGGGATGTTCTGTGTTTCTGAAATGAGGTCACTTAATGAGGTGTCTGCTCATTGGAACTTAGCTTTAGGGCACGTTTTTATCGAGTCACCTTAGCCATCATATTTCACTTGTATTCATATCTCATCTGCAGATTTTCACATAGCAATCATTTGAAGTAGTAACAGGAGAGAACCTTCCTGGAGAAGAGCACAGCTTTCTAGACCACTGTATTTGCTTTCCTCTGTAATGCCCCATTCTGTGGAATATTGTCTTTCCTAGCTCTTCACTTACCTGCCCTTTTGTTGTTTTCGTCTCCTCCACCCTTGTCTTGCTGAGCATCATTTCTGAGTATTCGTGCCTGTTCTTGTTGTTTCTCTCTCCTTGAACTGCTTGGTATCTCTCACCATCATGCCAGTGATGGGTCTCAGTCCTTTCTTTCTGTTCCCAGTTTGTCTTCTTTCCTTCATTCTAATGGTTCTGCATCTCTCTCCAGTAGTTCTACTGGGCTGTCTCTTTGTCAGTTTGCCTTTCTGCTTAAAGTTAATATAACCAAATCTGAATTCATTCATTCATTCGCAGTGTTTTCTGTGATTATGAACAGTCACAGATTCTGCTGTGCTTGTTACCTGGGGGCCCTTTTCTCATCCTGCACACTTAAGATAGCATGTAGATTATTATTGTTCATTTGTATAGTAGCAATCTTAGTTTATTTTCCTCTGTTGTATTTCTAAATTAGATATCTTTCTCAGTTCAGATTATTGTGCAGATTAATTACTTGAGAATGATGGCAGTCTTCTTCAGGCTGTGCGAAACACAGTTGTTAGGATGGTTTGTCCTTCTCATACCCATCATGAATCCCTGAACTGATTGATTAGACTGCATTCTATCAATATCTGCTTTTCTGTGTTTGCTTTCAAATTTTTTTTGTATAACCACCCTCTCTTGTTAGACATTCACAGAATCAGAACTGTAGGGACTGGAAGGGACTTTTGGAGATCATGTAGTCCAACTCCTTACTAAAGCAGGTTCCCTAAATAAGTTATGAAGGAAAGTGTTCAACCAGGTTTTTAGTATCTCCAGAGAAGGACCATTTCACTGCCTCTCTGGGCAGTGTTCCATAACCCTCAAAATAGAGAAGTATTATTTGGTATTATTTTTGTGGAACTTCACAGTTCACCTCACTGTCCACCCATCTATCCCACACTTCTAAGCTTGCCTACAGGGATGTTATGGGAGACAAAGCCAAAAGCCTTGCTGAAGTCAAGGTAGAAAACACATACTGCTCTCCCCTCATCTACCCACTCAGTTATAACATCCTAGAAGGTTACTATATTGGTCAGGCATGATTTCCCCTTGGTGAATCTATGCTGGAGACTGCTAACATTCTTTTCTTACTTTTGTGCTGAAAGAACATCTGGAATAAACTGTTTCATTCCTCCCTTTGTTTTGTGAAATGCTGATGCTTCTCCAGTGATAGCAATATCATCTCTGGACAATCTAAACTAATGCCTGATTTAGTGGTTGGCAACCTTGCGTGCAGCAGGAGCATTGGAACTAGGTGAGGTCCCTTTCAGCCCAAACCATTCTAGGATTCTGTGATCAGCCTTGGCAATCCTTTCAGACATTTCAAAGAGCTCTTTACTCTTCTCATTTATTCTGAGTGCAGCATGTAATAAGTTAGGCTTCATATGTATTCTTCAGACCTATTTTTCCAGCACCACAGCTATCAAGGTTATTTTAGAAACAGCTTCATCAGCTTAATTTGCTCTGTCAGTTAATATTTAACAGTTTTGATTACTGAAAAATGGGATTTTTATAAAGTATAATTTTTCAATTAAAATTTAAATGAATAAATGGGGAAATACATCTTTCATTTAAAATAGCGAGGAAGCAGTCTTGTACTTGCAATATTTTGAATCCATAGAGTACATTTTCCCTACTGGATAAGTATGGGGAAATAAAATAAATGCTTCTTTACTATGTTTAGTATTAAGCATTGTGGTGGTAAGCATCTGTACCTTGCTGAATCAGCTGTTATGCTGATTTCAGACATTCAGAAATGGTCTCTTAAAACTGTAATACTGAGATACAGAATAATCAGGGTATTAAGGAACGGTCTCTGATTTTTTTAGCATATTTTTCGTGCTTTACTTGACAGTTTTTTTGGATACACAACTAACTTGATCAGAAAGGAGTGAAAGGAAAGCTTTTCGTTTTACTTGGTAACACAATTGGAAGAGGTAAGAAAGCCCAGAAGCCGTGATAAATCTTCTGCAAAAGTAGCAGTAGGTCTGGCAGTGCTTAGTGAAACAGGTTAAGTCTAAATTCTTAGAACATATTCAGAGCTGGAGCTCATACATAGGTGTTAAAACTGATGGGGGATATGAGATGTTACGAACTCTCCTGTTGTGTCCCTCCTATGAACCAGGGATGCAGAGATCAGTTTGGGAAAGGATATGGTTTTTTTCCACCTTGACATTAGCAAAAAACAAACTCCCCAAAGCTTTCATATCCCCTGAAAGAGAAACTTATGTGCAAGCTGAGGGCTTTCTCACTTCTCGTGTTTAATTGCAGCTGTTTCTAGCCCTATTTAAAGAGAAGATGCAGAAGAGAAGGTGCTGAAGAGCAACACCTACCATTTCCATACCTTTTCTGTGACAGGATTCCTGTATTTACCAAATCTACTAGCATTAGTTTCCTTCCATAATTTACCACCTTTTAGGGCATAATTCAGAGCTTCACAAGCATCATGAAGAACCCTTCCCTAGGAACTCAGTCTTTGAAAAAAATTCCAAGGCACAACATCATCTTTCCAAATACAGTATACAGAAGGCCTTTCTCAAGGGAGTCAATCCCAGCCTTTGGGATTTTTACTGGAGTTATGGAGAGACAGTCTGTCTGCACTGGAATTGATTACTGTCACTGTATGTCAGCTCCCTCTCATGACTTTTGAGTGGAAAGGAGGGGAAGGATCTCATTAGATACATGAAGGAAAGAGGCTGGGGGCCAGGGTTCAGCAGCTACCCCTGGCCTCAGCTCTTTCTCCTGCAGCTTTCAGAAGACTTGCAAAATTGATCTTGGGCCATTTGAATGTGGCATAATTGTTTTGTTCACTTCCTCATAAATAGTCACCAGGAAATCTTAGAAAGAAATTACAAGATGACGGTGGGCTCTTTCAAATGGGCTGAATGTTTACTTGCCCTATCCAAAAAGCACAAGTACTGCCAGTAAGCATTCTGTTCTTCTTCAGACGCAATATGTGCGGAAGTGAGATGTCATCCTGAGATAAACTTGAAAAATCCTTCTAGCCTTTTTTCTTTTCTTTTTTTTCTGATATAGAGGCAATAACGATTCTAAAAGGAAATAATGATTCTAAGAGTTAAAACAATATTCAGTTCTACTGTTTTACAGGTCAGCAAACTAGTCATGTTTTCATATAAATGACTTGCGCATCCCTAAATAACTCAGTTTGCTGTCTTTGCATTTGCATTTTTCTCTATAGCCTGTGGCTAAAAGACTCGTCTGAATAAAAGTTTGTGTATGTTGCCGTCTTCTAATTATCTGTACATTTTTGTCTTTGACAGTGTATCAGTTACAACAGGAGGCACCACGTCCCAAGAGAATCATCTGTCCTCGGGAGGTCAGTTCCTCTTTCACTACACCTTGTTAAATCTGATGAATTGTCAGCAGCATCATTACCAAAAAATCTTTTGTACAGTCTGAGGGTAGTATTCTCTTTAATTTTTCTAAGCCATTATTTTCTACAATCACTTTCCTTGAAGTTGATTAATTGAAGCAGATTAACACTTGCTAATTGGGCACAGAAGACTCATTCTACCACTAGAAGCGCCTTATTGGACAAATACTCCTAATCCATTGCTTATTGTACTCTTCTGTAAAGTACCTCAAGTATTTTTTGTTTCCTTGTCAAAATGGAGCAGCAGGTATATTTTCTTCCAGCATCCACATACTAAAGTGCATGTGATGTGTTTCACTGTGACTCGTGTTGCTAAGTTTGTTGAATACATTTTGCTAAACTTCAAGTTCAAGCAAAAAAATAAGTTCAAGGTAAAATAGATGGAGAATTTGTCTCTGTCATAAAAAACATTAAGAAATACATAGGAGTGAATGTTTTACTGGGTCGTCTTGTCTCCTGTTTTCTTTTTCTGCATTTCTCCATCTCTTCTTAGTTAAATGTGTCATCTCCTCCAAATGCCCTGTGTAATAGTGATTGAAAACATATGGATGCTTCTCTGCTCAATCAATAAAGCTGTGATAGCCTCATCTTCTATAATGTCATGGACAAATTTTGTGCAAATAGAAATGTTGCACTTGTAATAGAAATACTGAACGCATAAAGTGATTACATGAGGTATAAAAGATTTCGTGAAAGGAGATGGAAACTGTGAATCGCTGCTATGATATATAGCTCTTTTTTTAAAACATTATCCCGAGTTTTGACCTGTTTTCCCACACTGTGTACCCACTGAAGAAGAGCCCTACCACAATGCTCTATCAAATATTAGTGGCTGCAGACTCAGGGCAGTTTTGTGGGGGGCAGAAGATTTTGTACCAAGGAACAGGTAGATGAAGTGAGTTTCCCAGGGTCATTGCAAAGTCAGGAACTGAATCCATTTTTCCCAAGTCCACAGAACACCTTCACTACAGGGCTGTTGCGTTGTTTTTTCTCAAGTGTCGTATAACATCTGTTTCAGAGTAGGATCTTGGCCTTAGACTGAAGGTCTTCAAGCTCTGTTTATTCTGGATGTTCCCAAGGCACACACACAGGATGGTCAGAAAGGCAAGCAAAACTTGGAGTGGGTGAACACTCCTGTCATTCCTTCTCCCTGGCAAAAACAAAGCTCGTGGAGAACGAGCATGCTGTAGCCATGTGGAGTTCTGCACGCATATGCTGCAGGGCTTTAGCAAGACTTTCCTCTCCAGAATTTTAGTGTCAAAGCAACAGGAAGGTCTCTTTGGCTGTGGTATTTTCAAAAGGTTTTTACTAAATGAGTATCACACGACAGGTATTAAACTATTAGTGATTTAGCTGAAAATATTTAAGATAAAGATTTTATTTCCTTGCAGGCTTACAGGAGTTTCTTGCTTTGTGTGAGTCAATAGCCTATCCAAGATCTTATTTAAGTTGCACACTGCAAATGCTTTGAGAAAGAACTTGTCTTCAGAAAATCTGATTGAAAAGCATAGACTGCTGAGGAACCTGTAACTACCATTTGAACTCATTTTTATAGGAATATAAATGACTTAGTCTGAAGGAAATTCATCCAAAATTTTTTATGCCTACTCAAATTAAAACATTTGTGCCTGCATGAGTGAGAATAAGGATCAAGGTAAACTGTGACTGTAAAGTATAATAGTGGTAGCATTCTTGTTCTGGAAACAGAAGTATCTATATAAGTAAGTGGAGTTGATGTGCAGTAGTGAAATCTTCTCCCTTATACTATGTTGAAATTGCTTCCTTATGTTCAAGAACATGTTATGTACAGTTGAAGTTATCCTTTTATTCCCTTAACTGATGTTTGAAGATCATACATTATTTACTTCATATTATATTGTATAAACAAAGTGAATAAGTAGTTGGCAAAGCGGTGCCTAGCAAAGTAAAGTACAGAAAGTCTGATTCATGTATGTGGGTTTGTTTCTGACTAATAAACCATTTTAGTGGCTCACTCTGATGGCAGTCCTATTTTGATCTGCTGGGGTTTTTTTGTTGCTGTTGTTTTGTGTTTTTGTTTTTGTTGGGGTTTTTTTTGCCTAAAAATAAGAAATTTCATTCAAAAGATGATCTTTGAGTTCTTGCTTCATTGGTGATTGGCTTTCTTTTTCCATGTTTATTTTTCTCTATAAGTTGGGACTGGGTCCTGATGTCTAGATTGCTCCCTGTGGCTCTTATTATTGGTTCTGTATAAAGCAGAGCTGTATATCAGTGTTACAGAGCATCACAGATTATTTTAAAGAGAAAATTCAGCACTACATTCTCATAGAACGTATTAACATCTCCTTAGCATACAGATTGTGGGGTGAGTGTATTCATTGCTTTTCCTCATTTGAGCTTGATGTTAGTGTCTTCTAATAATTGCTCAGGCTTGCCTCACTAAAAGCTATCTTATTAATATTGGATTTCTGTCCGTTGCGTAGAAAATATCTGAAAATCCAGTTTATTGTCATCAGTGAGAAAATATCATAATTGGCAATATGATAGTTACTTAGCATGCAGCATAATGCGCAACCAACATCTGGAGAGCAAGTGTCAGCAGGATGTGTGAATGACAGTGAAAAGATCTCTCTCTCCATGTGAATATAGGAACTGGACTTTGTTGAGGGTGTTCTCTTGTGTAATTTAGGATTCAAATTACTTCAGGCAAATGTGGTAAAAACTGCAAATTATTTTAAACCCTTCATGCTCATGGGAAGGTGTCTTTCATTCATAATTGCTGAATTCTGCTTGTTCTAAAGGAAATTCGGGCATCTGCTGAAAACAATATCTGTAGCACCAAAAGAGAAACTTGTGAAGCGTTGGTTGTTTTTGCTCTCACCACTTGGTGCTTTCATCATTTTTTCTGTCTTTTCTACTGTTGTTTTCCACATTTTCTGCATTCATTTGCTCCCCCATTTCCTCCTCATTGCTCTGCAGTCACAAAGGTTTTAGCCTCAGATCTCTGCAGTTTTACCATCTGATTTGTGTGGGTTTCCTGATTAACTATACTGTGGAGACAGAAATCACCTCTCTTGATATGCAACCAACCAGACTAAAAGCTAGGACCTTAAATAAAACATGAACATTTATATCTTTGTGTCTTTGTGCTTTGCTACCATGATTTTCTCTTCCTTTTCTGCCTGCATAAATATCTCGTCAGCAAAAGCAGGTCGTTCCTGCAATGGGAATTATATTGAATGAACTGTTAGGGCTTCAGGTATCTAACGGCTTTTAATTAATCACCACTGGCAGCACAAGTGGTGTGAATATCTACCTTCCCAATAACACTGGATTCCTGCCAATATCCTCATTTATAACCATATTCCTCCCAGCAGTGTTTTAATGATTTATTTTTTAAACAGAAAAAAAAAAAAGTTTAGTTTAAAAGCACCATTCAGGTGGAATGTAGCTCTTAAATATTGTGCTTGCAGATGCGAGTGTGGTGATAGGTGCCAAAGGATCAGATTCATTTTGTGAGAAGGCCGTATTATAATGCATCTGTTAGGATTTTGCCTATGGAAGTGGAGATTGAAAATGGCACCCAGAGTTTTATTATAAAGTATCTTTCTTAAATTTATTTTTAAGAAACAGTTCAGTAGTCGTCTATTCAAAAGTAAAGTATTTTAAAGAAAAAGAAGCTTTAGCGAAGTAGAAGAATGAAAGAAGGCTGATGTTGTTAGGTGGGAACATATTTGATAACTACCGATAAACAACAGGCACAGGTTACTTGTACAGCATCATTCAGTTACTCGCACCTCTGAATGCCACTCCTTTTCCAGGAAAGTCTTAATTGCTGACAGCATTTTTTGAGGCTGGTGAGTTCATCTGCATTAGACCTTTAATATTCCTAACAGTGTTTTGGCCACGCCAGTGTCAGCAGCAGTGAGAAACTTGTCTGAATTTCCCCAGTGTAGGCAAAGCCTTAGAGCCTTAACTTATATTATTATGTAGAAAGATGTCAGTTAATTGCCTTCCTCCTTGTTCTGAATTACAAATAGGTTGCATCAGAAGCAGAAATGATTTTCTCTGCCTCTAAAGCATCAAAATTATGGTTGTCTTTTTAAAAGCAAATATGATTACAAAAAAACTCTTTACTGTGGAAAGATTCAATATATATATATATATATATATATTTAAGTAATTCTAAGAGACAAAATAATAATTATATATCCAAAAAGTGCTGCTGAGAATCTTTAACCATCCAGAGGGTCAGGAACTCATTTTGACCCTTTTGATATCCATTACTCAGATTCATCAAAACAAGTGTATAGTTAGTGGCATTTCACAGAGCATTGCTGTTGAAATGGTCACTAGCAGGTTTATGATTATATTGCCATCTCACTGTATTACATGCATACAGAATTATTATGCATCTCCAAAATTCAACTACTGCAAATTGTTCTTCATTTGCTATCTGCAAAGAGTCTTCTTGATGCTGGGATTTAAGCTAGTAAACAGCAATTAGCAGAGTATGAGTTAAGCAATAGCAGTATGGAAAAATGCCTTAAGAATGCTTTTGTCAGTCCACCTTTCAGGTATGAAAATATTTTATATTTGTACAAAAGGAAAAAAAAACTTTAAAGCAGTCAGTTCCATAATTAGGTAAACTTGAGCAAGGTTATTGAAATTAAACCTTATCTGACTGCATAATAAGTATTTAATCATTGCAATAAGTCTTTCATGAATTTCCTTACCTTGCTCACTTAATGACCTTTACAAGTTGACTATTTTCTTTTTCTCCTCTGCCTTTGTATTTCTAAGAACAATGTCCATACTGAAGTAAGTACTTGAGAACTGTAAACTGGCTGTAAAATTGGTGGTAAATAATGAGAGTAAATGGTTATTTTTATGGCATTTGTTCAAATCACTCTACTGCAAAGAGTCAGGCAGAGCCATAACATGGTGTCTCTTACTGTCTAGAATTATTCAGAATATTACATTATCTTTTCCTTAGAAGGAAACCTCAGAACACACTCAGTGACACACCGTGATACCCCATTAGCCAGCAATTAAATGAAAATGAGCAAAGTTGTTCTGAAACCTATTTTCATTAATGAAAGTGTTTGTATATATAAGACTTAATGGAGCCTATACCTTCATGTTCTTACAGTGTTGCTGCTGCTTTAATTATGTTTTTAAAATCCTGTATTAATGATAGAATCAACAAAGAGGACACAGCAGTTGTCTGTGGGTTGCAAGTGGAGCTTAAGGAGTATTTTGAATAGACACTGGCAAAAGGAAGAATGTTCTTCAGCTGAAATGTGTAGTGAAAGTAGAAAGTGTGGCTGCATTGGAGGAAAATGAAAATAATTGAAGGCTGGGAAAAATCTGGCTAAAATATTGCTTGTCCAAAATTTACTTGTATTCATCACATCAGGCAAAATTGTCATTTTTCCTCTATCTGGAGAAAAGTCATGAAGTCTCGCTCCCCAGCAGTAGAAGCCACATCATCCTGACCACAACAGTCTACTGACTACTGAGCAAAGGAAAGCTTTTTAAGTGTTCTGTGGGAGTGATTGTTAAGACTTCATGGAAATATTGACTACTAAACAAAATTAGAATAGGTTTGTCTATTCCAAATTAAATCAGGTTTGATTTACTGACGTTACAGGTTACAATTTCCAAATTAGCCTGTTGACACTCTTTGCCAGAGAACTACTGTGTGAATCAGTTGTGTTTATGGACCATACTGAAATGGAACAAGTAAAGCCATCTTTTTGGAAGACAGGTGGCAGCAAGCAAAAGTAATAACCAGCTGTCATAATGAAATGATGAGCTTGCTAGTTATCCCTCCCTTTTGGTTGAAAGTTTACTTGGGAAGTTTCACCCTTCCCTCCATTTCCCCTTGATAATGTAGCGCATTGTGATTTTGCCACTGCTGTAATTTTTAATCTAGTTTTTTTTTTATCTAGTTCTTTTTGTTTTGACACGATGTCAAATCTAAGTAGCTTTCAGTTATGTATCAGTTCTTATTTAGGCCACTATTCCTTCTTCTGGTTGAAATAATATGTAGAAGAGGGTCCCACTGTGTTTGCACTCTGATTGATACTTTGTGTGATGTCTGAATAGATGAGTAAATATAGAAACTACTTATTTGTCTGTATCCACCTGTGTATCTTACTTCTAGTCTGGTTATACGCACATGTATATAGCTAGATAAAGAATAATCAAATCAGTTAGTTACACGCTTCTGTTTGAAATACCACAGAGAAGTAGGTGTGATCGTAGCGAAGTCTGTATTAATTTCAAACAAGAACTCCTGAGTTTTCAGGGTTCAAAATGAAAATTCAGAAGTTTTGCAATTTAATTTTTTGTTTATAACTTTGTTTACAAAATATATGCTAACTGTTAGAAATAAATATGATAATTTAACCTGTTCTGCCATAATTCAACTATACTCTCCTACTTGGTATTTAGCAGGTAATCCAATAAGACCTCTACATTTTTCCAGTCTGGAAAGCGTAGCTAGCAGTAGCTAAGATCCTTCGTTCCTCTTCAGACCTTGTAGATAACCTGACATGAGAGATGTCTGCTGTTTCTGGGTACAGAGCAGAAATGTCAATAGAGTCAATGATGGGAGATAACTAAGTTGATGATAGTGTTTTTGCTCCCATCCTTCTGCTGTCTCCATGGACAGGTGTTCTCCTGGTGTAATGAAGTAACAGTACATATCTCACTTCATGATAGAGCTTAATCAAGGCCCCCTCCTCTGAGTTTTCCACCTATTCTTAGTCACTCTTAGTTTACATGCCCTATTTCCTGATTTTCCTTCCTCACCCCCAGTCCCTGGTTTTGAACTGGTTTCTCCTGACTGATTTCCAGTCAGTCTCTGACAGACTGACTGGCAAATGTTCTTTGAGTAATTTGCAAGTACTTTCTCTAGGTCCTTTGCTGAAGGGACATGTTTTTACTTCAAATAGTAACAGTGGTCTGGTAAAGGAACATGGCCTTTGGGGATGTGCTAAGGCAGATAACGTAACACAGTGCATTTGTGAGGCTGTACCATGGATGGTTATGATGGGTTGTATACGTACATGATGGTTTTAGTGCTTCTCAGTGGTTATAGAAGCTCAAGCAGCATTTATAACACTGTTTCTGCTTTCTGCATTTATCTGCTGCTGTTAGGGATATCTTTCCTCCTTTTTGAATAACTCAACGTGTCAATCTTGAAAAAAAGGAGCACAGTTAAATACTATATTTAAACTTTTTATCTAACATTCAAGGTAACATTGATCTTCCTTCTTCCATGTAATGATGCCCTTACTGTGTGAGGGAAACCATGTAACAAAAGAAATGGCTCCTGGTTTTATTATCAAAGTTGTTTGATCGTGACCTCATCTCCCCTGACTATTTAGCAGCTGCCTCGCTGATTAAGATTTATTTCAGTTTATTTTAGCTTGTGTTCACAAGTGCATTATTGTATTAGGTAACAAAATATTTGTTTTTTTGTTCTTGTTCAGTTATGCTTTTCCATGTCAAAGCAGGATGTATACAGAAATGTATTCCCTTTTACTTACAGTGGCAAGTGTCAATGTCGGCGAAAACTGTATAACCTTCTGGAGTTTAAAGTGTTTTGATTGTATTGATTACTGTATGGTGGGCTGAGGGAGCTTGCTCAAGGTCACGGGTGATAGGAAACTAACCCAAGTTAAAAATACCCTCATAAGAGATTCTTTACCGCACTTGTTTTGAAAGTTTGGTACAAGCAAACAAGAAAGCAAACAACGCAAGCTGACTCTTGTTGAATTCTTTGTCTTTGAAGATGACAGGAATAACCTTGGTGGAATGGAAATCAGCCTGCAATAGGTGTCATAGAAACAATCAGATCTGCTGAACTCCCGCTCTTCCCTCTGATGTGCTGGGGGGGGATCTTTGTGCATCTGTGTTCTCCACAGGTTACAGCAAGCCATCAGGCTGCAGATTAAGCAGCTTAGAACAATAGTTAATAAAAGCAGCTTTTTGAATTCTTCACTTCTACCTTAACTTTTATATTCTACCTTGCAGTGAAAAACTCCAGTCTTACATTATCCCCAATACTGTGAGTTTTACAGAAGAATATATATATATATTTAAGATAGCCAGCACGGTTTGGCACTTCATTGTTCTATGCTATTTGGGTAAGCAGTGACCAGTTCGTCACCTGATGGCTTAGCCTTCTGCTCTGGAGTAATTCATTCTGTCCACTGCCTTCTCCCTGCTGTCCTGAGGTGGGTAGGAATGTGGTATTGCTGTGGCTTTATATGTGATTTATACTACCTCCTGATCCTTGTTGATCCCTATCAGCCTGAGCAAGCAGACATGAGGAACCAGCTGTATCATGCATATCAGGGCTGGAGGAGAATCACAACTCTGCAGCAAGAGATGTTTGCATATACTCTTCTTAAAGCCTTCCACAGCTGAAGATTTCATGAATATTTCTGTTTGCTTATGTGTTGCTTGATTATTTTTAACAGTTTCCTGATATCTAAATCCTATCTTTTTATGCATTTTAAGTCTATTCCTTCTAGTCATCTCTACTAACCACCCAGAAAACGAATTCTTATTTCCTCTTGAAGAAGGCTGCCTTTCTCCTACATGTCTGCTACAGCCCCCTCGGTCTACTTTTTAGGCGATCTCTTTTCACATCTGTTATGTTTGTTGAGTCCCTGATCATTCTGTTGATTTGGTTCAGACTTTCTTGAGACATGATATTCAAAGCTATACTGAGGATTCCAGCTGGAGGCCTTCTGAATGGAAACTGCAAAGCCAGGATTACAAGAGGTGTCTTGTTGGCTGCACGCTTGTTTTTATATGCTGCAGAGGGGCAAGCACTGAGCTCTGCTCTCTGTGACAGCGACAGGGCCCAAGGGAAAAGCATGGAGCTATGTCAGGGAAGGGTCAGGTTCTGGGTTATGGAAGGGTATGGAATAGGCTGCTCAGGGCAGTGGTCATTGCCTCAAACTACTCGAGTTCAAGGAGCATTTGAACAGTGCTCTCAAACATATGGTCTGATTTGTGAATAGTCCTGTGTAGAGCCAGGGGCTGGACTCAGTGATCCTTATGGGACTCTTCCAACTCAGGATATTCTATGATCATGTGGCGAAAATATCTGAACATATTCACAAAGTTACATGGTCTGTATGGGCTCCTCATTGGAGCATGTCCCATTGGTCACGCTGAGTGCCACTGACTGGAAATCTTAGGGGGAAAAAGCAGCTTTTCATCAGGTATGCACTTAGTGACTGCCTGTAATTAGCCTGTCTTTGGCCAGAGAATGCATGTGTTATTACATGGCTGCTATTCGTACTAGCATGATTAGAAACAAGCTTTGTGACATAATGATTTTCTCAAAAACCAAGTGTTGCTTCTCTTTGAAGGCTCTGGAAACAGCAGGCCTGAAAAAAACGGTAGCAAGAAAGTAAGGAAAGGGTGTTTAAAAAGGTAGATAAATATTCTCTTGAAAAAATAATTGTCTCCCTTATTAAATTAAGAGGCATTGATGTAAAGTAATTTCTCCCATTCAGAGGTAATTTACATTCTAATTGATCTACGTGGAAATTTATTTAAGACAAATTTTTAGGAAAAAAAAAAACACCAAACCCAACATATTACAGAAGGAAATAAACACAGCATCATTTTTTTACTCTATTATTTTTCTGTCAATGAAGGCTTAAAATTTCTCTTAATATTTTTCTGTCATTGATTCTGAGGCGGAATTTTGCAGTTGACTTATGACAATTGTGCCAAAAGCTGAACAATTTGGACATTAAACTCCATTTTCTGTAGAGTCTCCATTCTTTTGAAGGCTTCTCTTCCAGACTACTATTTGCCTTTTGTTGAGTTGAAAACCGTATTTATGGCTAGTCAGCTAGAATTACTGAAAAATGAATAAGATTTTTTTCCAAACAAAAACTGTATCTGATTAAAATTCCTTTGGGAAAATGTCCTTACTGCCTGTCCTGATTGACCAGACATTTTAAACTCCTGGATCTTGTTTCTATATTCTTTCTGCGTAATGGGGAGATGAACAAAAAGCTATGCACCTCATTGTTCCCTTTCCCCTTTCATATCCTCCTTGTGGTTGTATTAAAGCAGTGGTTGAAATAGGTAGGCCTATGATGTTATATCATGCTGGCCCTTCTGAATTAGACAGATTGCTGTCCTAGAGGGATTTCTCAGTTTTCATCACAACATTTCTTGACTTCAGCGTTGGCCAGTGGATAAAGAAATGTGTCTTGTGCAATGAAGCTGAAGAGAAATGAATTCATTTTTTACT
This sequence comes from Excalfactoria chinensis, assembly GCF_039878825.1. NCBI lineage: Eukaryota > Metazoa > Chordata > Aves > Galliformes > Phasianidae > Excalfactoria > Excalfactoria chinensis. Next base: position 108,138,047 of record NC_092826.1, read on the forward strand.
TTTTGAATTAGAGTTGTCTTATTTCTGTGATCGTACTTTTCAGGGCATCTCAGATCTTCAGTGCAGTGTGGCTTGGATGTAGATGCTTGCAATAAAAATCTATTACATTAGGACATACTCACCTCCTGCCTGTGTGATTCCCAGTAGTTTTGCTACGAGTTATCTGCAGAGTGCTGTAGGATTTTAATACAATAATCTGCACATTAGCAGGAGTATGTCATTCTAAGGCTAAACCACCCTGGCCAAAAGAGAAGCCACAAATCCCAGAGCATTAAAATTCAGTAAACTTAAAAATTATGTGAAGGCAGTATATTGGATTAGCTTGGATAGCTAGTGTGTTTTTATATAGAAAGCTTAGCTCTTTCTCAGTATTGAGGTTGAGCTCCAGCACAACTGATTCCATATCTTGAAGAATATGCTGTAACATTGTAATAAACTTGTAAAAATAGATTAAACATAGGAATGAGTATTTTTTGGAGGCTGAGGAGGGGCAGGTTTGGCAGGCTCAGAGTAAAGGATAGACAAAGGATAGACTGTGCAGAGCCTCTCAGAACAATCTTCCAAACAAACGCCTTTGGAGGGCCAAGTTTCATTTGTCAATGAGTGTGCTTCAATATTAGATGCTGTTAAATGTTGCTGGCTTTGTAGGACTGAACTATTATTGATTTAAGGCTGTTTCACTGTAACATGTATTTCCTGATCAATTTTGACATTCACTGATAATTCATAATTCATACAACTGTGCATTCAGTATTAATTTTCATTGCTTTCCACAGATTTCTGGAGTAGTGGCCAGAAATGCCTGCTCTGCAACAACCTGTTTGGCAATAATACCTTTTCCTAAGCCTGAAAATTACTATATCACATTTAACTTGAAAGCTGTCACTTTTAGTGAAGACACAGAATCCATTTTGTTTGCCCTCTGTGTGGGAGTAATAAAAGCAAGTTACAATGCTCTTTAAGGTAAATATATATTTTCACTAGTGCAGACCTATTATTTGCCATATGTTATTTGCCTGTCTATGTGAGAGTCCTAAATGATTTAGCCTCGCAGATTTCTTCACATGCTGAATGTTTAGGGAGAAGAGTTCAAGTGTTGTATAAAACCACCTGGGAAATGTGGTCACTTTTTCAACAAAGAAATCGTGTGGACTGTGTGATAGTTGATAAAAGAATTCTTTGTTGTCCTTTATCTATTGAAAAATAAATGAAAAAAAAAAAATTAGGTGTTCATGTCCTCAGGATAAGGTTGATTATTCTGTGCTCCCTGCAACTTGGAAGCAGTTGCTTGTCTACCTGTGGGTTTTCTGTCCTGTCCCTGTTGAAGGATTCTCTGTGTCAGATCTGTCTGGCTTTGTGTGCGTGCACACGAGCTGATTTATAGTAGGAGAGGAAAAGCTAATCCCGACTGAATCCAGTCACCTTTGCCTTTTGGGATACAGGCTTTTCCTTGAAGTCTGTACAGAGTCTGCTGTCAGTGCAAAGCAGAACTACCGGCTGCTTTGATACTTTTGAGTTTCTGCTACATCTATTGTGTTGGCTTTTGGTTTATTTCCAAGTTCAATACAGCATTCTGGGCTTGATCTAGAGACCCTGATGTCATTTTGATCTTTTCTCTCTGTAACTTTGTTTCTTTGTGTTTGTTCCTAGCAGAGAAGTTGGTTTTAGGAGCTTAATGATTATTTCAGGCCAAAGTTTGCAGCGAGCACAGAAGAAGAGTCTCTCTCAATTCCAGCACAATACAGCTTTCATTTGTGTTCCTGGATGGTCTGGCAGATGTGCAGCTTCACTTCACAGAGCACTGCAATATCTTCCTTGCCTAAAACAAAGTGCTGACACTGTGGCTGCTTTAGACACATGGATGCTATAAAGGTGCTGGGATTTCTGCTTTAGGGATGAGTAGAGGGAGAGAAGATTTGATGGGCTTTGTGTGGGTTCTCATAAGAACAAATCTTTTAACTTGCAAACTGCAGAAAAAAGGAAAATCACAGAGTGCAGGGCATTTTAGTTGGTTGCTTGTTAAATGATAAAAGTGTCACAGACAAATTTGGGTTTTGGCATAAAAAGTTGTTGTGAGAGGGATTCAAAATGTGTCTCCATTTGCCGACAGGGATACGTAGGGATTTCTTTTATACTTTATATTTTTTGTATTTGTGGGGGAAGTTGTGCTTGCAGGAGGTTTTGATGGCAGGTGCCACCTTTCTGTCTTTCTGAGGTATGCTGAAAACATTCAGGTTTGTTCTGTGTATAGAATCAAGGCAAAGGCAAATCACTATTTTTTTAAAGAAGCAGGTTCTGAATCCAAGATGAAAGTCACACTTCACCTTCTGTGTTGTGAAGGTTTTATTTGGCTTTCTGTGGGAGTGAAACTTTGTCTGCTTGTTCTTTGTCACCATTTTCAATGTACTGAAAATTGGCCTTTTCTTCCACAATAGAGAGGATTGAATGTGGTGGTCTTATAAACCTAACCCAGCTTCTGATATCTGTTTATTGATTAAGCTCCCAAATAAAAATATAGTTTGGAGGGTCATTCGGGTCCATAAGGATGACAAGTCCAAGATGATAAAGCCAAGTCATGCTACTCAAAATGAAAGTACTCATTGCTGGGAGAGGTGGTGGATGCCCCATCCATGGAGACATTCAAGGTCAGGCTGGACAGAGCTCTGAGCACCTGACATAGCTGTAGGTGTCCTTGATCATTGTAGGAGTGTAGGACTAGATTAGTTTTAGAGGTTCCTTCCAACTCAGACAATTCTGTGATTCTGTGAGCATATCAACCACGTTATTATTCACCTCTTTCTGAGGCAACACAGATTTTTCTTGAGTTCTTTTACTTACAAAAATGAGGCATTGTTCAGAGATAGGGCTAGCTGGTTCAAATAGTAACCATTTTATTGAAGACCTCTTCGATCTCTTTTAGTTTCTATGTGATGTGGATGACTTTTTACATAAAGCCTGAATGCTCTTTTCAAATTTCCAGTGGTCATATGAGAAGTGAACAAAGAATGTTAAAAAAAGAAGTTGAATTCATGTACTGTTATTTCTTAGTTGCCGAATTTACACACAGTAACACAGCACCTGCACTTGGCAATTATCTGATTCTGGTCTTTCTTCCCTTCTGTGTTTCACTTTTGCTTTTAATCTTGCCCCTCAAAGCTCCAAAATGTTTGGGTCAGAGTATTATTCCTGGGCAGGAGTTTCAAGGGTATGATATTGCTATTGTGAGAGCTGTGCTGGGAAAGAAACATCAGGCTGGAAAAGAAGAACAGTCAGGACTTGATTGAAATCCCATAGGACTTCCATTGAAGGTTCTCATTATCTTCTACAGACTTTAGTTCATTTTGCGCTGCATTGGAGCCTTAGCGACTGTAGGGTACAAAGGCAGCTGCTTCAATTTAGTGCACAGTGTATAAATTATTGAATCAAAAGTAGTGACACGCATTTGTTATTTAGAAGTAAAGGACCTCCATGAATTCAAAGTTTTTATGAGTGAAATAATGAGACTTAATCAAAACAAGAACGAGCGTGTGAATGTCCTGGAGTCTGTAAATGAGGATGCCCGGACCAATTGCAGATGGATCGGGTGGGTCTCAGCTGGGGGAGCCATGCCCTCTGCCGGCCTCTGCCTGCTGCGCGCCAGACCGTGCATCACCTGCAGAGCCCTTCCAGGAGTCGGGAGGCAGTTCAGAAAGCAAGGCGAAAGAAATAAGGGGCTAACGAGGCTGACGTTAGCTTTCAGAGAACTTAACAATTATTGGAGCTTGAGGAATAAATGCACACATCAGAGTACCCCAAGTTTCTGTATGCAAACATTGCATTCCTAGAACGTGGTCCAAAGATCTTTGGAATAGCTGGGAATAGTTGTTGTATAACTATTAGACTGGCAAAAGTACTAGTAGATATCCTTTATGCAACTGATCAGTTTGAATGCAATTCGATATAGTTCTGTGTGGTTTTTTTCTAACCTCTTGGAAATGCTATTCTTCTAGAAATCCATCAGTAAAACCACCTCCTTTTATTTTCCTCTTCTGTTCTGGTCGTTGTGTTCTGGTCACAGTTTTGAATCAGCACTTAGATGGGCGCACGGCAGTCCTCGTTAATAATCAAGCATAATTCACTGTTATGTTGCTTATTTAAAACTGTTTGAAACATTTCTTTTTCTTTCTTTCAAAATCTAGGTGGAGAACAGACCAAAGTATTATGGAAGAGAGTAAGTATCCTTCTCTTTTATGTGTCTGTTGGGTGTAGCTGAAAGTTGTTCTTGTAGAATTAAAACAACCACAATAACAAAAAAATGCTGTGGAGTTCTGGCAAATAATTTCTTTTACCTTTTGCTTCAACTGGAAGCTAAGTATCTTGAATGCCTAATATTGTATCAGTGTTTTGATGTTACAGTTCAGTTCTGCTGCTCACAATCCGTGACACTGTTGGAGCCTGCGGGATTATGTTTGCGAGGACAGTTTGGGGGGAAAAGGATATTGTCTTGAGTGGTTTTTCCTTTTATTCTTGTTGTTTTAACCTACTAGCCACCCTGTGATGTGCAGCTTGCCTCCATTAGTGCCTTTTTAAGGGTGTCTTTATGCTTCTTCCTGCCTAACACTCACACCTGGATATGGAAGTGTGCACAACTTCTGCTGCATGTCAAAGTACTGCTGACCCTGGTAAAGTTACAAGATCTAAAATCTCCCAAGTGTTGGTGCATTTTTGTTGTAAGGAAAATAAGGGACTGCTAGAGGTCAAGCTCAGCAGCTTTCCTACCTGTCAATAGCTTACTCGCAAGGAGCTGGATTCAGTATTTGCAAGGATTTTTCAGCAGGTAAAGCTGAAAAGGAGAAGCCACCATGGTCTCCTTGTTCAGCACCTCGTGCAGTGCTAGCAATTGGCCTTTACTGGAGTAATCTGCTGAGGCTTAACATCTTATCACTGCCTAAACTGCTGAGATCCCCTGTTCTTATTTCCTTCCATCCCAGACACATCTGTGTTTAACGATCCTTTTCTGCTATTGAGAAGCTCAAGAGCCAGCAGCTTGCCCCTAATTACTGAGTTTCATTTTTTTTTAATACTATCTTTGACAGTAGGGAATTTTGATCTAGCCATGGCAGTACAACGGAGTCAAAGACAGCATCCAGCTAAGCAAGCCATCACACTATCTCAAGCAAGACTTATAAAACCATTGCAACAACCTTTCACCCATGCAGTACATGCTAGTTGGCATCCCGTGGGTGTGTGTGGGGCTGGCAGAACTACAGGGATGGATGTGATATCCCATAGGATATCCCTTAGGATATCACATCCATTCTTACAATTCAGAATGATTTCAGAACCATTGGGGACGGCCCTGTGCCAGCAATTGACTCAGTGCTCAGTACTACTTGGAAAGAGGATCAGGACCTCCTAGGGAAAGAAATAGAAGATATGAAATTATATTATTGTATAAATCCACAGAGTGGCTGCATTTTAAGCAGTGCAGGTCCCCCTCTCTCCATTCCTTCTCCCTTGTATTTAGAGTATAGAACAAATGAAAGTAATGGACTGCAGTATATAGAAGTAATGGACTGCAGTATATAGAAGACAAACAGCCCTTCTCCAGTGATTGCCCAGTAGGGGAGTTCACAGCGTCCCTCTCAGGTTCATTGCCATGTGATGCTGAGGAGGCCATAAGCATAGTGATATTGAAGTTTTCCCAAGTGTGACTCTGATTCATGAAGGGTAAGGTCACAACTGATGGCACAACTTCTGGCTTTACCAGTGATAGGTGGATGGACAGAGATGTGAAGTGAAAGAAGTGTTTGACTGCTTCCTGTACTCTTTTCATGAACATTTATTATCTGCTGCTGTCATGGACAGAAGGCTGAGCCCAGGCAATCTCGCACCATGCACAACTGCTTTTATGCTCGTACATATATTTACTGAAAATATACATGAGAAATGCATGGATTACCCTGTGCTTAACACCTGTGGTTAAAGAAATTTCACAGCAGTCCCAGGCATCCTGTCCCATTAGTTTCTTATATTGAGTACCAGGAGAGGGTTTTTTTTCCTACTATCTACACTAAAGCTTGGTTTATTTTATAATAAGCTTCTGGTGGTGCTCATTATTTTTAACTAGGTGTACAAATTGCCATGAGTTTACTGGTAAAAACGTGCTTAAATTATGTCACCTAGTGGATGCTTGTTTTGAGTTGGATGCAGCAGGAAATTACTGTATCGCCAGCAGAAAGAAAGTATGACTCAATTTACATATTTTTGAATGTAAAGTTACTATGGTAAAATCACCAAAATCTAATGTTTCCAGCATATATTAGTTGTGAAAATACAACTTAAGAGAATAGGACAACAATCACATTTACATCCTGTGTGTTTTTCTTCTTTTCCACTACCATGCCAGAGGCAGTGTTAGAAATATGCCACTTCAAATGTATTGTCAGAAAAGAGAAAATGCTTCAGGCCAGTACAATTTGGTGCCATTTTTCAGAGACAGTGGCAAAAATAGGAACTTTTGAAACCTTTGAGGAGACATTTGGAAACTTATCAGCTAACAAAATGTGTGTCAGAGTTAAGACTGAAACTGCTGTAAAGATGATGTTTGTACTTACAGAAGGATCACAACTAAGCATTGATTATTGTAAGTGTAATTATTTATTATGCATCCCCTGGCCTCTTTCTTTCATAAAATACAGTGGCAAAAGAATCACAGAAGTACTGCTACACAGAACCAGGAACTTGACGGAAATAAAGACAACAGTGTTTTTCTTGAGGATGTGAAATATCTTCTACTCCAGTATGGACAGAAAAGAATTTTGAGTGACAGTTTCCATTTTTCTTCTCAGTTTCAGCTACAATCTTAAGGAAGTGGTATTAAAAGTTAAGCAAACTAGGAATAAGAATGACCTCTTCTTTTGAAATCATCAGGTTTTAAAATAACAATATTACCATTATTGCCCATTTTTCTATTCTATTCCCACAAAGCTTCTACAGAAAAGAATTATTGACTGGTAGAGGAGAAAAGTTGTAAAAAAAACATGGTATACTTATGGAAAAAGATTTTTGGGGAACACTTGGATGTTGTTTGCTCTTCGCTTCGCACTTACCAGGTCCTCACACAGATGTTAGACAGTGTTGTGTCCTGCTGCATCTGCGGTCTCATTTCAGAAGCTTTTCAGTGGTTTTCAGTAGAGTAGAGAGGCATTTCTGATTGGCTTGTTCTGAAAATTGCCTCAACATCTTCCCTTAGGTTCCATGGGATCATTTCTCGGGAGCAAGCAGATGAGATACTTGCTGGTGTAGAAGGAGCATACATTCTAAGAGAAAGCCAGAGGCAACCCGGCTGCTACACACTTGCTCTCAGGTAAATGCTGTTTTAATAAGGATTTACTTTCAGATGTAAAGGTGTTTGTGGAGGAGGTGATGTCAGTCCTGCCTGAGGGATATCTGCACCCACGGGTATGTAAAACACTGCATGGTGTTGGGGGTGGTTTTGCACCCTCTTGTTAGCAGCCTGACTATTGCGACACCACAGTTGACTATGTCTGTATGTTAGCACTTGGCTAGGAGATCACTTTCAGAAGCGACTGAAATGCCTGTTTTCAGCATTTGTGCTATCTAGAATCGAGTGTTGCAGTGGGGTAAACATGAAGCTTTTACTTGAAAACTCTATAGTATGTAGGTGAGGACAAAGAAAGAATATCCTGACAGATGACTCAGCTAGGTTTTCTCTAAGCTCTGTGGTGTGTTTTACACCAACACCAGCAATAGGAGTTTATATTTAAAGAATCGGGCCTAGAAAAATAACGAGATCCAGCAGCAGATCAAAAGTCAGTTTTCTTCCCCCAAGTGAAATTCAGGCTTACTGTAGAATACAGTATGAAGCATGGGATGCTCACAGAAGGAAGACTGTTGTACACCTGAACTCAAAATTCAATGAGATCCCAAGCTATTGCCTCACTGCCCCTCACAGGTGACTTTTCTTGAAGATGAAGCTGCTCCTTTCTTAGCTGTGCCATCCAAAACCTTCCCATGTGACAGTCTTAAAGGTATTTTGTGTTAATGTGAAAAGGACCAGATATTCTACTGGATTTTGACAAAACAAACTCCTTGGCAATACGTTACAGTGCTTATAGCATTATTCTTTCTGTGGGACATACATCCTCATTTTTACCCTTCTATTAGTAAGCCAGTAGCAAAACTGCTTATCCCAAGTGGCTGTGAAATGGTGCTGAAATCCTTCTGAGACTTCATATTGATGTGCAGATGGTAGAGTTGGAAAGCTGGTGAGTCGTGCCAATTGCAAAGTGTTGTAAATTAAAAACAACTTTTGTCAGCTGAAAAAGGACAAATGTAATTTCTTAAGGTTTTGGAGAGAGATTTAAAGACTAAAAAGAACTACCAGAGGATGGGGATTATGGCAAATTCCTTGCTTTGATACAACTGCATGATTTCCAAGTCCATCCAGATAATAACTGTAGACTCAAATAATGAATTTGATTCAAAATTGAGAATTTGTATGAAAAACTTGGGTGAAAAAATAAGAGAGTTACACCATTTGATTTGAATGCCCTACGAAGTGTACAAAATGTGCACATTTGGTACAACATGGGGCCACATAAGCCAGTATGGTATCAGTGAATTGTTTAATTGAGAGTGGAATTTCACATTGGTATTGTAGCAGAACATGCTGCTGCCATGAATTTACACATAGTTTACACCTCCCAGGATTAGAAGCTCCTGACTTCCTACCAGAGGGTGGCTCAGACCTTTGGATTTGAGTTGCTTGCTTACAGTGTCCATCTCTTCGGTGGCTGTAAATAATGGCCATGATTGTTAAAATTCTCCAGTTTCAGGACCTCAGAAACATTTCAGGACAGACCAGCCCTCAACACAATTATGCATCCCACATAAGCTTATGTCAGTGACAATGTGCCTTTCTCTCAGCTTTCTCTCGGCCCTTCAGGATTTATATTCAACCCATGTGTATCTGAGTCATGTGGCTTGTAGCCTACTCCATGGGGTACAGGTAGGATTGGGCTTTAATTTGAGTTGGAGCACCTCAGAGATGCATTTGTACCATGTGCATGTTCCATATGCAGTCCAGACAGTTCGGCATGTCAGCAAAATGATCTCTTAAAGTGTTTTGACAGTGTGAATTCCCTCTGACATTCTTCCCTCTGTCTTTTTGTCCTCTCCCTCCTTTTCTTCTGGTATATGCAGATTTGGCAATCAGACCTTAAACTACAGGTTGTTCTATGACGGGAAGCACTTCGTTGGGGAGAAAAGATTTGAATCAATCCATGATCTAGTAACAGATGGCTTGATTACGTTGTATATAGAAACAAAGGCTTCTGAGTATATTTCCAAAATGACGACAAATCCCATCTACGAACACATTGGATACGCTACATTGCTTAGAGAGAAGGTCTCCCGGAGGCTGAGCAGAACAAAAAATGAATCAAGAAAAGCAAGTGTAACAAGTGAAGAAAATACCCCGGTTGAGAAGGTAAGTAAAATTTTGGGCAATTGATACCAGACAATCTATTAAGTCTTAAGAAAAAAAGCGTTATATCTACTGGCTTTTTTAATATGTTTCCCCATACTTCATCAAATATTGCCGTCCTGCTGAAATGTTTGTGTCCAATTAACGTACTCTTTGCTCCAAACTAATATTTGTTTGGAGCTGACAGTGAAAGTTTTCTAACAAGTACCAAATGCAAGTATTTTTGCAGTGTCAATATCTGTACACGCACTACCTAGCTGCATCTAGAATTATTCACAAGTTACATTTCTTTGTCCATGCGTACTCAAGCATATTCCACAGTAGGTCTCTGGTTATGAAACTGGTTCCCATCTACTGTTCACCATAGCTCAAGTTTGTTCTTTCCATTCACAGCGCAAAGCTCCTCTCTTCTGCCAAGGCCTTGGTGGATGGGTCTGAAACTGGGGTGTTGTGCGGTTTCCTTCTGCTCTTCTCACTTTTCTCATTTGAGTCAGCTTTTCTTGATCTCCTCCTTTCATGTGCTCATATCCCTTAGCATTGAGAGGACTGGGGGTTATTAACATAATAGTAAATCGAGAATCTTGTGCAGTTTGCAGCCAGCTGAAGGTGTAAAATCAGAAATTCTTTTACATTTGAGAAGCAGTCTTGTACATAGTGACAGGTGGATATTTTCATTTCCCAGGTGGTAAGGCAGTAAGAACTGCCCAACAGAACTTTTTTTGAGGCAGATGTTAGTGGTGAATCAATTTACTGACATATGTAAGCATATTTCTGTTGTATGACCAATGCTCTTAATGCTCATTGTGCTGGCTAGCTAGATGGAAACTAAAGCTGGGTTGTATTTTTGAAGCAAGGGGTGAATTTGCTGTTATACTTCAATTCTGAGCATGAATGGAGATCTGCTTTTTTATGTGTATCCTCATTACTCTAGGACATTTCTAGGATAGTTATTATCTGTTGGGTTCACGTATTAGCACTGACTGATAATACGCTGGCTTGGATTTGATGATAATTGCTCTAGTAACTGACCTGACTTGTAAACCCCTGTAAGAAATTAATTCTGTTAATAATGACATCTTTTAGGAAAGGCATGCTGCCGCAGGGAAATCCTTTGGAGAATGACACAGCAATGGGTCCTCTGTTGAAGTTTTATTTCAAAATGAGCCCACTGATAATAGGTTTTGGATTCAGTTGGTTGGTACTGCAATAAGTGAGGGGACTGGATGCAATATGGGGACAGGTTTCATGCTGGTTTGGTTGATTCCTGTGGTTGTTTGCTGGCTGGCTGTGAATGCCACAACGGTGCAAGAAATTGAACTTTGTGTTTTAAATGACTGTAAAGCAATTGTGAAAGTTGAATATCGTGCTATGAAATTTTTGTACAGGGAAAAGCAAAAGTATTCAAAGCTTCAAAATTTTCTTAGTTTTATTTCAGTTTTTGCAGTGGAATACCGGTGATCTTTTGTATAATGCAGTACTCTCAAAGAGTTCGCAGGGAAGTTGCAGTAGTTCGTATTTCATAACTGATTGTTTTATTTTTGCTTGGGGTTAGATGTCATTTTTCCAGCTAGGCAGTTTGGGGGAAGAACTGTAAAAATGCTTCTAAAACAATAATATGGTGCCTGTTGCTGAAGGAGCCCCTGCTCTCACTCCTTCACCACCTCCTTTTTGTTGCCATATGGTTTTATGCAGCTACACAGTGGGTAACACTAGAATGCTCCAGATTAAAAGTAACTCAGCCATAAGGTGAGTTCTCAGCCAGATCTGCCACTCAATCCACCTCATGTGAGTGGAAATGCAGTACAAAGGAGAGGGCAAGACTTTCATCTGATGGCTGCTCAAAAAAAAACCAGATAATAGAAGCTTAAAGTGACTGGAGAGCTGCATCCTTATTTCCAGGTACCTGTGCGTGAAAATGTCACATTTGGACCTGATGTGACTTCCACTGCTGATTACAGTGGAACTGCGCCTCAGGATCTCATTAGTAGTTGGATTAAGTCTTTTCTTGTACTTCAGCTGAACAAAATTGAAGTGTTTAAAGTATTAGTTACCTTGGAGGCAATTTGTGGTGCAAAAGGCGGTATCACGGGTCCTTCTCCTGCAGAGTGCTCATCTAGATTTCTGAGCAGGTGGGCAGCAGCAGCCTGCAAGACTGCGCTCTCGTGTAAAAATAGCTGGCATCAGCTGAGCCATTGCCTTGCTGGCAGCTACTCCTGCCATCCTCCCACTGAGGGAAAGCAGCAGAAGGAGGAATAGCAGCTGTTTCTAACATACTTTCCTTGCCAGGAGGAGTAGAAGCCATCACAACGACAAGAGGAATGGGGCTAGGTAGGCAGGGTGCTCTGCTCACAGTCTGAAGGCCTGCCATATCCACTGGTAATTAAGACTTCTTCACTGGTACCTGTAGCTTTCCATCATCTCTTGCAAATCTGTGCAAGCAAATGCTGCTTTAGCTGAATTACTAGCAAATGAAACAGTCACAGAAGACTGTGCAGTTTTTACCATGTTTGCTTTTGCTCTTTTGGTTCATTTTTCCCCCTGGAAGCTCACAGGGATTTGTAGAGCAGGTGAAGATGCAGGGACTGTTGTTGCCATTTCTTCCTCACAGTAAGCTCAGATGAAGCAGGGACTGGGCTATGGGATGAATCAATGAAATATTGAGTGCTTGTCAACAAAAGCACACAGGGAAACTAAAGGGAAGTTAATGTATGTTCTTATACAAATTTTAGATGTCCTCCAACATACGAAAGTAAAACTTGGGACATGGTAGTTCATTGGTAGATGTATCAGATGTTTTGCTTGTAATTGCCACATGTTGTACAGCATTTAGACAAAGGGCATGCTTTGCCCACAGATCAAAGCCTTCACCCTCACCAACTGCTGCAGTGAAATTCAGATTGCTGGTAATAAGTATATGAATATTCAGTCTGACATATTTCTGCAGAGTACATTCATTGCTGCATGTGTGAAAACATAATTGAATTCTTTGTAAGCTGTGTTTTCTCAGCTCACTCAAACAGGTAAAAGGTAATTCTTCAATAATTTATTTGAAAGCGCTGCCAGGAGTATTTTGTGTTTCAGAAATGATGGCGGGGGGGAGGCCTTACATGCAGGACAGAAGCTTGCACAGAGGAGAACTTAGCACTGCTGAGGTTAAGCATCAGCGCTTCTGTTCCAGATTAGTTTTTTTACAAGTGAAATTCTGTTTCATACCGAAACCAATTTGCAGAGTGTGAAACCGCAGCTGAAGGCGTTCCTCTCTTTAGCAGATTTGTTACAGCACACAGGGAATCGGTCTGTCTTGCTGTGTCCTGTGTTGACAGCAGAATTACTGGATGCCTCAGTCATCGCCGAGCTGCACTCCCTGTTGGGGAGGTCGGAGGAAGGTTGCCACCAGGGCACAACTGCAAGGGAAAGCAAACGGCTGAAGGAAGTGTCGTGATGCTGCCTGGGGTACCTGTCTGCTCCCATAATTATCGTCTCTTGGAGGCTGTAATTAGTGGAGCCGTGCCCTCTCCAGAAAGGAGGTGTGAGGCGTGGGCCAGATTAAGCTGTTGTTGTTCAGACCTTTCTACCCAGGATCTTTTGTAATAGGCTTTAAAAAATGTTTATGCTTTCAGATGTTTAACGCTGACATCTTATCCAAAAGTTATTTCTGTAGAACTTTAAAGAGGTGTTCGTTTTGTAGACATCAATCCAGTATTTTAGGCTGAATTGTTTGAAAGATGTTTAATCTAAAAGGAGCCACGATGCCTTTTAGAAATAAAGTGTTGCAGGAAAGCAGCATGTTGCATATACTTACTTAAGTGTTGGCAATTGTCATTTTAAAGTGACCCAGGTTTAAAGGGGATTCTGGATAGGAAAACAGTTTTTGTGTGAAGAACTTTGGGGCCCTGAATGTTATCTGGATAGGGCTGGACTGAAGCACGGGCAGGTCATGATCCCCACTTTGTGCTCCAGTTGTGGAGCAAATCAGTGTGTGGAAGCTGCAGGGAAGATAAGGACCCAGTGCTATGAAAGCAGAAGTGTAATTTGCAGTGAGCAATTAATCGCTGTGTGGGAGAGAAAAAATTGCAGTAGTCCCTCTGTAAAATATGTCATTTCTGAAGCATTTATCGGTACCACATATCATGTTATCAGGAAACTGCTGCCATTACAGCGACAGCCATCCTTATATCTCTGGCAAGGAGAGAAAAATTCTTCCTCCGTAATCCTACACTGGCAAGAGTAATTTGGGAAAATACATTTGAAGGATTGAAATCATGGAAGGAGATGCAAATTGGAGTTCCAGGACCACTCTAGGCTGGAAAAAAAACATCCTGTCTGCTCAGTTTGGGCTGCCCTGTAGTTTCTCAGATACTCATGGGAGTATAGGAAGGGTTATGAGAATGAGACGCTAGAGTTCCAGAAAATCTTTGGCGGCAATGGAGCTGGAAATATTTACAAAAGGGATGATACCTATCTGAGGGATGACAGACTGCTGGTAAACACAGTAGGAATTAAGGAAGGTTCTGTCAGTGCCAGATCCTGGCAAAACTCCTGTCCTGTTCTCTCCAAGGAGGACCTGGCTCATTCAGCTTAAGCATTCCAGTTAAACATGAAATATGAGTGTGCTTGGACTCTGCTCTGCTTTCTGGCTGCAAGTGCATGCCAGGAGCAGCAAGAGTCCAGCAAGGATGATAGTCTAAGAAGAACAGTGTAACATTTTGAGCTAAACCAAGGAAGCTGTATGTGAAGGCTTTGCTTAGCAGCAGGACAGTGAATGCAGCTGTGTATGGCTTCTTGGCATGATAACCTCCCAGTCAGCTGTGCTGGAGCTCTTGACTTTATGGGCATCTATGTGCAAAGGACATAGTCCATCATTAGTGTTAGTGTCTAGAACTAAGGAAGTGGAAAGATAAGCATATTGCAGAGTCTGGAAGATTGTAGGTTTCTTCAAGAGAAAACTCCACACAAATAATAGATAGATAAGAAAGCTATTCCTGTTAAGGCAGAAGTGACAGGAAAGAAAGAATAACTTTGCTAGAAGTAAAGTTGTTATTACTGTCCTCATTAGCCACTCTATTCACACTGTTTCCCACAGAATGAAATGAAGGACTTCCAGGAAAGTCTGTTTTCTAACATCCCTTAATTAGAGATGTAATCTGGTTATGGAGCTAAATTTTGTTAGGGGCAGTAGAGTTTTTCTTACATCAAACCTATGCAGGAGACAGCCAATTTTAGGAGAATCTCTGGCTTGGTTCAATCTTTATAAGTATTTACACTTTTGCATTTTTATTCACACCACGTCCCTTTCTGAAGGCCTTTCAGCCCCATCGTACCTCTCCGTCTTTTGTCTCTTCCCTGAATTTCTCCAGGTGCTGCTGTTAGCCAGTGATAAAGAAATCTTTTAAGTCTTTAATTTATTCATTATTCTTTCCAATCTGCAGCTCCTCCAAACCTCTAATGATCCCATTACAGGTTACCAGCTGGTGTTTAACCCTCTGCTGGGATGTATGTCCAGATGTTGAGCATTGCCTTTTAGGTGAGGGCTGCAGAGTACAGCAATGTCCTGGCAGCAGAGCAGGGGGTTAAGGGGATAGTGAGCAGAAACATCTGTTCCTGCAGGCTCTGGGCTAGAACTGCACTGGCAGTTTTACCAGACGTGTTTTAACATTGCTTAGAGAGCAAACTCAGATGCTCACTGCTACAGGAAATTAACACCCCACTACCCGCTTGTATTAGGGGTTAAGGTCTCACTCCTGCATGCATGTCCACCGTGTTCAGATGGAATTCTCCATGGAGGGATTGATTTTGCATGGAAGGTGCTCAGGCCCCACACTGATAAGTAACAGTTGAAAGCGTGAACAGAAGGTGGCCTTCATCTGCAGATCTCAGTAAGACATACAGCAATAAAACGCATGTGGCCTTTTTTGCTGCAAGAAGCAACAAGCTTACACATCAGAATGACTTTGGGAATAGTTAATTCCTTTTATCCATCACTCCAGCCTGTCCTGAGCAGCAGTTCTGCACAACGGCTACCCATTGGAGTCCAGAATTGTGGCGCCCTCTGGCACAAGTGCTCAGCTACATACACCACTGTCATCTTTAAATAACTGTTAGCATTTGGTATTGATTTAACCCAGATACTCTTTGGTGTTGTACTACAGCAAAGGGGAGCTTATATAATGACAGGAGATCTGACCGTAAACAGTTTTATATTTGGAATGACAAATACCATCTTCTGGAAAACTTGTCTGGATTATAATTTCTTTTGCCTTTTAATGTTGGCGTTCGTTTGAATTTTTCTGTGTGTCTCCTTTTAGCTTCTTTTATGTATCTATATAATTTCTATAAAGCATCATAAATATAAAATACAGTCATAGAATATCCCAAGTTGGAAGAGACCCATAAAGTTCATCATTCCAACTCCTGACTCCACACAGAGCCATCCAAAACTCAGCCCACTAGCAGTACATAAGGAATACAAATAAAAACTTCCAAAGTGAAATCATGGAAATTATGTTTAATTCCTCCCTACTGGGTGTCTATGCACAGGAAAAGGGGCTCTTTGTATTTGACCATGGCATACCCAGCTAGAGTGATAGCCAGTGTTTTTTTCTGATTAGGCAGGGATTTTTGAGAAGAATCACGTGGGCTCATGTTAGCTGGCAGTAATGAAAATGGAGTGAATGAAGAGAAAGAGAGATTCTATTACAAAGTGTTTGCTTACATTGCTTCCCTGAGCATTTCTCTAGGATGCTGGGTTCTGTTACATTATTACCGTCAGCCTTCCGATTCATGTCTTTTGCCTTAGGCAGAATCAGCGATACCATTATGCCTGAAGAGAGCTTGTAAATTGTAGGCATCACCAATTTACACAGATGACATGATGCGATAGATAGGATCTGATCTGAATGCTACTGATGTTAATGGGGAGACCTCCAGTGATTTCCCAGGGTCTTGAGCAGTTCAGGATATTGCAAAGCAAATGTAGCAAAGCTGAAGTTTCCTGTAAGAGAAGCCTTTCCTTGTGCAGTTTTGGTAAGATAGCCTTATGGAAATGGTGCAAGAGCTCTGACCTGGAAAGAACTGTAGAATGAGAATGTCAGATCGGTACCAGCAGTGATTAGATGCACCAGAAGTGTTTATAGTAGTGCTAAAGCAAACACGATTTGGCTCTGTGTGTTTCTTCAAGTGTAGTCCTACATCTGCAGCTAGGCTCTGCTGCATACATAAATTAATCTTTTTCTCTTGGGTATTTTCTTATTATGAACAAATTAGTAATTTTCATAAAGCTAGATGTTTATTGCATTAAAAAAACATGCCTTGTTTGATGTATTACGAATAAAATGTTTATATGAGGACTTTTTTGTCCTGACTTTTATAGCCTTTGAACAGTTTGATGGTATTAAATTAGTGTAAACAAGCTTCCGTAGGGATTGGGATGGAGCCTTCGGTACAAATGTTGCATTTATCTAGTCACTGGAAAATAAAATGCCATTTTTAAAGTAAAAGCCCTTAGATGATTATCTCACATGAATCTTGGGATGCTGTATAGGAGTAGGTGTTAAATTTTTTACATGTGCTTCTGAACTGTCACATTTTGGTCTTGGAAGGCAAGAGTTCTTGAAAAGACGCACTGATTTCTTTTGGTGGATGATCTGAAATTAGTTTCAAAAGGAAAATATTTGAATCATCTATACATATATACATATATATACATATATATACATATATATACTATATATTAGGAGTACTTTTAGTAATATTGTTTGTCTAGCTCATATGTGGGCTTGCTTACTTATTAGGAAAACAATAGCTTGTCATCTGTTCATGCTGGACATGACGAGAGATGACAGGCCTAAAATACAGTGATGAACATTGCAGGCAAGGTAGTAAGGGAGGAAAAAAAAATAAAGGCGACATGCAGTGATGGAATGACTGAGGGGGTTACCAAATCTGTTTCATCATATGACATAGAAACACATTAGAAAACATCTGTGTGTAATGTAGATCGGAGGGTACATCCACTTTACCCTTTGAATGGCTTTTTCACTGAGGAATTAAATTCTTCCTTTGCTATGTACTGTGTGCCTTGCAGATGTTCAGCCAAGGAATGTCTTGTTCACAAGGGATCCTCCTGGTCACCTCTGGGCAGAGCCAGCAGCCAGTCAGTAGCAAAGGGCTCAGCCACAGGGCTGGCAGAGCTCACAGGAGATTTGGCAGCTGTGGGCAACTAGTAAATGGATGCAGAGACGGACCTGCTATTGAAAGTTTTCTTGTCTGAAGCGTGGTTACAGAGGTCAGGGACCCTGGCTTTTTATAGCTGCTAATATTTGGGAAAGAGGACACAGTAGTGTAAAAAGCATGAATTGTAACAATGAGCTCTTTATTGTGAGATATTCTCGTCCCTGGAGAACAGTGGGACTGTGCACGGTCGTCAGCATGGGTTAAAAAGAATGAATACTGCCAGTTAGACTTGATTGCCTTTTTGATAGAATTACAAAAGTAAAGAATGAAAAGAATGCAGCAGATGCAGAATAATTGGATTCTTAGCATAATAGTGCAATGTCTCTTGAAATCATACTCTTGACATTAATTCAAACTGGTTGGTGCAAGAACATGGTCACATGGATTGAAAATAGGTAGAAGAATTTCAAGCAAAGGGTAGAGATAAACTTGATGATCTGGGGAGAGGGAGCTGATGAAGCAGGGACTTCAGTTTCTTTTCAGATTTGTATTGATCAGGAAATGTGAACAAGACATTACCAGAAAATCAGATGTTTTCTGCTGTGATGTTGCTCAGTGCAGGGATTTAATCCTTGGAAACATAACAAGTGTTCATGGCAGAAACATCAAGAGAATCTTGATTCAAAATTTTAAGAAGACAATCTGACATGTGTTGTGCACTTGAAAATGGGTCAAGTCACATCCATACCTTGAGTGTCTCTCCTGTTGAGAATTGACAGGGTTGTTTGCTTTTAGGCATGCGTGCTACTATTAAAGCTGGGGCTATAGGCAAGGAGGAACACTGTCATAGCCACAGGAGGAATTGCGTATCCACTAAATGTCAAGAAAAATTGTGGTTGCTATACTTTGAAAGCCTCTGTCCCTGATTTTCTCAACAGTTTCTCAAAGTAATTGTAGGGAGGTGCAGAAAGCTCTTTCCCTTTGCTCTGTGCCTGTGTGCTGGCCCAAGCGCCATTTGGCTGGCAGTGCAAGTCAACCTTTCCTGCATTTGTTGGGCATGCTTGGGATCTTGGCAGTGGGGTCAATGAACACCCCCAGATTCGCTCTCAGTGTGGCAGTCTGAGGAACAGGCTTCTCCAAAGGGAAAGGTGAGCTTGAAGCCAAGCTTGGCCCTTTGTCAGTCAGCTGGGGCTGAACAGTCCCAGGGAGGAAGACACTTCTTTCATTATAATCCTGAATGATGCGGTATTTTGGAGGGGAGGCTGATGGGGTGAAGACTCCTTGTGCTACCTCTGCTGAACTCTATACCACTCAGACTTGCAGGGAACAGCTTCGGAGGGGTCTATTAAGATGATTTATGAATGAAGTTGTCGCAATTAAACACTAGGTGGCATATTTACTTAAGACTTTCCAGAGACTGTGCTACTGTGCCTTCCATAGTTGACACTCATTTGTGTTCGTGTGACGGCAGCAATACCCCAGTGCAGGCTCCTGGGAATGTGTTCTGGTGTTTCTTTTTAGCAACAGATTTTTGGCATCTTCTTAAAAAAATGTAAGACAAAGATGCAATTGCTTACTTCAGCCTCAAAGTTATTCTTTAGTTTCAGAGTAACTTCTCTGTTAATTCTTAGGTTATTAAAGGTTGTGTGTTAAGGTGTGGGTGTGCATGATAATGACCCTATGGAAGGCTCCACTCTCAGAACTGGGTAAATACTGACAGGGGTTAAAATGCAAGCATGTATGGTATTACTTGCTTCTTTGTCTGAGAGACTGAATGTGGGAATGTTTATTGTGTTTCAAAAACTCAGATGAAGGAAGCCTATTTTTTTTTTTCCATATGTGAATGCAGAGCACAGCTTTTGCTCCTAGAGCTGGTATTTTAAGGTAACAGTGCCCAGTGCTTAGGGCAAACTAGTCAAAGGCAGAACATATGCCTTTGTTCTGTTTGTGTGACACCTGTTAGGGCAGCCAGGATGCAGTTTTCCATATGCTGCCACTTCTCCATCTGTGGGAGAGCAAACACAGTAAGCTTTCAGAAATGCCTTTCTCACAGCCCATCCTTGAGAAATGCTGGTGCCATAGCCAGCACTTTGGCAGAGCACTTAGCCCCTACCAAATGTACCATGTTTGCTGCTCTAAAAATTCTTTGTTCTTCCTACTGATATTTTAAGAAGACAGATATATCCTTTGGAGTAGCTGCAGATGCCTTAGAGTAAAGATAAACTTCTTAGGAAGTGTAAGAGTTATCTGGAGTGCTTTTTGCACAGGATGTTGCAGCTTTCCCTGCATCCACTACCAGCCTGGTTTCTGAAACCAGTGGTTTCCTCCATCACATTGCCCTGTTGTAAGTCGTGTATTGACCTCTAGTTCATCTTGACTATTTATAGCCATTTGATTCCAGCCCTTAGAAGCAAAATGGGAGCTAAATATGTGAGTCTGAAGTGGAGTGTGTTCATTTTGACAATACCAAGGAGTGTGGGAAAGGAGATCTTGCTATGAGAGCAGAATTATGGGGGCAAATCCTTTCCTGTCAGACTGCCTAATATTGACCACACACCAGACAGGCCAGTCCTGTTCACACTGAAATGAAAGTCACTTTCTCCATCCCTTTTCTGTCTACTCTTCACCCACAAGAAGCAGGCTGTAGCCATGGCATTATTTGACGCCAGGGAATGTGTTGGAGTAAAATCTGAGCATCTTACAGCTTCCTTTAGGCCATAGAAAATGTGTCCACGACATCTTTGCTCTGGCATCAGGAGAATCTGTTTGTGTTTGTTTCACAGAGATGAAATCTATAACTATTCTCAGTAGTGTCTTTTGAGGTCCATACTCTATAAGGTTTTTGAATCTGTTATTTTGCCAGCCCACAAGAAAATACTGGTAGACTAGCACATCATTCAGACAGTGAAGTGATGTTTCCCTTATCTACTGCTGGGCTGCATTCTCAAAGCTGTGTTCTTAAATACAAGTAGATAACATACAGAGATATCTGATCAACTCCAACCACCTCAAATAAATTACTCCTATTTATTTATACATTTTAGGAAGTAGGAGAAAAATAGTTTCCTCTGATTCCCCTCTTCCCGTCCCTTTGATTTGATTAATTCAATCAGTGCAGTTTCCTATATCCATCTGGTCTATAATGCATTGCTGAATTTGTCAGGCCAAGTGAATTTACAGGCAATGCTTAAGGCACTTCCAGGATGGATGAAAATGAGGTATGTTGGCAGAGACTGGAATAAAAAGAATGTATCTTCAAGCTCTTTGTATACATTATTTGGTTTCTTGTAGACCTCAAATACAGGAAATTATGGAAAAGAGATGGATTTTGGGTTTCTTTGTGGGCTGGCAGGATCCAGACCAAATAAAGCCAAGTCATCATTTGATATAACTTGCTTCCTATGAGACACTGTGTGCAATGTGGGATTTGTATAACTTCCCTATGAAGACTTGTAGGCAGTTTTTGCAAGTATGGTTTTTGAATAAGTTCTCAGTTCAGTGAGCTGTCTATTCTCCATGTGTGAGCTATGAACAATTCAGCTATAGACATTCCATTTCACAAGAAAACACAAAACCATCTGTACTTTCACTTGTTCTGTTCCTCACCCTGCTCGCTGCACCTCACTGGATGACACCAGCGGGGACTCTAAAGGATTGCACAGTGGAGCACTGCTGGAGTTGAGACATCTACCTGCTCAGTGCCTTTTAAGTGATATTTTCCATTGAGAATAAATCAATCCCTTTAGTTCCATTTAGTATCTAGAGTTTCTACTAAACAAGTAGTACATCTCACAGCAAATTTCAAGATCAGAGTTAGGAACAGATCACTGTATCAAATAGTGCTTGAGCTCTCCATGGAGTAATAAATGTTTGTTACTTCTCTAATACAGAAATACCCACAGCAAACCATTGTGGATGGCAAATTTGATGCAAATTATGTTTGAGGAAGAAGATTACAAATAAATGGACAGTGACTGAAGTGTTAATGCTTTCTCATTTTATTACCTTTCTCAAATTCTTGAGTGTGATAAGAATCATGACATTGTTAAGGAAGAGGAGATTAAATATTTCAGCCACGGGCAGTCTTTCTGATTGTATGCAGATAGAGTTAACTGTTGTGGAGATTTACACTGTGACAACAGTATAATTTTTACCTTGACAGGTGTTGCTAAGAATAATTCTGTGCGTTGAGTAGTTATGTTTTATAGACACAAAAATCCAGGAAAAATCATCGAATAGTTAATATTACAATAATCAGATTTAAATAAAAAATAAGCAGTTTGGTATTTGATACCACTTACAATCCAGCATAACATAGAAAGAGCTACCTGAGAGAATAGTATATTCCTATAGGCTGCGGATGTTTTTTACTTCTCTCTATTCAGAAGCTAAATTAGTGCATAGTCAATAAGTCTCAATATTGCCAACCTCATGCTACTTTAAAAAACGCAAGTGCTCAACTCTAAGTTCTGCATCTCAGGGAAAGGAAAAAAAAAAAAGAAGGAAAAAACCAAGACAAACACAACTGAACTCAGTAACAGTATAACAGAGTATCTACTGCAATAGGAGAGAAGTGTCTTGCATGAGACTTCCAGTAGCAATATTATACTAAAAATGGGGCTTGTCCCTGTACAGCAGAAGTCGGCAGAGGAAGTGTGTCTGTAATAGACCATATGGGACTGCAGAATGTTTTGGATTAGCTATGCACCATGGGTAATACTAGTTTTATCTTTTTACTGTTGTTGTCCTGTTCACAGTTCCATGTATTTTAAGACTGTCCATGGCCTTTTGCAGTATAATTACATTTTTCGCTTGATCTGTAATTTAGTAGCTGGAACAAGAAGACAAAAGGTTATTTGGAATCAGAGCTGACAGCCAGGAGGCTGAAGTGCTGACATTAGTCTGCCTCCTGACAGGTCTATACCTCACAATTCGTCTGTGCGTATGTCTGTGATATATTTAAAGTGAGAAACCTGGCAGAAAGGCTTCTCAGCCTACACAGAGGTGCAGGCAAATGGCACAATAACGAGTGTCCAACTGCCTGTTTTATTTTCAGCATGATGCCTTTTTTCCTTGGCTCACTTTCACCAAATCTAATGAAAATTGTTGTCACAGAAAGCAACAGAGGATGTTTGTTTGTTTTTTTTTGTTACTGCTGGAAAGTGTGTCGTTGTTGTCTGTCCTTCTGAGTTTTCATTCCGTTAGTAGTGCATAGTGTTGGACTTGAATCCCTGTTGCTGAGGCTGATGGTCTGTCTCAATGTTTTTATGTAGAGTGGTTGGTCCATCAGTGGTTGCATTACTTGGTATACTAAGAAGTGAGTGCTGATGTTGTGTTCTCCATTTACTAGTCAAAAGCGCTGGATATTCTTCTCTATCTGACATCCACCACTGCAATGTTAGGTGCTAGACCCATTGAGAAAATCTTTGTATTCCAGCAGCTTATGAAGTCCTTTCCCAATAGGGAATTCAGAACACAGATGCTGATCTGTCTCTTTCTGGCATTTACAATAATGTGCTCCTGGGGCACCTGTGGTAACTAGGGTTGTTTTGTAATTATGTTTTCATGGTGGTTTGTTTAGACTATTAATACTGAAACACAGTGTATTTTATATATACTTAACTACCCTTAAAAGTCACATTTTAAAGAAAATAGTCTGACAAACGACTTCTAAGGAGTGGCTGAGACTGAGTTTAGAATCATTAAGGTTGGAGAAGACGATCATCGAGTCCAACCATCAACCCACCCCCACCATGCCCTCTAACTATTTCCCTCAGTGCATATCCCCATGGTTCTTGGACACATCCAGGGGCCATGATTCTACCACCTCCCAGGGCAGCCTGTGCCATTACATTACCACTTCTTTTGAGAAGAAATTTCCTAATATCTAACTCGAAGGCATATTTTTTAGGCACTTTTGTTCTAGTGGAGCTGTTGGTGAAGGCTGGAGTTCTACTCGAGCATGTGCCCATGTACCAGAAGACTGGACTAGGCCGAATTTGGCATTGAGTTCACAGCCTGCAGCCAGGGTCTGAGATAAATCCTAAACAGACAAGTTAAATCTCCAGCAGCTTTTCTTTTAATCAGCATCTCTTTATTGATCTCAGTAGCAAATGCAGATAAGACAGCTACTGTGAAGAAACTAGAAAGTCATGAGAGACAGAAGAAAACACAGAATCAGCATTAAAAGCGTTTTTAAAAGTTTGCTTTTTTAAGTCATAAGGCTTTTTCCTTGAAGATCCTTCTGTGTGATAATTTGCCTTAACCATTTTTAAAGATGATGTTTTGATAGCTTAAAGTATCAGATCAAAAACTGGAACATTTTTTAGTATATTTGTAAGCTAGTATTGAATACAGGAATGAAAATGCCAGAAACATCATCAGATTTAGTTACCTAAACCTGAATCTTCAAGTTCCTTAGCTTTAATTATCTACACAGATTCATAAAAGATAATGATAAGCATGTTGTTTGCATCTCACCTTAGCAGTGCAGACACGAAGTGAGCCTTTGGGTGAAATGATGGTGGACAGTAAGGCAGAGATGAAGCCTGGGTTTGGACATTGCAGGTTTGGGCTCTTGGCTCACCCCTCGGCTCCACAGGTGCCACTGCTTCAGCACTGAGAAGATTTCAATGTGTGCTTAGGAGAGGCTTCCTAAGCAAGGTGTCCTTTCTTCAGTTAAACACCTCACATCTCTCTATGACTCTTCTAACCTCTCTTAAATAATGGTGCTTCTTAAGTAATGGTGCTTCAAGCCTTGCCTTCTTTAGCTTTGGGCCCTTCCTTTCAAACTAATTTTTTTTTGCTTTGTGCAGGACTTCACTTTTTACTCTCAAAATCAAGCTTGAGAACTTTTGGTGACATAATAAAGAAGTCCAGGGAACTTGTTTTGGCAAAGGAGAATGTCTGAGCCAGAAGCTGATGAGAGAGGTATTAAAATAAAGTGTCTAAAAGCACTAAAAATGTTAGTGTGGTTAGATCCTACAGCTTCCAAAGCCATCACCTGAAGGAAAAGAAGCATTGCTGAATCTGACCCTGTAGCTGTGTAAGGAAGTGCATGTGCCATCCCACTAATCAATATATTTTTCCATTTTAAGTCTGCCACTGACTGTGTAAAAATCCAGGCATTGTGCTGTCACATCAGGAGAGATTCTGCTGCTCTGTTCAAGGGAAGCAATAATAAAATGTAACTTCTTCCAGTACTGCAGTCACCTCCAGCAACTCCTCAGCCTCTTCCTCTTCCACCAGCCAGGAGGGAAGGGGCAGTGATCTGTAACTGGCCTGCCTGAGCTCCTGAGCTGGTGAACAACAGGAGTATGCAAGGAACCTGCAGGAATTTAGAAAGCTCCATATACCGACTACTTCAGACATTCACCACCAGTTTGCCCCAGGGTAAGATACATTGAGTTACTGAAGAATGAAGCAATGCGCTCTTGGAAGCTGCTGTTGCCACGCTTAAGTGGAGGGGTACTCCAGCAGCAGGCCATTGCTGATATTTCAAGGAAGAAATTTGAGTGCCCTGGGAAATGGCAATATCGAGCTCTGTCCTACTATCTCATCCTTTGCTTGTCCATTGGATGACCAAATTTCATAAAAACCATAGCTGTGTTGTGGTATCTATCCTAATGCCGGAGGGGGAAGGAGGTGTAGCACCAGCTTTTATTTATACCTCTTCCAGTTGGATATTTGTAAATCTTTCCCTGCTTTTGGATACCACCCTGAAGGGCAGGAGTTCAGCCTCAGTCCCTGTTCTGCAGTGTGAATCTCTCACTCAGGATGAAATCAGGAATAAGTTTTGCAAGAAAGGAAATGCAGATTTACCCGGATTCTTGCAAAGAGGAGCATGTGGTAAGAAATGTAGGTTCCTATTGCTGCTGCCGGGGAACAGAGCATTAGTAATTTCTTCTGACAAGTGACATCACTTCCAGAGGTGCAGTGAAGGGAAAAGCATCAAAAATACAAAGCAGAGATCAATCCATTGACCACTTTTGGTTCTGTTGACTTCTCTTTTACAACATAGACACATTTCTCAAGTTGTGAATTGTTGAGGAACTTACAGAGAATGAACACAGAAATTAACTCTTTGTCTAAGGAACAGAAATTAAAATTCAGAAGCATTATTTTAAGATCTTGTTAAATGTATACATATATTCTTCTTAGAGTAATTTTGAAGGGATTCCATCCCCCTAACATTTCTCTATTTTTTTGTAGCAAAAGAACTATTTTTTTTCTGACATATGCTAAGGTACACAGATGCACAGGGAAAAAGCATTGTTGCTGTCATCATTACTCTTTTTCACCTCCCCCAGCAAAGTCATCTGGGCTTGTCATGAAGAGCTCTCACTGAGGACTGTTTTTAAGTTTTACATCACATGTGTTGAAATCTCAGCTTTTCCCTTGTTAGGAAGAGGAACTACGGACATTACATGCTGTTGGCCAGATTTATCAGAGCAACATCAGAACAGACCATCAATACAAGGGTGTTCAGCACTGTGAGTCAGCCCTTGCTACCTAGGAGGCTTTGACCTAAGTCAAACTGGAAATGGGGTTTTTCCCAGGAATCTGAAGAGAAAGATGCCCAGGAAGGACATAGGAAAGGTCTTCCCCACTGTGTTGTTGAATCTCCTTCCTCATACCTGAGGCTTGTAAGGAGGCATGCCTGGCTGTTCTGCTTCTTTTGGAAGAGAGGAATGGGGATAGGAGAGGTGTAGGACTGGTAATAACAGTGATCCAGAGGGATAAAAAAAGCCAGTTCTAAACTGCTCTTTGACAAATTAAAAACACAAAAACAAAAAACTGCACCTGTTCCCTGGTAGCTGGAAAAACTGGCGTTCCAGAAAACACAGGGTGCTTTGTGGAGCAGGGTTCTTCTTAACAGCTGCTCTCGGTGCACAGTCCCAAACCTCTGCCTCTGGGCTGCCTCTGCCCTCCTCGTTCAATGACAGCATTTAACCTCCCTGGGTCAGGCTCCAACATTTCATGTTCCACAGGGCAGGGTCCTGCTTTTGGACTCTGCCTGACAAGCGTTCAGTTGTTGCTCTGAGAGATCTTGGGAAAAGTGACGTAGAAGACATTTTGCCCAGCCTTCTGTGGGACAGTGCAACAACAGGTTGCAAATTTGTTTGATAAATAAAATGACCTTCCCAAAGTATCCCCCAGCAGGGACTTTGCCCAAAAAGGTCTTAAAAATGTAAAAAAAAAAGAAAAGGGATCTAATTTGGGAAAAGTTCACATGAGAAATTAACAGACTTGTTTCCAATCTGGTACACTGGAATACCACCCCCTCACACTGTGGTTTTCCTTCATTCATTTTTTTTCTCTTATTTTAGCTGTCATCCAGAAAATCACCCCGCACCGCCTTTATTTTTCCTTATTATTTCCCCTTGCCTTCCCAGGACAAGAAAAAGTCTTTCTTTTGGCTTGTTCCCACTTTATGCTTCAGAAACCCCAGCACAGATACCCTGGTTTCTACCTATGGAGCATCGGCACAGCAGAGGAAAACAGTCACCTTCTGCCACAGCACAGAAGATGCAAGAAGAACAAGCAGCAAAGGGGTTAAAGGGAGTCCCATAGCAAAAATTTGCAACGCCTTGAAATTCTAAGTGCTAAAACTCACAAATCCCCATGAGAATAAAACTTTGTAAGTCCAGATATTTCTGGTTGGCACACAACACTTGGGGCCAGTTATACAGGGTGGTTTTTTTCTGTGAACAGTGGAATCGGTAATGCCTGGTTCCCCATTGATTTGTGCTCTCTCTCCCTGCACTCCTCACTTTGTTAAGCCCAGCAGTCCCTCTGGACCTTTGCCACATCTCTCCCTCACCCATTTCTCCCTCCAACATCTCCTTTTCACTGCCTTCCAAGCAGGCAGCAGTGCTGGGGCTCAGTGGCCCACACACACTGCTGGCTGCACTTGCCTCCATCCAGCTACCAGATTTCATGACACTCAGACAGCTGTTCCTCCATCAGCTTTGGATGGAACTGGCCAGCTGGTCAAGGGAGACAGTGATGGATGAGATCCACCTCTCTGTAAACATGCCCCTTAGCAAAATACCTGGCTGAAACAGTTCTGCTGTTTTCCACCAGTGCCATGCAGAGAGTTTCTGGGGTTTTATAGTACACTAGCAAAGTACATTGCAACATGCCAGCTTATTATATCCCACAGACCGGATTCAAGTGGTTTTAAAAATAAAATCTCAATTTTGGCCTTCCCTTGACTGCTGTAGCTGGTGACCATTTGAGACCTATCTGAAACTGAGAGATGGGTGCGGAGAGAGGGTGATGTTTCTGTATAGGATGGAGGAGGTTTCTGTTCTGTAGCTATTCTTCATGCTTGAGAAATACATAACTCACAGCCTTCTCCCTTTCCAGATAGACTGAAGAAAGGAGAACAATAGGTGCTGTCCTGGGCACCCAAAAATAGCAGTTCTGGACACGGCATAGTGCTCTTACCTGTGAGCTAGATAGGATGAAATGGAGGAATTCTCTTATCTTGATCTCCTAAAGCCTAGGTGCCTGAGATCCTGCCCTTTTAAATCTCCACTGCACAAAATGAGGGCTCTAGAACCAGGAGCATCACACTTCCACCATCCGTTTAGGTTCCTGGCTGAAGGACACATACAGAGCCCTCACTGTGATAGGAAGAAAGGGACTCCAGAGAGAGTCTTGTATTCTTATCTGAATAGACTCTATCATTCAGGATAATATGTTTCAAGCTCGTTTACAGCATCTGTTTTCCATGACTTTTCTCAGAGTTATGTGTGCTTAACAATACTAAAAACTTTTCTCACCCCCCAAAAAAATGCTCTATGTGGTCTCTTCTGGTTTGGTTTGACTCTTCAAGCAGGCAGCTTCTAAAAGACATCCTCCGTTTTTATGACTGCTCCGGTTCCAAGAGTAATTGAGTTTGCTTTACTTCTGTAATGAGACTCATCCCAGCGAACTGCTGTCTTGGTTGTACAGAGGGATAAATGCCTGATTTTCTCCTTTTGAAAAGGCCAGGAGGAAAAAATGCAAGAAAAAACAACAACAAAAAAAGGCTTACACTTCTGCTCAGCCTCAGCCATTTGGCTGGGAGGTTTCCGTATCATATGTCACACTGGCTTTTCTTCTCCAGCTGTAGAAAACTGCACATATGAGACTGAGGGGAAGTACAAGGTTTTGACAGCATTTAGAAGATTCCAGCTAATTGAGTTCACTGGGAATTTTTCTGTACAGCATTTTTTCTTTTGAAAAATGCCAGCTCCGTGTGGAGGAGGGTCAGTTCCAACAAATAACTCACTTTAACAGAGACAGCTTGTAGGAGCTGGAGGTAGAAGGGGCCAGGCTCCAGCTAGTGCCTGGCACGATGGTGTCTGTACCCCGTGACCTTATAGGGCTAAAAAATTCTATGTAGGAAGTCTCATCATTGCACTGTTGTCAGCAAATAATTAGGAAAATCAAACTGATATTGCATGCTTTTCTACGACTAACCTGTGCACTAAGTCATAACCTACTTCTGGGAAAAGACTTTTTATAAGGGCAGGTAGTGGCAGGACAAAGGGAGATGGTTTTTAACTGGAAGAGGATAGATTTAGACTAGATATTAGGTAGAAGTTCTTTACTGCGAGGATGTTGAGACACTGGAATGTGGAATGATTCTGTGATTCTTGGTGTCTGATTTGCTTGTCCAGCCTTGGGCGATCAACAGTTTTGGGGTCAGTGGGGTTGCCCAGGTCAGACTTTTAGCCTGGAGAAAGGAGTTCATATAGCTCCAATAGCAAGAAAAAATGACTAGAGGAGAGAGAGACAGCACAAGAAGAGCTTTAAAAGTGCAAAACTAAGTATTTGGAAGTTAGGGAAAGCCAAACAGAGGGTCATCAGCACAACCCCAGTTGTACGTTTAAATGCTTGGTACAAGTTTTAGTTATGTGATCCCATTTCTTTTCTGTGGGGCCCCTGCCTCACTCACTGCACTGAAGAAACTTTGCTCACTTGAAGAAGCGTGGCTGCATGGTTAGAAGCACTGTTGTCCACAAATTGGATTTGGGTAGTTTAAAACCAAAGAGAATGTCCAAATTTTGCCTTTCTCAGAATGCCACAGCTATAGTTGACTACAATTTCTATTATTTCTATTTCCTGATGACTGTTAAGTCATAGCTGTGGGTGAGGGGGTGGCTGTGGTTAAACATCTTTTCCTTGCTATTTATGGAAATAGAAGGCATGTGATGAAAAGGAAGTCTACTACTACAGCGATGAAATTGGTTGAAAGTTGCACTGAGGGCTGCATTACATCTCTGCCCAGAGCTCTCACTTGGTGTTGGCAAGCGGCTCGAACATGTTCAGAGGTTAATGAGGCTACTTCTGCTGCTGAGTGCACAAATTAGATTCTGCTGAAGTATTGAGTAAATGCAGGTGAAACTAATGGGATCTGTTCCCTGAGTATAGAAAATAGTACAGCGTATTAAATGTTATTAAAAAATGCAAGCTGCCACTACAATTAGGTACCAAAAAGGAGGAAAGATTAATATAATGAGTCAGCCTCTTGTCAATGAAATGGACATAATACCAGCCTTTCTTCTCGCTGTGTTTTGGGGAAAATTATTGTGCAGCATTCAGGCCTCGCAGCGTCCCATTCCCCAGTGAGCCAGGGGGTGAGGGAGTGGAATGAGCATTCAAGATTCAGAGAAGAACTTGAGAGAAATGTGCCTTATGTGAGCTGGCTCGGAGGAATATAGTCTGCACTCATGTAAACACAGACGGCATCATAAGACTTCAAGGGTCAGAGCTCAGCCTGAATTAAGATAGAGCTCTCTTGTTTAATATTTAGTGTTCAGAAGATGAAAGAAGCATCGCCCTAGAAAAATCAGTTTTTAAATTCTGCTGGATGCTGGGATTTCTCTTTAGAAGTAAATTAGGACATTCTATTCTTTTCTTTGCACTTCAAAGATTTACGTGCATGACAGTGAGTAATCATCTGTTCTCCAAGTGCTAGTCAGCACAATGGAAAACAAGCCATGAGCTTGTCCCATAAAGCTCTGGGAAGAAGCAAATAAAACAAGTGACGCAGAGAGGGTTTGCCTTCTTAACGTGGCTGAATAAAGCATTTCTTACCAGAATGGATAAGGCAATAGTCTGCCGGCTTTGTGGCTGATGCAAGCAGAAATTTTAGTCACAATATTGTAACAGAAAGGAAAGCAAATGAATCAGACATCTTTCCCAGAAAGTGTTTCAGAGGCTTTCTCCCAAGACCACACTTAATCCCTCAGTTGTCACTTGCTTTCCATCACCCAGAAGCAGATCTCTGCTCATCTCGCAGGTATCCTGAGGATTACTAGTAATACTTTATTTTCTCGTTCCTATCTATTTTCTGTAAAAGCACCCATGTGGAGCAGGCACTTTATGGACAAATAAGGAAGCAAGTTACTATTCCTAGAAACTTGTCATCAGTAGGGCTTTGCCTGATGTTCTGTAGGATGAGCATCTCTGGGCTGCATTTATGCATACTTTACTGGTAATGATTTATCTTGTGTGCCTGGCTGTGATGACTCTTGTTTCACAAAACCTACAAGTGCAGTAGGTGATCCACAGCAGAACCTAAGCTATAGGCTGAAATGATACATCAAGAAAAACAAAGAGTGGGTTCACAGGTCTGTCTTGCCTGGTGCTTTTTCTTCCAGTTCACACTCCAAAACCCATCCATCTCAGAAACTGTGCCAAGTGGGTGTTCCCGTAGACTGTCAAATGTGCATTTTAGAAGGAATAGCAGGAATAACAGGAGTGTAGACAGAGAACTCAATGGGAAGAAATGAATCCTGAGGAGTTCCAGTCTGAAGCCAGGGTCAGAATATTATAGCTGGCTTTCCTAAAGCATCAGTGTGCTCAGACAATGAAGGAGGGGGGGGGAAGGGGTGTGCAGTAGGGGCAGGAGCAGGGCCTGCAGCACGACATTGGGTGCTCTGAGCATCCTGGCTACAAGGAGACTGCTGCTGCTGCCTGTGTCATGCAGACCCTTGGTGAGTGGGCCCCAAGTTTGAGCTTCAGCAAAGAGCATGGAAGTATTTCATCCTGAAGGTGGTATTGCAAGGAAGTCTTCTGCAAAGTCTACATGAGAGAAAAAATAAATGGCCTCATTGTCATATTAACTGTGTAGAGTTCTGCAGTCCCGTCCCTGATGTCTGGGAAGGAATGCTGTCTCAAATAACTTTGCTAATCACTGATATCATACTAGGGGAAGGTGATTTATCTTCCCTCAGTAAATGGTTTGGGTTCTCACATAGCAAGCACACTTACTGACAGTCAGTGTACACAGCTGCTCAAGACAGAGAGCCTTTTTAATAGTACAATGTCTAGCACAACCTTTTTTCGACAACAACATTTGAAAGGCATGCAGGAAGATGGACAGGTGGTGCTTTTGGCTTGAAATAAAAGCTTTCCTATTTTGATTTTGCTCTGAGCTTAGGCCTATATAAGAGGAATTGTGCAATCTTTCTAACTACTGTACTTTTTCCCAGTATATCCACTAGTACATAAAGCAGTAGTGTGGCACTGTAATATCCAAAATAATAATTCTGCCATTCCAAATATTTACATTTTTCTAATGAAATATCTTGATAGTTATATTTTACCTTGTATGCAGTTTGTTTTCTCTGATTTAGAGACAGAGTTTGGGTACGTGAGTGTGGTGTTTACCATGCATGGCTCCACGTGTCATGCCGAGTCTTTCTTTTGTCTGTAATACATTTTTCAAATATGGCCAAATAATTAAATTTAAATATGGGGATGCTTATATATATTGACATGTGTATTATACACCCATATACTATGTGTGAATAGCATATCAAAAGACATATGCAGATATACTGAAGATAAATAGTGCAGTGTTGTAGTATGTGAATATAATAGATTCATAAATATGAAATATTCCCTCTATTCTTTGTTTTCTATGCAAAGTTATGGTCCATCAAATAGATTAAAGCCTGTGGCTGCTGCATAGTAAAGTAGGCAGCTGCTCGATAGTTATTTTTATCTTCAATGCTGAAAAAGTAGACCCACTGCTCATTAAATTAGTCTTGGTTCTTCCAGTAATCACAGTCTATCTCCTTCGGCAGAGGTCCAGGTTGGGGAGATTTGGACTTTCTCCATCAACACCTAGTTTTTTCTTTCTTATTTTTCAGAAAGTGTACATCTGAGCCTGAAAATGTTTCAGTAAAAAGAAAAAAAAAACACTTTACTGACTGTGTATTCACACATCACACCTACATCCTCAGCGATCACACCTCCACACGTCCTTGGATTTCTTTGAGTGTCCCCAGCCTTAGTATAATCTGCCTGATAGATTGGCTAATTATGCTGGAAGTTAATGATCCCCGGCCTTTAGGCAGCCTGCTATTGAGCTGGGAAGCCAAAACATAGCCCCCTGGCTAGCTGGCAGATCTTCCCCAGACACAGAAGATCTGAAACACTGTCATTTTCCCCAGAAAATTACTCTCACCAAATGCCAACTGGTTCCTGGGGGTTTTAAAATCCGAGAAATAAAGACAAGAAGTATTACACAGAACAAATGCCTTTCTTTATGGGGAAATCTAGTCCACATACACTCTTGGATAAATAATCACATTAATCCACACCACCTTTTTCTTAATATGTGCCTCTTTCCTATTATGTCCATGGAATGACAGACTCTATTAATACACACGTGCACATATATAGAATTAGACAAAATATATTGCCTATAAGTAGGTAGGTTTTTTGTTGTGCCCAGAAGGGCAGTGCTGGAATTCTTCAGATAGTTCTTAATGATGCTGTATCTTGGCTCCTAAATACTTCAGTCTATTTATATCTTTAGGAAGTTATTTTAAAGATGTATTTTAATGGAAAGTCTAACTGGGGCTTGTTTTGAACTTAAGTAATTTTTCAGTAGATGCTTTATAAATATTTTCTCTTTGTATAGATTGGTCTGGTTGGGTGTGTGTTTTGGACTTGCTACAGCAAGGGTTGTTTTACAGGCAGACTGGGGTTGGTTAGAAACTACAAAATGAGACATCTGGATGTATGACAATAT
Organism: Excalfactoria chinensis; assembly: GCF_039878825.1. Lineage (NCBI taxonomy): Eukaryota > Metazoa > Chordata > Aves > Galliformes > Phasianidae > Excalfactoria > Excalfactoria chinensis. The sequence continues at coordinate 108,171,751 of NC_092826.1, forward strand.
AAACGATAATATTCAAGGAAAGCTCTAGGTTCTGACAAATGTTGAATAAATTGTGTCCTTGTTGTATGCATTTCTCTCTTGAACTTGTGCTAGTTTGTTCTCTGAAGAAGCAGGGGAGTGGTTATTCTGGGCAAAACATGGGGGAAAAAAAAACCTGTAAGAGTGTGTTCATAGTGGACTGGAAGGATGTTTCCAATTCCTTCCTTCTCTTTGTTTGCATGTTTATCACAAGTTCAGCATTTAACCAAAGGAGAGTTATGAGCCTTAATACTTAGGATATAATATATAGTGCACTTTTAAAACACTCCGGGGATTTACTGTTGGGTCCTTGCTCTGACATTTGCAAATTCTTCTTCATAAGCCTTCAAAGTGAATGTCTTTGTTGTGATTGTGTCCCATTTCTTACATAGGAAAAAAGGACTTGTTATGAAGGTGGGGCAGCTTTCTAGACTGTAAGCTCTTCAGGGCAGGGATTAATCTTTCTCTGTTTGCACAGCATCGTTGTTGTCAAATGCTGGCCAAATGCTCATGCTCCTGTGCACTATTGCAAGGTAAATAATAAACTACTGAAAAACAAAGAGTCTGTTCAGTCAATGGGAGTCTTACCTAATTAGGAACGTAGGGAAATGAGGTGTCAAAGTCAGTGCTATCCATTTGGTGCTATTTAACGTATAGCAACAACTTAAAATAGTAAGGAGTTTTATAAATCAGCTATGCAGTACGCTGACTTCAGACGATTTGTTGATGATAAACATAATGACATTTCTTGCTAACAATAAATAGTGATATTGTGCAGATTTACCAAAGGGAAATGCTTCTTATCTTGTAAACTCACCATTTAAAATAAAATTGAATTCAATAGGAATCCTGCCAGTTTAAATCACTGTAAGCTGCAGAATTGCTAAGGTATATGGGGAAGTACTTCAGCAAATCTAGACTGCCTAATCATTCAGTTCACTACGTGAATTACCATATAGTTAACCATAGAGGACATTTCATTTTTCTAAAACAAATGTTTCTCCAGGCAACGAGTTAATGCGTATTACTGGTTTGAGACATCTTAGGGAGTAAAAATGAAATGTTACCAGTGGAATTAGCTTGGTAAGTATTTTTCTTGCTTGATGCTTCTTGCAGTTGTGAGAGGAGAATCATCTCAGCTGAATATGTGCAAGAAATGACTGGAATATTGATAGTATGAATAGCTGAAGCAAAACTGCTTTGAAAACGGTGGCCCAGATGTGTTCAGTAGGACGGATGGCCCACATCTAGCATTAGACAGGCAATTACACAAGGGCAGGAATCAGAAGCTGAATAATAATACGCATGGTAAAGGCTGTCATTGTGAGGCATCAGAGATCCGTGGCTAGAGCTGGGCCTAAACCACAGCAGAATGGTATTGCAGAACGTTCACTGAATTCTTCAAGGGGAACATTTATTGTTCAACAGCAGGTCATAAAAGCAATGCTGCTCTGAGTTGTACCTTTGGAGGAAGAGTGTTTTAAATAGCAGCTCTGGCTGCTCAAAAGAGCTTCTTGGTTTACCAGCTGATGTTTTTCTTCTAAGTCACAGCCATGGAAAAGCTACCAGACTCTGCACAGTTCTTTCTCACTTGCAGCATTAACATACCATGACATTTTTCTCTGCTAAACTGTGGAGCTAATCACCTTATCCTGGCTTGATCCCTAAGGCTCTTTGGATCTCATTTGGTGCTAAGCACTTGCTATGGTTTTTAAGTGATGCCTCCCACCATCTCACTTCTTGGCAGTCAGTGTGTCAAAATCTGGTTCCTGGGTATAGGTAGCTGATGCCTGGATGGTTCCTAACTCTTTCTCTTGGCAGAAAGCATGTACTTATTTCACGCTACTGCTAACATATTGCTAATCATTGTGAACAGCTCAAGGGATGGCTATAATTGCTTTTTAGTGCCCTTGTCATTAGCTGGGAGAAACTGGACCAGTGCTCTTGAATATCTTCATCAGCAAAATTGACAGTGGGATTGAGTGCACCCTCAGCAAGTGTGCATGTGACACCAAGCTGTGTGGTGCAGTTGACACACCTAAAGGACAAAATGCTATTCAGAGAGACCTAGACAGTGGGCCCAGGTGAACCTCATAATGTTCAACAAATCCAAGTGCAAGATCTTGCACCTCGATCATGGCATTAGTACAAGCGGGAGATGTAAGGACAGAGCACAGTAAAAAAGGAACTGCCAAAAAGTATCTGGGGTTACTGGTGCATGGCAGATAGACATGAGCCAACGCCTCCCCTGAGATTACAGGCCGAGACATCTGGGGCTTTTCAGCCTGGAGAAGAGAAGGTTCCTGGGAGACCTGAGATTGGGGGCTGTAAGAAAGAAGAGGACTTTTCAGCAGGGTCTGTTCTGGCAAGAGAAGGGGAAATGGTTTCAAATGAAATGTGAGGAGATTCAGACTGGATATAATTAAGCAGCCTTTTACAGTAAGGATGGTGAAGTAGAATAGGTTACCCAGAGATGTGGTGGATGCCTCATCCCTGGAGACATCCAAGGTCAGTCTGGAAAGGACTCTGAACAACCTGATCTCACTGTAGACGTACCTGTACATTGCAGGGGAATTAAACCAGATGACTTGTAAGGATACCTTCCAACACAAATGATTCTATGATTTTATGATTTCTAGTTGTTCTTTGTCCCAGGGACCCTCAGACAGATGTTCCCCCGTGCCTCTTCCCTGCTGAGTCTATGTCATGTGAAGCACTTTATCTTGCTTGGTCCCATGGATTTACGTCATGTGGGTAGCAGCAACAAGGTGCACATCAATATCATAGCCACCAGCTAACCTTGCCAAGCAGCTTGGAAGATGACCCAAAGCCCTGATTCCAATCAGCTCTAGCTTAGCTGGAATTGAAACTGAGTGACCTGGAGCAACCTGGAAGTCTACGGGGGATTGTAACTAGACCAAGGGAATTCCCTTGTGTTTGTTACTGAAGCTGAGGATGTTGCTGCTCATTGGCATTTACATGCAGTTGTATCTAGTTAGGGGTTTATTTTATTATTATTTTTTTAACCTACATCTAACTGTTGACTGCAGTGGTTTTCCTTAGAAACAAATCTAAGATGTTTCATTATGACCAGTGAAGGTCTGTGCGATAAGTGATTTGCCTGTGAATATAGCCTTACTCATTGCTGCACTTTGCCACTGCTGAAGTTAATGAAGAAGATTAGTAAGAAAGCAAAAAGGTCCCTCAGTGGGAAGGGCTCATCCTATGCATCACAAAAACATCGAAATCTGTTGCTCTGCAGAGTACTATGGCTTCACCATGCAGCAGAGAAGGCTGTGAAAGTGGTGTGTGAATGAAATGTGGAGCACAGGCAAAACAAAAGCAATGCCAGTCTTGTAATTATGTTAAATTACTAAGAGCCCATGTTGGCAAGTTGCAAAGAAATGCTATAAATTAAAACAAAACAAGGGCGGGAGGTAATCATGATGATGTTGATAGAAGATGGCGGTTTGTTTAATGAAACATCCCTGTATTACAACAATCATAAGCTGACTTGTTAAACATTTTAAAGCAAATTAGATGTACTACCCAAAGTCATGTGAGTAGAGCTATGGTTTTCTTTTGGAGCAATGAAGCCTGATTTTATTTTTTGTCATATGCTCTAGAAAGCAATTTGTGTAAACATGGGGTTTAGAATATGGCATTGTCTGCTCCTTGCTAAGTAAATCCTTCATTAATGCTGTCTATATTCAGTGCATCTCTGCTCCACTCGGGCTGAAGCACAGTGCTTTCAAGCAGCTGAGTCTCTCCAAAGCATTCCTTCAGGGCCAGTCTCCTTGAATGAGCCTGTGCAAGGATATGGACATGGCATGGCTCTTTTTTGTGCTGTCTGGGTTAATGCTGTCTTTCACTTGTAGTATTGAGAGCAAAAATTAAAGTGGAAAACAGTCAGTGGTAACACTAGTCTGCTGAATACACAAATCTTCTGTTGTTTTCCATTTCAACTATGAGAACTGTGTTCTGTTCTGCTTAAAATGATAAAGTATTTAGAGATGTGTCTTTGGTTTTAGTAGCGGAAAAGTCATTCGTGGTGGGACTGGGGCTGTCACTCCAGATTAACAGTGCACTGGAGACTGGCAGATAAACAGAAGGAAAAGAATGCAAAGCCCCCATGTCTCTGTCATGAGCTTGTAGAGGGGAATACAGCCCTGCCTTGCTGGGGTATCACCTTTGAGACTCACGTTTTATCAAAACACCATAGTGAAGAGTTATAGTAGTAATGGGGGATTTCTACACATTTATTTTTACTTTGTTCTGAATTGTGATAAAAGTAAAACCCTCAGCTTTTTATGAACTAGCCACGAGGAAGCAGGAAAAAAGGCAGAAACAGATCTGAGTTAGATTACCTAAAACCGTTCCAACTATTTTTAATGTTTTATAAACCGTTTTGACCAAAAATGGTTCCAGATGGAAACAGAAAATTCTTTGCTAAGGTATTTCAAACTTAGGCTTAGCCTGCTTAGAAAAAGATGCACAGAATCTGGGTCTTGATCAGAACTTCCCTGTGCAAAGTTCCCAACCTGGTGAGTCACATATTCTGCAAAGAACAGTCTCCCTGAAAATTCCCCCATGCCCAAGCTCAAACCTGCAGACTAATAGCTGATGACACTTAGTGAAGCAAATGGATCCTCCCTCTTTTCCCTCACAGGCCCTGACCCAGCACCGTGGTGTGCTGAAAGCCCTGGCTCTCATTGAATTAGAGGCAGTGGAAGACACCCAGCACAGCATCGGGTTGGGCCCCTCCAGAGTATGCTGTTGTTACCGTCAGCATTGCTGAGATAGTGGGACTCAGAGCAGGGTTGATGGGAGCTATTACATCTCTTGTCTCATCAGCATAATAGTTTTCTGCACTCCCATCCGCTGGGCGCAGCTGTGCAAATCTGTTGAAAGCCATGGGTTTATTCCAGAAGCCTTGCAGATGGAGCTGGTTTGTACAGTTGTGCTGGAGGGAATAATTTGAACCTTATTCTCTGTAGTCATATGCAAGAAGAAAAAACTCAACTTGGCTCTTTGGGCAAAACCACAGAGAGACAGTGATGTCTCCCATGGAACGTGAGCTGTGCTTTATCAGTAAAAACACCCTCCTGGCTCAGAAGCTGGGATGAGTGGCTATGGGGCACTGCCTGATTCCAGGCCCCAGCCCCAGCTTGGGCATTCCATGCTGTACCCTGTCCCTGGAGAAAAGAAATAGTTTGGTGGCAAAGGATGCTGGAGGCTTTCTTGATCTCAGTAATACTCCTGCCTTTTGTTCTTTGTGGAGTGTTTTCATCTTCACACGTGTCTGTCGGTTGCTTCAGAGGGAGGGTGAAATAAAACAGATTGGAAAAATCATTTCTGATCCTTTTGGCAGCGTGTGGAGCTGGTAACATAAAGAGTGCAATAGCAGCTGTGTCACCACTTCGATAATCGTCTTCAGTGAGACATTCCTCAATGCAGTAACACCACTTCTCTGTAATAACCCACTTAGCACATCAGAAATGAACATTGCATTTTCCTGTTGCAGTTTTATTTTAAAATTTTACCAAATTCTGCACTATTCCTTATAAAACTACACTTCTCCTTGCTGTGCCGTTCCCCATACACTCTAACAGAGTACTGGCATCTTACAGCAGCCTGAGTAGCATAGGCAGGTTTTTATTCTGTCAGTTTTACAGCTGGGAATACAGAGGCAGGGAAAGGTTAATTATTTTATCCCAGTCTGTGTGGCCAGCAGTGTAACAAGAAGCAGAATTCAGAAATTCAGCTCTGATTGCCAGTGACATAGTGTATAGCCATGACAGCTTATATCAAAAATCACACTTTATATATACTGCTCATTTGTTTCAGGGATCTTTCCATGCATTGGAAAGTCCTGTTTGGAGACTTGTGTTTTATTTTGCTGGAAGCTTCATCTGTTGCAAAGCAAAAGCCTATACTCTGTAGAAAAACAAGATGGCACCAACTACAAAATACACGTAGGTGCCAAATTCCATCAACCTGAATCGTAATCAGATGCCATTCTTCAGGCAGTGTATAAATTGAGGGAAACACTATCCAGGTAAACTGCAGGAAATACTTCAGCTGGGTGAGATCACTGCACACAGCTCATTCAGGGCTCCAGAGTTTCTCCCAGGGCATCACAATGGCTGTCGTCCTTTAGTTCCTTTAAATTTAGTGGAGTTATGAAACATGGATGTGATCCTTCCCATACAAAATATATATTTTTTTCTAACAGTAAAGTTCATTCATTCTTTTTTTTCCCCAACAATTTCTCATCACAAGCAATGCAAATAAATGAACTACAAAACAATTTGCTGCATACTGCAGTTGAGCTACAGACATGGAGAGAGGTGGGGTACAGCATCAGCCTTCCTTTTTGAGTACTTTAAAAGTGCTGCTACTGGTTGGACAGTATCTATTCAGATTAACAGATTTCAGAAGAAACGTATTTTGTTCTGCAAATACTTTTTCCTTTGAGTGGGCAAACTCAACTACACTTCGAGTTTAAGTGGAGATAGTCCTATGCAGCAAAGTTTGGGCTGAGCAGTGTTGTCATTCCCTCCTCCAGTTTTTAATCTCTTTTTTGTGCTGAGAGCAGCCATCTGTCCCCCTCCAAACAATGATGGAAGCAGCTGTGTGAGTTGTGTCCCAGCAACAAAAGCCACCACTCCATACCAGGGGGCCACAGTCTGCAGGTCACGGGGAGCTGGAGGGTATCGGGGTCAGGTGACACCTGATGCTGTGCTGTGCAGAAAGATAAAACTGGGATTATACAGCCTTTATGTGCTCATTCACTGCAGAGAAGTAGGGTCAGTCTTTGTCTGGGGTTTTCTTTAACAGCCATGGGAATGTGTATGTGTGTTTTCAAGGGTAGCAGCACAGCTACTTAGCCATGGAGTGAAAGCAAAACAAAAATAGCTTCAAGCAGCAGGCGAAGCAAACATGACACAAAACAGTTCTTTCAAATGGAAAATAAAACAACTTGAATACATTCTGGTACTTTATACAAGTTCAAAGTGTAGGATCTCAAGTGGCTTGAGTATCCTATAACGTGCCCTCAGAAAAGCACAGTGAACCGTGCTTTTCATGTTCAGCCTGCAGCATACTGTAGCTCCCTTGCTTCTCTGTGGGAAAGGAGAAGCTGATTGAGTGCATCACCACTCCTTCTGAGAAGGAATTTTTCCTAGTATCCAACCCAAACCTCCGCTGCCTCAACTTGAAGCTGTTACCTCTCCTACTGTCACCATTGCCTGGGTGAAGAGACCAACCCCCACCTTACTGAAACCTCCTTTCAGGCAACTGTAGAGAGCAATAATGTCTCTCCTGATGCTCTTCTTCTCCAGACTGAACAATCCCAGTGCCCTCAGCTGTTCCTCATAAGACTTGTGCTCCATCACATCTTTGTTGCACTTCTCTGGACACACTCCCAGGCCTCAGTGTCTTTCCTTTAGTGAAAGGCCTAAAACTGAACACAGTATTCAAGGTGTGGCCTCAATAGTGCCAAGTACTGAGGGATGATCACCAACACAGTCCTGCTAGCTACATCCTTTTTGATTCAGGGGAAGATGTTGGTGATGCACTGAGCTGCTTTTTCAGCAGAGGGGACTGGAAGAAGGTGAAGGAGACTGCCTACTCTCCAGGATACAACTGCCCATTCCTGCAAGTAGCTTTCCAGTGTCCATCTAGCAAATGGACAAATTCTTACCCCGAACACTTCATATTCATGCTATGTCCACATGGAGAACATAAGCAGGTTTGAGCTGTAGAAATTTTTCTCATATACCAAGGGTAAATGCAATATATGGGATAAAGCTCATGCCTCTAAGGAAATAAGTAAAAATTCACAGTGGGAAGCAGAGCCTCCAGTCTTCTCATTAACCCCATTTTACTTTTCTCTGCATGGATTCCTGCTCTGCTTCCCAGCAAAGATGCATTTTAGAGCCATTAGTCAGAAAAATGCCAAAGGTCGTACAGCAATACCACTTGTTTGGGTTGAGAGTCAGAGATTTGACCCTGTCTTTCAGGCATGACATTTCTTGAAGCTTGATGGGACATAAGCATGTATGTCACAATTGGGTGAGCTGTAAACACTTGTTTTGGGACATGGAACCATTCATGGTTGTACAGCTCATCTCTAGCCACAGGACAACTGTGGCTGGCCCAGCACCAAACCCAATACGCATATGGGAAACAGGTCGGTATTACCTCATTTTAGTTTATTTTTTTGCCATTTCATTCACGAAGGATACTGAAATGCAAGTTTACAGCCATAAAACACATTTTCATAAAACAAGCATGTCTTTTTTTTCTTCTTCTTCTTCTTTTGTCTGTCAAATGCACTGGCTTATTACACTACTCTTGCAACCTTTAAGTGTGCACTTTTCTTATTTTCTTGTAAGATGTAATTGGAATAAATCTTTGTTTCCTCGTTACATTGTCAACTCAGTTTATGTGTTACTGCAGGAAGAAGTCACAAAGTACTGCAATAAAACAGAAGTATTACTAATGATGGAAGATATTTTAGTCCATTTCTATCTCATTGCATTGTGTGTTTTACCTGACAGTGCTGTGACTGCTGAGCAATTCTGTAACTTGGTTGTGCTGTTAGTAATTTTGAGACTGAAACTGCAGAGTTCCTTCACGACAGCCCGAAACTGACAAAACCAGAGAAGAACCCGGTTAGCTGCTTGATGCTGTTGTTGGCACGCTCCTCCTTGCAAATTGCCTATCATCTCCATCTCCCTGTGAGCTCTAAACAAACAGAGCACCAAGCTGTTGAGGATCAAGTCCTGAATTGTTACTTTCCAGGAACAATTACGTTTCAGGGATTGACAGTTTGTTAGACAAGATGATCACTGGCTCATAAATCACCGATTCACAAATTATTTGTTCTGTTTCACTTACATACATCACTTCTTCAGCACGCACTAAAGTCTCTTGTTTTAAGCTGTCTTAAACTCTGGCAAAGCTTGTGACAACCCTGCTAACCTCTGAGGCTGCCTGAGAATGTAAAGCATACTTTGCATTCTGCTCTCGGCATTGCTCTGCAGTCCCTCCAGAGATCAGCTGGCTCTGTTAGCAGTTAGTGGCTCAGAACACAAATGCCATTTCTGTCTGATTCTGTGGTTTCTGGGAAACTTTCTTGAAAACTGTTTTCCTCTTTGTTTTGTCTCAGACCCATGGGACTGGAGTTTTGCTTCTCTATAAAAACAGAAGAAGATGTGACTATGGCCCTTAAGATTCAGCCTGGAGCATATGCTGCAAGGTCTCCCTCTGAAAGAATTTCACTTCCATTGTTATACTGTATAACAATACTAGAACTCAAAGTGAGAAAGGGAAGAACTTGTTGTTTCTGTATGTTCAGTTTCACTGCGTGTGGTGCAGATAGCTTGATACTGTATTCCTATGAGATAGGACCTGCATGTAGGGCATAGTACAGTCTGAGACAAAAGCGAGTAGGCAGGTATGTGTTTGCTATCTGTGTTTGGGTGTGTGTTCGTGTGTTTGGGACCTTATGCCCATTGGCTATAAAAGCTGTATAGCAGTGGGATTTCCTTTCAAGTTCATTGATTTAATGTCCTGGCATTAAACAGACCTAACAGACCTTTTTGAGGTACAAAGCATGGTTCTCTGCTGTGATTTAGCCCAACCAGCTCCAATGTACCAGCATTTGAGTTCAGCAACAGCACGGGAGCAAGCCAGAGGCCCCAAGGACAGAATATCTGTGCTCATGGCACCTCCATCCTCTTTCCCAACCCTCTATGGGCACTGTATCATGCTCACATTATGTTGCTTTACGCAGAGGGGACATTTTTGCCTTGCTCTCAATCCAGACTGGGAAGTAAATGTGTTAATTTCTCCAATTCATTGTGGTAGCTCAGCAGGCTTGGCTTTCATTCAAACTCTGCAGCCTCTTTGCAGAGCAATGATTGTTTTAATCAATGGAAAGCTGCCTTTCTTAGGCAAAGTAGTATTTCTTCAGGAAAGAAGAGCTTCATAGCAAAAAAATAAAGTAATGCACAGGTCATGTATGTGTATAAGTTAGATGCTGAAAAAACAGTATCCACCCAGGGTCTGGATAAAAACTATAATGCTTAAGTCTTTAAAAAAATGTCTCTGTCTGTTGACTCTCTTGACTAATGCCCTGTATCTTTCAGACAGCATGAGTCACTTCCCTCGTAATTCAGAGAAGCCATTGTATATCATATTAAGTTCATTATGTTGCTAGGCTATTTCCTCTGCGGGTGAAATGTTAAAATGCTGGCTACCTGTATGGTCAGCATCAGAAAATTGTATTAATTCCATACTGACTCCTCCAAAGTAATACTTCCTGAAAAAGTTCATCCAGTGAGCCCAGATAAACTTATAAAGGTAAATACATCTGATTAACAAATGATGCAGAAAGGTGGGTATTTTGTGTTATCAGTCTTAGCCAGTTCTAAAGCATGGGAAATATTAATATCCTAAATGAAGTATGGTTAGCATTCTATAATTATTCATAGATATAGTTCAGGCTGAAAGAGTAAAGAATACCTTATTCAATTTGTTCTAAAATTGAATAGAGTATAGAAAAATAGAAATACAAAAGAGCCCAGAGATAAATTAATCCTACCTAATTTTTAATAACTTAAAGTAAGCTATCTATTTCTACCTCAGTCGACTAATTTCCTTCTATCATCCATAAAATAGCTGCAGAAACTTGGTCTGTCTTAGAGGAGGATGAGTCATTGTTTGCAGGTTTGTGTGTTTCTCCATGTATTGTGAAGAGAGTCCAGATAACTTTTAAATTACACATCTGCCATTCAACCATCCATCTTTCCATCCACATATATATATACATATATATGTATATACTGTGTCAGTTTTGTTCTCTGAAGAATTTTATTGATCAAATAACATGATTACTGCAGATTTTTGACAATAATTGGGATAAAGGTTGTTTAAATTCTGGTCTGACTACAGACCAGATCTTGTCATAGTTGCTCTTTATGATTGGATGGATGAGGAGCTATGAGATATGGTTTAGTAGCTTGTGGTAGCAATGATGAGGGGAGGATGATTGGGCTAGATGACCTTGTAGGTACTTTCCAACCTCGTGATTCTATGATTGTAAGATTTATAGGTGTGAAAACAGTACTCTTTCGTGTCCACTGCAGTCAGTCATATTCTCTGTGTCCACAAAGAGAACAAGAAGTACATAATTCAGAAACAGATCCAGTGCAGTTCCCTTGGGAAAGCTATCTTTGCAAAAGAAGTGGCTCTCTCTAGCCCCACTGTTAGCGCCTTGGTGTTTCTCTTCCTCTGTGGTGACAGAAATGGCATCAATGTCTAGCTCTACTCACCTCTGCTCTGCTTAGCCTTCACCCCCCACCCTTTTATCCCTTTGCTACCTCTTGGGTCATGAATACTAAGCACAGAGGAGAGGCTTGTGAACTTGGCCAGGAAAACGTCATTAATAACCTTGACAAGTATGGAGATGGATTGGAAAGGATAAAGGAGAGAGTGGGAGGAAAGGAAGTTGAGACAATAAATAGGCCAGGCCTGCTGTTACCATGTTAATCTCTACAGGGTTATTTGGGGAAACAACTGAATTAGTTAATCCCATACCAAGATCCTTTCCTTATTTCTGGGTGTATTTCTTCCTTGATACCTACAATAGATTTATAATACTACACATATTCATAGTAGTTTAAAAAAAAAAAAAGACAGACATAAGTACTATTTTAGACATATTAAGTGCAATGGAAGGCACAATGCACAATTTAACACATTGTGATACAGCTGTTTGACAATATAGAAGGGTTTAGTCCACCCATTATTTTTAATTGGAGATGAGTACGTAATTGCTTGCCACTAATGTAACCTCCAGTTGTTGTTCCAAAACAGACAATAGTTTAGTGTATTAATACTCCATAAGAGGCTTTCATCCACTATTATTTTTAGTAACAGTCTCCCTAGTGCCTTGCTGAATCTACAGTGCTTCACCTTTGGTTCACTACATCGTTTCGAGAAAAATAATCATGATGTGTACAGAAAAATCTGCTTGAGAAGGATTTAAGGGCGAAGTCTGAAGTTTAAGAGAGATTATATTTCCATTTGCTATAGGTAAACTGTGTCTTTTATCTGCAGGAGAAGGGAGCAAGTACCCTGTCAGAAAGAGGTGGATATAAATGACAGTCGGTCACTGTGAGGCTAATAAACAGTCACATGAATTTGAGAGGTATAAGGATTTCAGTTCAAAACTTCAGAGCATTTACTGCACAAGTCCTCCAAGATGAGCATTTCTCTTTGTTCTGAACTGGTTTGCCTTCAAAAGAAAAGGTTATCAGTGAGGGCAGTCTCTCCAATATGGTGACTTTAGTGGTGGCAGTAGCCACCAGTGGGGAACTGTTCTTTTCTTGTACTTGACTGATGTCAGGAATTCCTGGTGCTGCTTTGATTTGCATGGACCAGCAGCAATCCTCAAGAGACCTTCCAAAATCTCTCTGTTCACTCTTCAGTGGTAAGGAGCACATATAAACCTAGTTTGTACGAGGCGGAGTGGTGGGATTTGGTGGTGATGGAAGTGCATCCAGGCTCTCCAGAATAGTTGGTCGGTGTAATTAATCTGCTGCCACAAACACAGTGAATTACTGACAGTTTGTAAAACTCATAAAAAGGAAAAAAAAAAAACAAAACAAAAAAAAAAAAAAAAACATGCTTTTTTTAATGGGCACAAACTTGAAGATGCTCAATTTACTGAACTCCAGCTCACCTGACAGGAAGCTGTATGCTGAAAACAAGACGCTTGAGTGTTCAGAGAGTAAAACTACATCCTCAAGGACTTCAGACAAACCTATGTTTGGAAGAGCTGTCACTGGTTGCAGCTGCAGCAGAGGTTTAGCAGAAGGTAGCAGACAATTAATGCTAATTACTCTGTGTATGCTTATTTCCTGAGAGCATATGGACTGTGTTCTCTCTCCAAAGCAAATGTGAGAGTAGCATCATTTCTGTGTGGTCTGGCTCCTTCCTTAACACTGAGGTATGTTATGTGAGGCTTCATGGTTCTGTACCCCTCCTTATTCACCTAAAAGACTTGTTATGAAATGGGGAATTTCTTAGAAAAGCATGTTTTGCAAAATCAGATTCACAAGTGCTGCTTTGCACTATGCTCTGCTCTGTGTTTCATACATCTTCTGTATGAAGCTCATTTCCTTCCCTTGTTCCAACAGCACAGAAGCCTTGCGGTGTCAGCCCTAGTGCTGTGACAGAGTGAGGCACAGGCTGGCCACAGTACAGTAGTATGAAGGCCTTTCACTGACTGGCCTCCATGGCTATGTCCCTCTCATGCCATGTGTTGTACTAAGAGTGCACTTAGACCATGGTATTACTCACTGGCTCCTCTGGAGTTGTCTCTTGAGTGTACCGTGAGAAGAACTTGGTGGGAGAGAATCAGGAAAAAGTCCATTGCTGCAAGATTCCTCCACCATGTGTCATCTCCACGTTGTGCTTGCAATTGAGCAAATGCAGTCTGTCTGGCAGATGACTCAGTGTGCTGTGCCTGTGAAGAAACAGGCCTCTCTTTGACCTATGACTGTGTTTATGTGAGTTGTTAAATGTTATTAGAGATCGGCCGCAGGTTTGTCGCAATTCTCCATCATGGAGCAGGTTTCCTTTGATGGTGGTCTTTTATCCAGGAAACAAACTGTGTCACTCCTCTTCCCCTCATAACTGTCATTGTCCCATCTGAACCAGCCACACATGTGGGTGACAGCAGCTGGGGATGGAGGAAGTGAGCCATTGCTCTCCACTATGTAGTAGAAGGGCCACCAAAGAGTAGGCCACCCCACGCACACAGTGCGAGATGCATCTTTCAGCCAGCCCTCAGAGCTGCCTACAAGCTTAAAACTGAAATCACTCAACGTGTACACAAATGAAAGCTTTTCATACTAAAATGTATTCCTTCTTGCCCCCAAGCCCCTTTGTTAGCTAACAAGATGGCAGTGTCTTAGGGAAGAGACAATTGTGCAGTTCAGCTCATTACACAGAGGCGTGCTGGAAATGTCACAGCAGCTGAGTCGCACTCTCCTCTCGCTTGTAATTTTGTTATTCTGGTCCACTGACGTTTATTTTGCTGTAAGTGCTCAATTTTCTGTATAGTATTTGTATTTTGCAGAGAGGCTAATAAACTGAAATCATATGTTACATAGAAATCCTTTCGTCTGAAAATGCAGACAGCTTGTATTTGCCTTTCAGTCTTTACTAGTTCAGACATTTGGTCACAACCAGCAATAATATTTTTAGCCACTGGTGCTCTGTTTCTTAGCTGCAGGCTGACTTGTTAACTTGATCAAGAGATACTCTTTAAATAAGCTGACACCATGTCCTGTGCAGTAGATTTTATATTAACAAAAAGAAAATACATAAAAGAAAGTGCTTCAGTACGGAGGCTGGCCTGCGGTATCAGTGCATTAAAACTGGTTGCTGCTGGGAACTGGACAATGCCGTCGTTTGATCCTGGTTTAGGGAAGGAAAGGGTTGTATTGCAGTCCAGCTCACCTCTGTTTCACAGCATCGTTTTAGACAGCAAACCTGGTGGGGCTTTGTGATTAAGGTTCTTAAGAGAATGCACCCACAGTTGGCCTTCTGTACACATCTAGTGTTTGCAAGGGATCCTGTTAAACAACCATCTAAACAAGGCCCAAGAAAGCAGATAAGGCAAACTAATGGATAAATAAAAATTCATATACAATAAACATTAAATACTCATCTGCCTTAGTCATATGAAGTAGTTTGGCTGTTTTTCCTTCTCCAAGTCAATTAAGTTTAATGCTTCTATGCAAACAGTCAGAGTTTCCATTAAATACAGTACTGTGTATCTGACCCAAGGATGACACACTAATATTCCAAAAATAGCATAATAAATATTCTGAGATGTATCATTGTAAGCTTGTAGCTTGAGTATCAAATCTGCCATGTTATGTAAGAAATATTGGTTATATAATGGGATTTTTATCAGTCTGGTGACATAAATACAAATATTAGAGCGCTATTAGGCAACAAACCTCTCCGTGACTTTGGATGTGCTATTCTGAAAGTCAGACTGAAAGTCACTTATATATGTGGATTTATATGCTGTAGCTCCAGAGGTGTCTGAAAACTCACAGCTAGGTAGACTTCCTTGCTTATAGATAAATGCAAATACATTTAAGATGGTACTGAGAATGGAAATGGAAGCGCGATGAGAACTTCAAACTACTCTAAAGTTTCTTGGTGGCCAAACTGAAGCCATTGCTGCTGTGGGGAGTCAGGGATGTCCCTCAAACAAGAGCTCATCATCTCTTGAAGTACAGTGAGAGACATCTGGGGAAGAGTTGTCTGCCTTTCTCTGCTAGAAAGCTGCTGAAAGTCCTGAGCTGGCAGAAATCAGGACTTAGTGGGAGGACATATGGGAGAGCAGCAGGGATTTCCTCCAGGCAGGGCAATATTAATATATACATCACTGCTGCTTGTCGCTGGTGGTCAAATAGCAGTGCACGTGCTGGGGAAAGGCTGGCCAGTCAGCAACTGCTCTAGGAGAGAAATCCTACCTATAGAGCAGTAGATCATAAAAAGGGGTTCTACAAGTTGCCCCCAAAATAATTGCCTTGTATGTAGAAATAGTCTGATAACTGAAAATCTGATAACTGAAAATCTGATTTTGCAGGTTGCAGAATTTCTTGAAAACCCTAAGTAGGGCATTAAATGAAATTGCATGGCCTGTTGTTACCGGCGGCCAACCATCTGTCCCCACGGGCTTTCAAATCAAGAGAGCATCATTTCTACTAAGGGCAGGCAGTCTATGGCGTGAAGGTTTCAGTAAGTAAATTAGATGAACCTTCTGACTTTTCAGTTTGAGGTAAGAGCAGACTAAAAAAAAAAGGTTAGGAAAAGGCAAGCTCAACTTAACATGAGCAAATTAAACAATTTCACATGTTTTTTGGGCAGGTTGAAATGAGGCAGACTGTAACAGGCTCACGTTGTCTTTAGTATCTCTAGGTCAGAGTGCCTATTTTCCCAGGAGCACTGGTCTGCTCTGCCTCTGCATAACAAGCATTATGCACACCTCAAAGGATTACATCTGACAGTAACTCCTGTCCTCCTTATGTTTGGAGAATGGGAACATTCACAAAAGGAGCAGGAGATGAGAGCTAGAGGGAGGGAAAATGGGGCTGATAGTTCTTCCCAAGGGAAGCTTCGTGTCACACCTCTTCTGTGTCCCAGGATGGGCCCTATCTGGCTTTAAAGACCTGAATCACATGCCCAAAGTAGCACTGCAAACAGGCTGGCTGGGCTCTGTATCTCTTCTGTCGCTGGTCTGTAAAGTCACTTTTCCTCCCCTATCTGTATCTGTGTGCAAGCAGAGTGAAGGACAATGTTCTTTCTGCTTCACAGATGCTGCTCTACAAACAGGGCTGCATCCATGGGCTTTCTACATCTGCATGAAGTCCCCTGCCCACACTCAAACACTGCATAGGACTACAGGGCTTCCTAGCTTGCATCTCCCCCTGCTAAATTGCTAACTTTGACCATGAGCTCACTCTATGCTACTAAGTATACTTGACAAAATATTCTGATTTTAAACAGCATCAAAGTGCCTGGAGTGCTGCTGGATTTTCCCCTTGTACAGGATATGAAAGAAAAGAGAGATTTTTAGCCCTGTAAGATTAAACAATCATCATGGTTTTATGGGCTTAATCTTCTGGCATGCAGGCTGCTGGCTTATAAGTCTCCAAGTATAATTGGATGCAGCATCACATTTAGATGTGTGGGCTTCTCCGGGGCTTTCTGTTTGTTTGTTCATTTCTAGCAGGCTGCAGAGCAGCAGCATTCTTCCCCTTAGGAGGCTCTTGGCCATGGAGCTGTAAAGCTGTGCCCCCGGCCGGGATTTCAGCATCACCTCGCTGGATCCCACTGCCCAGGGAGGCGGGGGGGGGGGGGGGGTTGCGGCTCGCTGCATGAATTCAGGCTATTGTTCCAGGCGCACATCTGCCTTCAGAAATAGCACGGCACAGGCCGTTACTTATTCAGATGCAGAAGCTCCTTCCGTCCCACAAGCCGGCCCATTCGAGTCACATGCCAGAGGTCTCAGCAGAATGGGCTGCAGCTGCTTCAAATCTGCTGTCTAACATCAGAAGCAGTTGGACAAACTGTGCTGCGCTGACGGCAGCGAGCCTGCCGGGTGCCGGGGAAGACAGGGAAAAGATTTGGGACCCGAGCACGATGTTCTCAGAGGATCTGTGGCTGGAAAATGAGAAAAGCTGCGCTGTTGTCCACAAGTCGAAGCGGGGAAGGAAGCGCCAAGAGCTCCTGGCTGTGGCCCTGGGGGTGAAGGTGGGAGTGAAGGGGGCACTCCTGTGGCAACCTCTCAAACTCTTTGCCTATTCACAGATCACCTCCTTGGTCCGAAGAGCAGCCTTAACTCAAAACGACAACCATTTCAACTATGAAAAAGCACACAATTTTAAGGTAAGCACAGCTTCTTATTACTCACAGCTGAAAAGTTATGTTTTGATACCTCTTGATTTAGGGCTTTTTTTCCTGTGGATTTTTAGGCAACTGTCTGTACTAGCTCTGAGAAAACTGTTGAAAAATGTGTATTTTTCTTTCTAAAGTTCTGCTGACTGCATTCCCAATGTGCTTTCGGGTACCTACTTAATCCAAGTAATGGTTTTGCTTCTTGCTTGACTACTTGATTGGTATATTAGTTCTTTTTTATCCCCAGTTCTTTTTTTCAGTGTTCTTTTTATTGTTCAGAAAGAAGGGATACTTCATATTGATTGTCATTACCTTAAAGTGTATCCATTGCTAAATGGCAAAAAATGCAGCTGCTACCAGAAGCCACCAGCACTTCATCAGCAATGTTTTGTACACTTTCTGCTTTGAAGAAGTTGAGAGTGCTCCGGTGCTCACCCACAGAGCAGAGTGCAGAGGGGTTCTGTCTCCCAGCTTTTGTTCCAGCACTGTATGCTAAGGACATGCTCTTACCCTAGAGCCCCACTGAGCCATGGGACCTGAGCTTGTGCTTGCTTGTCATACAAAAGCACATAGCTGGGGATGTTTAGGCATAGCATCTTACTGCTGTCTGATGCAGACAAAATCAGATTTTTTTTGCTTTTTCCCAAGAGGAGCAGGGAAGTGACTCAGCTTTGGAAATAGATTTCCAGGCAATTCAGGCTGTTTTGCCTGAGGACAGTGCCCTTCCAGAGCTTGCCAGACAGTTACTGTATCTAATATCATCAGACTGTGGCTTGATGGTTATCAGAATGGATACAGAGGGACCTAGAGGCAGTAACACCACAAGAAAGGACTGCATCTCAGCTTTGAAAGCTCAGTTTGTTTCATGCTCCTTGAGGATACTGATGTGGGTCGCTGTCAGAGCGTTTCAACTCATTAGCAGAAAGAAAATGTACTGATATTCATCTCTGGCCTGTCAAAAAAGGAGAAGCACTAATGAAAATGATTTCACTGATTTTGTGGTTTAGCAGAAAAAGCTCTACTTCTTGTTCTTCTGTATTGCTCTTCCTTGCAGATGTTGCTCTCCTCTGCAGTGCTTCTGCTGCAGTTAGTAAATCAATAATTTAATATTAGTGAGCAAAGCAAATGATAGCATCCCTCTTCTCTTTCCTCCTCCTCAACCCAGTCTACAGAAAAGTCAATACTTACTTCAGTGATTCACACTGAAGGAAATAGGGGAAGTACTCTGTGTTGCCTAGCTTGATTAAAACATCTTTCATTCTTTCTGGGTTTTGCCCTCATTATCATTTTAATATCAAAACTATTTTAGTTTAACAAGAAAATATTTTCTCATGGCTGAGAGTTTTTTCCACTTTGACCCGTGCATTCTTTCCTCTTCAAAATTCCCCTTGTTTTGGCTTTGATTTAGAACTGGAAGTGTGCCCAGTTAACTTTGTGTTTGCACAATCTAGCTGTTGTACAGCCTCTATTCCTTTCTGTTTCAGAAGAGTCATAGTTTTAACTGGAAAATCACATGATTAAATATGTATGCATTTAAAAGCTCGACAACAGAAAAATTATCGGTTTCTTCCAGTAAGAGCATGCAAAAATCTCAGGAAAGAACCATTGAAAACCATATGCTGTCAAGAAAGAAGTAGCAGTCGAAAGTGTTATATTTACTTAAGGAACAAACACAATCACTATACAAATAAAGTTAGTTTCTCAAAAGAATGTATGAAAACATGTCTAGTTGCTGAGCAAAAAAAAGTGGATAGAATGCTTAGAGTAGAACATTTAGATTTAAAGGACAGATAAATTCGGGTCAATCTTTAGCATAAACTCATATTCATTAGAAAAAAATATCAAGAAATTATATAAAAGAAAAAGAATGGCTTTGTGGGACTTGGAGCAAAATTCTTGATGGCATTCTGGGAAGTTTGCAGTTTTTTCTGGATGAGGATGCTGTTTTGCAGACATTCAAAGTCATTTTCTGAGCTTTCAGGTCAATACTGCCATGTATTGTATAGTTCAGTTACAGAGACAAAGGTTTCATATCATATCACAAGGTTCAACTGAATCTTATCATAGGCTGTTCTTTATGAACAAACAGAAACTCTGTAGCTTTTTTTCTTTGGTCTTGAAGAATCTCAAGTCCAAAATTCATGTTAAACTGATGGATCTTATTTCTATTGGGATCTCCCTCCAGCCTTTACAACCAGTGCAGAAATTAAAAAGGACCACAGGAGTTTGGGGAGTGAAGGCACCAGGTTATCCCATTCTGAGCATCTCTGCTTTCTAATTCAGACTTTTTTCCAAATTTCAAGGCACTCAGGGCAAATGAGCAGAAGAAAGATGTAGAATTCAGCCTGATTTGTTAACCTGGGTTTGTCCTATGAGCAAAAAACACAATCACATGGATTTAGATTTGGAGCTGGCGTCTGTCTGGCGGGACAGCTTTGCATAATCTGGGGTAGACATACCATAACTCAGGAAGAAGAATAAATCTCTGGAGCCCTGTTTATAAAAACACAGAGGTACTTCTGGGTTTCAGCCTAACTGTCTTGCGAAGTTTCCTTGTATCTCAACATGATTTGGATCTAGAAGACTTTGGTGTGTTTTTACCCACCAGTGTCAGTGACGAGGTCAGACTTATGCCTGAAGTACTTGTGTGGAGTTTGGGGATGCTCAGTATAGAATCATTGAATCATAGAATTGTTAAGATTGGAAAAGACCTCTGAAACCATCAATCCAATCATCAGCCTATTCTGACCATTCCCACTGGGCTGTGTCCCCCCTGGGAATTCATGATAGGGGCTCTGTGATGCTTTAAGGGAGCTAATATAGCTGATTAATGTGTTTTTACCACAATATTGCTCCTGTTTGCCATGATAGCATGGGCAAACCCCACAGCAGGATTTGCTACTAGAGCAAAGGCAGTTGATTACTTGTGAGGCAGGAGCTCAGCTGGAAGAGAAAGGAAGCTCTGGGTTAAATTCCCCCCTTGTGTTAATCACAGCAGACAAACACTGCTTCTCGGAAACAAAAGAGAGGTATTTTTTAGAGGCACTGTGATTATTATACCTGTGTATCTGAACAAAAAATGCAACAAAGTCAGCTTGTCTTCCCTGCAAACAGCTCCAGCTCAGCAGGAGTACACAGGAGAGTACGAATTCACATGTGCTCAGGTGATAGTCTGAAAAAAAAAACAACACTATTTTATCTGCCTGCAAATAGAAAAGTCTTAAACCCAGTTGCACAAACAACAAAATCATCTCAGAAACAGCAGCATCCCATTAAAACCACACATTTCAATCTAGGACAATTTTTAGTTTCTTTCTGCTAAGGAGGTTACTTTTTCTTGTCACTGCACTGGAAGTCCTTCACTTTGGTCTTAGTTTCTCCCTCTGTGAACACAGTTCATGTAAAATTCCAGGCACGGACTCAAACTTAATGAGACAAATAGTGCCCGTGGGGAAGCTCTTCCATTTGGAAATAGGGACACCGGAAAACTGAAGGGCAAAAGTAGGACGGGAAGGCATTAATAAAAGGCATGCAGGGGGATTTGGGGTGACAACCCGAAGGTGGCTGGCAGAGAAGAGAAAGTGAACATAAGGAGGAACGTTTTGATGAAAGTTGTAGAGATGGAAAGGAAACAAAATGAATACATGAAAAGTTTGAGAAAAGATGGAGAGAAATTGTACAGGAAAAGTACAGTTTTGTCTTTAATGAAGAATTTATTGGTGTAAATTGGACTTTTTCATTGACTGTAGTAAAATCAGCCCAAGCCTATGCAGTGTGTATTCAGAAAGGCCACCCAGTACTGCAGAATGGAGTGGCAACAATAATTATGTCTTCACCCTATTATCAAAAATCTAAATCCAGTCCATATGTAGTTGCAAAGAATGGGGCAAAAACTAAAGAGCCATCTCAAAAACTTGAAGACCTCCTGTTAACTTTTCCTTGTAGGCAAAATTCCCATTATTTGCCACTTGAAGTTGATAGATGCAAGCTTTGGGCTGAGTTTAAGTGATGAGTTCACAAGGACACAATTCCGTATTTCTTTAAAATTAGTGTCAAGACAAGAATAAGAGACTTGGTTCAAATCTGCACCTTAGGATATTTTTGTACTTTCATCCAGAAACTTCTAAAAGTCTTCCTTTTTGAGTTGGAATAGAGAGTATTTTGCTGTTTCAGCCTGACCAGAAATCAGCAAGACTAGCTTTTCTCAGGGTATTTCAGCTGGGATCTTGCCATTTGAGCTAAAATGCAGAGCCATGAAAAATTGAAGTGATGAATGCATAAATAGAGCTAGGCCTTTGAGGGCCACCAAGCTGAAGAAAACAAGGGCAGGGTGTGTGGTCAGCACTTCTCAGCTGGAGCCCTCCATGAGCTCTGAGGACTGCTTGCTGTTAATGACAGGAGAAATCAAGGAATAATCAGCTCCCATTTTAATATGCCACAGCAAGATCAGCTGAAATAAGCTTTATGTAAAGCCAGCAAGTAGGCCGCAAATATCCTAGCAACTGAGAAGTGCTTCATGTGGAATGGAAGTGGTACAGCCCCTTCTCACAAGGTTAGCTTTTGTAAACCATTGCGCAGCAGAAGATGTGGATAGCTGTCTTCCCTTAGCAGATGACTTCCACCCACAATTAAATGCAGGTGCATACCTACCAATTACAGGGTTATCAGTCTAAAAATGCAGTCCAAAGACGCAGGCATAATTAATTTTGTCTGCAGTCTTTTTATCCACTGAAGGTCACATAGAATATATGCCTGAAACTGAGGTCACGCGCTGGTGTCAAATGCTGCCTCTAAAAGCCTTGCCTGAAATTTCATGCTACTTCTCATTCAAAATAAAAATAAATAAATGAGTGTATGATGTGTGTATATGAGATATTTCAAACTTTATTGCAAGGTGCTGTTTCCCAGAGATGTGCATTTTTACTGAGAAGCAAAACAGCATTTTAGAACATTTGACCTGTCAGATTCTCCAGCTGAGACTATGATCAAAAGGGAGGAAGAATTACTATTGCTTTAAGCTCATCCACATAATTATTGGATGTGTGCAATTGGTCTGGAGTAATTTGTGGTCAGGCTCTTTAAAGTGATAATACCACATTTTATCACTATGGCAGGAAGAGGGGTCTGTACTAAAATGACAGTATTTTCCTGCTCGGGAGTACAGAATTGTTTAGGCACGATCCTGCAGACAACCGTGGCTAAAACATTAGCAAGACAAATGCTTGCCTTCAAACTTCACAAAGTTTATTTCAAAAAGGGCAGCAGCCAATTTTTGTTCTATGAAAAGAACAACTTTCCCATCCCATGGGCGGAAGCGGCCTGTCAGCAATCCGCCCCATCAGTAAACACAAACACGTCTGAAGGAAAAGGAAGCATTAACAGCCTGAGTGTGCATGATTTATGTTTTACTAACTTCAGTTAAGCCGCTGACCAGAACCGGCTCATTCCACATCCATTCACACGGGCATAGACCTCACTATTTACTTTTTTTTCAGTGAAAGTGAAATGCTTGTTTTACAAAAACATACATCTTAAACAAAAAGCTTTTCTATACCAGCCTTTGCAAATGCAGTTGAGGAAGCAGCAACTGTGTGCAAAAACACTGATCTCTCTCTCAGCACCCAGGTTCCATTATTTCTCCTTATTTACTGGTGTTTGTGCTGCAGTAGAACAATATTTGCTGCACCAAGAAGGGCCCCTGTGATGTATTTTGCCTGAATGAGTCTAGTTTACATACTGCAATGGGGAAAGATACAGTTTGCTTGTATTGCTGATGGACTCCAGTGTGACAAATCAGATCTTTACCCAAGCACTGCCTGGAATGAGTGAAAAAATCATTCCTTGTCATCCCCAATACAAGTTTATTACAATCACCATGAGTTTTGGTCAGTGTTGTTGCAGGTAAATACAGAGGTAACAGTATCATCAGAGACATGCATGGTGCTCTTGTTCTGGCTTTGCACCAGATCTGTGGGTACATGGCTCTGTGGGAAGTCAAAATGGGGTGCTTTTGTGCCTCTTCTGTCACTTCATTGTTTCAAATGATCTGCTGAAGTATGTTTGAACCTCTGAAACACGCTTCATTGGTTTGACCTCAGCAAATAAAAGCACTGACTACAGTTCCTTGGATTATTGGTTTTACTTCTTTCTCCTCTGACTAACAAACCTGGTTTCCTCCTCTCTACTAGAACTAAAACATCAGCTAGCAAGTATTGTTTGCTTTCAGTGTTACACACAGCCCAGTTCTATCTTACGTTAAGCCTATTGAAAGATAAACTTTGAGATCAAAGCAAATTTCTATGCCTGTGGTTTATTTCCTCTAGACTATGGAAAGATGTGGGCACTGTGTGGTAACGATTTGCTCCTACTGAGTCTTCTGTTGTTTATCCAGTTTAGTTGTTCCATCTGTCAGACCATCTGCCTCCCAGTGACCCCATTTCTTTTTTTTTTCTCCTTCCTTTATGTTGCAGGTCCACACGTTTCGAGGTCCACACTGGTGTGAATACTGTGCCAACTTCATGTGGGGTCTCATCGCTCAGGGAGTGAGGTGTTCAGGTAGCCTGAAAACATTTTCAGTCTTTATTGGGAAGTGCTCGGGCATCCATCCCACCCATCCCAGCCTGTATGCCCTGCAGGAGGGACAAGCAGGGGTCCTTATGCAAAACATGCCAAGAAGTCCTCCAGTGTCAATTGGAGCTCTGTTATTTTCTCTTGTCCCAGAAAGCACAGACTAGTTTTAAAACGAAATCACATGTACGCAGTATCCACAGTAAATATCTGCTATTAGAAAAGGGATGTCTCTGGTGCGGCATAACTTAAACTAGATATTAAGAAGAAATTCTTTACTGTGAGGGTGGTGAGAAACTGGAACAAGCCCAGAAACGCTGTGAATGCTTCCACCCTGGAGGCTGGATGGGGTTTTGAGCAATCTGGTCTAGATGGAGATGTCCCTGCCTATAGCGGGGGGGTGGATCTTAAAGGACCCTTCCAACCCAAACCATTCTATAATTCCACATGAAGAACTAACAGAAATGGAACTGCAGGCCTTTCAATTACCATAATGGATATTCTTGAAGGAAAGCCTTAATGTGCTTTCTTTTAGAAAAACAATCCTAGATGCCCAAACACAGCATTTTGTCCTGTTTGTCTTATCACATTGGCTAGTCTGGGAAGAATCCATTAGCTCTTGGTGGCATCCATTCAGCGGTGCCTTGGGAATGTGTGGTTTGGTGTATACATTAAGAATTGGCCTCTATGATGTCATTAAGTTTTCACTTGACTGTTTTTACATCTTAAGAAATGAGCTCTGGAAACAGCAGAGCCAGCCAGCAGCCAGGCTTCATAGTTTGTCTTTTTTGCCACCAATTGTTGAAAAGTGCCCTTGTCTGCAAAAAAAAAACAACCCATCACCTGTTTCCTGTAAAAATACCATGTGTTGCTGCAAGCCCTAAATAGCCCACCTCAAGGGAGGGCAAATAATATGACTTCATTTTCCCAGAAAGATTCATTTCCTGATGCCTCTATAACTGCATTAGAATTTTAATAGCATTTTAATTACTTCAAATTTGCTCTCTTGTGAAAAATAATCATGTCACAAAAATACAATAATCGCTGAATCACAATCTTCAGGATTCAGCAAAGGAAGCTGTATTTGGTGTGTGGCAAACGGGGTTTCATAACTTATTTCCACAGATCTCCAATGTCTTCCATGTCTCAGATGAATATGAATATCTTTAAGGTCCTTTCCAGTCCAAACTGTTCTATAACACAGTTCTGCCATAACTCTCTCTGCCCTGACCCCAGGGTGTTCCTGAACTCAGGCTGGCACCAAACACACTTGCCCTGACCTCTGCCTTTCAAGACGAGTGGAGGTGATTGTAACATAGAATGTAGACAGCAGCTTGAAGGATTAAAATAGCTTTCAGGAATGCAAAGTTACTGTTATGTCTTTTCTATCTCTAGATGAAAAACGGTAACAGAAAGAATATGGAAAGTACAGAAAAAGGAAAGTGAATAGTAGTTTGCTTTTAAACCAATATGATCTTGAACACAAGTGTTCAAAAGCTGACAAGCACAGAGCTGTGTTTGTTCACATATAAAATAGTGAACTTATGAAAAGGTTTATTTATCTAGTATGAAACATAATACTCTCCCTCATTAAATTACCAACATTAACTCTTCGACATACGCATTTGGACTTAACTTCACATACTTGAAGAGCAGCACTGAAAACAGTACGGGGAGGATCCTAACAGCAGCTGCTCTCATGTGCTTGGATTTCACACAACAATAATTCATTATGCAGCAACAACTGTTTGAGGAAACATAGAGGAGCCCACCAATTCCATTAAACGTGTCAGCGCGTTTGTAGTGATGGTCTGGTTTTGCTTGATTAATATTTTATCAAGAATAATACTGAAATGTGTTTCAAGCAGTAGAGACGCATTTGTATTCTGAATAGTTTGGGCAGTAAGCCAGCAGGAAAAAACAGTAAGCAACTTGCTAGTGATGACACTGGAAGTATCCAGAAGGCACTGGGTGACAGGCATGACTGGGAAAGCATTAAAACAGGAACCACATTTCTGTGAGATAATGTAACTCACTGCGGTGTTTGCTTTCTTGAGGCTTATAAATTCATTTGGCTGAGTGCTTGAGTCTATTAGAAAAATTCAATTTGTGGTGATCAAGGAGTCACCTTAAGTTAATAGAAACTCAGCAGTGCAACCTCGAGTTGATTTTGGAATAAGATACCAAGAACAATTTGTAACACGTATCACTCTTGTTTACATTGTGCCTGTCATGGCGTTTTATATGCTCAAACTGACCCATAGACTAAACAGAGGGGATACTTTAGTCACCAGGGAAGTGGTGGGATGGTGATGGTGAGGCTGAAACTGTTGAGCAAAGTCAAAATGCTGTGCAGTGGGGATTTGGGAGGGGAAGCATTCCCACTCACAGCAGTGAACTGACCCAGCCATGACAGAGGCTGTCCCCACCAGGCTGGGAGGTGAGGAATGCTCAGAGTCTTACAGCCTTTGTAGCAGCAGTGCTGGGGTTCGCTTTGACCAGCAAAAGTTTGTCACAGGGCGTTTCTGTGCACGTCCTTTTTGTCTTTGGGAATTCTGCAGCACAGTGAACTGTCACTGAGCCCTGTCAGTGTTGCACATTGAGAGGCCAGCGAACTCATAGAGATTGATGTGGAAACAAGTGATCTGTTCTATGGGAAAGTCATGCCTCTTGGTTGTGCTAAGGAAATAAATCGTGAGACAAAACCTCTCAGCATGGTATTAATTAGTGAACCTGGCTAACTTTGTTTACAGACTGTGGGCTGAACGTACACAAACAGTGCTCCAAGTACGTGCCCAATGACTGTCAGCCCGACCTCAAGAGGATAAAACGTGTCTACTGCTGTGATCTGACCACACTGGTAAAAGCCCACAACACCCAGAGGCCGATGGTGGTGGATTCCTGCATCCGAGAGATTGAAGCAAGAGGTTTGTATGCCTCAAAAGCAGCAGGCGTGATAAAATGACAATGACTTGAATTACACGTTAAGATAAGATAGTAGTATGCTCTTGTACCATAAGGACAGGATTTGAGAAGAGCTTTTTTTTTTTAGTATGGGTGATACGTTACTTTGCATTAGCTAGTAAAATTAAATCATGACATTTCATAATGCAATTTGCTGAAATGCTTTCTGAAAACATGTCAAAACAGGTATTATGTTACACTTTTGAAAGGGGTGAACTTTAAAGTGAACTTTAAGTTCATGTTTATGTGTCTTTTTTCATCATTTTGTTTTAGCATACCTAGAGACACTTCAGGCTTCAGAGTAATCAGTTTAAATCAAACCCATTATTAATAACCATTGAGGGCATTCTGGGCGAGAGCACTCAAATGGATGGAAATGACTCAGGCGAATGAGGTCACAGATGGTGGCATTTTGTGGTGTCTTGCAAACTGCTCAGATGAGGAATATTTGCATGACACTCACCTGCTGACTGATGGATGCCAAGGCTCAAGCAGCCCATCACAGCCCATCCAGCTTGAGACAGGTTTTTGCTACTCAGAGATGCATGCCAAATTGAGAAAAATAGCATCTCTCCCCCAGCACATCTACCAGAGACAGGAAGGATCGTGTAGTTTTGCTTTGGATAGCAGTTGTGTGTGTTATGCTGCCCAATAAGCCAAATTTCCCTGTCAGTCGCAGCTTTAGCACAGAAATCTCATAATGTTGAGTTCGTGGCATCACAGTAATCTGCATAGCAACACACACTGATACTAGCCATAGGGATTTCAAAGCCACGCATCATCTCCTGAAATGAATGAAAGATTTACAAGTAAATCCCCTGCACTGCTCTGTAAAGCTCTACCAGGATTATATCATCATTGCAGGGACAAATAGAATAGCTTGGGGTAAGACAGAAGAGCTTTACTGAGATGATACAACAGTCAGCTACACTGCATTTGAGATATAATCACTTACTTGTACATTTATTGATTAAGAGAAAATCTGCTGCCCATTCTTTTTTTTTTTTTCAACATCTTTCCATATCTTTCCATAATTGTTGTAGAACATCATTTTTGTTTTACGATGCTGATTTTGTTCTTAGGAAAACAAAGTGTGTTGGGAACTACAGATAGGTTAGCACTGTGCATGGGCAGAATAAGGAGCTCTAAGGTTAAAATAAGTAACATCAATGTAACTGTAGTTAGTTTTACCTGATTTGCTGAGCTGTCCTTCATTTCATGTTGCCTTGGAGTAAAGGTGGGAGGGCATAAAGCAAGTCTATTGTGCTAGAAGAACTGCAGAAGGGATATAGTGACATGGAGAACAGCATCCATCACATATATGAGCTGTATATAAGTGTAGGCTGACAGCAAAACTGGGAACAAATGTGCTCAAAGGGAAAGGCAGTCTCTTACTTTCATTGTTATTTATTACTACGCAAATGGTAAAAGCAAAAAAAGGCCTCAACAGCTTCATTAATTATGGACAAATAGAGGAAAATCTCCAATATAAATGTGTAAATCATGGCAGTAGCACCCTGCCATTAGCGATGCACAATATTTGATAGGACAATGTTAAGACAAGGGGGAATGGTTTAAAACAGAGACAGGGGAGGTTTAGGTTAGATATTAGGAGGAGGTTTTTTACACAGAGGGTTGTGACACACTGGCACAGGTTGCCCAAGGAGGTTGTGGATGGGGCAACCCTGGAGACATTCAAGGCCAGGCTGGATGTGGCTCTGGGCAGCCTGGTCTGGTGGTTGGCGACCCTGCACATAGCAGGGGGGTTGAAACTACATGATCATTGTAATCCTTTTCAACCCAGACCATTCTATAATTCTGTGGTTTCCTTCTGGCATTACCTGCTGTGTATCTCTTGTTATTTTCTGATTGTTACAAGAATGGAAAATATAAGTTCTAAAAATCTTTAATCCTGTTATAAAAGCTATTTAAAAATGCCTTTATTTTTACTTAAATGCTCCAGATTGTTACATTTCAATTGATACATTGCTGTATTTATCAGCCCCACCACTGCTTTTGCTTTGTTGTTTTTAAGTCTGTTGCTTTTTAACCTAGTGGTTTTGGAAGCAAAGTTAACCAAGAACTTTTTTGTTTCAGGTTTGAAGTCTGAGGGCCTCTACAGAGTCTCAGGCTTCACTGAGCACATTGAAGATGTGAAAATGGCCTTTGATCGAGGTACAGCATTTTAAAATTCAGTTAAATACAGTTTTTGTTTAAACTTTCCAATTGAGAGCTTCTCCGTTCTTTTGTGTTTGTGTGGGTATCACAGTAATGAAATTGGCGTAAAAGCAGAACTACGGTAAGCAGCCATTTTTTGAAGTACTTTTCATAAGAAGAAAATGTATTTCAAAGCTGGAAAGATTAACTAAACACTCAATAAATTGTGGTAGGCAGAAGGCTAAGTGCTCAGGCTACTGGGTGAGTGCACAACCTAGCAGCACAACCTTGTTCAAGCATAAGCCTAGACTCTGCCAGGGAAAAGTTCTTGGCCTTATCTTTAACATACTCAGTGCTTTCTATTATGGTAATCTGTTTATGAGCTCAAGAAGCAGGAACTGCAACCGAACAGTCATTCTGAATGCAGCCTTGCAGGAAGCAACACACCACCACGCATGTGATTGTCAATGCTGTATCTGCACTGCAGATGAAAAGTGCATGAAAGAGATGAATTGCACGGCTTATTGAAAAACTGTATTAATTGAAACACTGCCTGTTAACCATGATTAGCCTTGTAGCTGTTATTAATCGATTTGGCTGATTCCTTTGGTTCTGGTCTTGCACACAGTTGCATGCAGCAGTTCAGCAGGTCAGGACCTCACACCCAGGTCCTGTCCCACAACCTCAGGATCAGGTGAGGGTGGGGGAGGAGAACAGCTGAGGTTCAGCCCAAGCCCCATCTCTGGACACCTTCCTGGTGGCATGGTTGAGCAGTCAGTCCATGATTCAAGATCAGTATCAGCTGTGATAGTAACCAGGGTCAGACACAACCTGAGTCATCCATGGGGACAAGGCAGGTCCAGGTCAAGCCATGCAGTCAATGTGTGGGTTGGACACAGGTCAGAAGGGTGCATGGCCAGGCACAGGCATGGCCACGGTGCAGCTGTAGGCAGGTGCAGAGTCTCAGGCAGGAACTGGGGCCTGAAGCTTGCAGGTCCCCTGGGCAGGAGGTGTGGGGGCAGGCTCCAGGCGAGGCTGATCAGGGCTAGCAAGGTCTGTGGGTGCCCTCAAGGCCTGGCACACAGCACACTTACTGTGCCTGAATACTTCTTTGTTTGGAGACAGTGTGTCATGAAGACTTCACTGGCAAACAAGTCCAACTATGTAAGTGGGAATTTCCATTGTTTTCATTCTATACTCAAATATCCTTTAAAAATGATACAAGAAATGTATTGGATGCTGCAGTTGTGAACAGACACACGTAGGTCAGACATCATTTGGGTGAAAGAGATGTCAAATGCTATGACTGCTATCATACCTTGGTGCACATTGCAGATGTGCTGCATTAAGCAGCATTACTGAAATGATCACAGGTCACATAGGTCCCACTCTGCCTGTCGGAATTTATCTAGCCTGGCTAACTCTTCTGTTCTGTGTATTAGCTCTCTTCTATGTATACTAGCCTGAACAAAACCCAGATGGGGAAGTTGAGGCTGAGGAGGGAAGGGCTTAAAGAAAATAGCCATTAATTTGTGTCTAAGTGTGACTTGCATGCTGCAGAAGCTGTCATTCGTGAGTGCTTCTAACCATCAGAGCCAGCTCAGTTTTATAGCATATTCCATTACTGTTGCTGATATTCCTGTCATAACTTGACTTGGAGCCACAGCAGGGAATATAGTGTGATTTACTGGAAAAAGCAGCATCTGTAAACAGGAAGAATAAAGTCACTGGCAGTGTCAGATTTCCAAAGGAAAAAGTATGAATAAACACAGAAGTGGAGAAAGCAAGGACCAAGTTTGCATACACAGACCATGAGGAAGCCTATTGGGCATAAGTTAATAAAAAGCTATGTCTTCATTTTCCTTTGACAATCTCATGAGGGAAAAGGGATAAGAAAGGAAAGGTAGGATTACTGTGTTGCCCTGAGTACTGCTAAAAGCAGGGAACAGTACACAAAAGATTGTTATGAGAATGTATGACTACAGTATTACAGAGACCAGATGCTGAAAACTTCACTTTCTGCTTCTGAATATGTTTTCTCCATGAATTGAGATTGAAAACAGAAAGATATATATATATACACATATAACATAATAATAATTATAATTAATTCTAATTATGAATTATAATAATTATTATTGTTTTGTGGTAAGGGCTCTAAAGAAAACAAAAATAGATCTTTTCTTTCCTGACTTGTGGGCTGCACAGCTTGAAGGTGTTGTCAGCTCCCAGAAGGTTACACTGGCAAAAGATTTCCAACCTGACAGCTCAGGGCTGACTTCCCTGTCAGATCCATGCCTAGAGAGACAGGGACCCTCACCTTTCTTCTGCATCTCCTTTCCTGTGTCACCCTCAGAGTCTGAGCAGCAAGGAGCACAACATCCCAAGGGCATGGCATATCCCAGATCTCTTCAGTAGGTGTCAGAGCTGGGAGGGAGGGGAGCTGAGGGCCAGGTGCTCAACAATTTAGAGGTCCCTTTCTAACCATCTGAAAGCAAGGCTCTGAAAGGGGCTTCTAATAAAAGTAGGAGTAAACACCTTAGCTAGTTTTTAAAATGGAAGCTGAATGATTTATTGAAAGGATGGTAGTTCGTGATGCCTGTCATTGCAAAGTGCCACATTCAGCGATTGCAGAGGTCTCTCCTTTCCTTTGTGTCTGAGCCAGCCCTGGGCTATGATGTGCTGTTGCATCTCTAGAAATACAGCTCTTGATAACTGCTTTTGAAAACAAACAAGAAAGGATTCCTGCTATTTTAACAGACGGGATGTGTGCTTCAAATAACGCTGGGAAGCCTTCTGGTTTCACAGCTTTCCTTCATCAAGCCCTGGAAAGGAGAAGACAGAATAATGTATGGATTAGGCACACAGGGCTGACTCGGCCATAGGGTCCCTCTCCAGTTATTCCACTTGCAGCTGAGGGTGTACAATGGACAGAAGTCAGCCCTCCCCGTGACTGATTGTCCCAGTGCCACCAAAGGGACACTGACTTGTTGCTATCAGAGTATTACAGTGAGGACTGAAAAGAGAAGTCAGGCTGGAAAGTTAACATCTCAGGAAGAGAATAACATCCCACAGAATGTTATTTTGGCTGTAAAGCTGTGACTGTTATTTTTAAAGCAGAGAGAAGTCGGTCCTCTTCTTGTTTAAACGAAGGCTGCCTTCTAGAGCGAAAGCGGTGTAAATACTCCTGCTGTCAGGAAGGGCTGGGCTCGCCGGGGCACTGACAATGTTCCATTTCAGTGCTTTTCGTAACGAGAATAAGGGGGGAATAATGTGGATTTATTTGTCCTTGTGAATGTTGGTGCTGTAAAACAACAGTTGCTCTCTGTGAGCATTGTTGAGCTGTGGCACTCTAAGAGCCACGAAACTCCCATTGTGCGCATTACCCACAGAGCTGCCATTGTCATTAAACGCGTTCTGTCCTTCCAGCTTGTTTGTATGACTGGCTGGTACAATACACTTGCTAAAAATATTTTGCTGTTTAATATTACATGAGTACTCAGAGGCATCCTAGCTCATCCTCACACTCCTTTGCCAGTGTGTCTGAAAACCTGTCACGTTGAAAATCCAAATAGCTACCAAGAAGCACATTAGCTTGGCAAAGGCCGTGCGAGAAAAAAAGAAGAAAACATTAAGGGAGAAGGAACTTGGGTAGAAATATGACTCAGTATTCAGAGGGCATAGCTGAGGCTTTAAGAATGTAATACGTACTCCATTTCCTTCTCTAATAAACTACTGATCTATTTCTGTGGTATCAAAAGAAAGGAAAAAAGACTTCTCTTGTCTTAAAAAAAAAACTTCATCATAGTGCAACAAAATATGTTGAAAGTCAAAGCAAGAAGGAAAAAAGAGTGTCAGGTTTGAGGAAGAATTAGATTTGTAAAGATTAAATGAACTTGCTTGCAGTGCTTGCAATACACTGCTTAAAAAGGATGGTATTAACATATGTAATCACATGCAGTATCACTGCAGTGATCTGAGGAAAGTTCCTGTACTGAAGAGCTAAAAAGGCAGCTGTGATAATGCAGAAGGTACCATACCAAATGCATGTATTTCCTGCAATTTGTTGGTGCAGATGAACTGCTATGAAATAGGTGTCACAGCTTTACCTGCGGTGGGTCAGTCTTCTATGTGTAGTGCTTTGAATTGTAAGCATACCTAAGTAAAAATATAATGCAGGAGTTTGGTGTAGAGAAGAGTGTAGCCTAACAGAGGGCCTTCAATGACTGCAAATGAAAGCAAAAAAAAAGACAATCCAGTATCTACTGAAGGAAAAGAAAAATTCCACCTTCCCGTAAATAACCACTGCAGAAGTGGAGGTATTTTGTGACAGACATACTATTATTATTAACAAAAATCTCAAACCAAAACCTTCAGTGTGTTTCCAATGGATGTATTTTTGTCTCTGAAGTGAAGAGAGAGATGTTTGACTCGGGAATTAATGCCTTTTTTCCCACAGTAAGTGGGCAGAGGTGTGTTTGAAGTACATTGCGGTTTGAAGTACCTCGAGCCAAAGTGCCCCTTTAAGGAAGCGTGCTGGGCTGCTGTGCAAAAGTACTAAATAAATAACACTTCTGTTTAGTGTACCGGTGACCTGGATAATAGATGCAACCTTCTGCTTTGCTATATCTGTGCAGATACAGCTGCTGTCTCCTTGAAAGTATCTGTTTTCAGCGCAGCATTCTGAGCGCCCAGCGTCCATCAATTAAATAGAGCTCTCCACACAACGCTTCATAGGACTAATGCTACTGGGCCTGGAACGCGTGGATTAAACAAAAGATTGGGGCAGTGTAAACATTCTCCGAGGGGTTATTGATGGTGTATTAAATTAAATGCTGATGGATGTATTCAGACTGCTCAGCTGCATCAAGAAAGGCTGCTTGTTTTAAACACTTAAGCGTATAATCTCCTCTTGATGAGAACATGTAGGGCTGTTAGTCTTAATGAGAATTATGTGCATACATTGGACAGGACGTATGCCTTCAAGATTAATGCCATAGGTTTGTATAAAACATCTACAATCAATATAAACTGTTTTACTCAGCTGTGAAAGCCTTTATCACCATCTTAGAGGCAGTGCATCAAACACAGCCCCTCATCTGTCTACATCAGGGCACGTCTACAAGCACCAGCAATTGTGAGACAAGCACAGCAATGGATTTACAGTGTGTCAACCCTGCAGTAACAGTCAGAGCTTGTGCTTTGCACCTCCTGGCAGACACAAGCAGACTCCCTTCCATTGCTTCAGCAAGCACAACCTTGCATGGCTCCAGTCATCAGGTGGTCCCAAGTTGCTGCTGGCTTTATCTTCACTGCCTCTGGCAAGCGAAGTGCTGTTATCCTCACCTTAAAGAGCTCAAAGGTTTAACTGATCTCAGAGAATCCCAAGGTGAAGTTGGGGATTAAATCCAGACAGCTGCTTGACTGCTGCCCTGTCCTGTCCCTCTGCTGCCAGGCCCAGCAAGGGGAACGGGCACATCTCCTCTAGGGAGGGAGAACACCAACATTGCTCAGGGTGTTAAGGTGCTAGGCAGTACAGAACAGACATGGACACTTGAACTTGAAAACAATAGCCATTCAGTTTTGCTGGTATCACTTGTAACTTCACTCATTGCAAGCCATGTACTGGGCACGGGCTGACCAGCAGCAATGGAAATTTTAAACTCACATGTTAAAAAGTGCTCCATAATGGAGTTTTGAATAACTGCTTTATAATATATATAGGGGGGAAAAAGGAAAAAAAGTATTTCATTAGGGTTGCATAATTCAACTATTTAGCTGTTCATCCATTACAGCTATCCATATTCATTTAACAAATTGCAATCCACATTTGGGAATAAATTGTGTAGCTAAATGCCATAGCGTGTCTATTTAAATTCAAATCTTTGCTACAAATAAATAATTCAGATATGAAGACATTAGAAGGCATCTGGAAAATAAGAAGGCTTTCTGACTAGCTAATCAGCATAGTTGGATCAGTGCAGGACTCAAAAGATTTGGTTGTGTGCTCTGATTTTTGCTGCTTGTCTCCTGAGGGATGTTGCAAATTTATGTTATTTTTCTAGGCCTCTGTTTCCCTAAATGCAAATAAGAGTAGGGAGCACAACTCCTGTGTATTGATCTGTGGATACAAAATACAACAGCAAGACAAGCTGCTCATTGCTTAGTTTTGACATGTAATAAATTGGCCAAATTCAACAAATGCATTATTAACATCACTTATTCATCCAACATTAAACATCCTATGTGAGATGACACACTGCAGACACCGTTCATGCAATCACCAGCCTCACCAAAAGATGTCAGCTAATACATTATTTACTAAGTGATATGGAAACAGCCATTCCTCATTCAAACACTGTAAAGTTGGTAGCAATATATTCTCATTTAAGCCTTCCAGATGCTTTCAGGTTGTTTTTTCTTTTCAGGTTGGGCACGGTAAATCTGAATTAAGTCCTGCCTTGCTTCAATCAGAATTAGACTGTTTGCCAAAAAGATTTCTTATTTCTTTTCCAGATGGTGACAAGGCTGATATTTCTGCCAGTATTTATCCAGACATAAACATTATTGCTGGAGCGCTGAAACTGTATTTCAGAGACTTACCAATTCCTGTGATCACCTATGACACCTATTCCAAGTTCATAGAGGCAGCAAGTAAGTACTGCATAGTAATTTGAGCTGTTCTTCAATTACATTTCCCATCCATAGCACTGTTCACAGTAAAGACAGACAACAAATTGGAAACGGGCATATATTTATCTTAAATGAAAGCTTTGCCTGACTGTTATTGTAGAAGGAGCATCATGCAAGTTAAAAAACAAAACAGAACAAAACATAATAAATGTAGAGTATAAAAATACTTGACTGCTTAGCAAAGAATGTGGAGATCTGTGGTACCTAAGGAGTAGCACACTTTCTTCTTTTAAAAGTATCCTTAGTGATTTTGAAATAGCAATATTATCAATGAGCAAGAGGACCGTGTCACCAGTGAACTGGGTTCACCTTCTGGTCACCCAACCTTGCACTGCCCTTTCAGCCACAGGCAGCTTTTGTGCTCTTTTCTTCCTCCTTAGGCAGAGAAATTATTTTATAATTATTTTATATTTAAAATGATTTTATAACTCATAAGTGACATGCTCAGAGGAAGCAGTTTCTATTGTGAAATGCAGGGCATAAAGATTCTTAATCTAAAATTTCGTGCTCCTGATACCAGTTCTATAGAAAGTCATGCAACAGGTACAAATCTGACTCACTTCATACTTTTCATGTGCAATACATGTGAAAACCAGTCAGTTTTTTAGGGAGACTGCCAGTCTTAAGCAAGCACTGATGTTCTCCCATCACTTATTCCAATGTATTTAAATATGTTCAGCAGTCTCACCTTGTTTGTGTAATTCCATGTCACTTCAGTCTCTCTACATAAACTTCAGCACAGTTCAGTATACTCAAGAACTATCTCTGAAGCACATATCCACACTCCTGTCTGTTTTGGATGGCTAATTGAAGTCATCTTATGTGGGATTTAAAGAGTCAGTTCCAGACAGTGTATTATGAAGAATTTAATGAAGCTCAAGTACTGTATTTACTACTGTAGCTAGAGCTACAGACTGTAGAGAGGGTAGTGTCTAACTAGAATAGGTTGCCCAAGGAGGCTGTAGGTGCCCCATCCCTGGAGGCATTCAAGGCCAGGCTGGATGTGGTTCTGGTCTACTGGTTGGTGACCCTGCACACAGCAGGGGGGTTGAAACTACATGATCATGATCCCTTTTAACCCAGACCATTCTATGATTCCATGATTTTATGACTGTGTGGAGGGGGGAGTTGTTGCTGATTTCTTTGTAAAGCCATTCTCTTGAGAAGCTGCTTCTGTGCTCCCTGTTTACAAGTTTGATATTTATCCCCGCAAGCACAATCAGCGGCTTGTGAAGGACTCCATAATGACAACTTGGCTTCCTGAATTATCGCTGTTTACAAATGAAAGGCTCTATTAACATTAATCTGTTTGGTGTTTTACAGAAATCTCCAATCCTGATGAACGGCTAGAAGCAATACATGAAGTGTTGATGTTACTCCCTGCTGCTCACTATGAGACACTTAGATACCTAATGATTCATCTCAAAAAGTGAGTTAATTGGCATGCAGGATAATTCTTGAAAAGCATTACAATTTTCTGCTTTGAAAGATCAGTATTACAGAAAATATCAATAAAGCCTCCATTCTGGCACTACCACTAGAGCAGCAACATTGCAAACAAACAGACAAGCTATGTTTGTATAAATGCCTATAAACAACGCATATATATAGTGTAGATCTTTCTGCTGGCAGATCATTGCAAGCCTTTGAAGAGTTAATTGAGATCTGTCACATTTCTCGGAGACTGATTGTATCTGAAAAAAATACCAGAATGATAGGTACTTTAGAGAAGTGTTAGATGTTCTGTGGCAAGTCATTTGATCATGGTTTCCTTCTGTCTCCCCTTACCTCCTGCTCTGTCCTCTGGTACTCTACCCCTAAAAGGAAGGCACTGTCTCTCAGTGGTTGTTTGCTCTCTTCATCTTAAAGCCACAAATCAAGCAGCCCTATTTTATGCTAATAGTCGAAGGAGTTACAGGCTCTCTCCAAGTATTTCATATCTCCTTTGTTTCAAAATACAAAGAGAAAGGATGCCTCACTCTCACTAACTTCAAGCAAAAATGTTCTTCAAAATTATGCTAAAACCACTTAGCTACCTTGGGCATTTTCATGCCTCAGAAAGTCTTGTTTGCAAGTGTTTAAAAACTGAGGCTGAGTAGATACTGACACAATCATCTCAAAGCAGGCCTCACTTTAAGAATATATTGCCTGAATATATTTAAGAATATATAACCCTTTTCTCTGGTTAAAGTCAGTGATGCTACTTGAAAATGACAGAAAAGGGGATAAGGGAGAAGTAAAACTACTTGCCTTTGGAGAATTTTCTGATTTTCATCTGCATATTCTGCACTATTAATACCAAAGTGAAATGGAAAAGATATCAACTCGTGTAAAATCACATCAGAGAGCTTGTGTGAAGTGCATTTCATGTTTAATCAGGTTCCCATTATGCAGAGACTTTTCTTCACTGTCTCAGGTCATTACACAGAGTAATTTTTCCTTTTGATGAGACATTACCTGGGCATGCAGGATCTCCTGGGGACTCTGCAGAAATGAGATGTGTAAACACCCATCCTTGTAGCACATTTGCCTGGACGGTAGTTCAGGATGGACGTGATTCAGGATGAACCACACCAGTTTTTAAGAGGGCCTGTGGAGGCTGCAGACAAGCCAGGGCCCCACATATAGGATCAGTGTTTTCATATTCTGGAAGCAGTTTTTTTAATAGCCAAGAATTTATTTGTCTTCTTTCTCTTTTGTGAAATGCAGTAGAGTCTTTTTTTCAACTGCTGAGCTGAACTACTGATGAGACAAAAAATATTCAACCAAATGATTAATCCAACTCTGAAATACTTGGAAGCCACACAGTACTTTTGCTCTTCTTTTCCAAATTTAAGTTTTCAGCATCTGCACTAAAATCAAGTGCATGTCAGTTCCTATGGAGAACTTGACAGTAAGATCTAAATGAGGAAGAGGGAAGGTTCTAGGTTGAGGCTATGCTGTTCTGTGGGTTAAACATAGGGTCCCAACTCCATCCATAGAGTCCTTTCTGCATAAAGAAAACATACACTGTTCAAGAAGTCTTTTATGTAAAGGCAGTAGGGTCACAGCCTCTATACTAGCTTTAGTTATTAGCAGAAAAGAAACTGCGTTGAGTTCTTAGAAATACTTCATACTCATTTATCAACTGAAAGGGACACAAAATTGAGCTCGGTCAAATTGGAACTACCTTTCTTGTATTGTGTTTATTGCATTTTTCCTTCCTCCATCAAAAGAATAGCCTTGCACATTCAGGAAAATACAACAGAGGATAATGTCAGTAATGAAGAATGAGTCTGTCAGCCAATTAATTAATTGCTATCTTTAATCAAATCAGAATGTTCTTTCTGGTAACATTTTACTCGGAATTGGAGGAAATAGAGTAGAATGAGCAGTCCCCCCTGTGGTGAAACACATATAGCTCCATCCACACTGAAGCTGTGCAGCTGGATTTCATCCGTGCTCACCCCAGGCTTTGCTGGCAGCAAGCTCTATATACCTGAACAGAGGTGCTGGTGAGATGTATAGTGAGATGTATGTGTTATTGCACAGCTGTTCAACATTCCTGTTGCATACAGGCACAGGTGGAAAGCAGTGTTGGGCATATACTTGCACAATCAGTGTCTGGAGATAAGCAGTCTTGTTTTGCCTTTATTCCTTGCAAAGCTCAGCTAACCTGTTAGAATATGGTGGTGCTTCTGTGAGTAGGTGTACTAGTGGATTTCTGATCTGAAAGCAAAGAGAAACTGTATTTTTCAGTGACAGTCACTCTTTGTAGAGGGCTGGTGGTAGATGGAAAACCTGATCATGTATGGACCTTGTGAATGAGAAGGACAGAACGTTTCTTCTGGTTTCAGTCTCTGTGCTCCCCAGGAGGCATCCACTGCCCAGCTGCAATCCAGTTGGGAATTACTATTTCCAGAGGTGGTCACAAGTGCTGACCATAATCAGTATGACATACACCAAGCACAACACTGTAATTACTGTAGAGTGGGGAACTGCTGCACGTGTGATATTTTCTACCACGATTATGCCTCTCAAAAAAGCAGTTGCAACTAATTCTTATACCTTAAAGGGTATAATAATGGAATAATCACTGAAGAATTGCAGGAGGAATGGAGTTTTTAAAGGCTCTGGAATACACAGCCCAACCATAATTGCATCATACTTGCATTGGAAATAGTTACTGTGGAAATAGGTACTACATTGAGTGAGAGTTAAAACTGTTACTGAAAAATACCATTATTGGGCAATGCTGGGTGTGAAGCAAGGCTGCAGGTTAAGATGCAATATGTATTTTTCTTCGGGGAAGTAAACAACTATTTGCTTACTTACTTTTCTATTTTAGGGTTACTTTGCATGAAAAGGAGAATTTCATGAATGCTGAAAACCTGGGAATAGTGTTTGGGCCTACCTTAATGAGACCTCCAGAGGACAGTACCTTGGCTACTCTGAATGACATGCGGTACCAGAAGCTAATTGTGCAAATTTTAATAGAAAATGAAGACGTTCTCTTTTAGACAAACGTGGGCACATCGTCAAAACAACTTGTTTTAAAATAATTAGTTTGAAGGGAAAACAACATTTCTTTAAGGTAAAAAAAGAAGAAATAAATAAATATAGGAAAAGTTCCTTGGCTGCACTTCAATTTCTGCAAAAGCTGCAGATGGATGCCAAAATGTTTAGGGAAAGCCTGTGTCTCATAGACATATGCCTCTTTGTAGAAGGGGGCAAAAAAGGTCAGAAAAAATCCTCTCACCTTGTGTCTTTTGCCTTGCCTCGGGTGTATATTTGTTTTGAGAAGCTGCAAGCAATTTTATTGTTAACTTATTAAGAAACACAAAACATATTTTAATATGGCTAGAGAAGCAAAAAGGTACTTAATCAGCGTTATTTGTATACAGCTATACATTTCCCTCTCCATAAGACATAATTATATATGTCAATTGTGAAACAAAACCTATATTATAAAGATATTTTTACTTTACCTAGCTGAAAGAATGGCATTTTATTTTAGCAAACTACAAATCAATGCGGTGCATTGATTGTTTTCCACATAATTCTTTCCTGCATTTTTGCTATGATATATTGAAAACAATTACCACCAATGCAGTATTATCCTGACATACCTCTTTCATGGCAAATGTTTTAAAGGAGAATCTTTTTCTTGTGTGTATTCCAACTTTCCTTAGGTTCCTTTGCATTTAGGCACTAGCGTTCCGAGATTGCGTAGTACCACTTCTAACCATTTTCTATTTCCCAAAACATACAGTATTTTCTCATTTGTCTTTTTTTCTTTACTCCCACATAAAACATGATATTGAGAATTTTCAGTAGTCCTGGTGCTAGGATCAGTTTCACATGCCAGATATATATATATTTTTAATTATTATTTCATTAATACGTAAGTTAAGTGATGCTGGGACACTGGATATTTTCTGGCCTTGTCGAAAAGTTAGCACTTTCTTTGACGTTCAATATGAAGGATTTGGTTTTTTCTGTAAAAATCAAGCTGAGTTTTGTCACGTTTCTGTATTTATAAATGTACAGTAAATACGCTGAAAATGTCGGTTATTTCTCTTGACTGTGTTCCAGATGGTTTTGTTGTTCGTTTGTTTTGTGGGTTTGTTATTTTTTTTCAAGGACAAAAAGAAACACGAGAATATGGAAACGTGGAAGTTGGTAATTTTCATTATTACCAAGTTTTAATATTTCTCTCCCCTCACAAACATTGACTACAGAGTTCATAGTCTAACTGCAACTTATCCCTAATGTTAAAACTGTTTCTCGGCATGAGATGTTTCTGCAAGTATAGAAGATCAGCATACTTTACTACCAAACTCAATTCTCAATACAAAAGAAAATATAATAATCCCTCATCTTGATCGTTTGTATGATATGGTGGGTAACTCAGTTTCCTGAATTATTTCAGGGAGCACATGTTTCTATTCAAATTGAAAAAAAAAAACATATGTGTAACTATGATAATGAAGGGAAGTGGAGGGCATTACTGTAAATTTGTTGTCTTCTAGAGAAATAACTAAGGGCTAGATAGATTAACCCAGATTGCAGAGCAAATGCTAAATAGTCTGAGTTCCCAATACTTCTATAGATCCTCCTGACTTGTACAGGACTATTTGTTGTAGGTTATGTACTACTTAATACTGTCATAAAAATGATCTGGAAATGGTTTTATTTTGTGAAGTGAAATATGCTTTGTAA
Organism: Excalfactoria chinensis; assembly: GCF_039878825.1. Lineage (NCBI taxonomy): Eukaryota > Metazoa > Chordata > Aves > Galliformes > Phasianidae > Excalfactoria > Excalfactoria chinensis. Next base: position 108,213,847 of record NC_092826.1, read on the forward strand.
TTTATGATAGTGTAAATGGAAGGAAAATCCCATTAAATGTGTTAAAGAGTTCTGGTGTCTGTCACTGACTACATGGCAAACTGCCCAATGAAAATCAATCACTTGCTAACTACTGTCTTGGCATGGCTGGAAAACACTTGGAGCTTAATTGAGGCAAGCAGTTTCAGATGGGTGCTTAGAAGCCCATGCAGCCAAGCCTCTGTGCACCAGGATTTACTGCGATCACTCCAAACCACCTCTGTGTAAAACTTCTAGCAAGCATAGAATCAAAAACATCAATTCAGTCCATCTCAATGCTTTCCAAAAATCAATGTCATCATAGCAGTTTTCCACTCCCTTGAATGCTGACATTTGCCTAGCAATGATTTTCTTTATTTTTTTCTAGCCTATTCAGTACTGTGTTATATTGTAAAGGCAGAAACAGTATTCCAGTGCTATTATTCTTAGTTTTGCAGGAAGACAAGCAGTTCTGTTTCTGTTCCTTCCTTCCCCTCTACGATTGGCAAACTGGCAGTCTGTGCATGTCTGACAGTCTGGGAATCTTAACACACATCCCAGCCTAAGGATCAGTACGTTCAGAAATACCCCAAGCAATAGCATCACTAGAGGGACTGGAGTTTCTCATATGTTCAGTGGAGTGCTGAATACAGTTCTGCACCTCAAAGCCCAAACATCCAATGAACTGTCTATGTTTGCTTGGCTCACGTGGGGCAAGTGTCCTCAGGAACTTGCTGTGGAGACAGTAGGCTTCCTTCACCTAACACAGGACACAGCTACGTGGCCTGGGAATCAGGCGAGCCACTAGAGCACAGCCCAGTGTCAGAGCCTCACTCTTCTCCAGGTCATTGAAAAAGACTTTGGTGGGCTGCTGCAAGGGCTGCTTTCTGCCAGTCAGCAAGCTCCATCTCCTCGTAGGGTGCAAGCTGCCCTGCACCCCAACAAAGCTGGTGGCTGCACATATAACACTGAGATGACTCACCTCCCATACAGCAGAAACGTTTTAGTCGTGCTAATAAAACACTGTGTGGAGTTAATGATTTATAAGGCAGTCACTTTCATCAGTTTTGTGGAACTGCTGGAGTCTCTTCTTTGTGGCAGAGTCACTGTGAGACTCACTGCTGTCTGATTTAAAAATCTTGTATCTGATGGGAAAACTAAAGGAAATGTTTCATGAGAACAGTGCAGTCTGATATTTACAGCCTGTGTCCCACACACTGCAGAGCCGTGCCTTCCCCCTTTTACCCACACCAGATGGTCTCCATCCTCTGCCCTCTGTGGAGTCCCCTGCTGCACAGTTCGCCCACCCCATGCTGGACAAGAGGCAACACATGCTGTGCCTCCCTCCAAACTGAGTGCAAGGCTGGATGGGGAGCTGCCCAGGGGTTTCTTCAGCTGAGATGCTGGGTCGGGGACTCTAATCTTGGCTCTTCTATTCAAACATCATTTGTCATGAAACTTAATTCTTCCTCTCTCCCAATGTCAATTGTCATGAAACTGGAAACTGGACAAAACATTCAAAAGTTACTGGGGAAGCATTTGCAAAAAGAGAACCAGAGCCTATAGACACTTTCTATGGGAAAACTTACAAATGAAGTTACAAAGGAAACAGCTTTGCTCTCAACTCCGCTGCTCCGTGAGCTGATGCCAGTTTAAGCTACAGAAAAGGTGATTTAATATTATTTCTAAGCAAAAAGTAAGACTGTGGTTTCCCGTGCATGCATAGCCTCAAAACACAGAGATGAGGAGGCAGACACATGACCTGAGACAACAGGAAGGGCTATATCAGATTTGGGATTTCTTCTGAGATGAGCTGCTTGAGGAGAGACCTGAGCAGTGTGTGACTGACAGATTTTGGACAAAACTGTGGGTGAGTATCTTGCAAAACCCTGGTGTTAGTGAGATCTCAGAGAGGTGACTGTGGTCATAGTCCCCTGGGTTGAAAGAATGCTTAAAGTCCCATAGCCAAAGAGGTGAAAGTGAGTATAGGTACTGCAAGCAGTTTGCAGAGCACGTGGAGAAATCATGCCTTCTGAGATAAGCTCAAACTCACACTGTGTGCAGGTCTGCACAGGCAGGACACTGTGAGCTGCCTAACCTTGTTGGCACAGGGCACTGCCTGGGCTCACACATCTGCAGGGAGGGCACTGCCTGAGCCCACCTTGGCAGCTGCTCTCCCATCTCCCATCCCACCTCGAGGAGAAGACAGCCCACAGCCCCAGCAATGGGACCCCAAGCTGCTCCCACACACAGCTGAACTCTGTCAGGACAGAACCTATCCAGTATCCTTCATATTTCCTTATTGACAAGTACAGACTCAAGGTCTGCAGAAAAGGGAGGGAGAAGATTTGAGTGCCAAGAGACAGACCCCACTGCCAATAGCCAGGAACTAATGAAAACTGAGCAGGAGGGTAATTCACACTTACACAAGAAGAATGCCATCTAACTGGATCCTCAAAGCAAAATTAAGTTGCTCTATCTTCCCAGGCTATCTAAAGCCAAAGAAGAGGCTCTTATCTCATTGAGATAAGAAGAGTAAAAGCATCGGTACATTTTATGTTCTTCAGCTATTAGAGATCAATTCTTCGATTAAAGCAAACATCAAGGTTAAAATTCAGAAATCTGAACCTCAAGAAATGGTGGTTATTGCTGAGTACTGTAGGGCCTGAGTATTTACAACATCAGTGGATCTTACTAAGCCCATACCTTATACTCTCTTACCCTGAAGGTGTGGTCTTCTGCTTGTAATTATGCTGATGCTATGACTAAAGCTGGGATGGGGAGTTCAAATAATTCAGCCTGAAGGACCTGGATCATTGCAGGGTGGTGTAAGGACTACAGTTAGGAAGAATGTGTCCACTGCGGCCTGTACCTTTTAAGCTGCAGTAGAAATAAGCAAGGGGTTATGAGTGAAATACCTGTCAGGGTTCTGTTTACGCTATTTATGGGGGTGTTGTGAACCAAGCTTACTTCTAGACATTGGAAGCTGCATTCAGTGCATGGTCCTGTTGGGCCTGACAAGGAGTCAGTGTTATCCCTTTTCTCAAAAGAAATGCCATTTGTCAGTATAATAGGAAGGTTAAGATGAGGACTAGGGTTAAATTTAGGGTTAGGAGCTGTGGATCCTGAAGAATGCTAATTGCTGCTGACAGTATTTGAAGATACCTCATTTTCCGTTCTACTATCAGGCAGGCATGTGTATGACCAGTGTGCATGAAGGTCCAATTTACTATATGCTGCTGCCCAAGAACATTAGAAAGAAGCCTAGGTACATAGGTATTTGTAACAAGGTGATGAGGTTAGGGTTTGGTTAGGAATCCAATACTGAGGAACTTGTTTTGTTACCAGATGCTGAGCAGCCCTCAATCTTAGGAACAGCTGTGTTAATAAGGGACAACTAGGGAACAAGAGGGAAGAGAGCAAGAGTGTTGTAGACCAAAGTCTAACAGTTACAACTGAGGTAGGAATTAAGGTTAAACTTAGGAAATCTGAAGAATCTCTAAGAAGAGAATCAGGGTTAACGCCAGTATCTATGGAGTAACATCTGTATTCATACACTATGTTGACAGGCATTAGTGCTTTATGGTCTGTTTTCCTGAAGCTTTGGGCCTTCATTTTAGACATGGAAATTGTTAGGGTGAAGTTTCAGAATCTGTTGTGCTCTGAGCTGAATTTATTCATGAATTCTCCACTGAATGACAGTGATCACTAGTATTAACAAGAGCTGATGTTCTTGGTTCACCTACAGGGCTAGTTCCCTTCATAAAGCTACCAACAGGGTTCATGTAAGGATACTGCGCAGGCTATTGCTGGAAGTGAGATTAGGAAAATTAAGACTACGTCTGTGTTAATCAATAAAACAGGGCTAAGGACTTCTCCCAAGTTAAGCAGCACAGACTTTCCCTGTCCACATTACATGGGACTTAACTGAGGTCCCCTCAGGAGCCCAAGGTATCACCTGTGGCCTTTGAAAGTATTTATTTTTTCTAGAGACACTGAATCAACAGAATGTCATTCAGTGCCTTAATACTGAAAGGGCCACGTTGCAGCTCATCAAACTGGTATATTCAGTCATGGAGCTGAGGTTGTTCAGTGCACGTCCTGGACTGTAGCATGAGGAATGGTTGCACGATGGCCTGTTGAGGGCACATAACCTGTTGCAATAAAGCTGAAGTGCTGTGGAGGGAGACAAATTGATGTCGTTTTGTCTATTCTGTGTAGAGGAAGCAAACATTTGCTCTTACTGTCCCAAAACCATGTCTGAGCAGTGGGTATTAAATGACATTAGGCCAAAAGCAAACCAGGGAGTCACCATGAGCACTAAGACCAATTCAGGAGTCACAAATTTCAAACTCATGAAGAGTGACACATCCGTGTCTTCTACTGGCCTTTTCCTGTACCTTGGCTATAATTAACCATAATTAGTGGGCTGACATATCAGTATGGCCCAATCATACTCAAAAGGAGCATGTTACAGCAGAGGAGAATAGGCCCTACAGTTAACTTTTACAACATACTGGGCTGTCTGTTACAAACCTGCACATCTACCCTAGCTGAGACCGCCAAGCCATATTAGTTATTTAACCTCAACAGTCATAAAATGAAACTACTATCTAACTTCCAAGTATGGATAGAATGTTAGACCGTTTTGCTTTCTTTTTTTTATCAGTTTGATAAGAATATGCATACTGAAGTAATGCTACAAGTACGGATGCAGTAAGGGGCAGAACAAACGCTGTCAGGGCTGTTTTCACATAAACACTAATCTTGGTGACAATCTCAGCTGCCCTATGGCTGTGCAGAGCAGTGACTTTCAGGCACTGAGAAGTTTTTGCCATTCTCTTGTTCAGCCCCATACACCCTCCCATATGCACCATCTCTTACAAAGCTTTCCCAGTGCCTTGTTCCCTTTCAGGAGACTCTGCTTTCAATAACGTGCCAAAAAGGACAAATCTCCTTCATTGCAAGGTTCATAGAAAACATAGAAAACTGGATCCCGCCATTTCAGGGCTCAATACCCTGATGCTATGAATCTCAGCAAATGGAAGTTGTTTACTTGAGAGGATGCCGTTCTCTTCTTGGTAGAAATTTCTGGTTTATTCCTGATCAATTTATTCATTTATTTATTTGCTTTATTTGCTTTCAAATAAAAATCTCCCAGTCCCAAACCCTCTGTGTCTGAAGAGAGCGGTTTACAGAGCCAGTGTAAGTGCACACCCTGTCTCCTCGCGCAATCACCTGCATTCTCCAGTCTTGATGTCTCATCATGTTGGGCCAGGCAGTGGCAGAGGTTGAGCTGCAATGAAGAGAAGGCTGAAAGGTCACTACTTCACAAACTGCTCCACGAACAGCAGTAACAGAGAGAACTTGATGTTCATAGTGTTTTTGGTTTTTTTTTTCCAACTTTAATGATTCTAATCTTTATTTCTGGGCCAGCATCATACAACAATTCAAAGTCCCGCATAAATATAATAAGTATAAACACCTCAGCATTACAACTACTGCACTCGCTTTTTAAAGATGCCCAACTAAAGACAATTCCGTTTTCTTTAAGCCTACCAGGTGCTCATCTGCACACACCCATCACGTGCACAAACAAAATGCACACCGGGTTCCTCTGGACGCGTTTACATACAGCCCCAGCCCTGCCAACGCCGCACCTGTAGCCGTGTATTTCATTACACTCTTGCGGTGCTGCCTTACCTGAGAACCGCTCCGCAGTGCCCTCTCCTTGCTGCCCTTTCACTTCAGCTGTGCCACCAACGCCGTTCGCAAGCGGCGAGTCGCTCACACTCCGCACTGCGGGACAAACTCCGCCCCTCCGGCCCCGCACCCGGAGACCCTCGCGGCAGTCCGGGTCGGGTCGGGCCGGAGCTCGGGGCAGGTGCGCGGCTCCCGCCGCCTCCCGGGGCCGTCGCCCCGCCCACACCTGCCGCTTGCCCTCCCACCTCCGGGCCGAGCCGCACGGCCGTAGCTCCCGGCTTACCGGCCATGGACGCGTAGCGACGGGAGGAGAAGAGCGTTCCTCAGGTCAGTGGATGTAGGGTGGGAGGGAGAGTCCCCAGCAAGGCATCGCTCCGCTCCGCCTCCCCGCTGTCGGTCCCCTGCCCACCTGCGCTCGGCTCGGCGCTCGCTGTCGGTTCGCCCTCAGCCCTCCTGCTCTGACGTCCGCCCTCTGTCCCGCAGGAGCCCCCGCGTCGCGATGGCGGACAGCGCCGCGGCCACCGCCGCCGTGAAGGGCAGCAGCTCGGCGGGGCACTGGTGGAAGTCGCTCACCGGCAAGAAGAAGCACAAGGAAACCGCGGCCGCCCCGCCGCCTCCCGCCGAACCCCCCGGCGCTCCCCACGGCCCCGGTTCCCCGGAGGAGTCGCCCCCCGCGCTGGGCAGCGGGGAGCCCCCGGGGGCGGGCGGTGGAGCCCGACGGAGCCTCCGCGTGTCGCACTCGGGCCGCTTCAAGGAGCGGCGGAAGGTGCGCGCCTCGCTGCTGGCCGACGGCCCCGAGGTCTTCGACGGAGCAGAGCCCGGGCGCGCCGCCCCCGAGGGCGAGTAGTCCCAGGGCGGGGAAAGCAGCCCCGACGGCTGGTCTCGCTCCTCGCCCTCGCGCGGGGGGCACAGCCTCGGGGCAGCCTCGTACGCGGCGTGGAGCCAGCTGCTAGCGGAGGCCTATGGGACTGTGTGTGTGATGAGGAGCGACGCTTCCAATCCAGGGATGACGTGATTGCCTTAACGATGATACCAATGGACACCCCCCCGCCCTGAACTGCAGTGGACAGGCGCAAAGGTGCTATCCCGGGGTCTCTGTGCCTTCCCTGGGCCTGTCTGCGAGCCGGCGCTTCCTGCTTGGCCTGCAGCCCCCAGCCAAAGGTTCACCGCTGCCTTTCAAAGGAAGAGGGAACGGCATGTTTGGATCTGATTTCAGGGCCAGGCATCTTCCAGCAGTGCCTCCGAACTGCTCTTGGTGGTGGGTGTGCAGGGAAACAAGCCCTGTTTGTGTTTAGATGCTGGGGGTGCAGGTGCTCAGGTGCTCTCAGGCATCGCATTTAAATATGCAAAGGCAGGAGTGCATTGTTTCCTGCTCTTAGTGCTAAGCAGGTGATTCAAGAGGTTAGTCTCCCATAGCTCTGTTACAGAGAGAGGCCAGTTATTGTCTAACAGCTCTCATGAACTACCCGGAGAATGCGCCGTTTTCTTATAATTGATGATAACTGCCGTAACAAAGCTGTGGTAAAGAAATGCGGAAGACAAGACCAGCCCTTGAGAGCGTGTGTCGCGTGGTACTTTAAGCATGGTGATTGGCTTTGGAACCACTGGAAGTATTCTTTAACATTTACTGTGTACCAGGCTCCTGGGGCGAGGTTGCAGAGCTCCCGAGACCTCTCACTGGCACGCTTTGCCTTGGGCAGCCCCATCCCAGCAGCTCCAGGAGCTTGGGACAGAGTAAACTGTCTACCAGACTTGCACTGGTGTTGTGCCTTACAGAGCAAACTCAGCTAAAAATACTTAGCAATTACACATTTCTTGATAGTAGATGATGTAGCTGCAACTGCCTTATTTATTTTTAAACGAATTTGCAATATACTTGATATCATTGAAACAGTTTTAGCCTTTTTTTTTTTTTTTTTTTTAAATGTGATGCAAGATATTACATCGTGCAGGGACCGAAAATAATCTCCTAACAGTCAAGTATGATGCAGTTATGATTTTGTTTGGTTGCTGTAATGAATTATTTAAGGGGATGTCAACACAAAAAGTGACCTGCGAGGAAAAAGAGAGATGAATTCTGTGTGAAAATATGGGTTGAACCTGTCACTGACAATCAGCGAAGTGATGTAGTAGAGGCAGGACTGGTGCCCTGTGGTTCACTGTGCATAATGGTCTATAATGAACTTTGAAAGCTCCTGTGCAATAAACTAAGACAATCTTGCTGCCTTAGTTAACAATCCTTTGCTCAACTCCTTCTTCAGCCTCCTAAATCCAAGGATAGTGGGACCATATCGCCATAAACGTATTTTCATAAAGGTAAAGCTTCAAAGCACTGATTGCTTTTGGACTGCCCTGCCTACATGCTGACATTGCAGAGCGAGGATGGGGCAGCTCTTGGAAGCCACCACTGCTGCTCCTTGGCGATGCTCCTCTGACATAGACCTTGTTTGCTAAAGCCGTGAATGAGAAGCTAATGGAACAAACCCCATCTTGTGCGGAGGGGTCTGAGAGAGATGTAGTTTAAAACGGAATGGAGGCAGCAATGACAAAAATAACTTAAGCAAGACTGTTGTGAAAAGATAGCATTTCCACTCCAAGCTACTTGTTTCTACAGTGAACCTCTGTTCTTTGGAAATCGGTTTGAAGGTTCATTGGATGTAAGTCCTTACTTGGGCACAGGGTATCTACAAATGATGGTTTTATCTGAGAAGAACTCTGGTATGATGTTCAGGTGGTTGCTGCTAAGATTTGATACGCATACAGGTTAATATGTGACTACCTATTAGTCATATCTGAAGTCCTGATGACTGGTACTTATGGCCTGGAGATTTGGTCAGAATATGAAGTTAACAAATACACATAAAATGACTTGATAGCAACCATCCTCCATCTTAATTGTGACCTTGAGCTGTGGGAAGGAGAAGTAACTCTATCTTCCTGCTCAGTCAAATCCTTGCTTCAATGAATTTGATAGCAGCCACTGAAAAACTAGATCCATGAGAAAACTGGCTGCCTGCCGTGTCTCACTTTCCACACCCTCTGTGCAATGGCCACTCAGCAATGCCTTTAGGTTAGTGCTGACCTGGGCTGGCTCAACATAAGGAGTTCCACTGGCCATGGCCAACTTGTATGGCAGAAACAATCCTCTTCTTTCTCAGCCTGAGCATCAGATGAAGATAGAAGCAATGCACGTGTCTGTAAATGAATTAAGCTGATACAGGAAGAACACGACATTTTATGGAACATCTGAATTATTTTTTTTAATCCTTGAAGGAAGATTGAACTTTCTTTTGTACTGGAATACTTGCTCAGTTATAACAATAGTGTAATTCTATGCAGTGAATTATTAAAAGGCTGTTGGCATTCTTCGTATACTTGTTTTCCTCATCTGGCATTCTTAGTGTACATATTTTCCTCATCTTATTATAAAGAAAATGCATCAGAAAGCAGGTTTCAGAAACGAGGCAATGGCAGAAGTAGTTGCTGCTTGTTTTTAAATGTAAAAGCAGCTTATTGACAAAATAAAGAGCAATAAGCAGATGAGGTTTAACCCCGGTTACATCAGCTGTAGTGCAGTTTTGTTGAAATTATTCCCAAAATTGCTAAGGATCACAGGTTATGGGCAGGACTAAATGCTTAGTAAATAGCATGAACTTTTCCAATACACTTGCAAACTATATGCCTACTTATTCTTGAACTTGCTGAAGCCAAAAATAAGGCTCTGAGTGGCTGTCTGGTGAATCATTCCCTGCTATTGTAGGCTGGTCAGTCTGGCACTCAACAAAGATTATAGGGAGCAGGAAACCTGCTGCAGCACCTGCAGAAAAGGATCCTAAATTGGAAAGCCTGGGTCAAATGCTGGAATAAATACTTGGAAAGCATCAGCAGTTCAAACCTCAGCTTTTAGATCATGCTGTTGCTTGAACTGAACTGAAAGAACAGAGGAGGGACTATGTGAGGTCCTCACAGATCTATTTGTGCAAGTTTTGTCTTCACTATAGCACAAACAGTGATAGTTTTGTATTTGAGATGTAGTAAAGTCTCTTTGTCTGTTGACAAGATAATCCCACAGGAAGGCTAAGAGCTGAAGGACAGAACTCACAGCCTTGGCTTGGGCAATACATCTGGATATCTCACTTTAAAGCCTGTGTTTAATTTAGCACGTTCAAACAGCTGATAGCTAATTGGATGCAAAGCTGTTCCAAGTGCAGGTGCAAATTGGAAGCTTGTTTTGTAGCCTTTGGGGATCCTATCTAAACAAAGAAACTCAGGCCTGGTATTTTCTAGGATGCCATTTCAAAAGTGGGGTAAGAGAGTGTCAATTATAGAATGATATTTGAGAGCATACAGTTACACCAATTTGAAAAACAAACCTTTCCCCTTCATCACTAATTTATTGTAAATAGGATGGGAGACCTGCTGGCTGTGATTTTTCATTTCAGAATAAAACAGAAGGGATAAATTTGCTCTGCTTTATATACCACAGAAGTAGTTTATCTGTTTTAGCCTTAAAGACTCACATGAAATTCACAAATAGCTCCAAGAAACAATATTTAGATGCAACCTTCACATGAAGCATATTGATAAGCAGTTGCAGCTTAAGAGTTTGATTTGCCACTCACTTGATCTAGATAAAGCAATATAATATCAGATAGCGTGTTTTGGGGATAGAGAATCTCTTCATAAAAGCTCCAAGGGCTGTTTTTAAATGTAAAAATTTACTCCTGTGTATAATCCTCATTAGAGCAAGATGTCGTATTTCAGATGAGTGAAAAGGATTAGAATGTTTTTTGGGGTATTAGTTAGCAGCCTTGTTTTGGAAGGGTTGGAGTTGGCTTGATTCTCAATACCAGGAAACTTCTGCTGCCTCCTTGCCACACCTCAGGTCTCCTGGTGCAAAGCTGCTATTTGTGGTGACTCTTTCTGCCTCTATGTTACTGAAAATAAGAACCACACCTACGTATGTCAGTTGAAATGAAAAATCAGTGTTACTGTGCTCCCTTGTACTTCAGTAGCTTACATTCTTTTTGCTCTGCTGCCACCAGTGAATTTTGTTTCCCAGATCTTTGTTTTGTGCTCAGTCTGCAAATGTTTGGACAGATAACTTCCATTGAGCTCATGAGTGTTGCTCAGTGACAGAAGAGTGGGGCAGCAGTGGCCAAGGGGAAAAGAAAATACAGGGCAAATCCATTTTCGCATGTGCCTCTGGGAACCTTCCCACTCAGTTTTGTGATCTGGAGCAGAACTGAGCCTTGATCTTGATTCTGGAAATGTCACTGCCTGAGAAACATAGAGCGCACGTCTTTGTTGAGTTTAACTTGACATGTGCTTGCAATGATAGAGCATTCCAAAAATCAGTTGGTTTACCTGTCCTGTTGAACTGCCTTGGGCTCAGGGGTAGGAACACGGCATAACCTTAAAAGAGCAATCCTTCCAATGTTGCTTCCTAGAAATGCTGTGCGATGTGGAGGAGGAAAGTACCTACAGGAGCTGTATTTTCTGGCTTCTCTATTTTGGGATTCTGCCCTTGGCATAAAAGCACTAGAACAATCTCCTTGCTTGCCCCAAAAGCAGCTGGACATGTAGACTTCATGCAGTCAGCGCAAGTACAGCATACACAAGGACAGCATTTTGCACTGGCACTCTCTTGAGGAGACAAACCAAGGCCTAGACACTACACCACACTTTTAAAGACAGTTCAACTCTTTCCTCAAGGCCAGAAAGCTACAGTTTGTTGCTGGCTCAGTTCTCAACCAGTTAGCGTTATAGAGGAAAATGCCTCTGGGTGATATACTAGCTGTCATAGCTGCTAATTAACATCTGCTGAATTACATCTGGAATGGAAAACAGCAAGAAATTGAGGAGTCACATTAGAATAGCAGATATTGTTGTCTGTGGCTGAAATCTTGTAACCTCTGGAAAGCTGAGGTCGCATTTTAAGTGATCACTTGCAGCACGTGAAGTACATTATGGACGGTTGTTCTTCCTTAGTTCACGTGTTTCTATTTTCCTGCTGTAGTAATTTACCATACAGTTATGTTTTTAATGACTAATCTTATATGCCATGTGTTAACTCCCTGGATGGTTTTATTGATTTTCCTTTTTTTGTTGTTGTGGTTGCTCTAGAATAGAAATTAGTCTGTACTTGTCCTCTGCAAAAGGTTTCCACAAAGTCTGCAGACATTCCTGTGACCCTTCTTTACTTAAACCTCAACTCAATAACAATACTTTGCAGTTGTAGGCTCACCACAGAAGGCAGATCGTGTTCCCCAAAAGAAGCATGCATCATTCCGACCTTAAGGATAGAAAATTCATGATAAAGATCTTAAGTAAGGCTCTTGAATCTATACATTAACTGAATGAAGCATCTGCTCAGGGAGCAGAAATTAGGCTGCCCACGAAAAGCAAGTGGTATAGAGTAGTTACAAGGGGTTCAAATGTGCAATAAAATTTTATGTCCCTGATAGGAACCTTCAGAGAACAACACTTAAATAAACTTGCACATCATTGCACTGCTACCTCCAGTACAGTTGCTGCAGCTGTGCATTGTAAACCATGCATGGAACATTAAAAGGATCTGAAGAGACAGGCAGAAGTCTCCAAGTATTGTAGTTGTGCTTGTGACATTGGTATCCCACTTGTACACATATAGAAATAATTTTGTTATACTGTGCTACAGCTGTGAATCTAATCCAGTGTCATTGTGTTGGGGCATATCTCCCCTCACCTAGCTGCAGATTTCTAGTGTGACCAAAGGGTAACATCAACAAAAGCACTGAAGTATCTAATTCCACTTGCTCCAGTGGTGGTTCAGTACCCCTGTGGATCTGTGCTTCTGTGAAACCTCTTATAGAAAGGAGCACAGTCACACAAATCTATCAAAATTTGTACAAAAACTAAGGATTTTAAATGTTAAGTTTCTGGTATATTTACATGGACAAACAGAGTTAAGAACGCAAAAGGACTGTGTAACAACAAAAGCACTTTCTATTATGTCTTTTCATCTGTTTGCGCTGTAGCGGTATAGCTCCTTTCTCCCCTCCTCACTGGTATATTCTTGCTTTCCAGCGGCTATTTGATCTTTTCTAGTCTTGACTCAAAATTATTCCTTACAGAATCTCTCAGTGAAGTGGTTTCACTTCAGACTAGTATAACATTTCGACAGAGCCATTGTTCTTTTGTTCTTTTCCTCTAGATCAGTTTTACTTCTAAACAGCTTCTTTATAAGCCCCAGTGAAATCTTCCTTCTCTCTTTTTGTATGTACTGAGAACAAGACCAAAGGTTGAGGATAGTTTTAAGCCCGGAGGTGTGTGAGCCCCCACTCCCTCCCCATGGCTCGGTGTTGGTTACTGCTTTGGCCTTTCTCTGTTCAGCTTTGCCAGCCAGGATGGGGCACACCCTCACCTAACACAATACAAACCCATTTAATTAAGAGCTATTCAAACTGCTTTTTCTTTTTTTTTTCTTTTTGAATGTTTGCTTCAACAAATGCCCGTGTCAAGCAGCAGTCATACGACACCTTTCCAAAGCTGCCAATCCAGAGCAGAAAACAGCAAAATGGTTTTAACTCACTTGTAGGACTGAACTGTTGCCACAAAGATCCATGGCTTCTTTTCAAGACTGAGAAAGGTCATTTCCACGGCTTTGCTGGTTCTTTCTGACATTTGCATGCTCTATTTCAGTTTCTAGAAGTGATACTGGGAAGTTTTAGCTATGGGGGGAGGGTTACAAGTAGCAGTACAAATGGAACTTCTTGAGGCCAAGCATGTGAATGCCCAGTACAAACTAGCAAATGTGGTGTTTTCAGGATGTACATGACACACAGCCTTTGATATCTGCTCGCAAAATGTCACTTGCATGCATGAAGGATTTGCATTTTGGCGCAGGCCTGTGCAAATCAACATAAGATACTGTGCACGGGAAGCATTTTGGCAATGTTTGCACTTCTCGTCTGGCTTGGGGGATGTAGATATGTATGGAGAGCCACTACATGACCCACAAGGCTCCTCAGTGGCACCGCGCATGACAGCTGTTTGGCAGCCCTCAAGAACTCAGTGAGCAAAATTGAAGGAGAAACCTCTGCTGGAGGAGTTAATGCCAAAGGAATGCTGGAGGAACACATCTTCATTAACACACCTTTCCCAATTAATGCTACCTGTGCTTCGGCCTGTGTGATCAGCATTGATGCCTGTTGCAGTCATAGCTCGGTCACCTGCTTTCACCTGCCATTAAGCAGTGTGGAAATGTTGTCATTTGGATATGCTAGACAGATTTGAAAAGGGATATGTGGTTCACTGAAGGCTTGACTAATGAAAGAACCTGGATGAGAGCCATTTTAATGTGATAAAATAATTAGCTAGATAAATTTATGGAGCAAGATCCTCCTGTCAAAGGTCCATATCAGTCCTCAAGCACACCCATGAAACTGAGTGACAGAGCTGTTGGATCCTATCTGAAGACACTGTGGAGGGTTGATCTACCCTTCTGCTCCAGCAGGAATCATGGAACCATGGAGTCATTAAGACTGGATAAGACCTTTATGACCATCAAGTCCAACCATCAGCCCATTCCCACTGTTCTCACTAACCCATTTCCCTCACTGCCATATATACATAGTTCTTAAACACCTCCATGGACGGCGACATCACTACCTCCCTGGGCAGCTCGTTCCAATGCATCACCACTCTTTCTGAGAAGCAGTGTTTCCCCATATCCAATGTAAACTTCCCCTGACACAACTTAAGACCATTATGTCTTGTCTGGAGGATGTGGTCCATGCCTTGAGGGCCTTACAAATGAGGCTTGATACCCTTGCTAGATCCCAACAGTATTCATATTATTTTCACTCAAATTATTGGTTTAACAAGAGTATGCTGACACATTTGAGCTGATGGCACTGTATCAACTCTGCCATTTTGATCAGTTGCATTTGTGGTTGCTCTCTCATTAGGCCAGCTAATTGCTTTCATCTTTGGGCAGCTGCTCTATTACTCTGTGCTCTTAATCTGCTGTGAATCTGTCCAGAAGCTATTACAAATACTCCTGAGAATGAAGGTGCTTTACTTTATCAGGTAGTTGGAGAAACCTGCCCAGCTAACTGACTGGGAAGATTTGTACCCCCAGGTAACTCTGCTCTAGGAGGGTCCCCTCAGGCCTAAGACATTCACCTTCCTTGGTAAGTACTTCTTATCTCAGCCTGAGTATCTTAGTGCTGTTGGTGGGGTTTAAAAACAGCTAGGCAAATTCCTGTGAGAAAAAATCCATCAGGAGCTGTTAGCACAATGATTTGGTTACAATTCCCAGATGGGAATTTTGCTCTGCCAGGAAGCCCTGATCTCTTCTTAGAACAGCACAGCAGAGGAAATATCTGTCTCTCCTGTCCAGAAGAATAAGGGAAATATTTGCTATCAGTTTCTGTCAGGGGGTACAGGCTTAGATGGATGTTTGTGCTGACCCAGTAAGTTCAGGACTTCCACCTGAGCAGAGCACTTGAGCTATGAGGAGTCCATGGCCCAGGATGGAATCCAAAACCAAAAGCTCCTCAGTGAATCTGCACTTTGCAGTCAGGCCGTAAGTTATGTGTTTCATTCACAACAGAGCAGGGGCCCTTTACACAAAAGTACAATGTCACTCATTTGTCTGCATTTGTCAGAGCTGATTTCTCTGTGGCTCAGACTGGGAGGCACCTTTTGCAACTACTGCAACGAGCTGAATTTTTGCTGTCCTCTGTCTAACTGTGACTGTACTTTTACACATCCTGTTCTCATTTCTATACAGAAAATCCTCACCAAAATGCTTTGGAATTCCTCTGTGCAGGAACTGACGGAGGACGGTTTTGTGTTCCTGAGGGGGAACAAGTGCTTGGCAGGACTGCCTCTGCCTGCAGGGAAACATAAAGTATCCTTAAAATGCCTTGCCGCACTCAACATCTGGAAACAAAAAAAAGCAACATGAAATAAACAGCTATGCAGGCATGCAGGGTGACATGACAGATTGGTTTTATAGCAGTTAAACTGTCCAATGTTCAAACAATAAAATATTCACAATTACAGAGCAATAGAAAATGGCCTTCCTACTGATAGGAGGGGCTGATGTGCGCAGCCTTTCACCCACATCCTTTGCAAAGAACTTGTACCCTCAGCCTCCTTCTCAAAGGATATTCCTCCTCAGCTCCAGGGGCTTTTCTTTTGCAGTAATTAACAGAGATTACACTGTTTCTAGTGACTCCAGATTTTAAACTTATCAACCAGGTGGAGTATGTTTTATATCGCTTAGGGTGTAACCTTAAGGTCACCTAACATGTCCTGGTAAAAGTTTAATCTGTGAGAAGAGTGAAAATCTTACCTCTAGAACTCCAACTACAGAAGGCTGGCCATTACACAGTACTCTTCTTTGTACACATAAAATTGTTTAGCGATGTCATGAGCTGGAACAGTAATTTATAATCTATATTCTTCAGCAGCAGCCTCAGTCTCATAGAGTCTCATGGCTCCACAGGAATCCCAGGCTCAACCCACTGTTTGCAGTTTTCTCTCACCCTGTCGTCTGTTACAAACCAGTTTGCAAGCTGTATTTGTTGGGTACTGACAATAGGTGTTGCTATTGATTCCAACCCTGCCAAGTGTGATCTTGTTCAGATTAAAGCTCTCTGTAACACCTAAAGCTTCTGCTCTTTGATGCATTAGTCGCAACATTCCCTTCTCCTCTGGGGTCTGAAAAGGCATGTGGAAATCACATATTGGTACTTTGAAGGCAAGAGTTTTTAATCAGACTTTTAATCGTATTAGATATAAATATCCTAATATTCCAATCATGGAGAACAGGGGTGTGTGAATGTCAATTTTTGTGTCTGTAGGACTTCCTCTGGACATGACAGCCTGACAAAGTCCACAGCTTGCACACAGACTTCTCTACAGCTCTCTTCTACATATTACCCACAGGTAGTAATACATTGTAGGAATAGCTTAATTTAGCTTAGTTCTCTGTGTAACTAAGTCACAAGTAAACCAGCCTATGATTTTATTAGATTCCAAGGAGAGGGAATTAATCTGATGTTCTGGAAAAGTATGTCTGAGTGCTCAAAGCATTGAAATGAACACTTCACCGTGCCAAAAGTGAAGAAGTGAGAGCTTTAAGCAATAGCACACTGTCCTCTCACCAGTTCAGTCTAGCAGCCTTGTTTTGTCTTCAGCCTGAAGCAATCTCAGCGGCACCAAAACAGTTTTTAATCTCTGCTCAGTCACCTTCCTTGGTAGCTTCATTCCCCTCATGTGGTTGCTGCTGCCCTCAGTTCAGCTTTATGGGGCCTGCTGGCCTGGGATAAAAGGTCACTCTCTCTAAACTCTTGATTTTCTTCACAGTGCTTTTTACTTTCTCATCTCCACACGTGAGGGGGTCTGACTCCTTTATTTGCTAAGCGGCTTTACTTTTCCTGGCTGAGAAAGCCTGATGGTTGTACCAACCCTCTGCCAGCTCCACAGACAGGCTGACACAGTGGGCACAGCCTGCAACGCTTGGCTGCTGGAAATGGTACCTGGAGATGGGAGCCAGAGGCCTTCAGGGGAGATTCCTTCTCCCCACAGCCAGAGCTCATTCTTTACCCACTTGCCATGAGTGCTGCAAATGCTTTTGAATTTGAACTACAGATTGTGCCAGGCAAAGGTTCATGGAGCAGGAATGATGGCAGCAGAGAAGCAGGACATACCGTGCTCTGGGATGTTTACAGAGGCAGCAGGGTAACCTTCCCCAAAGGAACAAGACATGACAGAATGTCCTCAGAAGTGACATCCATTATAAAGCAGTTGGGGTGTAAATATTTATGCATGCTGTGTGCTCGCGGGTAGGCAGGCAGCCTGGCTTGGTACAGGCCAAGAAATAGCCCAGCAAGGAGCCGCGGGCAGGGCTAACGCTCAGCCTATGTTTTATGGTTTTGTGTCATACCAGCATGACTCAAAGCCTGTTAACACATCCTTTATTGGGATTTTAAGTGATGATGCACTATAGTTGGTTCTGATCCTTGGCTGGCAAATGAAAGGACATTTCATTTCCCAATTGAGAAAATCAGCTAAGGACAGAGTAGCTTTCTGACTCTAATGTTGACATCTGATATTTAGCAAGTATACCACCAGTAATTCCTGCTGACCTCAAGCTCAGGTAAATGATGAGGTATGTCTGCTTTTTGTATGCAGAAAAATCTAGATTTCCTGCTGCTTCTGGAAACAGATGGTTATCAGTATGCATATGGAGTGCTTTATTGTGATTTTCAGACTATATTACCTGGGCTGTAAGATTAGGTGGCCAAACCAATGCTTTAAGTTGATATGCAGTGACAGCTGTATGTATTTCATTCATATTTGGCAGTACACTTGCTTTATGCTTACACTTCCCTCCCAATCCTGTCACTGGCTGCCATCAGAGGCCAGCTACTGTTGTGGATGGACCTTTGCTCCAACCCAGTGTGACTGTGCTGACACCCTCCTAGGCACCATAAGTCTGACTGTTTGACAGGCAAACACACAGAAATGAAGTTTATGCATCAGATAGTGCTGGAAGATATGTTCTATCTTATGGGAGTCCCATAAAAAGTATACAAGCAATCTATCATTCTACTGCAAATAAATTACAGGGGAACTACTATAAAATGACATGATGTGCTCGTTATCTACGCTCTATCAGACTATCAGTAGTAACTCAGTTCTCATATATTGCCACAGATTATGTTATTTTCATAACACGGGTTATAACAGAGTCTTGGCGCCAGAATTTGTGATAGCTGAAGAGGTTATCTCTCTGTGAAAGTCAGATAGTTGCTTTGAGATCAAGGTCTTGCTACCAATCAGTCTGGTTCAACAATAAATTAATATGCATCATCTTATAAACTTAGATATGCTAAACTTAACCATGGGTCTGGGACGCATTAGAGTTCACAGTCTCAGATAAATCTCAGAAAATAAAACACGTCTTCAAAGAACTAAGAGTTTATAAAGTAAACCTGAATGAATTCATATGCTGAGCCTGTGTGTTCAAGAGAGCTGAGAAAAGGTGTTTTTTCTTTTCTATGATCATAGAGAAGTCCAGACTAGATGGTGATTTATTCTTAATAAAGATCAAGCACATTTTCCCATCACTGTAGTACAGTTCATTATCTGAGGAAGTCAAAGTGCTTTATAAACATTAATTTGCTGAGGGCTACAGAGTGGGCAAATATTTTAATACTGCTTTTTTATCGTGAGACTTCACTGCCAAAATTTTAAATGCTGTAAGAAGTTTTCTCTGTTAAAAGTCAAAGTGAATTTTGTGAACCCAACTTTCTCTAACATTCCTGCCTCAGCTGTGGTGTATTTCACATTATTTTATTGCATTTTCCTTTTAATTAAGAAAATAATAAGTGTTTTAAGGTGGGATATCTGACTGCCAGGTATAACATTTTGTACTCTGTATTTTGTAGCAAAATAGGCAGTTTCATAGCCACAGCTGAGTTCAGCTGAACTTTCCTCTTCATAATCATATTCCTGTTTCCAAACTCCACTTCTGCAAATAACTCCCCGTCAGCTTGTGAGTCACGGCAGTGCCACCTTCTGAAATCATAAGAGCTTGTTTAGAAATCTCCTCTTTAACCAGAATATCTCCCACCAATTAAGTTCACGTACCTGCCGTCACAAAGCCATTACTCATTGACCAACATTTTGAAAGGATAAAGAAGGTGTAGTGTTTTTGGGAATCTGGAAGTTGGCAATCACAGTGGAGCAAAGCTGGCGGCTGCTGCAGGCACTGCTGTGAGCTACTGAAAATGCAATGCATGTTTTGGTTCACCTGGAGTATCAGAAACTTGGGAAGGTTTAGCAAATTGGGGTTTGGGACAATGAATCGTTAAACTGAGAGAGAGAGAAGGAAACAAAAGAGAGAAAGGAAAAGAGGAAAGAAGGAAAAGAGGAAGGAAGGGAGAAAGAAAGGGAAGATGTGGAGGGATGGAAGGGATGGAAGGGATGGAGGGGAAGGGAGGGAGGGAGGGAGGGAGGGAGGGAGGGAGGGAGGGAGGGAGGGAGGAAGGAAGGAAGGAAGGAAGGAAGGAAGGAAGGAAGGAAGGAAGGAAGGAAGGAAGGAAGGAAGGAAGGAAGGAAGGAAGGAAGGAAGGAAGGAAGGAAGGAAGGAAGGAAGGAAGGAAGGAAGGAAGGAAGGAAGGAAGGAAGGAAGGAAGGAAGGAAGGAAGGAAGGAAGGAAGGAAGGAAGGAAGGAAGGAAGGAAGGAAGGAAGGAAGGAAGGAAGGAAGGAAGGAAGGAAGGAAGGAGGAAATGACTACAATCACCTAACAAACCTTTCTGTAGAAGCAGAAGCAGGCTGTGAATGTAAATGTGAAGTATAAAAGCAGGACAAGGAAGGAAGAGGGAGAGCTGGATGAGAGCACAGGATAAAGCTCGTCCCATTTAGCCACACAGCTCTACCTGTGGTCTGCTGGGATGTGCAAAGTGGCAATGAATATGGCCTCATAGTAGTTGGATGGGGTACTTCTAAGAGAAATTATGAAAACCATCCTGAACTTAACATTGACATGCACAGAGCTGACAGGGCAGACTGAAATATTAAATTCTGCCTCTTCCTGCAGCCCTGGTGTTCAGCTGAGCTCCTCTTTGAAAATGTTGTCCCTTTAAATTGCTTTTCAACCTGAGTACCCAAATCATGAATCACTGGGAGGTAAAATGAAATGAAAAGGACTGCAGTCCATTCCAGATGAGTGTAAGCACTGTCTCCCTCCCTCTCTGAGTCATTCCAGTCCCTGCAACACCGTGATGCCTGTGTGTTGGTATGGGCCACACAGGACCAAAGTGCACCTTCTTCTGCACGCTCAGTCCTAGCTCCCAAGTGTTCATGTGGATCTTCAGTTGATCTAAATGCATCTGAGAAGTGTGAACTCACATCTCCTCAAAATCCTTCTCTCTTTGTGTGACTGAATTATGCTCTCCATAAAACGAAATGTAGAATTATTCACAATAATTCAATAATTATTCATCATTCAGTCTCTTACATAGTACATAGAATCATAGATTTATAGAATGGGTTCAGTTGGAAGGGACCTTTAAGATCACCTAGTTCCAACCTCCCTCCTATAGGCAACCCCACTGAGGAAAGAAATATATCCGGAACTGATTCTTGCTGAAAATATTTGCTTCATCCTGGTAAATATGCTGAACAATTCCAGCCCCCATATGGACCTGCAATCATTTTGATACCAGCAAGGACCATAAACACCTTCTCATTATCTGTCATGTACTGGAGGAAGGCAGAGCAATGTAAAGAAAAGCGTCTTACCAGGCAGACCTTGGATCTTTCTCAGCACTCAGATTTGCAAGGAGCTGTGGATGCCAAAGTCCAAACTCTTCCAGCATTGACTGAGGAGCGCAGCCACCTGGCCCTGGGGGCGCTGAGCCACAAATACTGCTGCCCACAAATACTACCTTTTCTACCATCAGCCATTCATTTATTGGTCTGCAGCTAGAAAACCACAAAACCAGCTTGTATCAACACAGAAGAGTGCCCGCCACTGGATGCTTCCTTCACACCACCCACCCTGAGCTGCATGAAGTCGAGCAGACTGAGCAAACGTTCACACTCATAGCTGTCAGCAGTGGGCACAGCCTTGCAGCAGCAGATCTGCCAGCTCAGATTGGGGATTAGCAACAAACACTCAGTGATTAAATAGCAGTGAAAGGCTTTGGCTGAGAAGTTTTAGAGAGAGAACCAGCACTTTCTGTCCACCCATTTGGTTCTGGGGGAAGTTCATCTGTGCCCCTGAAGCGGCTGGGCCACTGAAAGCATTGTGATGAAAAGCTCTTGCTGGACTTGTAAACAGGCCTCACAGACTCCTCACTTCTTATCTGCAAAAAGGAGAACAGATTGAAAATTGTCTGGACAAATCTGTGCTCTGTCCAGATACCAAAAGAAGACTTCAAAATACAAGGGTGAGGAGTTGTTTGTGGCATTAGCAATAGCACAAGAGCAAGCTAAAGCTGTCAAGTGAGAGGGAGATGGCAGAGGAACACATCCCTGTGCAGAAGGGTACATCCCTCCCAGAAGGACTGAGAGGTCTGGCACAGATGTGGTATCACTGAGTGCATAAGAAGAGCACTCTTCCAGATGCCCTTGACATGCCCAATCTTCCTGCTAGACAGAAGGGCTTGAGTCCTATCTTTGTGCTCTCTGAACTGTACCTCTGCCTCAAGGGGAGACACTGGTCTTTGATTAAGGATCGAAAGTATGCATAATAATATTTTTAATAGCTACCACTTGATAGGATCAGAATATCATTTTCAGTAGGAAACAAGAGTGCTTATGATGGCAGTAAGTCTCACAGGAATTGGCTCTTATTTTCATGTAATTTGGCATTTTTATTAGTGACGTGTAAGAAATAGTATTTCCCAGTCTTAATGATTACTGAAAGCCTGAGGTGATTGAAAGGCCGGACGTGTGGGTACAAAATGATGTGAATGTGTTATGGGCAGAAGCCAGACTGAGCCTTCTGGTCGATCCAAAAGAGCACACCAAAATGGGTTCTTAGAAAGATCATAGGGCAACCAGAGCATGAAGGGAAAGCCGTCTTTGTGAGTTTGCAGCAACCAAAGTATTTAATATAAACCTTGATGTGTGTGTGAGAACAAGCGGGGAAGGCATATTGCTTCCATCTTTCCACTGGCGTAGCCACTTCTAATAACATCTAAGTATAATGTCTAGTTCATTTATCTGAGAATGATTAGAGAGAAGAATGATCTTACAAGATCACACAAGACTGATTAAAGGACTGGAAAATATCCCTCATAATGTAAGACAAGAGGAGTTGAATCAATTTATCTTAACAAAAGAGCCACAGCATAACAAAACTTTGATCTCAGGCTTCTTGATCTAAGAAAGATGTAACAAGATCCGGGACAGCAGCAAACTCAGATTATAAATAAGATGTAATTTTTTTATAAAATCACTCAAATTTTAAACTAGCCATAGGATCACTTAAAGAAAAGAGGCTCTAGGTTCAAGCAAGAATTTGTTCATGAAAACCTCTGAATTCCTAATGGAGTCAGATTCAATAACTGAAATATTCCCTCAGACAAGGTAATCTCTGGGTTACCAAGATTTCCCAGGACTACTCTGATATTATTTCATTATACGTTACAAGCATGCCCATCAACTCTAAAGAAGATCCACAGTCCTTTGTAGTCAATACTACACAGCCATGTCTCAAAAACAGTGTCTATGCCACAAAGACTTTCTGAACAAAATTATCTCATGCCCTATTTTACAGATGAAGTGATCAGGCTGAGGTCAGATGGGAAGCTTGTGGCAGAAAATGGATTTGAATACGCAGAGCACTTAGCACAGTCTTAAACAAAATCTCATCCACATCTCACTGAGACGTGCTGCTGTTATGTGCTTACAGAGTGAGGGTATGTCTTGAGACCTCTGCCATGTCCCCATGCTGATGATTCACTCCATGTGCTGCAGGATGGTGATGGAGAAGTGCACAGAGGTGACGAATACTGGTGTAGGCATGCAGTTAATAGGGGAGGCAACTCTGCAGCTGCTGATGGGACAATGCTGATGGGATTTCTGGATCAGTGTTCCCTCTTTTTATTAGAGCCTGCAGAGGACATTAAAATCAGATTCACGTTGTGCGAATTAGCTATTAACGTGCTAATGCCAGCAGAAATATGGGCTCCCTCCTTACGAGGACTGAATTCTGCTGAGGAAGCACAATGCCTACATACAGCACATTTATGTGCAGTTCCCTGTGCATCAGCAGCACTGCAAGGAGATGGGGGTGGGAGGGTGTACAGCACATCCCATGCATTCACCAGCACAACATTTGCAAGCATCTTTACCTGCTCTGAGCCTACAACACCTCCAGATCCACTCTGCACATGTGGACAGTCTGCACATAGCGGCCATAAACAAGGAAAAGATGGAGTGACAGGAAGGATTTTCCACAGGTGACCAAGCAATTTTCTATGATGATTCTTCTCCGCTTTGTTTTTGTTTTCTTCAGTCTTCCTTCTCAAAGTGCACGTCTAATGAAGCGCACTATTATGAAGGGTTTGTATCTGGGTGTGGGAAGAAGCAAAAAAAAGCCAGGAGTTTCACTTGAAAAATGGTGGGCTGTTGTCAGAGAGTTCCTGTACAGCTGGTAGGGGAACATATGAATGTCCTTTGGATACAACAAGCCTGCAGGAGGGAACCAGTGGCTGTTCCTTTGGAGAGAGATTTGTCTTCTCACAGGGCAGCCTCCTCATACACACACCTCTGAACATGCCCGTGGGCACACACACATTCACACGCAGGTTTTGACTTTCCCTGCATCCTAAAGATTCAGCTGATGCTTTCAGGAGCTTATGTAACACCATCATTGCTGATGAACACACTGGAAATTCTGAGCGGCAATGAAATAGCAATTAGTCAGCTGAATGCTTTATTGTGGTCATAATTCGTTTCCATTTTACGAAGCAAAGGCAAGAATGTCTTGGCTATAGGCCAAGAGATTGCTCAAAAGGGTGACCGTGCATTTCCACAGCACCCAGAGGGTTAAGTTTCCTGCTGAAATCCTAAAGCCAACAAGGAAGGAGTGCGTCTGCGATATGGCAGAAGTGACTATTTTAATAATACGTTGCATAAGGAGAATTGTTTTGGGAACATTAGAAGAGCTGCACTCCTAATGTCCTGAAGCTACGCTAGGGGCTTTTTGATTACCTTACTTCTTTCTTATGGTTTTACACGTCCAACACTGTTGCATGGAATCCAAAAACAAGACTTATTTCATTAGGGGAAGCAACAGAAGGAAGACTGTAGAGATCCAAAGACCCTGGTCCTGTTAACCTCTTCAGTGTGTCCTGTGAGTGCAGGAAGGCTTATCACAAGCTGTTCAGCTGTAACTAAGCTGACTTAGTGAAAATAAAAGGACTAAGGGTAGCAGGGTGTGGTGCCAACCTTTGCTCATGTGCTTTTATTTGCACTTGTCAGAGTCCAGGCTCCATCTATGTATCATATTCTCTGGAAACCATATCTCTGTATTTAATTGTCCCCAGGAGGACTTGGGCACATCTTGTGGCCCCTGATTGGATGACGAAAAACTAGTGGTCACCTCATAAGAAAACTAAATGTTGGTGGACAGCATCGTCCAGGTCAAATGTGGATCTGCTCATTGAAGGGGTTTGTAAAGTGCGTCTAAAAGCTGTAACAGAAGAGTAACTATAAAGGAGTTGTTCAGCCCTATTTTAATATTAGTCAGCAATAAAGTTAAGCTGCAAGAAGCTTAAGCTGCAAGAACTGTTTCAAGAAGATGCAGTACGATAATGCCTGCTACTGTCACTTGTCGTGCAGGGCAGATTTCTACCCTAGGGCTGCAGGACTAGCAGCTAGCTTTGTATCTAACCTACACCTAATTCTCGTTTAAAAAATGTGTCAGTTCGACTTGTTAAGAGAACTTGGAGTGCTCAGCAATACAGACAATGGTTTTTAAGGCTATGTGATGAACCCATTTAGAAATTCTGTCCACGGACAACACTTGCACTCTTTATACTAAATCCCCTAATTGCCTTGTTGCTTACATTGCTACCTCCATTTTTATGTCTGAGGACATGATAAAGGATTGGATGTAGAACTGCACTTGCTAGGCTTCTGCTGAAGGTAATGCCTTTCCTAGTGGCTTCGTTCCCCAAGGAGGCTGTGGATGCCCCATCCCTGGAGGCATTCAAGGCCAGGCTGGATGTGGCTCTGGGCAGCTTGGCCTGGTGGCTGGCAACCCTGCACATAGTAGAGGGGTTGAAACTCCATTATCACTGTGGTCCATTCCAACCCAGGCCTTTCTATGATTCTATAATTCTATGAAATATCTGTTTTTACCACCTACTCCACTGCAAAAGGAGTAGGTATAGGTGCAGAGGGGTAGGGTAAATAACGAATAGGGCAAAAATCAGAAAGGCCTTGACTTTAGGAAGCAGCACTACTTTGTGAGAGGACAGCCACAGTTCTCTCTTATGTTTATAACATTTGCAAAAGGCAAAAAGGAAAGACAAATTTAAAGCTAGTGTGAAATGGTGCACATAGAAATCTTGGTTCCATTTAGGTGTGTCTGCATCCTCACTAATCTTTGTAATAAATAGGTATGCAATTGGGGCTTGCAGACATGACAAAGTCCCTCGAGGGTGCATGTAGAAAAGTTCTGTTTGCATGTAAATGTATCCGGATCAGCAAATTCACACCCAGTGAATTAAAACCAGCTATGATTCACTTCAAAATGGATGTCAGCCAACGAGGATTTACTCCGAAAGCATTTCTCTAAGACTGTGGGCTACATGTGGATGCACAGAAAACCCTTTCCTTCTTCTGATTTCCATATAGCATAAAATACGACAATATAAAATTATGCAGTTGTTTTCAATATGGCCAGATTTGCTTTGGTGTCATCTGCTTAGAAAGAAGTCTTTTAGGTACTACTTTCCTCTACATTGACTTCACTGCTGCAAAACAGAAGTAGTAAGGTCTTATTTCTGCATTTTCCTTTAGTTACACTGAAATTAAAAGCTTAGGAGAGACTTCGGGTGTTCATAATTTTTAAGAGGTCGCCACCCAGTGGTAGAAGCGAATCGATGCCATTTTTCAGTTCCAGGAGGCAGAAGCAACGTGCAGCAATGCTTAGCAATGGCTGCGCACATCAAAATATCTCCGTAATAGTAAACGCAGTAATTAAGGAAGATGTAATTATTATTGTTATTATCAATAATTTTAAAAGGGGATTAATCAAGCAGTTAAAGTCTTTGAAATGTTAATGATGTAACTTTCATTATTATGCCTTGCTGTGAGAAACAGCAGAAAGCAGGCGCCTTCTTATTTGAACTATTGGCACTGGTTATTATGAAGACAAGAGCTACCTGGGCTGTATTTATCTTCATTCATAAAACTCAGTAGAGATGATTCTATTAACGCTTCTTTAATTGGTTGAGCTTCAAGCAGCGAAGTCTTTTTAAAGCGAGCATGTTATCATTCAGTCACAATCTTTCTGGACTAATTAACGTTACTTGTAAGCTGTATGATGGTAGCATAAATAGGATTATGGAGGGTCCTGGTGGACCCTAGTTGAACATCAGCCAGAAAGATGCACTTGCAGCAGAAGAGGTCGACAGAACCCTGGGCTGCATTAGGAATATTGTTGCCAGCAGATGAGGGAGTGTGAGCCTTCCCCTTTATTCTGCATTGATGAGGCTGTTCCCAGTTCTGT
Organism: Excalfactoria chinensis; assembly: GCF_039878825.1. NCBI lineage: Eukaryota > Metazoa > Chordata > Aves > Galliformes > Phasianidae > Excalfactoria > Excalfactoria chinensis. The sequence continues at coordinate 108,240,804 of NC_092826.1, forward strand.
GTTGTCCAGTTCAAGAGACACATGGACACACTGAAGGGAGGGCTACAAAGCTGGTGAAGGTAATGAAGCACCTCACATATGAGGGAAGTCTGAGAGCTGGAACTGCTCAGCAAGGAGAAGTAGAGGCTCGGGGAGGGGGTCTCATAAATGTGCATAAGTATTTGAGGAGAGGGTATAAGGAAGAAAGTGGCAGGTCTTTTCTGGTGAATCCCAATGCCAGGAAGAGGCAGTGGGCACAAACTGTAGCACACAAGGCTCCTTCTAAACATCCATAACAATTTCTTTACTGTGCAGGTGACTGAGCACTGACAGAGGCTGCTCAGGTACTGTGGAGTCTCCTTGGACATCTCCAGAAGGCACCTGGACATGCACCTCAGCACCCTGCTCTGAGTGTTCATGCTTGAGCAGGGGTTGGACAGATGGACCCAGAGGTCTCTGCCAACATCAAGCACAAAATTAGTACCTTTAGTTCTACATAGCTGGCCAACTTTCATATCACTTTTAGATTATCTTCATGTTCGGGGTTACAACCAGCAGTTTTTTCTGAGTCATCTTTAAGTAGCTTTTCCAGACCAATTTGGTTCTTTGTTCCTCAGTACAATTTGAATTAAAGCTCTACAACTACCAGTCCTTCTATAATATCACACTGTTGGCTGTTCATAAGAGCCAGCTACACATCTATACAGAAGGAAAACATGATCCCAAGAAAATCTGGGGTTAGAAGCAGCTACAGAACCAGAGATGGCCAGCTCCTGGTCCATGGTGCATTCTTCCTTTCCACACCCCCCCCATCCCCACCCCCCCACCATCTCCCCCCCAGTGCTGGACATTGCAAGAAGTAATTTTATCCCCCATTTCTGCAGGCTGAGATCTGCCAGCTAACAAGCTGACAAAAGTGAGGATGTTTGGGATCCTGCCCTTTGTGAAATGCAGTGCTTACATAATCATTAATCCTCTCCTGTTTATCCCAGTTTTTTTAAATGTCACACACGAGGTGGGGGACAAGTCTCCAGTTTCACATGATTTATTCAATGAAAAATAAAAATGCCAAAGAGCAACTTCTTTCTGGGCACTTAAACAAAGAAAGTCTTTTATGTCTCCAGTGAACCATGAACCTTATCATCATGAAATGTTCCTTTAGGTAATTCATTGTGATGTGACCAACCACATATATCACTCAGTTCAATCAGCTGCAAAAATGGAAAAATACACATATATACAAGATGGTTTTTTCCTCTCTTCATGGAATAAAGAGCTTCTTGTAATTGTATTGCACCTTGTTTTGAGCTGATGATCCAACATGACCTACCTTGACTTGGGAGCCTTGGCTCGTGTCTCAGCAAAGGCCATTCTCCATGATGCTGATACCAACAGGCTTCCTGTTGAGGAATGCTGAAAGGACTCTTGAGAACAAACCTGAAGGAAATTTTACATTGAATTGGCAGTGGACATTTTATCTTTCGGGGCAGGTCTCACTCTTAAGCCCAACTTCTGCCAATTAAAGAGGAAGTTCAAACCTCCAGGAAGCTCCAGGTCCAGTCATGTAAGTATCTGAGCAGAGTGTGCTCAGGATATGGCCATTACCAGTGTCACAGTTGCACTGTGCAGCATGTACAATTCCTGTCCTGAAGATACTGTGTCAAAACTGAAATAGTCCAGTGCTTTATCATGCACTGTATACAAACATTACTCATAGTTAGAATATGTTCAGTAAACCATCTACCCAGGTATGTGTTTGTTTAAGACCTGGGAGGAATGCCAGAGCTATACTTTCCTGCTTCCTGTTGCTTTAAGGAACAGGGTGTAGCTGATGATTTGTTGTGTAAAGAGCAAGATGTGGTCATACAGAATGTGGGAAACATAAGGCTCCAGCAGTCATGGTTCATACAAATTGGCAAGGATTAAACTGGATTATGACGGTGGTCTTAGTGTGGATGGACACTGGTTGGGAATAACTTCTAAATTCAATTGGCTAGATGAGTTTTATTTTACCTGGATGATGGTTAGTGTGTATTGGTTTAATTGGTTTAACTGTACTTGCTTTTAAGCTGGTATAGTTTATGCGGTATAAAATCTAGAGATAAGATGGCCAGCTGTAGGGAATAACAATATAAAGCACCTCAGTATCTATGTATTATCTGTATTATTTGTCCTCTATTTGTGTGGCTGTTTGTATGTTAAGCTGCCTGATTTTCTCACATTGTTGTAAAAATGTTTTTGCAAATTCATTACAAAATTGCAATTCCTTGATTAGTGTAAAGCTTGGCTTAGTAGAAATATCATCCAAAGTTGATGCCCCAGTCCACTACATGGGCAACTTATACATCAAAACCTGCTGATGTAGGCTGTCTAGGATGTGGTGTCTAATTATATTTAGTAGGCTATTTTCTCAGTTATATGGCCTGCAATTTATTGTTTGCAATTGAAACTTGTGTGCAGGCTGCTGTCTCAACTGATACCGGGGACCTTGGAGGAAGCAACCCCAAGGTTCTATATGCTGCTGCATTATGAGCTGAAGAGTCACAGCTGTGCAGCTGTGAGCTGTAATACACCACTGGGATTCAGCACAGATGGGATTTGTATCACATGCAACGAAGAGATGTGCACTTCAGTTCAGGCAGACTTTGCTACTTCAAGCAGATGAAATGTGGCCAATGGTTTGAACAATGAGTTGGTGTGTTTCTACTGGTTTTATAATAAAGAGCTATGATCAACACTTCCAAAACGATTTCTTGGTCTCTTTGCCTTTGTTCTTATTTCAACAATAATTGCAGTAGGAGCAGCATCAATTTGTGACTTCCAATCCCTGTCAAGTGACAAGATTATTAATCCTTTTGTCAGCTCAAACCATGTTGCCCAGATAGGTTGTGGATGCCCCATCCCTGGAGGCATTCAAGGCCAGGCTGGATGTGGCTTTGGGCAGCCTGGTCTGGTGGTCGGCAATCCAGCACATAGCAGGGGGGACGAAACTGGATGATCTTTGGGGTTCCTTTCAACCCAGATCATTCTATGATTCTGTGATTCTATGATTCTGTGTTGAGAGACTAAAGTAGAAAATGAGGATCAGCTTTCTTTTACCAGTGTCCTCTTGTGCGTAAGTATGTGTATATCTTGTCACAGTAACAACAATCGCATTTATGTCAGACCAAATTGTTTTCCTTTTTACATATTTATATACATCCATAGAAATTTAATATATAAAGCACCAATTTTATTGCTCCATGTAAGAGAACTTTATGAAGATAGTAAAAATTTTGACAACTATCTTGAAATAGAAAGATCCACTTATGACTTCAAAGGCAGCGTTTGGTTGCTTCCATTTAATGTATGTAACTGCCTTTATTATAACGTGTTCATACTCTTTCATTAATGCTGATGTAATAAAATAGTCAAGTAGGCCAACTGCCTTCCGTTTGCACACCCAGTGCTGTAATGCACAATCTGTCAAAGAGAGAAAAACACTTGCAGAAAGCAATCACCTGGCTGCAGACGTTCCAGGCAGATTGTGTAGGTGTCCTGTGGTTGCACTAATCTCTTCTGAACATGTGGCAGCCTCCTGGTGACTTGGCAGGGTGATTTTGCTGTACCCAGCTCCACCAGTCATGAGTGGGTGGTCTTGTTCTTCATTTTATGGTAGGATACTCAGTAACTGTTGCATTTTGTTACACAAACGATGGGGGAGCCACATTCCTAGAGGTAACTGTAAGAAAGACCCTGAGATGCAAAAATTTAGTTCACATTTTGTCCATATTAAGCTCATTTTTGGAAAGCAAGTTCAGATTCTGAAGAAAGACTAGGTGTAAGGATTGCTTTAGTTCCATCCCTGTGTATTAGCAGGGTAAGCCAAAGCCCCATACAACAACCATGTGGATGGAAGATTCTGGTTTAAAAAGATTCCTGTTGATTTGTTTCAGGCCCATGGTGTTCCATGCCATGAGAACAAAGCTGTCTCACCTGCTTGCCCTTGCAGCCTCTCACCGTGACCATCCCACATGTAGGTCTCACTCGTATACCTGGCTCTACAGTGCAGCTACTCAGCCACAATTGGATGCTCCAAAAACTGACTTCAAATTCTACCTTTTCCAGGAACTATATTAACTCACATTCTTGCTCTGCCACAGAGCTCAACTTGACACCAGCTTTGTCATCAGAATTACCTTATTAGGATAGGATAACAAGTAGCAATGGCTTACTGTAGATCAAGCAGCGGTCAGTTGTCCATCTACCTGAATCCCATAACCTTCAAGCTCCAAGTCTCTTATGCATACATTTGTTTTGTTCCTTATATCTCGTTGTGTATCATTGGCTATTTTCCTTCATCACATGCTTTCTAAATGGTTAAAGGATGCACATACATAAGCTCTATGCCTTATTGATGGTGGGTACACAGAGCATACTGAGTACTCACTATTAATACTGTAGCTGCGCTTGTCTCTGTCTACAGCTGTGACACCACAGGTATCTTTTGAAGACCATTCTTAGTCCCTGGAAGAACTACAGACGTCCTGCTTATTTGTGTGGTACCTGAGCCCTCAGTAGTCTCACTGCTTTCTTTTCTTTCCTTTACTTGCACAACTGTAATAATTAGACTTGCTGCTTTCCAGGTCCTTTCTGCATTGCATTAACCTATCACTCCCTGCAGAGCCTGCATCTCTAGCATTTGCAATACAAATACTCCTGACACGCAGCCCTGCAGCCCTGACTGCCTCTGAGATCTGCCCCATAACCAAAGAAAGGCTGCCTCGAGGTCATCACAAGCAACAGGCATACAGTCTGGTCTCATATCTCTCATAGTTCTTGGTTATCCCCTTCATATGTTCTCCTTTGTCTGCCCTTTTTGGTTAGTCCTTTGGAGTACTGAGGTAAGATGAGAGGTCTGTTATACAGCAGGTGCTCATTTAGAAAGGGAGTCAGTGCCTTTGTGTACAGACTGGTTGGCATTCATTCTCATTCCTTTTAATCCTGCTCTGAAAGCCTGTTTCTAATCAGTCTATAATTTTTACTAAAGACATCCACAGCAGAGTGAAGTTTGGTAAGTTATTTGCAGTGACTGTCAACTAAAGTGAAACAAAAAAAGATATTGAAGGTTAAGTGTATAGAAAAAGGCAGTTTAATTACTAACAGGATAGAGGGATGGAAAGTCCAAACAGATAAATCAGGATAACTGGAGTAATGATACCCAGCAGCATCCCAGGAAGGTATAGAGGAGATAAACCCATCACTGAAAGAGGTTTAAGATAACTCATACTGTATTGCGTCTACTGTGGGCTATGCCTGAGCACGGGTCAGTTGCCATGGCTTGACTCATATGCAGTAACTTCTGCTCCCGTTCTCAATTGCATGTCTAAGTCCTAAGGCTTCATAAGTAGACACTAAATAGACTAATCAGGCTGGCAGAGCTCCATTAAGACATGCAGAACATTAAAACTAGGAAGAGAAAACAGAATCCAGTTCAGAAACAAAAAGAAAACCACTTTCTTCTGTCTTTGGAAGCTTCAGTTTAAATATGCAACACCTGAACCTTGCAGAAACAATAAATGTGAAAGCTGATAACATGAAAATATAATAATTAAAATAATGTAAAACTAAATATAAATCTCAGTTGTGTGGTGAACTGGGTGAAAATCAGAATGAAAAAAAAAAAAAAAAAGAATATGGATTTTTTGTGAGAATCAAGAATAACATCATGCTTTGGAAACCAGGAATGACATCCACATCCATTGCCAAAGTCAAAGCAACAAGACATTCCTCACAGCCTTTACCACACAGGTACCTCATATAGTTCACAGGTTAGATGCAGTTTTGAGCTGAAGAGTGAGTAAGTGCTGTTCAAGGCACTTATCTGTGACTTCGAGTCCCAGATCCAATGTCTGGAGTGAAATAAAGTGGACACTCAGAAGAGCAGAAATTCACTTTCTGCAGTCAGTGACCAAGGTACTCTCCTAAAATATCGGACTTAAATATAATTCCTTTCACTAAATTAGGCAAGGAGAGGAACTGAATCCTTACACTGGATGCTTACATTGGACTTCAAGAAGAATTTCTTCATGTAAGGGATGGTCAGGCATTGCAATGGGCGTCTCAAGGAAGTTTTGGAGACCTGGAGGTATTCAAGAAATGTGTGGGTGTGGCACTAAGGGACATGGTTTAGTGACAGGACTTGGCAGGTCAGACTGATGGTTGGACTGAGTGGTCTTGAATGTCTTTTCCAACCTAAATGATTCTACGACTTGGTGATTCTAGGTAATTTATAAGCAGCACAGACAACGAGAGCTACATGGGCAGCAAACATCCATGGCCCTGCTTCCAATTTATTCAGAGGCAGAGACTGAAAACCATATCATGTGCCCCCGGTGGCGCAGTGGTATAAAGTGCTGCTTGCGGCACCGAAGGGCCAGGGTTCAAATCCCCCTTGTGGCGCAGGGGGTAGAAGTGCCTCTTCGCTACACAGGGGGCTCGAAACCCGGGAGTTGGACTCGATGATCTCTAAGGTCCCTTCCAACTCGCACGATACTATGATACTATGATGATGATGATGATATCATGGCTGTTGGCTAGGACAGAAACTGAGCCATTTCAGAATGCTATACTCTCCCACTCCACTGGCAACATGTCTGACCCTCCTGAACTGTCCTTTCTGCTTTTTGTCGTAACTCTTGTCTTCCTTTCCCTCCCTCCCTTCCTGTGGTAGGAAGACCCCAAACTTCTTCTCCAGACAGAAAAACTCAGTTTTGCTTGTACTGCAAAGATGTTTTGAGCTGACTATGGTGAAAGTACAATAACTTTGCCTAATAAATTTCATTTTCTTCAAAACCATCTACAGCTTGTTTGTTTTTTTAACTCCTGAGGAAATATACCACCTTTCAGAAAGAAGCAGTGTTTAATTCACAACATAGTTGTGAATATTTCATTCGAGAAGTAGTTTTCTAGTCAACCTAAAAGATTTTGTTTTTCCATCTTTGCAACAAATTCCAAACCAAAAACCTGCAAATCCCAGTAAGTGATGAGTGGGCAATCTATTACATATCAGAATGAGAAAGAAGCATAGCTGACCTCAAAGCTGCATAGAGAGATCTGTGAAACGTCCATTAACTGCAGTAAAAGGAGTAGCTGTGGTAGATTCTTCTTGGTGTGAAACTTCTGATTTCGGTGAATTCTACATCCAGATCCCTTTTTTTAGAGGTGACTTCAAATTGGCCTCCAACTGGAGAAGAGGGAAGTATTCAGTACAGTGGAAAGAACTAGAGGGAACAGAACAGTCGAAATCATCTGTTAAGATGAAGTCGCTGCCTGCTGGGTAAATAGAAATGGCACAGTTGCTAGCAGCACTAGCTACTCTTTCTCTATAGGGTCGTGCTGCCCTCCATGCTGGGGCTGGCTCAGGCACAAAATGGCATCTGGGGGATCCTGCAGAGCAACTACAGAGCCCAGCACTGCCCTGCTGTGGAGCATTCTGGAGGGACGGGAAACCATGGGCAACCAGGTTGACTTCTTGGGATGACTTTTCCGCAGCCCACTCATGCTAAATGCCAAAATAATTAGTCAGATTAGAGCTGAGCTGTTCCTCCCACAGTGTGTTTTTGCTAACCTTGGAAGCTCAATGAGAAATGATTTAATCTGTGGGGTTTTTTTTTTGTTGTTTATTTGTTCATTTCACTTTTTAGTTAGAGCGCACGTCGTTCTTATGAAATGAACTGATTGGAGGGCTATGGGTAATGCAGTACTTTCTAGAGGAACAAATATTCCTCTAAAAATGTTTTTTTACTGCTGCAATGTCCAGGATGCTCAGACAGCTTTTCCTGACCCCTTTTAAACAGCACATTCCAACCTCAGAAGGTAAAGATGATCTCTGTCCTGGCACATTTAATATCCCATTATCCTTCAAGAAAGTGTTTGTCTTTTTGATCCATTTCGCTTCGTGTTTATGTGAAGTTTATTCATGAGAGTTTATCTGAGGATAAGCATAACAATGTGATAAATATATGATCAAAAGCAAGTGACAAAGCACAACAATAGCACCAAATAAAAGCAAATTTGATGAAAAGATTGATGGGATTTGAAAGGGACGTTTATATCAGAGAAATGGAAAAGAAGATCTTGCCCCAAATTCTGTTCCTGGGTTTTCTATTGGTGAGACTTCTACATTTTTGTAAATTACCATCTCCTTGGCAAATAACTTATATAACTAATCACAACTTACATAACTTACTATAAGTAATCGTAATTTCCTTAGGGAGATGGGAAAGTTGTAGCATTAATCTTGTCACCTTTTATTGAGAATGTCTGACGGTTATGGTTGTGTGGCTTAATTTGCCACAGAGATGAGAAGTCTGAGATATAGAGCTGAGTTATTCTCTGTGTGTTTTGTCTCCTTAAGAAGCAAACTTCATGACAGCATTTTTCTCTTGCTAGAGAAGATGAGGTGCCTCAATCTGCACCAGTAAGAATTGCAGGGGTTCTCTCTCAAGCTCATACAGACTCAAAGAAACTTATTTGCTACAATCCCTCTTTCTGTTTGCCCTTCCATCCTCTCATTTCATGCACTTCATAATAAGAAAAAGTCCAGAATTTTACTAATATCTCATCTGGAAAATGTGAGCTGGCAATCAAGCCTTTTCTCTGCAGTTTGGGGACACGTATGAAAACAAAACAAAAAAGCGTGGTTTTGACACCCCGTGCCCCCTACAGAATGTTCTGGACAGTTACTGCATGGCAGTTGAAAGCATCATCTGGAGAATTTCATTTTGGTCACTTAAATATCTGCCTTTTAATACAGAATTCATTAACGCCTTAAGACATAACAACAGGAAGTGCACTGAGGTTCTAAAATAAAGATTGCTGCTATTGCAAAGTATTAAATGTTGAATAAAAGAAGCAGCTCTTTGGTGGCATGTAATAGTTACAGCTCTTACTCCACAAATCACTTAGAGCCACTTACATAGACTATTATTAGCTATAAAAACCCGCTAGGGTTTTATGAACACAGGAGACCTGAGACAAAAAGACTGTTTCATAAAGAATGGTGTCTTGGTCAACAGAAGGTTTTTGGCCCTTACACGGGTACAGTCAAAAGAAAAATGGATATTATAGAAGTCCAATTACATAGAAAAACGTTCAAAGATTTAAATGCAGTTTATCTAGGAAGATTTTGTTTTAATTAGAACACAGCAGAGTAACTGTAGCAACTTGCAGTGATATCATCAAATCAAGGCTGTTTCTATGGGAACACCACCGACTCCCAGAAATTATCGTGTCAGTTTGCCATAAATAGAAAATTTTATTTATTTTTTTTTTAAGAGAGAGAGAAATAGAAGGGAAAAAAATTACAGACGAAAGAGAATGAATAGGAGAATCCACTCCTCTCCTTTTGATGTTAATTTCTAATACACTGTCAGATTTTGTTCTGCAAAAAAAAAGGGTGTTTTCATGTAGGGAGATGAAAATCTCAGTAGAACAGACGCTGTTCCTACCACAGACCTGAGACCCTGAACATCTTTTCTGAAGTCTTTCTACAGGGTGTTATAGAAAAAAGCACACAGCAGGCTGCTCTGTGCTGATCTCCATGTGCTTCCTGCAGCACAAGTGAACTCAGGATTGGCGGAGGAGATGGAAATATCTTTGTCCGTAGATATTTGTTACATTTCTACATTTCCCCAGCTCTGTACTTTCAGAAGTTCAGTTTGAATGGGATAAAACTACAGAGTAAGAAAGGGCAGCTATGAATATCACAATCAGAAGGTATTATTTCCATCCATTTGCTTATTTAATTGCCTTCCTTTTCCAACAACGTTCCTCCCAGTAGCCATTTGCAGTATGGTGCCTTCAGCAACCACCTAAATGTACGGGAAATGTTCCTCCCAGTAGTATCTAGACATGTCCTATCCACTCAGGTTTCCAGCATGAGTGTTTCTGTACTCAGCAGCTCATTCCTTTGAGTCTTCCTACCACCACACCACACTCTGCTAAGTCAGTGCCTTCCTCATGAGCTACAAGGTCACGGTCAGTGCTGTATTCCCAGCTGCAAAATTCTCTCTTGCTGACAGTTTGTCTCCTATTTTCCAGCTTACAATACATGTTCTGACAATGATATTTATGTATTTCCACCTCACCAGCCATTCCTCTGAAATAATCCGTTATAATCTTCTTCAGACTCACCTTATGGTGGCTAGTCACAGTAGTTGAATGTTACACCCCAAACTGTATTTTTTTGCTTCAGATTTACCGAGAATAAACTCCTCACTTAGAAGTATTCCATGATAATAAATCATTATTTAATTTCATCTTATTGAATGACTGAAAATAATAATGTCATCTGGGACAAAACCAGAGAGTAATAATATCAGTAACTGCTGCTGAGATTATTGATAGTGAATGTGATGATAGCCCTTCAAGTGCAGTCTTTCCTTGCTAACAATTGGATTGAAAATCCTATCTGCACAGTGCAGCAGAGGGCACTCCCTTCTTCAGATCCCCACAATGGGCTTCAAGTACTTAAAGTGCTCTCGGGGGCTGGGAGAGATATTGACTGCATTTCAAAGAGAAAAATGGTTTTAAATACCTATAAAAATGTTGATAGCACCACTTGTAAACACTGTGTGTGGATCCATTTGTTCCAATGGGACTTACATGCATATTTTTCGTATGCTGCAGGCTGTAAAGTATCTCATCTTTTCTCGTGAGGTGGTGAAAAGCTGAATTGGCGCTTACTAAAAATATGTTCAAATCTCAGTGTCAAATGAGACAGTGTCTTTCTTCAGACACAAAGCGCCAATTATTTCAGAGAATACCTCAGGTATTTACAATGAAATATCCACACGGGGAAACTGCAAGCTTGCTTACATAAATTATGAGACCTGTTTCCTGTCTTATCTTCCGCTTTCTGGCAGTGTGGAATGATGCCTCTACAGCAGCATGACTTTAAGGACTGCATAGCTGAAAGTATTTCAGTTTTGACTGGTGTGAACTAGACAGAGCAGAAGATCAGACCAGAGGCTGTGTGTGCAAAGGACAGTAATTTGCTGAGAAAAGTAAGCTATGCCTGCAGTACCTTCAGAAACAGCAGGGAGTACTGCGGTATTTGTACCCAAGACCAGCAGATACTCAGATACCAACAGATGCATACTCACACTGCTCTTTGACTATGCTAGTATCTACGCTCCATGTGCCATGTCAATAGATGCGTATGCCATTATGTAGGAGACTTTTCTTCCTGTTTGGCATTCTGTTCTGGATAAATCCTGAGATAAATCTTGTTCTTAACATCGATGCTCAAAAAAAATAGCGTTCAAAATATGTCCAAAGCCCAGGATGCAGGAAAACACTAGCACTGCTTCTTCAAAGATCACAAAGTGTCTTTCTATTTCAAGAAAGAGGCAAAGGACACCATCAGCTCCAAATACAGCATTTAAGCTTGCTAATTGTTATCTTCAAGTACGCTCCCCCTGGTGGGGATGAAAATGTTATGCTCCAGAAAGTGAGATTTGCAAATGGTGTTCTGATTCTTTCCATATTTCACTTCTCACTCTAATTGCAGACTGGCACTGGGCATGCTTTCAGCTCATTACTCTCTACAGAGAGGCCTGCTAATGGTAATTCATCCAGTGCTTAATTCTACAGCTTTGACATGGAAAAATTCCTTTAAAATTCAGTACCGATCAAGAGAAAAGAGCAGTCCTGCCTCTCTGCTTTTTGTTTAGCTGTTTGGTAACTGGATAAACATTAACCAGCTGGGTTGTGCAATTATAATTTCTGTAAGGTACTGTAAATGCTCGCAGCAGCACAGTGTCTGGCAGCCTCACAAATATTAATGAATGCATTCTTGTTCCACTCATGCTATTAAGAGCGATTAAGTACTTTCGCAGAGGTCATGCAGAAAATGAATGGCAGAACCAAGCACTGAAGAAAATGCAAAGCTTTATTGCTAACAGATACTTTTTAAGACATCATGCAGCACAAACAGAAGTAAGCAAAATAAATACAATCAATGGGAGGAATTCACAGTAGGTACTAATTACTTACTATGAGCCTGAACAAACTTAGATGTCGTTTCCAAAGAACTCAGCAAACAACTTGATCAACAAGATGGGGAGCAAAGGTTTAGGATTTGGATTAAAAACACCCAAAAAAAGTAAACACCAATATTTTCCTCTAGGGAAATCATCTCTGTTAATTATTTGTCTACAGATTTCCTCACTATTGCTGTCTAAAAAGCATTTGTAAACATGGCTCCATTGTTCTATAGCAAGTAATCCAGTCACGTTTAGAAATTTCCTGCCAAAATGTAATAGAAGAAAAGTGATTTTATTAGAGCAAAAAGATATCAGAGCAAATATGGAAAATAAAGTACAGAATTTGTACAGGTATCAAGGTAAAGATCAAGATTTGGAGACAAATACAGATGAATATCTCTGTTAATACAAGGGAAAGTCTCTGTTAATTGTGGAACCAGAGTGAACATAGTCATCAAGCACAATGGTTGAGACTTCTTGAAACACAGCTTTCAAGTGTTGGAAGCTATTCAGAAGTGTAATCAAATGGCAGGCAGAAAGCAGGGAACATTTCTACTTCTACTCTTAGTGCTTTTCTGTTCTATGCACTAAAATGTAAAGCTATTTTCAGATTATGCACAAATGCCTTCACCTATCAGTATTTTTGTTATGTCTTTAAAAGGTATTTTAATGTATTAAATGTATTGCATTTCTCCTAGATTTAGGGTAAATTATTATCATTGATACTTACCACTGATGTGATCAAGAGATACAACACAAGCTACACCAGAAGTAAAGCTGAGGGAATACTTAATGTTGTAAAGTAACTTCCAGACACATTTGCATTTTAAGTACTTGAGTTAAATATTTAAGTTAATTAAAGAGGAACAAATTTATGCTCCCTAAAGCAATTAAAATGACACAACAAAAGACAAACCCAGTAGAAACCATGTTTGCTCTGACTGCTCAATATGTCCCATGTGTACATTCTCCATTGATTTTAAGTAACGTACAAGCTTATGGACAAGGAAATGTGGAAACATGACATTTTTACTTGAGGATTTTCACAGCAGGCATCAAGCCTGATTTCACAGTTTCTGTTGACCAACCAGCAACAAAAACAGCCCTAAAACCTTGCCCATGTGGCAGTGACATTGAGCTAGAGCTGGAACATCAGCTGTTCTCAAGAGCTCAGAGTTCTCTGGGGTCAAGTTCTGAAGGAGAAATGAGTTTGGTTTAGGCTATCTGGGCTGGGTGCTGCTAGCAGCAGATCTAAGGCAGCACAAAACTCAGCTGAGGCAAGCCAACTGCCTGCTCAGTTTGGGTCCTTGGAAGGGTTTTTCTTTACTCTGTAGAGTGGTGTATGGTGTTCTACTTTGTAGCAGGACTGAGGCTATCTGTACGAGCAGTACTGTCACCTTCATGTGCTGAATAAATCTTCTAGTAGCTAGGATCTTATCAACAACTTAAAGAACCAATAATGTGTAAAAGTATCCAAATAATGAATCAAACAGAACCCTCCATTTTTGGTTTTTTATGGATATGGAAAACAACAACAACAACAACAAAGAACAAATAACTTGAATACATCTTTCAGAGTAATTTATTTGGCAAGTACTTACACTGACACACATTATTGAAGATCTTTCTACTCAAAAACTGAACCATGATGCCAAATAAAAGAGCATCTTCCCCTGCATGGGATACCCTTCATCTCCTCCTAAACTGTTTGACTTAATTCAAGTGTTCTTTTTTCTTGTGTGGAATTATCAGGAAGTCTTGAAGATAACCATACCATAAGCATAGTCTTGGTGTAGAAAAATCATAAAATCATAGAATCACTAAGGCTGAAAAAGACCTAAAAGATCATCCAGTCCAACCGTTCACCTATCACCAATAGTTCCCATATCCCTCAACACAGTGTCCAAACGTTGAACACCCCCAGGATCAGTGACTCCACCACCTCCCTGGGCAGTCCATTCCAGTGCCTGACCACCCTTTCTGAGAAGTAATATTTCCTAATGTCCAGACTGAATATCCCCTGCTGTAGCTTGAAGCCATTCCCTCTAGTCCTATCACTAATGACACGACAGAAGAGGCCGACCCCCAGCTCAATACAACCTCCCTTCAGGAAGTTATAGAGAGCAATAAGGTCTCCCCTGATCCTCCTCTTTTCCAGTCTGAACATTCCTAGCTCCTAGATATTTTTAAATAAATGATCAATTATATATTTACTAATAATCATCATAATCTGGTATTGTAAAAAATTAAGAATGGGAGGAGTCCTCTATGGAGTGATACACATTTTTTCTTTCATTTGTTTTAACTGGGCTTCATCACAGCAGCCTTCACAAAACAGCTTGGATATCAGTCTGTGGCCTCTTCCAGTAGTTCTGTTCACTCCAGGAGTGTCCTTGTTTGGGTACAGTACCGGGAAGTGAGCAGTTTCCACCTATGCCCCTCAAAGATGAAAGGCAAGACTTTTACAGCCCCTTGGCACGCAGCCCCAAAGGGCTCTTCAAATTCAATTTATTGAACCACAGTTTCCTGTAACATGCTACCACTGGCCCAGTGGCAAGTATTGCATACTTCAGTGTAATAAATGCATGTGAATGGTGTCCCGTGGGTAGAGCTGTTTCAGATTAGACCAGCCCATAAACACATTAGCAGCTGAGTGCAACTGCACAGGTAGAAATGGTCACTGCTGAACTTGGTTGCCATTAGTTGGATCTAGCTGGTAAGTAGTGGGATTTAGGAACCAAAAAGCAAAGTCATAAGAACAGAAGTCAACTTTTTTGTGTGTTTCTTGCAGCTTGTTCCTCTGAAATCCACTTCTGATATAAACCAAAAGGTTTCCAGCATTAGTAATCTAAAAACGAATACTAAGATTAAACTGCATGAATAAAGAGGGTGTCAAAAGCTCAGTAAACTGATCACCAGGCCGAAGAACAAGATCGTGTTCCTGCACACTGGCACAAGACTACTTTCAAATTTGGAACATATACGTATAAACATATTTTTTTAAGTAAATGCTTAGATTTATTTTTTTTTCTGGTGCACTACTTATGGTCCTCTGGGTTTTGCTTTGTGCTTTTGTGTTGAAACTAGTGGGCAACAGAAATGGGTTTAGAGCTGCCTGACCACTGTAGAAACAACTGGGACAGATACTTGGGACTAGAAGTGGTTTAGACAAGCAATCAGGAAGATATTTTCAAAATATTAAATCAAGTTCTCAGCTCTGGATTTCTGCAAGGCCTCTGATATGGTCCCGCGTCACATCCTTATCTCCTCAACAGAAACAAGGAAGGTGAAGCCATGGCATTTCCAGCTGGAAACTGCCTTTAAATAATCCTGAAGAAACCAAGACTGTTTGTGTATGATCTGTGTACACAGTCTGAGGTTTGAGGGTGAGGAACGAAGGCAGACATCTGGCTGCACCCATAGCCCCTTCCCAGATGGATGCAGTTCATCGGGTGGATGGCCTTTGGTGATGGGATGGAGTAGTGGCACCTTTGTGCTGTTGGGCACTGTTTTGGGTTCCATGTGGGCATTTGAAAAGAGAAGCCAAGGTGTGCGCTTGAGTAATGGGACACTGCATTGCAGGATGGTGCTTCACAGGTGGGGATGGGGTTGGGGATGAGGAATGGGCCTGGAAGGCATCCATGGATTCCTCCTGAGGACAAGCCCCGTGTACTCAGTGCTAAGCCTCTATCTGCCGTCCGGGGCCGACATGAAAGGGTGGCACCTGGTGCTGAAGGGCTGTTGGCATCAGAAACAGCTGGCTGCAGCCTACCGCTGTCTGTCTCCCACTCAGTACACGTGTATGTGTGTATTACATGACTACTTAATATTTAGTTACTTGATCGTTTGTTGTTCCCTCCTGAGGACTGCGACGAGCTCCTCTTCCAGATTTCAGATTTCCCTCCTCACACACACACCTCCTTCCCCCGCCTCCCGACCAACCCCCACTCCCCTGAGGGAAGGAGGGCAGGCGCCGTACCTGGCGCCCTCTGCCCGAGGAGGAGCGCGCCTCTCCGTCCCGGCCCCGGCGGCACCGGCAGCGGCACCGCGAGCAGGTGGGCGCCGAGGGAGGCGAGGGCTGTCCGCAGCCCCCGGCCCGTCCCGCCTCTCCCCTCCGCTCCACTCAGCGCGGGGCCGCGGCGGGGAGGCTCCGGCGAAGGGGCCGGCATCGGGGCCGGGCGGCAGCCGGAGCTCGCCGGGGGGGCCGGGGGTTGTGAAGAGCGACGGCCGGGGCTGTCCCAGCTCTGCGGGGCCGGGACGGTTCCTCATGCAAACTTGGAGCCGGAGGGGCAGCTGCGGGGCCGGGGAGGGTGGGGGTCGGGGTGCCCCAGGCTGCGGGATGCGGTGAGGGCTGTGGATGGGAAGAGCGCGGTTGCATGTGAGCCGTGGGACTCGTGCGGTGCTGCGCTGTTTGTTTATCGCCCTCAAAAGGGCTGTTTGCACGCAGGAAGAACTTTTTTTCCTGGTTGGTGCCCTTGAAGTAAATGTGTAGGAATAGATGAGCCGGGAAGAGGGGGATTTGTATAAGCGTAAACCGTGCGCTGTGTTAAATGCTTGTGTACTTATTGCAGAGGGCATGTGGGAGTGTCCGGTGCGGCCCACCGGTGTAGGGAGGAATCCTCCCTACAGGGAGGGCTGGAAGGAGAAACGGAGGGATGCAAGAGCCAGCATGGCTGCAGGTGGACTTCGAGATTCTGGGGATGGGAAGAACACACCCAGACCAATGGGCTGGACTGGGCTTGGCACAGAACTCAGGATGTTGTGAAGTGAGAGGGCTGAAAGGTAGCAAAAGAAGGAAAGGCATGGAGGTATAGAATAAGGGTTGGCAATTTCAACACGGAACAGTCTGGATTTATGGGCTAAAGTTTCTGGGTGCTTCTGCTGATTCAGACAGTGAGATAGTGCTGCAATTGTGCTAACAGCTATCCTTGTTACTGCGTGTGCTGCACAGTATGCTGAGCTGCCCCCAATACTATCAGTATTTTCAGTTTCTCCAGCTCTATATCCAGCACAAACTCATTTAACAGTGTGCCACTGTTTCTGAAATCGTTGTTAAAAGTCTTCAGCTCGCTTACTTTGTACTGATAAACAAGTCACAGGGAGGAAGATGAACACAGGCTTGCTTAGAGCAGGGTGATCTGGGACACTCGTTAGGTACGTGTCTCTACAGATCCTGCTCCTTTGTGGCCCTGTGACCCGAGCAGTCCTGGCTGGAATGCGCGGGCGGTGCAGACTCTGCTGCTGCCCACGGCTGTGGGACTGCCCTGAGGAGGAAGGATGCAGCCTGCTTTGCTGACAGTTACCAGCTTCCATGTAGAAGAAGCTCAGTGTAGGATGCTTAAAGGATTGCGTAAGTGTGTGTTGTTTCACTGACAGTGCTTTGGATGTTTTGCTTTAGATGATGCCAGAATGTGAGTTAGAGTCATGAGATTCAGACTTTGGTCATGTGAGGATAGGTACAGAGCTGAAATCAACATTCAGATCGTTCCCGGGTTGACTCTGTTCCTGAGAAAGATCAACTTGCACTTGCAGTTCTGACTCTGCACTGGAAAGAGCAGCATACACTGCATTTATCAAACTATGGAGTATAATACAAAGCAACTGCTTTTTTCTTCTCTCTCTCTGTCTCTAATGGCTCTTCCAAAAGGAAATATAGATAAACTAACACGTGAAGATCCTGAAGCATTTCAGTTGCTGCAGTACATCAGGAAGGGCCATGCAATGATGTGTTTATGATTACTATTAGACTTGCACAAAGTAATTAGATATCTTTTTTGAGCTGTAAAATCAAAACATGGCAGTAACCACACCATAAAAGTCAGCAGTGCTTGCTGAATATCTCATCTTAACAGATTCTAGTATATTTATGCTAATAGATGCTCTTTGTACTTGAAAAGAGTCACTTTTTGGAGGGGGTGATGAGGTCAGTATTTTGGGAAATAATTGTCCTCTGGAAGGAAGACCTTGAACTAAAAACAGTATGGAAGTCATAACAAATAGAGTATTGGCACATTTTAAGACATGAGTGGTGAAAGTGTTAAAGCCAAGTAACACGTGATTTAATATCTTAACTTCAAATATGTTAAATGATATTAAAATATCAACCGAGGTTTAATATTTTAAGCTTATTCCAGCTCCAAAGTGAAGCACAGAAAGAACTGGCATCAAAATTCTTTGTGTGTTTCATAAGTCAGAACCTACCTACAGGAAATGGATGGTTTTCAGTAGAATCTCTTACTCTGGAAGCTTTTTGTCTCTCTGCTTGGTAGCAAGTTCTGCTCAGGTGAGATGGGTCTTGGTCACTTCAGCTCTCTTCCCCTGGACATATGTAGCTGATTGATCCTGGATGTGTGTAAGCACTGAACATTGTTATGTAGGTATTTGAAGCCATTCATTTAGAGGTCTAATGAATCAGCTGAAAAATTGAAGCAGGTGATTGCTTCAGGAAAATGGTGGAGAAATGGTTCTCTTGTGCCCTGATGTAAATTTCTGACTTCTTCCAAAGTATATGTAAAATTAATAGTTAAATATATACATTAAATATAATATCTAATAAATTCTTCTGACTAAAAGTCTTCAGTACTTGCTGTTATTCTTAGAGATCTTCCTCAGCCTGTGCTCTTACAGGAAATAGTTATGCTCCTTGAAAGACTGAAGCTTACTGAAAATGAAATGATAGGAGCAGAACCTTAATGGGACTTCACAGTTACTTATTAATCTCTGATATCTCTGCATCGAGATTGTCCTGTGCCTTTGTAACCAGGGTGACCGGTGATGTAAATTGTGCTGTGTTAGCAAGCAGAAAGATGTCCTCAGGGCTTCCGGCTCAGAAAGGGAATATCATAGAGAATCATAGAATGGCTTGAGCTGGAAGGACCTTAAAGATCACTCAGTTCCAACCCCCAGCCATGGACAGGGCTGCCAACCAACACTCTGGCTGTCCAGTGCCCCATCTGACCTGGTCTGGAGTGCCTTTGGAGATGGAGCACCACAGCTTCTCTGGACTTGCACTTTTGTATCACCAACTGTGAATGTTTGGACCAATTTGTATATTTTTGAATATGTCCACCTTAAGTGGACTTCTGAGTATCATTAAGCGACCTCATTCAGTATTATACACAACAGCTGTAAAGACACCTTTGGACTGCTATGAAAATATGTGAGACAACTAAAGACTGTTCATAAGGATGTGAAAAGCATGTTTTCGTGCCTTGGTAATTCAGACAACAGCTGAGATGGATTTCCTTTAGATTACCAGAAATAGCTCTCCTTTGAACAAGATCATTGGAAAGCTGATTTTTCTTTGCATTGACCCTGTGTCATTGCTGACCACTGTTAAGAGGTCACCTTGAGGAGAGTGGTGACATCGGTGATGCTATCTGGAAAACAGCATCCAGGCCTGAGGTCCCCAGCTCAAGGAAGATGCAGAGCTTTTGGAGGGCTATGAAGATGCTTGGAAGGCTGGAGCACCTCTCCTGTGAGGAAAGATTGAGGGAGCTGGGCTTATTTAATTTGGAGGAAAAAAGGCTCCAGGGAGACCTCATTGCAGCTTTCCAGTACATTTAGGGAGATTATAAGCAGGAGGAGGACTGCATTTTCACATGGTCTAGCAGTAATAGCACACAGGGGAAGGGTCTTGAACAAAATGAGGGGTGATTTAAGTTGGATGTTAGAATTTATTTAGAGGGTGGTGAGGCACTGTCACAGGCTACCCCATCCCTGCAGGTGCTCAGGGCCGGGTTGGATGGGGCACTGGGCAGCCTAAACTGGTGTGTTGCAGCCCTGCCTGTGGCTGAGGGTTGCAACAGGATGATGGTTGCCATCCCTTCCAACTCAAGCCATTCTATGATTGTGTGATATTGTAGCCCAGCTGAGCAGAGGAGAGTAACAAAATAGCTGTTCTGTAGCTCCAATATGAGTGATAATACAAAGTGAAAAACATAGGGAAACTGGATGGGTGGTTCCTACAAGATAAAATTCATTAAAATCCAAAAAACAGACAGTTCAGCAGGAAAACATTTGCTCAGTTTTGACACTAAGAAAACTACCCCGTGTCTGTCGTGCAGTTCTTAAGTAATGGATATGCTTTATCCATCATTAACATTGTGGCAATTGCAATTGTCCTTCTCCATAAACTAAAGAGTTGGCTAGAAACTACAGTGCTTGTGCTTGATTCATAAGATAAGGGGAAAATGCTTCCTTCCAAATGAGGAACAAAGTGAATGAATGGGTTTAGAGATACTAACCCCTTTGTGTCATTCCTTTTCACTAACTATAAGCAGCTCTGTTAATGACTTGGTACCATTTAGCTTTTTTCTTGTTAGTATATCATGTACTCTCTTCATTATAAATAACAAAGAAAAAGAAAAAAGGAAGAATGAGGAGTGCAGAGTATGGCAGCAGCTCACAATGGAGGTCTTGGGATCTTTTGTTCCTCCTTTGAATCTTTGTGTCCAAAAGGTATTATGTTATTGCTTTCCTATCTGGCATCATTTTGTACAGTGAAAATTTCATACACCAACACAGCTGACTGCATATAAAATACCCATGGCAGGTTGGGGGCTTTTGTCCAAGTCAGTTATGCCTTTATCGTGTGCTAAAGAAGAAAAGTAAAAAAGCACAGTATCGGTACAAAGCCTGTAGATCTGCTGTGTTAGTTGAATAGTAGATGTGGCACTTCGGGACACGGTTTAGTGAGTGTGGTGGTGGAGGGTCACCCGTTAGGCTAGACCAACGTGGTCTTTTCCAACCTGAATTATTTAATGGTTCTTTGATTCTATGAGTAGAAAATCACGAGGAGGAGGGAAGGCAAGCCAGGCTTACGTATGAGGAAAACAGCGCATGTTTGAGTAACTTGTTTTTGGGAGGAAAGTTTGCTTCTCTTGGGGATGCATGAATCACTTCAAAAACATCTGCCCAATTCTATCTAGGATTTGGTCAGAAAGATGCTTTGAATGATGAGTTGTGCAAGCACAAACAACACAACGTGCTTAGGGATGTTACTTGTGCAACCTCAGCTTGTTATTTGCTTGGGTTTTCAGAATGAAGCCTTAAGAACTGACATCAATCCTACTGAAAACAGTGGAAAATTGAGCATAAAAATTAACCAGGGATAGATTAGTCCCTAAATCAGTAAACTGACAGAGTGGATGGAGACTGTAGTGTACTGTGGGAGTGACAGGTGTGGACCTAACAGGATCCTTACTGCAGAAGGCAATCTTCTTTAGCCCTGAAATAATGACGTAGCAAAGTGATTATACAGAAGTAGGTTGTGGGGTGAGAAAAATAAGAACACACACACAAAACAACAACAACAACAAAAAAACTTGGATCAAGTGATCATGAATCTACATTGACTGAACTGGCGGAAGAATAGTGCCATGCTTTGTAGGGATATCTGAGCTTGCTTTTAAAAAGCTGTAGCAGTGTAGCAGGAGCTGCAGAGGCTCTGCATAGCTGCAGTGTGTATGTCTCAGTTGTTTTGCCCAGCGTGTTTCTTTCCTGGGTTTGTTTGTTTGTTTTTCCTTCCTGTATTCCAATCTGCTATGGGACAATCACATAAAGTTTTGTATTTGGCGTTAAGACTTATCTACTGTACTCAGGATACATTTCCTCACTAGAAATCACATTTCTGCTACTTGACAGGATCACTTTTCCCTTTCACAGACAGGTCAGCCTTCTGCATTTCTTCTGTATTTCTCAGTATTAGCAATCAGTGCCAAACATCTGATGTTGCCAGTGCACGGTTATTTACTTGTGCAACGTGTGCCGTATTTCTTTCTCCAAGGCAGACAACTCAACCTTGTAAATTAATTGGCTCCGTTTGTCTGGTGGGCATCAGCAACAGGCAACAGGGGAGGTGAATGGTGAAGGGTGCAAAGATAAAGAAGGATAGAAGTGGGGAGGGGAATGGAGAGACCAGTAAACCACTAGGAAAGAAGAGAGATTTTCGCAGAAGGAAAACAAGAGAGAAAAGATCCAGAGTGGTTGAAGCAAATGTTGGAGCCCCAAATCAGCATAAAACTTGATACCAGAGTTAGTTTAAGCGAGTCCTCTCTTGTTCCTGCTTACAGTGATGGTAGGAGATACTGGCTGCACTGGAAGTGTTCATGAGAGCTCTTTCTGTCATTAGTCTTTTGCTCTGTAAATGAATCTGCTTGTTCAGAGGAGGGAAAACTGTGAAAAAACACCCTGTTCCTTCATTCCTGTGAAGGTGCAATTTCAAATAATCTTCAGCTGTCAGTTAATCCCCTTCAATTACTTTCCCTCCTCAGCAGGCAACAAAGGAAGTTGACTATTTTTGGATGTCTAGAATTCATTGCTTATTCTGTATGTATGTGTAGATATCCGTTGCATTGTCCGCTCTGAATGTGATGTTTTTAACGAAGAGTTGTAACTCAAGCCCTTTCATGAACTGAAGGGCTAAATCTTCAATTTAATAAAACTCAGATTGCTTCCTTTGAGAACTTTGTTTGACTAGGAATTCAGAACTGGGTTGGCAAATCAAAGTGTCCTTTATCTGCAGTTCTGCAGGGAGTTGACTTCACACCTTGTTATTCCTTATAAAAAAATATGGTCATGACACTTTACGAGACATAAAACAGTTTGCATTTTATTTATTTTAGGACACTGAATTAAAGTATGTAAAATACAACTCTTTTGCAACATAGTTTAGCTCGTCTTCCTTAGTAACATGGGGGTTTATATACCTTTTACATGTGAGTATGTAAGCCTTGCATTGCTGTGAGGAATATCTAAGATGAGTTTGTCAGTTATGTCATTAAAATGAAGCAGGGGTTTCAGCAGGATTGGCGAACGAGCAGGAAAGGAAGAATGTGTAAGAATGCAGTTCACTTGGTCAGTGCATCAGCGCTAGCATTTTTACCACTGAAAATAGGTTAGAGAGGGAAAAGAGGGAACCACTGGATGTGGAGTGTAGGCCTTATGAGGAGCGGCTGAAGGAACTGGGCTTGTTCAGTCTGGAGGAGACTCAGGGGAGACCTTATTACCCTCTGTAACTACTCGAAGGTTGTAGTGAACTAGGGGTTGGCCTCTTCTCTCTTGTAACTGGTGATAGGACTAGAGGGAATGGCTTCCAGCTGTGCCGGGGGAGGTTCAGGCCAGACATTAAGAAATACTACTACTCTGAAAGAGTGGTTAGGCAGTGGAATGGGCTGCCCAGGGAGGTGGTGGAGTCACCGACCCTGGAGGTGTTCAAGGAGTGTTTGGATGTTTTGTTGAGGGACATAGTTTAGTGAGAACTATTGATGATGGCTGAATGATTGGACTGGATGATCTTTTAGGTCTTTTCCAACCTTGGTGATTCTGTGATTCTACTATAACAAAGTGGGAGCTGGCCTCTTCTCCCAGGTAACTAGCAGTAAAACAAGATATAATGGCTTTATGTTGAACCAGGGAAGGTTTGGGTTGGATATTAGAAAAAAATTCTTTTCAGAAAGAGCGGTGCTGCAGTGGCACAGGCTGCCCAAGGAGATGGTGGACTCACCATCCCTGGTGGTGTTCAAGAACTGTGGGGATGTGGCACTGAGGGACATGGTCAGTGGGCGTGGAGGAATAAGTCTGTAGTTAGACTAAATTATGTTAACGTTCTTTTCCAACCTTAACAATTAGGTGGTTGTAGGATTGTATGGTTGAGCACTAAACTTTAGATTGATTTGAGACATGGATTTCCTTAATCCCGGAGTCCTCTAGCATCCACATTTGCAAATTCTTCTCGCTTGACTGGTGCTTGAAAACAGATGTTTGTTGAGCTGTATATTTCAAATCTTTTAAATAAGCAACATTATAAATACTGCCCTTTATTCTAATGCTAACTATTTAATTAGAAGGCCAAACTTTCTTCTGATAGGAGAACTGATTAAACAACTGTAGGAATTTCTTTGATGGAAAGCATTTATTATGCATGTTTACCTTTCAAATCTCTGAATACTACGTGAATAATTGTAAATTAATATATATTATTAAAACATAGAGTTTGCTTCTCTGCAGAGATCACAGAATTTTGAGGTGTAACTTGGAACATGAGGTTGTCTGTACTGAAAGGTCTCCAGGGCTGTTCATACTGAAACACTTGGAGAGTATAAAAGTAACCAGTCATCTTCATAATGTGGCATTGACCTTGAACTTCAACTGAGTCGCACTTTCTTTATTTAGCTTAGGCCAATGATTAACTTTGCTAATGACTGTATATCAAATTCACCATTGTTTATAAATCTGGCAGCGAAATACGGCCTGTCTTTGTGTGGATGATACAGTGCATTTAAAGGAAACCTTTGTATAAATTGCTTCCTTTGTAAAGTTAAGTCTTTGTGCCAGTCCTAATTGCTTCTCATCTACCTTGGTCTCTCTGAGCTCTTTAACCTGGGGTTAGTAATACTGTGAGCATAATTCATTTTTTGTTCTTAAACATAGTTCTGTTCCCTTACTCCAGATTTAAAGAGGATGACAAATTCTCATATTCTGGTGTATTACAGCAATCATTCTTCTATGGTAGATCCCCACGGAGCACAGGAAACTACACCCTAAAACAGTCATGTATAGGGAATATGAAGTCATACGCGCAGCTTTGCCTATGAAGGAAGATTTGTCAAGACACAGCACTTTAATTTGTAGCCTCAGCACCATGGGGAACCCAGCAGAGATATCTGCCCTCAGCACACATGGAAGCAAGGCGTCTTCAGATTCCTGTAATCTGCACTAGCTCAGTCCTGGCTGGTTAGTTGCAATGTTATCAGGCTCCTGGCAGGACAAGAGTTGCACTCTGTAGGTTTGTTTTCTCGGGCAGGAAAAAGAAGAGGGGGAGGGGGGCTGGGGGTTGGAATGTAGCACTTATTTGGATCATGCCTGGTGGAAGTATTCCATGCTGAGGAGGATTTACTGTCATTGCTAGGCTTAAATTCCAAGTACTGTTATGTGCAGTCAGACAATTCCACAGACCCTGCATAGGCAAATGCTTCCTAAGAGTGTTTCATCAGGTATTAAATGGAGGAAGAGTCCCCATGGTTAGCGCATTGCAGTGTAAGTGGAAAAGCCAGATTCTCCTTTTGGTTGCATAAAAGTAAATGGAGATGGGGAGCAAAAATTTCTCATAAACTGTACAATCCAAGGTATGGTCTGTTAGGAAATGGTTAAAGACTCAAGTATTTTTTAATTCAGCTGTGGAAATTTACCTCTGACTGTCTTAAAGTATGGATAGTAAGCTGCTAGGTATGCATATGAGAGCTTGCATTTCTAGTAAGGTACAAAAGAAAACTGTAAGTTTCATGCTTTTGTGCAGCTCTTAAATCTCTCAAATAAAGCAGAACCCGTTGAGTATTTTGCAGGCAGGTTTGTTTCTGCAGAGAGAACAGAGGCTGTGAGGATACTCAGAGGCTCTGCTTTGATTCTCTTTTAGTTTTGTCTTCTAAGCACAGAAAGTCATTCACACTGAGAACGGTAGGAAGAACTGGTGTGACTTGGTTTGATTTTGGTCATAATTAAAATCTAACATGGTTCATCCCAAGCTGAAGCTTTTTCTGAGTAATTTCCAATTGCATGATAGTAGTAGCTAAAAAATTAATGTCTGTAGCACACATATGCTCTTCTCTGTTCCCTCCCTGTTCTGCCTCTACATGTGTTACGCTGGAATTAAAACATTTGTGGTGTATTTGTACCAGGAACTTCAGCTGTTCTTCAGTGATGTTTGAGAAGAACAAGTGTGGGCACGATTCATCTCACAGATCATGAAAGCTGAACAGATGCTTATTGGTGCTGTTTCTCTTGTGTGATTTTTTGTTGAGGTTGGAGGACTTAAAAGACTGAATTCAGAACAGTATGGTTGAGAAATCATATATGACTGCGTAAATGATGGCTAAAAGTTAGAGGCAGGGTTTGTGGTCCACATTTATGCTTCGGTTTTTAATCAACAAAGAAAGATCAATGTCATAGATGAACTTTCCTACACACCAATATAGTCTTCAACTTAGCTTTCATTATTATGCAAAAACCTGTAAATTTCCCCCCATCTGAATTTCCTAACTCAGAATGCGCAGTTGCAATGGTTGTAAGTCCTGTAATAGTAACTCTGTTGTTATTCAGTTCTTTCCCATATTGATTGGAAGGGTTGAATTTTCATCCAGCCGTGTTGTTGTATCACAATGACCTTACCACTGAAAGGCTATAACCACTGTTTGTTTTTAAAAGGAAAAGGTACTAATTTAGAAATAATTTTATGTTGCGTACCACAGATATTGAAATAATTGTTATTTTTCCCTTTATCTTTTCTGCTTCTCAGCATTGTTCTAAAGTGGAGTTACGGCTCTTCTGCGCCTCGCCCTTCTATGACCAGTGACATATTTTGGTACAGTCCTTGTGGACAGACCCATGATGATGCTCTGCAGGACTTCAGTGTGATAGTAGGGGTGGCAGCAGCTCTCCAAACACCACGCTGCTGCCCTTCATGGTGTCAGGATCCCAGGAGGACTTTGGCTTAAGGTGAGCTCAATGGCAGCGATACTTTAGAAGGATATCTTTGGGAAGCTTTTGAATCAGAGCTTGCATATGTCTGGTTGGCAGGCAAAGTGAGACCAAATCTGTATAAAAGCATAGGCAGGTGCATTGAGTTGGGTGCAGGTGAACCTAACACAGAACTGAGAGAGCAGGTACTGAAGAAGGAAAATCTGCATCTGCTCTGTCTTGTCTTCCATTTCAAAAGGAAAATCTGGGTGATAACTTTGGGACATCAGGAATTTGGTGCACTGAGGATTGCTGTGGTTCCTAAACCCAGCAGTTACTCAACCATGTACTGTGAAAAGAAGAAGAGAACAGTCTGTGACACCTGAAATTACCAACTTTAGTGTTAGCATTACCAAGAGGACAAAAGAAAGAGCAAGTATTTATAGATCAGAGAACAGTAATAATGCTCAGTGACTGATGGGATGACTTGTAAGGAGCAAAACAGCTGAAAAGAATAACAAGTACCTGCAAATGTGCTTCTGAATTATAATTCTAATGTTTCACAGAACTGATATTGAGGGGTAGAGGAAACTTTTGCTTGTTACAGGGTAGAGCCATCTGCAGTGAAGTGTAAACAGGATCAAATTAAGGAAAGCAGAAATTAGGCTGAATGTCAGACAGTCTCAACTGAAAATTATTTGACTGTGAATGAACTTCCCAAGGGAAATAATACAAGCTACATTATTTGGGACATCTAAAATTAGACTTCAGAAAACACTATAAAACTGTACAACCTTGCTTTTGTAGGGAGGTGGACTAGAAAAGGCAGATCTTGAGGTTTTCCTTTTTTTTTGCAATAAATTTTGAGATTGTTGGGCCTGATTCTGTTTGATGGCATGGAAGTGAAGGGAGGATTTACATTACTTTTGGCCTGAGCAAGTGAGGTTAATCACTCGTGATTTCTCGCCTCTACTTATTGCCAACTTTTTAAAATCAAATGACTTTATCTTTTTATTTATGTCCCTCAGGGATAAATCAGACTCCACGCTTCCAAGTACAAATTCATCTACATTTAAAATAAGCTTTCCTGACTCTTGCAGTTTGGGTAGCAATGTGGAAATAAGGAGGAGGATTGGTTCATCCAGCATGTTCACGTATCTGTTCACGTATGATATTTTTAATAAGTTGTTTTTTTTTTTCATTGGGAGAGGAAAGTTTTACAGATGTAAGCAAATTCTGAACCATTGAATCATTAAGGCTGGAAAAGACATCTAAGATCACCAACTACCCACTAAACTAGGTCCCTTCGTACTACATCTACCCCTTCCTTAAACCCCTCCAGGGACACTGACTCCGCTGCTTCTCGGGCGGGCTGTTCCAGCAATTCGTCACTCTTTCTGGGAAGAAATTCTTCCTAATATCCAACTTGAACTTTCCCTGGCACAACTTGAGGCCATTTGTTCCTGTCCTCTTGCTTTTACCTGGGAGAAGAGGCTGACCCCCACCTCGCCACAACTTCCTTTCAGGTAGTTGTAGAGAGCAATAACATCTCTCCTGAGCCTCTTCTCCAGACTGGCCCCATTTCCCTTAGCCACTCTCCATAAGACTTATACTCCAGACCCTTTACCAGCTTTGTTGCCCTTTTCTGGACACCCTCTAGGACCTCAATGTCAGTCTGGTATTGAGGAGTCCAAAATTGAACACAGCACTCAAGGAGTACCCTCACTAGTGCTGAGTACAGGGGAACAATCATCTCCCTGGTCCTTCAGTATTTCTGATACAAGCTAGGATGTCATTGGACTTCTTGTCCATCTGAGCACACTGCTGGTTCATGTGCACACTGCTTGGTGCAGCCAAGTGTTGACCATCACCCCCAGATCCTTTTCCTCCGTGCAGATTTCTAGCCACTCTACAATAAGCCTGTAGCGTTGCTTGGTGGTGTTTTGGATAAAGAGCGGGACTTTTACTCTTGGTCTTGGTGAACTTCATCCCGTTGCCCTCAGCCCATTGATTTGTTTTATACAGGTCTCTCTGTAGGGCCTTCCTACTCCCATGCAGACCAGCACTTTCCGCCCCAACTTCGTGTCACCTGCAAACTTACTGAGGGTGTGCATAATTCCCTCATCCAAATCATCAATAAAGAAAGATATTAAATAAGACAGGCCCCAGTACTGACTGATTTAGGAATACCGCTTGTGACCAGTCACCAGCTGGATTTAATGCCATGCACCGCATTCTGAAAGAAGGGATAGCTCATTTGTAGGGGATTTGGAACAGCATGGAGGGAGGGAAATCTGTATGGCATCTCCAATATTTCATTCAGGGATCATGCATTATAGTCCCCCAAAATGTATTCTTCTCCTGTGTCACTCAGCAAGAGAATTCAGGCTGGGTGAATGAGACACACGGTGAGGTGAATGGTAAAAATCCCTGAATTTTGGGTTGCTGGTGGCCATATGGAATCAGTTCTGGTGTTGGGGCTGGTGAGACAAGCAGCTAGCAAAGTCATCGGATTGTATTTCAGAGGGCAACTTCTAAATACCAAGATCTGATTCCCGTTTCCTCTCTCCCACTGCTGCTCGCCCCCAGTGTACGTTGCCTCCTGCTGCCTTGCACATGGCCTGCTGCAGGAGCGTGGGCTGTGGGCTTTTTCTTATTTGATTTAAGGGCATATTTCCCAATCTAAATCCTTAATGAAGACCAAAGGCCTGTACTGCAGGGTAGGAAGATAGTAACCCGAAACATGTTATTAAGAGGGAAGACTCATTCTCCTTATGTCCATGTTTTTGAATGACTTAATTGAGGAAAAGCGATATCTTCTGATAATAGCATTTTGCACAGGCCAATGACGAAGATGGAACAGTGGAGATGCTGGTGATGCTTTCTTTCTTGGAAAGCCTCACTGAGCTATTATTAAAATGATTACAACCAACTCTCTTACAGTTCCTAAGTGCTTTGATATGTTAGTCCTTTGCATAGAATTCTCTCATGGGTGAAAGCAAATGTTGCAGAGGCTCTGCATATTTAATTTGCGATTGATCTCCCATAAGGGATTTTGCAAGATGTAGCAGAAGGAAAACAGTCACATATTGTATGGATATTGTTCACATATACTTCCTAGGATAGAGAACAAGGCTGCACGTATCTTTTGATTTTGTTGCCTCTCCTAATCTTGAGTTGAGTTGAAGAACTCGAGAAGTACAGCTAGGAGGTATTCAGAGGAGAGCAACAGGAATGATCGGGGGCTGGAATAATATCACCCACTAGTAGTTTTTAAAAAACAGGGCATTTGGCATAATGTAGAGATGACTCAAATGGGAGATATAAGCCTTTAAATACATGAGCTGCAGGGAACAGAGGCAACCAGTTCTAAGAATGTATTCTTTTATCTGTCCAAAGTGAATAAGAGTTTCAAGAAAACAAGAACACATCTGGGTCAGGAAGCTCTCTCTGGTGTTGGAAGGATGCTGCAGAATATGTGTTTGTGAACTGAGTTAAAACATGCATGACCAGTCACCAGCTGGGGTGTTCCCCAGGGCTCAGTTCTGTGGCCAGTCCTGTTTAATATCTTTATAGATGATCTGGACAAGGGGACTGACTGCACTCTCAGGAAGTCTGCAGGTGACCCCATGCTGGGAGTAAGTGTCGATCTGCCTGAGGGGAGGAAGGTTCTGCAGAGGGATCTAGATAGGCTGGATCGATAGGCGAAGGCAACCTGTATGAGGTTCAACAAGACCTGATGCTGGGTTCTGCATTTTGGTCTCAAGAACCCTGGAAAGATACACAGCAGAAAAGGATCTGGGGATGCTAGTCAACTCTTGGCTGAGCGTGAGCCAGCAGTATGCAGTATTATTCCATCAGCAGGACCATGGAAGTGATTGTCCCTTTGTGCCAAGCACTGCTGAGACCTCACTTTGAGTACTGTGTTCAGTTGTGGTTCCCTCATTATGAGAAAGACACTGAGGCCCTGCAGAGCATCCAGAAAAGGGCAACAAAGTTGATGCGCTTCTGTTGCTGGAGTATCCGGAGCACAAGTCTCAGGGGGAGTGGCTGAGGGAGCTGAGGTTGTTCAGTCTGGAGGAGGCTCAGAAGAGACCTCACCACTGTACAACTGACTGAAAGAAGGTTATAGCAAGAGTCAGCCTCTTCTCCCAGATAACTACCAATAAAACTTTAGGTAATGGCTTTGCCAGGGGAAGTTCAGTTTCAATGTTAGATTCTTCTCAGATAGAGTGGTGAGGCAGCGGCACAGGCTGCCCAGGGAGGTGGTGGACTCGCTGTCCCTGGAGGTGTTCAAGAACCGTGGGCTTGTGGCACTGAGGGACATGGTCATTGGGCATGGTGAGATACATTGGTGGTTGGACTAGGTGATCTCATTGATCTTTTTTAACCTTAATGACTATGATTCTATAATATAGCGTGTGCTTCTTCATGAAGCAAGAAATGTATGTATATTTGTGTTGGAGGAAAAGGGAAAGAGGAGAGAACAGGGATCATTTGACCTGACTTTTATGATTTATTGCAATGCATGTGGCAATGTCTCATCAATTTTTCAAGTACTATGTAAAATTATGGCTAATAGTGCTTGCTTCTAGTAACTGTGAATTCTAGTGTTGTAAGGATAGCCGAAGTCTTGGGTGATGTCTTTGCTATATTATAGCTTGAATAGCTACTCAGGCTTATTTTGGTATGTACAGAAGATTCTATAATGATCTAAACTCTAACAATAAAGTTAAAACTGTGCAAAATTGCGTCTTTCCTCAAACAATACAATTCAGTTAAATTTGCCTCGAATACAGTCTGGTTATAGGATCTTTGTATCAAAAGTGAAATACAGTCCTTAACTCTGTCCTTAACCCAAACTCTGCAAACTGTTAATGATCTGTCTGCCAGTGTTGCTTTAGGTACATTTGCACAAGCTTTGAGTGTTGATACTCACCATCTCCTATTTGTAAATTAGTGTCTGTTGGAAAACATTTGTCCTTTTAGTCAGTGTATTAATAAGGAATTGTTTAAAGTTAACATTTTTAAATGGCAGAAAACAACATACGTTTGACTTTAGTGCTTGACGTGTCTGATCCCTATATGCTGCCATGTAGTAATAGAACTATATTTAATGAAACTAATCTGTAGAACTATTTCTTTATTATTCAACCATGTCTCATTTTCTCTCTCTCTTTTTTTTTTTTTTTTTTTACATTGTGAGAGTCACTGGACTTGCTCCAAAGCTCATTACTCGATCTTTTGAGCATCAAACCTCTGATTTAAAGGCATCAAGAGTTTTTGTCCCAGTAGGAGTGTCTACATTTGGTCGACTGCGATTAGTTCTCTGCAGAATTGCAATTTGGAGCTGTGGGCTGGATTAAGGGAAGGCATAATAATTAAAGCTGGACAGCTTGGCATCTATGCATTTGGTATGCATGGCGCTTGTCCAAATATGTGAGCTTGGTCTTTATATGCTTGTTGTCATCAGATAACTGTAATGAGGCTGTTCTTACTGTAGTCTTGGAAGCGGTGCAGAGCAGAAGTCTTCAGTCTGCTGAGAGCTAGAAATTTGGCTGATCTTCAGCTTACAGTGCATAAACACATTTGTTCCTCTCTCTTTTTTTTTTTTTTTTTAATTTTTCCAGTTTTCTTTCTCCTCCCTTCCTTCCCGTCAAGGACACAGACTTTGGCGATATTTTTCTTAACTGTGTGAAGCTAGAAACCTAAGGGATGCCTGTGCCACCACCACCGCCACCGCCTCCTCCTCCACCACCTCCACCACCTTCTGGAGGGCCCCCTCCACCACCACCACCTCCGGTAAGGCTGACTTTTTATCTCCATTAGCAAAATCTTAGGTATGGTAACTAGCTCAGAGCTCCCGGAATTCGGTGTTTATGTTCATAGCAAGTACCTGGGACAAGAGCTTGTTTTGCTTGCTTTTGCTCTTCTGTCTATTACAGCGTTGGTCTTCAGAGTGAGGTAAGTAACACTGTCCATTGAGGTGAGGAAAGAAAATGTCAGGACTTCAGCAGTGCATGTGTGTCAATTATAAATCAGTAAATATATGTATACTGGTTGTACATGCTGAAAAATGTCTCATTAGTAGGAATGAATGATCACAAAAAGTTAAAAAGATTGGAGAGCCCTACATTAAAGTACATGTGGTGAGAATCTGGCATTTGTGAGTTCTTCAGCCAGAGAACTGATTTTTGTATTGGTAACTTGCAGGTGGTAGGTCTTAATTTCTTCATCTGCTTTCATATAGCTTCTGTTAAGACTCAAAGTGCTCAGCTGCTGCTGTTTCTCTTTCTAGCACATGCCATCTTCCTGGGGATACAGTACAATATGCTTTTATACACGTGCAGGAACAATTACTGCTTGTAACAGATCATTACTCTGTGTGCCATGAAGTAGAACATGTGCCCTGCCAGCACATTTGCAGTAAGGGAAGGATGCTGTGCTTGGCGTTTCATGGTATTACATTTTCAGAGCTTCACAATTAATAAACAAGGTTAAGCTGTTCCTTGCATGCTATAATCTTTTGTTCATAACCTGTTTCTGCACTGAAATTCGTAGGCTATTTTTGAAGAAGTGAAAGCTGGCGTGGTTATGCTCAAGACGTGACATCTCTCCTTATGTTTTCATGTATCTTTCTGTCACTGTTCTAATTATTTGTCACGTACATTAGTTCCTATAGCAGAACAGTACTTTTTCATGCCTCAAATGTATTTCAGAAGGTTTTTTGTTTGTTTCTTTTGGGAAACAAACAATCTATTGGGTTGCGGGAGGGTCAAGAGGTTTATTTCTGTCTTGTGTTCTCCAGTGTCTCTGTTGTTTTGTTCCCACAAAGACCTGGGTTTTTTTGTTTGGTTGTTTTTTAAATGGTGTCTTTATGTTATCTTCATCCAGGTGAAGATTTTCTTGCGTGTTTCTCTTTACTACTTTGCAGGCTGAGCCATTTTGTAGAACTCTCCATGAACTGTGGAGATGAAGAGGAGGAAGACAGAGACAGTGCATTAAATCAGCAGCGTTTGATTCCTTTTATCATTCTGCTTTAATTTTGAGCACCATCAGCAGTGTTTTCAATTAGCTCACTGATCTGGTACACAACCTATAGTTAGATACTGAAATAAGTGGGCTGCATCTTGTGAGTAACTTAATGCCCACATCAGCAGTCAAAGTCAACAAAGATGCAAGTGTTCTTATCCTAATAAATTTAGCTCAGTAAGAATCTAGAGAACTTTTCAGGTTCCTAAAACATGTTCCGAATTGTAAATGCCTTGAGAAAGCTAAAGGGACCCCTAAGAACCAGTGCAAGCAAGTTCTGTTTTTTTTCATCCTCCTTTGCTGATGGCCAAAGCCACTGCTATGATAGAGTTTTGGTATAAGCATTATGATAAAATTGTACAGTATTTCCATATTTTATTTAGATGATTCTCTTACTAAAATGATCTTCTGTTGGTAAGATGCACAGAATTTACACTCAATTTCATCTTGTTGATGCAATACAAACCAGTAATACTTATTTCTAATTCATTTCCCTGTTCATTGCAGGGGAGTTGGACTAGATGACCTTAAAGGTCCCTAAGGGTTCTATGATTCTTTGATATTAAAGCCTTCCTTCCAATGGAAGTATTGAGCACATGAGCCAACGTAGAGAGTTAGTATACCAGTGTGACAGAGTATTGCTTTTCTTTAACAGCAAAAGGATTTTTTACTGTCATAATGGAATCAGAGAGAGCCAATGTTGGGAAGATCTGTAGTCCAAGTTCAGCTGAAGCACTGTACAATAATCATATCTCCAGCTGGTGTTAAGTTGCACGGTAAAATCTTCTAATTGAGGAGTCCATGAGAACTTGCTGCAGGCTCTATTTTCATTTACTGTGAAGCTGTTTTCTAGATCTTGGCATCTGCCTTTTACAGCTGCTGATGCGCACAGCTGTTGTTACAGCTGCTAAATCTACAGTTGGAGGATGGAAGCATAAGAATTCTCATAGGCAGAGCTTCAAAACAAGCAAGTTTTACTCGGTCAACACCCAGAGATGTTTCAAAGTACACAGCACTGTGATTTTTGTGATTTTTTTTATATTGATATAATTAAACCACAGTAATACTTAGATGTTGGCAAATAAAAGTTAGAGTTTAATTGCTGTATTGATGTGTAGGCAGTCTGCTGGTTTAATGGGCTTGTTTTATGCTAAAAGAGAAATAAGAGCGTGTTGACTAAGGTTTTAGAACATGGTCATTTTGCACGATACAGTTGCGTGGGTACCATGGATATGTGTTGCTTTACTAATTGTATGGGTATTAGTTGTGCTTTCCCTTGGCTTTCGGTAATAAGAGATTTATAGAGAAATAGTCATTGCAGTAATATTTTTTTCTGCATGTTTTCTTAGCATATATAGCGAGCCCTGATCCCAGATGATTTTGCAGTCCTTACTTCACTGAAAGCCTCAGCACTTTGACATTCTTGTACTGTTAATTCCCTCTTAAGACAAAAGAAAGTTTGGTTCTATGCAGCTATTTTCGAAGCTTTGAACTTGCAGATATCCAGAAGTATTTGTACTGAATTCTCACTTCTTACATAGTTACAAGGTCGTACTAAAGTGATTTTGGAGATAGTATTTTGGACATGCTCAGAGCCACCTGTGCCCAACAGCTGAAAAGCTACTGACTGCTAGAGCATACTTCAAAGAAAACCAAGTGGATTTTTTAGGAGGGAATGCTATGTATCTGCTATAGCAGATGTAGGTGGCTGAGTCAAAATGTAAATATAGCTAATTAGATTAATTAGACATGTCTTCAATTGCCTGCCTTCAGGGGGTCATGGATAAAGAGGAGAGAAATGAGTAGGCAGAATAAAACTGTGCCCCAATATATGTGCTGGCGCTGGCTTTCACAATTCAGATCTCTTTTTTAATTCCTTTTTACCCCCTTTGCCTTTTAGTTGTACGAGGCATTCTGGTGAGTTTAGGTTGTCATATTTCCAAAAGTAGAGACCACTACTGAGACAGATCAAGAAATTTCTCAGGTAAAGCTCCCAAGAGATGATTGAGAGAGAATTTTGCTTTGATAAACCACGTTCACTTTTTATGTGCAGTGCTGTGCTGCCTTTGTATATAAGAATTCTCAAAGTTATGTTCAGTTATCACATATTAAAATGTTAATATTGAAGGAAGTGTGTGTATGTTGTGGGCTTGCTGAATCAAGACTTATTCACGGGAGATGTTTATTTAATGATTTGTGTGTTTGTGTAGCTTAAGAAAATACTTCTGTTCTCTTTAGAATTGTTATTAACAAAGCCTTAGTGTAGAAATGAACCCCAGAATTTGCAATGGATCACGTGATTAAAGCCAGTAAATCAGCACCAAGAGCCTGTTTTCCGTAGTGGCCTACTAAAAAAATAGGAGTAAAGAAGAGGAAAGAAATATAGAGAGTAGACGTCAGTGGGAGAAATGTGAAATTTGGAATAATGCAGAATATAAAATTGGTATGTAAATTAATCTGAATGATTGCTGCTTTCTCATTTAGTTAAATTAAAAAGAATTTCTGCTATGGATGAACACATGTCAGTGTTTACCAGGTTTGTTATTCTGGCCGTACTCTCTATTGTAATAAAAAAAACTCAGAAGAATTCCTCATGGTATAACACCATGATAGCTGTATAATTTACACAGAGATAGAGTTTGCAGCATTAAGGAAAACATCAGCTGATGGTTTTCCTTTGGGGGATGCTTTTTTCCCCACTTTTGTGCAATCGTTGGAGTACAAACCTTGTAGAGCTGTTTACCCCAACCTTCCCATGGAATTCAGAGCATGACAATGCTTATCTGAGTGAGTGTGGGAGACAGTTTTGCTCCTGTGACGTTTGGTTCTACTGCTCTTTGGAAAGAGAAAAACAACGTATGTAAAACAGCTTGGCTGAAGATAATGATGATTGGTGGTACTTTGATTTGGTCCTACCAAATACAATAGCATGAGAAAAAGAATGTACACGTGTGTGTATGTGTATGCATCGATCTGCATGCATGCTTGCTAATCCCTGATCATAGAAGTGAAGGCCGCTTCTCAGGTTTTCGTTCAGAGCCTGAGATGTGCAAACATAATGCTGAATGGCTAACAGAATCGTGCATAGTGCCAATTACAAACTGTTTAGGAATGTGTTTATTAAAATTTTCTGCGAGCCTTGAGTAAGAAGATACTTGCTACTTTGTCATGAAGTCCCTAGGTCATGGGATAGTAAATCATCATGTTTATTGCTGCTAAGTGAGAGGGAGCTCGTGCCTGATGATCTATTTGCTGACTGGCCACCACAGGGACTGTGTGAAGGGCTGGACAAGGTATGGATGAAATTGTTGAGGATACTTCATTCCGGCCATTCATTCCAGCTTTGTTCCAAAATAAACTGATTTACAATGTTCTAATAATGTGTTGCATCTCACTTCAGTCTACTTTCATCAAGAAGTGAGGGGCAATTAGGTTTCTGTCTGTATGTGGTTTATTTGACTTTCTTTTCAGAGAGTGGTAAACATGAGATTACATAGCTATGGTGTCGCATAGTTGTGCTGCTGTAGCTTTCTGCACCTGTAGGCAATGAATACAGAACCAATCTGTAGGAGCTGTGGAAGATGGGGAAGACACAGAGTGCTACATTGGCATTGCTCTTTGTGTTTCATCTGGACAGGGACAGGAGCACTGTACGTGCTCCTGTGTGCTAATTTTCTTCATTGCTTTCCTTGAGACTTCTTTGGTCACTGCTTTTGCAGTGAGATCTGTTCTGCAGTACATTTCATAATGCCTTGTGTCAGACATGCTGTCTGAATGCAGTGGACAGTGTTTAAGTTTACTCTTGCTTTGTGTTTTTTTACATTTGATTTGTGTACCACTTTCTCGTATTTAATGGCTAAAAGGATGAAAACTGCAGTGTGTCACAGAGGCGCCGTAAGTAGATGTAACTGGTTGATCCCCAGCACTAGAAGCTGCAGAGATCTAAGGGTTAATTTACCATTCTTCTCACATGGTGTTACCGCCCTGAAAAATCACATCTGTAATATATGCAGTAGCTGCATGTTAAATTCCATCCGTCAATCCATGCTGCACTTGTAGCCTCTCAATTAAAATGGAACCCAGAATTACAGCAACACCTGTGCTGGAATGTGACATGGCAAGAAACCTTAGCTTCTCAATGTTGTTCCAGTTTGGGCTGACCATAATTCTGCATTGATGCAAAAATGCAAACCCAGGTAGTTGGGTTGGATGGATAGCATAGCATTCTTAAACAGAGTAAGGTCAAGTTGCAATACGTGTAGCTTGCCACCTGTTGTTGAGTATTTTGTTATCACCACTCAGAATAGCCCTTGTCATTCTGGACGCTCCATCGTGGTAGGGCAGGTGGTCTCACCAATTCCCACTGCAGTATTTTCAGCCTTGTGCAGTGTGATGTTTTTATTGTAGTGCCAGGACTTTGGGTTTACTTCTTTATACAAGAATTTTCACTAATATTATTATTATTATTAACTTATGCAGAGGAGAACTTGAGAATTTGAATCCCCAAAAATTTGTCAAAATTTATATATAATATCAGAAGGTGAATTTCTGAAGCCAGACCCAGGGTATTTTTGGAATCTGACTCATGATCTTTGTGAGCTGCTGGGAAAACACTTCAATGGTAATTTGATTTTACAGTGCCTCCGTTTTGGTGGCTCATGTTCCTGGGTATTTTGTTTCAGTGAAAGAATTTGTGTTGAAAATGTGGGTGTCGAGAAGCTAAATACATGAAAGTTTGAATGGCTCAGCAGGTATAAATCGTCATATTGATTTTGCTGCCTTTTTTGCATTCAGGTACAAAATTTAGCAACCCACACAGGAAAACTTTAAGTACTCCGTCGTTAATAAACCCACGGTTTCGTTCATAGCAGGATCAATCTAACTCTTAAGAATGCAAAATCTGTTATTGTCTGATGGAGCAGCACTGACATAAAGCGAGGAGGGTTTCTATGGGGCGCAGTGGCATTGATTGCAGGTGGCCATTGAAATGAACACTGGAATAGAGAGGTAGGAGAGAGTAACTCCCACTGTGCTTTTTCTTGTCTTTTGTTCCTTACCATTGTGTCTGCTAGCACATTTGCATCTAGTGGTACCTTGCAAGGAGGTAGGATGCTAGCACAGAGCACAGGGCTTTGCTAATGGAACGCTAATGGAACACTTCATTACTGAGATCTGCTAATGCTGGGATTAGGCTGTGGCTAAAGCACTGGAACAGGTCTCTGAGTAAACATCTGCACCGTGCTTCCCTTGCTTGAGGATCGAACACGGTGTAGCGGTGTAGACACAGCCTATCTATGCACACACATTGCTCGATGACCTTTTCAACCCTGCAGATTCAGATTGCAGAGCTTTGCGTGATGAATGCCAAGATCACAGTAATCGTTATTTAGCTGGGTGTAGATGGAATCACGAAACCCCGCTCTTGTCATTCTCTTGAAACAATGACTTGATTAGCTGCCAGGAAGCGATTTGGCGGGTCCCTCCTGTGGGTTCCCTCAGAAATAATGGGGGTTGGATCATGACCGCTCACACCGTGTGTGCTTGGAGCTCAGCTCGCTGCAAGTGTGTGAGATCGCCATGTTTATGCAGGTAGACTCAGTGCCAAGAATTAATTGGTTTCACACTATGCTGCAGAGCGGGAGTACAAGGAGTAGCTCTGACCTTGTCATTGAGAGTACAAGGGGAACTTGCGCCATGGTGAGGTTTCCTTCATCAAGAAGCTTGAAATCAGAAGATCTGTTGTGAAAATTTGCAAGTACTGGATCTCACGAACTTCACTGTAAGTCAACACTTTAGAATACCTAAAATACAAGAGGCTATGTTTTGTTCCTGAGGAATGTTGGATTCTTCCTCAAGCTGGAAAAGGGAGATGCTTTGGTTATCTTATTTTACATTTGGCCCTGTGCGAGTAAAACCACACCTGGTGCACAGTTAAGCGTGAGAAGGGTGACTGCATTTTTCTCTACCATACTTCTGTTTGCAACTTGTTAGAAATTCGGTTCATTATTTGAATAAGCTCCTGGGTTTTGTTGCAGTTGTGTTTCCCAGCAAATTCCTGTGGGAGACCTCAGCTGCCCATCAGAGAATGCTCTGTAAAAGGAATGTTCCTGCCCACCGAGCAAACCGCTGCTGCTACAAATTTAACATCATGAATTCCTGGCATAATCCTGATCTGGTAACAGGAGATAGATTTTGAGAGAAACAAGTTCCTCAGGTGTTTCAGGTTTTGTACTGCTAAAGTATAGCTGAGTTTCATAATTTTGTGCTATGCCTATTTTACCTTAGCTG
Organism: Excalfactoria chinensis; assembly: GCF_039878825.1. NCBI lineage: Eukaryota > Metazoa > Chordata > Aves > Galliformes > Phasianidae > Excalfactoria > Excalfactoria chinensis. The sequence goes on from NC_092826.1 coordinate 108,280,586, forward strand.
TAAGGCAGCCCATCACACCTCATCTTTGCCCTTTGTGCTTGCACCTGCCCTGTGCCTGGCTTTCTGTCAACAGCAGCTCTAGAGCTGGCTGGGGATGTAGTCACCCCCCTCTCTCTGTGTTCAACTGTTTGTAGAGCCTCGTTGTGCCATATGGGCAGTGAGAACACCAATGGTCCTTCCTCAGTGGAATCAACACACCCAAAAATGTGGTCTGTTCCTCTTGATGTTCTTGGCTGTCCCTAGCATTGTGCATACACAATGTACGCAGCTAGCTTAACCTTCGTTGCCATCCTTCCTGAACAGCCTGTATCATCCACACTAGGATTCCAGTTATTGTGGATATAGGAACAATATTTGTGCTTTATTTATTTATTTATTTATTTATTTATTTTGGTTGTATCTCTGGTTGTTCCGACTCTTCCCCAGGTTTCATAGGTTCCTAGAATTCTGGTTTCAATGCCGCAGTTGTTTGGCAGTGCACGTGCAAAGTTCCTTCACCCAGACTGGCACTGTGCATCCCTGGATGCATTGCCTGCACAGCTGGAGCTGGATGTGACCCCATCTGCTGCTCACACTTCTGCTGTTAGCTGTGCATTACTACATCTGTAGCCTTACTTTTTCTTTCATATTTCCAAGTTTGGTCTGTGAATCATGTCTGGTTGGGTGCTGGAGGAGGCTCTATGCTCTTTCATATGTCTTTGTGATCAGATGTCCCCTATCCTAAAGCATTCTGTTTGGTGCTGCAATACATTTCCACTTCCTCACAGGGTGAAAGAACGATGTTACATGCTGCTCAGGGCAGAATATGCCTTGACAGGTTCTGCTAGGAATACCATAGGAGAGCAATAGGAAGGCAAGGATTTGTTAAGGGATGTCCTCCAGCTCTTCGTTCACTGAAATACACAGTGCGCATGTGTCCAGCCAGTGTCTGTGTTTGATCTCTGCATCAGATTCTATTTTGTCGAGGGAAAAATGAGGCATGGGAGAGAGTAAGGAAGATTGACAGCAGATTCACAGAAATAAATGAAATTGTCGGCAAACGAGAGAGCTGTCTTTCTGCCCATAATGAAAGACTGTGTGTCAAGTTGATTGATTGATCTTTAATTTTGTTGCCATGCATCCTACCTGATAGATACTGTTAAGGATAGGCTAAATATATTTTGATTTTCTTTAATATCCTATTCAGATAAATAAATACATTTTCTACATGTCTCTCCTTAGCGTATTACTTATGGAAAGTGACCAGAAAGGGAATATAGTGTGATGATGCCATTCATTGCATGTTATGAATATGGATACAGAATATTAATTCTCTGAAATAATAGAGAATGCAGTGTCTTTGCATGGAATTATCCTTTATTTTATCTTACTCATGGCTCCTACCCACTACAGAGATGGAGCACGGGATCCTTTTTTCCCCATCAGGTGATGGGTTAGTTCTGAATTAAAGGTCAACCTCTGTCTGGTTACTGGATTTGTAGAAGGCTGGAGATGCATTTGTGCTTCAGCTGTCATGTTTATGAAGATCTACACTATCCCAAATTTCTTTTCAAAATCAATAAGGAACATATTTAAAGATCAGAGTAAATATAAGCCATTTATGGGGCAATTTATGCATCCGCTGTGATCTGAGCTACCTGTCCAGAGAATTTCTCCTTTTCTGGGCGCAGGGCTGCTCTTCAACATCTGAAAGGTAGGAATTAGTATGTCCCTATAATTAGTACTTCAGTGAACTTTTCCAAGTGCCTGGTGCCTTCTTCATCTACATCATTTTAGTATCTCAGCACATACACCTCTTAAATATTTTAAGTGTCGTAGGAGCCCAGAGGGCAGGTCAGTGCTTCCATTCAGCTTGCAAGATATAAAGTGACTTTCCTAGGATGAAAGACATGGTTTTAAAAAAGCCCAATGGCTTGTGCTTCACAAAAAGCTGTCATTCACAGAGAGGCCAGCCTTAATCTGAAAACTGAGACTGAAATAATCTGCTGTTGCCCCCAGTTGTTTTCTTCAAGGAATGGTCACTCTGTAATTGCCTGCTTTCAAATTGTAGGTTGCCTGTGTTTGACATGAAATCACCAAACACTGTCTCCGCTGGGTGGGAAGGGTGTTTTGCATTCTTGTTCTTTTTGAATGGCCTCAGCCTGCAGTGATTCTAAGCCTCTGTATCCTATCCTCATTATTTACTACTGTGCTGGTCTGTTACCACCTGTAAATTCTGAGACGTTTATTTCCATTATTGTTGATTTATACACTGGAACATAACTTTTCATGGCGTTTTCCTGTTTATAAGTGCTTTGGTGTCATGTTACGTAGCCCAAACTTTGATGGAATCACAGAATCATAGCACAGTTTGGGTTGGAAGGACCTTAAAGCCCATCTAGATCCAACCCTCTGCCATGAGCAGGGATAGCACCCACCAGATCAGGCTGCCCGGGGCCCCCTACAACCTGGCCTTGTGTGCCTCCAGGGATGGGGACCTATATTGGTCCTATACATTTCAGAGAGCCTGATTTTAGGACACTAAAGACAGAAGTAGTGGAGTTTGAGATGAAGAGGAAGTACTTCCGTTATGTTCAGGCTATTTAGTTACATGTGTGGTTTGTTCCTTTCTATTTCAAAGTACATACTGAATATGCCATGGCTTGTGTTTGAATTAGTAACAGAATAACCCAGTGGCTATTAAAACAATGCGAACCCACCATTCCTCCACTGCTTCGTGTAAATAAAGCATAGAATCTGATTTCAATCTGCGTTACCTCAGGCAGCTCTAGCATCTGATAGAATAAATTATCTTTGCATTCTCTGTTTCCCTTTTGATTTTCATTGAAAGAGTGAGGTGTTTCTGTAAATAAGAGAGGCTGCCCTTCAGTGAGGGGAAAAAGATTGAGACTTACTTATGTCCCTACATCTTGCAGCTGTTTTCCCTCGGTGACTCAAAATAGATTTGTCTTCTTGCTTAATTATTTCCATTTCATGTGCTCAGACTTGAAGTTTAACACCAATAAGAGTTCTTGTTAGTGGTGAAAATAGGAATTTGCAAGGACAGGGCTGTGTATGGGTGGATGAGATCCCTGGTGAAATGCTTCTTGACAAGAACTGTGGCACCCTGTGAAAGAGCAGGCCACAAACAAGGAGTCTGCAGGAGCTCTGACCGGGTTGCAGGCAGGCAACATTACACCCAGAGCATCCTGACTTTGTGATGGAAAAAGAGAATCCGTATCAAGCTACTCAGCAGCTCATCAGCCACCCAGGCTGACCACAGTGTCTCTTGCAGGAGGAAGCTGGGGCCAGGCACGGAGTGGGACCTGAAGGGAGGGGTTTGTCTTTTGGGCCTCCAACATAGCGTTCCTTTCTTGTGTTATAAATTGTGAACAAAATTGCTATCTGCTCCCTCTTACAATGCTATCAACTCTTGCGTTGGCTGCAAATATAAGTTGCCACAAGCGGGGCATTTCCATCTAATAGCTGTGTGGATATAATGGTTTTTTATATTCCAAGAGTCTACCTGCTGAGAAACGCAGGCTGGGGAGATGGAGTGGGCAGCTGGCAGAGTGTGCGGACACTTGAACCTGGAAAGGAAAGCAGCTGCTGGAGCTAATTTTAAACATAGCTCCTGATCAGATCCCTTTCAATCCTAATTGTCGCGTAACCGTAGAGAGGCGTGAAGTTCAAGATACTGGTAAAAAGCTGCGTGGAAAGAGAAGTCGTCCTTGCTCCAGTTATGGTATTTCCATTTTTCACAGTAAGTGCTATCAGCTTTAAGGAAATGTGAGTGGAAAGGGCTTCTGGTTCGTCCAGGGTCTTAATGTTGCTTTCGCCGTATGTGGAGCATTTCAGGGTGGTCATAAGGGCAAATGAGACTCTCTGCTTTTAAAGCACAAGGGGAGGTAGCACTGGTTTGGATTGGGAAACTGTGTAAAAAGGTGTGGTTTTTTTTCATTATATTTTAAACGAATATATAGTTACGTTATCAGTCACAAGATTGTATAATACAGAGTTTTTACATCAGATGTCAGGAATGCAGCTGGCATCAGCAGCGATCTGGAGTGCCATCTAGTGGGGCAGTATTTTTAAGCTAGCATAACTACAAATAATAACAGCTCAAATTTTCATTTAGAATTAGCAAGTTAGTCTTCTTAATGATTTAGCATCTGCTTTTCAAGCTTTTGTTTTGCTGTCAGAATGCTACAACCAGGTTGTGCGTGGTTGGCTTATTTAAAACATGACAGTATTGTACTTTATTATGTCTGTGATGGTAAGATTAGGGTTTGTCGTAGAGTCGTTGACTCACCAAGGTTGGAAAAGACCTCCAAGATCATTCAGTCCAACCATCCACCTACCACCAATATTTCCCCACTAAACCATGTCCCTCAGTACAGCATGTAAATGTTTCTTGAACACATTATGAAAATGCAACCTGTGGAAACCTATGGGAATTTGTAATAGATGTGGGAACATGCAGCACATTGATGCTACGAAGATTTCCCTTTGTCAGACTGCTCTGTTACCAACGTGATAGGTTTGAAATGAATACAATTGCGTTGTTGTAAATACTGTCTACTTAAACTGCTTAAATTCTCCAGTACAGAGAATCTAAATTATTCAATTATAATAATAATTCAATTATAAGTTTGATATGCAAATAATAGTCTTTTTCTCTGTGGCAAAACAAGTAAAACAGAAGGATGTTTGTTCTGAGGAGGCATATAAAACTTTAGTTGCAAAGCCCTGTAAATAGAATGAAAAGAGGTAAAGACAGTCAAAGCTGCAGGGGTGGGGCAGAGACCCCAAATGACCAAGTAAGGGGTCACGTTTCATATAAGCATGACCCCTTAATTTCCTTTCAACAGTACTAACCTCATTGATATTAGATGTGTGTTATGGTTAAAATTTCAGGATTCCTGCCTTCTGTACAACTGAATGCACTTCTGGTTGGCTGAATCCAAAGGCTTTGGAATGATAGCTGCCAGAGATGGTTTATTTCAAATTTGCTGTCACATTTGTGTCCTTTCAAAGCATGCATTTGTATCAGTACCTGCTGTCTGACGCTCGTATCGTCACCAGGTGAGTTCAGAGCTACCCAAATTGCAAAAGGATGAGCAGAAAGCAAGAAACGCGCTGTTGGCCGATATCCAGCAGGGAACTCGCTTAAGAAAAGTGACTCAAATCAATGACCGAAGTGCACCACAGATTGAAAGTAAGTTCCTGCTGGAGGGCCCTGGGTGAGCTCTGTAGAAGCCCCATTGGTGGAGGTCAGCTGGGCAGGGTTTGGGTGGGTTTGGAGTTCAACTATGGACAACACCTTTAGGATGTGAAAGGGGAGAGCTCAGTTTTCTAAACGTACATCTTGTCCTGAGATCAACAGCTATTAATACTTCATAATAAGGCTGAACCTGAGTGTCACCTTAACAGGCGTTCCTCATTCCAGGAAAAAAAAAAGACCAATGAAGCCAGGAATGATGAAACCCATGAGAGTTTCTTTTTGAAATGATTGTTTAAATGGGAACTACTGCCTCCAGCCGAAGAGCTGTTCATTACTAGATAAAAGGAACAGAAGATGCAATAAATAAATAAATACATAAATAAAACCTGGATGCATAAACTTAGTTCCTTTGGAACAGGAATGTTTACCTTTTTAACCTCTTTTAGCTGAAAACACGTGCCTGGTCATTTAAAACTGAAGAAAAGGCTGTTAACAACTTACAGCAGTTGCCAGAGCCTTTTCTTTTTGGTGCTCATTCTCACCTGAACCCTTCCCCAGGCATATTGCTAATGGCGGAACCCTGTTGTTGCTTAGTTGTTTCATTTATTATTAGTTTCTTCTTTACCTTAGTGTGATAATGCTAAAAGAAAGTATCTTGGGAGTAGTGGGGGGAAGAGTCAAGACACAAAGGTAAGGATATAAAGATCTCGGTGTGCCAAACCCTACGTCACTCCCGACAGGTTTGTTGGAGAATCTCCAACAAGGATTACATAAGTATCTGTGATCTGAAGATCTTTGTATGTAGTCTAAAGCAATGTTTTGCTGGCGCCATCATTGACATGAGACTAAAAAGCACCAGAGGGCGCAGTGCTTCAAGATAGCTTTCAGAAGAATGGTCATTTACTGTATTAACGGTAACTGTCCTTACTGAGCCAATGGAATGGGGAAGAAGTCTGGTCTTGACTGTGTTTATTGGTGCTGTCTTGACAGCCTGAGAGCACTGATGAAATAAATGGCTTTCTGCTATTCTTCTTTCTTTTCTTCCTATAACAGAACCCAAAGGAACTAACAGAGATGGAGTTAGCCCAGCCGCTAATAAGGGTGGCTCTCAGCAACCCCTGGGAGGCTTATTTGCTGGCGGCTTTCCCGTTCTCAGACCAGCAGGCCAGAGAGACATGGCAGGTGAGGGCTTCATTTGCACTGAAGAGCAGCTGGGGGGAACTGCAATTCTAGTACACTGGGTAAGAAATAGATTCAGTAGACTCTGCAGAATTTTACCTGGGTATATTTTACATTAGCTTTACGTAAACTTGTAACTGTGCCTCAGGTAACCTCAGATTTCAATACTCTGTTTATCACCTTCAACACAGATGGCAAAAAGAAGTCACACTTCCTTCCCTCCATTACTGTGTATTTCTTTGATGTTACAGGTTTGTATGTTACTTCAGAATTTAATTTTTAAGACTTATGCCATCTGTTTTATAAAGGACAGTTCTGATCCAGCAAGGTAATTTACTGACCTGAAGAAGAAGGCAAATGATGCTTCACAAGGACAGGAGCAAGGGATGAGTTGGAGTGGCAGCAGCAACCTCTGGTACCTGCTCGAGCAGGACGGAGCAGCAGGCATTTGCAGGGAAAAATAGCACTTGGCTCTACCTGCAGCTGTTTTGTTGTTGTTTGTTTCTGGAAGACAAGCTCAAGATGCTCAGCACAGCATGTGACAGGGCTTCGTCACAAAGCTGCAGTAGCTGCTTTGAGTTATTGTTAAACTAGGACCACACTTCTCAGAATATAGAATGATACCTTTTTGACATCTTGCTTTCTGAAATAACTGGACTTGTGCTTAGGCAAATAACGTAAGGCCAAGTGTCTTTGGGCAGTTACTGTTGAAAAGAAAGCATTTGAACCTGCATCTTCTGGAAAGCTTTTAAAAATCCACAGGATTGAGATTTATGCAACGTTTGTGTGAATTTTTTAACCATAAGCGAGTATTTAAGGATGCAGGAGTTTGTGTGTCAATCTGCTGGTGTTCCCTGAGGCCTTTCACCCCAACCCTCGATGCCCTCAAGCTTATGGATCATTCACATCCAGCTGGCTGTGCCAGGCAGATGAGTCACTATGAAGGACCACCTGCCACCACAGAAAAACACACTTCTCCTTCAAGTGCTTCATGCTGCAGAATCTGAGGAACAGAGAAGGGAACAGGGCCACTCAGTAGGTCAGCATTTAACTATGCAGAGTCCATAGTGCCCTCTACAACACATCACCTCCCAGGCCCCTTGCTCCGTGGACGATTTGTTGGACATGAGGTGTTTTGAGTGGATTCATTTAATCTCTCAGTGTGACCACTGGGGAAGGAAGATAAATAATGCTTTTTGTTCTGTTTTGTCTGATGACTCGGAACAAAATGCCTGTGTGTAAGGTGTGATATCTCTTTTTTCAGGAGGGAGGACTGGGCAGGTTCCTGCAGTCCGGGCAGCAGCTCCCAAGGCCGCAGCCCCACTGAACAGCACTGCAAAGACAGGCAGTAGCCCCTCAAACCCATCCGACGGCTCCTGGCCAACCGTCCCACCGGAGCCTCCCAGCACCTCCCGGGCTGGCAACGCACGGCCCAGCCTGCCCGCACCTCCTCCGCCACCTCCGGCTGCCAGCAAACCTTCCCTCACCTTCCCTCCTCCTCCGCCTCTTCCCCCTCCGGCAGAAAGGCCTTCCAAGGGAGGATCCTCCAACTCTGTTCCTCTTCCCCCTCTCCCTCCCCAGGCCGACAAGCCCACCAAGTTACCAGTAGGCGCTTCGCACCTGCCTCCTCCTCCTCCTCCCTTACCCCCCTGTGGATTTCCAGCCAGGACGACCGATTTCTCCACTGCTGCTTCCTCTCCATCAGAAGCAAGGGATTATCCGCCACCCACACCACCCCCGCCACCTCCTCCTCCACTCCCCACATTTCCCCCAGCCTCAAACAGACTTTCCTTCCCACCCTCCCCAGCCTTCAGCAGCGCCGTGAGCGGTGGTGACGTGCCCCCACCACTGCCCCCCAAGTCTCCCCACTTGCTGTCCCATCTGCATAAACCCAGTAATATTCAGTCGCTCCCTCTCCCTCCCACCCCACCCATCCCTCAGCCAGCAGCAGTGGTGGAGACCAGGAAGAAGAGACCAGGCCGAGGCCCAGGTGAGAGCAGTGCTTGTTTGACACAGTTTTCTGCTTTTTGGCCAGCAGGGAAGTGGCACTGATGGCTGGAGAGTTCACAGGGGTATGGATACAGTATACAGTTATGAAGTCCATAATGTGGGAGGAATGCAATCAGCACAGTGTGTAATGAGCATGCCAGACCTCAGGCTCTTCTGACAATAACGTCTGCTCAATGTGCAGTTATTCAAATTCCAGACTGCTTTTAACTTCCCTCTTCTGATGTAATTGTGCAGACTGGAGCTATATTGGGAAACTTTACAGGAGAGAATAGAATGCATATGGTATAGCTTCAGCCATAGATGCGTAAAGGCAAATTTGGATGTAGACCTCTGCTTTTCAACCTCATGCTGTAGAGCATGAGGCTCCTGCATATTAGGGCAGAGGGGATATTGGCTAATGTTCCCCTGAGCAGATGATAGGAGGAACTTTTTTCAGACATGATATAATGAGGATAATAAAAAATGAGTCTAGATCTGTGTGGGCTTGAGAAATGGAGACAGCTACTTAATAAGGAACATTTGAAGAGAATGTTCTGTACTCTGTATCTCAGCAGCCACATGTCAAGAGAAAGCTTGCTGGTTCCCTCCGACAGCCATGGGAAAGGCTCTCAGTACAGCAGATCAGCTGCTTTGTGACAGTGATTAATGCTGCTTGGGAATTGTGTGACAAACCATTATTTTATGGAGATGCCTTTCTTGTGGTCATTCAGCTTCTGAGATTTCCATTTTGATTATCTAGCAGCTAACTTGGAGGCCTCAGGCTTCCTCTGTTTTACACACAGTCTGTCCAGAAGATGTGTGAAATCACCTACAACATGGATATGTTTGTCCCAGATACTGCACCCCCTTTTATAACTCTCCACTTCAGTGCAGAGCTTACTGTCAGTGTCCTTAATTCGTGATGATCTTTATACGCTGGTCTGCTTCCTCTTTTTCAGGAGCTGGTGCTGGGAAGCTGGCCACTCCTCCACAGCCACCAGCCAGGTCACCAACGACTGAACTCACAAGCAAGTCTGGAGTCTCAGCCTGGGCAACAGTTCATGAGCCCTATGCACCACACAAAAATGGAAACATGCATATTATTGGTAACGTCATCTAAACTAGCTTTAGTTGAAGACTGTAGTACAAGAGCCTTTGTGTCTCAGACTTTAAAACCTCATTCATATCTTTCTCATAACAGCGTAGTAGTATAACTAGACCAATAGATAGTTGGTTTTTTTTGCCAGGAGAAAATGAAGGTGTTTTCTTTCCACAAAGGTTTTGAACAATTCAACAGACAAACTCAGGAACTACCTGCAAAACTATTTGAGATTCTGAGAACCTGCTGTACTGTGCTCACATTATTATTCTTCACAACAGTTTGCAGATATTTGGTAGCTTCAATCCTATGCAGCAAAGGCTGCTAAACGCTACTTTTGTAGTCTGATCAATTGGCCATTCAGTCTTGCTAAATTGCTTGAAAACCACGGAGGAATAGATCTGTTACCACAACATCACCAGTGCAGAAAACTGGAACGGCAGCCAGAAGTTTAACTTCAGTTACTAGCAGTGTTTGCAATTAAGCCAGAAAATTTGTATGGCCCACAACTGGCTCAATACTGCTTATTTGGAGTAAGCCACTATCCCAGGGAAAACCAGACGGCATTTTTCCTTGGGATTAATAGCGGCAATTTATTTTCTTTTTTTAAATGTCTAACAGTAACTAACGTTTGTTTCCCTGAAACTTCCCAGATGACTTTGAATCTAAATTTACTTTCCATTCTGTGGAGGATTTCCCCCCACCTGATGAATTCAAGCCATTTCAGAAAATATATCCCAGCAAGATAGCTAGAGGTAAGTGTGTAAACATGGGAACGTCATAGAGTTATCCAATAGCGTTAAAGAGGGTAAGAGAAAATAATGAGCAGAAACCAACAGTAAGTGGAAAAGTTGGGCTGTAAGCATAGGACAGATAGGACTGAGATTTGTTACAGTGGTAAGAGATATTAAGGATACTGTAAAGACTTAGTAGCAAAAAAAAAGAAAGAGAATTCTGCATGCAGTTTGTGTTCTTCAGACTGTTGCAATTGTGGAGCAAATAGCAATTAAGTTTGCCTAAATCATCATCTGTACGTAACACTGTTTGGATCTGAAGGCCTACAGAGCAATATGTAGCCGTTTAACAGTAGGTGATAAACACAACTTAGGTTGGTTAAACTGCTGTAGAACTGTATTCAAAATGCGTTCTCAAAATATGCAACTATCTCTCTCCTCTGAATTAACCTGTCCTACGTATTTACAGATCCCTCTAAAAATCCACCATTAAGAACACACGTGAGATGAGAAGAATCATCTGATGCTTTCTGGACTGGTATTAAAAAATGGAGAACATCAAGATAATATACGAAACTGAAGGGTCCCCGTTACAGTGATAGAAATTACGTTTGAATCGCAAGTGCTGCAATGTTACCATTTCTATAAGCTGGAAGAGAGATGTAAATGATACTTTTGGAAGTACTTTGTGGCAGACGCACCACAAAAGTGTTAGCACAGGCTTTTAAATATTGTATATATGTGGATATTTTTTAAATGAAGAAGCATAACGTTTAAAATCTTTGGAGTGTTCGAACAATTCTTATCAAGCTGGTGTTACCTCAAAGAATACGTTTTGCATGATGTGCCTATAGTTCATTTTTCCTCTTCCATCTTTAAATATGTTAGTAACCCTTCAGTTATTATTCAGGCATTTTTTTCTATGTGCTCTCAGAAACTAACATGACATGTTTAGTCTTTCTGTACGCTTATTCACTTCTTATATTCTACCTGTGTTCACATTGCAACAGAGTGGCTCTTTCAAGAACAGGCAGACCCATAATAATCCTCATTACCCAACATTTAAGAGGCCTTTAAATCATTTAAAGTTGCCTGCTTTGTAAACAGGCAACTAGAGCTGCTACTACTACTGTTAAGCCATAGCAGCGGTAAGGATGCATTGTCCAAAGCACACCATACAGAATAAGGAGTCCCTAAGGTAGTGATTCCTGTCAAATAAATTGGTTGAAAAAAAATCAATGCAGCCAGAGACAAGACTTGAGCTCCTGCTTTTAAGATGTGGCCCGTAGTGAGATGTTTGTTTGGCTCACTGACGTTTAGATCACACAGGGTTTACTTTCAGCAGGAATTACACACATGCAGCATTTCATTGCATTAGGAAGAGCTGCCGCCAGCTTGTGGGAGGTGATCTCTCCCCTCTACTCAGCAGTGGCTGAGGGCAAATCTGGAGTGTTATATCCAGTGGCTCCACTGAACAAAAGAGATATGGACATACTGGAGATAGTCCAGCATAGAGCCACCATGATGATGAAGGGTCTGGAGCACCTCTTCTGTCAGAAGTCATCTATGTCTATTCTCCCTCTACTGTCAGAAATCTTCTGTCTTTTATCAGGAGTAGTCAACATGGATTCACTAAGGGGAAATCATTCTTGACCAACTTGGTAGTCTTCTACGATGTCATGACTGAGTGGGTAGATGAGTGGGGAGCAGCGGATGTTGTCTCCCTTGACTTGAGCAAGGCTTCCGACTGTCTCAAACAGCATCCTCACCATTAAGCTTAGGAAGTGTAGGATACATAAGTAGACAGTGAGGTGATGGAGAATCAACAGACTGGCAGAGCTCAGAGTTTTGATAAGCAGTGGAGAGTCTAGTCAGAGGCCTGTAATTAAGTGTTCCCAAGGTCTCGCTTAACATTTTCATCAGTGAGCCAGATGAAGGGATAGAGTGCATCCTCAGGAAGTTTACTGATGATGCGACACTGGGAGGAATGACTGACACACCTGAATGCTGTGCTGCCAATTCAGTGAGACCTCAGCAAGTAGGAGTTAGGCAGAGAGGAACCTGATGATGTTCTACGCTTGCCCTTGTTGAGTCTTACACCAGGGGAGAAATAACCACACACATAGTACAGGTCAGGGGCCAACCTTCTAGAAAGGAGCTCTACAGGGAAGGACCTACCTGTTCTGGTAGACAGCAGGTTGGCCATAAGCCAGCAGTGTGCCCATGTGTCCCAGATGGCCATTGGTATACTGGAATACATTAAGACAAGTGTGGCAAGCAGGCTGAGGAAGGTTGTTCTCCCCCTCTACTCCACCCAGGTGAAGCCACATCTGGAGTACTGTATCCAGTTCCAGGCTCCCCAGATCAAGAAAGGGAACTTCTGGATAGAGTTCTGTGGAGAACTGAGGGGCATGGAGTATCTCCCTAATGAGGAAAGGATGAGAGACCTGGGAACATTCAGTCAAGAGCATGGGGCCAGGCTTTTTTGGTGGTGCCCAACAACAGGACAAGGGGTAACAAGCACACAGTAGAACACAGGAGTTTCCATCTGAATATGAAAAAGAACTTATTGGGGGGTGACAGAGCCCTGGAACAGCTTACAATCTCCTCCGGAGATACTGAAAGCCCGCTTGGATGCCTTCCTGTGCAACCTACTCTAGGGACTGTGCTTTAGCAGGGGGGTTGACATAGGTGATAACCAGAGGTCCCTTCCAACCCTTGTGATCCTATAAGGAAAGACTGAGGGCTAGGACTACTCATTTTGAAGTAGAGAAGGCTCAAGGGGAATCTTACCACTGTACATGAATAGCTAAAGGGTGACTGCAGAGAAGACAGAGTGAAGCTCTCTTCAGTAGTGCTCAGCGTCAGGAGAAGGATCAGTGGGCACAAATCAGAACATGGGGGGTTCCACTGGAACACGAGGAAATACTTCTTTAGTGCAAGGGTTACAAAAAGCACTGGCACTGGTTGTGCGATCTCCTTGTCAGCAGTCTTCAGAATGTGCTTAGGTACTGTGCTGTAGGTGGTCCTGCTTGAGCACGGGTGGGGGTGGACAAGATGACCTCTAGAGTTCCCTTCCTTCTTCCACTGTTCTGTGATTTTCCCTTCTTACAGTTCTCTTGGGTTCAGCAGTGTGAATAACGGCACTGCTATTCCCGTTTAACATCCAGGTGATTTATGGGTATTTTATTATTTATTTCTATAAATACCACAACTTACCCCACCTGCAGCTGTTAAAAAAAATATTACAGGTGGTAGGCAAAGATCCTTCCCCTGGGTTACTCCTTTGGGCAACAGTATTTAGAAAAGACAGGTAACTACACCCTTAGATATCTCTGCTTTTCTGTTAGTTCTTGTAACAGCTCAGTTATAATGTGACTCCTGTTCATAGAATCGTTGAATCCCAAGGTTGGAAAGGACCTACAAGGCCAAGTAGTCCAACTGTTCTCCTATCACCATTGCTACCCAATAATCTACTAAATCATACCTCATAGCACCTCATCCAGACACACATGCATGCTTACAGTGTGGAGGTGGTGTAAGGGTAAGAAACACCTCAACATCTTGCCTGTAGGACTCCAAAGAAGCATCAGTAGTCTTTTTTCTGGCCTTTTATGATACCTTGTTCTTCATGTCAAACAAAAAAAACCAATTAGCAATGCTTTGACCAACAATGCTTTCTGTTACCAGTATTATAGTTACTAATAAATATGCATGGCTATAGTAATAAGCAGGAATCAGCACTGCTTCTCAAACAACTGGAAAAGAAGTTTAATACTGTATTAAAGAATATTTTGCTATATTATTATTAAAAGTTGATGTACTGCTGATTTTCATGGTTTGGAACTTGTGTACTACTTTGCAATAAGTATCTTCATAAATATTTGAAAGCTATTTATGGCTCAGACCACATGCCAGAAAATATCTAATGGGAGACCAATTTTATTCCTGTTTTTATTATGATTAGGAGTGTTTTAAAAAGAAACATCGAAATTAAACTAAAAAGCCTGCATATTTTTAAGTGGTGGTGCAGTTATTTAATACATATTAAATCCTTGTTGTTCAAGACCTATTAAAGCTTCAGTAATTTCTAGCACTTGGATACAAAGAATGACCCAGGTTAGCACCACTGTGCCTTTGCACTGTTCTAGACCCCAGGTGTGCTCAGGACCACTGGAAGTTCCAAGCCACAGAGCTGCTCTGGTTTTCTCTAAGTGATTGTAACCAAGCCTGTTGCTGTAGACACTTGATTTTTTTATTTGTTTGTAATTTACTACATATCTTGCTTTTGCTTCAGCTATTAGAAACACTGCCTAAATCACTGTGCTCTAAACATCATCATAAAAAACAATTCCCAGTGCATACATAATTTCCCACAAGATAATTGCAGATTTGTGATCCTTCAAAAGGACAAATATGTGTCACTTTTTTTAAGCGAGAACACTATCTTGCCTCTCTGCCCTCTGGCTGTGACAAGCATTTTATCACCGGTCTCCCCTTCTTCACAAATATCTAACTTCTCCTTTCAGGACACAATGCTCTGCAAGCAACAGCTATAGAAGCAGCTTTGAAGTTCAATTGGTGGGTGTTAAGTCTATTCTGATAGGGGTGTTTTCATTCAAAGCACCCTTTCATTTCACACATGGATTTCATGGGAAATCCATTTACCTGAGTTGTCAGCGGTTAGGAAAAGCACACCGTTCTTATATCATCTTCATCCAGTGCAATAGTCTCTGGAATGAAGTGTGCTTCTTGCGGTCACTATTCTTGCCAGGAAGAGAGAAGTTAAATTTCAAGCTTACTTGGCTATTTCTTCATTCCTCTTTATCCATTTTTATAATAGCAAGGCACAGGAGCTGAAATAAAGGAGAAAGATCTAGCCAGGTAGAGCTGTTCCTATGGCAGCACCTTTCAGAGGAATACAATATGAATAGGAAGATGATTAGGTAGGTTCTAAGAGAAAACTCACGTTTACGTTCTACACGTGGAAGTCCAATGTTTTTTATTTTCCCGATTCTCATTCGTTGTATAATGTCAATGTATAATATCAAGGGAACGAGATCGATTGAACAAATTCATTAAAAAAGTTAAAAATCTGAGAAGCCAGTGTGCCAATATTGCAACTTTCCCAATTTTAGTTTCAATTTGAGGGGTTGCTGCCTTCTAAGTCGCTTTCATTTTCTCAGTACAAAAGCCTGCGATTCATCACTATCCCTTCCCTGAACACACCGTTTATATCTCCAAACGCTAACGTCCACTTATGAAAAATGTCTTCTTGTCTATCCCTCCTGTTAAAACAGCTGTCTTAATAGGACATGGGAAGCAGTGTTTACTTGTTTAATTCTTAAAAGTATTCCTCCCATCTGACTTCCAAAAGAAAATACCCAAAAAGGAAGGCTGTCATATAAAGAAGCGTAACACAACCATTTCTAAGCTTAACCACACCCACCAGTAACTCACTGGTACTTAATGGATTCATCAGCCACGTATACTCATCACTGACATCACCGGTAACTGTTCAGCATTACAAAGGCCCAGAGGAAAAACAGTTATGATGAATGTCCAGCATCGATTCCCTCAAAATATTCCAAGTTTATAGCTTGTATACAAGTACATTGTTTTATTAAGAGTCTTAAGAGTCAACAGGGTATATTCAGATGTCTTCGGCATTCAGCCTGACTGCACCTCAGTACTAGGGTATTAGCCAGGTGCATTACAAACAACAAGGTAGCAGATGAAGACAAAACTTATCCTGGGGGACCTAATTCTGGTTATTTGTGCAGGCATAATCATGTGAGACGCTGAGTCACTGTAACCAGATCTGCTAAAATGAGACCGGTACAACAAGGTCAAGAAACAGGACTTACCTTCTTGCCCCCTCAAAACTGGGATTTCACATCTATTATTCTTGGTATGAATTAGCAAAAAGACAAAAACGCAAGACAGCTTTGCTGCAAGCCTAGACCTGAGCAGCAGAGGAAAAATAAAAGCCAAAACAGATTGCTTTCAAAGACAATATGGTAGTTATCCTGATGAAGTTAATCTTTGCTTTAATTTGTTGCCCAGCATACATTTTAAAACATTCTGTACTAGATTAGCCAGCATGCACACAGTAATCGGACCAGTCAGTGATTTTCTCCTTTCACTATATACATACACAAACAGGAACACCACAAGATTGAACAAAGGAAAGCAATTTGTTAACCAGATATAGCTAGTGGGTTACATCTTTTTCTCCCCTCTAGAAATGTCTTTCCTGCAAATTCATAAGTGTGAAGACTTTCTCTCAAGGCTTGAAGAACTTTGCAGTCTTCCTGTGAAAAGGCTAACAGTAGCCACTGTAGCTGAAACGAGATAAAATTGGTTTAAAATCCATTCCAAGCAACAGTGAAACGTAAATATAAATATAAATGCTTGCACTTCAATACAGGGCAAAGAGTCAATTTTGAGACAATTAGATGCACTGAGCTGGAAAGGTAGCTCTGGACCTGATTTTGAAACATTCAACTTCATGTGAAAGAGGATGAACAGAATTGGATCCAATATTTCACATTCACTGACCAGCTGGTACCAGAAATTCCGTATCTAAAGAATTAAAGTGCTTGCTTACTTCATTTGAAGAACTTTAGTTCTGTGTCAACACAGTCATAGAAAAGATCTACTACTTCAGCAGGATCCAGAATCTCTGTACGAGTAAGGATATCTTCCATTGCTTCCAAGCCTTGCTTTTCGAGGTCTAACATAATGCTCATCAGTTTCTGGCCCTTCTCCTAAAAGCATGAAATAACCAAACTGAATTAACCAGTAAAGCAGCTCATTAAAGTATTTACCATTCTCTTCTGTAGCAGAGGTCTTTCCAAGTACTTGTCAAAGTAAGAAAGCCTGTTTAAACTATAGTCTATTTCCATTAATAGCTTTTTTGGATGGTCATAGGCTAAAAGGAACAGGGCTGGATACTTGACGTTTTACAAATAATAGCCAAGAAACAGTTGGTAAGTTTAAAGCATGGAAGGTAGATGGAGTGAAAGATGGATAGAGGAAGAAGGTATATGGTGTGAGAAAGATGTAAAGCAACTTATGCCTGAAAACCAGTGAACAAATCTGTATGGGAAGAATCATAGAATATAGAATCATAGAATTACCCAGGTTGGAAAAGACCTTGAAGATCATCAAGTCCAACCGCAGCCTAACCAGTACCCCATCTCTAAAAAAAAAACCTCTGCTAAATCATATCCCTGAGTACCACATCCAAACGGCTCTTAAACACATCCAGGGATGGCGGTTCAACCACCTCCCTGGTGAGCCTATTCCAGTACCTAACCACCCTTTCTGTAAAGAAGTTCTTTCTAATATCCAACCTGAACTTGCCCTGGCGCAACTTAAGGCCATTTCCCCTCGTCCTGTCACATGTCACTAGTGAGAAGAGACCTGCCCCACTCTCGCTGTAAGAACCTTTCAGGTACTGGAAGAGGGCGATAAGGTCTCCCATCAGCCTCCTGTTCCCCAGACTAAACAGCCCCAGCTTCCTTAGCCTCTCCTCGTAGGGCTGATTCTCCAAGCCCTTCATGAGCCTCGTTGCCCTTCTCTGAACCTGCTACAGTACTTCCATATCTGTCTTGTGCTGAGGTGCCCAAAACTGGACACAGTACTCGAGGTGAGGCCTTACCAATGCTGAGTACAGGGGCAGGATGACTTCCTTAGTCCTGCTCACCACACCATTCCTGATACAAGCCAGGATGCCGTTGGCCTTCTTGGCCACCCGGGCACACTGTCGGCTCATACAGAATCATATAGAATCAAGACCAGAAACCCTGAGCATTATACAGATATGTGCAAGTTTGTCCCTCAGATCATCACCTGCAAGACAACGGCTAGACTTGAAACAATGCACAATGTAAGAGTCCAGATAGCAGGAAAGGCTGCTTGCATCATTCTGGGTTACTTCTCAATATGCTTCTGGGCAGAAAATTCACTCCTGAAGGTATCATTTTGTTTTATCCAGATGCTGCTTGAAGTCTCTTATTCATTGATTTATACTTAGTGGAAGCATGAGGTTTGTTTTGCTTGCAGCTTTCAAAATTGAATTCCACAAACAAAAGTGGTTTAGCATGAATGAGGGTTTCCAGGGTTTATACTGCTATTTGTACAGAAAAACTGCACCTAAGCTAAGCTTTAAGCTTTCAGGTGGTCGGTTATAATACCATGAATGTGGCTAAAAGTTCACATTCTTTTTAATGGAACTTTTGGTGCCACACTGTGGGACTTCTTATTTCAGTACAAACGTATTCCTAAGTCTTCACTAAATCAGCACCTTATAGAACAGACTTTGATGAATGTTATGGAAGGAGGCAGCATACTGAGTCAGTGCTACCACAGAGGCCACAGCTTCTAACTGAACCATTCCAAGGGATTAAAACCACATGTAGCCAAAACTACACTTAAATAGATTTTGTACTAGCAGAGGTTACCATAGGTACCTTAATCCCTAACAAGCAAGTCTGAATGCTGTAATGATCTTAGCAAGACTCTGACCTACTGCAAATCTGCAGAGCTGACTACTGCAGAGGAAAACTGCAGAAAAGCAACTCCTCTGTGGAAGTACAGCATGACTATGCACATCTCACACAAACTGCCTGAAATACTGATGCCACCATGGCTGGCAAGCCCTGGTGATCCCACTGTTGTCTTCCTCCTCTCCATATACCTAGACAACACTATACAAAGATAGCTAGTATTTTAAATTCAAACTTGAACGTTTTCAAGAAAGGATGAGAGTGGAGCATAAAACTTTCGTGGTGCTCTAACTCAAAATAAGCCATCAGCTCATAGTTTTAAGGAGATCTATACAAGATCATAGCAGTTTCCAGGTCCCACAGTTCTTACCTGATCACTCTCAAGGAGAGACTGGGCCCATTCATGTGCCTTGTACAATTCATGCCTGCGATCAGGTTTCTCCTGGAATCGAGGTATCTTTTTAGCAGGATCATCATCTCCAAAAGAAGGGGACTGTACTTTTGGTACTAGTTTTACATCATCAACAAAAATAAAAGGCTTAAACACGGACCTGAAAGAAACGAGAGTTACCGTTTGCAGCGGATTTTATGTAACATCATTCAAATGTTTACCAGGCACAGCATAGATAATTCACCTGCACCATCCACAAACTAGGTCAGAGAGTTGGTGCTGTCCAGAAGCAAAATAAATCTCTATGCTTTTAAAAAAGCAAAGCTTGCCAGTTATTGCAAGACTTCATTCAGCAGGTTCACCTACAGCTGGTCTCCTTCTCACCAATCCTGCTGCTGCTTTAGAAAAGTAGTATTAAGTTGGTGAAAAAAATCTCAGCATTCAGCTCCACATCGGCTTTTTCTCTTCTGTTCACGCTACCATCCCTCATTTCCCTACAGACAGAGTTTCCATTAAAATCACACAGATGCAGATGTGTGTGTCATTTGTGTCCTCGTGTAACAGGGTCAGTTACACAGCTTGCTCAGTATCAGAGGACTTGGCATGTGACCAGCAGCACTGGTGAATTTTATGTAAGGAGGAAAAGAAAAAGACATGGCTACCCATATTGTGACACACCTTAAGCAACTTCAACTACTTCATTTGGATCTGAGCTTCAGAAAGACAAGAAATAAAAGAAATAGGATCTTAATTCCTGAGAATCTGAGCGGAGAATGTATTCTCACATGCAAGGAGAAAATGCCTTCCCTCTATATGCACCTCAAAACAGCATCCTGCATTCTGCAGAGAAGCTGTGAGAAGTGCAAGACGTGCAAAAATGGTGATAGTGCTACCTGCATACACTCAGCAGGTTCATTGCTGCAACTCTACCCATCAATGTCATGAGGCCTGACTCAGTACCTACAGTAAAGATAATGCACTTTGATGCACTGGAGTACAAAGGAAAGCAATAAAGGCCTCTACAGTGTTATTTTGTTCGTTTTTAAACATCCAGACTCTCATTCTTTAAAAAAGAAAGAAATCTCACTAAACCTATTTGAAGCCTTTGCTCCTTTTAATCCCAAACAATCTGCATCAAGTCAGATAAAAGTTTTGGAGATCAAGCTTAGAATTATTTTCTTAAACCTTAATGTCTGAGTTGCATAATGCAAGGCAGATGGAAAGTGCCTTTGGCACAAATGATTTCTGCAGCACTTGGTGGCACATAATGCTTAACCACACTTACAGGAATGACCATCATCTGTTTGGGGACACCATTTTCATTTACTTCTCCCTATAGCTTCTTTACCTCAATGCAAGAAGCAAATCTCCGAATAACTGAAGCAATATAGCTTAATCTTAAAGCTTACAGCTTAAGGAACGTTTGGACGTTGTGTTGAGGGACATGGTTTAGTGAGAACTATTGGTGATGGGAGGATGGTTGGATTAGGTGATCTTGTGGGTCTTTTCCAACCTTGGTGATTCTATGATTCTATGATCAATATCTGAGATTCCCAGGTGAATTCTGTTTAAAACAGAAGATAAATACATTATTTCTCTAATGATCCAGCCCATGAGTTCCCTTGTATTCTCAGATGCATCCAACTAGAAAATACATCATTAATTCAAGCTCCCAATAAAATAAGATTTTTGGGGGTAACTTTTTGGGAGCAGCTTGGGAGTGTTATATATGTTCTGTTCACTTTTTGATGCCATACAAGGCTACCTACAGAACTCCCATCTTCACTAGTTAGGCACTTTCTTCAGTTTTAAACCTATCTGTTCAAGAGAAGCAGTAAATGGCCCCACAGATTTCCTGTCTCAACAAGACCCAGCTGGCTTGTAACAACTAGAGCAATAGCTCCTAGGTCTTCCCTAGTATGCGTTTACTCCAGAAGTTCTGAATTCAAGCACCATCTCAAACCTGGCCTTTTAACACAGGGGTCTATTTGAACCTTCAGTGAGATGCAGTTCAGTAACTGGACTGTCTGAACTGCACATGACTGATAATTGATTGTATCTGTGGTTAGACCATGTTCTTGAAGCACTTGCATATACTATAAATACACAAACACCATGCGGTGCATATTAGAAAATGCACATGAAGATTTGCTTTGCCTTTTTAAACAGTAACATTCCTAAGCAGCACTGTAACCATGGTGTACTTTCAGCCTAGTGACCAAAAACTGACCCAAAAAAACCAGCTGTTAACAAAGTGCTGCCTAGTTTTCAGATAAAGAAACATTCAGATTTTAACCTGATGGCACAAAAGTACACCCTTTTCACAGAGACCTAACTGGCTGGTCTGTAGGCCAGATACAAACTAAAGGTTTTCCAAGGACATCCATCTCCTCCCTCTAGCCTGTCAAAAATAGCTAATGAAAGTGTCACATTAATCCAAGAGCATTCTGTACTTAGATGTCTGTTTCTTGTGCTTGAGTTTATTTGCATGCAAATCTTTCATTATTATATTCTTCCTATGTGTATTACCCCCTTCATGCTGACAAAACTGACAAAAGAAAAGTTAAGTACAATTAGTTACCCAGGATATAAGCAAGTAATTCTAACTCAGAGTTACCACCTAGGTTATTTTCATTTCACTTTAAGAACGAAATACCTTGAAGTCAGGAAAAACTAATTACTTTATAAACTACAAACAAAGTAATTCAGATGCTCATCAATACCTGGAGGAAAACGTCTTTTATTCACCTGTTTAACAATGAAGATATCATCCTAAAAGGCCTTGCTTCAATTATGTATCCCTTTCTGATGACCAAAGACAGCCCCACTAAACAAGTTGAAATATCAAGTCACATAAAAAGTTATCAACAGACTAACTGGGTGGAATGCACCAAAAATTAACCAGAGCACCTTTTGTTTTTCACTGTCTACTCCAAATTTCTTCTTTATCTACATTCAGAAAAATCTTATCAATATACCCCAAAATCTGACCATAAACCAGAATGAGTATATAGTAGATGATGGGCAGGGTGTTAGAGAGGAATTAATCCACTGCAATTCTGCCTTGTCAGAAGGCTGCTGCTCGTGGTTCCTAATCATCATAGTATCATCATAGTATCATAGTATCATGCAAGTTGGAAGGGACCTTAGAGATCATCGAGTCCAACTCCCAGGATTCAAGCCCTCTAGGTGTAGCAGAGCGGCAGTTCTACCACTTGCGCCACAGGGGGGATTCGAACCCCGGGCCTCTGGTGTTGCAAGTGGCGGTCCTAACACCGTGTGCCACCAGGTAGGTACCTGCTATCTACAAATCCTTACTCCTTCTTCCCTTCTCCCATCCTAGAAATCTTCCAATGTGAAATAATCCCCAGGTCTACTCATAAATTATTTCTTTTGAAGCAGAAAGAACAGAGAGAGAAAGAAGTATCATGCTGCAGTCTGGTATAGAGGATGTTTCTCATCATCTTCACAAGGAAAGCTTTAAAACTGAAGAGTCCTCTATGGACTCTGTTAATTGAAGGTTATATTCTAATAGATCATCTTTCAATATCTTCAACCAAAAAAAAAATTAAAAAACCTGTGTCTCCAGAGAGCATTCATCAGTCCCAGCCTTGTGCTGTCCAAGCTGAAATGTAACAGCATGATATCTTTCCGATCCTGCCTGCCTAGCCTGGAAGTTGCATTAATTAGCCTCTCTGTTATCAACTATTGACCTGGTGCTCCTCTCATTACATCCCTGCTTCTTCCAACCTCAGATAACTGGTAGGGAAGACAGCAAAGAGACCCTTCAGCAGCAGGAAACATTCCAATCAATGGAAAATCTCCTAATACTGAAAAGGCAGCACACATCTTTCCTATCCTAGAAGTGACGGAAATAACTTCACATTGGCTTTCTCACGAAGGGAAGTGCAATAAAATGTACCTTCCTAGTAGCTAATAGGAACTGACAATTATTGTGAAAGCTGCCATTGTGCCACTGTAACTTTGGGTTCTTCTAGTGTTCAGAACAACCCTATTGTTTCACTCAGCTTTCCATTTTGGGAATCTTATTGGCTAAAAATGTCTCTGGAAACAAACAAATAAACAGGACAGGATGGAAGACAGATAGTTCTCTATTCAATTCCGATTCTGGAAACAAAGCTTGTTTAATATCTTTCACACCATCATTTACTCTGCACCCCCAATGCTGTAGCTTACCTTGAAGGGTCTGGCGTGCCAGTGAAGTAATGAACACAGGGAAAACTAGGGTCCTGAGGCAGAACAGACACTATGCTAGCTGTAGTAAGGAAAGATTCAGAGTCCACACAGACACCACTATCCTTGTCACGCAGGACATCAATCATAGTTCGTGCAGAAACATCACCTAGATGAGAGAAGAAAAAATTCCTGAGTGTTCAGTGGCTTGGACCACAGGGAAGGATTTTAGTCCAAATGGGGTTTGGCTTAGTTTGTCCAGTGACACTTGGTATGGCCAAATCCCAGTTAACAGTTTAACAATGTAAATTCAGAACGAGCTTACCTATCAGTAAAAGAGAACATCAGCAAGCATTAATTAGGCATTACAATGACTATGTAGGGAGAAATCTCATCTAAAGGTATTTCTCAGGAAGGCTATCTTGTCTGTAGTACTGCTTCGGCAATCACTGTGAAAAGATTACTTGCATATTACACCTAATTTTCCTTTAAGAAGCCACACCTATCCAAGCTCAGGCAGAATAGTAACAACTTCCACTTCTTATCAGTTCCCATTAGGTCTCATTCAAAATTTTGAACAATTATCTTACATTCATTAGGTCTAGCCTAGACACAGATTTGTATCAAAACCTGCAAAAAACTCCTATTTTCATGTTATTTTCTACACATGCCTTATCACAACTTTTTCCCCATGGCAACTCCACGTTAACTTGCACTAGAAGCAAGCAGGGCTTCTTTACGCATCAACTTCCCAAACCTCCCCCTTATGCATGTGAGTGCCTCAGTCCACCAGGAGACATGGGATGTCCCAGCAAGGCTGCAAGATTTGCAGGCACAGCCATCTGTCCATCAAGATCCTCAGAACTATTGTCCAGGCTTATTAAGACCTTTCGCCTACAGTCCTTCATGCTTGTTTTATCTGCCTCTCACACTCAAACTATACTCCAAGTAATTCTATAATGTTAGCAGGAACCTACATTGCAATAAGCATTTCATCTCCACTCTACAAGATTCTTGACACTCGTCAATATATGAAAATGCTAGAAGAATAGTAAACTCACATCTTCACTAAAGGAATCTTTGTTAAATGACGATTTGTACAACTTTTCATACATTAAAGAGCAGACACCTGTCAGCTATGCACTGCTACAGGCTGGTCATATTCTAGCTACTTTGACCAGCTACAGTCACTAATTTCAGCCTGGAAATAAACATTTTATTTGACTGAAGGCAATTGGCACGTTGTTCTGGCAGCTTAGTTCCACTCAACAGTGGAAAAGGGACTTCAGTTCACTATTAGATAGTGTTTATCTTCCTTAAGCTATGTCCTGAATTGCTCCCCCAGGATCCGAAATATCTCAAAACACAGCATTCCCTAAGATCAAACTTTCATACATGAGACTACATAATACTATAAATACAGTATGTAAACAAATAAAATGAGGCCACTGTATCTGCACTAAAGCACATCATGCACAGTGGAACAAGAGCAAAGCAAGCTATTTTGTAATCTCAACCCCCTCTTAAAACAAAACTGTGAGGGACACTAAGGGTTTCATTCTAAACTGAGGCAAGTTTAAGAATCGCCTTCAATTGTGGTCTTCCTTTCCACATGGTTTACATACAGAAGTATCCTTTTCAGTCACCTGTAGATCTGGACAGACAATGGAAAGTAAGCAGTAGTGAAAAAAAATTCCTGCTATATATGGAAAACAAAACAAACAAAAAACTGGTTCATGCTTACCACTTTGCTTTTCCAAGCTCTCCCTTCCAGAACAACAGGCTAAATGGTCATCGGCAAGAGAAAACACTTCAGAAAAATTGAAGTCTGTGTCTCCGTTCCACCAGCCTTGACTTCTCACGTAATCCCTTAGTTCAGGATGCTCAGCATCAATTTTTGTAGTTAGTGAAAGCTGATTGCAAATGCATTTCACCCCCTCTACAGAAAGAGCCACATATTACAAGAGAGTATTAATATAGTTCTTATGGGAGTTGCTAGAAAAACAAAGTAATTGCAATTAGGAAACAAATGAAAGCATCAGTTAGGATGTACATTTAATATGACTGCATAATTACACATACAGTTACCATTCACTGCAGGTTGCAAAGCTCAATTCTCTCTGCCCTATTGAGATATTTACACTGCCACGTGGTTAATAGCACTGTTCAGTCAGACAGCAGTTTCACAGTCCCTCCATATTCCACATACATGGACCATGAAGTGAAAGAGGTCTCCAGATGTCACAAGGCATGCCGAAACACCAAGAAGATGCCAGCCTTATTTTGCTGTCCAGTGACACAGCTGCAATAAGACTTGAGGCCTAATTTGATTCAAAAATCTATGTCAGCCAAGCTTCATTTTGATTAATAAACCCTCTTTGTCTCCTACCCTAAAACTGAAAATATAATTTGGAAAATGCTTTAAAGCTTACCGATTGCTTTAAGCTTCCCAATTGAAAAGTAATTTTATTGTAAGCAGCAAAAGATAAGCTTAAGTTAAGGGAGTCCATTTTTAATCTTAAATTTTAAAATGGCATGAAATAGAAAGGAAGCATGAGCGACCTTCAAAGAATATTCAAGTGTTGTATTTTCCTTTTTTAAACAGCTTTGCTCAAAAATACTGCAGGGCTCATATCCATATATCTACAGCATGACTAACAAATGGCGCTAGCTGCAGTTATGCCTCAGAGAGAATAAAGTAAATGCATAGGAAGCCAAAGAAAGAGCTGACAAAGCAAATCCGTAAACCAAAATAAAGCCAGATTCTGGAATTTGGCACAAGCTTTTTCTTTAACAGAAACCAAAGCAGTATTTCTAAAAGTTGTTAATTAATACTGCCTTCCACAAAAGGAAGCTTGCCTTCCTAACGTCACATACGTTCTGTTTAAATAATCAGGAGGAGCTACAGCAGGAAGTTATGTGCATAAGTCTGAGAAAGTTACTGTTATTCAGTTCAGATTTGTACTAGCTCACTGACAGCGTGTTCGTGCTTTCAAGCAGCATTACCTTTCAGAGAACTGTCTCGACTTCTGTGATAAAAATGAGTTCATGTCAAGCTAGCCAAGCTACTTCTAGGTCTTTAATTATTACACTTAGTAACTGATGTAAAATAGTGCTTCATGGTTTTGATCCCCTTCAGGAGGACAAGTTTATCGTGCAGATTAATTTATCTGTTCAGACTGAAGAATAGCAACAGGATGAATTTTAAAGTGTTTACCCTTAAATTTCTGTCAAAAAGTTGCTTGACAAACATGTGCTTTAAGCTTTACAAAACTACAGCAATTAGGAAAGAATAATTCTGAGAAGAGTCAGGAAAAAAAATCCCTTCCCACTGCTGAGAAATGACACATTTTCCCTGTTCTAACAGCATCCATGCATTCATTTTTCAAGGCATAAATATGGCTGCAGAAAAGAACCTCCTGAACCACGTATGAAATACACAGTTCTTCCATAGCCAGCAGCCATCCCCTTTCATCCTGTCAGCCTCAGCAGGCTGCAGGAAGGAGATGGAAACTAGTCAATTCAATCTGCTGCTCACAAGGACCCCTGGAAGAGAAATGTGCTGGTAAAAATGAGAACAGAGTTGCAGTACCACTTCAAAAAGACACAAGCTGCAGATGAAGTCAACAGTTTACTTGCTGAGAAGCAAGGAACGCACGAAGGTTATATACTGCTGATGTAGCTAAAAAGACTAAGTGAAAAACACTTCAGACAGCAGCCAGGTAGGTCAATAGAAGACGGTTGTCATTTCATAACCCAAGTAACAGCTGACAGCTGTGCAAAATTCAGATTTCATCAGGGCAGCATTATCAATCTTCCCTCTTCCAGGTTTGGGATCTGTTTGCACTGGAGGACGACTTCCTCCATTTTGTAGCTATTCTTGAAATGCAAGCTTTGCTCGGCAAAACATCATCCCTGCAAAATAAGCTGATTCATTTTTAACGGTATGAAATGACAACAGGCCACCATACAACATTACACAGCCAGGTGTTACTAATTTGCTTTCGTACATCCAATAGCATTAAACTTCCCTCCTCTCCATATCTTCTACCTCCTGCTTTCAACGAAGGGGTTCTGAAAAGAGAACTAACTGGATGTGTCATAGCTCAAAGCTGATACGACAAAAATCCTCTTAAACCATTTGCTTTTTCTTTTTAAATTCATTCAAATGTGCGTGTGAGTTTTATAAAGCTCTTCTTAAAACTCTTTAAAATCCCTTCAAAACTAAAAATGATAACCCAGATCAAAAAACCATATGCTTTAGATGATCTTGGTACAGCACATACATTCTACAGAGTTTTAAGTAAGTGCAGCCACAAAGTTAATGAAATTTAGAAGTCACTTTGGAAGCTCTGGCTTCACACACAGGGAAAAACAAGTGACCTATTAAAGAGAAAAAAAGCTTTAGTCTTGCAGTGTTAGATAAGAAATGGGAATATGAGGGGTCTGTATCTATTGCAGTAAAGCAACCAGGAGCAGACCGTTCAATTTACCACTGTTGTGGTTTAACCCAGCAGGTGGCTCATAACCACACAGCCCTTCACTTATTCTCCCCTTTTCCAGTGGAATGGGAGTCAAAATGCAGAGTCAAAAATGCAAAGTAGAACTTATGGGTTGACATAAAACTATTTACTATGATGGAAAAAAGAAAAAGGAAAATAATTATGACTATAAGATCAGTGTACATAATAAGTAATGAACAATTAATTGCTCATCACCTGCCAACTGATGCCCAGCAAGACCCTGAGAAGCAGAAGGGAGCCCAATTCACCCCCTTCAAAACTCCTTCCATGTGCTGTCATATGGTATGGAATATCCCTTTGGCCAGTTTAAGTCAGCTGCCATAACCTGTTCAATCCCAGTTCCTTGGGCCCTTCACTGTGAGTGGCCTTGGCTCTGTACCACACCATTAGCAGCAACTATAAACATCAGTGTGGTATTAACAATGTTTTAATGGAACTGACCTGTGATTTTTTCAGCTGCCCAGTACTTTCCAGATGTCTCCAGCACCCAGGCTTCATTTCTGTCCACAATCAAAAATGCACTTTGGAAAGCATGGCATGAACTTGCATCTTCATAGTAATTTCCTCCTTGCCCATGCTCTTCCAACAAAGCAACTATTACATCCAGTGCCTCTTTGGCTGTTGAACCTCTTTCTAAGCCGAGTCTGTATGATAAGAGCAAAACATTTTAAAGCAGACAAATAACAGCGAGATGTCTAAGTTATTCATTTTGAACAGCAGCGCTGATTTGGTATTAAAACACAGCCTGCCTGGTATAAGAGTTCTCACTTCAATGAAGTACTAGAACTATAAGACAAAATACATATTGTTTCAAGCTATTATTTTCTACTCCACTTTCTATATTTTCAGTATCAGAGTTGGCCAATGAAGTCCAGCCACCAACCAGTGACCTCAGCTGCACTATAAGCACTATAATCCTTCAGCGCTCTATCCCACTCAGACAGAATGTAATGAAGAATAATTTTAAATGGCCTTTTTAAAGTAACATCTATACACAGGTTTTCTCTGCTCTGGACGGAACAGTGGGAAATTAGAGATGATTTACAGGAGATAAGAGACTGCAATCAGTTTTTCCACCTGCCTGCAACCTCTCTTCCTGAATGCTCTGATTTTTAATTTGCCATGGAAGCTAAGTGTGTGTTATCCTTCCATGTTTATTACACACAGGACAGAGGCATTTGTGCAGAGTCCACTGTTAGCTTTGATTTGGTCTGAGTTATTGAAAGCAACAATTTCAAGTCTTTCAGCAGCATTTACTCAGTGAAAAAGGAAAGCCAACTAAACTTTTAGATCCTAGCTTAAAAATGACCATTTCTCCTCTTATCATCCTTCGACTTCATATTTACATAAGACAGAAATGCCAATCTTAGCATACACTATGTACGTCATCTAATAAAAGACAGTCCAAAAGCACGTCTTACTTATTTTCTAAAAGAAACACCACAAACTTTCCGTGATCCATGTAAATTAATGGATTGATAACTACTACTTTGATGCCCTTACAGTCACCCAGTTCAATGATAATCTATTCTCCTCTCCTCGTCTTATGATCAAAAGCATTCGGTTATAATTAGATCAAAACCTGGCAAGAGACACAACATCACACTAAAACTTTTAACTTCTCCCTGCAATTTTCCCTCTGAGACAGTTATCCTAGCTTTCTCTTTGAAAACTCCAGCAGAGATTTAGGCTATAGAAATCTCTTTTAGATCACTGTATGGCAAATAGCTTTAATATTACATTTACTTCCACTTTACTAAGGCTTAGGCTTTGCTTTTGTTTGGGTGCTCCTATTTGTCAGCTGCAAGGAATAGAGGAAATAAAGAGTAAAAAAAAAACAACACAGCAACCACACATCTCTACAAAACTGTTGGTCTTGCTACTTATCTTGGCATCAACGCGCTGGCTGACTCTAGCACAACGTAGCATAACCTTCCCTCTAACACATTTCAGAGCACTCGTTAAGGGACACCGTAAGAAAAGCTTAAAGCCACTTTGCACTGAGACTGGACAGCTTGAATCACCCATTAAGAAATTTTCTGCAACTTAGTACAGCCTACTGCTTCAGTGCTATCCTGAAAAAACATAAGATTGTCAAAACTTATCTTAAGCTTTTCAATTTCTATTCTCATTTACAGTATCTCTTCAGAAGTTACGCTGGAATCGATTTTCTCTCGATTTCCATCTGTCAAAACTACCTTTATGTTTTTCCACTCAGATAAAACTGGGATGGGGATTGGCCTGTGTGAACAACCAACTTCTACTCCTCAGGTCAGCTGCACAAACTCCATCTGCTCCTGAAGAATCATTCTTATGTTCTGACATGCTGCCCTGTGATATACTGTCAAGATACAAAGCTGCAGGTGTGTCTTAACCCTTACATACAGCAGTACAGTAGGTAACACGTTGGTTTTGGTCATTATAGCTTGTTAAGTGCATGGCTGCTGATAAGAACTTTGTGAAGTGCAACTTCACAGATACCCAGTAGGGTTTTCATTGAGAGGAGAGGGCAGGGGGAAGACCAGCAGACGTGTGCACTTCTTAATGGAGCTTAAAATTCCTCCTCTAGTATTCATTCCAATAAATCCTGAGTGACAGAGGTAGCCATTTCTGTAGATGGGTACCAAGAGGAAGAGCTGGTGCCAGCTGCTTCACTGCAGCCTGTATGATTGATTTTTGCACTTGATGACTCTCTTTATTCTATGAGATGCATCCAGAACAGTTAAGCTTAATGCTACCAGCCAAGTCTTTGCAGTAAGAAAGAACCACTCTGGCTGCAACAAGAGACAGATGGTAGTCTGCAAAATCCCTAGTTCTCCTTGCCTCAAATGCTCTCTGCCTTACAGCTACAAACAATTTCCTCTGCAGATAAGAAGGAAGAGAGGGAGAGTAATATCTCCAGGTGAGGACCGCTGGTAGGCTGTGTCATTTATATGTATTTTGATATCTCCTAATATTTTAGAGTGGATAAACCTAGAGATACTGGATAACACACATACTTGAGTGTTAAACCAGACTGCAATAACCTCAAACAAAATAAACAGAACTGTGCACCTAAAACACCGGTTTGTTAAAATTGGAGAATGATAGTAAGAGGGGTAAAAATAAAGGTGGAGCTGGAAAATCAGTTACCACATCCCTCCTCTTGACAAAAGCTTGTCATACATTTTCTTAAAAAAAGCTCCCCAGTCTATTTTATCTCCCTTAAAGCAAACTCACTAGTCCACCTATGTACAGCTTCTCTGTAGATTCCTGCAGTAACACAGAAATTAGAAGTACCAAAGAAGAAGGTAACACCAATCCCTTCTCGAACTTCCCACTGATCAGATTCTCTAGATCGTATTTCCCATTTTCACTGCCTCCCCCCAAGCTGGCTCACATTATTCTTGACTGTAGTAGCTGGAACCCAGTATTGTATTTCTGCAGAGACATTAGGGTCAGAACATTTACAGTCTCAGGCAGCTATACATCTAGCAGCAATTTCACATGACTCACGATTCACAGCTTACATATGAGAACACCTTCCAAGGTTTTAATGACCTTGTAAAAGTCAAAGTGTCTATTTCCTACCTTTTACCATTAAAATTTGTTAACTTGTTACAGGGGCAAAGTAGAAGTGTTTGACAGGATTTTTCATGACTAATAGTCAGTACTGAACATTTGTCATCTTGATATGCAATTGCCTTTTTTCCCTTGAGTTATGTTGGCCTACACCAACAGCTCTTTTCAATGCTTTTAGGTATACCACAACATTTAACCTTTTCCGGTGATCCAGAATCTGCTTCATCCTAGGAAAAACTTCAGGAGGACCACTGGATCTGAGATTGATTTGCTTACATAACTAGCAGTTATCCTATGTTACCTTTAAATTAAGTTGAACATTTGCTCTTTGTGATGGATTTGCACCATTTTCTCTAATTCTTTCCTTTTCAGCTTTCTTCCTCCACCTAACTCTTCTTTAAATTCTCTTCACTGTAGCAGCAGCATGCAGACTGAGACATACAATGCAGCACAAGCGTTTCAGGCAGACAGCCTTCAATGAACAGACTTCCATGGAGTTTTGTTTGCCAGAATTTAAAAAAAGGGCAATAGTTTGTGTTGGAATGCATGGGCTGTAGTGAAGCATGGTAGTTTGTTTATGCCTACAGTTGGCTACAAGCCCAGAATAAGCTTTTTAGGTCAGAGTAAGCTGTTTTAAAGTGGTGGAGAATGAAGGGTGCATCAGCAAATCTGATGCTACAAATAAGCAGTTCCTAACTAACAATGTAATGGAATAGTCACTGCTAGATTGTACAGTAGGTAGGCAAGGTAGGTTTAGTAAACTCGTTTTAGGCACAGGTAGCACATAGACAGGAGCCAACTTCAGATTCCAAGTGCTTTAAAGCATTAACTCATTTGGTGCCTTTTGTTTCAAAATCTTCTAATGCCAACACCACTAAAGCCATTACCCATTATCATCATCTAAATGTTTGGCGTTTAAAAGGATGTTCACAGCTCAGCAAGCCACCCACCTGACAAGATCCATTCCAAGCAACGCTTCAGATTCAGAAGCTGGTTCTCTGGTCACGACAGCTTCATTAGCTATACATACTCCATGCTCATTGGCTCCCATTTCTGCTCCCCAAAGCCAGGAAGGCCTGCTCAGCACGACAGCATGAGTCTTTGGCACCTGCTCAATCTCAATATATGTGCACTGCATTGGCAGAGAGAATAGGAAGAGAAAACGTAAAACAGCTGCAAGCACTGGATTTAATCTTCTGACTCTTAACACAGACTTCAATCTTTAGCACAAGATTTAATGTAGAGACAAGATACACATCATGAAAAAAGAAAAATCCACCTCTTGAGTGTGAGCTGGATTATTTTTTTAAAACAATATTTGTTATGTTTGAACCTTTATGTCTTGATATTACAGAAGACTGGGAGAAGACATCTATTTCGATAGCTGAAGGCTTCAGATAGTCATAGAGAATCCAAGAGCTAGAAGCAGTAGAAAGCAGAATTAGGTGGTCTGTTTCTCAGTGTTAACAGTACAGCCCATGTTTTGTGCATAACAACATCAAAACATTCTCTCATCTCACTTAAATACCATCTCCTATATTTTATGAAAATGATGTAATAACAATAATTGGACAAAACACATTGGAAAGCTTTCCCATCTTCCTTGGTGCTTTCCCCGAATCAAGTCTAAGTCTGCTGATTGAGAAAAACCAAGACTTGACAGCGTTCAGTGGATAAACAGTCAGAGAAAGAAAAGCACAGGCATTGTTTTTGCTTAAAACCGATGTTTCAGCTATTTGAAATGGTCTACTGTAATCTGAGTTCTATGGATACATTCTGACAAGTCAAAGATGCAGAGGAAGGCTGCACAGAAGTCACTGAAACTGAGGAGAAGAAAGAAATCATTCATTATCTTCCACATATAAAAACAAGCACTGTTTTCCCAGGCAGCATGGAAGAATGCTTGATCCATCATTAGATCGCTGGCTTGTAGAAAGCAAAGAAATGGGTTTTACATTTTATTTCTTAGGCCACATCAAGTTCTTCAAGGACCACAGATTTTTTGTTTGAGGGAACTGAAACTGTCACTTCTATGAGACAGCTCTTTATGTCTAGCATTCCTGGTGCAACACCTTCCCTGATGGAAGTAATTCACACCATTTTACAAGAATATTTGTTAAAACATAAGATAAACAGAAAAGATTTGTGAACTCAGAGTTGCTTCTCTTCAAAATACATAATGTGTCTACATCAAAAACTAAGTCTAGGCAATTTTATCCAGAGCTACAGGTCACTATTATTTGGAAAAGCACTTTGTATATGCACAAGGATGAATAGAGAACAGCTGTATCTCTTGAATATATGCAAAGGAGAACACAGAGCTGCCTTGGTATGAAAAGGGGCTGGCTGGGCCAAGCACCTTCCTGTGTAACACACAAAGACATGATGAGCAAACTTCTGGCAGTCTGCAGGCAGGGGTACCTCAATCCATACACAGGGCAATTTCTGACTCCCTAAATCTCAAAGATGGTCTGTCAGCAAGCTGGAGCCATCCTGCAGTGCCATACAGTACATGAACCTTCTCAGCTCTGGAGGAGAAAGTAAAAACCTAAGGCAGTGAGGAGGAGATATCAGTGCTCTGTAAGCTCTGTGAACATTCACTGACTGAATATTCTCTTACAGAACTGTGCACACATCAGAGCTTTAATTTTCTAGATAAAAAAAAAATGATGAACACTCTGAAAAGTGATACACTGAGAAAAATGCTGCAATTTTTTCTTCACAAACCATGGTATGCCATGTCACCAAACACTTATTACTTTGGTTTTCATCCCCAAACCAAGCATTTCCAAAGCTGCAATTCATTAAGAAGATTTTATTGTCAACAGTAGCAGTCAGTAAAGGAGAAAGAGGAAGTTGTGTGCTTCTGTTGAAAGGATACAGAGAATCCTGAGAAAAAAGAAAGTGCCTTTGCTTTGTAACTGTAATCAGAGGCCTGTCCAGGCACCTCCTCCATTTAGAAATATTTCAGTCTGTAAGGAAGGCGATAGGCTAAGCACAGAGGAGAGCATGTGAAACAGCAAACAAAATACATCAATACTTTCTGCATTGATTCTCCACACCCGCCATCCCACAACAAGCAAACACAGGCCATATTTTTGTGTTATTTTCAGCTTGAAAAAAAAAAAGAAATCAACACAGATACACAAAGTTTATATCTTATTTATATAAACTGTCTTAGAAGACCTAAGGCAACCCCAGGCAACACTACAGACTTGGGGCAGAGTGGCTGGAAAATCATGTAGGGGAAACAAACCTGAGAGTATTGGTCAATACTTGGCTGAATATGAGCCAGCAGTGTGCACAGGTGGCCAAGAAGACCAAGAAGGCCAAGAGCATCCTGGCTTGTATCAGGAAATAATGCTGCCAGCAGGAGCGGGGAAATGATCATCCCTCTGTACTCTACACTGCTGAGGCAGCTCCTCACCAGATAGAAGTAGGCAGTCAACAGGAGTTTGGTTCATGTTTGTTAATAATATTATGAGCTTTCAAATAAATAAATAAATCTAGGTCCAGATACAACAATAGGTTGTTTGTTTTAAGCTTAAATATTTTCCCCCCTTGTAACTCATATTACCCCTTAAAATAACATCAGAAAACTATTTTCTGGATGAAATAATATCTTCATGGTAGAAACAAGGTACAAGAAGGAGAGGAACCAGGCTATCCACCTCAACCCAAGAGGCACCAGTCGTAAAGGTAGGTCAGTTAAAACCAGTCGCTGGATTTGCAGTACAGAAAACCATTCTATTCCACACAAATCAGAACATGTGCTCATAACATCTGAGACATGGAAGAAAGCATTAAGGGAAGACAACATTATCCACAGAAAATCTCAGTGGCTACTAGATCTCAAGAACTTGAACTCAGGTGAAGACAAGATTTCAAGAACAAGCATAGCCCCTTCCCTCAGCTGCTCTGATCTGGCAAATCCCTCCAGCACAGTGGCATAGCAGCCTGTCATAACGAGAGCTGTGCCAATCTGAACAATGACAAATCCAACAGACGGAAGGTACTGCTGTGAGTCTGCCTGCTACCAATCCTGTCCTTAAGTTCTTGAAGCAACCGGCCTCAGGATTTCCAAACACTAATAATTTTCTTACAGCATGACTGCTAATAACCACAAGACTAGTGACACAGCTGGTGGCACTGGCTGCTGCTGAGTCAATTGTCAGGCTCTGCTGATTTGCTAGAATTCCGGTCCCGAAAGCAGTATAACTGCACCATGTCCTGTGACAGTGAATTTCCAATGGCAAATCTCAAAGTAAGGAATAGGGACTTCACGTGCAAGAGATGTAGCCAACACTTCTCCTTTCATTATGAAAAGAAATTATTGTGCAGCTTCTACTCTACTGCAATACAGCTGCAGGAAGTAATTCCACAGATGATACGGGCATCCTGGGCATTCCCATGCATGGGGAAGGGGAGGCTGGAAAGATGGTATATGGTTGTTCAAGAGAGTTAGAATAAGATGAACCATCCTCTTAGCAAAGCACAGAATTACATGCACTCTGACCTACTCTACCAAGCCACCAGAGCCCCCAGCACTGTGCAACTCAACAAGTGCAGCACATCTCCAGCATGCTCTCAGCCTTGGGTGTCATTGCACGTCAGAAGTGCTTTAGCAATCAAGAATCCATCTCTTGTTTTCTAAGGTACAAATCTAACACTCTCATGGGTTCTAAACAAAAATAAAACTGAGAGTAGGTCAAAGCTTATTAACTTCATTTCTAAAACTGATAAGAAAGATTTCAGCAAAGCAATAATAGAGAGATTCTTAGAATTCCCACATACCATAAAATTAATTTCTATTTTTGCTCTCCTTGAAACACACAATCTCATTATTATTTTTTCCCCACAAGTAAATACTGAGCCAAAACAGGATATAAGTTCTTCTCTGCCCCTCAGAAACAAACGCATAGCTTGAGCTAACCAGTTTTGTTTCGGTAACAAATGGAAGCAAAGCAGCAGCACTCCTACAGTCAAAACACAGGCTTTGAAAAGGCAGAAGCATCCAAGAAATTATGACTTCTAACTCTGAACTGCTGCTGGCTCACGCATGGTGTTACAAAGTATAGTCAAACACATTAGTTTAAAGGCCAGTGGCTTGCAATGGAGCAGAACAGAGAAAAGGCTTATAGTAGCCAAGCAACAGACCCTGCTGAAGGCATCAACCACTTTCTCTTTTTCATTAGTTGCTGTCTGCCTGCATAGTGCTTCCCCTCTGAAGTCTAAAGGTTAGCTTAAACAGGGTGGGTTGAGATAAGCTGTCTGACTGCATGCCATGATCAACTGCTTATACAGTCACTGGCTTTCAGCTGAAAAGCAAAAAGCAGCTTCCTAAACTGCATCTGAATTGTAACCCTTTAGACCATAATGTTTTGCACCTCTGTAAAGTAAATTAAAAGTTTTACCATGGGCGCAGATACTGCTATGTTTATGAAGACTCCCTGATGGCCAGCACTTACCCCTGAAGGAATCACACTGGGACACCCAAGTTTAAGTTCATAGCTGCAGTGACACAACTGTAAGTGTTGCACTGCTGATCTGACCTGCAAAGCAAGTTCTCAGTAGATTCAGTTGCTGCTTGGTTTATATTACCACAGTCTGAAAATCTCACTCCCAGATATAATACAGATAACCTCCCAGTCAGCAGGCATAAGAGAACTGTACTACAGAACAGAACTACAGCACTGACAGGATACCTGATGATTATGTTACAAAAATCCACGTAATGCAAAGCTAACTTGAACATAATCAGTCTACTTACCAAATTTTATATCCATCTTCTAATATCAAACCAGACTCCATAGTTAACCTCATCTGAGTTTTTGTCTGCAGTGCTCAGGGACACACACAGTAGTATGTGTGTGTGTATGTGTGTGTGTGTGAGTGTGCGCGTGAGTGTGTGCGCGTGAGTGTGTGCACGTGAGTGTGAGTGTACGTGTCTGTGTGCGTGCATGTGCGTGTGAGTGCGTGCATGTGAGTGTGTGTGTACGAGTGCGTGCGAGTGTGAGGGCGTATGAGTGTGAGGGCGTATGAGTGTGAGGGCGTATGAGTGTGTGTGTGTTTATCAGTGTGCGTGTGTATGAGTGTGCGTGAGTATGAGTGTGTGTGAGTATGAGTGTGTGAGAGTGGGTGTGTGTGTGTATGTGTGTATGAGTGTGCGTGCATATGTGTGTATGAGTGTGCGTGCATATGTGTGTATGAGTGTGCGTATGTGGGTGTATGAGTGTGCGTATGTGTGTGTATGAGTGTGTGTGTGTGTGTATGAGTGTGCGTGTGCATGAGTATGAGTGTGTGTGTGTATGAGTGTGTGTGCGTGTGTATGAGAGCGTGTGCATGTGCATGAGTGCATGTGCGTGTGCGTGTGTATGAGTGTGTGTGTATGTGAGTGTGTGTTTGTATGAGTGTGTGTGTATGTGAGTGTGTGTTTGTATGAGGGTGTGTGTGTATGTGAGTGTGTGTTTGTATGAGTGTGCGTGCGTGTGTGTGTATGAGTGTGCATGAGTGTGCGTGTGCGTGTGTATGAGTGTGCGTGTGCGTGCGAATGAGTGTGTGTGCTTGCGTATGAGTGTGTGTGCGTATGAGTGTGTGAGTGTGCGTGCGTATGAGTGTGTGTTTGTATGAATGTGTGTATGTGAGTGTGTGTTTGTATGAGTGTGTGTGTGTATGTGAGTGTTTGTATGATTGTGTGTGTATGTGAGTGTGTGCTTGTATGAGTGTGTGTGTGTTTGTATGAGTGTGTGTGTGTTTGTATGAGTGTGTGTGTGTATGTGAGTGTGTGTGTGTATGAGTGTGTGTGTATGTCAGTGTGTGAGTGTGTGAGTGTGTATGTGAGTGCGTGTGTGTATGTGAGTGTGTGTGTGTATGAGTGTGCATGTGTATGAGTGTGCGTGTGTATGAGTGTGCGTGTGTATGAGTGTGTGTGCGTGTGTATGTGAATGAGTGCGTGTGCGTGTGTATGAGTGTGTGTGTATGTGAGTGTGTGTTTGTATGAGGGTGTGTGTGTATGTGAGTGTGTGTTTGTATGAGTGTGTGTGTGTGTTTGTATGAGTGTGTGTGTGTGTTTGTATGAGTGTGTGTGTATGTGAGTGTGTGTTTGTATGAGTGTGTGTATGTGAGTGTGTGTTTGTATGAGTGTGTGTGTATGTGAGTGTGTGTTTGTATGAGTGTGTGTGTATGTGAGTGTGTGCTTGTATGA